>NW_027362764.1:193024746-194274746 GCF_046119375.1 Phyllobates terribilis
CGCTTTGCTATGCAGCCTGGAAGCTGAATTTCTCCTGTAATTTGAGTTAATATACCAGTCCCAGTTACAGGGCAAATTAGCAATAAAAATAATGTATTAATATTGTTGAAATGACCTACAAAGGTTTTTTATGACCTTATGGACAGCTCAGTGTCAGTGTGTAAAATAAATAAAAAATAAATGAATAAAAAATGATGTGAAAAGATAAACCAAACTAAACTAAAAAAAATGAAAACAAAAAAGATAAAAAAATGTGTCCAATGTACAAAAATAATATCCATGGAAGGGTAACACAATTTGTTTTTAGTGGTCCTTTGTGGTAATAAAAAAAAAAAAAAAAGAATGTGAGAAGTAGAAAATGTCCTTTTTTTCTTACATTTCCCTGCTATAAACAAAAGAAAGTAAATTATTTGAATATCAGAAAAAAATATTTTAAAACCGTTAAAATCGCATGTACGATAGAACCCATAAATGTGCCTCGTAAGAAATGGGGGAAAATAGTTAAACAGCAATAGGAATTAAACTATGTATGGCTGCATCTCTGTAATGGTCTTTCATCGAATGAGCATTCGTTTACTGGTTATTTGACCACCAACCATCAACTTACTTAAAAGTTCTTCACTGATCTATTTCATAATACTTCTGGGAGGGAGGAAAAAAATAATTGATTTTATGTCAGTTTAAGTCTTTCAGTGATTTCTATATTGGTTGCCTAAAAGTGATTGTATCCTGTAACAAGCTCAAAAAGTCTACTTGCCAAATTTTCACATGTAACATTCAGCACAAATTGTAGACTGCCCTAATTGTTTTATCAATTCCTACTAATATTGCCGGTATTGGCTTGTTTTTGTTATTTAGATTAGATATGGAGTACAAAATTATTGAGTCCGTTGTGTAACCATAGGAATAATTACAACTTCAATTGATTACATAATACCAATGAATTTAAGATAATTTATTGAATATGGTTAAAAAATGAAGATAAAAATACAAAAAGAAAAGGGTCCAACAAGTGGAAAGGCATACAAACAAGGGGTACTGGTGTAACAACATTAAATATATGGTGGTCTAACTAACCCAAAAGTATCTAGTCAGTATACGGTAACAGGGTGGGTTATCAAACCAATCCACTCAACTACTCACAGGATGAAAAGTGCTACCTAAATATACTCAAAATAAATCATTGAAAATTCATATAAAGTGACAGTGCACATATAATAACAAAACAGACAATCAGTAAAAAGTAAATATAATACCTCACATTAATAAAAAATAAAGTGACAATGCAAAATAATACATCAGTGCATAGGTACAGAAATACTGATCAAAACACTAGTGCTTGATAAATGATAAATACATAAATAGTTCAGCATACAAACATGATAAATGCATGCCGACATAGACAGATTTCAAAAGAGGCAGTCACAAGTTACCAAGTAAAATCTCAAAATTAGAACTAAAACAGAGCAGTATAAAGGCAGCAAAGGATAGAGGTAAATAGAAAAATACCTGTTAGTGAGCAGTGTGTATCCCAAGTAGAGAGCTTCCCAACGTGCGTTTTGCCACTGCGGCCTTTGACGAGGGATGGTGAGTAAACTGGCAGACTAGCCTTATACATGCCACTAGTGAATCAAATGTGTCACCGGGACGAGAACGCTGTAATAAGCTGGGAGTCGTCATGCATGACTTCTGGCACCACCCCCGCACCAAGTGACGCTCGCCAATAGGAGCTCAAACACGTGGGCGGAAGTGATGTCGGTATGCGCACCACTGTGGAATAAACTGGGCTGAAGTGGCCACAAGCAGCGCTCCACAGTGGAACGCATAGTAGGGGCAGATAGAAGCACGGCGGCAGGACGGAGGGGACATGAATCGGCGTACCACACTGGAATACATCAACCGCAACAAGCCATCAATCAGTGCTCAAACTGTAAACCAAGTTTGAGGATAATAAAAGCCAGAGTGTTGAACATAGAAGAAGACATGCGAGACTCAGTATATACCAATAATAAAGAATAGAACCCCAAACCAACTAAAAAAATAAACATTCCACCCAGCAGAAAGAGTAAATGTAATACCGAAATGAAAAGAATAAGATGTGTACCATAAAAAAATATGTACAATTAAAAAAAGGTATAAGGAAAGAACAAGATTGTATAAATGAAAAAAAAAGGTAAACCAAAATGACAACACAGCATATAGGTAAGCATGTACAGAAAATGAAAAATATGAATTAACTGTCAACAGACAATTCATTATGAGAAAAATTGGAACACAGAGAACAACCTCATAAACATTCAATCAAAGGTGAAAAAAGTCCCATATACAAATGAAAAAATGTATGATGATGTATAAGACTGCAGAAGACTCCCAGGTATATTTCATCAGTGTTTGGAGTGTAAAACCTTATAATCAAATGAAGAAACTCGTCGGCGAAAGAGAAAATCAGAAACAAACAAAAACATTAAACTATCAATAAAAACAACATTTAAAATCTCAACAGAAAGCGACCAGGACAACATGAAAAATTATTCTGCATTAGAGAAACGGGATAAAACTCACTGTCTCATTCAGACCTTTAGGTGTCAATGTATCAAGTACAGAAATCCATCTAACCTCCCTTTGAGCTAACTTTCTTGCAACCACCACACCTAGTGTCAATATAGACTCTATCGATCCCCCTTACCTTCAGTTTAGAACTGTCACAGTCATGATGATCCTTGAAGTGATGAGGTAATGTTTTTAGTTCAGCTGAGTTAGTGCTTTCCTTGGCTGCCTGGATGTGTAAATCACGCTCCCTAATTCGTCTGCGAAATTCCCACGAAGTTAAACCAATATAATGTTTGTTACAAGGGCAACTCGCCATATAAATTATACCAACTGTTTTGCAAGTGATCTCATGGGTGATCCTATAGTTTGTTGAATTGGATGAGTTTGTGAAGGAATCAGTTTTTATTATGTTTGGACACACAACACATGATCCACAAGGTCTACATCCCCATTTGGGTTTACTGGTATCAAAAATTGTCCTCTGATCTTGTTTACGCACACAACTTTTAACCAGTAAATCTTTCAGATTTTGTGACCATTTGTATGTAATAGACAGATGGTTAGTGACATATTTCAAAAGAGCAGGGTCAATAGCAACCATGTTCCAATATTTCTTGAGACTAGACCAAATTTCATTTTGTCTCTGATTAAAAATAGATATAAATCTCACAGTATCCTTATCCTGCTTTAGTTTGACTTGATAAAGTAAATCGTTCCTCTTTGAAAGTCTAGCGCGTCGATACCCCCGTTGGATGGTCTTATCTGAAAAGCCACGCTCCAGAAACCTTTGTTTCAAGTTAAAGGATTGTTTTTCAACATTTTTGTTGCTGTAGCAAATTCTTCGCATCCTCAAAAACTGACCAATAGTGATACTATCAACCAGTTTTTTAGGGTAGGATGACTCCGCATGCAGTAGTGTATTAGCGGCAGTTGATTTTCTGTGTACATCAGTTTTAATGGCACCTGATTTATCAATTTCCAATCGAACATCTAGGAAATCAATATCTCTACGTCCCATTTTGTAGGTAAGTCTAACATTAAGATCGTTTGTTTGCATAAATGCTTCCATAAATAGATGTAATTCGTCAGTAGATCCCTGCCACAGGAAAAGGATGTCGTCTATGTAACGATTCCATGTTAAAACTTTATCGACATGGGGTAAAGACTCAGATGAAAAGATATCCCTCTCCCACAGCCCCAGGAACAAGTTGGCATATGAGGGTGTGCAAAACGCCCCCATAGCTGAGCCTCAGAGTTGCAGGAAGAGGGATCCGTCAAAAAGAAAAAAGTTGTGGATGAGAGCAAATTCTAAGAGATCCTGGAAAAAGTTAACAAAGGTCATGTCAAGATTTGACATTGTAAGAAAAAACCTTGTGGCTTTTAATCCATCACTGTGATTAATCGAAGTGTAGAGAGACTCCACATCACAAACGACCAATACTGTGTTGTCCTCCACTATCAAGCCATCCCTGCATGTTTGGTGATCTTTAGAGAGCCAATGAACATGCAGGGATTGCCTGCCACACATTGTAATGCCGTAGCCATGTTGGTTGTGGCATTACAGTGATTGGCTGGCCGCACAGCATCATCAGGTGTACATAAGACCGGGCGCCGCCATGCTCGTAACAGTCTACCCCGGAATCACACAGAGTAGAATCATAGAATCATAGAATGGTAGAGTTGGAAGGGACCTCCTGGGTCATCTGGTCCAACCCCCTGCTCAAAGCAGGATTCACTAGATCATCTCAGACAGATGTCTGTCCAGCCTCTGTTTGAAGACGTCCATTGAAGGGGAACTCACCACCTCTCGTGGCAGCCTGTTCCACTCATTAATCACCCTAACTGTCAAAAAGTTTTTTCTAATATCTAATCTGTGTCTCCTCCCATTTAGTTTCATCCCATTGCTTCTAGTCTTTCCTTGTGCAAATGAGAATAAAGATGATCCTTCTACAATGTGACAGCCCTTGACATATTTGTAGACAGCTATTAAATCTCCTCTCAGTCTTCTTTTTTGCAAGCTAAACATTCCCAAATCCTGCAACCGTTCCTCATAGGACATGGTTTGCAGACCAGTCACCATTCTGGTCGCTCTTCTCTGAACTTGCTCCAGTTTGTCTATGTCTTTTTTAAAATGTGGTGCCCAAAACTGTACACAGTATTCCAGATGAGGTCTGACCAAAGAGGAGTAAAGACCGATAATGACTTCACTTGATCTAGACTGTATGCTTCTGTTAATACATCCCAGAATTGTATTTGCCTTTTTTGCTGCTGCATCACACTGTTGACTCATGTTCAGTCTATGATCTATTAGTATACCTAAGTCTTTTTCACATGTACTGTTGCTTAGCTCTATTCCTCCCATTCTGTATATGCTTTTTTCATTTTTATTGCCCAGATGTAGTACTTTGCATTTTTCCCTGTTAAAAACCATTCTGTTGGTTGCTGCCCACTGCTCCAGTTTATTTAGGTCTTTTTGAATCCTCTCTCTCTCTTCTCTAGTATTAGCTATCCCTCCTAGCTTTGTGTCATCAGCAAATTTAATCAGTTTACCCTCAATTCCTTCATCTAAATCATTGATAAAGATGTTGAACAATACAGGTCCCAGGACGGAGCCCTGTGGTACCCCACTTGAGACATTCATCCAGCTGGATGTGAAGCCATTTACAACCACCCTTTGAGTCCGATCACTAAGCCAGTTATGAATCCACCTAACAGTTGCCTGGTCCATTGCATACTTGGTCATTTTTTCAATAAGGATGGTGTGAGATACTTTGTCAAATGCTTTGCTGAAGTCAAGATATACTATATCTACAGCATTTCCCTGATCCACCCAGTCAGTGATTCTGTCATAGAAGGAAATTAAGTTAGTCTGACATGACTTGTTAGTTACAAACCCATGCTGACTCTGGTTAATCACTTCATTCTTATCCATGTACTTACATACATGTTGTTTAATAATTTGTTCAAAGATCTTTCCTGGTATAGAAGTCAGACTCACCGGCCTATAGTTCCCTGGGTCCACCTTCTTCCCCTTTTTGAAGATAGGAACAACATTTGCTCTTCTCCAGTCTTCTGGGACTTCTCCTGTTCTCCAAGAATTTTCAAAGATTATGGAGAGTGGTTCTAAAATTTCTTCTACGATCTCCTTCAGTACTCTGGGGTGTAATTCATCTGGACCTGGAGACTTGAACTCATTTATGTTAGCTAAAAATTCCCTCACAATCTTTCTGTTTACAGATAACTTGGATTCCTCTATTCCTTTAAAAGGACAGTGAAGATCAGTTGATGTTACATTTTGTTTCTGAGAGAAAACAGATGCAAAATAGGAATTAAAAAGTTCGGCCTTCTCAACATCCTCTCTTACCATTTCTCCATTTTCATCCTGTAAAAATCCTATAGCATCTTTGACTTTTCTTTTACTTTTGACATACCCCCAAAATCCTTTTTTATTGCTTTTGATATCTCTTGCAAGCCTTAATTCATTGTCAGCTTTAGCTAACCTGATACGTGCCCTGCAGGATCTGCAGACTGCATTATAATCTTCTTTAGATATGCCTCCCTCTTTCCATTTAATAAACATTTCTTTCTTTCTTTTTAGCATGTGTTTAAGTTCTGTGTTCATCCATCCTGGTTTCCTTAAATGCTTCCCATTCTTCCTACTTTTCGGGATTGTTAACGATTGTGCTTTGAGAATCTCATTTTTAAAAATTTCCCATCCTTCCTGGACATTTTTGTCCTTAAGGACATCCAGCCATTGGATCCCTCCTATTCTCTTTCTGAGTCTCTTAAAATCTGCCTTTCTAAAATCTAACCTTGAAGTTTGAGTCTTCACATGTCTTCCTCCTCTAGTTATCCAAAATTCTATAATAGCATGATCGCTGCCTCCTAGGGTCCCAGCCACCTTTACCTCCTCAACCATTTCCTCCCTGTTTATAAGGATTAGATCCAAAGTAGCAGATCCCCTTGTTTTCTCCCCTACCTTTTGGAAGATAAAGTTGTCAGCAAGAGAGGATAAGAATTTGCTTGACCTGTTAGTTTTACTTGAGAGAGATTCCCAACAAATGTCTGGATAGTTGAAATCTCCCATGACCACTACGTCATATTTTTTGGAGAACTTGGTCATTTGATACATAAAGAGTTCATCCATATCTTCAGCTTGCCCAGGTGGCCTGTAGTAAATGCCTACAATGGTGTCCTTTCCGTTGTTCTCTCCTTGTATTCTTACCCAAACAGTTTCCACAGAACTCCCAGTCTCTGAAGCTTCAATCTCTGTGCAGATATACGCTTTTCTAACATACAATGCAACACCTCCTCCTCGTTTATCAAGTCTGTTTCTTGCAAATAAGTTGTATCCTTTTAGCCTTTTATTCCAATCATGTGTATCGTCCCACCAAGTTTCAGTGATTCCAATGACATCATATTCCTTTTCCTGCATTAGTAGTTCCAATTCTCCTTGTTTGTTGCCCATGCTTTGTGCATTTGTATAAAAACATTTTAGTTTGTGATTGGTTTCTCTTCCTCCCATATTTTTATTATTTAGATTTTTTTGTCTTTGTTCTTCTTTTCCACTTCCAGTAGCAGAGATCTCAATAGTATTTGTCAGCTGTATGGCTTTTTCTGGCCTTTTGCTTCCCTTCCCACATTGTTCTAGTTTAAAGCTCTTCTGATGAGTGTAGCAAGGCGACTTCCAAATACATGTTTTCCAGTCTTCGTAAGGTGCACCCCATCTCTAGCAAGTAGTCCATCGTATAGGTAATTCATTCCGTGATCCAGAAATCCAAATCCTTGTTGACGGCACCATCGACGTAGCCAGTTGTTCACCTGTAGAATCTTATTCCACCTCATTGTTCCATGGCCATCCACTGGGAGGATGGATGAGAAGACCACCTGCGCTCCCAATTCTTTCACTTTCTTGCCTAAGTCTTCAAAGTCACTGCAGATGGTTTCCAGGTCCTTTCTTGCGGTGTCATTTGTCCCCACATGTATTAGCAGGAATGGGTAGTGATCTGTAGGTCTGAAGAGTCTTGATATCCTGTCAGACACATCTTTAATTTTTGCTCCTGGAAGACAGCACATTTCTCTTGAGGTTATGTCTGGTCTGCAGATAGCGGCCTCTGTTCCTCTTAACAGGGAATCCCCCATGACCACCACTCTCCGTTTTTTCTTCACAGCATTCTTCTTTCTCCATCCAGGAGGATTTTGAGGGCTTACAAGGTTATTCATTGCTGGCAAAGTCTTATTTTGCTGTATTTCTTCATGGTTCTCCTGCGTGAGAGCCTGGTACTGGTTGCTGAGCAGTATGGGTGCTGACTGCCTCTCGATCCTCCTGCTTCTGTGGGTCACATGCTTCCATTCCTCTGTTTCCTCAGGTGCAGTTCGAATTTCTTCTCTTTCTGAATCATGAAGAGATAATTCTGCTCTGTCTAAGAACTCTTCACCTTCCTTAATGATTTTCAAGGTAGTTAACCTCTCTTCTAGATTTCGCAACTTTTCCTCCAACAGGGACACAAGCTTGCATTTCTGGCATGTGAAGTTTGGCTTTTCCACTGGCAAGTCTGTGAACATGTAGCAGGATATGCAGCTCACCAAATGGCTCCTGGACTCTTCCATGTTCTTACTGTTAATGTTCTGAAAACAGTGAAAAAAGCTTAAAAAAAAAGCTTCAAAATGCGCGCGCCGGTAGGCGCGCGGTTTACCGATGTCCTCTTTTCAGCTCCAACAGCCAAAATCCAGTGTTCTTTGAGCTCGCGGAGACTCTTCACTTACCCCAAAATGCAGTGGGAATATGCAAATTATCTCCTCAGGACTCCTCCCCTGGTTTACCGATGTCCTCTTTTCAGCTCCAACAGCCAAAATCCAGTGTTCTTTGAGCTCGCGGAGACTCTTCACTTACCCCAAAATGCAGTGGGAATATGCAAATTATCTCCTCAGGACTCCTCCCCTGGTTTACCGATGTCCTCTTTTCAGCTCCAACAGCCAAAATCCAGTGTTCTTTGAGCTCGCGGAGACTCTTCACTTACCCCAAAATGCAGTGGGAATATGCAAATTATCTCCTCAGGACTCCTCCCCTGGTTTACCGATGTCCTCTTTTCAGCTCCAACAGCCAAAATCCAGTGTTCTTTGAGCTCGCGGAGACTCTTCACTTACCCCAAAATGCAGTGGGAATATGCAAATTATCTCCTCAGGACTCCTCCCCTGGTTTACCGATGTCCTCTTTTCAGCTCCAACAGCCAAAATCCAGTGTTCTTTGAGCTCGCGGAGACTCTTCACTTACCCCAAAATGCAGTGGGAATATGCAAATTATCTCCTCAGGACTCCTCCCCTGGTTTACCGATGTCCTCTTTTCAGCTCCAACAGCCAAAATCCAGTGTTCTTTGAGCTCGCGGAGACTCTTCACTTACCCCAAAATGCAGTGGGAATATGCAAATTATCTCCTCAGGACTCCTCCCCTGGTTTACCGATGTCCTCTTTTCAGCTCCAACAGCCAAAATCCAGTGTTCTTTGAGCTCGCGGAGACTCTTCACTTACCCCAAAATGCAGTGGGAATATGCAAATTATCTCCTCAGGACTCCTCCCCTGGTTTACCGATGTCCTCTTTTCAGCTCCAACAGCCAAAATCCAGTGTTCTTTGAGCTCGCGGAGACTCTTCACTTACCCCAAAATGCAGTGGGAATATGCAAATTATCTCCTCAGGACTCCTCCCCTGGTTTACCGATGTCCTCTTTTCAGCTCCAACAGCCAAAATCCAGTGTTCTTTGAGCTCGCGGAGACTCTTCACTTACCCCAAAATGCAGTGGGAATATGCAAATTATCTCCTCAGGACTCCTCCCCTGGTTTACCGATGTCCTCTTTTCAGCTCCAACAGCCAAAATCCAGTGTTCTTTGAGCTCGCGGAGACTCTTCACTTACCCCAAAATGCAGTGGGAATATGCAAATTATCTCCTCAGGACTCCTCCCCTGGTTTACCGATGTCCTCTTTTCAGCTCCAACAGCCAAAATCCAGTGTTCTTTGAGCTCGCGGAGACTCTTCACTTACCCCAAAATGCAGTGGGAATATGCAAATTATCTCCTCAGGACTCCTCCCCTGGTTTACCGATGTCCTCTTTTCAGCTCCAACAGCCAAAATCCAGTGTTCTTTGAGCTCGCGGAGACTCTTCACTTACCCCAAAATGCAGTGGGAATATGCAAATTATCTCCTCAGGACTCCTCCCCTGGTTTACCGATGTCCTCTTTTCAGCTCCAACAGCCAAAATCCAGTGTTCTTTGAGCTCGCGGAGACTCTTCACTTACCCCAAAATGCAGTGGGAATATGCAAATTATCTCCTCAGGACTCCTCCCCTGGTTTACCGATGTCCTCTTTTCAGCTCCAACAGCCAAAATCCAGTGTTCTTTGAGCTCGCGGAGACTCTTCACTTACCCCAAAATGCAGTGGGAATATGCAAATTATCTCCTCAGGACTCCTCCCCTGGTTTACCGATGTCCTCTTTTCAGCTCCAACAGCCAAAATCCAGTGTTCTTTGAGCTCGCGGAGACTCTTCACTTACCCCAAAATGCAGTGGGAATATGCAAATTATCTCCTCAGGACTCCTCCCCTGGTTTACCGATGTCCTCTTTTCAGCTCCAACAGCCAAAATCCAGTGTTCTTTGAGCTCGCGGAGACTCTTCACTTACCCCAAAATGCAGTGGGAATATGCAAATTATCTCCTCAGGACTCCTCCCCTGGTTTACCGATGTCCTCTTTTCAGCTCCAACAGCCAAAATCCAGTGTTCTTTGAGCTCGCGGAGACTCTTCACTTACCCCAAAATGCAGTGGGAATATGCAAATTATCTCCTCAGGACTCCTCCCCTGGTTTACCGATGTCCTCTTTTCAGCTCCAACAGCCAAAATCCAGTGTTCTTTGAGCTCGCGGAGACTCTTCACTTACCCCAAAATGCAGTGGGAATATGCAAATTATCTCCTCAGGACTCCTCCCCTGGTTTACCGATGTCCTCTTTTCAGCTCCAACAGCCAAAATCCAGTGTTCTTTGAGCTCGCGGAGACTCTTCACTTACCCCAAAATGCAGTGGGAATATGCAAATTATCTCCTCAGGACTCCTCCCCTGGTTTACCGATGTCCTCTTTTCAGCTCCAACAGCCAAAATCCAGTGTTCTTTGAGCTCGCGGAGACTCTTCACTTACCCCAAAATGCAGTGGGAATATGCAAATTATCTCCTCAGGACTCCTCCCCTGGTTTACCGATGTCCTCTTTTCAGCTCCAACAGCCAAAATCCAGTGTTCTTTGAGCTCGCGGAGACTCTTCACTTACCCCAAAATGCAGTGGGAATATGCAAATTATCTCCTCAGGACTCCTCCCCTGGTTTACCGATGTCCTCTTTTCAGCTCCAACAGCCAAAATCCAGTGTTCTTTGAGCTCGCGGAGACTCTTCACTTACCCCAAAATGCAGTGGGAATATGCAAATTATCTCCTCAGGACTCCTCCCCTGGTTTACCGATGTCCTCTTTTCAGCTCCAACAGCCAAAATCCAGTGTTCTTTGAGCTCGCGGAGACTCTTCACTTACCCCAAAATGCAGTGGGAATATGCAAATTATCTCCTCAGGACTCCTCCCCTGGTTTACCGATGTCCTCTTTTCAGCTCCAACAGCCAAAATCCAGTGTTCTTTGAGCTCGCGGAGACTCTTCACTTACCCCAAAATGCAGTGGGAATATGCAAATTATCTCCTCAGGACTCCTCCCCTGGTTTACCGATGTCCTCTTTTCAGCTCCAACAGCCAAAATCCAGTGTTCTTTGAGCTCGCGGAGACTCTTCACTTACCCCAAAATGCAGTGGGAATATGCAAATTATCTCCTCAGGACTCCTCCCCTGGTTTACCGATGTCCTCTTTTCAGCTCCAACAGCCAAAATCCAGTGTTCTTTGAGCTCGCGGAGACTCTTCACTTACCCCAAAATGCAGTGGGAATATGCAAATTATCTCCTCAGGACTCCTCCCCTGGTTTACCGATGTCCTCTTTTCAGCTCCAACAGCCAAAATCCAGTGTTCTTTGAGCTCGCGGAGACTCTTCACTTACCCCAAAATGCAGTGGGAATATGCAAATTATCTCCTCAGGACTCCTCCCCTGGTTTACCGATGTCCTCTTTTCAGCTCCAACAGCCAAAATCCAGTGTTCTTTGAGCTCGCGGAGACTCTTCACTTACCCCAAAATGCAGTGGGAATATGCAAATTATCTCCTCAGGACTCCTCCCCTGGTTTACCGATGTCCTCTTTTCAGCTCCAACAGCCAAAATCCAGTGTTCTTTGAGCTCGCGGAGACTCTTCACTTACCCCAAAATGCAGTGGGAATATGCAAATTATCTCCTCAGGACTCCTCCCCTGGTTTACCGATGTCCTCTTTTCAGCTCCAACAGCCAAAATCCAGTGTTCTTTGAGCTCGCGGAGACTCTTCACTTACCCCAAAATGCAGTGGGAATATGCAAATTATCTCCTCAGGACTCCTCCCCTGGTTTACCGATGTCCTCTTTTCAGCTCCAACAGCCAAAATCCAGTGTTCTTTGAGCTCGCGGAGACTCTTCACTTACCCCAAAATGCAGTGGGAATATGCAAATTATCTCCTCAGGACTCCTCCCCTGGTTTACCGATGTCCTCTTTTCAGCTCCAACAGCCAAAATCCAGTGTTCTTTGAGCTCGCGGAGACTCTTCACTTACCCCAAAATGCAGTGGGAATATGCAAATTATCTCCTCAGGACTCCTCCCCTGGTTTACCGATGTCCTCTTTTCAGCTCCAACAGCCAAAATCCAGTGTTCTTTGAGCTCGCGGAGACTCTTCACTTACCCCAAAATGCAGTGGGAATATGCAAATTATCTCCTCAGGACTCCTCCCCTGGTTTACCGATGTCCTCTTTTCAGCTCCAACAGCCAAAATCCAGTGTTCTTTGAGCTCGCGGAGACTCTTCACTTACCCCAAAATGCAGTGGGAATATGCAAATTATCTCCTCAGGACTCCTCCCCTGGTTTACCGATGTCCTCTTTTCAGCTCCAACAGCCAAAATCCAGTGTTCTTTGAGCTCGCGGAGACTCTTCACTTACCCCAAAATGCAGTGGGAATATGCAAATTATCTCCTCAGGACTCCTCCCCTGGTTTACCGATGTCCTCTTTTCAGCTCCAACAGCCAAAATCCAGTGTTCTTTGAGCTCGCGGAGACTCTTCACTTACCCCAAAATGCAGTGGGAATATGCAAATTATCTCCTCAGGACTCCTCCCCTGGAGTAGGGAGAGGTGCTGCTGCGTCAGGGAGAGATTTGCTTGTTTAGAGTTAATATAGGTATTCCACAACATATATCTATCCATCTGAACTAACAGTCCTTCTGAGGACTAATCCAGCTGCATATAATCAGTGGTGATAGCAGGAATTAGGCAGGCAGGCAGTGAATGTGGCAGTGCATATTGCAAGAGGGTCCATTGAATGTCCTGTTAGTCTAGGTATTCCACAACACACACACATATATATTATATATATATATACAGTACAGACCAAAAGTTTGGACACACCTTCTCATTTAAAGATTTTTCTGTATTTTTATGACTATGAAAATTGTACATTCACACCGAAGGCATCAAAACTATGAATTAACACATGTGGAATTATATACGTAACAAAAAAGTGTGAAACAACTGAAAATATGTCTTATATTCTAGGTTCTTCATCTTTGGCTTTGGTCCCTTTAAAAACAGGGTGGCACATGTTAAGGAGCTGAAACTGCTAAACCCTTCATCCAGTTTTAATGTGGATACCCTCAAATGAAAGCTGAAAGTCTGAACTTCAACTGCATCTGAATTGTTTTGTTTAAAATTCATTGTGGTATTTTCTAGAACCAAAATTAGAAAAATGTTGTCTCTGTTCAAATATATATGGACCTAACTGTGTATATATATGTATATATATATATTTATATATATATATATGTTTATATATATATATATATATCAGAGCTAGGCAGGCAGGCACTGTATGTGGCAGACTGCAATGTATAATACAGCACAAGAGGCTCCATTCCAGTTCTGTCTGCTGCTGCTGTTACAGATATTTCTACAAATAGCCCCAGGTATCAGGGGCCAGGGAAAATTATTTTTTTGATCTTAATCCTGATTATTTGGTTAAAAAGCAATCCAGAGAACACCGTTTTTCTGCTCCATTTGCTTCTTGCCACAGCAGAATACAGCCAGATTCTTTCCATATTACAGCGATAAAAATCCAGAAATTTGTAGTGAACGTGGAAAATATTGGCCTCCATTTAAATTTTGTTGCAGTGTGTCAGTGAATTTATTGACATCAGGTCGCTGTGAAAAATAGTAACCTACAGGCCAGCTATTTAAAACTGTGATTTTCTGTCACACGTATCACATATAAGTTCGCTCCAAATTCAGCCATTTCTGGCCTCCATTTAAATTTTGTTGCAGTGTGTCAGTGAAGTTATTGACATCAGGTCGCTGTGAAAAATAGAAACCTACAGGCCAGCTATTTAAAACTGTGGTTTTCTGTCACACGTATCACATATCACTGCGGTTCAAATCCAGCCATTTGTAGTGAACATGGAAAATATAAGGCGCGTGGCAAGGGACAGGGAAGTGGACGTGATGGAGATAATGGTGCATGCAGAGGACGAGGCAGAGGCCGTGGGCAAGCTGAAATTGTGCCACAACAAACACCCACATCTTCTCGCTCGACTTTCCTGTCCCAATTAATAGGGGACCGCAGAACACCACTATTGAACCCAGAGCAGTGTGAAAAGGTTATTGGTTGGATAGCAGATAATGCTTCCAGTCACTTAGCCACCACCACCACCACCCTGTCTTTCACATGGTCAAGTCTCAGTAGCGGTGAGTCTGGACCGCATATTCCTCTCCCTGAACCTCCTTCCTCCCACCATGCCAAGTGCCCAGAGACAACTGATCCCACACTTGGACACTCTGAAGAGCTGTACACATTTCCATTTATAGGTTCGGGCCTCTTGCCCTGTCAACTTAAAGTGGGGCAAGAGGAGATCGCATGTAGCGATGCCCAAATATTTGAGCAGCCACGGTCACACGAAGGCGATGGTGGGAAACTGTCACAAGATGTGGATGATGATGAGACACAATTGCCAGAAAGTCAGGAGGAGAACCAGGGTGCGGAAGTGCAAGATGAGGTGGTGGACTATGAAGTCACTGATCCAACTTGGCAAGGTGACATTCAGAGTGAGGCCAGCAGCACACAGGGAGAGGTAGGTATAGCACCACAACAGGCAAGAGCAAGCATTGTGGTGGCCGCAGACAGAAGGCAGGCAACCATTCCCTGTAACATCAACACGATGG
Source organism: Phyllobates terribilis (assembly GCF_046119375.1). Classification (NCBI taxonomy): domain Eukaryota; kingdom Metazoa; phylum Chordata; class Amphibia; order Anura; family Dendrobatidae; genus Phyllobates; species Phyllobates terribilis. The sequence continues at coordinate 193,039,647 of NW_027362764.1, forward strand.
AAGTTGCCAGTACAACTGTTAGGTCTTCCCGAGTCTGGTTGTTTTTTAAAGACTCTGCAGATAACCCCAAAAAGGCCATTTGCACCACCTGCCAGGCCAGCATCAGCAACGGTAGCAAAACTAGCAGCCTGACCACCCCCAGCATGATCAGGCACATGGCAGCAAAGCAGCCGACTAAGTAGGCCGAACCCCAGGGTCCAGCAACAGTGTCTGCGGGTGACACCACTGCTTGCTCTGCTGTTGTGCGTGCACGCCAATCCCCTGTCCATGGTGAATGCCAAGATGCCTCCCGCCCTGCACCTGTCATTGAACACTCTTAACTAGCACCATCAGCAAGCACGTCCACATCCTTGTCCCAGCACAGCGTTCAGTTGTCCCTACCCCAGTCCTTGGAATGTAAGAGCAAATAAGCGGCTAATGCCCCACAGTCCACACTATTAAATTCACACATTTCGCAAATGTTTGCACTCGAAATGTTGCCTTTTAGGCTTGTGGAGACGGAAGCTTTCCCCAACCTGATGGCGGCGGCCATCCCTCTGTACTCGGTCCCCAGCCGCCACTATTTCTCCCGGTGTGCCGTTTCCGCATTACACAAGCACGTGTCCCACAACATTAGCCGTGCCCTCAACAACGCAGTTACTGGAAAAGTTCACCTAACCACGGACACGTGGACAAGTGCTTGTGGGCAAGGACGGTACATCTCGCTCATGGCACACAGGTTAACATATTAGAAGCCTGGACCCAGTCGGACCTTGGGACGGAACACGTCCTCCCAACGTCGAGGATTGCGTGCCCTGAGTCAATCAGGGTTGCCCCCACATTCTACTGCTCCTGCACCTCCTCTTCAGCATCCATCTCCAAAATGACCCCATCAGTTGCAAGCTGGAAGCACTACAGCACTGCCTCGGCTAAGCGGCAACAGGCTGTGCTGAAGCTAATATGCTTAGGTGACAAACCACACAATGCTGAAGAGTTGTGGACAGCTCTGAAAGAGCAGGCAGATCTGTGGCTGACACCACTGAACCTGCAGCCTCACATGGTCATGTATGAAAATGGCCGGAACCTGGTGGTGGCTCTGAGGCGAGGCGAGCTTACACACGAACCATGCCTGGACCATGTGCTTAACCTCGTGGTTCAGCGGTTTCTCAAAACCTACCCAGATCTGTCGGATCTGTTGTCAAAGTACACTGCCTGTGTGCTCATTTTAGAAAGTCAGCTACAGCTTCCACCGCTCTTGGCGTGCTTCAGCAGCATTTGCTGCTTCCGGCTCACCAACTGGTGTGTGATGTCCCCACACGTTAGAACTCTACATTACAGATGTTGGGAAGGATTTGTGAGCAGAAAAGGGCAGTTGTTGACTACCTGCATCAACAAGCCGATCGGTATTCAGGTCAGACTCCACACATAAAACCTCAGGAGTGGACATGGATGTCAAACATCTGTACCATCCTCCAAAACTTTGAGGACTCCACCAAGATGGTGAGCGGCAATGAAACCATCGCCATCCCGCTTCTCTGTCTTCTGAAACACTCTCTGCTCTCAATTAAAGAGGATGCATTGCAGGCGGAGCACGATGAGCAAGAGATGGCACAAGGAACCACACATGGTGATTACACACAGCCAATCCTCATCTCATCCCAACGTGAATTGGGTGACAATGAGGAAGAGGAGGAGGAGAAGGAAGAACAGGAGCTAGTTTCCTGCGCTATAGATGGTGCTACCTGCACAACTGTTATACCGTCTGTTCAGCGTGGATGGCCTGAGGACAGGGAGAACGAGGAAGAGGAGGAGGAGGAGGAGAGCATGGTCAGTTGTTCTCTTGGTGAGGACACTGAAGTCTTGCCTTTTTGCAGTCTGGCACACATGGCTGAGTTTATGTTACGCTGCCTTTCCCGTGACCCTTGCGTTGTCTAAATTTTGGGTGACAGTCATTACTGGTTGGTGACACTTCTAGACCCACGCTACAGGGAAAACTTTATGTCTCTTATTCCTTAGCAGGACAGGCCTAATAAAATTGGGCATTACGAGAAGCCCCTTGTTGCGGAATTAGTGAAAACATTCCCATCTGAAAACGCTGGCGCCAGAGGTCACAGTTCATTGTACAACCAAGGAGTACAGGCGAGAGAGCCGCAAATGCAATCCAGCAGAGGCAGGGGAACACTGTAAAAGTTCTGGGACAGTTTTCCCAGACCCTCCCATTGCACAGGCCCTGAGGCGGGGATTACTCTCACAAGGAAGGCAAAGTTTGAGAAGATGGTGAGAGAGTGCCTTGTCGGCCATACCAACGTCCTCCATGATTCCTCTGTGCCTCATAATTATTGGGTATCCAAGCTGGACATGTGGCATGGACTGGCTCTCTACGACTTGGAAGTCCTGGCCTGCCCTGCCGCTAGCGTTTTGTCAGAGCGGGTTTTTAGTGCCGCCGGTGGAATTATAACTGATAGGCGCTTTCGCCTGTCAACTGAAAATGCTGACAGGCTGACTCTTATAAAAATGAACAAGGGCTGGATTGGGCCAGACTTCTGAACACTACTGAATGATAGCAGTGCAACATAAACTCAAATACAGTGTCTTTTTTGGGGGAGGTCTTACTCTATTCCCATGCACCTCTGTCTTCACACCTAGACAAGGGTATATGCTTCCTGATTTTGTCTATTTGCTCTTGTCCTCCTCCTCCTCCACATCCTCATCCTCTACCATCATATCACCACAATATGTATCATATCAACATATCTACATCTCTTGCAAGGGACATTGGAGTTCCTCCAAATTTTTGGCAGCCGTTGCTTCACTGCTTAGGCAAACTTTATAGGAGACCCACTTTCTAAAAATGGGAACATTGTTTTTAGGAGGCTCTCTAACCTCTACGTCTCTTGCAAGGGGCATTGGAGTGCCTCCAAATTTTTGGCAGCCCTTGCAGTCACTGCATATGCAATAACAGTATAGGAGACCCACTCGTTAATAACGGGAACAGCAAAGCATAGCCAGCTGATGACTCTCTAACAGTAGCGAGAACCAACTGCTGACCCTTTAAGAATAGTAAGGGCCGCCTGATGGCCCTATAAAACTAGGCTTTCTGACTTTTAGAGTCCCTCCATCATAAATGAAACAGGATGTGTCTGATGATATGTCACACACCACATGGCCAGATAAGGTTGTAAAATGTTAAAATGAAATTTCCCGGTGAATGTGACGCGCCCCCTGGGCCAGTGTTGTTTGGGGGATACCCGGAGCCGGATCAGATGGGGGTTGTAGTCTCCGAGTGGCGGTGACCCGGTCCGTGCCCAGGGTGTCAAGCTCAGTGTGTGGCAGTCCTACAGATGTTACTGGATGTTCTTTAGTGTCGACTACGCCACCCGTTGATTTGCGGTCACTACGGCCGCCGCTGCAGCAGGGTCCGCTGAGGCTGGTGGTGTGTGTGCAGCTCAGGTAGTATAACCCCCAACGGGAGGGGTATAGCCTCAGGGGGTCAGTTGCAGAGGATGGTGGTTGTGGAGGTGCAGTGAGGATGGTAATGAAACTCAGAGTCGGGCTGTGCAGTTCAGGGTTTTTACTTACTGCTTTTGTGTTGGTCACTCCGGCCTTGAGTGACCACCCGAGCCGTGCTGCGTCCACCAGGTCCTGGACTCGGCCAACCCCCAGGTGATTCTGGAGCGTGTTCCTGAGCTCCCTTTCTGACTTGTCCTTCTCTCTGGCCTTCCCCACCAGGGATCCACCTAAGTCCGGCTCCCTCGGGCCTCTTGTTGGTAAAACCCTTGTCTCTGGGTTCCCTGACCCTATTCTTGGTTTGCCTTCCGGGTGGATTTAGTGGGTGGTCGTGGCAGATCCTGCCCACGACCTCCGGTCTCTGGCTAAGGATTAGTGCCCTCCACCAGCTTGGGATCCGGTACCCTTGTGCCAACTCTTCACCCTCTGGTCTAATTTTGGGTTCTTGGAGTTCCCTCTTCTCCCCCTCTGGGTCCTTCTTTCTCCTCTCTCTCTCTCTCTTGGCCTTGGAGCTGGCTGAGCTGCTCTGCTTCTCTGACTCAACTCTGACAGACTGACCCTGATCTAAGATGGTTCCCACCTTATATACTCCCTCTATGTGTGAGCTCAGGTGACCAGCACCCAATGAGCTCCTAGCTTTACCCAGACTGCTCCCCCTATCTGCCCCTACACTACTGGGATGTTCCACCCCCCTCCCACTCCAGCCAGGGACAGACACTGTCGTACCTGCACATTTCTCTAGTGGGAGTACCATTGGTCTGTCCCCCGGAAATGGGATGTATGTAGTGCATGCAGCCTACTGAGCTCAGTTCCACACTCCATCCTTACCCGGGAGTGGAATACCACACCTCTGGCTTGAGGTGTAATACCCCTGTAGCAGCCGAATCCTCAGGGTGCTACATTCCCCCCTGGTAAATCACAGCACGTCCTCGGGCTGTAAGATATAAAAAACATCCAAAACATACAATTTTTTTTCATAAACATAAACATATAAAACATCACATATATTATCAGCAATAAAACTTTTCATATAAATAACATTCTTGTTCCTCCGGCCACGGTGCAACTTGTGACCGGGTAAAGTGCGACAGTCTCTTTAAGCAAAACAACAGTTTCCTATAAAACCGGTAGGGGGCGCCTTAGAAAGCGCAACTATATACAGGGGGAATATGGCCGCTCTCAGTCCTCGGCCAGGTAATGGGAATAGGGACACACGGGTTAACAGTTCACTCTTGTCCCAACGGGGACATATTTAAAGCAGCAACAGTTCACTGTACCCCGATGGGTAACTATTTACAGTCTCTTTACCGTACTTTAACGACGGCGTCCTCCTGCTCCTTCTTTGGATTCAGACCCGTCCGGGTCCTCCTGCTCCTCCTCACACCGCAGCTCCTCCTCCGTCAGGCGATGTACATGGAGGGCGTAGGGTCCTTTGGCACACTTGTGCCGGGTGAAGGTGACCTCGTCCCCTACATACAGGTCACGACCTCTGTGTCCCTCCGGCAGATGGCTTTCTACGTCTCTGCGGGTGACAAAGACGTCGCCGGGGGTATGATAGTCTCTTATGAAGCCCCACCCATGCTGCAGGTTGAATTTAATCACAGTCCCGGTGGTACGGGGACCATGAGCTGCACGGGGATCTCTCCTGGTCCGGCTCTTCTGCTCCGCGCTCCTTATCTGTGCTTGCTGTTCCCGGACCCGCCTCTCTCTCCGCTCCTTCTCGAAGACCTCGAGCTGCTGGCGGCAGCACTCTGCACGTTCCGCTGCGGCCGCCCGAGTCTCCTGAGTGAACCCCATGAGGTCTCCTCCGGTGGGGTCCCACTCAAACTATGCCTCCTCTAGCGGGGGCTGGGTCCTCCTGACGGGCTTCGGAACCGGAATCAGGGGCTCATCTAGGGGTCTTTCTTTCCGGAGTCGGGGATGGTGAAACTCCGGTGGCCACACAAAGGGCTGCCCATCCGGGCACGTATGCTGGGCGAACAGGTCCTCACCCAGGTGCGGTACTTTAGGTGTTATGGGCGCTGTGGTGGTAGCGGCGCCCGGGTTGACCAGGCCTTGCGACCAGGCTTGGGGCACGCTAAAGGAAAAGGGCACCGTAAGAACGGCGGCGCCCGTGGTTACTCGGCCCTGCGACCAGGCTGGTGGCTCCGCGGAGGTAGGGGGCGCTGTTGGAATGGCGGCGCCCGGGTGTACTAGGCCTTGCGACCAGGCCGATGGTATTTCCTGCTTTGCCGCGCTCAGGGTCGAAGCGCGTGACGTCACAGGGGTCGCGGCCGCGGTTTCCGGTTGAGGCCTAGTCTGCGGCGGTGACGTTGCAGCGACGGGCACGGCAGGGGGAATTTCGGGCTCTGCGACGGGGAGCTGGGGCAGGCACGCGGTTTCCCGGCTCGGGGTAGAGACGTCCCCTTTACCTGCCTCCATTCGTTCAGCTCCCTTCTCGGCGCCGTCTCCGGCCTTGAGTCCTCCTGCACCATCCTCAGAGGCGGTCTGTCTCCTCGTCTCGGGTGGCGTGCTCCGCTGACGGGTTTCGGTCCGCTGAGCCATCTCTCGGCTCCACTCCGCCAACGTCTCTCGCTGCACCCGGGCCATCCTCCGTGCGAGGCCCTCCAGCGCAGTCTGTGCACACTCCCGGTCTCGGGGGAGCTGTGCCAGGACCTCCACTAGGCCTAGTGGGGTTGTGGCTTGTAGCAGGCTCCTGACCACTGGGTCGGTGCTGCCTGACTCTCCCTCCATCTCCGGGTAGGCTTTCTCTGGACTCCTCTCCAGACTTCTTGTCTCCGGGTGCGCTCTCTCCAGACTTCTTGTCTCCGGGTGCGCTCTCTCCAGACTGCTCCAGGCGACACCCATCTTTGCTCTCTTGTTCTGTCTCCGCCCACATTGAGGGTGGTCCCGGGGCAACTTTGTGATTGTCAGTTCCAGGGGCAGTTCTCTCACGCTGATGGACACTTCCAGCATCACAGTCTCTGTTGGTGGGCGCGGTTTCCGCTTTTGGCGCCATTCTTCGACCTGGCTCACGATGGGAGGTGGCCTCTTGCCACCCTCTGGCACGCCCATAATGGCGTCCGCTCTTCCAAGGCGGGAAATCTTTGGAAATGGCGGGAATCGTCTCCCAGTGGCGGGAAACTCCATGGATGGCGGGAAAAAGCTGTAAATGGCGGACAACCGGCGGGAAACGACCTGTGATGGGGTCCGTTGGCGGGGACCCTCCGGAACCGGCGGGAGACTTCTTTTTAAGGTAACGGTGAACTTCTCTTCAGGCACGCAGTACCCGGTTGTTGCGGGCACGTTATCCTGCCGACTACGCCAAAGTTGACGCGCCCCCTGGGCCAGTGTTGTTTGGGGGATACCCGGAGCCGGATCAGATGGGGGTTGTAGTCTCCGAGTGGCGGTGACCCGGTCCGTGCCAAGGGTGTCAAGCTCAGTGTGTGGCAGTCCTACAGATGTTACTGGATGTTCTTTAGTGTCGACTACGCCACCCGTTGATTTGCGGTCACTACGGCCGCCGCTGCAGCAGGGTCCGCTGAGGCTGGTGGTGTGTGTGCAGCTCAGGTAGTATAACCCCCAACGGGAGGGGTATAGCCTCAGGGGGTCAGTTGCAGAGGATGGTGGTTGTGGAGGTGCAGTGAGGATGGTAATGAAACTCAGAGTCGGGCTGTGCAGTTCAGGGTTTTTACTTACTGCTTTTGTGTTGGTCACTCCGGCCTTGAGTGACCACCCGAGCCGTGCTGCGTCCACCAGGTCCTGGACTCGGCCAACCCCCAGGTGATTCTGGAGCGTGTTCCTGAGCTCCCATTCTGACTTGTCCTTCTCTCTGGCCTTCCCCACCAGGGATCCACCTAAGTCCGGCTCCCTCGGGCCTCTTGTTGGTAAAACCCTTGTCTCTGGGTTCCCTGACCCTATTCTTGGTTTGCCTTCCGGGTGGATTTAGTGGGTGGTCGTGGCAGATCCTGCCCACGACCTCCGGTCTCTGGCTAAGGATTAGTGCCCTCCACCAGCTTGGGATCCGGTACCCTTGTGCCAACTCTTCACCCTCTGGTCTAGTTTTGGGTTCTTGGAGTTCCCTCTTCTCCCCCTCTGGGTCCTTCTTTCTCCTCTCTCTCTCTCTCTTGGCCTTGGAGCTGGCTGAGCTGCTCTGCTTCTCTGACTCAACTCTGACAGACTGACCCTGATCTAAGATGGTTCCCACCTTATATACTCCCTCTATGTGTGAGCTCAGGTGACCAGCACCCAATGAGCTCCTAGCTTTACCCAGACTGCTCCCCCTATCTGCCCCTACACTACTGGGATGTTCCACCCCCCTCCCACTCCAGCCAGGGACAGACACTGTCGTACCTGCACTTTTCTCTAGTGGGAGTACCATTGGTCTGTCCCCCGGAAATGGGATGTATGTAGTGCATGCAGCCTACTGAGCTCAGTTCCACACTCCATCCTTACCCGGGAGTGGAATACCACACCTCTGGCTTGAGGTGTAATACCCCTGTAGCAGCCGAATCCTCAGGGTGCTACAAATGCATTTGTCTTAAAAAATAACTTTAAAAAAAACACAGTAAGAACTTTCTTTAGTATAAAAACCAGAGTAACCAATGTAACCTCAATGTAATAACATTGTTCAGCTCCTGTACCTCCTCCTCCAGTTTGGCCTCCATCTCCGAAAGACCACATCAGTCACAAGCTGAAAGTACTGCAGCACTGCCTTGGCCAAGCGGCAACAGACTGTGCTGAAGATAACATGCTTAATGCTTAGGTGAAAAACCGCACACCACTGCAGAGTTGTTGAAATCTGTAACTCAGCAGCCTGATCTCTGGCTCTCACCGCTGAGCATACAGTCAAGCATGGTCGTGTGTGACAATGGGCAGAACCTGGTGACGGAGAAATGACAGTAGATATGGTTTCCCAAACGTCAGTCCTTTCACCGAACTAAAAAATATGGCTGTGGTGAAATACAACTCCCACTGACAAGCTGTGCACTGGCTCTGTACCGTTCCTGGCCACATTCACTTGTCCATGTGTTTGTGGTTAGGTGGTCCTTCCCAATAAGTGCACTGGGGAGGGCAAGGGTAATGTTGTGGGACCCGTGCTTGTGGAAGGCGGAGAAGACACCGGGAGAAATAGTGGCGGCTGGGGACCGAGTATGGACCCCGGCCGCCGCCATGTGATTGTGGACAGCTTCTGCCCCCATGAGCCTAAAAGGCCACATTTCAAGTTCAAGCAGCTTTAGAGGACTTCCTGAGAGAAATGACAGATGGAGTAGATACGGTTTCCCAAGTCCTTTCACCAAGCTAAAGAATATGGCTGTGGTTACACACAACTCTCAGAAAAAAAGCTGTGGACTGGCTCCATACAGTCCCTGGCCACATTCACTTGACCACGTGTTTGTGGGCGGTCCTTCCCAGTAAGTTCACTGGGGAGGGCACCGGCAATGTTGTGTTCCCCGGGCTTGTGGAAGGCGGAGACAACATGGGGAGAAATAGTGGCAGCTGGGGACTGAGTATGGACACCCGGCCACCGCTGCCATGAGGTTGTGGACAGCTTCCGCCTCCACGAGCCTAAAAGGCCACATTTCAAGTGCAAGCAGCTGTCAAAAATTTGGCAGTATAGTATTGCAGCCTGTGTGTGGGTGGCTGGCTGCATACTTGCATTCCAAGGAATGGGATAGTGACAACTGAACGCTGCACTGAGACAAGGACGTGGACGGTGATTGTTGCAAGTCTGCAATGACAGATGCATGGCGGGAGGCATCTTCGCATGCGCCAAGGATCACTTATGATAGGCACACTTTTAGGCAGTGATCTTGGAGTCAGAGATGCTTCCAGGGGTCTTCCCCATGCTGTTCCCATGTCTTTTCAGCATTTTATGCATGTGTCTGATGATGTGTCACACACCACATGGCCAGATAAGGTTGTTAAATGTTAAAATGACATTTCCTAGTGAATGCATTTGTCTTGGTTGAAAGCAATGCAAAAGTGCAAAAAAGCATTAAAAACGCTACGTGTGAACATAGCCCAAGGTGTGGAGGAGCATTTTTGGTTTTGGTTATTTATTTTGCCTTATATACAAGTCATTACCCTGGAAATGATGTTTCTTAACATATTTCCCAGGAAAATCCATTTTGGTTTCATTTTTGCATGTTTTATTGTGAGTCTGTAAAAGTAGCATAATACCTCTGACAACGTTGTTGACATCTGTGACCTGGGAGTCAGAAATGGTTTCAGGGATCTTCCCCATGCTGTTCCCATGTCATTTGAGCACTGTTCCCATCGGTTTGGGCAATTTTTAGGCCCTCTGCAGACCGCCAGGGGGAGCTGCCTGAAAAGTGTTCGAGCTTCCCATAGACTTACATTGGGCTCGTTACTCGGACCAAGCACTAGAGCATTCCAATTTGCGCGACCCGAGCAACGAGTACCCAAGCATTTTATTGCTCGCTCATCACTATCTACCACGCATGAGTATTGAAGATCTCGGAAGATGTCATTCATCAGCTCTTGAAAGACTGCTGGTGCGTTGCAGAGTCCGAAGGGCGTCACGCGGTATTCGTAGTGGCCACCCCGAGTGTAGAATGCCATCTATCACTAGTCACCCTGGCGAATCTGGATCAAATTGTATGCACCACAGAGATCAAGCTTAGTGAAGATCTTAGCGCCTTTGAGGCAATCAAACAACTCGGAGATGAGAGGCAGAGGATACTTGTTTTTAATAGTCATTTGATTTAGACCCTATAGTCTATACAAGGGTGAAGAGAGCCGTCCTTTTTCTTGATGAAGAAGAATTCTGCTCCAGCCGAAGAAGTTGCTTTCTTGATAAATCCCCTAGCAAGATTCTCTTCTATGTATTCCAACATTGCACTGGTCTCGGCCAATGACAGGGGGTAGATTCGACCTCGGGGTGGTGTGGCACCAGTAATGAGGTCGATAGGACAGTCATACGGACTATGAGGAGGTAGTGTCTCAGCCTCCTTCTTGTCATAGACGTCAGCGTATGACCAGTAGGGTGCTGGCATGCCGGGTTGATTAGCTGGAGTGGACAGAGTTCGAGCAGGACGGACAGGAACCAAGCAGGTTTTGTGACACTCCTGGCCCCAGCAGAGCACCTCTTCCAAACTCAAATTCAAGACTGGCTCTTGTGTCTGAAGACAAGCAGACCAAGCAGCAAGGAATGAGAGAGACCAGAAAGCACACAGAAGGTTCTCCTATCTGGAGAACTACGGGCTCGGTGACGAACAAGATGGACTCTGAAAGGGTCCTCCCATCCATCGAGGAAACCGCTAAAGGATCCAGAAGACGTTGAATAGGGATTTGATACTGTTCCACAATGGCCTGTTGGATGAGATTCCCAGCGGCACCGGAATTCAGATAAACAGTCTCGAAAAAATGTATATTGCCACAGGATATTGATACAGACAGAGTCAGGGATGGAGAGGGAGAATTCTTGCCCAGGACGACCTCTCCATGTGATCCTAGGCACTGGAGTTTCCTGGCCTCTCAGGGCAGGAGCGGATTACATGCTCCGAACTGCCACAGTAAAAGCATCTTCTTTCGGCACGATGGACCTCCTGGCGAGACTTGACCATTTTTACTTGGTCTACCTGCATAGATTCGGGGGTGTATGCCGAGGCAGAGGCTTGTTGTGAGACCAGCCTTTGGAAGGTAGGTGCTAGGCGCAAAGATCTCTCATGGATCATCTCCTTAGAACGCTCCTGGAACCTGATGTAGATCCATATAGCCAAAGACACCAGGTCATCCAGAGAGATGGGTATGTCACGACCGACTAGTTCGTCCTTGATCCTCCCAGAAAAGCCCTCCCAAAAGGTATCCACCAGAGCCTCATTATTCCAGGCAAGTTCAGATGCGAGGGTGCGGAAATGCACAGTGTACTGGCCCAATATGAGGTTCCCCTGGTGTATACAAAAAAGAGAGGAGGCTGTTGAGGATGTGCGGACAGGCTCATCGAAAACTCTCCAGAAGGCCTCAAGGAAAGCCTGGAGGTTGGACACCGGAGGATGCCCTCTCTACCATAGGGGATTGAGCAATGCCAATGTCTCTCCAGTGAGATGAGACACTATGAATGTCACTTTAGCCCAGCTAGAATTAAACTGATGAGCCAGGAGCTCGAAGTGCAGCGTGCACTGATTGATGAAGCCCTGACATAGAGCAAGATCACCGCCAAAGTGTGGAGGAGCAGACAGTCGGTATCCAAAGTTGGATGCCACACCGCCACTGGGTTGAGGTGCCACCGGAGCGGACACCGCTTGGTTAGAGGCGGACACAGCCGGGGTGGACAGTGCATCCAAATGGGAGTTTACAGTCTGCAGAAAGGACAGGATTGCATCCTGTTGAGATTTCTGGCGGGAGGCCTCCTGGTACAGGTCCGAGACCGAGGGAGCCTAGAAGCCACCAGATTCCGTGGCCTGTGCAAACTGTTATGGACCCAGATGGTGGAACCACTATGCCGTGGTACAAAGAGGGACCGAAGGGGCATAACTAGGGAACTCACCCTGGACCGACCTTGGCTATACGGCGGCTTAATCGACTCCGTGAACCATGGAAGGACCGGGAAGGTGGACCAGGTGCTACTCTGGAACTGACCTCATGTGAGTGCAGGTGACTCCCACGGGACTGGTGACAGGCGCTGACTGGCATGGCAGAAAGGCATGGTAGGTGGGCAGGCAGGCGGACACGGCTGGTAGGCAGGCATGGCTGATAGGCAGACAGGTGGGCACGGCAGATAGGCAAGCGGGCATTTATGGAACCTGAGGGCTGAAGAGAGTGTTAGCACACAAACTACAACATTGCACAGGCACCTCCATTTTGGGGGAGGTGCCTTAAATAGTAGATGTCCTCCGGCAATTGGCTGGGGACATTTTAGGATGGTGCGCGCAGCCCCTTTAAGAAGCAGGGAGAGCGCGCGCATGTGCCCTAAGCACAGTGCCCGGGGATCTGCGCATGGTTTGATCACCCAGGGCACGCACCACTTGGGGGCCAGGAGGAGGAGCGGTGAACGCTGGCCCGGGTGGTAAGGGGATCGGCCTCTATGCCATGCAAGAGGCAGAGACGTCGATTCTACAGCATGCATGATGACTCCCAGCTGATTACAGCGTTCTCTTCCCGGTGGCACATTTGATTCACTAGTGGCGTGTATATAAGGCTAGTCTGCCAGCTTACTCACCATCCCTCGTCAAAGCCCGCAGTGGCGAAGCGCACGTTGGGAAGTTCTCTCCTTGGTGTACACACTGCTCACTAACAGGTATTTTTCTATTTACCTCTATCCTTTTCTGCCTTTATACTGCTCTGTTTTAGTTCTAATTTTGAGATTTTACTTAGTAACTTGTGACTGCCTCGTTTCAAATCTGTCTATGTCGGCATACACTTGTCATGTTTGCATGCTGAACTATTTATGTATTTATCATTTATCAAGCACTGTCACTTTAGTGTTTTGATCATTACTTCTGTACCCATGCACTGATGCACTATTTTGCACTGTCACTTTATTTTTGATTAATGTGAGTTATTATATTTACTTTTTACTCATTGGCTGTTTTGTTATTATATGTGCACTGTCACTTTATATGAATTTTCAATGATTTATTATGAGTATATTTAGGTAACCCTTTTCATCCTGTGAGTAGTTGAGCTGGCTAGATACTTTTGAGTTAGTTAAACTACCATATATTTAATCTGTACCCCTTATTTGTATTTCTTTCTACCTGCTGGACCCTTCTCTTTCTGTATTTTTATCCAAATTTTAGCCATATTTAATAAATGATCTAAAATTCATTTGTATTGTGTAATCAATTGTAGATATAATTGTTTTTATTATTTAGACATACAGTTTGTTTTACGGACAGAAATTAAGATTTTACATCTTACAAATGTTTAGAAATACAGTGGGTACGGAAAGTATTCAGACCCCTTTAAATGTTTCACTCTTTGTTTTATTGCAGCCATTTGGTGAATTCTAAAAAGTTAATTTTTTTTCTCATTAAAGTACACTCTGCACCCCATCTTGACTGAAAAAAACAAATGTAGAAATTTTTGCAAATTTATTAAAAAAGAAAAACTGAAATATCACATGGTCATAAGTATTCATACCCTTTGCTCAGACACTCATATTTAAGTCACATGCTGTCCATTTCCTTGTGATCCTCCTTGAGATGGTTCTACTCCTTCATTGGAGTCCAGCTGTTTTAATTAAACTGATAGGACTTGATTTGGAAAGGCACACACTTGTCTATATAAGACCTCACAGCTCACAGTGCATGCCAGACCAAATGAGAATCATGAGCTCAAAGGAACTGCCTAAGGAGCTCAGAGACAGAATTGTGGCAAGGCACTAATCTGGCCAAGGTTACAAAAAAAATTCTGCATTACTCAAGGTTCCTAAGAGTACAGTGGCCTCCATAATCCTTTAATGGAAGAAGTTTGGGACCACCAGAAGTCTTCCTAGACCTGGCCATCCTGCTAAACTGAGCAATCGTGGGAGAAGAGCCTTGGTGAGAGAGGTAAAGAAGAACCCCAAGATCACTGTGGCTGAGCTCCAGAGATGCAGTAGGGAGATGGGAGAAAGTTCCACAAAGTCAACAATCACTGCAGCCCTCCACCAGTTGGGCCTTTATGTCAGAGTGGCCCGACAGAAGCCTCTCCTCAGTGCAAGACATATGAAAGGCTGCATATAACACATTTTTAGGACTAGAAGACGCACTGGATCATAAGACGCACCTAGGTTTCAGAGGAGGAAAATAATAAAAAAAAATTTAAGCCAAAAATGTGTTCATGATGCACTTTTAAGGGGGAGGGGGTCTTCTGCTGACACTGGTATAGGGGTAATGTCCCCCAATTCTGACAATATCCCCCATCCTATATATATAGATATAGGATATATATATATACAGTAGTGGCCAAAAGTATTGGTACCCCTGCAATTCTGTCAGATAATACTCAGTTTCTTCCTGAAAATGATTGCAATCACAAATTCTTTGGTATTATTATCTTCATTTAATTTGTCTTCAATGAAAAAACACAAAAAAATTGTCGTAAAGCCAAATTGGATACAATTCCACACCAAACCTAAAAAAGAGGGTGGACAAAAGTATTGGCACTGTTTGAAAAATCATGTGATGCTTCTCTAATTCGTGTAATTAACAGCACCTGCAACTTACCTGTGGCACCTAACAGGTGTTGGCAATAACTAAATCACACTTGCAGCCATGAATTAAAGTTGACTCAACCTCTGTCCTGTGTCCTTGTGTGTACCACATTGAGCATGGAGAAAAGAAAGAAGACCAAAGAATTGTCTGAGGACTTGAGAAACCAAATTGTGAGGAAGCATGAGCAAGTCCATCTCCAAAGACCTGAATGTTCCTGTGTCTTCCGTGCGCTGTTTCATCAAGAAGTTTAAAGCCTATGGCACTGTGGCTAACCTCCCTAGATGTGGACGAAAAAGAAAAATTGTCGAGAGATTTCAACGCAAGATTGTGCGGATGGTGGATAAAGAACCTCGATTAACATCCAAACAAGTTTAAGCTGCCCTGCAGTCCGAGGGTACATCAGTGTCAACCTGTACTATCCGTGGGCGTCTGAATGAAAAGGGACTGTATGGTAGGCTACCCAGGAAGACCCCACTTCTTTCCCCGAGACATAAAAAAGCCAGGCTAGAGTTTGCCAAAACTTACCTGAGAAAGCCTAAAACGTTTTGGAAGAATGTTCTCTGGTCAGATGAGACAAAAGTAGAGCTTTTTGGGAAAAAGCATCAACATAGAGTGTACAGGAAAAAAAAAGAGGCATTCAAAGTAAAGAACACGGTCCCTACAGTCAAACATGGCGGAGGTTCCCTGATGTTTTGGGGTTGCTTTGCTGCCTCTGGCACTGGACTGCTTGACCGTGTGCATGGCATTATGAAGTCTGAAGACTATCAACAAATTTTGCAGCATAATGTAGGGCCCAGTGTGAGAAAGCTGGGTCTCCCTCAGAGGTCATGGGTCTTCCAGCAGGACAATGACCCAAAACACACTTCCAAAAGCACTATAAAATGGTTTGAGAGAAAGCACTGGAGACTTCTAATGTGGCCAGCAATGAGTCCAGACCTGAATCCCATAGAACACCTGTGGAGAGATCTCAAAATGGCAGTTTGGAGAAGGCACCCTTCAAATATCAGGGACCTGGAGCAGTTTGCCAAAGAAGAATGGTCTACAATTCCAGCAGAGCATTGTAAGAAACTCATTGATGGTTACCGGAAGTGGTTGTTCGCAGGTATTTTGGCTAAAGGTTGTGCAACCAAGTATTAGGCTGAGGGCGCCAATACTTTTGTCTGGCCCATTTTTGGAGTTTTGTGTGAAATAATCAATGATTTGATCTTTGCTTCATTCTCTTTTGTGTTTTTTCCTTGCAAGCAAATTAAATGAAGATAATAATACCAAAGAATTTGTGATTGCAATCATTTTCAGGAAGAAACTGAGTATTATCTGACAGAATTGCAGGGGTGCCAATACTTTTGTTCACCACTGTATATATGCCCCCCCCTTCCTTTTATACGTGGTCCCCATCCCCATCTTGGTATGCCTGGCATCCCTCCATCCTGGTATGCATGGCACCCCTCATCCTTATCCTGGTATGCATGGCACCCCTCATCCCTGTCCTGGTATGCATGGCACCCCTCATCCCTATCCTAGTATGCATGGCACCCCTTATCCCTGTCCTGGTATGCTTGGCACCCCTCATCCCTATCCTGGTATGCATGGCACCCCTCATCCCTATCCTGGTATGCATGGCACCCCTCATCCCTATTCTGGTATGCATGACACCCCTAATCCCTATCCTGGTATGCATGGCACAGCAATCCCCATCCTGGTATGCATGGCACAGCAATCCCCATTCTGGTATGCATGGCACAGCAATCCCCATCCTGGTATGCATAGCACCGCTCATCCCTGTCCTGGTATGCATAGCACCCCTCATCCCTATCCTGATATGCATGGCACCCCTCATCCCTGTCCTGGTATGCATGGCACCCCTCATCCCTATCCTGATATGCATGGTCCCGCTAATCCCTGTCCTGGTATGCATGGCACCCCTCATCCCTGTCATGGTATGCATGGCACCCCTCGTCCCTGTCCTGGTATGCATGGCACCCCTAATCCCTATCCTGGTATGCATGGTCCCCTAATCCCCATCATGCCGCACATAGAAAAAAAATAAACACCCCTACTCACCTTTCTTCTCTCCTCCAGCGCTGCGTCCGGTCTGCCCGCACTGATCTCTCCATGTGAGCCGCGCATGACGTCACTGACATGCACGGCTCACAAGGAGAGATCAGCTGCCGGAAGTCACTGCTCCCCACGCCGGGACTGTGTGTGCGGGAAGCAGTGACTTCGCTCTCCTTCATAGCCGGCACACAGCGTAGTCGCACTGCAGCTCCTGCTGCTGACAGGTTATCGCGGGTGCCCGCTTATTTAAGAGCATGGATATTCACCCCTCCCCACGCCCATGGGCATGGAGAGAGGTTAAATATTCATGCCCTTTAACAGCGGGCACAGGCGATTCCGGCAGCAGCAGGAGCCAAGCTGCGGCTACACTGTGTGCCGCTATTAAGGAGCATGAATATTCAATGCTCCCCACGCCCCATGGGCGTGGGGAGCAGTGAATATTCATTTTCTTTAGCAGCGGGGACAGTGTAGGCTGCAACGGGCGGCTGCTGCCTCCTGTGCCCCACTCCTCCACCGCTACCGCTCCCCCCACACCCCACATATATGTACACCCCCCCAACATTCGGACTATAAGACGCACCCCCCATTTTCCTCCAAAATTTTGGACTATGAGAAATAAGATTCTCTGGTCTGATGAGACGAAGATAGAACTTTTTGGTGATAAATCTAAGCTTTATGTGTGAAGAAAACCAGGTACTGCTCATCACCTGCCTAATACCATCCCAACAGTGAAACATGGTGGTGGTAGCATCATGCTATGGGGGTGTTTTCAGCTGCAGGGACCGGATGACTGGTTGCAATTGAAGGAAACATGAATGCGGCCAAGTACAGAGATATCCTGGATGAAAACCTTTGCAGAGTGCTCTGGACCTCAGACTTGGCCGAAGGTTCACCTTCCAACAAGATAATGACCCTAAGCACACAGGTAAAATAGCAAAGGAATGGCTTCAGAACAACTCTGTGACCATTCTTGACTGGCCCAGTCAGAGCCCTAACCTAAACCCAACTGAGCATCTCTGGCGAGACCTGAAGATGGCTGTCCACCAACGTTCACAGTCCAACCTGACGGAACTGGAGAGGATCTGCAAGGAAGAATGGCAGAGGATGCCCAAATCCAGGTGTGAAAAACTTGTTGCATCATTCCCAAGAAGACTCATGGCTGTACTAGCTCAAAAGGGTGCTTCTACTCAATACTGAGGAAAGGGCCTGAATACTTATGTCCATGTGATATTTCAGTTTTTCTTTTTTAATAAATTTGTAAAAATTTCTACATTTCTGTTTTTTTTCAGTCAAGATGGGGTGCAGAGTGTACTTTAATGAGAAAAAAAAATTAACTTTTTAGAATTCACCAAATGGCTGCAGTGAAACAAAGAGTGAAAAATTGAAAGGGGTCTGAATACTTTCCGTACCCACTGTATTTCTAAATATTTGTAAGATGTAAAATCTTAATTTCTGAATACAAATCTTCAAAAGTAAATACATTTGTTTGTGAGTTGTAATACAGTTATTGTCTATTGACCTAGTGTTCACTCATCCGCTAACGCCTTGTTGTTTTTGTTGGAAAACAAGTAAAACTTCTAAAGTAATAAATCTGAACAACAGTGAGATTCTCTAAGGATTTTTGAAAATGTTGAATAATTTATCTATTTCCTAGCTTTAATACATGTAAATTGTATTGATTTTAAGCTTCTGACTTTTTCTTTGCATTGATGCACCTAATAACACTAATCTAATTTGTAGAATAAAGTATAGCTATGATTACAAAGAAAAAAGCCCAATCACTCTGTAGACAGTTGCAGATACATATTAATTGTTGTAATGCCACAAATTGTGTATTTGCACATCGAGCACACGAGGGACACCAGTTGGACATCACTACAATATTTTATTTACTGCTTATTTCTCTTTTATGTGATTGCTTTCAAATCTTTCACTCTTCCTCTGCAGTAATTTTCATAAATCTCACTCAACATGAGGTAAATACATGTAAAAACAACTGCATGCAAAACATAGCAGCTGACCATGGTAAGGCTATGTTCACACGTTGCTTTTTTGCTGCTTTTTTACTGCAGCCAAAATTTGATCTCTTGGCAGTAAAAAAACAACTGCAGTCTAAATGCAGATATTGCTGCCTTTTTTGTGGCTTTTCTTGCTGCGTTTTTTTGCTGCATTTTTCAGGATACCAAAGTTCTACTTTACTTCCACCTTGCAAGCATGAACAATACAAGGTGTTAGGCTACCAATACAAGACATATGTGAAGCCATTAAATATTTTTGGTAAAATGGGCAATCAAATTATTTTGGAGAAAAAGTTTTTATGTCTGAAAAAATAGTTGCTATTCTGAAGAAAAAAGGTGGATTCATGTATAAACTGCAGCCTTGAACTAAGTTTACATGAGCAAGGGAAAAAATACATAATTGCTAGTGTAAAAGCAGTAGGGGAAGTTGAATTGGTAGGACATTGTTTACTTAACACATTAGTAGGGCATTGAGTTGGTAGGGCATTGTTTTCTTTAACACATAGCACTAACTTTAAACTGTACAAATAATAAAATCCATGCTCCTGTGAGGATACCAAAACATTAGGTTATAATCTGATTGGCTTATGAGCAGATGTCTCACCTTTTATTTTATTAAATAATTAGGGCATAATAAAAAAAAGTTGCAAATTTTTTTTTTACAAAAAATTGAATTAAAAATATAAAGTCTCTTTATCAAATTGTAAGTGTAGCTTGTCCTATGCAGGAGCAGAAAGTCCACAAAGAACTGCAATGGACAAAAAAAAAGCGAAATTGGGGACACTAAAGACTATCACAGTCTGAATGGTGTCATAAAAAAACTCACAGACCACCGGCTTTTAATTTAATGCTATATACAGTCAGTTCTAAACAGGAAGCCTCTATTAGTATAGATGTAGGATTATGGCTTTTCACTTGGTGGGTATTCTCAACCCCTAAGATCTTCTCCAAATAAATGGCATGATTTTCTATAAATCAGAGTAGCCAAAGCATCTTGTAAAACCAATAATACATTCTTTTACTCAAAAAACAGGATTAACTTACTCACACTAATATCATTTATGTCTTTTTACTTATATACCCTAATGCAAAAAATCTGCTAAATAAAAAGACCATTTCGACCAATCAGATAACAGATTTCACATTATTAGAGAAAAAAATGAAACTGAAACCTATTTACGGTAGACAATGTGTTATGGACACTTTTGTTAGCACACTCTTTATGCCTGTGGCTGACATTACAATTCTAATTTCAGCGGATAAAGAAATTTTTAACTCTAATTAAAGAATATTCTTGTAGCTATGTATAATAATAAATAGTCTGTGACATGAACATTTGTCTACTCAAACCTGATTTTTATTGCATTTAGTAAGGACACATCATTAATTATTTTGAGATACTTACCATTTTACACACGAATTCATTTCTAGTTTTAGATGGATTTTTTTTTACACCATTAGCTTTATATACATTTAAATTGATTGATCGTTTTCTACATTTTACCATCATTAAGGAACACATTAAACATGTTTAAATAAAAGACGTTCTATCAGAACCATTTGCTAGCTTTGCTAAGCATTCATATCTCTCTTGCAGGTGGAAAAATCCATCATTGCTTTTAAAAGAGATTCACATCCGAAACCCAAATGTTTTCTACAATGTGTTTTTCAGTTCTGATTTGTTTGTTTTTTTACATGGTTTCTGGTGTTTTTTTCACATTTTTGCAGGTTTTTGTAAGTTGATCTTGCATTGTATTTTCCACTGCACGATTTTCAAAACCATTTCAGAAAATAAATTACCATATGAACAGCAATGTGTTTTTCAAATTGAAATCAATAGGAAGCTTATTCCAAAATTATTTGAAGTGGTTTATATTTGAATTTATATTGTGAATTTTGGAGAAGAATCCACTGCAAAATTCATATCAGAAAAATTTGTGTGAACATTCCTTAAAAACTGAAAACACGCTTTCTTAAATGTGTTCTTATGTGTTGTGGTTGGAGGCCTGTTGTCAGATTCTGCTTCACCTTTAAATCTTGAAAGTGGCAATCAATGCTCTGTGTAAGCAGAAAGAATCAAACTTTGCGCACAGTGAAAGCGAGTGCAATCTTCAAAGGTTAACATCTACAACATTAAAACCACTTGTGTAATTTTATGTAGGTCCCCTTCGTGGTAGCAAAACAGCTTTAACCCATCAAGACATGGACACAACAAGAAATCTGATAGTGTCCCGTGATATGTGGAACCAAGACATTGGCAGCAGATACTTTAAGGCCCGTAAATTGAAAGGTGGTGCCTCCTTGGATTGGACTTATTTTTACAAAGCATCCTACTAAATAGCATACATATTGAGGAGGCAAAGGAGGCAGTCGCCCTGGGGCCATGCACAGAGAGGGGCACTCCAGAGTGACTTCTACTTATAACTGTATATGGAATCCAAAAAGATAGTGGTCTATTAAAGCATCACTTCCAACAAATTTAGTAGCCCAAAAAGAAAAAGGAAACTAATGCAGCTTTGTGATAAAATGGTACATTTTTATTAATTCGTTATTATAAACAATTAAAATACTTTTTATAAAAGAGAGAGAAATGACAACATCCAGAAAAAACATTATGAGTAAATATTAGGAGGCATGTGCACTGGCAAAGTAGGCAACGATAATTCTTTAGACTATATATACTGTATAGGTCAAAACATCTAGATTAAGTATCCATGTAGTCTAGTAGGTAGTCTAAATTCCCATCAGGGGTGATCAGTAATCAATGCCATAAGATACATATAGTGAAAAATTCACCGTATTGGTTACACTGGTAACATACCTCAGCACCATGGTATCACAACGTCAGTCATGACTCTTACAGTGCTGGTAGACTCACCAGGATCTGTGAGTATGTGATGTTTATTTTTTATTTTAATAGTCAGTACTTGTAGGGAGACTACAGGGGCATTATACTGCATGGAAATCTTGCAATGTGTGGGGGCTATGGGAGATCATACTGTGTGAGAGGCTGTGTGGGATCATACTGTTTGGGGGATCATGCTGTGTGCGGGGATGATGTGAGAGGGGCTGTGGGGGCTTTAGACTATGTGTGGATGGCTTTAGGGGATCATACTTTGCGTGGGTATTATTCTGTGTGTGGGGGATCACACTGTGTAGGGAGCTGTGTGTAATAATGTCACACATAATGACATTATCACACACAGTGATAAGTGATAATCACTATGTGTGGGTTATAATGCTGTGTGGGGGGATCATGTTGTGTGGGGAATAATACTGTGTGAGGGATCATACTGTGTGGGAGATCATACTCTTTGTGGGGAATCATTTTGTGTGGGGGGGAATCATACTGTGTAGGGAGCTGTGAGGAATTATGCAGTGTGTGGGTGATCCTGCTATGTGTGAGGGATTATACTGTGTGTTTAGGATCATTCTGTGATGGGGATCATACTGCGCAGGTAATTATGCTGTGTGTGAGGGATCAGCCTTGTTATGGGTGATCATACTGTGTGGGGAGCTGTGGGGGAATTATACTATATGTGGGGTGGGTGTAGTGAATCATACTGTGTTTGTGGGCATGATACTGAGTGAAGAGTACTGAGAAGCTATAATATTGTGAGTGGAGGCTATGGGGTTTCATACTGTGTGGGGGGAGCTAGTTTGGGATCATGCTATGTGGGGGGCATCATGCTGTACCACCATCATGCTGTGTGTGGGGACATGTGGGAGTCTGAAGGGTATTATTACATCTAGAGCAATCACAAAGGGCACTAATATTTTCTAGGTGTTAATTTTATCATCTAGAGGCAACAAAGTTTGTATTTTACTTTGTAAGGGGCACAGTGGTGGGTATTATTATGTGGGGCATTAAGAGGAGCACTGTTATCATTCCACACAGCAGGCGTAGTAATAGCAACAAATACATTACCATCAGCTCAGCATTGGAATATCAGTAGGGTGAAGATTAGTGAGGAGCGAATATGTTTGAAATCCGATCTCAAAAGTTAAAATTCGGCACGAATGTGGCACATTCAGATTCGTGATCGGAAAGGCGAGCATTTTTCCTTAAATTTGGGAAAATCGGTAACGTTCGGTGGATAAGTGAGGGAACGTGATTGCGGGGCAACTACAGTGTTTTTAACAGTTTGGCTAGCATAGTGCTTGATTATGATGAGCAGTGGGGTGTGTTAGATGAGTGGAGGGGCTGGTGAGACCTCAGAAGAGGTCAGATTAGCAGTGAACTTGTAATCTTTTTTTTTTCCTGTAACTTTAAGTGAGGAAAGAGCGGCTAGCCAATCAGAGCACAGGAAGCATCCACACTGTCCAGACACAAGGGCTTCTGCAATTGACTGCTGAAATCATATGTCCTCTCTATATGAGTGGCCATGTTCCCTCAGTGCCATTTTATGCATGTCACTCATGATAGATGCTGCTGCTCTGTGTGCTCCTGTTTAATGAGAGATATTAGTGTCACACAAGGTGTAGGAAAGACTAAGTGCAACACGAAAGGAAGGGGGAAAAGGGGGCCGTGGAGACCTCCTAGGCTGACCTATATCACCCTGTCTTACCTAACGTCCCTATATTGGTTCCGCACCAATCGCTGTAGAGGAACCTCGCCCAGTCTTTCCCTGGCATTTGGCCCTGGCTAGGGAAGGGAGGGGATGAGTGTTAGTCGATCCCCACTGACAACTAAAGACAACAAGAGGGAACAAACAAGGGAAGATAGCTTAGTTTTAGTCGACTTCAGAGAGATGAACATATGTCCTCTTAGCACCAGAGAGGAAGAAGTAATGCACCTGCTCCAAGCCTTCACAGGGGGTCATGTGAGTATCACAGGCACTTCCCTCTAGCAAAAAGCAGGTATTTATACACCCAAGCCAGAGTGTTAATTAGTAGAGATGAGCGTTGTTCTACTCGAACTGTTCGCCAATCTCAAATTCGAGCTGTTTTGGGCGGTGTTCGAGCCGTTCGGCGAACACGAACAATTTGAGAAAAATTCGGCTGTTCGAGGTTATGTTCGATAACTGTTCGTGCACCAAAATCATAACTGGATTTTTTCTCAGTAATGATGAAAATTAATGTTAATACGCAGTTTGAGTGTACAGCGGGGTGGGGGGAGGGGCAGGGGATGGATCTCTGCAGGAACAATGAAGATCTCCATTTTTTTTTCTCTTTCCCGCATTTGCAGTGGGGAGGTGCAATCTGTCAGCCTATCAGCAGTGCACACACGGAGCGAAGTGCTTTTTTTCACACAAGCAAGGGCATGTGTCATTGGCAGTGTATGTCACATGTCGTTGCTCTATAAGACCAAGCCATTTTCCCCGTCGCCACCATTTTCTCACTGCTGCAGCTGCGTGTTAGACGGCACCGCTGTTGCTGTGTGCGCTATACCTTGTTAATTTCAAGCCAATTTTCGCACAAATCTACAGATAGCTTGGGAGTAGGGAATAGTTGTGATTGCAGTCCTTTTAAGGACTAGGTTACAGCATTTCCTACGACTTTTATCAGGCAGGTCTGTGCTCTTAAATAGATAGATTGTGGGAGTAAAGACTAATTGTAATTGGAGTCCTTTTCAGGACTAGGTTACATCAGTTCCTATCAGTTTTTGCCAGGCAGGTCTGTGCCAGTGCTGTGCAAGTTTTTTTCACAGCATTTGGCTGAATCTAGCAAAGCTAATCCTTTTTGGCCTATTGCAGAGTGTGTTAGTCAGTGGAGTAGCCTATCTGTGTTGCAAGATATACCACCTGTGTATAGAATACCAATTTTTTTACTGCACCTAGTGAAGTAAAATCTTTTGGGCATAGCATCATTCTATTAGTCCATCTATACTGACCTCCATCAGGTTGCAAATTGAATATAATTTTTTTCTGCATCTAGCTCTGAAAAAATATTGGGCTTCTAGCTGTGTGTGGGACATGTTCTATTAATCCATCTATACAGACCTCCATCAGGTTGGAAACTGAATATATTTTTTTTCTGCATCTACCTCTGAAAAAATATTGGGCTTCTAGCTGTGTGTGGGACTTGTTGTATTAGTCCATCTATACTGACCTCCATCAGGTTGCAAACTGAATATATTTTTTCTGCATCTACCTCTGAAAAAATATTGGGCTTCTAGCTGTGTGTGGGACTTGTTGTATTAGTCCATCTATACTGACCTCCATCAGGTTGCAAACTGAATATATTTTTTTCTGCATCTACCTCTGAAAAAATATTGGGCTTCTAGCTGTGTGTGGGACTTGTTCTATTAATCCATCTATACAGACCTCCATCAGGTTGCAAACTGAATATATTTTTTTCTGCATCTACCTCTGAAAAAATATTGGGCTTCTAGCTGTGTGTGGGAATTGTTCTATTAATCCATCTATACAGACCTCCATCAGGTTGCAAACTGAATATATTTTTTTCTGCATCTACCTCTGAAAAAATATTGGGCTTCTAGCTGTGTGTGGGACTTGTTCTATTAATCCATCTATACAGACCTCCATCAGGTTGCAAACTGAATATATTTTTTTCTGCATCTACCTCTGAAAAAATATTGGGCTTCTAGCTGTGTGTGGGACTTGTTGTATTAGTCCATCTATACTGACATCCATCAGGTTGCAAACTGAATATATTTTTTTCTGCATCTACCTCTGAAAAAATATTGGGCTTCTAGCTGTGTGTGGGACTTGTTGTATTAGTCCATCTATACTGACCTCCATCAGGTTGCAAACTGAATATATTTTTTTCTGCATCTACGTCTGAAAAAATATTGGGCTTCTAGCTGTGTGTGGGACTTGTTCTATTAATCCATGTATACAGACCTCCATCAGGTTGCAAACTGAATATATTTTTTTCTGCATCTACCTCTGAAAAAATATTGGGCTTCTAGCTGTGTGTGGGACTTGTTCTATTAATCCATCTATACAGACCTCCATCAGGTTGCAAACTGAATATATTTTTTTCTGCATCTACCTCTGAAAAAATATTGGGCTTCTAGCTGTGTGTGGGACTTGTTCTATTAATTCATCTATACAGACCTCCATCAGGTTGCAAACTGAATATATTTTTTTCTGCATCTACCTCTGAAAAAATATTGGGCTTCTAGCTGTGTGTGGGACTTGTTCTATTAATCCATCTATACAGACCTCCATCAGGTTGCAAATTGAATATAATTTTTTTCTGCATCTAACCCAGCCAATAGTTTTGGCCTAATACCACAGTTTGGCCACTCAGCTCTGCTCGGTTCCCATTCATTGTTTTTTTGTGCAAACAACTCCAGAGTTGTGAATTAGTTAACCACCAAAATGAGTGGAAAAAGGCCTGCTGCTGGTGGAAAGGGGAATAGGCGTGTTGGGAAAGGGAAAAAAGGTTGTGTCCGTGGGGTAGGTGTTAAAGCAACATTAACATCTGCAGAAGAAAGACCATCTTCCAGCCTAACTAAAATGTCTACTTCTTTTAGCGGACAATGTGATAAGATCCCTTTCTTACGGCCACGCCAATCGCTACAAATTCCAGATGAGGCACAAAAACAGCAGGTGCTTCAACGGATATCAAGTGCTCCTTTAAGTGGGCTCTCCTCCACATCAACTTCAACATCACAAATACTCCAGTCCTCAAAGGTGTCACCCCAATCGCACTTGCTTCCTCACAGCTCCCAAATCTCCAGCTGCCCGTCTGAGTATGAGGTAGAACAGATGGTTGAGTCTGCAGAGCTGTTTACTCATACTATAGCCTGGGAATCAGAGGTCGACTCCAGCGCTTCTGTGAATCCAGACGAGGAAATGATCTGCACTGATGCCCAGAATCTTTATGAGTCGGATCCAGGACCAGACGCAGAAGGTTCTGACCATAATGTAGACCCTCATTCCCAAACTGTAACTCCTGTTGGTGGAGACAATGAGGAAGACGATGATAAGACTCAAATACCTGATTGGAGCGACAACTTTAGTTTTTTGTCAGGGCAGGAACAGGTTGGCTCTAAGGACGACGGGTGTGATAACGCACAGGGTGATGATGATGAGGTTGGAGATCCCACTTACTGTCAACCCACAGTCAGCCAAGAGATGAGGTCAGCAGAGGAGGTGGAGGAGAATGCTAGTGACGATGAGGTCAGGTTGCGCCTTCCTGGACAGAGACGTAGTACTGGAAGCACGTCAACAACTGCATCCTCAAACACAACTCTGCCTCTCACCACAAGTCGTGGTGGCTCTTCAGGTCGCATGGGTGCTAAGCCTTGCATAGCCTGGGCATTTTTTCAGATCGATAAAGATGACCCAACTCGTGTTATCTGTAACATTTGTCAGCAAAAGCTAAGTAGAGGCCAAAAAATACATAGTTTGAGTACTTCATGCATGAACCGGCACATGGACATGAAGCATAAGTTGCAGTGGGAAGCTCAGTGTGCTACAATGCGGCCTAGCCGGACGGGCCAACCACCGTCTGCCATATCTTGTGCATCCGCGGCCTCTTCATCCTCTGTGACTGGGGGGACAGCAGTCACACCTGTTTTGGGGCGCAGACCTGCCACCTCTTTACCCGCAACAGCCAGCGTGATTGGCAGGTCATCATTTTCTTTGGAGGTGGTAACACCAGCTGGTGTTGAGCGCTGTCCGACATCGATAGCACCACCTTTGGATCAAGGCAACCTAACATGTCCGCCTGCATCTTCCTCACAGACCGGCAGTTTGCCGGGGACACCCTTATCAACCCCGTCTAAGCACAATAGCCAGCCCTCGGTCCCTCAGATGTGGACAAGTAAAAGACCATTTCCTCCTAGCCATGAGAAAGCTAAGAGGTTGAATTTCACCATCTGCAAGCTCTTGGCTACAGAAATGCTGCCTTTCCGCCTGGTGGACACAGAGGATTTTCGAGACCTTATGTCCGTCGCAGTGCCCCAGTACCAGATGCCCAGTCGGCACTACTTCTCAAAGAAAGGTGTGCCTGCGCTCCACCAGCATGTCGCACACAACATCACCGCTTCTTTGAGAAACTCTGTGTGTGACAGGGTGCATTTCACCACAGACACTTGGACGAGTAGGCATGGACAGGGGCGTTACATGTCGCTGACTGGGCACTGGGTAACTATGGTGACAGCAGGACAAGGGGCTGCTGTCCAAGTCTTGCCGTCCCCACGAGTTGTGCGTCAATCCTCTTTATGTCAAAGTTCCTCCACTGCTTCTGCCTCCTCAACCTCCTCTCGGTCTTCCACCTGCACCCAAAGCCTGTCTGTTCATGCCACAAGCTTTCTAACTGCGCAGAAGGGATCCTGCACACCTCCTTACTATGCTGGCAGTAGGGCTCAACGTCATCAGGCGGTTTTTACATTGAAATGTCTGGGAAATGTGAGTCACACAGCTGAGGAGTTGTGGTCAGCTCTGGAGAACCAATTTCATGAATGGTTGTCTCCACTGGACCTGAAACCAGGGAAGGCCGTGTGCGACAATGCTGCAAACCTGGGTGCGGCCCTTCGCCGGGGCAATGTCACACAC
The DNA here is from genome assembly GCF_046119375.1 of Phyllobates terribilis. NCBI lineage: Eukaryota > Metazoa > Chordata > Amphibia > Anura > Dendrobatidae > Phyllobates > Phyllobates terribilis. Next base: position 193,067,820 of record NW_027362764.1, read on the forward strand.
GTGCCTTGTATGGCTCACGTGTTGAACCTGGTTGTCCAGCAATTTTTAGCCCACTATCCCAGACTAGATGGCCTTCTGCAGAGGGCACGGTCGCTGTGTGCTCACTTCTGCCGTTCGCATCCCGCAGCTCAGCGACTTACATCTCTACAGAAGTCGTTGGGCCTGCCACTTCACCGGCTAAAATGCGATGTGCCTACCCGGTGGAATTCAACTCTGCACATGTTGCAGCGACTGTGGCAGCACCGACAAGCCCTGGTGCAATACGTTCTGACGTATAGCCTGGGCCAACGAGATTCAGAGGTGGGGCAAATCACGCTGGAGGAGTGGTCTCAGATCAGGGACCTATGCACCCTTCTGCACAGTTTTGAAATAGCGACGAACATGTTTAGTGCTGAAGATGCCATTATCAGCATGACTATTCCGGCGATTTACATGCTGGAGCACATGTTAAACAGAATTCGGAGTCAGGTGGTGGCACAAGAGGAGGTGGAGGAAGTAGAGGAGGAGGAGTTGTATGCGGAAGGGCTAACATCTGCAAGGTCCAGACGGTCGGCAGCACCAAGGCGGCAGGCATGTGAGGGTGGGGGAGATGGTTTTACCAGGGCGCATGGTAGCAGCCAAACTAGTGAGGAAGGTGCAGGAGCCCAGGAAGAAGTGGAGGACGAACTGATGGAAGACTCATCAGATGAGGGAGACCTTGATCACATTTCTGTTGTGCGAGGTTGGGGGGAGAGGACAGAGGAAGGAAGCATGATTGTTACCTCGCCACCAACACAACAGGGACTTGGTGCTCCTGGATGCGCAACACACATGAGTGCCTTCTTGCTGCACTACCTGCAACATGACCCTCGAATTGTGAGAATTAGAAATAATCCTGACTACTGGGTTGCCACACTGTTAGATCCCCGGTACAAAAGTAAATTTGCAGAAATTATTCCTGCCATAGAAAGGGATGCACGCATGCAGGAGTATCAGCAGAGACTGTTGCAGAATCTTACATGTGCTTTTCCACAAAATACCAGTGGTGCACGTAGTGAATCTCACAGTTCCAACTTGCCAACCGTGGGACCGTCAAGTGTTCAGCACTCAAACCGTAACAGAACCACAGTATCTGCTGGTAACATCAATTTTGCGGAATCATTTCACCACTTTTTTAGCCCATCCTTTGCAAGGCCACAGGAGACAAGAAGTCTGACACATAGTCAACGCCTAGAGACGATGGTACAGGAGTATCTCCAAGTAAACATTGAAGCCACGACTGTGTCACTGGACCCTTGCTCTTTTTGGGCTTCCAATCTGGATAAATGGCCGGAGCTAGCCACTTACGCCTTGGAGATCTTGTCATGCCCCGCAGCCAGAGTTCTGTCTGAACGTGTGTTCAGCGCTGCTGGTGGTGTGCTGACAGATAAGCGCACGCGGCTCTCCACTGATAATGTAGACAGACTCACGTTCATAAAGATGAACAAATCATGGATCCGAAGCGACTTTTCTACCCCTGTGTCATCCTGGGGAGAGTAAAAGCTTGATGATTGGTTAAAATCACCCTACCAACCATTTTAAGCTTTCAAATTACTAATCATGTTTATCTGTATCTTGGCTGGAAAATAATTTGGGCTTTGTAGCAGTGTGCAGCACTGATTCTATTAGGCCATCTATAATAAGCTCCACCAGATTTAAAATTACTAATCATGTTTATCTGTATCTTGACTGGAAAATAATTTGGGCTTTGTAGCAGTGTGCAGCACTGATCCTATTAGGCCATCTATACTAAAGCTTCACCAGATTTAAAATTAATAATAATTTTTAGCTGCATCTAGCCCGGAAAATAATTTTGGGGCTCCGAGATGCGCAAGACACATAAGTGCCTTCTTGCTGCACTACCTGCAGCATGACCCTCATATTGTCAGAATTCGAAGTAATCATTATTGTTGAGCCACCCCCGTAGTGTTCGAGTTCGGTTCGGTTCGTCGAACACCCGTGTGTTCGCCGAACTGTTCGTCGAACTGTTCGTCGAACACCTTCAAACACCGTTAAAACCAATGGCAGGCAAACAAAAACACATAGAAACACATAGAAAACACCTTCAAAGGTGTCCAAAAGCTGACAAACTGCTCAGAAGACATAACTAACACATGGAAAAGTGACAAGTACATATAGTCATGCGAAAATAAAAGAGGTGGAGGAGTAAAAGGAGGGGGAGACACAGATATAGGCATGTCATGCCCTTCTAAAATCCAAAAAGTGAGAAGCCGACACGGCCAGTCCGCTCCTGCCCATGCCACCTCCGTGTCGCCGGGTTTGTGCCAGAGCCGCGGTGAACCCTGATGGCCAGCCCCCCTCTCCCAATACTGGTGCCTGTCCGCTGGTGGGTCGAGCGAGCCCCCCTGTGGTGGAGGCAGCTCTAAGCTTTTTAATTTAAACTGTCTCTCTAATTTGAATGAATACACTTTAAATCCATTTACAAGGATCTATTGGAGGGCAAGTCTCATGCCAGCAGCCGCGTAATTCCAGCTCCAGTAGCGTCCACTAAAGCTGCTGCAGTTAAAAAGCTTTTATAAGGATCGAGCTCGGCTGTCCACCGCAAGGCATCCTACAGCCAGTCCCAGCCCCTATGCCTTGGGGTGCCTCCTGATGCTCTTCACTGAGTATCCCATGTTCCCGAAGCATTTCCTTTGAAAAAATGAAGTGTCTAAACTACAGGTGGTGTAGCTTGCTTAACAGCCGGGATAATCCGCTGACTAGCAGACACTGCTACTAGGCACAAAGTATTTCCTGGGCTAGATGCAGTTAAAAATTTGTAATTAGATACTCTCGTTGGATACTGAGAAAGCATTCCATAGAGTCTCCTGGCACGTCATATATGATTCTCTTAAAAAGCTTGGGGTAGGGGTCTAGGGGACCCTTTTATAGCCAAAATCATGGCCCTGTATCACAATACGTCACCTAGGCTGAAGATAAATGGAACTGTAGCACCCTGAGGGCTCGGTTGCTACAGAGGTATTGCACCTCACCCAGAGGTGTGATATCTCACTCTCAGGTAAGGATGGAGTGTGGATCAGGACCCGACACCTGCATGCATTACACCACATTGCCGTGGGGCAGGGCGACCAATATGCCTCTGAGATGGGCACGAAAGTCCCTGTCCCTGGCTGGAGTGGGGGGAGGGAACACTGAGGAAGGGGAACCCTGTAGTGCAGGAGCAGGGAGGAAGCAGTTCCTGGGTGCATTGAGAAGGGAGTATAAAAGGTGGGCACCATCTTAGTTCAGTGCAGAGAAGTCTGAGCAGAAGTGGCAGGGAGCAGGGGCTCTGCATGAGCTCTGCTCCGGAGGTGGGCCTAGTAACAGAGGCCCAGGCCTGGAAGAGGGAGAAGGAAGGAAGAGGAGCGGAGAAGGCTCCAGGAAAGAGGAATGAAGGGATCCCAGGGGTGCGGACGGGCGAGTCGCCACCGCACGCCCGAATCCACCTGCGTGGAGGGGTCAGGCCAAAGGGGGAGACCGATCCCCGAAACTAGTGGAGGCAGGAAACGACCCTCAGCTAGAAACCGGAGGCTGTGACATTTTATGTGGTGCAGCCCCTCGCTACACCCGCTAGGAAGGCACCACATAGGGTCAGGGAAACTGGCACCAAGTTTACCAAGAGGAGGCCCGAGGCAGCCGGACAGAAGGGTTGGTAAGAAAGGCCAGACAAAGGACACACAAAGGGGGTCCTGTGAAGCGCTCCAAAGTTATCTGGGAGTTGTCTGAGCCCCTCACCTGGTGAGCACAGTACGACGTGGGCAGCCGTTACCTGCAGACGTGGTCTGGATAATAAGAACTGTGAGTAAAGGCCCTGGACTGCATCACTGACTCCGTGTCGTTACTGCTGCTGCCCTGCACCATCACCCCCATCCTCCGCATACACTGCCCTGAGGCTATACTCCTCCCGTGGGGAGTTATGCTACGCTCTGCTGCACCCACAACACCAGCCTCAGCGGTCTGCCCTGCAGCGGCGGTTCACTCTGACCGCAATCCACGGGTGGCGTAGTCGGACATTTAAACATCAAAACCACATAAATAGTTCCGCCACTGGTTTGACCACCCTGAGCCACGGAACCGGGTCGCCGCCACGAAGACTACAACCACCAGCATCCACCAAAAAGGGTCCGGATCCGCGTGTCCCAAGGCCCAGGGGGTGCATCAGAACATTTTCATCACCTTTCACAATCACCAATGGGACAAGGCAGGGATGTCCTCTGTCCCCTCTCTTATACATCCTAGTGACGGAGCACCTGCTCTCATCAATTCGCCATAACCCCAATATTAGGTGGATTGAGGTGGGAGGCACCGAGTACAAGTGCTCTCTATTTGCTGATGATGTCCTAGTATATATCACTCAATCACATATATCCATCCATGCTGTTTGGCTGAAATAGATCACTTTGTTACATGGTCAAATTTTAAAATCAATGCAGCGAAGTCTGAGGCCCTCGATGTCTCCCTCCCCAAATCCATATAGGATTCCATCCAGTCCAACTTTCCCTTTGCCTGGCCCTCACAGGGTATCAAATACTTAGGAATTCCTATTCATAGAGACCTCTCCCATCTATGTTATCTTAATTTTGGGCCCTTTATTGAACAACTCCATACAGACCACGGTTGGCAAGTTAGAACTGTAAGATTCACTACGTGAACCACTGGTGTTTTGTGGAAAAGCACATGTACACTGCGTTCCAAATTATTATGCAAAAAGTGTTTAGCAGTGATAAGGGAAGAATTTGTTTGTTTGTCAGTTAAACTCATTGATGGTGATGTGTGTCAGGGCTCTTTATATCACTGTAAGCAATTGCAGACACCTGTGCTAATTAGTTTGGCAGGTGTGTCCAATGAAAGGCAAGACTACTTAAGAAGGCTGTCTCACATTATTAAGCAGCCTACATTTTCTGCCAAAATGGGAAAGAAAAAGGATGTGTCGGCTGCTGAGAAGCAACAAATTGTGGAGTGTTTAGGTCAAGGCATGACTACAATCAACATTGTGCGATGATCAGGATGAAGTGTCTTGGCAATCAAGAAGTATGTAGCTGATTCACAGTACACACGTGTGCGTGCTGATAAGGGCAAATTGAGGACTCTTTCCTACAGGCAATTACGTCAGGTTGAAAGAGCAGCGGCAAAAAAGCCTTGTCATAGCAGCAGACAAGTTTTTGAAGCTGCTTGTGCCTCCAACGTCCCCCGAACAACAAGATGCAGGGTCCTTCAGAGGTTTGCAGCTGTGCATACGCCATCCTGTCGACCTCCTCTATCCACTTCACACAAGCAGAAACGGCTCCAGTGGGCCAAACATTACATGAAGACTGATTTCAAAACTGTTTTGTTCACGGATGAGTGCCGTGCAGCGCTCGATGGTCCAGATGGATGGAGTGGAGGATGGCTGGTTGATGGACACCCCACGCAAACACGGCTACAGCGCCAACAAGGAGGAGGTGGAGTAATGTTTTGGGCTGGAATCATGGGGAGAGAGATTGTCGGCCCCTTTATGATCCCTGAAGGCGCTAAAGATGAACTCCATAATGTATGTGGATTTTCTCAAACAGCACTTCCTGCCATGGTTCAAGAAGAAGAACCATGTATTTTACAGCAAGATCATTTTTCTGCATGATAATGCACCATCTCATGCTGCACATAAAACATCTGCATCTCTGGCTGATATGGGCATAAAAGGGGACAAACTTATGGTGTGACCCCCATGCTCCCCTGACCTGTACCCCATTCAGAACCTTTGGAGCATCATTAAAAGGAGTGTCTATGATGGCGGGAGGCAGTTCACATCTAAGCAACAGCTCTGGGAGGGTATTCTGTCCTCATACAAAACAATTGAAGCAGAAACCATCCAAAACCTGACAAATTCAATGGACGAGAGAGTTCAGAAGCTCCTTTCGAACAAGGGGTCCTATGTGAAAATGTAACATCACCTAGAATAAAGTTTTGAGTTGAAAACTGTTTGATTTCAGTTTCTAACAACCTGCTAATGCTTATAATTTCAAAAATGACCATTTTTTTGGTCTTTATTAAAATGAAAAGGTTGATCGAAAAGTTTGGGGGATCTAAGAGTGTGGCAACCCAGTAGTCATGATTACTTCGAATTCTGACAATATGAGGGTCATGCTGCAGGTAGTGCAGCAAGAAGGCACTTATGTGTCTTGCGCATCTCGGAGCCCCAAAATTATTTTCCGGGCTAGATGCAGCTAAAAATTATTATTAATTTTAAATCTGGTGAAGCTTTAGTATAGATGGCCTAATAGGATCAGTGCTGCACAATGCTACAAAGCCCAAATTATTTTCCAGTCAAGATACAGATAAACATGATTAGTAATTTTAAATCTGGTGGAGCTTATTATAGATGGCCTAATAGAATCAGTGCTGCACACTGCTACAAAGCCCAAATTATTTTCCAGCCAAGATACAGATAAACATGATTAGTAATTTGAAAGCTTAAAACGGTTGGTAGGGTGATTTTAACCAATCATCAAGCTTTTACTCTCCCCAGGATGACACAGGGGTAGAAAAGTCGTTTCGGATCCATGATTTGTTCATCTTTATGAACGTGAGTCTGTCTACATTATCAGTGGAGAGCCGCGTGCGCTTATCTGTCAGCACACCACCAGCAGCGATGAACACACGTTCAGACAGAACGCTGGCTGCGGGGCATGACAAGATCTCCAAGGCGTAAGTGGCTAGCTCCGGCCATTTATCCAGATTGGAAGCCCAAAAAGAGCAAGGGTCCAGTGACACAGTCGTGGCTTCAATGTTTACTTGGAGATACTCCTGTACCATCGTCTCTAGGCGTTGACTATGTGACAGACTTCTTGTCTCCTGTGGCCTTGCAAAGGATGGGCTAAAAAAGTGGTGAAATGATTCCGCAATATTGATGTTACCAGCAGATACTGTGGTTCTGTTACGGTTTGAGTGCTGAACACTTGACGGTCCCACGGTTGGCAAGTTGGAACTGTGAGATTCACTACGTGCACCACTGGTGTTTTGTGGAAAAGCACATGTAAGATTCTGCAACAGTCTCTGCTGATACTCCTGCATGCGTGCATCCCTTTCTATGGCAGGAATAATTTCTGCAAATTTACTTTTGTACCGGGGATCTAACAGTGTGGCAACCCAGTAGTCAGGATTATTTCTAATTCTCACAATTCGAGGGTCATGTTGCAGGTAGTGCAGCAAGAAGGCACTCATGTGTGTTGCGCATCCAGGAACACCAAGTCCCTGTTGTGTTGGTGGCGAGGTAACAATCATGCTTCCTTCCTCTGTCCTCTCCCCCCAACCTCGCACAACAGAAATGTGATCAAGGTCTCCCTCATCTGATGAGTCTTCCATCAGTTCGTCCTCCACTTCTTCCTGGGCTCCTGCACCTTCCTCACTAGTTTGGCTGCTACCATGCGCCCTGGTAAAACCATCTCCCCCACCCTCACATGCCTGCCGCCTTGGTGCTGCCGACCGTCTGGACCTTGCAGATGTTAGCCCTTCCGCATACAACTCCTCCTCCTCTACTTCCTCCACCTCCTCTTGTGCCACCACCTGACTCCGAATTCTGTTTAACATGTGCTCCAGCATGTAAATCACCGGAATAGTCATGCTGATAATGGCATCGTCAGCACTAAACATCTTCGTCGCCATTTCAAAACTGTGCAGAAGGGTGCATAGGTCCCTGATCTGAGACCACTCCTCCAGCGTGATTTGCCCCACCTCTGAATCTCGTTGGCCCAGGCTATACGTCAGAACGTATTGCACCAGGGCTTGTCGGTGCTGCCACAGTCGCTGCAACATGTGCAGAGTTGAATTCCACCGGGTAGGCACATCGCATTTTAGCCGGTGAAGTGGCAGGCCCAACGACTTTTGTAGAGATGTAAGTCGCTGAGCTGTGGGATGCGAACGGCGGAAGTGAGCACACAGCGACCGTGCCCTCTGCAGAAGGCCATCTAGTCTGGGATAGTGGGCTAAAAATTGCTGGACAACCAGGTTCAACACGTGAGCCATACAAGGCACGTGTGTGACATTGCCCCGGCGAAGGGCCGCACCCAGGTTTAGAGCATTGTCGCACACGGCCTTCCCTGGTTTCAGGTCCAGTGGAGACAACCATTCATGAAATTGGTTCTCCAGAGCTGACCACAACTCCTCAGCAGTGTGACTCACATTTCCCAGACATTTCAATGTAAAAACCGCCTGATGACGTTGAGCCCTACTGCCAGCATAGTAAGGAGGTGTGCAGGATCCCTTCTGCGCAGTTAGAAAGCTTGTGGCATGACCAGCCAGGCTTTGGGTGCAGGTGGAAGACCGAGAGGAGGTTGAGGAGGCAGAAGCAGTGGAGGAACTTTGACATAAAGAGGATTGACGCACAACTCGTGGGGACGGCAAGACTTGGACAGCAGCCCCTTGTCCTGCTGTCACCATAGTTACCCAGTGCCCAGTCAGCGACATGTAACGCCCCTGTCCATGCCTACTCGTCCAAGTGTCTGTGGTGAAATGCACCCTGTCACACACAGAGTTTCTCAAAGAAGCGGTGATGTTGTGTGCGACATGCTGGTGGAGCGCAGGCACACCTTTCTTTGAGAAGTAGTGCCGACTGGGCATCTGGTACTGGGGCACTGCGACGGACATAAGGTCTTGAAAATCCTCTGTGTCCACCAGGCGGAAAGGCAGCATTTCTGTAGCCAAGAGCTTGCAGATGGTGAAATTCAACCTCTTAGCTTTCTCATGGCTAGGAGGAAATGGTCTTTTACTTGTCCACATCTGAGGGACCGAGGGCTGGCTATTGTGCTTAGACGGGGTTGATAAGGGTGTCCCCGGCAAACGGCCGGTCTGTGAGGAAGATGCAGGCGGACAGGTTAGGTTGCCTTGATCCAAAGGTGGTGCTATCGATGTCGGACAGCGCTCAACACCAGCTGGTGTTACCACCTCCAAAGAAAATGATGACCTGCCAATCACGCTGGCTGTTGCGGGTAAAGAGGTGGCAGGTCTGCGCCCCAAAACAGGTGTGACTGCTGTCCCCCCAGTCACAGAGGATGAAGAGGCCGCGGATGCACAAGATATGGCAGACGGTGGTTGGCCCGGCCGGCTAGGCCGCATTGTAGCACACTGAGCCTCCCACTGCAACTTATGCTTCATGTCCATGTGCCGGTTCATGCATGAAGTACTCAAACTATGTATTTTTTGGCCTCTACTTAGCTTTTGCTGACAAATGTTACAGATAACACGAGTTGGGTCATCTTTATCGATCTGAAAAAATGCCCAGGCTATGCAAGGCTTAGCACCCATGCGACCTGAAGAGCCACCACGACTTGTGGTGAGAGGCAGAGTTGTGTTTGAGGATGCAGTTGTTGACGTGCTTCCAGTACTACGTCTCTGTCCAGGAAGGCGCAACCTGACCTCGTCGTCACTAGCATCTTCCTCCACCTCCTCTGCTGACCTCATCTCTTGGCTGACTGTGGGTTGACAGTAAGTGGGATCTCCAACCTCATCATCATCACCCTGTGCGTTATCACACCCGTCGTCCTCAGAGCCAACCTGTTCCTGCCCTGACAAAAAACTAAAGTTGTCGCTCCAATCAGGTATTTGAGTCTTATCATCGTCTTCCTCATTGTCTCCACCAACAGGAGTTACAGTTTGGGAATGAGGGTCTACATTATGGTCAGAACCTTCTGCGTCTGGTCCTGGATCCGACTCATAAAGATTCTGGGCATCAGTGCAGATCATTTCCTCGTCTGGATTCACAGAAGCGCTGGAGTCGACCTCTGATTCCCAGGCTATAGTATGAGTAAACAGCTCTGCAGACTCAACCATCTGTTCTACCTCATACTCAGATGGGCAGCTGGAGATTTGGGAGCTGTGAGGAAGCAAGTGCGATTGGGGTGACACCTTTGAGGACTGGAGTATTTGTGATGTTGAAGTTGATGTGGAGGAGAGCCCAGTTAAAGGAGCACTTGATATCCGTTGAAGCACCTGCTGTTTTTGTGCCTCATCTGGAATTTGTAGCGATTGGCGTGGCCTTAAGAAAGGGATCTTATCACATTGTCCGCTAAAAGAAGTAGACATTTTAGTTTGGCTGGAAGATGGTCTTTCTTCTGCAGATGTTACTGTTGCTTTAACACCTACCCCACGGACACAACCTTTTTTCCCCTTCCCAACACGCCTATTCCCCTTTCCACCAGCAGCAGGCCTTTTTCCACTCATTTTGGTGGTTAACTAATTCACAACTCTGGAGTTGTTTGCACAAAAAAACAAAGGATGGGAACCGAGCAGAGCTGAGTGGCCAAACTGTGGCATTAGGCCAAAACTATTGGCTGGGTTAGATGCAGAAAAAAATTATATTCAATTTGCAACCTGATGGAGGTCTGTATAGATGGATTAATAGAACAAGTCCCACACACAGCTAGAAGCCCAATATTTTTTCAGAGGTAGATGCAGAAAAAAATATATTCAGTTTGCAGCCTGATGGAGGTCAGTATAGATGGACTAATACAACAAGTCCCACACACAGCTAGAAGCCCAATATTTTTTAAGAGGTAGATGCAGAAAAAAATATATTCAGTTTGCAACCTGATGGAGGTCTGTATAGATGGATTAATAGAACAAGTCCCACACACAGCTAGAAGCCCAATATTTTTCCAGAGGTAGATGCAGAAAAAAAAATATTCTGTTTGCAACCTGATGGAGGTCTGTATAGATGGATTAATAGAACAAGTCCCACACACAGCTAGAAGCCCAATATTTTTTCAGAGGTAGATGCAGAAAAAAATATATTCAGTTTGCAACCTGATGGAGGTCTGTATAGATGGATTAATAGAACAAGTCCCACACACAGCTAGAAGCCCAATATTTTTTCAGAGGTAGATGCAGAAAAAAATATATTCAGTTTGCAACCTGATGGAGGTCTGTATAGATGGATTAATAGAACAAGTCCCACACACAGCTAGAAGCCCAATATTTTTCCAGAGGTAGATGCAGAAAAAAATATATTCTGTTTGCAACCTGATGGAGGTCTGTATAGATGGATTAATAGAACAAGTCCCACACACAGCTAGAAGCCCAATATTTTTTCAGAGGTAGATGCAGAAAAAAATATATTCAGTTTGCAACCTGATGGAGGTCTGTATAGATGGATTAATAGAACAAGTCCCACACACAGCTAGAAGCCCAATATTTTTTCAGAGGTAGATGCAGAAAAAAATATATTCAGTTTGCAACCTGATGGAGGTCTGTATAGATGGATTAATACAACAAGTCCCACACACAGCTAGAAGCCCAATATTTTTTCAGAGGTAGATGCAGAAAAAAATATATTCAGTTTGCAACCTGATGAAGGTCTGTATAGATGGATTAATAGAACAAGTCCCACACACAGCTAGAAGCCCAATATTTTTTCAGAGGTAGATGCAGAAAAAAATATATTCAGTTTGCAACCTGATGGAGGTCTGTATAGATGGATTAATAGAACAAGTCCCACACACAGCTAGAAGCCCAATATTTTTTCAGAGGTAGATGCAGAAAAAAATATATTCAGTTTGCAACCTGATGGATGTCTGTATAGATGGATTAATAGAACAAGTCCCACACACAGCTAGAAGCCCAATATTTTTTCAGAGGTAGATGCAGAAAAAAATATATTCAGTTTGCAACCTGATGGAGGTCAGTATAGATGGACTAATACAACAAGTCCCACACACAGCTAAAGCCCAATATTTTTTCAGAGGTAGATGCAGAAAAAAATATATTCAGTTTGCAACCTGATGGAGGTCTGTATAGATGGATTAATAGAACAAGTCCCACACACAGCTAGAAGCCCAATATTTTTTCAGAGGTAGATGCAGAAAAAAATATATTCAGTTTGCAACCTGATGGAGGTCTGTATAGATGGATTAATAGAACAAGTCCCACACACAGCTAGAAGCCCAATATTTTTTCAGAGGTAGATGCAGAAAAAAATATATTCAGTTTGCAACCTGATGGAGGTCTGTATAGATGGATTAATAGAACAAGTCCCACACACAGCTAGAAGCCCAATGTTTTTTTCAGAGGTAGATGCAGAAAAAAATATATTCAGTTTGCAACCTGATGGAGGTCAGTATAGATGGACTAATACAACAAGTCCCACACACAGCTAGAAGCCCAATATTTTTTCAGAGGTAGATGCAGAAAAAAATATATTCAGTTTGCAACCTGATGGAGGTCAGTATAGATGGACTAATACAACAAGTCCCACACACAGCTAGAAGCCCAATATTTTTTCAGAGGTAGATGCAGAAAAAAATATATTCAGTTTGCAACCTGATGGAGGTCAGTATAGATGGACTAATACAAGAAGTCCCACACACAGCTAGAAGCCCAATATTTTTTCAGAGGTAGATGCAGAAAAAAATATATTCAGTTTGCAACCTGATTTAGGTCTGTATAGATGGTTTAATAGAACAAGTCCCACACACAGCTAGAAGCCCAATATTTTTTCAGAGCTAGATGCAGAAAAAAATTATATTCAATTTGCAACCTGATGGAGGTCAGTATAGATGGACTAATAGAATGATGCTATGCCCAAAAGATTTTACTTCACTAAGTGCAGTAAAAAAATTGGTATTCTATACACAGGTGGTATATCTTGCAACACAGATAGGCTACTCCACTGACTAACACACTCTGCAATAGGCCAAAAAGGATTAGCTTTGCTAGATTCAGGTAAATGCTGTGAAAAAAACTTGCACAGCACTGGCACAGACCTGCCTGGCAAAAACTGATAGGAACTGATGTAACCTAGTCCTGAAAAGGACTCCAATTACAATTAGTCTTTACTCCCACAATCTATCTATTTAAGAGCACAGACCTGCCTGATAAAAGTCGTAGGAAATGCTGTAACCTAGTCCTTAAAAGGACTGCAATCACAACTATTCCCTACTCCCAAGCTATCTGTAGATTTGTGCGAAAATTGGCTTGAAATTAACAAGGTATAGCGCACACAGCAACAGCGGTGCCGTCTAACACGCAGCTGCAGCAGTGAGAAAATGGTGGCGACGGGGAAAATGGCTTGGTCTTATAGGGCAAGGACATGTGACATACACTGCCAATGACACATGCCCTTGCTTGTGTGAAAAAAAGCACTTCGCTCCGTGTGTGCGCTGCTGATAGGCTGACAGATTGCACCTCCCCACTGCAAATGCGGGAAAGAGAAAAAAAAATGGAGATCTTCATTGTTCCTGCAGAGATCCATCCCCTGCCCCTCCCCCCACCCCGCTGTACACTCAAACTGCGTATTAACATTAATTTTCATCATTACTGAGAAAAAATCCAGTTATGATTTTGGTGCACGAACAGTTATCGAACATAACCTCGAACAGCCGAATTTTTCTCAAATTGTTCGTGTTCGCCGAACGGCTCGAACACCGCCCAAAACAGCTCGAATTTGAGATTGGCGAACAGTTCGAGTAGAACAACGCTCTTCTCTAGTAATCATGACTACTGGGTTGCCACACTCTTAGATCCCCCAAACTTTTCGATCAACCTTTTCATTTTAATAAAGACCAAAAAAATGGTCATTTTTGAAATTATAAGCATTAGCAGGTTGTTAGAAACTGAAATCAAACAGTTTTCAACTCAAAACTTTATTCTAGTTGATGTTACATTTTCACATAGGACCCCTTGTTCGAAAGGAGCTTCTGAACTCTCTCGTCCTTTGAATTTGTCAGGTTTTGGATGGTTTCTGCTTCAATTGTTTTGCATGAGGACAGAATACCCTCCCAGAGCTGTTGCTTAGATGTGAACTGCCTCCCGCCATCATAGACACTCCTTTTAATGATGCTCCAAAGGTTCTGAATGGGGTACAGGTCAGGGGAGCATGGGGGTCACACCATAAGTTTGTCCCCTTTTATGCCCATATCAGCCAGAGATGCAGATGTTTTATGTGCAGCATGAGATGGTGCATTATCATGCAGAAAAATGATCTTGCTGTGAAATACACGGTTCTTCTTCTTGAACCATGGCAGGAAGTGCTGTTTGAGAAAATCCACATACATTATGGAGTTCATCTTTAGCGCCTTCAGGGATCCTAAAGGGGCCGACAATCTCTCTCCCCATGATTCCAGCCCAAAACATTACTCCACCTCCTCCTTGTTGGCGCTGTAGCTGTGTTTGCGTGGGGTGTCCATCAACCAGCCATCCTCCACTCCATCCATCTGGACCATCGAGCGCTGTACGGCACTCATCCGTGAACAAAACAGTTTTGAAATCAGTCTTCATGTAATGTTTGGCCCACTGGAGCCGTTTCTGCTTGTGTGAAGTGGATAGAGGAGGTCGACAGGATGGCGTATGCACAGCTGCAAACCTCTGAAGGACTCTGCATCTTGTTGTTCAGGGGACGTTGGAGGCACAAGCAGCTTCAAAAACTTGTCTGCTGCTATGACAAGGCTTTTTTGCCGCTGCTCTTTCAACCTGACGTAATTGCCTGTAGGAAAGAGTCCTCAATTTGCCCTTATCAGCACGCACACGTGTGTACTGTGAATCAGCTACATACTTCTTGATTGCCAAGACACTTCATCCTGATCATCGCACAATGTTGATTGTAGTCATGCCTTGACCTAAACACTCCACAATTTGTTGCTTCTCAGCAGCCGACACATCCTTTTTCTTTCCCATTTTGGCAGAAAATGTAGGCTGCTTAATAATGTGAGACAGCCTTCTTAAGTAGTCTTGCCTTTCATTGGACACACCTGCCAAACTAATTAACACAGGTGTCTGCAATTGCTTACAGTGATATAAAGAGCCCTGACACACATCACCATCAATGAGTTTAACTGACAAACAAACAAATTCTTCCCTTATCACTCCTAAACACTTTTTGCATAATAATTTGGAACGCAGTGTACATGTGCTTTTCCACAAAACACCAGTGGTTCACGTAGTGAATCTTACAGTTCTAACATGCCAACCGTAGTCTGTATGGAGTTGTTCAATAAAGGGCCCAAAATTAAGATAACATAGATGGGAGAGGTCTCTATGAATAGGAATTCCTAAGTATTTGATACCCTGTGAGGGCCAGGCAAAGGGAAAGTTGGACTGGATGGAATCCTATATGGATTTGGGGAGGGAGACATCGAGGGCCTCAGACTTCGCTGCATTGATTTTAAAATTTGACCATGTAACAAAGTGATCTATTTCAGCCATAACAGCATGGATGGATATATGTGATTGAGTGATATATACTAGGACATCATCAGCAAATAGAGACCACTTGTACTCGGTGCCTCCCACCTCAATCCACCTAATATTGGGGTTATGGCGAATTGATGAGAGCAGGTGCTCCGTCACTAGGATGTATAAGAGAGGGGACAGAGGACATCCCTGCCTTGTCCCATTGGTGATTGTGAAAGGTGATGAAAATGTTCTGATGCACCCCCTGGGCCTTGGGACACCTGGAGCCGGACCCTTTTTGGTGGATGCTGGTGGTTGTAGTCTTCGTGGCGGCGACCCGGTTCCGTGGCTCAGGGTGGTCAAAC
Organism: Phyllobates terribilis; assembly: GCF_046119375.1. Classification (NCBI taxonomy): domain Eukaryota; kingdom Metazoa; phylum Chordata; class Amphibia; order Anura; family Dendrobatidae; genus Phyllobates; species Phyllobates terribilis. Next base: position 193,083,338 of record NW_027362764.1, read on the forward strand.
CAGTGGCGGAACTATTTATGTGGTTTTGATGTTTAAATGTCCGACTACGCCACCCGTGGATTGCGGTCAGAGTGAACCGCCGCTGCAGGGCAGACCGCTGAGGCTGGTGTTGTGGGTGCAGCAGAGCGTAGCATAACTCCCCACGGGAGGAGTATAGTCTCAGGGCAGTGTATGCGGAGGATGGGGGTGATGGTGCAGGGCAGCAGCAGTAACGACACGGAGTCAGTGATGCAGTCCAGGGCCTTTACTCACAGTTCTTATTATCCAGACCACGTCTGCAGGTAACGGCTGCCCACGTCGTACTGTGCTCACCAGGTGAGGGGCTCAGACAACTCCCAGATAACTTTGGAGCGCTTCACAGGACCCCCTTTGTGTGTCCTTTGTCTGGTCTTTCTTACCAACCCTTCTGTCCGGCTGCCTCGGGCCTCCTCTTGGTAAACTTGGCGCCAGTTTCCCTGACCCTATGTGGTGCCTTCCTAGCGGGTGTAGCGAGGGGCTGCGCCACATAAAATGTCACAGCCTCCGGTTTGTAGCTGAGGGTCGTTTCCTGCCTCCACTAGTTTCGGGGACCGGTCTCCCCCTTTGGCCTGACCCCTCCACGCAGGTGGATTCGGGCGTGCGGTGGCGACTCGCCCGTCCGCACCCCTGGGATCCCTTCATTCCTCGTTCCTGGAGCCTTCTCCGCTCCTCTTCCTTCCTTCTCCCTCTTCCAGGCCTGGGCCTCTGTTACTAGGCCCGCCTCCGGAGCAGAGCTCATGCAGAGCCCCTGCTCCCTGCCACTTCTGCTCAGACTTCTCTGCACTGAACTAAGATGGTGCCCACCTTTTATAATACCTTCTCAATGCACCCAGGAACTGCTTCCTCCCTGCTCCTGCACTACAGGGTTCCCCTTCCTCAGTGTTCCCTCCCCCCACTCCAGCCAGGGACAGGGACTGTCGTGCCCATCTCAGAGGCATATTGGTCGCCCTGCCCCACGGCAATGTGGTGTAATGCATGCAGGTGTCGGGTCCTGATCCACACTCCATCCTTACCTGAGAGTGAGATATCACACCTCTGGGTGAGGTGCAATACCTCTGTAGCAACCGAGCCCTCAGGGTGCTACAGTTCCATTTATCTTCAGCCTAGGTGACGTATTGTGATACAGGGCCGTGATTTTGGCTATAAAAGGGTCCCCTAGACCCCTACCCCAAGCTTTTTAAGAGAATCATATATGGCGTGCCAGGAGACTCTATGGAATGCTTTCTCAGCATCCAACGAGAGTATCTAATTACAAATTTTTAACTGCATCTAGCCCAGGAAATACTTTGTGCCTAGTAGCAGTGTCTGCTAGTCAGCGAATTATCCCGGCTGTTAAGCAAGCTACACCACCTGTAGTTTAGACACTTCATTTTTTCAAAGGAAATGCTTCGGGACCATGGGATACTCAGTGAAGAGCATCAGGAGGCACCCCAAGGCATAGGGGCTGGGACTGGCAGTAGGATGCCTTGCGGTGGACAGCCGAGCTCGATCCTTATAAAAGCTTTTTAACTGCAGCAGCTTTAGTGGACGCTACTGGAGCTGGAATTACGCGGCTGCTGGCATGAGACTTGCCCTCCAATAGATCCTTGTAAATGGATTTAAAGTGTATTCATTCAAATTAGAGAGACAATTTAAATTAAAAAGCTTAGAGCTGCCTCCACCACAGGGGGGCTCGCTCGACCCACCAGCGGACAGGCACCAGTATTGGGAGAGGGGGGCTGGCCATCAGGGTTCACCGCGGCTCTGGCACAAACCCGGCGACACGGAGGTGGCACGGGCAGGAGCGGACTGGCCATGTCGGCTTCTCACTTTTTGGATTTTAGAAGGGCATGACATGCCTATATTTGTGTCTCCCCCTCCTTTTACTCCTCCACCTCTTTTATTTTCGTATGACTATATGTACTTGTCACTTTTCCATGTGTTAGTTATGTCTTCTGAGCAGTTTGTCAGCTTTTGGACACCTTTGAAGGTGTTTTCTATGTGTTTCTATGTGTTTTTGTTTGCCTGCCATTGGTTTTAACGGTGTTCGAAGGTGTTCGACGAACAGTTTGACGAACAGTTCGGCGAACACACGGGTGTTCGACTAACCGAACCGAACTCGAACACTATGGGGGTGGCTCAACACTATTAATTAGCAAGTGGGAAGGTAGCCGCTTTACAGACAGCTTCTAAGAAGGTGTCTGTAATGCTAAACGAAGAGCTCTCCTGCAACAAACTGCAGGGCAACTGTCTGTCACTTCTGACACACTCGTGACAATTAGCTAGATAGATGGGCGCTTGTTTGGAAGTCAGATAGAGTAGATAAGTCCTCTGCTGTGTACCTGTGAAATCGACCTTGCTGCACAGTTTTTTTTTCTTGTGCAGTTACTGAGATTCAGACAGAAACAGCAGGGTCCATGGCATACAACTGTGTTGTGCACTGCTTGTATTGTGCTTTATGCACGAGTATCCCTTCAATCTATTTTTTCATTTGCTAATGTGATAAAGCAAGCAAGCAAACCAGCCATTGTAGCCCACTTTTTCATTTTGTGGGGTTGAAATTCAGCTGTATGCAGACTTTGCAGAGCTTCTCAGTGCAGAGAACAAAACCTTTTTTTTTTGCATTTGCTAATGTGTTAGTGCAAGCTGTAGTAGTCCACTTTATCATTTTTTGGTGGGTGAAATTCAGCTGTATGCACAGTAAATAAAAAATATTTTTTCTGTTGCTAGGCAGAGTCCACAAAAGATTGTTTTGTGTCACAAACGTGATGCACTCTGCTATAAGCTACCTACTATTTTAGTGGCATTGAACTTCAGCAGTTTTCAGAGTAAAAAAATATTTTTTTTTCTGTTGCAAGGCAGAGTCTAAAAAATATTTTTTTCTGTGACAAACGTGATACACTCTGCTATAAGTCAGCTGCTACTTAAGTGGTGGTTAACTTCTGCTGTTTTCAGAGTAAAAAAAAAAAAAAATTTCTGATGCTAGCTTGACTACAAAAAGTATTTTTATCTGTCGCAAACGTGATACACTCTGCTATATGCCAGCTACTACTTTAGTGGCGTTGAACTTCAGCTGTTTTCAGAGTAAAAAAAAAATAATTTTTCTGATGCTAGCTTGACTACAAAAAGTATTTTTATCTGTTGCAAACGTGATACACTCTACTACAACTCCTGGCAAAAATTATGGAATCACCGGGCTTGGAGGATGTTCATTCAGTTGTTTAATGAAAAAAAAAGCAGATCACAGACATGGCACAAAACTAAAGTCATTTCAAATGGCAACTTTAGAGCTTTAAGAAACACTAAAAGAAAACAAGATTAACAATGTGGTACTCAGTAAGGGTAATTTTTTTCAGACCAAGCAGAGGGAAAAAAATTATGGAATCACTCAATTCTGAGGAAAAAATTATGGAATCACCCTGTAAATTTTCATTTCCAAAACTAACATCTGCATCAAATTAGATCTGCTTGTTAGTCTGCATCTAAAAAGGAGTGATCACACTTTGGAGAGCTGTTGCACCAAGTGGACTGACATGAATCATGGCTCCAACAGGAGAGATGTCAATTGAAACAAAGGAGAGGATTATCAAACTCTGGGGACACCTCTATTCTTGCTAACTTAGTTGTCAGTTTTATCTTGGCTGGGTATAAAAAATAGAAGGGTTCCCATGCCATTTTTTTATTTTATTTATTCAATAAATTATTTATTTATTTATTAAGCCTAAAAATAGCAATATAAATAAATAACTCACACTGAGCTGAGCGTGAGAACGCAGCTGCTTGTGACCGGTGACGTCATTAAGGTTACCGCCGGTCACAGGCAGCGGTTTTCACGCTCAGCTCAGTGTATCCTGGATGTAGGGCTGAGCAGTTGCATCACACCAACAATATCCATGGCCATTTCCCTGCCTGAAAATACCAGCACCCAGCTGTCTGCTGTAGCTTGGCTTTTTATAAGAAATAGGGGGGCCCACGCCGTTTTTTTAAATTATTTATTTAAATAATTCAAAAAAATGATGTAGGACCCCTCTATTTTTGATATCTAGCCAAGATAAAGCCGACAGCTGGGGTGATTGAGCCGGAAGTGCCCACACCGGAAAAGATTGTTGATTGGCTTCCTTGCAGCCTTTCAGCAAAGTTTGTTTGGGCTGCCGAGCCCGAAGTGTAACACAGACTTCTGTAAGAAGTCTGTGTTCGGGGTCTATGCACCGTTCAGGTTCCATCCCTATTGGTATGTATAATAGATGTGTAAAAATAAAAGTTATTGGAAAGAATTATGATATACAAAAAAAGAGCAAAAAGAACATTCTGATCAGACTGTTTGAAGCCCACTGCCACGTCACGGCAAACCTCTTGGTGGGTCCTATGGAAAAAATTATGATATAGTAGACATCTAACTGCGGATACGAGGTGTTAAATCAGACAGCTAAATATTAAATGATTATCACAATGCATGCTACATTTATTGTGTGTTACAGCCACATTGTTAATTTTCACTGCATTCTGATAGAACATGGCGAGACGGCCATATTCTGAGCAGGTGTGAAATTTTGATCAATATTAATGAGAACGAGAAATCACATGCTCATGAATGAGTATATTAATAATGTTACTGAAAAACCATGACACCATGAAACTGTTGAAAGTTTGCTAACTATGAAACAGATAACCTTATAGAGCCAAGGGGATTAAACACATTATCCATATGCTAAATTATGTTGGAAGTTGATCTGAGATAAAAAGGCTTTGTAAAGTCATCAATTTTGTAAATTGAAAAGGAGGAACTCATCAGAATGACCAAAATAGCCTGTGCTATAATAGTGCCAGGACACATTATTTTAGTTTCCCCTTTTATCCTTTTATGCCCTTTACTATCATTAGTAATTCCCTACCTCCTTGCTTGCTAACAATGTAGATTCTCTGAAGGGGTACACTGCACAGGTTTTTACAACTCAAAGGGGTAAAATGCAAAGGTTTTATGGTATGTACAGACTAGACTTGTAAGGATGCACTGTTATGTTATCAAAGCAACAACTATGTGTCTTCAATCAAAACAGCGCAAAATATCAAAATATGTTTTTTGCAATCCTCTGTTTAAAGGTATTGTCCAATATTTATTTGTTTATACAGAAGTTTTACAGGCTGTGCCGCTTGCTTGTTAAAGAAGCACTTCCATCAAATTTTTTATCCTCTTAATATTATATATGATATTATTGCCATTGCTCGTTTTGAGGGTCGGTTCCCCGTCTGCTGAGTTATTGTCTTTTCTTCCATGACAAAATGTAAGTGGGTTAAGAACTGGCTCAGTGATAGGAAACAAAGGGTGGTTATTAATGGAACACACTCAGACTGGGTCACAGTTAACAGTGGGGTGCCACAGGGGTCAGTATTGGGCCCACTTCTTCTTAGCATATTTATTAATGACCTTGCAGGGGGCATACAGAGTAGTATTTCAATATTTGCAGATTACACTAAACTCTGCAGGGTAATCAATACAGAGGAGGACAATTTTATATTACAGGAGGATCTATGTAAACTAGAAGCTTAGGCTGATAATTTGCAAATGAGCTTTAATGGGGATAAATGTAAGGTAATGCACTTGGGCAGAGGAAATAAAATGTATAATTATATGCTTAATTGTAAAGCACTGGGCAAAACTGTCACTGAAAAAGACCTGGGTGTATTGGTGGGCGACAAGCTCACGTTTGGTGGCCAGTGTCAGGCAGCTGCTGCAAAGGCAAATAAAATAATGGGATGCATTAAAAGAGGCAAAGATGCTCATGAGGAGAACATAATTTTGCCTCTATACAAGTCACTAGTGTGACCACCTTAGAATACTGTGTACAGTTCTGGTCTCCGGTGTATAAGAAAGACATAGCTGAACTAGAGCGGGTGCAGAGAAGAGCGACCATGGTTATTAGAGGACTGGGGGGTCTGCAATACCAAGACAGGTTACTACACTTGGGGTTATTTAGTTTGGAAAAACGAAGGCTTAGGGATGATCTTATTACTAAGTACAAATATATGAGGGGACAGTACAAAGACCTTTCTACTGATCTTTTCACTCTGAGGCCTGAGACGGGGACAAGGGGGCATCTTCTATGTCTGGAGGAAAGAAGGTTTAATCATAATCACAGACGCTCATTCTTTACTGTAAGAGCAGTGAGACTATGGAACTCTCTGCCGCATGATGTTATAATGAGTGATTCACTACTAAAATTTAGGAAGGGCCTGGATGCCTTTCTTGAAAAGTATAATATTACAGGTTATATATACTAGATTCCTTGATAGGGCATTGATCCAGGGAACTAGTCTGATTGCCGTATGTGGAGTCAGGAAGGAATTTTTTTCTCCAATGTGGAGCTTAGTGTTTGCCACATGTTTTTTTTTGCCTTCCTCTGGATCAACATGTTAGGCTATGGGTTGAACTAGATGGACTTAGACTTCCTTCAACCTTAAAAATTATGCTACTATGTTACTATGTAAAATATTGATGATTCCAATTATCTTTGTTCCCCCTTCTTGTTTATTTCCTCTCCAGATGTTTTCCATTTTCCCGTTTTGGTCTGCCTTATCACATTCTGGGTTCACCAGAATTCTGGGTTTTATATGTTCACTAGTGATGAGCGAGCACTAAAATGCTCGGGTACTCATTGCTCGGGTCGAGCTAATTGAAATACTCGGGTGCTCGACCCGAGCAACGAGCCCAATGTAAGTCTATGGGAAACTCGAGCATTTTTCAGGCGGCTCCCCCCGGTGGTCTGCAGAGGGCCTAAAAATTGCCCAAATCGATGGGAACAGTGCTCAAATGACATGGGAGCAGCATGGGGAACACCCCTGGAAGCATCTCTGACTCCCAGATCACTGCTGTCAACAACGTGTCAGAGTATTACGCCACTTTTACGGACTCACAATAAAACATACAAAAACGAAACCAAAATGGATTTTCCTGGGAAATATGTTAAGGAACATCCTTTCCAGGGTAATGACTTGTATATAAGGCAAAATAAATAACCAAAAACAAAAGTACTCCTCCACCCCTTGGGCTATGTTCAAATGTAGCGTTTCTGATGCGTTTTTGCACTTTTGCATTGCTTTCAACCAAGACAAAAGACAAATGCATTCACCAGGAAATGTCATTTTAACTTTTTACAACCTTATCTGGCCATATGGTGTGTGACACATCATTAGACACATCATTAGACACATGCATACATGCTGAAAAGACATGGGAACAGCATGGGGAAGACCTCTGGAAGCATCTCGACTCCCAGGTCACAGCCTAAAAGTGTGCCCAACATAAGTTATCCTTGGCGCATGCGAAGATGCCTCCCGCCATGCACCTGTCATTGCAGACTTGCATCAATCACCATCCACGTCCTTGTCCCAGTGCAGCATTCAGTTGTCCCTACCCCATTCCTTGGAATGCAAGCGCAAGTATTCAGCCAGCCACCCACCCACAGGCTGCAATACTATACTGCCAAATTTTTGACAGCTGCTTGCACTTGAAATGTGGCCTTTTAGGCTCGTGGAGGTGGAAACTTTTCATAACCCCATGCCGGCGGCGGCCGGGTGTCCATACTCGGTCCCCAGCCGCCACTGTTTCTCCCGGTGTCGTCTCTGCCTTCCACAAACACGGGTCCTATAACATTACCCGCGCCCTCCCCAGTGCACTTACTGGGAAGGACCGCCTAACCACAAACACGTGGACAGATGAATGTGGCCAGGGACGGTACAGAGCCAGTTCACAGCTTTTTTTGCTGAGTTGTATTTCACCACAGCCATATTCTTTAGCTTGGTGAAAGGACTTGGGAAACCATATCTACCCAGCTGTCATTTCTCCCAGGAAGTAGTCTAAAGCTGCTTTCACTTGAAATGTGGCTTTTAGGCTCATGTAGGCGGAAGCTTTTCATAACCTCATGCTGGCGGCGGCCGGGTGCCCATACTCGGTCCCCAGCCGCCACTGTTTCTCCCGGTGTTGTCTCCACCTTCCACAAGCACGGGTCCCACAACATTACCCGTGCCCTCCCCAGTGCACTTGCTGGGAAGGACCGCCTAAACACAAACACGTGGACAGGTGAATGTGGCCAGGGATGGTACGGAGCCAGTCCACAGTTTTTTTTGCTGAGTTGTATTTCACCAAAGCCATATACTTTAGCTTGGTGAAAGGACTTGGGAAACCATATCTACCCAGCTGTCATTTCTCCCAGGAAGTCCTCAAAAGCTGCTTTCACTTGAAATGTGGCCTTTTAGGTTCGTGGAGGCGGAAGCTTTTCACAACCTCATGCCTCGTATCCATACTCTGTCCCCAACCGCCACTATTTCTCCCGGTGTTGTCTCCGCTTTCTACAAGCGGGGGTCCCTGAACATTACTGCTGGTACTTTTCTGTGGGAATCTGCTTGCCTCCTACCAGCCTGGAATATTTCCAGTAAACTATGGTACGAAGCCATGGTATTAGCACTGCCCCCAGTACCAGTAGCGAAGCCTTCCCCAATTTCCTTCTCAGGGATTTTATTTGGTATACTGAGTGGCTGCACAAATACATTAGTTTTTGACAAAGGAGCTGAAGATAGAGTGGCAGTAGGTGCAAGTTTCTCCAGCCTGTTAGATATCAGAGGGTGAATGGCAGCACATTGCATCAGTGGTTAGCACTTATGCCTTGCAGCGCTGGGATCCTGGGTTCAAATCCCAGCAAGGACAACATCTGCAAGGATTTTGTATGTTCTCCCCCTGTTTGTGTGGGTTTTCACCTCAGTAAAAAAGCAGCCATAGAGTGTCCGGGAACCTTCCCACACACTTTTCTTAGCCAGGACTGCTTCTCGGCAGGGTTGGACGGTCCCATGTGCCCTGGCTTCTACATCAGGAGAGTTCATGATACCGCTAACTTTGCAGCTGCTATGAGGCTCTTGAGCGGGGGAGAAAGGTGAGCCCTCAGAATCAAATCCTCTGGTGGGCCCAATGTTTTTCAATCTGAAACAGCTTCTCAGTGGGAGCTGTATTTCACCACAGCCATATTATTTAGCTCGATGAAAGGACTGGCATAGAGGGAAACCGTGTCTACTCCGGCTGTCATTTCTCCGTCACCAGGTTCCGCCCATTGTCACACACGACCATGCCTGGCTGTATGTTCAGCCGTGAGAGCCACAGATCAAGCTTCTGTGTTACAGCTTTCAACAACTCTGCAGCGCTGGGCGGTTTGTCACCTAAGCATTAAGCATGTTATCTTCAGCACAGCCTGTTGCCGCTTGGCCAAGGCAGTGCTGCAGTGCTTTCAGCTTGTGACTGATGTGGTCATTTCGGAGATGGAGGAGGAGGTACAGGAGCTGCACAGTGTGATTACATTGAGGTTACATTGGCGACTCTGTTTTTATACTAAAGAAAAATCTTACTGTTTTGTATTCACCGGGAAATGTCATTTTAACATTTTACAACCTTATCTGGCAATGTGGTGTGTGACACATCATCAGACACATCTTGTTTCATTGATGATGGAGGGACTCTGAAAGACACATAGAGCAGGGCCACAGTAATGAGTATGACATGTTCCCATTAGAAAGGAGAGAGTCTGCTATACAGTTATAGGGTATGCAGTGAGTCCAACAGTTGACCAAATTTAGGAAAAACCCCACTAAGAGATTAAAGACACATAGAGTAGGGCCACAGTAATGACAAATTCCCATTAGAAAGGAGAGAGTCTGCTATACAGTTATAGGGTATGCAGTGAGTCCAACGGCTGACCAAATTTAGGAAAAACCCCATTAACAATTTAAAGAGACATAGAGCAGGGCCACAGTAATGACAAATTCCCATTAGAAAGGAGAGAGTCTCCCATAGTGTTGGCCTATGCAGTGAATGCAAGGGCTGCCAAAAATTTGGAGGCACTTCAATGCCCCTTGGAAGAGACGTGGAGGAGGGCATCATAAAAAATGTTCCCATTAGAAAGGAGCGGGCCTCCTTTACTTGTAATGCCCATGCACTAACTGTATGGGCTGACAAACATTTACCCCTGTGGGGTATACATGAGCATACTGTATAAAAAAAAAAAAATTACGGGCATCATAAACACCCTGTTAAAAAATTATGTGGGTGTTGCATCACAGACCACGGTCACCCTGGTAATATGGTGGTGGAGGATGAGGATGAGGAGAAGGAGGAGGACAAGAGCAAATAGCCAAAATTAGGAAGCGTATACCCATGTGTGGGTATGAAAAGGTGCATGTGAATACACCTCCCAAGAAAAGACACTGGATTTGAGTTTATGTTAAGCTGCTATCATTCGGTGGTGTTGAGAAGTCTGGCCCAATCCAGCCCTTGTTCATTTTTATAAGAGTCAGCCTGTCAGCATTTTCAGTTGACAGGCGGATGCGCTTATCAGTTATAATTCCACCAGCAGCACTAAAAACCCGCTCTGATAAAACGCTGATGGCAGGGCAGGCCAGGACCTCCTATGCAAAGAGAGCCAGTTCATTCCATGTATCCAGCTTGGATACCCAATAATTATAAGGCGCAGAGGAATCACGGAGGACGTTGGTACGGTCGGCAAGGTACTCCCCTCAGCATCTTCCAAAACTTTGCACTCCTTGTGAGAGTACCCCGCGCCTCAGGGCCTGTGCGATGGGAGGGTCTCAGAAAACTCTCCCAGAACTTTGACAGTGATCCCCTGCCTCTACTGGATTGAAGTTGTGTCTCTCTCGCCTGTACTCCTTGGTTGTCCAACAAAGTGTGCCCTCTGCCGCCAGCGTTTTCAGATGGGAATTTTTTTAATAGTTCCAAAACAACGGCCTTCTGGTACAGCCCCATTTTTGTAGAATTGTCCGCCTCAGGAATAAGAGATATAAAGTTCTCCTTGTAGCGTGGATCTAGAAGTGCCACTAGCAAGTAATAACTGTCACCCAAAATTTTGAGAACGCGATGCTCATGGGAAAGGAAGCGTAACAAACTCAGCCATGCATGCTAGACTACTAACAGGCAAGACTTCCGTGTACTCACCAAGAGGACGACTGACCATGCTCTCCTCCACCTCCTCCTCTCTGTCCTCTGGCCATCAACACTGAACAGATGGTATGACAGCTGTGCAGGTAGTACCGTCTATAGTGCATGAAACTAGCTCCAGTCGTTCCTCCTCCTCCTCTTCCTCATTGTCACCCAATCCACGTTGGGATGAGATGAGGCTTGGCTGTGTGTAATCACTCTGTATGGTTCCTTGCTCCATCTCATCGTCCTCCGCTTGCAATGCATCCTCTTTGATTGTGAGCAGAGAGCATTTCAGAAGACAGAGAAGCAGGATGGTGATGCTAATTATGGCGCCATCGCCGCTCACCATCTTGGTGGAGTCCTCAAAGATTTGGAGGATGGTACATATGTCTGACATCCATGTCCACTCCTGAGGTCTTATGTGTGGAGTCTGAACTGAATACCGACGGCCTTGTTGATGCTGGTACTCAACAACTGCCCTCTTCTGATCACAAATCCTTCCCAACATCTGCAGTGTAGAGTTCCAACACGTGGGGACATCACACACCAGTCTGTGAGCTGGAAGTTGCAAATGTTGCTGAAACACGGCAAGGGCAGCGGAAGCTGCAGCTGACTTTCTAAAATGGGCACAAAGGCGGCGTACTTTCACAAACAGATCCGGCAGCTCCGGGTAGGATTTGAGAAACCGCTGAACCATGAGGCTAAGCACATGGGCCAGGCATGGTACGTTGGTGAGCTCCCCTCGCCTCAGAGCCACCACCAGGTTCCGGCTATTGTCACACATGACCATGCCTGGCTGTAGGTTCAGCGGTGTGAGCCACAGATCTGCCTGCTCTATTAGAGCTATCCACAACTCTTCAGCATTGTGCGGTTTGTCACCTAAGCATATTAGCTTCAGCACAGCCTGTTGCCGCTTGGCCGAGGCAGTGTTGCAGTGCTTCCAGCTTGTGACTGATGTGGTCATTTCGGAGATGGAGGCTGAAGAGGAGGAGGCTGAGGAGGATGAGGTGCAGGAGCTGTAGACCATGGGGGCAACCCTGATTGACCTAGGGCCCGCAATCCTTGGCGACGGGAGTCCGTCCTAAGGTCCGACTGGGTCCCGGCTTCCACTATGTTAACTCAGTGTGCCGTCAGTGAGATGTACCGTCCCTGCCCACAAGCACTTGTCCACGTGTCCGTGGTTAGATCGACTTTCCCGGTAACTGCTTTGTTGAGGGAATGGCTAATGTTTTGGGACACATGCTTGTGTAATGCGGGGATGGCACACCAGGAGAAATAGTGGCGCCTGGGGACCGAGTACCGAGGGACGGCCGCCGCCATCAGGCTGCGGAATGCTTCCGTCTCCATGAGCCTAAAAGGCAACATTTCGAGCTCAAGCAGTAGTGAAATGTGAGAATTTAGTAGTGTGGCCTGTTGGGCATTGGCTGCACATTTACGCTTGCGTTCCAAGGACTGGGGTATGGACAACTGAACGCTGCACTGGGACAAGGACATGGACGTGCTTCCTGATGCTGCTAACTGAGAGTGCGCAACGACAGGTGCAGGGCAGGAGGCATCTTCGCATGCACCATGGACAGGGGATTGGCTTGCATGCACAACAGCGGAAGAAGCAATGGTGCCACCTGCAGACACTGTTCCTGGACCCTGGGGTTGGGCCCACAAAGTCGGGTGCTTTGCTGCCATGTGCCTGATCATGCTGGTGGTGGTCAGGCTGGTCGTTTTGCCACCCCTGCTGATGCTGGCCTGGCAGGTGGTACAAATGGCTTTTTGGGGTTATCGGCAGAGTCTTTAAAAAACAACCAGACTCGGGAAGACCTAACAGTTGTACTGGCAACTTCCTTCGTGTTGGTGTTACAGGGAATGGTTGCCTGCCTTCTATCTACGGCCACCACACTGCTTCTTCCTGCCTGTTGGGGTGCTCTGCCTCCCTCCCCCTGTGTGCTGCTGTCCTCGCGCTACATGTCTTCCTGCCAGGTTGGGTCAGTAACTATATCATCCACCACCACGTCTTCCACTTCCGCACCCTGGTCCTCCTCCTGACTTTCTGGCAATTGTGTCTCATCATCGTCCACCTCTTGAGACACTTTCCCACAGTCGCCTTCATGTGACCATGGCTGCTCAAATATTTGGGCATTGCTACACGCGATCTCCTCTTGACCAGCTTCAAGTGGACCGAGTGAGAGGCCAGAATCTATAAATGGAAAAGTGAACAGCTCTTCAGAGTGTCCAAGTGTGGGATCAGTTGTTTCCGGACGCTCGGCAAAGTGGGAGGAAGGAGGTTCAGGGTGAAGATGGAATATGCGGTCCAGACTCACGGCTTCTGAGACTTGACCATGTGGAAGACAGGGTAGTGGTGGTGGTGGCTAAATGACTGGAAGCATTATCCGCTATCCAACCAACAACCTTTTCACACTGCTCTGGGTTCAATAGTGGTGTTCTGAGGTCCTCTAGGAATTAGGACAGGAAGGTCAGGCGAGAAGATGTGGGTGTTTGTTGTGGCACAATTTCAGCTTGCCCACGGCCTTGTCCTCGGCCTCTGCATGCACCATCACCATCAAGTCCAGTTCCCCGTCCCTTGCCACGTGCCTTGCCCATTTTAAATGGAGGACAGTAGCTTCAATGCTCACTACAAATGACTGAGCTTGGAGCGAACTTATATGTGATCCGTGTGACGGAGAAAACAGAGTTTTAAATACCTGGCCTGTAGGTAAGTAGTTTGAACAGCAAACTGGTGTGAATTGCTTCACTCACACACTGAAAGATATTTTTAATGGAGGCCAGAAATGGCAGTATTTTCTGACAACGCATATGTGATCCGTGTGACGGAGAAAACAGAGTTTTAAATACCTGGCCTGTAGGTAAGTAGTTTGAACAGCAACCTGGTGTGAATTGCTTCACTGACAAACTGAAAGAAATTTGTCATGGAGGCCAGAAATGGCAGTATTTTCTGTCAACGTATATGTGATCCGTGTGACGGAGAAAACAGTGTTTTAAATACCTGGCCTGTAGGTTAGTAGTTTGAACAGCAACCTGGTGTGACTTGCTTCACTGACACACTGAAAGAAATTTTTAATGGAGGCCAGAAATGGCAGTATTTTCTGACAACGTATATGTGATCCGTGTGACAGAGAAAACAGAGTTTTAAATACCTGGCCTGTAGGTAAGTAGTTTGAACAGCAAACTGCTGTGAATTGCTTCACTGACACACTAAAGGAAATTTTTAATGGAGGCCAGAAATGGCTGTATTTTCTGACAATGTATATGTGATCCGTGTGACGGAGAAAACAGAGTTTTAAATACTTGGCCTGTAGATTAGTAGTTTCAACAGCAAACTGGTGTGAATTGCTTCATTGACACACTGAAAGAAATTTTTAATCCAGGCCAGAAATGGCAGTATTTTCTGACAACGTATATGTGATCCGTGTGATGGAGAAAACAGAGTTTTAAATACCTGGCCTGTAGGTAAGTAGTTTGAACAGCAAACTGGTGTGAATTGCTTCACTGACACACTGAAAGAAATTTTTAATAAAGGCCAGAAATGGCAGTATTTTCTGACAATGTACAGTACAGACCAAAAGTTTGGACACACCTCATTTAAAGATTTTTCTGTATTTTCATGACTTTGAAAATTGTACATTCACACTGAAGGCATCAAAACTATGAATTAACACATGTGGAATTATATACTTAACAAAAAAGTGTGAAACAACTGAAAATATGTCTTATATTCTAGGTTCTTCAAAGTAGCCTCCTTTTGCTTTGATGACTGCTTTGCACACTCTTGGCATTCTCTTGATGAGCTGCAAGAGGTAGTCACCGGAAATGGTTTTCACTTCACACGTGTGCCCTGTCAGGTTTAATAAGTGGGATTTCTTGCCTTATGAATGGGGTTGGAACCATCAGTTGTGTTGTGCAGAAATCAAGAGGATACACAGCTGATAGTCCTACTGAATAGACTGTTAGAATTTGTATTATGGCAAGAAAAAAGCAGCTAAGTAAACAAAAACGAGTGGCCATCATTACTTTAAGAAATGAAGGTCAGTCTGTCCAAAAAATTGGGCAAACTTTGAAAGTGTTCCCAAGTGCAGTTGCAAAAACCATCAAGCGCTACAAAGAAACTGGCTCACATGAGGACCGCCCCAGGAAAGGAAGACCAAGAGTCACCTCTGCTTCTGAGGATAAGATTATCCGAGTCACCAGCCTAAGAAATCGCAGGTTAACAGCAGCTCAGATTAGAGACCAGGTCAATGCCACACAGAGTTCTAGCAGCAGACACATCTCTACAACAACTGTTAAGAGGAGACTTTGTGCAGCAGGCCTTCATGGTAAAATAGCTGCTAGGAAACCACTGCTAAGGACAGGCACCAAGCAGAAGAGACAAGTTTGGGCTAAACACAAGGAATGGACATTAGACCAGTGGAAATCTGTGCTTTGGTCTGATGAGTCCAAATTTGAGATCTTTGGTTCCAACCACCGTGTCTTTGTGCGACGCAGAAAAGGTGAACGGATGGACTCTACATGCCTGGTTCCCACTGTGAAGCATGGAGGAGGAGGTGTGATGGTGTGGGGGTGCTTTTCTGGTGACACAGTTGGGGATTTATTCAAAATTGAAGGCATACTGAACCAGCATGGCTACAACAGCATCTTGCAGCGGCATGCTATTCCATCTGGTTTGCGTTTAGTTGGACCATCATTTATTTTTCAACAGGACAATGACCCCAAACACACCTCCAGGCTGTGTAAGGGCTATTTGACCAAGAAAGAGAGTGATGGGGTGCTACGCCAGATGACCTGGCCTCCCCAGTCACCAGACCTGAACCCAATCGAGATGGTTTGGGGTGAGCTGGACCACAGAGTGAAGGCAAAAGGGCCAACAAGTGCTAAGCATCTCTGGGAACTCCTTCAAGATTGTTGGAAGACCTTTTCCAGTTACTACCTCTTGAAGTTTATCAAGAGAATGCCAAGAGTGTGCAAAACAGTCATCAAAGCAAAAGGTGGCTACTTTGAAGAGCCTAGAATATAAGACATATTTTCAGTTGTTTCACACTTTTTTGTTAAGTATATAATTCCACATGTGTTAATTCATAGTTTTGATGCCTTCAGTGTGAATGTACAATTGTCATGAAAATACAGAAAAATTTTTAAATGAGAAGGTGTGTCCAAACCTGGCCTGTAGGTAAGTAGTTTGAACAGCAAACTGGTGTGAATTGCTTCACTGACACACTAAAGGAAATTTTTAATGGAGGCCAGAAATGGCAGTATTTTCTGACAAAGTATATGTGATCTGTTTGATGGAGAAAACACAGTTTTAAATAGCTGGATTTCTAGCGCTGTAATATGGAAAGGACCTGGCTGTATTCTGCAGTGCCAATCAGCAAATGGCGCAGAAAAACGGTGTTCTCTGGATTGCTTTTTAAGCAAATAATGAGGATTAAGATCCAAAAATAAGTATTCCTGGCCCCTGAGACCTGGGCCTTTGTATAGAAATATCTAACAGCAGCAGAAAGCAAAATTGGAATGGAGCCTCTTGTGCTATATGCAGTGCAGTCTGCTATATACCCTGCCTGCCTGCCTGTATACACTGCCTGCCTGATATCTCTGCATATGGATTAGTTAGTCCTCAAAAGGACTGTTTGTTAAGATGGATATGTGTAATGTACGGTTTTTCTCCCTACACTACCTAACACACAAGCAAATCTCTCCCTGACAGAGCAGCAGCTCTCCCTACTCTACCTGATTCCGGAGTGACTGTGACGAGCATGGCGGCGCCAGGTCTGATATAGACCTGATGACGCTGTGCGGCCAGCCAATCTCTGTAATGCCACACCAACATGGCTACGGCATTACAGTGTGTGGCAGGCAATCCCTGCATGTTGATTGGCGCCCTAAAGACGCCAAACATGCAGGGAGGGGACCCGAGCTCCCGCCGAGCAACCCCGGAAATACTCGGCGAGCGCCGAGCATCTCGAGCAGTGAGATGCTCGGGCGAACACCGAGCAGTAGCGAGCATGCTCGCTCATCACTAATGTTCACCCTTCACTGCACTTCCTTGCTGGATGTACCTTTAGGTGAACTTGGGATTAGGTGTTCCAGCCCTTCTGCTAAGGGGTTTACCTTGCATGGTAAACACTAGTTGGATTTCTGCAGTGAGCCTGTTTGTTTTCCTTCCCAGTTCCTCCTTTATTCACCTCTTTAGATTTCTGGTAGGTTATACTTGTTCCATTTACTTTTGGCTCTCCTTAGCTTTCCCTCTCTACCCTATATGAATGTGTTTTAATTTTCTCACTCTGGGTTTTGCATCTTCCTGCACACTTTCTTCTCCTCTTTTTGGCAGTGTGTTACAGCCCCCCCCCCTCTAGTTCCTCAGGAGGTACTATAAACCCCTCGATGGCCTTTTAGGGAGCTGGGTCCGAGGTCGTGTTTTTGTGTTGTGCAGCTAGGGTCTTTCTAGTCTGTACCAGGACCAGTTGGATGTGGGTGCAACTTATCTCTATAGTAGGTCTTCCCTTTTTCTGTTACTCATGAGTGAGTGTGTGTTGCATTCATAACAATTATATAACACTGTGTGCTTACAATTGCTACTTTTACCCTTCTACCCAGCTAATTCTTCTCTTTTCTCTGCTCTATGTAGAACAGGAAGTCTCTTGTCTGCGCTCATCATTCCCATCTTCAACTCCTGACCCAGCTGCTCCCTCCTCCCCCTGCCAGGAATTTTTGCAGTGACTTATGACTCATATAGGTAAAATAGACTTCCTGTTTCTACATAGAGCTTAGAAGGATTAAGCTAGTAGCTAGTCAGTTTTTAATCATGTGATGTCATAGACTTAATGGAAAACAGAAGAGTTAACTGGGTAGAAGGGCAAAATGAGCAATTGGAAGTACACAGCGCTATAAATGTGATGACTTAATAAACATTGTGATGGGAGGAGTGCTTCTTTAAAGCAGCCTTCCTCACAGACTGCACAGCGCTCCTGTTCTGACTATGGCAGTCGGTGGAGGAGCATGGTCCTTCAGTGCTGGCAGTGCAATTTTGCTGAATCCACATGAAAGCAAAATACAATGGTGATCTTTATACGATTTAGACACATTCCCATTACACTGAGGATTTTATAATTAAAAGGAGTATCAGATCTCAAAACAAAAGAGAAATCATACATTCCCTATAGTAATGTCACAATAATGTGAGGCCTATTCAGCATTGGAGGTATCAAAGATATCGGAAAACCGAGTCAAAATGAACACCAGAGAGGGGCAGCATCATGAGACAGATGAGTTCCAGGGTGAGGTACAGTACAGACCAAAAGTTTGGACACACCTTCTCATTTAAAGATTTTTCTGTATTTTCACGACTATAAAAATTGTACATTCACACTGAAGGCATCAAAACTATGAATTAACACATGTGCAATTATATACTTAACAAAAAAGTGTGAAACAACTGAAAATATGTCTTATATTCTAGGTTCTTCAAGGTAGCCACCTCTTGCATTGATGATTGCTTTGCACACTCTTGGCATTCTCTTGATGAGCTTCAAGAGGTAGTCACCGGAAATGTTCTTCCAACAATCTTGAAGGAGTTCCCAGAGATGCTTAGCAGTTGTTGGCCCTTTTGCCTTCACTCTGTGGTCCAGCTCACCCCAAACCATTTCGATTGGGTTCAGGTCTGGTGACTGTGGAGGCCAGGTCATCTGGCGCAGCACCCCATCACTCTCCTTCTTGGTCAAATAGCTCTTACACAGCCTGGAGGTGTGTTTGGGGTCATTGTCCTGTTGAAAAATAAATGATGGTCCAGCTAAACGCAAACCGGATGGAACAGCATGCTGCTGCAAGATGCTGTGGTAGCCATTCTGGTTCAGTATGCCTTCAATTTTGAATAAATCCCCAACAGTGTCACCAGCAAAGCACCCCCACACCATCACACCTCCTCCTCCATGCTTCACGGTGGAAACCAGGCATGTAGAGTCCATCCGTTCACCTTTTCTGCGTCGCACAAAGACACGGAGGTTGGAACCAAAGATCTCAGATGACGACTCATCAGACCACAGCACAGATTTCCACTGGTCTAATGTCCATTCCTTGTGTTCTTTAGCCCAAACAAGTCTCTTCTGCTTGTTGCCTGTCCTTAGCAGTGGTTTCTTAGCAGCTATTTTACCATGAAGGCCTGCTGCACAAAGTCTCCTCTTAACAGTTGTTGTAGAGATGTGTCTGCTGCTAGAACTCTGTGTGGCATTGACCTGGTCTCTAATCTGAGCTGCTGTTAACCTTCGATTTCTGAGGCTGGTGACTCGGATAAACTTATCCTCAGAAGCAGAGGTGACTCTTGGTCTTCCTTTCCTGGGGCGGTCCTCATGTGAGACAGTTTCTTTGTAGCGCTTGATGGATTTTGCAACTGCACTTGGGGACACATTCAAAGTTTGCCCAATTTTTCGCACTGACTGACCTTCATTTCTTAAAGTAATGATGGCCACTCGTTTTTCTTTACTTAGCTGCTTTTTTTTTGCCATAATACAAATTCTAACATTCTGTTCAGTAGGACTTTCACCTGTGTATCCACCAGACTTCTTCACAACACAACTGATGGTCCCAACCCCATTTATAAGGCAAGAAATCCCACTTATTATACCTAACAGGGCACACCTGTGAAGTGAAAACCATTTCCGGTGACTACCTCTTGAAGCTCATCAAGAGAATGCCAAGAGTGTGCAAAGCAGTAATCAAAGCAAAAGGTGGCTACTTTGAAGAACCTAGAATATAAGACATATTTTCAGTTGTTTCACACTTTTTTGTTAAGTACATAATTCCACATGTGTTAATTCATAGTTTTGATGCCTTCAGTGTGAATGTACAATCTTCATAGTCATGAAAATGCAGAAAAATCTTTAAATGAGAAGGTGTGTCTAAACTTTTGGTCTGTACTGTATGATTTTTTATTTATTTATTTTTTTATTTATGTTTATTATGTTCCGGGAAAGACTTCAGAGCATAATAAGGCACATTCAATTGAGAACTAGTAAATTCAATGCAAATCAAATTTCCCTGTAAAATCCTCCTTTAGATTAAAAAGAATACACAGAAGAGAAGACCTCCTGTTTGGTATGTGAATATGGGGTTGTGAAAGAAAGTGGCTCATAAAGAATTCTTCTACTCATCATCACATAACTTTACAAAGATCATAAATTATAGCAGCAGATGTGAAAACAGCCAAGTCAATTCAGAAATGTCCATATTTCCCTCTGATGTTCATTAAAAGCTGCAGAGCACAAGGATGCATCTGGTTATGGCACTGAAAATTCGCTGCTAAATTTAGGGGACCAAGGACTCGTATTCTAAGTATCGGTAGAGGTGCCAGTCGTCAAACCCCCGCCATTCTGATATAGCGGTCAGCTTATATGTTATACCTAGTATTTTTCGTGCCTCTAAAATGTGTAAGCACATAATAGTGGCTGCCATTTTGGACAACGTAAGAATGGGCACATTATGCAGTAGCAAGAATTATCTTGCCCCATCTTCCTCACTTGAGCTTAATACAAATATGGAACCAATGTGAGATGCACAAAATGTTTAGTGAGAGTTAATAGTCATTGGTCTTGTATCTTGAGACTTAGCAACCCACTCTTAAATACAAACATACAAAGTTGTACCCTAAATATTAAAAAAAAAAATTGCAATGTACATGAAACAGAGACTTTCTCAGGTGCAGTATCACAGTTTATTATTACACCCGAATAGCTTCAAGCAAAGCAGAATGCATTCATGATATTCAAGCTCTAGGTCACAGTGCAACACCTGAATCAAAGGTAATCTAAACATGTGACCATGGTCTCATCGTGTCCGAAAATATGTTTCATCAAGACCACCACATGAGAGCATGACAGTTGCAGATAGCTGAATGCAATCAAGTCCTAAATCAACCTAATGTTCAAGACTTTTCAATAAACCACGTAATGGGTTAAAGTTGGGCGCACTGACATTTGGCTGCCAAAATAAAAAATACTAACATAAGAAAGAAAAAAACAATTCCCAAAGGGTGTATTTACATGCGTTGCTTTCTTGAAGTTTGCTTTTTGCCACAAATTTACTTAAAAAAAGCTGAGAAAATTACCCATGTAAGTACATTACATGTGCAGAAAATATTGGGACACCTACACCTTACTCGTACATGAGCTTTTATGACATCTTATTCCAAATCCACAGACATTAATATGGAGTTGGTCCCCCCACCTTGCAGCTAAAGCAGCTTCCACTCTTCTGGGTAGTCTTTTTAAAAGATTTTGGAATTTGTCAGTTGGATTTTTTGTCAGATCACCCAGAAGAGAATTTGTGAGATCAGATATTGATGTTGAACGAAAGAGCCTGGTTCACAATCTTCATTCTAGTTCATCCCAAAAATGTTTGAATGGGTTGCGGTCAGGGCGGTGTTTAGGAAAGTCAGGTTCTTCCTAATACACTTTTATGGACTTTACTTTGTGCACTGTTGCAGTCATGTTGGAACAGAACAGGGCATGCCCCAAACTGTTCCAACAAAGTTGAGAGCGTACAATTGTCCAAAATGTCTTAGCATGCTGAAGCATTAAGATTTCCCTTCACTGGAACTAAAGGGTCTATCTAGGCCAACACCTGAAAAAAAAACCATAGTATTACCGCTCTTCTGTCAAACTTTGGGTGACATGAGATACCATAGTTTGCCTCTCATGTATAAATAAAATTGCATTTACCAAAGTGATAATGAAATCATGAATATGTATTGAGAAATATTCTGAGAATACTAAGAGGTATACAATACTTCAATGTGATTTTAGTGAATTTAGAATTGAAATAGTATTGTCTGTAAGGTTCGTTGTATGTAACTGCATATTACACATTTAAGATGTACATAGTATAATAAAAAAAAAGCAGCAGAACAGTTCCTATTTTGGCACTTGGTAGTGTTCGCCCTTGGTTATTCGCATTGTTTACACATGATATACAGCATGCTTATCAGTAGCAAGAAAACAGCGTGAATAAGTTCTAGAGATGCAGAAGCACACTGTACCATGTACTGTTATAAGACTGCCTGGAGGTATAGCACAACTGTACTGAGTGTTTCACTTTAGAAGCTCATCAGTTCATACTGCTCTAACAACTTTACCTCCGACATTTATAGCAGAACTGATCAGAATATATACGGTATTTGGAACTGTAGAACAAATGCAAGGATAAAGTGAGAATTTAAAATCTTACAACAACTATATGGAGCTAACTAAAATAAAGAATATAAAGATACATTTGCGTTAATAGGGTATAGATATTTTGTGATGAAATCCCATCCAATATCATCTCTGCAAGAAATGGAAGAGCAATAGTTATTCATTTAGGAGCAAACAACTGAAAGAGGTCTATAGTATGCAGGTCAGTATCAACCCATGGTCGAGCCCCTAGGCTTTCAGGTATTTTGATCCAGCACTTTAATCTTTCACTCCACTACAGCTGACAGTTTGACATTTTCTAGACAGCAGTACTATTCTTAGTTATATCTATTTTGAGTGTCTCTGAAAGAATACTATTAACTATTTTTTATCATTTTATTGTATGAGTAGAACTTTTTTCTCACAAAACAGTTATCATCAACTGTAATTGCTTTGGCTGGTCCCAACAGCCAATTAGAATGTTTGAGCACACACGACCAAGTTCATGACTAGACTATTGCTCATAGAGGTGTAATAGGAGAGAAGGTGGAATGATATCACAATCCAGTTGATAGTGCATTATTTGTCTGTTGTGATAAATATATATATATACTTGTGTTGCTACAGCGTACAGTATATTAGGGAGCAGGTGACACAACCTCAGGAAAAAAATATGATGGGCCTCTAGCTTCAGCCTAGTCAGCCCTTATGATTATTATAGTTCTGATGTTATGGACATGCACTTATGCTTGTACTTTTACCCAAGTTAGATCATCACTTTTACAATTCTTCACAAAATTATCCTTTTTTGGGGGTTAATGCCTGCTGTGTTAGTATTCATACACAGGTGGTGAAAATGGAAGAAGCAAAGATTTGTCGATAAATGGTGGTCCAGAATTTAGCTCTTTTATGGAGTAGTAACAGGTGCGTTGTTTTGAAATTGAATAAACAAGAGCTTTTAATAAGCCTTCCTAAAATTACACTGCTTCTCAAAATATTGATCCAGTGGGCCACTGAGATATGTACTGTCCCTGTCAATAATTGCTGCTCCACTTGTTGATAGTGCAACACACTTTCGTGCTCAATACCAGGTATAGAAAGTGGCCAGTGTTATGCTGAACATGAGAGATCAGAGAGGGCACCCCTTTCTGTCAGAAATAATGGTGGTTGAGTATCTTCCCGCAAGGCTAAGTGCACGGTATAATTTTTTGAAAGGGAGTGGAATCCATTTAGTGCTCATCAGTGACTACACCACCAGCCACTTGACAAGCTGGGATATGAGTTGGCACACAAGTGGATGAGTGGAAGAATATAGTTGCTTCCAGACCACACAATCAGGTATTGGTATCTGACGGAGAAGGAGTATTTCGAGCATACATGCAGTAGATGATGATGATGACACTGACCAGATAATCTTTGAATATGCAGCCTTGCTACCAGACAGAAAAGCATGATGAGAATGAGTAAGATGACAGCTTGATCCTTGCTGATATTGCTGGACAGCTTGCTTTTCTCTCATGATCAATCAATTCTGCATAATGCACTAATGGAGTGCAAAAGTAGTTCCTACACTATGTGAGCTGAAATGTCCATGGCTTACTTTCCTCCTGCAGAGTCTGCACATTTCAAATTATTGCAATTTGGGAAAATAACAGCACCTGAAATGTTGGAGTGTAGCATTCACCACCATTAATGACAGAACCAGAGCTTTTAGATGCTCTTGACCCACCTATAACAACAGTAATTGCATCATCACCTTCTCCTGAGCTGACCACAGAAGCAGAACTGCCCCCAAAAAATATTCTGACTGGACATAGGTTCTATGCTTTATCGATGACACGAAAACTCTCCATCTCAGAGGATATCACCTTCTCGTTAGCCCCCATCTGTTTCCCAGTTCGTATCCATCAAACAATTATCATCATGATTATCCCTGATTTGAATGACAGTTGTCTCACTGTGGGAAATGTCCTGAGCTCATTGTCCCCTCTTCGAAATTCAATTTTAAATTTGTCGTGTCGTAACTTGACTGTCACTGCCAGCACCCTTACTACCACAGCTGACAGGTCAGCTAACACAGCTAGGTGTTTGTATCATGTCCTCCATCCCTATCTCATTCTAGTACAAACAATGACTGTTCATCTCATTCAATTAATCAACTGGAAAAAGTTGTTGTGAAAAATCTTCCTTAGCCATGGTGCATGGTGCACTGACTCATATTGACAGTGTCACTGTCAGAAGGAACATCATTCTGTTGTGAATGAGAGTGATGCGCCATATATTCTATAAAGTCCTCTGATTTCTTCCTATTAATATGCTTGCCAAAGCCAAAGGAGTAGTGATGAGCGAGCATGCTCGCCACTATTCAATACTTGCCTGAGCATCTCAGTGCTCGAGATGCTCGGTGCTCGGCGATTATTTTTGAAATGCTCGGGTGAGAGCTCGAGCCCCCGCCCTGCATGTTTGGCGCTGTTTAGACAAACAGCAGTAGTTAGGCAAGCAGAGTTTGTGGAGAGCGTATACAACAGAATAGGGTCCATTGCACATTCTTTCTGCTGCTGTTACTCATATCCATAGTCCTAGATATCAAGGCTAATAATCTTTTTGCTCTTAATCCTGATTATTTTGTTTTAAAGCAATATAATACACCATTTTTACTGCACTGCTCCATTTGCTTGTCAGCAGTATAAGGAGATAAGACACTGTGAAACCAGAACAGCATGGAGGCGTTGCAGTGGGAAGGAGTTTGATCAGGACTCTGGGGACAGAGCTGTCAGGGAAACAAGCTGAGGAGAAAAACAGCACGTGTGCAAATTCTGAGGTGATTCTGACGCTGAAAAGAGAGACAGAAGGAGCAACAGCAGCTTCAAGAGCTCCTGTCAGGAAGAAAGGTGCCGCGTATTCGCCCAGCCCAGACATCAACTGTCAAGCCCCGAAGACCCGAGCGACTCCAGTCAAGGTTCCCAGCCCAGACGTCAACGGTCTAGCCCCGAAGACACGAGCAACGCCAGTCAAGCTTCCTCACCCGGGTGACGTCGGTTGACAGAACGGGAACAGGTTGCGGCGGCACAGTTCTCAGACGTGTACGCCAGTGACAGGACATCGCAGAACCTCCAGAGGTGTCAGATCGGAGATTCACGGTCAGGTCGGAGACCAGGAAGGATGCGGGAGACGGGCCGTTACATCTGACAGGGACATATGGTACCAGGCACGGATAGAAGGAAAGACAGTAGTCAGACGGGGACCAGCAGACGCCAGAGCGGAATCACGAAAGTGGATAGAGAGTTACGGGGGAAACGGGTAGCGAGTTGTGATAGGAACAGAGTATAAGCTTTAAAAGACTGCCCCTTGCCCAATATAGTTAATATAGTTCCCCTTCCCTCCAATAGATCATTTTAAACTACCAGTCCCTGAATTCTAGTGTATTCTGATACTTTATTTTGTTATGTAATTTACTGATTATTTTACTGTCAAAAGAAATTGTTACCATATAATACGTTTCACAGTTTATATTAGTTATTAAATACAAGAAATATACTGTTGTTCCGCCTGTGTCTCCACTGTTGCATACTGCTTACCTGCTTTATAGCAACATACAGCCAGATTTGGTTGATTTTAATAGTATTGCTGTATTGTGGAAGCAGAGAAACTTGTCCATCATCAGACATGATCCTATATTACTGCGGTAATAATCCTGACATTTTTGGGAATGTGACAAATATTATACTCCATTTAAATGGGCAAGGCGCGTGGCAAGGGACGGGGGAAGTGGACTTGATGGTGATGGTGCGTGCAGAGGCTTAGGCCATGGGCAAGCTGAAATTGTGCCTACTGAGGGAGCACAAGCACCCACATTATGTCGCCCTAACTTCCTGTCCCACTTGCTAGGGGATCATGGAACACCACTCTTGAAGCCAGACCAGTGTGAAAAGGTTGTTGGTTGGATAGCAGATAATGCTTCCAGTCAGTTTGCCACCACCACCCTGTCTTCCACATGGTCCAGTCTCAGTAGCCGAGAGTCTGGGCCACATATTCCTCACCCTGATCCTCCTTCCTCCCACCATGCCAAGTGCCTGGAGATGCCACACTTGAATACTCCAAAGAGCTGTTCACTTTTCCTTTTATAGATTCATGCCTCTCGCCTAGCCCGCTTAAAGCGGGGCATGAGGAGATTGCGTAGTGATGCCCAAATATTTGAGCAGCCACGGTCACATGAAGGCGACGGTGGGAAAATGCTATTACTGTCGCAAGAGGTGGATGATGATGAGACACAATTGCCAGCAAGTCAGGAGGAGGCCCAGGGTGCGTACGTGGAAGACAAGGTGGTGGACGATGAAGTTACTGACCCAACCTGGGAAGGTGACATGCTTAGCGAGGACAGCAGTGCAAAGGGGGAGGGAGCTGCAGCACCACAACAGACAGGAACAAGCAGTGGGGTGGCCACAGACACAAGGCAGGCAACTGTTACCCAGAACACCAACATGAGGGAAGTTGCCAGTCCAATTCTTAGGTCTTCCAGAGTATGGCTCGTTTTTAAAGACTGTCCTGTTAACCCCAAAAAGGCCATTTGCAATATCTGCAATGCCAGCATCAGCAGGGGCAACAAAACTAGCAGCCTGGCCACCACCAGCATGTACAGGCACATGACAGCAAAGCTCCTGACTAGTTGGGCCGAACACCAGGGTCCAGAAACAGTGTCTGCGGGTGACACCACTGCTTGTTCTGCTGTTGTGCGTGCACGCTAATCCCCTGTCCATGGTGCAAGTGAAGATGCCTCCCACCCTGCACCTGTTGTTGCACACTTGCAACCACCACCATCAGCAACCACATCCACGTCCTTGTTCCAGTGCAGCGTTAAGTTGTCCATACCCCAGTCCTTTGAACGCAAGTGCAAATAAGCAGCCAACCATCCACAGTCCACAAAACTAAACTGCCACATCTCTTGACTGCTTGCACTGGAAATGTTGCTTTTTGGGCTCATGGAGACGGAAGCTTTCCACAACCTAATGGTGGCAGCCATCCCTCAGTACTCAGTCCCAAGCTGCCACTATTTCTCCTGGTGTGCTGTCCCTGCCTTACACAAGCTTGTGTCCCAGAACAATAGCCGTGCCCTCACCAACGCAGTTACTGGGAAGGTTCACCTAACCACGGACACATGGACAAAAGCTTGTGACCAGGGAGGTACATCTCACTGACAGCACACTGGGTTAATATTGTGGAAGCCGGGACCCAGTCGGACCCTGGGATGGAACACATCCTCCCAACACTGAGGATTGTTGGCCCTGAGTCAATCAGGGTTGCCCCCACTTTCTACAGCTCCGCACCTGCTCCTCCTCCTCTTTAGCCTCCATCTCTGAAATGATCACATCAGTTGTAAGCTGGAAGCACTGCAGCACTGCCTAGGCCAAGCGGCAACAGGCTGTGCTGAAGCTAATATGCATAAGTTACTGCTGTAACAGAGCAGGCAGATCTGTTGCTCTCACCGCTGAAATGGCGGTGGATCTGAGGCTTGGTAACCTCACACACATATTATGCCTGGCCCATGTGCTCAACCTAGTGGTTCAGCAGTTTCTCAAAATCTACCCGGATCTGCTTGAGCTGCTTGTGAAATTACACCAAGTGTGTGCCCATTTCAGAAAGTCAGCTACAGCTTCCGCCACCGTCACTGTGCTTCAGCAGCGTTTGCAGCTTCCAGCTCACCGACTGGTGTGCTATGTCACCACCAGCATGGCTTATGTTGGGAAGGATTTGTGAGCACCAAAGGGCAGTTGTTGACTACCAGCTTGAATACACCTGTCTGTATTCAGGTCAGCCCCCACACATAAGAGCTGATGAGTGGGCATGGATGCCTGACATCTGTGCCATCCTCCAAAACTTTGAGGACTCCACCAAGATGGTGAGCGACGATGACGCTATAATTAGCGTTACCATCCTGCTTCTCTGTCTACTGAAACGCATTGCAGGCAGAGCATGATGAGATGGAGCAAGGAACTATACAGGGTGATGCTACACAGCCCAGCCTCATCTCAGCCAGTGTGGATTGGGTGATAATGAGGAGGAAGAGGAAGAGGAACAGGAGCTGTTTTCCTGCACTACAGATGGTACTACCCACATTCATACTGTTTGTTCAGCGTGGATGGCCTGAGGAGAGGGAGAACAAGGAGGAAGACCAGGAGAAGCATGAGGAGGAGGAGAGCATGGACAGTCAACATCTTGTTCAGGACAGGGAAGTCTTGGCTGTTGGCAGTCTGGCACACATGACTGACTTTATGTTCCGCTGCCTTTCCCGTGACCCTCGCATTGTACGCATTTTGGCCAACAGTAATTACTGGTTGGTCACACTTCTAGACCCAAGCTACAAAGGAGAACTTTCTATCTCTCCTTCCTGCCGAGGAGAGGTCTAATAAAATTTTGCAGTACCAAAAGGCCCATATTGAAGAATTATTAAAAAAATTCTCATCTGAAAACGCTGGTGGCAGAGGTCACAGTTTGTTGGACAACCGAGGAGTACAGGCAAGGGAGACACAAATACGATGCAGCAGAGGCAGGGGAACACTGTCAAAGGTCTGGGACAGTTTTCTCAGACCCTCCCAGAGCCCAGGCCCCGATGTGCGAGGTACTCTGACAAGGAGGGAAAAGTTTTGGAAGATGCTGAAGGAGTACCTTGCTGACCATACCAGCATATTCCGTGATTCCTCTACTATAGATCGCTTAGTGCACATCATTTGCTTTGCTTTGCCTGTCTAAGCAGGCATTCAGACGAATGCCGATCGATAAAAGTTTACCAATCGCCAGTCAGTCTGTGCAAATGGACTCTGAGGCCATACGCATCAGAAAAAAAGCTGTTTGGCACAACATATATACAGTTGAAACCAGAAGTTTACATACACTATATAAAAAGACACATATGCATATTTTTCTCAATATCTGACATGAAATCAAAATAAACCTTTCCTGCTTAAGGTCAATTGGGATTACCATAAATTTTATTATTTGCCAAATGCCAGAATAATGAGAGAGAGATTGTTTTAAGGAATTTTTATTACTTACTGCAAAGTCAAAAGTTTACATA
Source organism: Phyllobates terribilis (assembly GCF_046119375.1). Classification (NCBI taxonomy): domain Eukaryota; kingdom Metazoa; phylum Chordata; class Amphibia; order Anura; family Dendrobatidae; genus Phyllobates; species Phyllobates terribilis. Next base: position 193,112,547 of record NW_027362764.1, read on the forward strand.
CATTTCATTAGTATTTGCTACCATTGCTCTTAAACTGAATGACTTGGGTCAAACGTTTGGGATATCCTTCCACAAGCTTTTCACAATAGTTGGTCCGAATTTGGACCCATTCCTCCTGGCAAAACTGGTGTAATTGTAGGTTTGTAGGTCGCCTTGCTCGCACCTGCCTTTTCAGCTTTGCCCATAAATTTTCAATAGGCTTGATATCAGGGCCACTCCAAAACATTGACTTCGTTATCCTTAAAGGGGTTGTCCAGTACTTTTAAAAATATGCCAATGTGTTTTAATGATAAATAGAAGCTTCTTTCTAATTACCTGCTGGACCAGTTTCTGCCTGTGAGCGGCACTATTGGCGGCCACTCACAGGCAGCACGTGATCCCCGCCTGCAGCCGGCTCTGACATCTGCTGACGTCACGACAAGACCAGGCTGCAGCCGAGGGTCCCTCTTCCGCATTCCACCGGTGGTTGATAGGTTGAAAAAAGTGAAGTGCAGAAGACAAAACTTTATTCCTTAAAAAACGTTCCAATCTGCATTCTTTTTCAGGATTCAGATCAGGAGAGAAACTAAACACAGCCACAGCCACAGCCACATCTGAAGCACGGCCATTGCAATTTGGCAGGAAGATAAGGACTGGAAGAGATTGTGTCACAGGGATCATCTCCCTCATCAAACTCTCCCCCTCTCCATCTCCATGCAGGATAAAGAATGCTGTGTACTATTGTGTCCTTGTGAAGGAAAAGTCTGTGGTAGTGTATGCATAGAAGAGTGCTGCTAAGAGATCTAATCTATGCTGAGTTATGCTACTGAAGAGACTGACGTTACTGTGCCTGCTTTAATAGACTGTACTGTAATGAAGATTGTTGCTGTAATATCCCTGAATTGCATTGGTCGTGCTTCAGATTAAATTCCACTGTTACACTGTTGAAAAAGACTCTTGTCAGATGTGTCTGGTCAGCAATTTAATCTTTTGTGTGCCTGAGAGAAGCTGCAGCCTATGGTCGCCCTGAGTAATGGTTCCCCCAGGATTCCAAAGATTTCTTGAAACCCGTCTCACCCTATCTGAACCTAGCGGCATGCGTGTAACATCTCCACTCTTCCTCCATACTCTGGGACCTTGAATTCCAAATGAAATGCAAAATTTACTTTGTATTTACTTAGTGTGTCAATGACTGCCTTCTGGACATCTGTCAAGTCAGCAGTCTTCCCCATGACTGTGGAGCCTACTGAAACAGACTAAGTGACCTTTTTAAAAGCTTAGGAAGCCTTTGTTAATTATTCAAATTTACTGAGATAATGACTTTTGTGTTTTCTTTGGCTGTAAGCCATAATCATCAACATTAACACTTGAAATAGATCAATCTGTTTGTAATGACTATTTATAATATATGAGTTTCACTTTTTGTATTGAAGAACTGAAATAAATTAACTTTTTGATTATATTCTAATTTAGTGAGATGCACCTGTATATACATCTGAACTATCAGTGCTTCTGAGAACTAATCCAGCTGCATATGTTCAGTGGTGATAGCAGAAGTTAGGCAGGCAGGCAGTCCATAGCACGTTCTGACTGATCCTGCTATTACAGATATTTGCAGACATAGACCCAGGTATCAGGGGGCCAGGGCTATTTTTTTATCTTAATCCTGATTATTTGCTTAAAAAGCAACCAAGAGTACAATATTTTTCTGCTCGATTTGCTTGTTAGCACTGCAGAACACAGCCAGATCTTTTCCATATTACAGCGATAAAACTTCTGACATTTGTAGTGAACGTGGAAAATATTGGACTCCATTTCCATATTGTTGCAGTGTGTTGGTGAAGTTATTCACACGAGGCCGCTGTGAAGAATAGTATTAGTAAACTACAGACCTGCAATTTAAAACCGTGGTTCTCCATCAGACGTATCGTATATAACTGTGTACCAAAACCAGCCATTTCTGAATTCCATTTCCATTTTGTTGCAGTGTGTCAGCGAAGCTATTCACACGATGTTGCTGTGAAGAATAGTATTAGGAAACTACAGGCCTGCAATTTAAAACCGTGGTTCTCCGTCAGACGTATCGCATATAACTGAGTTCCGAAATCAGCCATTTCTGGCCTCCATTTCCATTTTGTTGCAGTGTGTCAGTGAAGCTATTCACACGAGGTCACTGTGAAGAATAGTAACCTACAGTCCTGCTATTTAAAACCGTGGTTTTCCATCAGACGTATCACATATAACTGCTTTTCAAATCCAGCCATTTGTACTGAACGTAGAAAATATTGTCCTACATTTAAAATGGGCAAGGTGATGGTGCATGCAGAGGCCGAGGCCGTGGGCAAGCTGAAATTGTGCCACAACAAACACCTACATCTTGTCGCTCGACCTTCCTGTCCCAATTCCTAGGGGACTGCAGAACACCACTATTGAACACAGAGCAGTGTCAAAAGGTTGTTGATTGGGTAGCAGATAATGCTTCCAGTCACTTTGCCACCACCACCCTGTCTTCCACACAGTCAAGTCTCATTACCCGTGAGTCTGGACTGTGTATTCCTCACCCTGATCCTCCTTCCTCCCACCATGCCGATTGCCCAGAGACAAGTGATCCCACACTAGGACACTCAGAAAAGCTGTTCACTTTTCCATTTGTAGATTCGGGCCTCTCGCCTGGCCAGCTTCAAGCGAGTCAAGAGGAGAACACGTGTAGCGATGCCCAAATATTGGAACAGCCGCGAAGGCAGCAGTGGGAAAGTGCAATTACTGTTGCAAAAGGTGGATGATGATGAGACACAATTGCCAGAAAGTCAGGAGGAGGACCAGGGTGCGGAAGTGGAAGACGAGGTGGTGGATGATATAGTAACTGACATAACATGGCTGGAGGATATGCAGAGCAAGGACAGCAGCACACAGGAGAAAGGAGGTGTAGCACCACAACAGGTAGGAAGAAGGAATGTGGTGGCCTCAGACACAAGGTGGGAAAATGTTTCTCAAAACGCCAACACAACGGAAGTTGCCAGTACAAGGGTTAGAACTTCCCGAGTCTGGTTGTTTTGTTAAAGACTCTGCAGATAACAACAAAAAGGTCATTTGCACCACCTGCCAGGCCAGCATCAGCAAGGGTAGCAAAACTACCAGCCTGACCACCACCAGCATAATCAGGCACATGGCAGCAAAGCACCCAACTAAGTGGGATGAACCCCAGGGTCCAGCTACAGTGTCTGCGGGTTACACCACTGCTTCTTCCGCTGTTGTGTGTGCACTCCAATCCCTTGTCCTGGTGCATGTGAAGATGCCTCCCGCCCTGCATGTGTCGTTGCATACTTTCAACTAGCACCTTCATCAAGCACGTTGACATCCTTGTCCCAGCACAGCGTTCAGTTGACCCTACCCCTGTCCTTGGAACGCAAGCACAAATACGCAACCAACGCCCCACAGGTCACACTACTAAATTCACACACAATTCGCGAATGCTTGCGCTCGAAATATTGCCTTTTAGGCTCGTGGAGACGGAAGCTTTCCGCAACCTGATGGCGGTGGCTATCCCTTGGTACTCAGTCCCCAGCTGCCACTATTTCTCCCAGTGTGCCATCCCCACATAATACAAGCACGTGTCCCACAACATTAGCCGTGCCCTCAACAACGCAGTTACTGGGAAAGTCCATCTAACCACGGACACGTGGACAAGTGCTTGTGGGCAGGGAAGTACCGTCCCTGCCCACAAGTACTTGTCCACGTGTCCACTGACGGCATGCTGGGTTAATATAGTGGAAGCCGGGACCCAGTCGGACCTTGGGACAGAACACATACTCCCAATGCCGAGGATTGCGGGCCCTAGGTCAATCAGGGTTGCTCCCACATTCTACATCTCCTTCGCCTCCTCCTCCTCTTCAGCCTCCATCTCTGAAATGACCACATCAGTCATAAGCTCGAAGCACTGCAGCACTGCCTCGGCCAAGTGGCAACAGGCTGCTCTGAAGCTAATATGCTTAGGTGACAAACTGTACAATACTGAAGAGTTGTGGACAGCTCTGAAAGATCAGGCAGATCTGTGGCTTACACCACTAAACCTACAGCCAGGCATGTTCGCGTGTGACAATGGCTGGAACCTGGTGGCGGCTCTGAAGCGAGGCGAGCTCAAACACATACCATGCCTGGCCCATGTGCTTAACCTCGTGGTTCAGCGGTTTCTCAAAACCTACCCAGATCTGCTTGTCAAAGTATGCCGTGTGTGTGCCCATTTTAGAAAGTCAGCTACAGCTTCTGCCACCCTTGCTGTGCTTCAGCAGTGTTTGCAGATTCCAGCTCACCGACTTGTGTGCGATGTTCCTATGCGTTGGAACTCTGCATTGCACAGGTTGGGAAGGATTTGTGAGCAGAAGAGGGCAGTTGTTGATTACTAGCATCAACAAGGCCATCGATATTCAGGTCAGACTCCACACATAAGACTTCAGGAGTGGACATGGATGTCAGACATCTGTACCATCCTCCAAAACATTGAGAACTCCACCAAGATGGTGAGCAGTGATGACTAGTGTTGAGCGAGCATGCTCAACACTGCTAGTTACTCGCCCGAGTATCACGCTACTCGGGATGTTCGGTGAGCACCGAGCATTTCCGGGTTATTCGGGCGGGAGCTCGGGTCTTCGCACTGCACGTTTGGCGCTTTTTACAGAGCCAATGAACATGCAGGGATTGCCAGCCAGTCACTGTAATGCTGCAGCCATGTTGTTTGTGGGCATTACAGTGATTGGCTGGCCGCACAGCATCACCTTGAGTCTTGGACACAGTCTCTCCGGATCAGCCAGTGTAGGGTCAGTGCTGCTGAGTTAGGGAGAGATATTTAGTGCGAAATAGGTAGTATAGGGTCTCTAAAGGCTGCCAAATCAAACAAACAGTCCTTCTCAGGACTAATATCCATCCCAGATATCAGGCAGTCAGGCTGTATAGGATACGCAGTGGTTATACCAGCAAACGCTGCATTACAGTCCTGTGTGCTCCTGTTGGTCAAATTGCTAGACTTATCACCCCGGTCTCAGGGGCCAGGAAAAAATTTTTTTTTCATCTAAAACCAGTTTTGTTTTTTTTTCCTCAGTCAGACTGTACAAATACCCGTCTTACTAACCTTTTGGCATTTTTCCCCCTCCCCAAAGAAATTGAGTGTGTCTGTGACTGTTCAGACACCAATATATCTGTTTTAAAGAGTCTGGTGTAGGCCAGAAAAATAGAACTGTGGTTTTGCAGTTCCACAGGTCAAATCTCTGTATTATCCTGTTTTTGGCATTTTTTGCCGTTAAAAAAAACATTAATAGTGTCTCCCTGACAGGTCAGACATCAATATATCTGTTTAAAAGAGTCTGGTGTAGGCCAGAAAAATAGAACTGTGGTTTTCCTATTCCACGGTTCTAATCTCCTTCTCATTACCCTTTTTCAATTGATAGTGCGAGTGTTAGCTATTTTACTTCATTTACAATGGGCAAGCAGCGTGGCAAGGGACGTGGAACTGGACGTTCTGGTGATGGTGCGTGTAGAGGACGGGGCCGTGGCCGAGGTGAAAATATGCCACAACCAACAGCCACATCTTCTCACTCCCACTTCTTGACCGAATAACTAGGGAACCACACTACAACACCAGTACTGATCAGTGTGAACAGGTTATTAATTGGATAGCAGATCATACTTCCAGTTACCTGGGCACCACCATCTCCGGTCTGTCTTCCACACGGTCAAGTTTTAGTAGCAGTGAGTCTCGACCGCATACTCCTCCTCACCTTGATGCTCCTTCCTCCCACCATGCCGAGTGTCGTCAGACAGCAACTGATCCCACACTTGGACACTCTGAAGAGCTGTTCACTGGTCCATTTCAAGATTTGTGCCCCTCGCCTGCTCAGCTTTAAGTGGTGGAAGAGGAGATCCCATGTAGCGATGCCCAAATATTTGAACAGCCACGGCCAGAGGAAGTCGACGCTAGCAATTTGTCACAAGACGTGGACGATGACGAGACACAATTGCCATGAAGTGAGGAGGAGGATCGTGGTGCGCAAGTGGAAGAGGAGGAGTTGGTGGATGATCTAGTAACTGACCCAACGTGGCAGGAGGGCACGCAGAGCGAGGCCAGCAGCACACAGGGGGAGGGAGGCAGAGTACCCCAACAGGCAGGAAGAAGCAGTGTGGTGGCCGCACACAGAAGGCGGGCAACAGTTCCCCGTAACACCAAGACGAGGGACGTTGATAGTACAACTGGTAGGTCTTCCAGAGTCTGGAATTTTTTTAATGACTGTGCTGATAACCCCAAAAAGGCCATTTGTACCACCTGCCATGCCAGCATCAGCAGGGGTGACAAAACTACCAGCCTGACCACCAGCAGCAGGATCAGGCACATGGCAGCAAAGCACCCGACTTTGTGGGGCGAACCCCAGGGTCCACGACCAGTGTCAGCGGGTGTCACCACTGCTTCTTCCGCTGTTGTGCGTGTAATAGAACCCCCTGTTGTGCGTGCAAGGCAATCCCCTGTCCATACTGCATGCAAAGATGCCCTCTCCTCTCAGTCTTCACTTGTTATGGCAGTTTCTAAAGAAACAGCATCAACGTCCACGTCCAGGTCCCACCGCAGCGTTCAATTGTCCATATCCCAGAGCATTGAACGAAAGCGCAAATTCGCAGCCAACCCCCCACAGGCCACAGTCCTAAATTCGCACAGTTTACGACTACTTGCGTGGGAAATGCTGCCTTTTAGGCTGGTGAAGACGGAATCCTTCCGCAACCTTATGGCATTGGCCGTCCTTCGGTACTCGGTCCCCAGCCGACACTATTTTGCCCGGTGTGCCATCCCTGCACTACACAAGCACGTGTCCCAAAACATCTGACATGCCCTCAGCAACGCAGTTACTGGGAGAGTCCACCTGACAACGGACACATGGACAAGTGCTTGTGGCCAGGGACGGTACATCTCCCTGACGGCACACTGAATAAACATAGTGGAAGCCGGGACCCAGTCGGACCTTGGGTCGGAACACATCCTCCCCACACCTAGGATTGAGGGCCCTATGTCAGTCAGAGTTGCCCCCACAGTGTACAGCTCCTGTGCATCATCCTCCTCCTCCTCCTCATGTTCAGCCTCTATCTCAGATATCACCACTAGAGATGAGCGTTGTTCGACTCGAACTGTTCGCCAATCTCAAATTCGAGCTGTTTTGGGCGGTGTTCGAGCTGTTCGGCGAACACGAACGATTTGAGAAAAATTCGGCTGTTCGAGGTTATGTTCGATAACTGTTCGTGCACCAAAATCATAACTGGATTTTTTCTCAGTAATGATGAAAATTAATGTTAATACGCAGTTTGAGTGTACAGCGGGGCGGGGGGAGGGGCAGGGGATGTATCTCTGCAGGAATAATGAAGATCTCCATTCTTTTTTCTCTTTCCCGCATTTACAGTGGGGAGGTGCAATCTGTCAGCCTATCAGCAGCGCACACACGGAGCGAAGTGCTTTTTTTCACACAAGCAAGGGCATGTGTCATTGGCAGTGTATGTCACATGTCCTTGCCCTATAAGACCCAGCCATTTTCCCCGTCGCCACCATTTTCTCACTGCTGCAGCTGCGTGTTAGACGGCACCGCTGTTGCTGTGTGCGCTATACCTTGTTAATTTCAAGCCAATTTTCGCACAAATCTACAGATAGCTTGGGAGTAGGGAATAGTTGTGATTGAAGTCCTTTTAAGGACTAGGTTACAGCATTTCATACGACTTTTATCAGGCTGGTCTGTGCTCTTAAATAGATAGGTTGTGGGAGTAAAGACTAATTGTAATTGCAGTCCTTTTCAGGACTAAGTTACATCAGTTCCTATCAGTTTTTGCCAGGCAGGTCTGTGCCAGTGCTGTGCAAGTTTTTTTCACAGCATTTGGCTGAATCTAGCAAAGCTAATCCTTTTTGGCCTATTGCAGAGTGTGTTAGTCAGTGGAGTAGCCTATCTGTGTTGCAAGATACACCACCTGTGTATAGAATACCAATTTTTTTACTGCACCTAGTGAAGTAAAACCCTTTGGGCATAGCATCATTCTATTAGTCCATCTATACTGACCTCCATAAGGTTGCAAACTGAATATCATTTTTTTCTGCATCTAGCTCTGAAAAAATATTTGTCCTTCTAGCAGTGTGTGGGACTTGTTCTACTAGGCCATCTATACTGACCTCCATCAGGTTGCAAATTCAAAATAATTTTTTGTCTGCATTAGTGTTGAGCCACCCCCGTAGTGTTCGAGTTCGGTTCGGTTCGTCGAACACCCGTGTGTTCGCCGAACTGTTCGTCGAACTGTTCGTCGAACACCTTCGAACACCGTTAAAACCAATGGCAGGCAAACAAAAACACATAGAAAACACCTTCAAAGGTGTCCAAAAGCTGACAAACTGCTCAGAAGACACAACTAACACATGGAAAAGTGACAAGTACATATAGTCATGCGAAAAGAAAAGAGGTGGAGGAGTAAAAGGAGGGGGAGACACAAATATAGGCATGTCATGCCCTTCTAAAATCCAAAAAGTGAGAAGCCGACACGTTCAGTCCGCTCCTGCCCGTGCCACCTCCGTGTCGCCGGGTTTGTGCCAGAGCCGCGGTGAACCCTGACGGCCAGCCCCCCTCTCCCAATACTGGTGCCTGTCCGCTGGTGGGTCGAGCGAGCCCCCCTGTGGTGGAGGCAGCTCTAAGCTTTTTAATTTAAATTGTCTCTCTAATTTGAATGAATACACTTAAAATCCATTTACAAGGATCTATTGGAGGGCAAGTCTCATGCCAGCAGCCGCATAATTCCAGCTCCAGTAGCATCCACTAAAGCTGCTGCAGTTAAAAAGCTTTTATAAGGATCGAGATCGGCTGTCCACCGCAAGGCATCCTACTGCCAGTCCCAGCCCCTATGCCTTGGGGTGCCTCCTGATGCTCTTCACTGAGTATCCCGTGGTGCCGAAGCATTTCCTTTGAAAAAATTAAGTGTCCAAACTACAGGTGGTGTAGCTTGCTTAACAGCCGGGATAATCCGCTGACTAGCAGACACTGCTCCTAGGCACAAAGTATTTCCTGGGCTAGATGCAGTTAAAAATTTGTAATTAGATACTCTCGTTGGATGCTGAGAAAGCATTCCATAGAGTCTCCTGGCACGCCATATATGATTCTCTTAAAAAGCTTGGGGTAGGGGTCTAGGGGACCCTTTTATAGCCAAAATCACGGCCCTGTATCAAAATACGTCACCTAGGCTGAAGATAAATGGAACTGTAGCACCCTGAGGGCTCGGTTGCTACAGAGGTATTGCACCTCACCCAGAGGTGTGATATCTCACTCTCAGGTAAGGATGGAGTGTGGATCAGGACCCGACACCTGCATGCATTACACAACATTGCCGTGGGGCAGGGCGACCAATATGCCTCTGAGATGGGCACGACAGTCCCTGTCCCTGGCTGGAGTGGGGGGAGGGAACACTGAGGAAGGGGAACCCTGTAGTGCAGGAGCAGGGAGGAAGCAGTTCCTGGGTGCATTGAGAAGGGAGTATAAAAGGTGGGCACCATCTTAGTTCAGTGCAGAGAAGTCTGAGCAGAAGTGGCAGGGAGCAGGGGCTCTGCATGAGCTCTGCTCCGGAGGCGGGCCTAGTAGCAGAGGCCCAGGCCTGGAAGAGGGAGAAGGAAGGAAGAGGAGCGGAGAAGGCTCCAGGAACGAGGAATGAAGGGATCCCAGGGGTGCGGAAGGGCGAGTCGCCACCGCACGCCCGAATCCACCTGCGTGGAGGGGTCAGGCCAAAGGGGGAGACCGGTCCCCGAAACTAGTGGAGGCAGGAAACGACCCTCAGCTAGAAACCGGAGGCTCTGACATTTTATGTGGCGCAGCCCCTCGCTACACCCGCTAGGAAGGCACCACTTAGGGTCAGGGAAACTGGCGCCAAGTTTACCAAGAGGAGGCCTGAGGCAGCCGGACAGAAGGGTTGGTAAGAAAGGCCAGACAAAGGACACACAAAGGGGGTCCTGTGAAGCGCTCCAAAGTTATCTGGGAGTTGTCTGAGCCCCTCACCTGGTGAGCACAGTACGACGTGGGCAGCCGTTACCTGCAGACGTGGTCTGGATAATAAGAACTGTGAGTAAAGTCCCTGAACTGCATCACTGACTCTGTGTCGTTACTGCTGCTGCCCTGCACCATCACCCCCATCCTCCGCATACACTGCCCTGAGGCTATACTCCTCCCGTGGGGAGTTATGCTACGCTCTGCTGCACCCACAACACCAGCCTCAGCGGTCTTCCCTGCAGCGGCGGTTCACTCTGACCGCAATCCACGGGTGGCGTAGTCAGACATTTAAACATCAAAACCACATAAATAGTTCCGCCACTGGTTTGACCACCCTGAGCCACGGAACCGGGTCGCCGCCACGAAGACTACAACCACCAGCATCCACCAAAAAGGGTCCGGCTCCGGGTGTCCCAAGGCCCAGGGGGTGCATCAGAACATTTTCATCACCTTTCACAATCACCAATGGGACAAGGCAGGGATGTCCTCTGTCCCCTCTCTTATACATCCTAGTGACGGAACACCTGCTCTCATCAATTCGCCATAACCCCAATATTAGGTGGATTGAGGTGGGAGGCACCGAGTACAAGTGCTCTCTATTTGCTGATGATGTCCTAGTATATATCACTCAATCACATATATCCATCCATGCTGTTAAGGCTGAAATAGATCACTTTGTTACATGGTCAAATTTTAAAATCAATGCAGCGAAGTCTGAGGCCCTCGATGTCTCCCTCCCCAAATCCATATAGGATTCCATCCAGTCCAACTTTCCCTTTGCCTGGCCCTCACAGGGTATCAAATACTTAGGAATTCCTATTCATAGAGACCTCTCCGATCTATGTTATCTTAATTTTGGGCCCTTTATTGAACAACTCCATACAGACCACGGTTGGCAAGTTAGAACTGTAAGATTCACTACGTGAACCACTGGTGTTTTGTGGAAAAGCACATGTACACTGTGTTCCAAATTATTATGCAAAAAGTGTTTAGGAGTGATAAGGGAAGAATTTGTTTGTTTGTCAGTTAAACTCATTGATGGTGATGTGTGTCAGGGCTCTTTATATCACTGTAAGCAATTGCAGACACCTGTGCTAATTAGTTTGGCAGGTGTGTCCAATGAAAGGCAAGACTACTTAAGAAGGCTGTCTCACATTATTAAGCAGCCTACATTTTCTGCCAAAATGGGAAAGAAAAAGGATGTGTCGGCTGCTGAGAAGCAGCAAATTGTGGAGTGTTTAGGTCAAGGCATGACTACAATCAACATTGTGCGATGATCAGGATGAAGTGTCTTGGCAATCAAGAAGTATGTAGCTGATTCACAGTACACACGTGTGCGTGCTGATAAGGGCAAATTGAGGACTCTTTCCTACAGGCAATTACGTCAGGTTAAAAGAGCAGCGGCAAAAAAGCCTTGTCATAGCAGCAGACAAGTTTTTGAAGCTGCTGGTGCCTCCAACGTCCCCCGAACAACAAGATGCAGGGTCCTTCAGAGGTTTGCAGCTGTGCATACGCCATCCTGTCGACCTCCTCTATCCACTTCACACAAGCAGAAACGGCTCCAGTGGGCTAAACATTACATGAAGACTGATTTCAAAACTGTTTTGTTCACGGATGAGTGCCGTGCAGCGCTCGATGGTCCAGATGGATGAAGTGGAGGATGGCTGGTTGATGGACACCCCATGCAAACACGGCTACAGCGCCAACAAGGAGGAGGTGGAGTAATGTTTTGGGCTGGAATCATGGGGAGAGAGATTGTCGGCCCCTTTAGTATCCCTGAAGGCGCTAAAGATGAACTCCATAATGTATGTGGATTTTCTCAAACAGCACTTCCTGCCATGGTTCAGGAAGAAGAACCGTGTATTTCACAGCAAGATCATTTTTTTGCATGATAATGCACCATCTCATGCTGCACATAAAACATCTGCATCTCTGGCTGATATGGGCATAAAAGGGGACAAACTTATGGTGTGACCCCCATTCTCCCCTGACCTCTACCCCATTCAGAACCTCTGGAGCATCATCAAAAGGAGTGTCTATGATGGCGGGAGGCAGTTCACATCTAAGCAACACCTCTGGGAGGGTATTCTGTCCTCATGCAAAACAATTGAAGCAGAAACCATCCAAAACCTGACAAATTCAATGGACGAGAGAGTTCAGAAGCTCCTTTCGAACAAGGGGTCCTATGTGAAAATGTAACATCACCTAGAATAAAGTTTTGAGTTGAAAACTGTTTGATTTCAGTTTCTAATAACCTGCTAATGCTTATAATTTCAAAAATGACCATTTTTTTGGTCTTTATTAAAATGAAAAGGTTGATCAAAAAGTTTGGGGGATCTAAGAGTGTGGCAACCCAGTAGTCATGATTACTTCGAATTCTGACAATATGAGGGTCATGTTGCAGGTAGTGCAGCAAGAAGGCACTTATGTGTCTTGCGCATCTCGGAGCCCCAAAATTATTTTCCGGGCTAGATGCAGCTAAAAATTATTTTTAATTTTAAATCTGGTGGAGCTTAGTATAGATGGCCTAATAGGATCAGTGCTGCACACTGCTACAAAGCCCAATTATTTTGCAGCCAAGATACAGATAAACATGATTAGTAATTTTAAATCTGGTGGAGCTTATTATAGATGGCCTAATAGAATCAGTGCTGCACACTGCTACAAAGCCCAAATTATTTTCCAGCCAAGATACAGATAAACATGATTAGTAATTTGAAAGCTTAAAACGGTTGGCAGGGTGATTTTAACCAATCATCAAGCTTTTACTCTCCCCAGGATGACACAGGGGTAGAAAAGTCGTTTCGGATCCATGATTTGTTCATCTTTATGAACGTGAGTCTGTCTACATTATCAGTGGAGAGCCGTGTGCGCTTATCTGTCAGCACACCACCAGCAGCGCTGAACACACGTTCAGACAGAACGCTGGCTGCGGGGCATGACAAGATCTCCAAGGCGTAAGTGGCTAGCTCCGGCCATTTATCCAGATTGGAAGCCCAAAAAGAGCAAGGGTCCAGTGACACAGTCATGGCTTCAATGTTTACTTGGAGATACTCCTGTACCATCGTCTCTAGGCGTTGACTATGTGTCAGACTTCTTGTCTCCTGTGGCCTTGCAAAGGATGGGCTAAAAAAGTGGTGAAATGATTCCGCAAAATTAATGTTACCAGCAGATACTGTGGTTCTGTTACGGTTTGAGTGCTGAACACTTGACGGTCCCACGGTTGGCAAGTTGGAACTGTGAGATTCACTACGTGCACCACTGGTGTTTTGTGGAAAAGCACATGTAAGATTCTGCAACAGTCTCTGCTGATACTCCTGCATGCGTGCATCCCTTTCTATGGTAGGAATAATTTCGGCAAATTTACTTTTGTACCGGGGATCTAACAGTGTGGCAACCCAGTAGTCAGGATTATTTCTAATTCTCACAATTCGAGGGTCATGTTGCAGGTAGTGCAGCAAGAAGGCACTCATGTGTGTTGCGCATCCAGGAGCACCAAGTTCCTGTTGTGTTGGTGGTGAGGTAACAATCATGCTTCCTTCCTCTGTCCTCTCCCCCCAACCTCGCACAACAGAAATGTGATCAAGGTCTCCCTCATCTGATGAGTCTTCCATCAGTTCCTCCTCCACTTCTTCCTGGGCTCCTGCACCTTCCTCACTAGTTTGGCTGCTACCATGCGCCCTGGTAAAACCATCTCCCCCACCCTCACATGCCTGCCGCCTTGGTGCTGCCAACCGTCTGGACCTTGCAGATGTTAGCCCTTCCGCATACAACTCCTCCTCCTCTACTTTCTCCACCTCCTCTTGTGCCACCACCTGACTCCGAATTCTGTTTAACATGTGCTCCAGCATGTAAATCACTGGAATAGTCATGCTGATAATGGCATCGTCAGCACTAAACATCTTCGTCGCCATTTCAAAACTGTGCAGAAGGGTGCATAGGTCCCTGATATGTGACCACTCCTCCAGCGTGATTTGCCCCACCTCTGGATCTCGTTGGCCCAGGCTATACGTCAGAACGTATTGCACCAGGGCTTGTTGGTGCTGCCACAGTCGCTGCAACATGTGCAGAGTTGAATTCCACCGGGTAGGTACATCGCATTTTAGCCGGTGAAGTGGCAGGCCCAACGACTTCTGTAGAGATGTAAGTCGCTGAGCTGCTGGATGCGAACGGCGGAAGTGAGCACACAGCGACCGTGCCCTCTGCAGAAGGCCATCTAGTCTGGGATAGTGGGCTAAAAATTGCTGGACAACCAGGTTCAACATGTGAGCCATACAAGGCACGTGTGTGACATTGCCCCGGCGAAGGGCCGCACCCAGGTTTGCAGCATTGTCGCACACGGCCTTCCCTGGTTTCAGGTCCAGTGGAGACAACCATTCATGAAATTGGTTCTCCAGAGCTGACCACAACTCCTCAGCTGTGTGACTCACATTTCCCAGACATTTCAAAGTAAAAACCGCCTGATGACGTTGAGCCCTACTGCCAGCATAGTAAGGAGGTGTGCAGGATCCCTTCTGCGCAGTTAGAAAGCTTGTGGCATGACCAGACAGGCTTTGGGTGCAGGTGGAAGACCGAGAGGAGGTTGAGGAGGCAGAAGCAGTTGAGGAACTTTGACATAAAGAGGATTGACGCACAACTCGTGGGGACGGCAAGACTTGGACAGCAGCCCCTTGTCCTGCTGTCACCATAGTTACCCAGTGCCCAGTCAGCGACATGTAACGCCCCTGTCCATGCCTACTCGTCCAAGTGTCTGTGGTGAAATGCACCCTGTCACACACAGAGTTTCTCAAAGAAGCGGTGATGTTGTGTGCGACATGTTGGTGGAGCGCAGGCACACCTTTCTTTGAGAAGTAGTGCCGACTGGACATCTGGTACTGGGGCATTGCGACGGACCTAAGGTCTCGAAAATCCTCTGTGTCCACCAGGCGGAAAGGCAGCATTTCTGTAGCCAAGAGCTTGCAGATGGTGAAATTCAACCTCTTAGCTTTCTCATGGCTAGGAGGAAATGGTCTTTTACTTGTCCACATCTGAGGGACCGAGGGCTGGCTATTGTGCTTAGACGGGGTTGATAAGGGTGTCCCCGGCAAACTGCCGGTCTGTGAGGAAGATGCAGGTGGACATGTTAGGTTGCC
This sequence comes from Phyllobates terribilis, assembly GCF_046119375.1. Lineage (NCBI taxonomy): Eukaryota > Metazoa > Chordata > Amphibia > Anura > Dendrobatidae > Phyllobates > Phyllobates terribilis. Next base: position 193,127,698 of record NW_027362764.1, read on the forward strand.
TTGATCCAAAGGTGGTGCTATCGATGTCGGACAGCGCTCAACACCAGCTGGTGTTACCACCTCCAAAGAAAATGATGACCTGCCAATCACGCTGGCTGTTGCGGGTAAAGAGGTGGCAGGTCTGCGCCCCAAAACAGGTGTGACTTCTGTCCCCCCAGTCACAGAGGATGAAGAGGCCGCGGATGCACAAGATATGGCAGACGGTGGTTGGCCCGGCCGGCTAGGCCGCATTGTAGCACACTGAGCTTCCCACTGCAACTTATGCTTCATGTCCATGTGCCGGTTCATGCATGAAATACTCAAACTATGTATTTTTTGGCCTCTACTTAGCTTTTGCTGACAAATGTTACAGATAACACGAGTTGGGTCATCTTTATCGATCTGAAAAAATGCCCAGGCTATGCAAGGCTTATCACCCATGCGACCTGAAGCGCCACCAAGACTTGTGGTGAGAGGCAGAGTTGTGTTTGAGGATGCAGTTGTTGACGTGCTTCCAGTACTACGTCTCTGTCCAGGAAGGCGCAACCTGACCTCGTCGTCACTAGCATCTTCCTCCACCTCCTCTGCTGACCTCATCTCTTGGCTGACTGTGGGTTGACAGTAAGTGGGATCTCCAACCTCATCATCATCACCCTGTGCGTTATCACACCCGTCGTCCTCAGAGCCAACCTGTTCCTGCCCTGACAAAAAACTAAAGTTGTCGCTCCAATCAGGTATTTGAGTCTCATCATCATCTTCCTCATTGTCTCCACCAACAGGAGTTACAGTTTGGGAATGAGGGTCTACATTATGGTCAGAACCTTCTGCGTCTGGTCCTGGATCCGACTCATAAAGATTCTGGGCATCAGTGCAGATCATTTCCTCGTCTGGATTCACAGAAGCGCTGGAGTCGACCTCTGATTCCCAGGCTATAGTATGAGTAAACAGCTCTGCAGACTCAACCATCTGTTCTACCTCATACTCCTACGGGCAGCTGGAGATTTGGGAGCTGTGAGGAAGCAAGTGCGATTGGGGTGACACCTTTGAGGACTGGAGTATTTGTGATGTTGAAGTTGATGTGGAGGAGAGCCCACTTAAAGGAGCACTTGATATCCGTTGAAGCACCTGCTGTTTTTGTGCCTCATCTGGAATTTGTAGCGATTGGCGTGGCCGTAAGAAAGGGATCTTATCACATTGTCCGCTAAAAGAAGTAGACATTTTAGTTTGGCTGGAAGATGGTCTTTCTTCTGCAGATGTTACTGTTGCTTTAACACCTACCCCACGGACACAACCTTTTTTCCCCTTCCCAACACGCCTATTCCCCTTTCCACCAGCAGCAGGCCTTTTTCCACTCATTTTGGTGGTTAACTAATTTACAACTCTGGAGTTGTTTGCACAAAAAAACAATGGATGGGAACCGAGCAGAGCTGAGTGGCCAAACTGTGGTATTAGGCCAAAACTATTGGCTGGGTTAGATGGAGAAAAAAATTATATTCGATTTGCAACCTGATGGAGGTCAGTATAGATGGACTAATAGAACAAGTCCCACACACAGCTAGAAGCCCAAATATTTTTTCAGAGGTAGATGCAGAAAAAAAATATATTCAGTTTGCAACCTGATGGAGGTCAGTATAGATGGACTAATAGAGAAAGTCCCACACACTGCTAGAAGGCCAAATATTTTTTCAGAGCTAGATGCAGACCAAAAATTTCTTTTGAATTTGCAACCTGATGGAGGTCAGTATAGGTGGACTAATAGAACAAGTCCCACACACTGCTAGAAGGCCAAATATTTTTTCAGAGCTAGATGCAGAAAAAAATTATATTCAGTTTGCAACCTGATGGAGGTCAGTATAGATGGACTAATAGAACAAGTCCCACACACAGCTAGAAGCCCAAATATTTTTTCAGAGGTAGATGCAGAAAAAAAATTATTTTTAATTTGCAACCTGATGGAGGTCAGTATAGATGGACTAATAGAGAAAGTCCCACACACTGTTAGAAGGCCAAATATTTTTTCAGAGCTAGATGCAGATAAAAATTATTTTTAATTTGCAACCTGATGGAGGTCAGTATAGATGGACTAATAGAGAAAGTCCCACACACTGCTAGAAGGCCAAATATTTTTTCAGAGCTAGATGCAGAAAAAAATTATATTCAGTTTGCAACCTGATGGAGGTCAGTATAGATGGACTAATAGAACAAGTCCCACACACAGCTAGAAGCCCAAATATTTTTTCAGAGGTAGATGCAGATAAAAATTATTTTTAATTTGCAACCTGATGGAGGTCAGTATAGATGGACTAATAGAGAAAGTCCCACACACTGCTAGAAGGCCAAATATTTTTTCAGAGCTAGATGCAGATAAAAATTATTTTTAATTTGCAACCTGATGGAGGTCAGTATAGATGGACTAATAGAGAAAGTCCCACACACTGCTAGAAGGCCAACTATTTTTTCAGAGCTAGATGCAGAAAAAAATTATATTCAGTTTGCAACCTGATGGAGGTCTGTATAGATGGATTAATAGAACAAGTCCCACACACAGCTAGAAGCCCAATATTTTTTCAGAGCTAGATGCAGAAAAAAATTATATTCAGTTTGCAACCTGATGGAGGTCAGTATAGATGGACTAATAGAACAAGTCCCACACACAGCTAGAAGCCCAAATATTTTTTCAGAGGTAGATGCAGATAAAAATTATTTTTAATTTGCAACTTGATGGAGGTCAGTATAGATGGACTAATAGAGAAAGTCCCACACACTGCTAGAAGGCCAAATATTTTTTCAGAGCTAGATGCAGAAAAAGATTATATTCAGTTTGCAACCTGATGGAGGTCAGTATAGATGGACTAATAGAACAAGTCCCACACACTGCTAGAAGCCCAAATATTTTTTCAGAGCTAGATGCAGAAAAAAAATATATTCAATTTGCAACCTGATGGAGGTCAGTATAGATAGACTAATAGAATGATGCTATGCCCAAAAGATTTTACTTCACTAGGTGCAGTAAAAAAATTGGTATTCTATACACAGGTGGTATATCTTGCAACACAGATAGGCTACTCCACTGACTAACACGCTCTGCAATAGGCCAAAAAGGATTAGCTTTGCTAGATTCAGCCAAATGCTGTGAAAAAAACTTGCACAGCACTGGCACAGACCTGCCTGGCAAAAACTGATAGGAACTGATGTAACCTAGTCCTGAAAAGGACTGCAATTACAATTAGTCTTTACTCCCACAATCTATCTATTTAAGAGCACAGACCTGCTTGATAAAAGTCGTAGGAAATGCTGTAACCTAGTCCTTAAAAGGACTGCAATCACAACTATTCCCTACTCCCAAGCTATCTGTAGATTTGTGCGAAAATTGGCTTGAAATTAACAAGGTATAGCGCACACAGCAACAGCGGTGCCGTCTAACACGCAGCTGCAGCAGTGAGAAAATGGTGGCGAACGGAAAATGGCTTGGTCTTATAGGGCAAGGACATGTGACATACACTGCCAATGACACATGCCCTTGCTTGTGTGAAAAACAGCAGTTCGCTCCGTGTGTGCGCTGCTGATAGGCTGACAGACTGCACCTCCCCACTGCAAATGCGGGAAGAGAAAAAAAAATGGAGATCTTCATTATTCATGCAGAATCCATCCCCTGCCCCTCCCCCCCACCCCGCTGTACACTCAAACTGCGTATTAACATTAATTTTCATCATTACTGAGAAAAAATCCAGTTATGATTTTGGTGCACGAACATTTATCGAACATAACCTCGAACAGCCGAATTTTTCTCAAATCGTTCGTGTTCGCCGAACTGCTCGAACACCGCCCAAAACAGCTCGAATTTGAGATTGGCGAACAGTTCGAGTAGAACAACGCTCATCTCTAGTATGCATCTAGCTCTGAAAAAATATTTGGGCTTCTAGCAGTGTGTGGGACTTGTTCTATTAGTCCATCTATACTGACCTCCATCAGGTTGCAAATTAAAAATATTTTTTTGTCTGCATCTAGCTCTGAAAAAATATTTGGCCTTCTAGCAGTGTGTGGGACTTGGTCTATTAGTCCATCTATACTGACCTCCATCAGGTTGCAAATTAAAAATATTTTTTTGTCTGCATCTAGCTCTGAAAAAATATTTGGCCTTCTAGCATTGTGTGGTACTTGTTCTATTAGTCCATCTATACTGACCTTCATCAGGTTGCAAATTAAAAATAATTTTTATCTGCATCTAGCTCTGAAAAAATATTTTGCCTTCTAGCAGTGTGTGGGACTTGTTCTATTAGTCCATCTATACTGACCTCCATCAGGTTGCAAATTCAAAATAATTTTTTGTCTGCATCTAGCTCTGAAAAAATATTTTGCCTTCTAGCAGTGTGTGGGACTTGTTCTATTAGTCAATCTATACTGACCTCCATCAGGTTGCAAATTCAAAATAATTTTTTGTCTGCATCTAGCTCTGAAAAAATATTTTGCCTTCTAGCAGTGTGTGGTACTTGTTCTATTAGTCCATCTATACTGACCTCCATCAGGTTGCAAACTGAATATATTTTTTTTCTGCATCTACCTCTGAAAAAATATTTGGGCTTCTAGCTGTGTGTGGGACTTGTTCTATTAGTCCATCTATACTGACCTCCATCAGGTTGCAAATCGAATATAATTTTTTTCTCCATCTAACCCAGCCAATAGTTTTGGCCTAATACCACAGTTTGGCCACTCAGCTCTGCTCGGTTCCCATCCATTGTTTTTTTGTGCAAACAACTCCAGAGTTGTGAATTAGTTAACCACCAAAATGAGTGGAAAAAGGCCTGCTGCTGGTGGAAAGGGGAATAGGCGTGTTGGGAAGGGGAAAAAAGGTTGTGTCCGTGGGGTAGGTGTTAAAGCAATAGTAACATCTGCAGAAGAAAGACCATCTTCCAGCCAAACTAAAATGTCTACTTCTTTTAGCGGACAATGTGATAAGATCCCTTTCTTACAGCCATGCCAATCGCTACAAATTCCAGATGAGGCACAAAAACAGCAGGTGCTTCAACGGATATCAAGTGTTCCTTTAAGTGGGCTCTCCTCCACATCAACTTCAACATCACAAATACTCCAGTCCTCAAAGGTGTCACCCCAATCGCACTTGCTTCCTCACAGCTCCCAAATCTCCAGCTGCCCGTCTGAGTATGAGGTAGAACAGATGGTTGAGTCTGCAGAGCTGTTTACTCATACTATAGCCTGGGAATCAGAGGTCGACTCCAGCGCTTCTGTGAATCCAGACGAGAAAATGATCTGCACTGATGCCCAGAATCTTTATGAGTCGGATCCAGGACCAGACGCTGAAGGTTCTGACCATAATGTAGACCCTCATTCCCAAACTGTAACTCCTGTTGGTGGAGACAATGAGGAAGACGATGATGAGACTCAAATACCTGATTGGAGCGACAACTTTAGTTTTTTGTCAGGGCAGGAACAGGTTGGCTCTGAGGACGACGGGTGTGATAACGCACAGGGTGATGATGATGAGGTTGGAGATCCCACTTACTGTCAACCCACAGTCAGCCAAGAGATGAGGTCAGCAGAGGAGGTGGAGGAGAATGCTAGTGACGACGAGGTCAGGTTGCGCCTTCCTGGACAGAGACGTAGTACTGGAAGCACGTCAACAACTGCATCCTCAAACACAACTCTGCCTCTCACCACAAGTCGTGCGTGGCTCTTCAGGTCGCATGGGTGCTAAGCCTTGCATAGCCTGGGCATTTTTTCAGATCGATAAAGATGACCCAACTCGTGTTATCTGTAACATTTGTCAGCAAAAGCTAAGTAGAGGCCAAAAAATACATAGTTTGAGTACTTCATGCATGAACCGGCACATGAACATGAAGCATAAGTTGCAGTGGGAAGCTCACTGTGCTACAATGCAGCCAAGCCGGCCGGGCCAACCACCGTCTGCCATATCTTGTGCATCCGCGGCCTCTTCATCCTCTGTGACTGGGGGGACAGCAGTCACACCTGTTTTGGGGCGCAGACCTGCCACCTCTTTACCCGCAACAGCCAGCGTGATTGGCAGGTCATCATTTTCTTTGGAGGTGGATAACACCAGCTGGTGTTGAGCGCTGTCCGAGATCGATAGCACCACCTTTGGATCAAGGCAACCTAACATGTCCGCTGCATCTTCCTCACAGACCAGCAGTTTGCCGGGGACACCCTTATCAACCCTGTCTAAGCACAATAGCCAGCCCTCGGTCCCTCAGATGTGGACAAGTAAAAGACCATTTCCTCCTAGCCATGAGAAAGCTAAGAGGTTGAATTTCACCATCTGCAAGCTCTTGGCTACAGAAATGCTGCCTTTCCACCTGGTGGACACAGAGGATTTTCGAGACCTTATGCCCCAGTACCAGATGCCCAGTCGGCACTACTTCTCAAAGAAAGGTGTGCCTGCGCTCCACCAACATGTCGCACACAACATCACCGCTTCTTTGAGAAACTCTGTGTGTGACAGGGTGCATTTCACCACAGACACTTGGACGAGTAGGCATGGACAGGGGCGTTACATGTCGCTGACTGGGCACTGGGTAACTATGGTGACAGCAGGACAAGGGGCTGCTGTCCAAGTCTTGCCGTCCCCACGAGTTGTGCGTCAATCCTCTTTATCTCAAAGTTCCTTCACTGCTTCTGCCTCCTCAACCTCCTCTCGGTCCTCCACCTGCACCCAAAGCCTATCTGGTCATGCCACAAGCTTTCTAACTGCACAGAAGGGATCCTGAACATCTCCTTACTATGCTGGCAGTAGGGCTCAATGTCATCAGGCGGTTTTTACTTTGAAATGTCTGGGAAATGTGAGTCACACAGCTGAGGAGTTGTGGTCAGCTCTGGAGAACCAATTTCATGAATGGTTGTCTCCACTGGACCTGAAACTAGGGAAGGCCGTGTGCGACAATGCTGCAAACCTGGGTACGGCCCTTCGCCGGGGCAATGTCACACACTTGCCTTGTATGGCTCACGTGTTGAACCTGGTTGTCCAGCAATTTTTAGCCCACTATCCCGGACTAGATGGCCTTCTGCAGAGAGCACGGTCGCTGTGTGCTCACTTCCGCCGTTCGCATCCCGCAGTTCAGCGACTTACATCTCTACAGAAGTCGTTGGGCCTGCCACTTCACCGGCTAAAATGCGATGTGCCTACCCGGTGGAATTCAACTCTGCACATGTTGCAGCGACTGTGGCAGCACCGACAAGCCCTGGTGCAATACGTTCTGACGTATAGCCTGGGCCAACGAGATCCAGAGGTGGGGCAAATCACGCTGGAGGAGTGGTCTCAGATCAGGGACCTATGCACCCTTCTGCACAGTTTTGAAATGGCGACGAAGATGTTTAGTGCTGACGATGCCATTATCAGCATGACTATTCCGGTGATTTACATGCTGGAGCACATGTTAAACAGAATTCGGAGTCAGGTGGTGGCACAAGAGGAGGTGGAGAAAGTAGAGGAGGAGGAGTTGTATGCGGAAGGGCTAACATCTGCAAGGTCCAGACGGTCGGCAGCACCAAGGCGGCAGGCATGTGAGGGTGGGGGAGATGGTTTTACCAGGGTGCATGGTAGCAGCCAAACTAGTGAGGAAGGTGCAGGAGCCCAGGAAGAAGTGGAGGACGAACTGATGGAAGACTCATCAGATGAGGGAGACCTTGATCACATTTCTGTTGTGCGAGGTTGGGGGGAGAGGACAGAGGAAGGAAGCATGATTGTTACCTCGCCACCAACACAACAGGGACTTGGTGCTCCTGGATGCACAACACACATGAGTGCCTTCTTGCTGCACTACCTGCAACATGACCCTCGAATTGTGAGAATTAGAAATAATCCTGACTACTGGGTTGCCACACTGTTAGATCCCCGGTACAAAAGTAAATTTGCAGAAATTATTCCTGCCATAGAAAGGGATGCATGCATGCAGGAGTATCAGCAGAGACTGTTGCAGAATCTTACATGTGCTTTTCCACAAAACACCAGTGGTGCACGTAGTGAATCTCACAGTTCCAACTTGCCAACCGTGGGACCGTCGAGTGTTCAGCACTCAAACCGTAACAGAAACACAGTATCTGCTGGTAACATCAATTTTGCGGAATCATTTCACCACTTTTTTAGCCCATCCTTTGCAAGGCCACAGGAGACAATAAGTCTGACACATAGTCAACGCCTAGAGATGATGGTACAGGAGTATCTCCAAGTAAACATTGAAGCCATGACTGTGTCACTGGACCCTTGCTCTTTTTGGGCTTCCAATCTGGATAAATGGCCGGAGCTAGCCACTAACGCCTTGGAGATCTTGTCATGCCCCGCAGCCAACGTTCTGTCTGAACGTGTGTTCAGCGCTGCTGGTGGTGTGCTGATAGATAAGCGCACGCGGCTCTCCACTGATAATGTAGACAGGCTCACGTTTATAAAGATGAACAAATCATGGATCCGAAGCGACTTTTCGACCCCTGTGTCATCCTGGGGAGAGTAAAATCTTGATGATTGGTTAAAATCACCTCACCAACCATTTTAAGCTTTCAAATTACTAATCATGTTTATCTGTATCTTGGCTGGAAAATTATTTGGGCTTTGTAGCAGTGTGCAGTACTGATTCTATTAGGCCATCTATACTAAGCTCCACCAGATTTAGAATTACTAATCATGTTTATCTGTATCTTGGCTGGAAAATAATTTGGGCTTTGTTGCAGTGTGCAGTACTGATTCTATTAGGCCATCTATACTAAGCTCCACCAGATTTAAAATTAATAATAATTTTTAGCTGCATCTAGCCCGGAAAATAATTTTGGGGCTCCGAGATGCGCAAGACACATAAGTGCCTTCTTGCTGCACTACCTGCAACATGACCCTCAGATTGTCAGAATTCGAAGTAATCCTGACTACTGGGTTGCCACACTCTTAGATACCCCACACTCTTCGATCAACCTTTTCATTTTAATAAAGACCAAAAAAATGGTCATTTTTGAAATTATAAGCATTAGCAGGTTATTAGAAACTGAAATCAAACAGTTTTCAACTCAAAACTTTATTCTAGGTGATGTTACATTTGCACATAGGACCCCTTGTTCGAAAGGAGCTTCTGAACTCTCTCGTCCATTGAATTTTTCAGGTTTTGGATGGTTTCTGCTTCAATTGTTTTGCATGAGGACAGAATACCCTCCCAGAGCTGTTGCTTAGATGTGAACTGCCTCCCGCCATCATAGACACTCCTTTTGATGATGCTCCAGAGGTTCTGAATGGGGTAGAGGTCAGGAGAGCATGGGGGTCACACCATAAGTTTTTCCCCTTTTATGCCCATATCAGCCAGAGAAGCAGATGTGTTATTTGCAGCATGAGACGGTGCATTATCATGCATAACAATGATCTTGCTGTGGAATACACGGTTCTTCTTCTTGAACCATGGCAGGAAGTGCTGTTTGAGAAAATCCACATACATTATGGAGTTCATCTTTACCCCTTCAGGGATCCTAAAGGGGCCGACAATCTCTCTCCCCATGATTCCAGCCCAAAACATTACTCCACCTCCTCCTTGTTCGCACTGTAGCCGTGTTTGCGTGGGGTGTCCATCAACCAGCCATCCTCCACTCCATCCATCTGGACCATCGAGCGTTGCACAGCACTCATCCATGAACAAAACAGTTTTGAAATCAGTCTTCATGTAATGTTTGGCCCACTGGAGCCGTTTCTGCTTGTGTGAAGTGGATAGAGGAGGTCGACAGGATGGCGTATGCACAGCTGCAAACCTCTGAAGGACCCTGAATCTTGTTGTTCGGGGGACGTTGGAGGCAACAGCAGCTTCAAAAACTTGTCTGCTGCTATGACAAGGCTTTTTTGCCGCTGCTCTTTTAACCTGACGTAATTGCCTGTAGGAAAGAGTCCTCAATTTGCCCTTATCAGCATGCACACGTGTGTACTGTGAATCAGCTACATACTTCTTGATTGCCAAGACACTTCATCCTGATCATCGCACAATGTTGATTGTAGTCCTGCCTTGACCTAAACACTCCACAATTTGTTGCTTCTCAGCAGCCAACACATCCTTTTTCTTTCCCATTTTGGCAGAAAATGTAGGCTGCTTAATAATGTGGGACAGCCTTCTTAAGTAGTCTTGCCTTTCATTGGACACACCTGCCAAACTAATTAGCACAGGTGTCTGCAATTGCTTACAGTGATATAAAGAGCCCTGACACACATCACCATCAATGAGTTTAACTGACAAACAAACAAATTCTTCCCTTATCACTCCTAAACACTTTTTGCATAATAATTTGGAACACAGTGTAGATGTGCTTTTCCACAAAACACCAGTGGTTCACGTAGTGAATCTTACAGTTCTAACTTGCCAACCGTGGTCTGTATGGAGTTGTTCAATAAAGGGCCCAAAATTAAGATAACATAGATGGGAGAGGTCTCTATGAATAGGAATTTCTAAGTATTTGATACCCTGTGAGGGCCAGGCAAAGGGAAAGTTGGACTGGATGGAATCCTGTATGGATTTGGGGAGGGAGACATCGAGGGCCTCAGACTTCGCTGCATTGATTTTAAAATTTGACCATGTAACAAAGTGATCTATTTCAGCCATAACAGCAGGGATGGATATATGTGATTGAGTGATATATACTAGGACATCATCAGCAAATAGAGAGCACTTGTACTCGGTGCCTCCCACCTCAATCCACCTAATATTGGGTTTATGGCGAATTGATGAGAGCAGGTGTTCCGTCACTAGGATGTATAAGAGAGGGGACAGAGGACATCCCTGCCTTGTCCCATTGGTGATTATGAAAGGTGATGAAATTGTTCTGACGTGCCCCCTGGGCCTTGGGACACCCGGAGCCGGACCCTTTTTGGTGGATGCTGGTGGTTGTAGTCTCCGTGGCGGCGACCCGGTTCCGTGGCTCAGGGCAGTCAAACCAGTGGCGGAACTATTTATGTGGTTTTGATGCTTAAATGTCCGACAACGCCAACCATGGATTGCGGTCAGAGTGAACCGCCGCTGCAGGGCAGACCGCTGAGGCTGGTGTTGTGGGTGCAGCAGATCGTAGCATAACTTCCCATGGGAGGAGTATAGCCTCAGGGCAGTGTATGCGGAGGATGGGGGTGATTGTGCAGGGCAGCAGCAGTAACGACACGGAGTCAGTGATGCAGTCCAGGGCCTTTACTCACAGTTCTTATTATCCAGACCACGTCTGCAGGTAACGGCTGCCCACGTCGTACTGTGCTCACCAGGTGAGGGGCTCAGACAACTCCCAGATAACTTTGGAGCGCTTCACAGGACCCCCTTTGTGTGTCCTTTGTCTGGCCTTTCTTACCAACCCTTCTGTCCGGCTGCCTCGGGCCTCCTCTTGGTAAACTTGGCGCCAGTTTCCCTGACCCTATGTGGTGCCTTCCTAGCGGGTGTAGCGAGGGGCTGCGCCACATAAAATGTCACAACCTCCGGTTTCTAGCTGAGGGTCGCTTCCTGCCTCCACTAGTTTCGGGGACCGGTCTCCCCCTTTGGCCTGACCCCTCCACGCAGGTGGATTCGGGCGTGCGGTGGCGACTCGCCCATCCGCACCCCTGGGATCCCTTCGTTGCTCGTTCCTGGAGCCTTCTCCGCTCCTCTTCCTTCCTTCTCCCTCTTCCAGGCCTGGGCCTCTGTTACGAGGCCCGCCTCCGGAGCAGAGCTCATGCAGAGCCCCTGCTCCCTGTCACTTCTGCTCAGACTTCTCTGCACTGAACTAAGATGGTGCCCACCTTTTATATTCCCTTCTCAATGCACCCAGGAACTGCTTCCTCCCTGCTCCTGCACTACAGGGTTCCCCTTCCTCAGTGTTCCCTCCCCCCACTCCAGCCAGGGACAGGGACTGTCGTGCCCATCTCAGGGGCATATTGGTCGCCCTGCCCCACGGCAATGTGGTGTAATGCATGCAGGTGTCAGGGTCCTGATCCACACTCCATCCTTACCTGAGAGTGAGATATCACACCTCTGGGTGAGGTGCAATACCTTTGTAGCAACCGAGCCCTCAGGGTGCTACAGTTCCATTTATCGTCAGCCTAGGTGACGTATTGCGATGCAGGGCCGTGATTTTGGCTATAAAAGGGTCCCCTAGACCCCTACCCCAAACTTTTTAAGAGAATAATATATGGCGTGCCAGGAGACTCTATGGAATGCTTTCTCAGCATCCAACGAGAGTATCTAATTACAAATTTTTAACTGCATCTAGCCCAGGAAATACTTTGTGCCTAGTAGCAGTGTCTGCTAGTCAGCGGATTATCCCTGCTGTTAAGCAAGCTACACCACCTGTAGTTTGGACACTTAATTTTTTCAAAGGAAATGCTTCGGGACCACAGGATACTCAGTGAAGAGCATCAGGAGGCACCCCAAGGCATAGGGGCTGGGACTGGCAGTAGGATGCCTTGCGGTGGACAGCTGAGCTCGATCCTTATAAAAGCTTTTTAACTGCAGCAGCTTTAGTGGACGCTACTGGAGCTGGAATTACGCGGCTGCTGGCATGAGACTTGCCCTCCAATAGATCCTTGTAAATAGATTTAAAGTGTATTCATTCAAATTAGAGAGACAATTTAAATTAAAAAGCTTAGAGCTGCCTCCACCACAGGGGGGCTCGCTCGACCCACCAGCGGACAGGCACCAGTATTGGGAGAGGGGGGCTGGCCGTCAGGGTTCACCGCGGCTCTGGCACAAACCCGGGGACACGGAGGTGGCACAGGCAGGAGCGGACTGGCCATGTCGACTTCTCACTTTTTGGATTTTAGAAGGGCATGACATGCCTATATCTGTGTCTCCCCCTCCTTTTACTCCTCCACCTCTTTTCTTTTCGCATGACTATATGTACTTGTCACTTTTCCATGTGTTAGTTATGTCTTCTGAGCAGTTTGTCAGCTTTTGGACACCTTTGAAGGTGTTTTCTATGTGTTTCTATGTGTTTTTGTTTGCCTGCCATTGGTTTTAACGGTGTTCGAAGGTGTTCGACGAACAGTTCGACAAACAGTTCGGCGAACACACGGGTGTTCGACGAACCGAACTCGAACACTACGGGGGTGGCTCAACACTAATCACCACATCAGTTACAAGCTGGAAGCACTGCAGTGCTGCCTCAGCCAAGCGGCAACAGGCTGTGCTGAAACTCATAAGCTTAGGTGATAAACCTCACACTGCTTGTGAGTTGTGGACAGCTGTGAAAGAGCAGGCAGATCTGTGGCTGAGACCGCTGAACCTACATCCAGGCATGGTCGTGTGTGACAATGGCCGTAACCTGGTGGCGGCTCTGAGGCGAGGCGAGATCACACACGTACCATGCCTGGCTCATGTGCTTAACCTCGTGGTTCAGCGGTTTCTTAAATCGTACCCCGAGTTGCCAGATCTGCTCGTCAAAGTACGCCGCCTGTCAGCTCATTTTCGCAAGTCGGCTACAGCTTCTGCCGCTCTTGCTGTGTTGCAGCAACGTTTGCAGCTTCCGTCACACTGACTGGTGTGTGATGTCCCCACACATTGGAACTCTACCCTCCACATGTTGCAAAGGATTTGTGAGCAGAAGAGAGCAGTTGCGGAGTACCAGCTGCAACAAGGCCGTCGATATTCAGGTCAGACTCCACACATAAGACCTCAGGAGTGGACCTGGATGTCTGACATATGTACCATCCTGACAAACTTTGAGGAGTCCACCAAGATGGTGAGTGGCGGTGACACCATCATTAGCGTCAGCATCCCACTTGTCTGTCTTTTGCAACGCTCTCTGCAAGAGAATTAAAGAGGAGGCATTGCTGCCAGAGTATGATGAGCTGGATCAAGAACCCGTAATGAGTGATTACACACAGCCCAGCCTCATCTCATCCCAACGTGCATTGGGGGACAATGAGGGAGAGGAGGAGGAGGAGGAAGAACAGGAGCTGGTATCATGCGCTCTAGACGGTAGTACCTGTACAACTGTCATACAGTTGGTTCAGCGTGGGTGGCCTGAGGACAGGGGGGAGGAGGAAGAGGAGAGCATGGTCAGTCGTCATCTTGGTGAGGACACGGAAGTCTTGCCCGTTACCAGTCTGGCACGCATGGCTGACTTTATGTTACGCTGCCTTAACCGTGACCCTCGCGTTGTCAAAATGTTGGGTGACAGTCATTACTGGTTGGTGACACTTTTAGACCCCCGCTACAAGGAGAACTTTCACTCTCTTATTCATGAGGTGGAGAGGTCTACAAAAATGGGGCAGTACCAGAAGGCCCTCGCCCTTAACCGTCTTGTTAAGCTAATACGACCTCCACCACCTTTCCCAGGGGCATTGATATTGTCTTTTTATACCACTGCGACCTCCGTGTCTCTTCCAAGGGGCATTAATACCGTCTTGTTAACTACTGCGACCTCCACCACTTTTCCCAGGGGCATTGATATTGTCTTTTTATTCCACTGCGTCCTCCACCACTTTTCCAAGGCGCATTAAAACCGTCTTGTTAAGCTACTGCGACCTCCATCACTTTTCCAAGAGGCATTAAAGCTGTCTTGTTAAGCTACTGTGACCTCCACGTCTCTTCCAAGGGACATTTAAACCGTCTTGTTAAGCTACTGCAACCTCCACGTCTCTTCTAAGGGGCATTAAAACCGTCTTGTTAAGCTAATGCAACCTCCATCACTTTTCCAAGGGGCATTAAAACCGTCTTGATAAGCTACTGCGACCTCCACCACTTTTCCAAGGGGCATTAAAGCTGTCTTGTTAAGCTAATGCGACCTCCACCACTTTTCCCAGGGGCATTGATATCGTCTTTTTATTCCACTGTGACCTCCACGCCTCTTCCAAGGGGCATTAAAACCGTCTTGTTAAGCTAATGCGACCTCCACCACTTTTCCCAGGGGCATTGATATTGTCTTTTTATTCGACTGCGATCTTCACGTCTCTTCCAAGGGGCATTAAAACCGTCTTGTTAAGCTACTGTGACCTCCACCACTCTTCCAAGGGGCATGAAAACCGTCTTGTTAAGCTACTGCAAACTCCACCACTTTTCCCAGGGGCATTGATATTGTCTTTTTATTCCACTGCGACCTCCACGTCTCTTCCAAGGGGCATTACAACAGTCTTGTTAAGCTACTGTGACCTCCACCACTTTCCAAGGAGCATTAAAACCGTCTTTTTAAGCTACTGCAAACTCCACCACTTTTCCCAGGGGCATTGATATTGTCTTTTTATTCCAATGCGACCTCTACCACTCTTCCAATGGGCATTAAAACCGTCTTGTTAAGCTACTGCGACCTCCACCACTTTTTCAAAGGGCATTGATATTGTCTTTTTATTCCACTGCGAACTCCACCATTCTTCCAATGGGCATTGCATTTCCTCCTAATTTTAGTCAGCTTTTGCTTTTCAATGCATAGGCGAACATTAAGGGAGACCCACTACCCAATAATGGGTAGAAGGTTTTTAGCATGCTGTAATCCACGTCTGTTTCAAGGGGCATTGCAGTTCCTCATAATTTTTGTAAAGCCTTCCATTCACTGCTTAGGCCAACAGTGCACAGGAGACCCTGTTGCTATAAATGGAAAAAACGGTTTAGTTAAGGTCCTCTGACCTCCATGTCACTTGCAAGGGGCATTGGAGTGCCTCGAAATTTTCGGTAGTTATTGCACTCACTGCATGCCCTATAACTGTGTAGCCGAACCTCTCCTTTTGGTACAGAAACATATCCTACAAGACATGTGTGGTTGACTGGCCTGATATTGATGTGAATGGTCCCTGTTCCTCCTGCTCTTTCTCCTTTTCCACCACCTCATCCATCATTCATCACCTGAAGCTTTGTTTTAACGGGAGTCATAGAACTGGGATAGTAGCAGGAAAACATCCAGCAATCCTCGGAGGAGGTAGGATATGCACCAAAACGCTGACCAACTCAGGCCTAACCGCTACTACATACATGCGCTTGCGTTCCAAGAAAACAAGCAGATGCTAACTTCTATCATCATCATCATGCTCCTCACCTTGGCACTCTCAACTCCCCTGATGGAGAAGCCAGGGCCCACCGGAGGAGTCTGGTTCTCTGGTGGGCTCGTCCAATGCTGCCCTAAAGCAGGCCGGGCTAAGAAAAGTGTGGGGGGATGTTCCAAGGAGAAGTAGGGGTGGCTGAGCACCGTTTCTGGACACCCGGCCACCCCCAGGCGGTTGGGGACCGTATGTGGACACCCGGTCACGGGGCGGCTGGGGACCGAGTATGGACACCCGGTCACGGGGCGGCTGGGGACCGAGTATGGACACCCGGCCGCCCCCTGGTGGCTGGGGACCGAGCGTGGACTCCCGGCCGCCGGGCTGCTGGGGACTGAGTATGGATACCTCGCTGCCGAAGCAGCCATGAGGTAGTGGCCAGCTTCGGCCTCCTCCAAACTAAAAGGCCCCATTTCAAGTGCAAGCAAGCTAGCAGTATGGTATTGCAGCCTGGGGGTGGGTGGGTGGCAGGTTGCACACTTATGCTTGCATTCCAAGAAAACAAGCAGATGCTAACTTCTATCATCATCATCATGCTCCTCACCTTGTCACTCTCAACACCCCTGATGGAGAAGCCAGGGCCCACCGGAGGAGTCTGGTTCTATGGTGGGCTCGTCCAATGCTGCCCTAAAGCAGGCCAGGCTAAGAAAAGTGTGTGTGGGGATGTTCCAAAGAAAATAGGGGCGGCTGGGGACCGTGTGTGGACACCTAGCCGCAGGGCGGCTGGGGACCGAGTATGGACACCCGGCCGCCCCCTGGTGGCTGGGGACCGAGCGTGGACACCCGGCCGCCAGGCAGCTGGGGACTGAGTATGGATACCTCGCTGCCGAAGCAGCCATGAGGTAGTGGCCAGCTTCGGCCTCCTCCAAACTAAAAGGCCCCATTTCAAGTGCAAGCAAGCTAGCAGTATAGTATTGCAGCCTGGGGGTGGGTGGGTGGCAGGCTGCATACTTGCGCTTGCATTGCAAGGAATGGGGGAGGGACAATTGAACACTGCCCTGGGACAAGGACTTGCATGGGGATAGTTGCAAGTCTGCATCTTCTGATGCGGAAAGGATCACTTCTGATGAGCACACTTTTAGGCAGTGACCTGGGTGTCAGAAATGCTTCAAGGGGTCTTCCCCGTGCTGTTCCCATGCCTTTTCAGCACTGTATGCATGTGTCACACAGCACATGGCCAGATAAGATTGTAAAATGTTAAAATGACATTTCCCGGTGAATGCATTTGTCACGGTTGAAAGCAATACAAAAGTGCAAAAACGCATAAAAAATGCTACTCGTGAACATAGCCCAAGGTGTGGAGGAGTATTTTTGTTTTTGGTTATTTATTTTACCTTATACACAAGTCTTTACCCTGGAAAGGAAGTTCTTTAACATATTTCACAGTAAAATCGTTTCAGTTTAGTTTTTGAACGTTTTATTTTGAGCCCGTTAAAGTGGCTTAATACCTCTGACCATGTTGTTGACAGCAGTGACCTGGGGGTCAGAAATTCTTCCTGGGGCGATTCCCATGCTGTCCCCATGTCTTTTGAGCACTGTCACTATCATTTTTGGCACTTTTTAGGCTTTCTACAGACTGCCGGGGGTGCCGCCGCAAAAATGCTCGGGTCTCCCATAGACTAACATTGGGCTCATTGCTCGGGTCGAGCACCTGAGTATCACGGCGAGCTCGGCCCGAGCTTCAAGCACCCGAGCATTTTAGTGCTCGCTCAACACTTGTGATGACGCCATAGTCAGCGTCACCATCCCACTTCTCTGTCTTCTGAAATGCTCTCTGCTCACAATTAAAGAGGATGCATTGCAGAAAATGAAGACTTTGGAATTGATTCAACAAGACTGGTATAGTTCACAATTGTACCATGCCAGTCTAGCTGAAATAAAAGGCGAAGAAGTTTTTAAGAGGCGCATGCCACTTAATGAATTTGACACCTCTTCTAAGTGGCATACACCTTCGTTTGCTGCGACAGAAATGCTACTCCAGCCAGAAACTGGAGTAGCATTTCTGGCATAGAAAAGCCGATAGTTTTGATAAATTTGACGGGCAGGCGTGACCTCTCCCAGTCCCACCACAGTTTTGCCCATTCAGGAAAAGCTGTACCAATCTACCAAAAAAATGCCAAAAGTCACATAATTTCTGTACAACTCACCGTTGTGCAAAATTTGACAACTTTTCTAAGCTTTAATGAATGAGCCCCTTTATGTAGTCTAGTACTGTGGTTAATTTGACTTCCTCCGGCCACTTAGTAATTGCTCATTTGGAAATGTATTTTAGTATGAAACTACCTATGGATGGTAGTATAACTGATTGTGGCTAAATGTTGTTAGCTACCATGACAACATATAGGCCTGTATAAGAACTGTAGAGACACAACAATTGGAAATTCTTATTTAAGGCAATTTTCAAAATTGCTTATTTTTAATTGTTAGAGGGATTGAAACAATAAATAAGTTGTGTTCAAACTAGACATAACCTTTAGCGTATACCATGAAAATAAGAAAGTCAACTAGTACAAATTACACTGCTCAAAAAAATAAAGGGAACACTTAAACAACAGAATATAACTCCAAGTAAATCAAACTTCTGTGAAATCTACCTGTCCAGTTAGGAAGCAACACTGATTGACAATCAATTTCACATGCTGTCGTGCAAATGGAATAGACAATAGATGGAAATTATTGGCAATTATCAAGACACCCTCAATAAAGGAGTGGTTTTGCTGGTGGGGACCACAGACCACATCTCAGTACCAATGCTTTCTGGCTGATGTTTTGGTCACTTTTGAATGTTGGCTGTGCTTTCACACTTGAGGTAGCATGAGACAGACTCTACAACCCACAGAAGTTGCTCAGGTAGTGCAGCTCATCCAGGATGGCACATCAATGCGAGCTGTGGCAAGAAGGTTTGCTATGTCTGTCAGCGTAGTGTCCAGAGGCTGGAGGCACTACCAGGAGACAGGCCAGTACACCAGGAGATGTAGAGGGGGCCGTAGGAGGGCAACAACCCAGCAACAGGACTGCTACCTCCGCCTTTGTGCAAGGAGGAACAGGAGGAGCACTGCCAGAGCCCTGCAAAATGACCTCCAGCAGGCCACAAATGTGCATGTGTCTGCACAAACGGTTAGAAATCGACTCCATGAGGGTGGTATGAGGGCCCGATGTCCACAGATGGGGGTTGTGCTCATAGCCCAACACCATGCAGGACGCTTGGCATTTGCCACAGAACACCAGGATTGTCAAAGTTGCCACTGGCGCCCTGTGCTCTTCACCGTTGAAAGCAGGTTCACACTGAGCACATGTGACAGACGTGACAGAGTATGTAGATGCCGTGGAGAGCGATCTGCTGCCTGCAACATCCTTCAGCATGACCGGTTTGGCAGTGGGTCAGTAATGGTGTGGGGTGATATTTCTTTGGAGGGCCGCACAGCCCTCCATGTGCTCGCCAGAGGTAGCCTGACTGCCATTAGGTACCGAGATGAGATCCTCAGACCCCTTGTGAGGCCATATGCTGGTGCGGGTGGCCCTGGGTTACTCCTAATACAGGACAATCCCAGACCTCATGTGGCTGGAGTGTGTCAGCAGTTCCTGCAAGATGAAGGCATTGAAGCTATGGACTGGCCAGCCCATTCCCTAGACCTGAATCCGATTGAGCACATCTGGGACATCATGTCTCTCTCCATCCACCAACGCCACATTGCACCACAGACTGTCCCGGAGTTGGCGGATGCTTTTGTCCAGGTCTGGGAGGAGATCCCACAGGAGACCATCTGCAACCTCATCAGGAGCATGCCCAGGCATTGTAGGGAGGTCATAGAGGCACGTGGAGGCCACACACAATACTGAGCCTCATTTTGACTTGTTTTAAGGACATTACATTAAAGTTGGATCAGCCTATAGTGTGTTTTTCCACTTTAATTTTGGTGGTGACTCCAAATCCAGGCCTCCATTGGTTAATAAATTTGATTTCCATTGATGATTTTTGTGTGATTTTGTTGTCAGCACATTCAACTTTGTACAGAACAAAGTATTCAATGAGAATATTTCATTCATTCAGAGCTAGGATGTGTTATTTGAGTGTTCCCTTTATTTTTTTGAGCAGTGTATTTAGAATAAATACTCTTTATCATTTTCAGTAATCTTTAATAAACTTGAATTAGTCTTTACTGTTTTGTTGTGTCTATTTAAAGTTTATTAAAGATTACTGAATAATGTTAAGAAAGTTTTAAATCAAAGTTTCCGATTAAATTAATGTACAGGTAAAAATTAAGAAATGTTATATTTCTGAAAGGTCAAGTCAAAGTCTGAATGCTCAGCAGGAAGATATAGTGTGTTAAGACCTACATTTTGCTGTTTCTGTAGAAAAACAAACAAACAATAACATCCACAAACATCCCTGAGTTGAAATCATTTTATAAGAAAGCAAGGAAAAATTAGTCAAAGTTCCTCTTTTTCAAATGATCGCACCAGTTATTTTATTTATATATTTCATGTAGGATATTTTAGTGCTAATTGGAGAAATAAGTACCATGTATATTCTCTTATATTTTCTGAACTTATTGTACTTTTTGAAAAAAAAATTAAAATTTTATTTTTATGGATTCATAGATAAGGTATTGGAGATTTGATTATGGGTCAATAAGGTTACAAGCAGGTATAAAAAAGGAATACAATCTAATCCAGGATCTCAGCACCGAGAAGATAGATAGATTCTTGATACATCTCAAAGCAGCTTCTTTATAGTAAAGTAGAAAAATTTAAGACGTGTGCTAATATGTAATGTCTGTTGATTTATGGCAAATAAAGTAACTTTATTAAAAAGGAGTCTGGAGCATTTCCATGTCAGAAATAAATGTAGTATGGCAGCATCTTCAGGTCATAAACTATGACTGGGAGGACTCCAAAATAATAAAATATTCTTTATTGATAATTCTTTTATTTATTTTCTTTCATTCACAAAATGTGTACTACTGATGATAAAAATTAATACCACCAATAAATATTGCAGGACCATTATTTTTTGCAGATCAAGACAGAGATTTTAGTTGAAAAAAAATGGTATCATAAGTTATTTACAGCTGTACTTCTGTCATTTTTTTAATATTGTAAAATACGGTAAGTATATAGTTATATCTATATAGGCATAAAGTAATAAAATACAGTTTACAGTTTAACATTACATGAAAGGTTGTGGATTTTATTATTTCTCAGGTAGCAGGATATACCTTCAAATTGGAATAGTACCAACTCCAAAGCACAATATGTTCCTTAGAAAGAAAATCAAATCTAATTTATTATTCTGGCTGTGATTTTCTGTTTTATCACTTGGTTCTTTTTTTCTATCACTATTTTGTGAGTCATATGGTCTGAAACCTCACTAAAATACTGAATCTTTTTAGAAAGAACAAACCAGAGAGAAACTTCTGGTAACAAAGTAGTGTAGCTACCGGGGAGGGGCAGAGGAGGTTATCACCCTGGGCCCCGACAAATGAAAGGGGCCCACTCGGAGACATGGCCACATCTGTCATGAGGCAGAAGGCAGCACTCAGGGAGAGCGCATCAAAATGCCTGTTCACGTATTTAACTGAGACTCTGCACACTGGCTAGTACAGTGACAGAGTCTCAGTCAGCACAGTGTACTGTGTGGGCTGGAGCTGACCTGATAAGCTTATGGACAGGCTGGGTGGTCAGTGCTACAGTCAGGTCAGTTCCACTCCATGCCTGCTCTGGTACATGCACTCTAGTGCCTACCTTAGATTTTCCTCTGACACTGCCTGGTACTTATCTTATGCTCTTTGCTTGCCTGCAGCATTTTGGATGAGAAATTGCCAGTGCTATCTATTAACTACTTGCCTGCTTCATCTGAGGATGGCCAGAATTTATTAGGTTAATTAAATTTAAGGTATGTCATGGTAACTGTGGGGTGTAATGTGGGAGCTGAGAGGGTAGTGAAGGGAGGAAAGAGCTGGGGCCTCATTATACTTATTATTATAGTGTTCAGTGTTCTGAGATTATATCCACTACATTGCATGTAATAGGTGCTGTTTGGGGAGGCTGGAGATTGGGAGGTAAGGGGCTTATTTTTCGTATGACCTGGGTCTTATTATAAGCCCCGGCCTGTTAGTATAACAAGCCCCTCTATAGTAACCATTCCATGAGCTGCACTGTATTTTAATCATGTCATAGTAAGCAACTTAGTAATATTAAAAAGTTATTAAAGATATCCCAACAGGTGATACATGCTTCCCAAACCATGTGCAGCATGTATCAGGCACCGGCTGTAGGACCTCAGCTAAGTATGTTTGTCTCTGTAAAGCTGTGGCATTTCAAAGAAAAACATACTTTTAATAGCTGCTGAGGACAGAGCCATGCTGTAGAAAAGTCCTACAGACTGGTCCCCGGTGACTTCTCCCCACCTTTTGCCAATGACTAGTAGGTCTCTGCCTATACGTGAATACAGGAAGACACTTGTCAGTCCCTATCAGTGGGTGGGGAGAAACCACCGGGGACCCGCCTGTACGACTAGTCTAAAGCAAGGCTCAGTCCCCATTAGCTATTAAAGTATGTTATTCTCTGAAACCCCACAGTGTTATAGAGAGAAACATACTGTACCTGGCTGAAATATTACAGTCAGTGCCTGCTACATGCTGCATATAGTTTGGCCAGAATGTATCAGCTGTCACATAACCTTGTCCAGGCTTGGGATAAAAGGCTGCAGTCAATCTATGTGACTGCAGACTGCCAAATCTTGAAGGGTGCAGTGTGCTTGCTGTTGTGACGCCCAGCTGCGCTTGGTAGATCCTAGAAGGGTGTATTGATGGATTCCTCCACAAGAGGCCCCCATAACCATTCACACATCTCCACCTTCCACCTCAGACCACCAGAGGGAGCCCGTTAGGGATAGATAAATAGGGAAGGTGGAGCCAGGCAGCAGTCAGTCAAGTCTAAACTGGTGTCGAGAGTTGTCAGTCAGAGTCTAGTTCAGTCTGGTTTAGCAGTGAGTCCAGTGCAGTCTGAGAAGAGTTACCTCAGAGGACAAAAGCCTGTTCCAGCTCCTGCAATTGCTATCCTGCAGTGGAGCTTATCCAGATCAAGACTCAGTGTAGCTCAAAGAAGTGAGCTTTAGGTGTGCCGGTGCCATAAGATCGGTGAAGCGCAGCAAGCTGCCGTTAGTGTGAGTAGCCTAGTGAGGGCCCGAGTAGGCCGAAGGCGAGTGGAAAGTTAGTACATAGGGGGCAGAGGAGCTTAACTGGCTCACCCCGAAGCAGTTACCGGACACCGGGTCCGAAGTTTACGGGATCACTATGACCCAGTAAGGCAAACCGGAATCCCTGGAGAACTACAGGTCCCAGGATCGCTAAAGTGCTGATACGTAACAGAGCCAGGAGACACATAGGCCCCGTAAGTCGGGAGCGTGCACTCCAAGAGAAGACCCTACCACAAGGTCAGCCAGCGCAGGACAGAGACAAAGTTAGGCCTAGCTCTAGGCAGGTCAGAAACTTACTACGCAGAAGCAAGAGACAGGAGGCCCGAAACACGCTCATTGGGGAGGATCCTGATATGCACCCTTCACCCTACAGTGCTCCGGGACATGCCTGAATTTCCATCAGTAAAAGGTACTGAAGTGACTATCGTGTCTGTCCCTGTTCTTGCTCAGATCCGGCCGGGTCTCGTCTGTCCTGCATACCCCATCATTCACTGCCCTGAGGCCTAGCTCCACCTGTGGGGAGCTATACCATCGAGCTGCTTGATCATCGGCCTCAGAGGACTGCGCAGCGCTGGTGATCCTCACCAGAAGCCACAGGTGGCGTCACGAGCTCTTTTATAAACTTAACAAATTATCCACCCTTTTTAAGGAGAGACCCCAGGGTACGGACCCGGGAGCCGACCACCGCGACATCCCTAAAGGCCTGGCTAAAGGCCCGTGTACCGAGTCATCCCCATTCCCCTGGGCGAGTCATCTCCGATTGGCGTCACAAACAGGATTACGTGCCCGCTGCAACGACGCTGTGTTTTGCCCTTTGCCACCGGGTACTGTGCGCCTTTATTCTGAACTGTGTACATAAAGTTGTGGTGAAGGTTGCCGCCATTGTTGGGCCACTGAGCGAGAAGAAGGGCGTAACCGCGGGAAAATAAGGGGCTCACCTGCAAAACAGCGCGAAGATTCGGACACGCCCCACGCCTCGACGTCAAAGCGAGAAGCGCCAGGTCCTGTAACGAGCGTCGCTGAACGCACTGACGTAGGACGCAAGCGACGCAAGGTCCGGAAGACGACCGTCACCTGCGGAGCTGCGGCCTACCGGAAGAAGAACTAGAAGGTAGGCCACGGTTAACTAGGGGGGGGGGCAAGATGTCCGACGAGCAACAGCAGAACGCCGACATGCCGGCTAACGTCCCTGAAGTTCAGCCCGCGCCCGATGATGAGCAGGCCGAAGCCGCCGCTCAACCAGCAGCGCCTGTAACACCTATCATTCCTATGACTTTACCGTACTTTCCTGGAGCAAAGTGGCTCCCCCAGTACAACGGCAAACCAGATACCCTGTCTGGATTCAAACGGAAGATATGTGGTATCTTAGACATGTACTCTATGACCAGCAAAAAAAAAGCCGCCGTTGTATTAGGACAACTGACCGATGCTGCGGAACGGGAAGTGAAAACATGGTCAGCCGCAGACCAGGAGTCAGTGTCCGCAATCTTTCAAAAACTACAGAGTGTCCTTGAGGACCTTACTGAGGCGGACCTCCGGATGAAGTTCTACAGCTGCTCCCAACAACCGGAGGACAATGTCCGTGACTACGCCTGGCGTCTTCAAGGGGCCCTGCGGGCTCTGAACCAGGTTAGTCCAACCAGCGTTGAAAATGAGAACAAAATGCTGAAGGAACAGTTTGTCCAGGGACTGAGGTCTCCACAGGAAAGCAGGACTGTGCGTTGGTGGTCCCTGGATCATCCAGATGCCACCTTTGACAACCTTAAGGACATGGCTATAAAAGGACTACAACCCCTGGAAACAAATGCAATCCAACATTACCAGAGTGGGGCTACCCCAGAGCCTGCTACAACCACCTTTTCCCCAGTGGCTGCTGAAGCAAAGGTTCCAGCAACGTCCCCTAAAGAACTGGACAGTTTGCGCTCTGAGGTGCGTCAGTTGAGCAAAACCCTGACCACGGTGCTGAGTGCTCTGCAATTGCGGACGGAGCCCGAGGAAGGAGGGAAAATCCTGCTAGCTGATAGCCCTGAGGATGTCCCCTGGATGCGAAGGAGGAGGAGGCCAACACGCCCTCGCCGAGGACCAGTGACCAGCGCCGTCCACCGAGGGACCCAACCTGCTACCGCTGCCGCAAGACCGGACACATCGCCCAGAATTGTCCTTTAAACGAGAAAACCCTGGGTCCGAGGGCCGACACCCAGGAGTAACCTCACCAGGCCCATCAGACTGTTACAACAGGTTCGTCGGAGGAAGACCTTTCCTGTCCATAGTGTTGGATGGGATCCCGATGCATGCCCTGCTGGACACAGGATCTCAGGTAACCATCATGCCTGATGTCCTGTACAAGAGGTTCTGGTCCATGGACGACCTGCGTCCCCCAGCTCCAAATTTGTCAGTATATGCCTCAAATGGACTCCCCCTTAACCTACTCGGGGTTAAGAATGTGACTGTGAAGGTGGGGAGAGTGGAGCTGAAGGACCAGGGACTAATTGTAGTAGAGACTAATCCTGATGACACTAATCCGTATAAGTTACTTGGCACTAACATTGTTGGTAACTGTTTGGGAGAGGTTGTGTTCTTACTCCAACAGATCGCCGACACTGCCAGACCAAGACAGAGGAGGGCACTGCAAAGGGAGATCCGAGTCCTGATGTATCAACAGCAAGTAAGGTTAACAGACGGTGAAATCGGTAACGTGCGGGTAACAGACCCCATACCCATTGTCATCCCCCCAATGAGTGAAATGCTCATCTGGTGTAGAGCTGCCAGAGGTCGTAGAGGACAGAGCTAACAGGCGGTAGTAGAACCCCTTTGCTCCGAGCACAGACCCACGCTCTTAACCGCCAGGGGAGTGGCAGATGTACGTAATGGGAGGGTGCCTGTCCGTCTTCTCAACTTAGGGGAAGACGAGGTCAAACTGCCATGTTATGCCACTATTGCCAAATTACATGTTGTAAACAACAACTGCATTCACGAGGCGGAGTCCTTAACTTCACCAGACGAAGTGGAGGATAATGACCCTGCAACCCAGGTGGAGGATTGGTGTCAACAGCTCCATGTTGGGACAGACACCACTCCTGCCCATCAAAAACAGGGTGTACACTGGGTGGTTCAAGAATACTTGCAGGTGTTCAGTAAACATCCACTTGACTTTGGGAGGGTTAAGGGGGTTCAACATCATATCCCCACAGGCAACCATTCCCCAATCAAAGAACGTTATAGGCCTATACCCCCAGCTCACTACCAGAAGGCAAAAGAAATGCTGCATGACATGAGGAAGGCGGGAGTAATAAGGGATAGTTGTAGTCCCTGGGCAGCTCCCCTAGTGCTAGTTAGGAAAAAGGACGGGAGCATGAGAATGTGTGTAGATTACCGTCAAGTAAATCGCATTACACATAAAGATGCATATCCTTTACCATGCATAGAGGAGTCCCTAGCTGCCTTAAAGTCTGCTAATTACTTTTCTACCCTTGACCTCTCTAGTGGTTACTGGCAAGTAGCTGTGGCTGAGGAGGATCGGGAGAAGATGGCCTTCACCACCCCGATGGGACTCTGCGAGTTCAACAGTATGCCGTTTAGACTCTGCAATGCCCCCGGAACGTTCCAGAGATTGATGGAGTGCTGCTTGGGACACTGCAACTTCGAGACTGTGTTACTTTACCAGGATGACGTGATAGTGTACTCCAGAACATACGAGGACCACTTGAAACACCTGGCAGAGGTATTTGAGTCACTGTCCCGGTACGGGATGAAGTTGAAGCCCTTAAAGTGCCACCTGCTCAAGAGAAAGGTACAGTACCTGGGGCACATTGTCAGTCCTGAAGGGGTAGCACCAGACCCGGAGAAGGTCACAGCCATTCAGAAGTGGCCAGAGCCGAAGAACCTCAAGGAGGTGCGTCAGTTCTTGGGACTAGTGGGATACTACCGGAGGTTCGTAAAGGACTACACTAAGAAATTAGCTACTCTGCAAGACCTCCTGGTAGGGCAGTCCCCCAAAGGCAAAAAACCCCCATTCCACTGGGGTAAGGAGCAAGCCAAGTCGTTTCAGGAGATGAAGGAGATCCTGACAGGCGATGAGATCCTAGCCTACCCTGACTACAGCCAACCGTTCCTGCTGTACACAGATGCCAGCAACGAAGGGCTGGGCACTGTTATAAGTCAGAAGCAGAATGGCCAAGAGAAAGTGATCGCATACGCAAGCAGGAAGCTCCGCCCGACTGAAAGAAACCCAGAGAACTATAGCAGCTTTAAGTTGGAGTTCCTGGCCTTGGTCTGGGTCA
The DNA here is from genome assembly GCF_046119375.1 of Phyllobates terribilis. NCBI lineage: Eukaryota > Metazoa > Chordata > Amphibia > Anura > Dendrobatidae > Phyllobates > Phyllobates terribilis. Next base: position 193,155,125 of record NW_027362764.1, read on the forward strand.
TCACTAAAAGGTTCAAGCACTATCTGGCCTCCAGTAAGTTCACTGCTTTTACTGATAACAACCCCTTGACCCATCTTGAAACAGCTAAGTTGGGGGCACTGGAACAACAATGGATGGCTCGGCTGTCGAACTACCAATTTACCATTAAATACTGGGCGGGCCGCAAGAACGCCAACGCCGATGCCTTGTCTAGGATGCCTCACCAGTAAGACACAGAAGAAGAAGGGGATGACCTGGAGGAGATAGAGCTTCCTGCCTTTCATCGGAGTGGGATGATCCACGAGCAACGAGCCTCCAGGAAGCAGCGTGGAAAGACGTTAAATCCCCTGCCTCACCACAGCTGGAAAGAGACCCAGGACAGTGACCCGGTTGTCAGCCGCATCAAGGAGCTGATAACCCAAGAAGGTGCCTCCCAGGAGAAAGATGCAGCTCTGCAAGCAAAGCAGCTGTGGAACGAGAGAAGCCGGCTGTTTATCTACAGTGAGAAGCTGTGCCGGAGGTACGTCAATCCGAAAACCCATGAGATGGTATGGCAGATAGTGGTCCCGAAGACAGACATCCAAATGGTGTTGGAGGCCTACCACGATCAGGCAGGGCACTTTGGCTGGAAAAAGCTAGAGACCCTGTTGAAGTGTCGATTCTACTGGGTAGGAATGCGCAGCTCCATTGAGAGGTGGTGCCGGGACTGTGGACCCTGTGGCCTAAGAAGAAAAGACTTCAGCAGCCAGAAGGCACCCCTGCAACCCATCAAGACGACTCGAGCCCTGGAGATCGTGGCCCTGGACCATGTGAAGTTGTCCCCCAGCAGGTCAGGATACTCTTATGCTCTGACCATGGTGGATCACTACTCACGTTTCCTGGTGGTCGCCCCCGTCAAAGACCTGACGGCAGAGACAGCAGCAAAGACGTTCCAAGCGTATTTCTGTAGACCCCATGGTTACCCTGAGCAAGTGCTGACGGACCAAGGCCTGGCCTTTGAGGCTGAGTTGTTCAAGGAGTTCTGCCATTTGTACGGTTGTAAAAAGATCATAACTACACCGTACCACCCACAAACCAACGGTCTCTGCGAAAAGATGAACAACATCATCATCGACCTGCTAAAAACTATACCACTTGAGGAGAGAAACCAGTGGCCAGACCTACTACCTGACTTAGTGGATCTGTATAATCATATACCAGTAAGTTCCACCAATTGCACTCCGGCATATCTCATGTGGGCAAGGCCAGAAAAGCTGCTCATGGATCTGGAGCTTGGTGTTGTTGAGCCTGAAGCTGATATGACCACTGAGGACTGGGACAAGACCAGACAAGAGCAGTACAGAAGGGTACAAGCTTGTGTCAAGGACAGTCTTACTCGGGTGAGAGAAAAGCAGGAAATGCACTACAACAAAAACGCACCCGCAGAACCTTTCATACCAGGTGAAACAGTACTGAAAAGGAAAAGACATAACCACAAACTTGATGACCAGTGGGAAAAAGACCCCTACACTGTGTTACCGTCAAGGTTTGACAACAAAAAGACCTGCATAATCAGCCGGGATGGAGGAAAAACGTCCACAACAGTGTCCAGGGACCACCTAAAGTTGTGTCCAGATTTACTGAAACCCCAAGAAAGTGAAGTGCCTCTCACAATCCCGGAAGAACCTAAAGAGACAGTGATCCACACTGACCTAGGAGACTTCCCAGCAGATTGGCCTCAGATAGGAGGTGCAGTAATCATCCCAGTACTCCAATTCTATGAACAGCCAGAAAACCCTCCACAGCAAGTTGAACCTGTAAGTGCTGCAGAAGAGCCAGCTCAAGAAGTATCCCTGGATGAAGGATCCCCGGTAGGAGCAGAGCAAGAGGGCCCAGCCAATGGTAGACTTGCCAGTCCAAGAGAGAGGTTAAGGTAGTTTTACAGCATGGTCACACGTAGAACTGGTAGAGTAACTGAGAATGCAGACACTGATACCCCACAGGCCACCGCACTACGCAGATCAACACGTAGCACGAGAGGTAAACCCCCTGCTAGGTACACTCAGTAAATGGTCAAAAATTGCTGAAAATGTAGATAGTTACCCCTGGGGTATTGTGTAATAAATTAAAATGTATTGAATTAATTGTGTATTTTCATGCATGTGTATTAATTTGGGCTACCTCATTAATTCTTTTATGCATAACTAAAGAACTGCGTGGCTGAGGACTGTGTGCAGCCCAAAAACTGCTGTTGTATATAATTGCTCTCCCTGGAGTGCCCCTTTAGTTGACCTCAGAAGAAAAAAATTTCTGGAGTGGCTCTTTTGGAGGTCCAACTTGGGATCTTCATGCCCTGCAGCCACCCCAGGGCCTACGTAGAGGGTTTAGGACAGGTCCCTCAAAACCACAAAGTACTCTATCTTGTGAGATGGACATCCATAGGAGACTTGAATTCTGCTTCAGCCCGGGAGTGCTGAGTTTAATTAGGGGGGAATGTGACGCCCAGCTGCGCTTGGTATCGCAGATCCTAGAAGGGTGTATTGATGGATTCCTCCACAAGAGGCCCCCATAACCATTCACACATCTCCACCTTCCACCTCAGACCACCAGAGGGAGCCCGTTAGGGATAGATAAATAGGGAAGGTGGAGCCAGGCAGCAGTCAATCAAGTCTAGACTGGAGTCGAGAGTTGTCAGTCAAAGTCTAGTTCAGTCTGGTTTAGCAGTGAGTCCAGTGCAGTCTGAGAAGAGTTACCTCAGAGGACAAAAGCCTGTTCCAGCTCCTGCAATTGCTATCCTGCAGTGGAGCTAATCCAGATCAAGACTCAGTGTAGCTCAGAGAAGTGAGCTTTAGGTGTGCCGGCGCCATAAGATCGGTGAAGCACGACAAGCTGCCGTTAGTGTGAGCAGCCTAGTGAGGGCCCGAGTAGGCCGAAGGTGAGTGGAGAGTTAGTACATAGTGGGCAGAGGAGCTTAACTGGCTCACCCCAAAGAAGTTACCGGACACCGGGTCCGAAGTTTACCAGGATCTCTATGACCCAGTAAGGCAAACCGGAATCCCTAGAGAACTACAGGTCCCAGGATCGCTAAAGTGCTGATGCGTAACAGAGCCAGGAGACACATAGGCCCCGTAAGTCGGGAGCGTGCACTCCAAGAGAAGGCCGTACCACAAGGTCAGCCAGCACAGTACAGAGACAAAGTTAGGCCTAGCTCCAGGCAGGTCAGAAACTTACTACGCAGAAGCAAGAGACAGGAGGCCCGAAACCCGCTCATTGGGGAGGATCCTGATATGCACCCTTCACCCTACAGTGCTCCGGGACATGCCTGAATTTCCATCAGTAAAAGGTACTGAAGTGACTATCGTGTCTGTCCCTGTTCTTGCTCAGATCCGGCCGGGTCTCGTCTGTCCTGCATACCCCATCATTCACTGCCCTGGGGCCTAGCTCCACCTGTTGGGAGCTATACCATCGAGTTGCCTGATCATCGGCCTCAGAGGACTGCGCAGCGCTGGTGATCCTCACCAGAAGCCACAGGTGGCATCACAAACTCTTTTATAAACTTAACAAATTATCCACCCTTTTTAAGGAGAGATGACTCGCCCCCTGGGCCGTGGGGCACTCGGATCCGGGCAATAGGGGAACGATGGGGTTAGTAGTGGCATCCCGGTTCCGTGGCTCAGGGTGGTCAGACCAGTGGTAGTCTGCTATGTGCTGTTGATAGTGTCCGACTACGCCACCCTTGGATTGCGGTTATTATGAACCGCCGCTGCAAGGTAATCCCCTGAGGCTGATGGTGTGTGCAGCTGAGATTGGATAACTCCCCACGGGAAGAGTGTAGCCCCAGGGCAGTGCAATGGATGGTGGGGGTGATGGTGCAGGGAGTCCCAGTACCGGTAGTGCTGGAGGAGCGAGAAAGTACACAGACAACGTACTGCAGTCCAATGTCTTTTACTCACAGTTCATGTGCTCCGGGTCACTTCGGCACCAGTAGTGACCGCCCGAGCCGGGCTGCGTCCACCAGGTGTGGGGCTCGGTCAACTCCCAGGCAATTCAGAAGTCTGGCTCAAGACTCCCTTTTATCCTTTCTCTGGCCTGCCTCACCAGTGACCCACTTTTGTCCAGCTGCCGCGGATCTGCACGGGTAAACGTGGGCCCCGTTCCCCGCTGTCCTATATGGTGCCTTCCTAGCAGGTTTGATAAGGTGTCGCACCAATAAATGATCACGACCTCCGGTCTTTGGCTGAGGGTTGTTTCTCCTCCACCAACTTGGGATCCGGTACCCTTAATCTGTCTGACCCTTCACCCTGTATTCTCATGGGTTCTTAGGGTCCCTTCCACCTTCTTGTTTCTGAGCCTTTCCACACTTTGGATACTTCTCTTTCTGTTTCTGTTCCTTGCTGCTCCTTTCTGTTCCTTTCTGTTCCTTTCTAGGCCTGTCTCATGGAGCTGGGCCGAGGCTGAGCCACAGCTCCCTGTCACATCTCCACTCTGCTTCTTCTCTGACTGAACTGACTTCTTCTACTCTCAGAACTAAGATGGTGCCCACCTTATATACCCTTCCCTAGTGTGTGAGCTCAGGTGACCAGCAACCAATGAGCTCCTTCCTATGCTCAGAAACCAACCCCTATCTGCTCCTACACCACTGGGTATTCCTCCCCCCTCCCCACTCCAGCCAGGGACATGGTCTGTCGTGCCTGCATTTCTGTCTAATGGGAAACAGCTGAACTGTCCCTCGGAAATGGGGTGAGTGTGCTGTATGCAGCTAACTGAGCCCTGGTCCACACTCCATCCTTACCCAGGAGTGGAATATCACACCTCTGGTAGAGGTGCAATACCCCTGTAGCGGCCGAGCCTTCGGGGCACTACAGAGACCCCAGGGTACGGGCCCGGGAGCCGACCACCGCGATATCCCTAAAGGCCAGGCTAAAGGTCCGGGTACCGAGTCATCCCCATTCCCCTGGGCGAGTCACTGTCATGAGTCCAATCATGTGTGATTAGGCAGCCATGTGACCGCATGTATGCTACTTGCACGTGCTGACTAAATAACTTTAACACTGTGCTAAGCCAGCTATTCAAAATAAGCCACGAATGCCATCAGGTAAATTGTAGTTCTCAGGGCTTCCATCCAGAGGTCACAGCTTACTCATGTGGCCTGCAGACCAAGTCCTGCAAATCAATTCACACCAACACTAATGTATACGCATTTTCCTAAACTGTGTCAGTGTCAGACTGGGGTGCTAAGGGCCCACCAGTAACCAACTCCAGGATCCCACTTTTCATCTACATGCAAATGTGACATTATCTTCAATCACAAATTTATATAAAAATTAACTGCATAGATTGTTAAAAAAAATAAGATGCCGTCTTTATCTGTACATAGTGATTCAAGTATATTGTGCCAAGTACTGCCCATATAAGAGGATGGTGGCCCACTCTTGCAGAGGGGCCCACTGGAGGATTCTCCTGCTCTCCTGTGGGACAATCCAAGCTTTAACTGTGATATTGTCATTATGCACACTAGTGATATTATTAAAGGGGTTGCACCTACATAGCAGCTTGACAAATGCCAACAGTGTTTAAAATACATATTGTAATGATTCAGCTCTGCCTGCGTGATTGAGAGTAGCAGATAAGAAGCTAGTCAATACGTGACTGAAAGTATACAAATTACACATCATGACCGTTCGATCCAACAAGATGAGCCAAATAGCCGAATACTAACAGTGTGAATGTGACAGCTCAAACCATTAACCCCAAAATGGTATCAATTAAAAAAAAACTGAAAAAAACTAATCTTCGCACAACTCCTGAAAATTGAAAATGTGCCAGCCTGACTGTGACCCAGTGCACAAAACAAGGTCCATAAGGGCATAGTCTCGGGAATTTGAAGTAAAAGTATTTGACTAACCCAAACACAAATCCTTGAACTCAACTTCATCCAAAACATTTGGGATAAACTAGAATGAAGATTGTGAGTTAGGCTATAATCTCATCCAACATTAATGTTTGAACTCAACAATATTCTTCTGTATGAATAGGCAAAAATTCCCCTACACACATTCCACATGTTATAGAAGGTCTTCACAGAAGAATGTAAGCTGTTTGAGCAGCAAAGTGGGGACAAACTCCATATTAATGGTTACGACTATAGAATACAAAGCCATAAAGGCTCTTGTAGGTGTAAAGTGTTCATATCCAAATACTTTTGCCTATATAGTATTATGTCAAAAGAATTTGCAAAGTATTGAAACTTAATCATAGGTAGCGGAGTTGTCCTGTATGCGTGGGAAGCCTATGTCTTTTCTTATTGAGACCAAGCATAGCATTCAATAGTTTTCAATAATTTTATGCACCTGGGTGAAATGCAAAGAGATATTCATATTTTCAGCCTTAAATATATATAGTTTCAGTCTTACTAATGTTGGAGAAATGCCTTCTAATTCTTACATTTAGGCTACAAGAAGTGCAGCACACTTATTCTTTCTAACCCAGAATAACCTTTTTAAAGATGTTCTGTGCATTTTTATGTAGGAATGGATGTCAGGTAGAACAACCACCAAGTAATTTCTTTAACTATATATGATCACCTAATACATTTATTCATTTCAGGTGTGTAAACTGATCTACGATAATATATCATGTCCTTTGATGTTTTAAAACCTGGTTGTTGACTGTTTTTATTTTGTTTTATCTACATTGTTCTTGTTAGTGTGTAAGCAGATTAGTACTTAGCAATTGTCTATGTATGTCAATATTAAATGCCTAAACCCTCAGAATTTTCAAATTTAAGCTTTCTACAACATTAAACTCATTTATACTTACTTTAGGACAAATATTATCAATTCTGTGTAGAGCCAATCTGGATACAAATTGCATTAGAACATGCAGCAATTCAATGGCATACAAATCAAGAGGTTTGGTGTAATATGTTACCCATATTATGAAAGTCTATAGACTAATATAGGTTACTGATTATGCTGTAATGTAAACTCCAATTAAAGGCAACATCATAAAACACTTAATTTCCTAAAGCATTAAAAAATACACTTTAAAAGTGATTCACCATTACTTCGATGTGTTCTCTTCCCGATGCAGTTCAGTTTAGCACTTTTATATTTTCTCATTAACAACACTCATTAATAATAAACATACATCTGAATCTAATAGCATCCATCCCCTTAAGATATATTGCAATTCACTTTGTTCTAAAGACATTTTCTTTGACATAAGAGAGGGGAACTTCTTGCATAAATTACATTAATAAAACAACAACAGTAAAAGTCATCTGAAATTAAACAAAAAGCCTTTAAGACCACTCACATCTAATAATCTTATGGGAGATCAGTTGCCTGTATTCATTTGTCTTACTGTTCCCAGCATTTGTCAGAACTGTGGACTCATTGGGCACCCATTGCAGTCATTTATAAAAGTGGGGATTTTTGCCAAATAATGTTGACAAACCTTGTATAACCTTGCATATTTTTGTGCCATTTCTAGATTTCATGCCATCTTGATTCTATCTTCCTGCATGATTTAGTTCCTCTTATGCGGACGGAATTTCCCATAATGCCTCTGGCTTTGTAGAGAGGGCAGAGTATTATCACATTGTTCTTACTCTTATCTAATGGCCAATGATAGATCAGAGACATATAAATGCTGTCACCTGCTGAACTACAGAGTTTTGTTTCAATGTATCCTATGTGTTGCATTTTCCCCTGACACCTGCTGGTGATAAGGTTCTCCCTAAAAAACAACAGCTCAAAGCACAAATATATAATGTGAAAATGCTTTTTTCTTGTATAAATTCATTGCAAACATACTGTATTCACCAGATCTACAACAAGTTCCAGAAGTGGTGCCGTCAAATAGTCTTCTATGTTCTACATGGATGGTGGTAGATTAAGTGAACTTGCATACCATGTGATTGTTTGGGGGAATTTTCCTTTAATGTTGGGAGGTAAGAGACCTTTACTATAAGCACACAGACTTACACTGTGTGCACAACTGTAATTTTGATGATTAATTTAATAAACTTGAATATTTAAGAAAGAAAGTAATAGTGAGGTTTTGTCTTTCTTAATATGTATGTGTGCAGAATTATTGGGTAACTATTAGTATCCAGAATTATTCTGCAACTAAATGAATAAAGTAAATTGTCCCATCTCAATTGTTTATTTTTATCTGTTAAAGTGAGAAAAATGACCAAACAACTCAAAATGTGCAAAAATATATTTCTGCCATTTCAAAAAAAATATCAGTGACCAATATAGCACTCTTTCTTTTCAGTAACAGGCATAAGCCTTCCATACATGGAGTCTGTCAGGTTCTTAATCTGTTGACAACTTTTTGGGCAGCCCCAACCAAAGCCTCCCAGACACTGTTCAGAAAGCTGACTATTTTCCTTCATCGTCAATCTCCTATTTAAGTAGGAACCACAAGTTCTCAAAGGGGTTTAGATCAGGTGAGGAAGGGCCCATGTCATTATTCTTTAATATTTAAGGCCTCTACTGGCTAACCAAGCAGTGTAGGATTTTGAAACTTGGGATAGAGTATTGTCCTGCATAAAAATAACGGTTTTCTTGAAAGATGCAGACTTTTTCCTGTATCACTTCTTGAAGAAAGTATCTTCTAAAAGCTGACAGCAGATTTGGGAGTTGATTTTGAGTCTATCTTCAAACTGAAAAGGTCCAACAAGTTCATGTTTAATAATACCAGCTCATAGCAATACCCCACCTGCACCCTTTGCTGGCATCTCAGTTGAAGTGGAGATCTCTGCCCATTACTGATCCAGCTACGGGCCCATTTATCTGTTACATCAAGAGTCACTTGGTGGTCGAGTTTCAGCCTTACCTCGGCCATGTCTCTGATCACTGAACACCTTGTACTTCTGGGCACTCTAAGGAGGTTGTAGTTTTGGAATATGACAGAATTGGAGGATAATGGGTTCCCGGGGTTCACCATGGAATGTACTAAATTAAAAAAAAACTTTTAATAGGTATACTTTAACCCCTTACTGGCCTGGGGCGTATTAGTATGACCCAGGCCATCACCCCCTGTTCAGTGAGGCTCCGGCGGTGAGCCCACACTGAACCGGGCACATGTCAGCTGATTATTACAGCTGACATGTGCCTGCAACAGCCATGGGTGGAATCGTGATCCACCCGCGCCTGTAAACATGTTAAATGCCGCTGTCAATCTCTGACAGCGGCATTTAACAGTGCCGCGCCGGAAGTGCGTCACTTACCCCGCCCATCGGTGACCCCGTCACGTGATCGCGGGTCACTGATGGGTGGGCATGACAACCCTGGGTCTGCAGCAGACCCCAGTGGTTCTCATGTAAAGATTGATTCATAGCACAGAAGCATTTCTGCTACATAGAGGTGATCTGCTCATCACCTCTATGTAGCAGAGGCAATCAGACAGTTGCTGCTTCTAGTCTCTTATGGAGACTATTGAAGCATGCAAAAAGTGTAAAAAAAATGTTTTTAAAAATATTAAAAAAATGAAAAAAATATAAAAGTTTAAATCACCCCCCTTTAGCCCCATTCAAAATAAAATGCTAAAAAATAAACCCCACATACACATATTTGGTATCGCCTCATTCAGAATCACCCGATCTATCAATATAAAAAAAGTATTAATCCGATCGGTAAACGGCGTAACAAGAAAAAAATTCCAAACGCCAGAATTACAGGTTTTTTTCTCGACACAACATTGCAATAAAATGCAATAAAGGGCGATCAAAACATTGTATCTACCCCAAAATAGTATCAATGAAAACGTCAGCCCGGCATGCAAAAAATAAGCCCTCACCCGGCCCCAGATCCCGAGAAATGGAGACGCTACGGGTCTCGGAAAATGGCGCCATTTTTTTTTTTTTTTAGCAAGCTTTGGATTTTTTTTCACCACTTAAATAAAAAAAAAATGTACATGTTTGGTGTCTACGAACTCATAATGACCTGGAGAATAATATTGGCAGGTCAGTTTTAGCATCCAGTGAACATGGAAAGAAAAAAAAACAAAAGACAACTGTGGAATTTCATTTTTTTTGCAATTTCACCGCACTTGGAATTTTTTTCCCGTTTTACAGTACACGATATGGTAAAACTATTAATGGCGTTTAAAAGTACAACTCATCCCACAAAAAATAAGCCCTCACATGGCCATATTACCCCAAAAAAAAAACGTTATGGCTCTGGGAACAAGAGGAGCATAAAACGAATATGCAAAAACGTAAAATACCAAGGTCGTAAAGGGGTTAAAATTGAATGGTATGTACAAAAAAAAAAATCAAAAAAGTGGATAGATTTACAATATTGTATTAAAAGAGCTATCAGTTCTGAGTTTTCCACGTGTCGTATATGGAATAGCAAGAAAAGGGTAAGTCCTATGCGTAGCCTGCAGAATACCCTCTCAAATGCCTGGTATTCACTGCCTTGCCACGACGGTTGGCATACTAAATACGCAAATGGCGCCCCGATCAACAAAGGATGGCTCTGGTGTACCTATCTATGTCCCTATCATAAACAAAACGCACAGACATATGCACCAGGCTTAACAAATATTGCATATATAGTGCATAAAGCAATGAACATTAGTAGCCAGTAAATAATCAATGAATGACACTTGAACGATATTTAGCGTGATAAAAAATCCGACAGCATATGTGGACACAACCTATTTCTAAATGCGCTATGCACACAATGAAATGCTGCCTTAACCTGTAATGGGATGAGTGATGAGCGAATTTGTTCGAAATCCGATCTTACAACTTAAATTCGACACGAATATGGCACATTCGGATTCGTGATCGGAAATGCGAGCAAAATGTCTTCAATTCTAGAAAAATTGGCAACGTTCGGCAAATAAATGCAGGAACGTGATTACGGGGCAACTACAGCATTTTTAACTGTTTTGCTAGCATAGTGCTTATGTATGATGAGCGAGGGATGTGTTCGATGAGTGGGGGGGCTGGTGATACTTTAGAACAGGTCAGATAAGCGGCGTGCTTGTAATTTTTTTTTCTTCCTGTAGGCAGTAACTTTAAGTCAGGAAAGCGCGACTAGCCAATCAGAGCGCAGAAAGGAATAGTTTGGAGAATATCTCCTATGTTATACAGGCCTCATACACAGTAAAAAAAATACTTTGTTCGGTTCCTAACGTTATACAGCAAGACATGTCTTACCTTGTCATTTAGTGCCGCTGAAATTCAGATGTGTGCAGAGCTGTTGCAGGGGAAAAAAATCAAATTTTGTTTTGCTAATAGCGTGCTCCTATCAAAGTATCTGAGCAACATGAGTGGGAAAAAGAGAGGTCATGGTGGAAGGGGGAGTACAGTCATGGCCAAAACTTTTGAGAATGACACCAAAATTATATTTTCACATGATCTGCTGGCCTCTGGTTTTTATTAGTGTTTGTCTGATGTTTATATCACATACAGAAATATAATTGCAATCATATTATGAGTACCAATAGGTTATATTGACAGTTAGAATGAGTTAATGCAGCAAGTCAATATTTGCAGTGTTGCCCCTTCTTCTTCAAGACCTCTGTAATTCTCCCTGGCATGCTCTCAATCAACTTTTGGACCAAATCCTGACTGATAGCAGTCCATTCTTGCATAATCAATGCTTGCATTTTGCCAGAATTTGTTGGTTTTTGTTTGTCCACCCGTCTCTTGATGATTGACCACAAGTTCTCAATTGGATTAAGATCTGGGGAGTTTCCAGGCCATGGACCCAAAATCTCTATGTTTTGCTCCATGAGCCATTTAGTTATCACCTTTGCTTTATGGCAAGGTACTCCATCATGCTGGAAAAGGCATTGTTGGGCGCCAAACTGCTCTTGGACAGTTGGGAGAAGTTGCTCTTGGAGGACATTCTGGTACCATTCTTTATTCATGGCTGTGTTTTTAGGCAAGACTGTGAGTGAGCCGATTCCCTTGGCTGAGAAGCAACCCCACACATGAATGGTTTCAGGATGCTTTACAGTTGGCATGAGACAAGACTGGTGGTAGCGCTCACCTCTTCTTCTCCGAATAAGCTGTTTTCCAGATGTGCCAAACAATCGAAAAGTGGATTCATCAGAGAAAATGACTTTGCCCCAGTCCTCAGCAGTCCACTCCCTGTACTTTTTGCAGAATATCAGTCGGTCCCTGATGTTTTTTCTGGAGAGAAGTGGCTTCTTTGCTGCCCTCCTTGAAACCAGCCCTTGCTCAAAGAGTCTCCGCCTCACAGTGCGTGCAGAAGCACTCACACCAGCCTGCTGCCATTCCTGAGCAAGCTCGGCACTGTTGGTAGTCCGATCCCGCAGCTGAAACAGTTTTAAGATACGGTCCTGGCGCTTGCTGGTCTTTCTTGGGCGCCCTGGAGCCTTTTTGACAACAATGGAAGCTCTCTCCTTGAAGTTCTTGATGATGCGATAGATTGTTGACTGAGGTGCAATCTTTGTAGCTGCGATACTCTTTCCTGTTAGGCCATTTTTGTGCAGTGCAATGATGGCTGCACGTGTTTCTTTAGAGATAACCATGGTTAACTGAAGAGAAACAATGATACCAAGAACCAGCCTCCTTTTATAGTGTCCAGTGATGTCATTCTTATTTAATCATGACTGATTGATCGCCAGCCCTGTCCTCATCAACACCCACACCTGTGTTAATGGATCAATCACTAAAACGATGTTAGCTGCTCCTTTTAAGGCAGGACTGCAATGATGTCGAAATGTGTTTTGGGGATTAAAGTTCATTTTCTGGGCAAATATTGACTTTGCAAGTACAGTAATTGCTGTTAAGCTGATCACTCTTTGACATTCAGGAGTATATGCAAATTGCCATTACAAAAAATGAAGCAGTAAACTTTGGAAAAATTACTATTTGTCTTATTCTCAATACTTTTGGCCATGACTGTAGGCTTGGTGTTCAAGGTATACGTGGGGTAGGTGGTAATGTTAGTGAAAGCACTAGTGAACCAACACCATCATGTCCTATCCGAAGACAATTTACAACTTCTGCTAATGGGCTACTCCACTCCCTTTCTTTGGCAGCCACACAGCGATACGCCTTGTTGATAAGGGTCAGAAAGAGCAGGTGCTCCAGTGGATGGCAAATGCTGCTTCAAGTGGCCTCTCCTCTTCTTCCTCCACCTCAACATCACACACAGTACAGTCCACAGAGGTGGCTCCCCAATTACCCTTGCTTCCCCCCACATCACAACTGTCCAAGTGAACAACTGACTGTAGACTCTACATATGAGTTCTACAGACTCACAGATGTGTGAGTCTGTAGAACTGTTCACCCATTCTATACCATGGGCATCAGAAGTGCACTAAAAATATTAACATAGTCAAGAAGAGGAGGAAAGCATCTTCACCGATGCCCAAAATTGTTTTAGACTGGATTCAGGGCAGGATGGAGTAGGGTTTGAGCAGGTTCCTGACCCTCGTCACCAGACATTAAGCACCGGGGAGGGAGGTGATCCTGATGAGACTCAGGTACCTGAGGCTCATGCGGACTGTACTGTGCTTTCAGGGCAACAAGAGGAGAAGGGTCACTCTGAGGGCGAGGAATGAGATAACGCATTGGATAATGATGAGGTTGAAGATCCTACTTGGTGTGAACCCAGAGTAAACGCAGCTGAGTAGCTCATCTGAGGAGGTGGAGGAGGAAGACGAGGAGGTTACCTTTCACTCTATGGAGCAGACACGGAGTGATTCAAGCACGAGGAGCAGTGCATCCTTAGCAACAACTGTGGCTGTGGCCAGCAGCGGTCGCGGGTCTGCAGCTTGCAGGGGTGGCAAGAGTTGCCTATCCTGGGCCTTTTTTGTCACCGCAAAGGATGAGCCAACTAACGTTATCTGCAAATTTGTGATAAAATACTCAGCAGAGGGAAAAACTGCAATAATTTGGCTACTACATGCATGAGCGTTCACATGCGCAAACAACATGCGTTACGCTGGGAATCTCACCGCCCTGAAATGAGGACCAGCAGACCTCAACAACCATAAGCTGCTCCCTCAACCGCATACGCTGCTTCTTCCTCCTTCTCTGTTGCGGTGCCAAGTAGTGGCACGCAGGTCTCCCACAGCAGAACCTCCGGTTGTATGCTCCCTCCAGTCAGGCTGAGTGAGAGCCCATCAGCTGTAACAGAAGCGGACATGCCTGCTGTGTTTGTTTCACTTAGCACATCACATGTTTCTTAATCCACCGTAACATCTCCGCCTGCACCTCACTCATGGTCTAGAAGTTTGTCCGTTTCACCGTACTCCACCCTCTCTCAGCACTGCTGCCAGCCCTCGGTCCTGCACTTGTGGTCACGTAAAAGATTGTTTCATCCTACACATGACAAAGCTAAGAGGTTGAACTCCACCTTCTCCAATCTGTTGGCCACGGAAATGCTGACTTTCCATCTGGTAGATACAGGCGGTTTCCAAAAGCTGATGGCCGTCGCAGTCCCCCAGTACCGGTTGCCCAGTCGCCATTACTTCTCTAAGAAAGTTGTGCCTGCACTACACCAGCATGTCGCAGACAACATCACCCGTTCCTTGGCTAAATCTATGTCTGCCAGGGTGCATTTCACCACAGACACCTGGACGAGTAAGCATGGCCAAGGGCGTTACATCTCGCTGACTGGACACTGGGTGACTCTGGTGGCTGTGGGCGCAGGCGGGAAAGGGGCTGCTCCACAAATCTTGGGATCCTCAAGGCTTGCAGAACAAACTTCTGTATTTCACACTTCCTCCACTGCTTCTGCCTCCTCCACCTCCTCTAGGGCCTCCACCTGCACAGTCAACCTCCGCCTTAAAGAGACACGCATTCCAACAGTGTAGAGCGAATCCACACCACCTCCCTTCTGCGCAGCCAGGGCTCACCGCAATTAGGCAGTCTTCTAATTAAAATGCCTTGGAGATCGCAGTCATACAGCTGAAGAGTTGTGGACAGCTCTCCATGCTCAGTTTGGGCAATGGCTGTCTCCCCTTAACCTGGAGCCAGGGAAGGGTGTGTGCGAACCTGTTTGCAGCCCTACGATGAGGCGAGCTCACACACGTGCCTTGCATGGTTCACGTCCTCAACTTGGTGGTACAGCGAATTCTCTGCCACTATCCCGACCTGGATGAGATGCTTCCGAAAGTTTGGAAACTCTGTGCTCATTTCCGCCATTCGCACCCCTCATGTCATCGACTTGCGTCGATACAGACGTCTTTCTCCATGCCAGTGAACAGGTTGATGTGCGATGTGCCGACATGGTGTAATTCCACTCTGCACATGTTGCAGCGACTGTGTCAGAAGCAACGAGCCCTGATGCAGTATGTTATGTCGTGTAGCCTGAGATAACGCAGTATGGACGTGGGGCATATCGTGTTTACGGAGTGGGAACAGATTAAGGACCTCTGCACCCTTCTGCACTGTTTTGAAATGGCTACTAAAATAGTTAGCAGTGACGATACCATCATCAGCATCACTATTCCGGTCATCTACACGTTGGAGCAGACTTTGAATAGCATGCGGCACGAGGTGGTTGTCCCAGAAGAAGAGGAGGATGCGAAAGGGATAAGTATGTCTCAAAGTTCCAGACTGTCGTGACACAAGCGGATGCCAGGTGATGGTGGATTCCTGCGATCGAGGTGGTTTGGTGACACCAGACAAACTGTTAGTGAAGGTGCAAGAGCCGAGGAACAAATGGATGATGAAGATGATAATCATCCCCTCTTTGTTGAATGTGGTTGGCAGGAGGGGACTGAGGAAACAAGCATCAGTGTTACACAGCCAACCATAGAGCCTGGCTTTGGACCACCTGGAAGATCCTAACATGAGTGCCTTCTTGCTGCACTATCTGCAAAATGATCCCCATATAGTTATGATTCGAAATAATGCTGACTACTGGGTTGCCACTCTGTTAGTTCCACGTTATAAGAGTAAATTTTGCCAGATACTTCCCACCCTGGAAAGGGACCCGCTAATATTGGAGAATCGAAACAAGCTTTTAAGCAACCTTAATAGAGCTTTTTCCCAAGATAGGAGTGAGGCACACAGTGTGCATCGCAGCTGTAGTCTTTCAACCTCTGGCACGTCAGTTCATCAATGCCAAAACATTAGCAGCAGCACCAGAGTAAGTGGCAGAAGCAATTTCTGTGAGTCCTTTCACACATTTTTTAGACCAGCTCGTTCACAAGCACAACAGAGTACAAGTCTGACACGTGGTGCACAACTGGAGAGGATGGTGAAGGAGTATCTAGAGCTCAATATGAATACCATTAGTGAGGATTTTGACCCTTTTAAATTTTGGTCTTCAAAAATGGATGAATGGCCTGAGCTCGCCTGACACACCTTGGAGGTTTTATCATGCCCGGCAGCCAGCGTTGTCTCAGAATGTGTGTTCAGCGCTGCTGGTGGTGTCCTGACGAATAAGCGCACCCGGATGTCCCATGAAAGTGTTGACCATCTAATTTTCATCAAGATGAACAAGTCATGGATCTCAAAGGACTTTTGCACCCCAACTGCACACTGTACAGACTAGGCAATGTTGTAGTTTTTAGTGTGCTGCATTGATTTTGCGGAATTGCAGTCTGTGATATGGCTTGTGTCCCTGCTCTTGCTGCTGCTGCAGGTTTTAGGTCCTAATTTTTTGAAATGTGGAGAATACAGATTTGGTATCTCAATCCATAGGGTTGGCTGTAGTGGAAGAGGTGTAGTTTCTAATTCTACAATTTCTACTGTACTCAAATTGATGCCACTTTGTTGGTGTTAGGCCCTAATTTAGGGAAACGTGAACACTCCAGGTTAGGGCTCAATCTCCTGGGTTGACTGTAGTGGAAGATGTGTCGTTCCTAATTTTACAATTTCTACTGTACTGAAATTGATGTCACTTTGTTAGTGTCTGCCACTAATTTTTGGAAATGTGGCATCCTGATTGGGTCTCCATCTATTGGGTAGTGGAAGAGGTGTCGGTCCCCATTATACTACTTATGCTCTAGTGAAATTGATGCCAAATGTTTTCAAATGTGAACACTCCTGATTGGGTCTCCATCTACTGGGTTGGCTGTAGGGGAGGAGGTGTCGTTTCTAATTCTACAATTTCTACTGTACTGAAATTGATGCTACTTTGTTGTTGTCTGCCACTAATTTTTGGAAATGTGGGGAATCCTAATCGGGTCTCCATCTACTGGGTTGGGTGTAGGGGAAGAGGTTTTGGTCTCCTTTACAATAGTTATACACCAGTGAAATTAATTTTTTGGTGCAGATATTGTTCTGCACACAGGGGTACACAAACCTGATATACTCAAAATGGGTATATTAAGCAGACTACATCTCAGTTTAAAATTGTTTGGGGCAGATATTCTTTTCCACACAGGGGTACACAGACCTGATATACCCATTTTGAGTTTATAAACCTGGCTACTAGTGATGAGCGAATGTGCTCGCCACTGCTCGGTACTCGCCCGAGCATCACTATGCTCGACATGCTCGGCGCTCATTTCCGAGTTGCTCGGGCGGGAACCCGGGTCCCCTTCCTGCATGTTTGGCACAGTTTAGAGAGCCAATGAACATGTAGGGATTGCCTGCCATGCATTGTAATGTTGTAGCCATGTTGGTTGTGGGCTTTACAGTGATTGGCTGGCCGCACAGCATCATCAGGTATATAAGACATGGCGTCGCCATGCTCGTCACAGTCTACCCCGGAATCATGCAGAGTAGGGAGAGCTGCTGCTGCATCAGAGAGAGATTTGCTTGTTTATACTTAGTATAGGTATTCCACAACATATACAGTGGTGGCCAAAAGTATTGGCACCCCTGCAATTCTGTCAGATAATACTCAGTTTCTTCCTGAAAATGATTGCAATCACAAAATCTTTGGTATTATTATCTTCATTTAATTTGTCTTCAATGAAAAAACACAAAAAGTCAAATTTGATATAATTCCACACCAAACCTAAAAGAGGGGGTGGACAAAAGTATTGGCACTGTTTGAAAAATCATGTCATGCTTCTCTAATTCGTGTAATTAACAGCACCTGTAACTTACCTATGGCACCTAACAGGTGTTGGCAATAACTAAATCACACTTGCAGCCAGTTAACATGGATTAAAGTTGACTCAACCTCTTTCCTGTGTCCTTGTGTGTACCACATTGAGCATGGAGAAAAGAAAGAAGACCAAAGAACTGTCTGAGGACTTGAGAAACCAAATTGTGAGGAAGCATGAGCAATCTCAAGGCTACAAGTCCATCTCCAAAGACCTGAATGTTCCTGTGTCTTCCGTGCACAATGTTATCAAGAAGTTTAAAGCCCATGGCACTGTGGCTAACCTCCCTAGATGTGGATGGAAAAGAAAAATTGACGAGAGATTTCAACGCAAGATTGTGCGCATGGTGGATAAAGAACCTCGACTAACATCCAAACAATTTCAAGCTGCCCTGCAGTCCGAGGGTACAACAGTGTCAACCCGTACTATCCGTCGGCGTCTGAATGAAAAGTGACTGTATGGTAGGATACCCAGGAAGACCCCACTTCTTACCCAGAGACATAAAAAAGCCAGGCTGGAGTTTGCCAAAACTTACCTGAGAAAGCGTAAAACGTTTTGGAAGAATGTTCTCTTGTCAGATGAGACAAAAGTAGAACTTTTTGGGAAAAAGCATCAACATAGAGTGTACAGGAAAAAAAAAAGGCATTCAAAGAAAAGAACACGGTCCCTACAGTCAAACATGGTGGAGGTTCCCTGATGTTTTGGGGTTGCTTTGCTGCCTCTGGCACTGGACTGCTTGACCGTGTGCATGGCATTATGAAGTCTGAAGACTACCAACAAATTTTGCAGCATAATGTAGGGCCCAGTGTGAGAAAGCTGGGTCTCCCTCAGAGGTCATGGGTCTTCCAGCAGGACAATGACCCAAAACACACTTCCAAAAAGCACTATAAAATGGTTTGAGAGAAAGCACTGGAGACTTCTAAGGTGGCCAGCAATGAGTCCAGACCTGAATCCCATAGAACACCTGTGGAGAGATCTCAAAATGGCAGTTTGGAGAAGGCACCCTTCAAATATCAGGGACCTGGAGCAGTTTGCCAAAGAAAAATGGTCTACAATTCCAGCAGAGCATTGTAAGAAACTCATTGATGGTTACGGAAGCGGTTGTTCGCAGTTATTTTGGCTAAAGGTTGTGCAACCAAGTATTAGGCTGAGGGTGCCAATACTTTTGTCTGGCCCATTTTTGGAGTTTTCTGTGAAATGATCAATGATTTGATTTTTGCTTCATTCTCTTTTGTGTTTTTTCCTTGCAAGCAAATTAAATGAAGATAATAATACCAAAGAATTTGTGATTGCAATCATTTTCAGGAAGAAACTGAGTATTATCTGACAGAATTGCAGGGGTGGCAATACTTTTGGCCACCACTGTATGCCTTCAGTGTGAATGTACAATTTTCATAGTCATGAAAATATAGAAAAATCTTTAAATGAGAAAATGTGTCCAAACTTTTGGTCTGTACTGTATATATATATATATATATATATATATATATATATATATATATATATATACATCCATCTGAAATTACAGTCCTTCTGAGGACTAATCTGGCTGCATTTAATCAGTGATAGGCAGCGTATGTGGCAGACTGCAGTGTATGATACAGCACAAGAGGGTCCATTGAACGTCCTGTCAGCTGCTGCTGTAATAATTACAGATATTTGTAGACATAGCCCCAGATATCAAGAGCAAGGGAAATTTTTTTTTCATCTTAATCCTAGTTATTTGCTTAAAAAGCAATCCAGAGTACACCATTATTCTGCTGCATTTGCTTGTTCTCACTGCAGAATAAAGCCAGATCTGTTCCATATTTCAGCAATAAAAATCCAGAAATTTGAACTGAACGTGGAGAATATTGGCCTCCTTTTCCATTCCTTTGCAGTGTGTCGGTGAAGCTATTCACACTAGGTCTCCGTGTAGAATAACATTAGTAAATTACAGGCCTACTATTTAAAACTGTGGTTCACTGCCAGACATATCACCTATAAGACTGTTCAAAAATCATACACTTCTTCCATTTCCATTCCATTGCAGTGTGTCAGTGAAGCTATTCACACTAGTTCTTTGTGTAGAATAATATTAGTAAATTACAGGCCTACTATTTAAAACCGTGATTCTGTCAGACATATCATCTATAAGACTGTTCAAAATCAAACATTTCTTCCATTTCCATTCCGTTTCAGTGTGTCAGTGAAGCTATTCACACTAGGTCTCCGTGTAGAATAATATTGGTAAATTACAGGCCTACTATTTAAAACTGTGGTTCTCTGTCAGACATATCACCTATAAGAGTGCTCCAAAATTAGCCATTTCTTCCATTTTCATTCTGTTGCAGTGTGTCGGTCAAGCTATTCATACTAGACGTCTGTGAAGGATAGTATTAGCAAATTACAGGCCTGCTATTTAAAACTGTGGTTCTCTGTCAGACATATCACCTATAAGAGTGTTCCAAAATCAGACATTTCTTCCATTTTGATTTTGTTGCAGTGTGTCGGTCAAGCTATTCACACTAGGTGTCTATGAAGAATAGTATTAGCAAATTACAGGCCTGCTATTTACTGTAAAATTGTGGTTCTTTTTGGCAGACGTATCACATATAACTGCATTCCAAAATCAGCCAGTTCTCATGAACGTGAAAAATATTGTCCTCCATTAAAAATGGGAAAGTTGCTTTACAAGGGACGGGGAAGTGGACTTGATGGTGATGGTGCATGCAGAGGCCGAGGACAAGCTGAAATTGTGCCACAACAAACACCCACATCTTGTCGCTCGACCTTCCTAGGGGACCGCAGAACAGCACTATTGAACACAGAGTAGTGTCAAAAGGTTGTTGGTTTGATAGCAGATAATGCTGCCAGTCACTTTGCCACCACCCTGTCTTCCACACGGTCAAGTCTCAGTAGCCGAGAGTGTGACCCACATATTCCTCACCCTGATCCTCCTTCCTTCCACCATGCCGAGTGCCCAGATACAACTGATCCCACACTTGAACACTCAGAAGAGTTGTTCACTTTTCCATTTGTAGATTCGGGCCACTCACCCGGCCAGCTTCAAGCGAGTCAAGAGGAGAACGTGTGTAGCGATGCCCAAACATTGGAGCAGCCACAGTCACAAGAAGGCGACGGTGGGAAAGTGCAATTACTGTCGCAAGAGGTGGATGATGATGATGATGAGACACAATTGCCAGAAAGTCAGGAGGAGGAACAGGGTGCAAAAGTGGAAGAAGAGGTGGTGGATGATATATTAACTGACCCAACCTGGAAGGGCGGCATACAGAGCGAAGACAGCAGCATACAGGGGAAGGGAGGCGTAGCACCACAACAGGCAGGAAAAAGCAGTGTGGTGGCCGCAGACAGAAGGCAGGCGACCGTTCTCCGTAACACCAACACGAAGGAAGTTGCCAGTACAACTGCTAGGTCTTCCCGAGTCTGGTTATTTTTTAAAAATTCTGCAGATAACCCCAAAAAGGCTATTTGCACCACCTGCCAGGCCAGCATCAGCAGGGGTAGCAAAACTAGCAGCCTGACCACCACCAGCATGATCAGGCACAAGGCAGCAAAGCACCCGACTAAGTGGACCAAACCCCATGGTTCAGCAACAGTGTCTGGGGATGACAGCACTGCTTGTTCCGCTGTTGTGCATGCATGCAAATCCCCTGTCCATGGCGCATGCCAAGATGCCTCCTGCCCTGCACCTGTCGTTGAACACTCTCAATTAGCACCATCAGCAAGCACATCCACGTCCTTGTCCCAGCGCAGCGTTAAGATCTCGCTACCCCACTCCTTGCAACGCAAGCACAAATACACAAAGCCAGCGCCCCACAGGTCAAACTACTAAATTCACACATTTCTCGAATGCTTGCACTCGAAATGTTGCCTTTTAGGCTCGTGGAGACGGAAGCTTTCCGCAACCTGATGGCGGCGGCCGTTCCTCGGTACTCGGTCCCCAGCCACCACTATTTCTCCCGGTGTGCCATCCCCGCATTACACGAGCACGTGTCCCACAACATTAGATGTGCCCTCAACTACACAGTTACTGGGAAAGTCCACCTAACCACGGACACGTGGACAAGTGCTTGTGTGCAGGGATGGTACATCTTGCTGACAGCACACTGGGTTAATATAGTGGAAGCCAGGACCCAGTCGGACCTTGAGACGGAACACGTCCTCCCGATGCCGAGGATTGTGGGCACTGGGTCAATCAGGGTTTCCCCCACATTCTACAGCTCCTGCACCTCCTCCTCCTCTTCAGCCTCCATCTCTGAAATGACTACATCAGTCACAAACTGGAAGCACTACCTTGGCCAAGTGGCAACAGGCTGTGCTGAAGCTAATATGCTTAGGTGACAAACCGCACAATGCTGAAAAATTGTGGACAGCTCTGAAAGAGCAGGCAGATCTGTGGCTGACACCGCTGACCCTACAGCTAGGCATGGTCGTGTGTGACAATGGTCGGAACCTGGTGGCTGCTCTGAGGCGAGGCAAGCTCACACACATACTATGCCTGGCCCATGTTCTTAACCTCATGGTTCAGCAGTTTCTCAAAACCTACCCGGATCTGTCGGATCTGCTTGTCAAAGTACGCCACCTGTGTGCCTATCTTAGAAAGTCAGCTACAGCTTCCGCCGCCCTTGCCGTGCTTCAGCAGCATTTGCAGCTTCCAGCTCACTGACTGATCTGCGATGTCCCCACGCATTGGAGCTCTGCATTGCAGATGTTGGAACAGATTTGTGAGCAGAAGAGGGCAGTTGTTGACTACCAGGATTAACAAGACCGTCGGTATTCAGGTCAGAATCCACACATAAAACCTCAGGAGTGGACATGGATGTCAGACATATGTACCATCCTCCAAAACTTTGAGGACTCCACCAAGTCGGTGAGCGGCGATGACGTCATAATTAGCGTCACCATCCTGCTTCTGTCTTCTGAAACGCTCTCTGCTCACAATTAAAGAGGATGCATTGCAGGCAGAGCATGATGAGATGGAGCAAGGAACCATACAGGGTGATTTCACACAGCCCAGACTCATCTCATCCCAACTTGGATTGGGTTACAATGAAGAAGAGGAGGAGGAGGAAGAACAGGAGCTAGTTCCTGCGCTATAGATGGTACTACCTGCACAACTGTCATGCCGTCTGTTCAGCTAGCGTGGATGGCATTAGAGGACAAGGAGATGCAGGAGGAGGAAGATAAGGAGGAGAGCATGGTCAGTCATCCTCTTGGTGAAGACACGGAAATCTTGCCTGTTAGCAATCTGGCACACATGGCTGAGTTTATGTTATGCTGCCTTTCCTGTGACCCTCGCGTTGTCCAAATTTTGGGTGACAGTCATTATTGGTTGATGACACTTCTAGACCCATGCTACAAAGAAAACTGTCTCTTATTCCTTTGCAGGACAGACCTAATAAAATGCTGCAGTACGAGAAGGCCCTTGTTTCGGAATTATTAAAAAAAAGTCCATCTGAAAACGCTGGCGGCAGAGGTCACAGTTCGTTGGACAACGAAGGAGTACAGGCGAGAGAGATACAAATGCAATCCAGCAGAGGCAGAGGAACACTGTCAAAGCTCTTGAACAGTTTTCTCAGACCCTCCCATCGCACAAGCCCTGATGCGCTGGGTACTCTCCCAAGGAGGGAAAAGTTGCGAAAGATGCTAAGGGAGTACCTTGCCGACCGTACCAACATCCTCCGTGATTCCTCTGTGCCTCAGAATTATTGGGTATCCAAGCTGGACACGTGGCATGAACTTGCTCTCTACGCCTTGGAGGTCCTGACCTGCCCTGCGGCTAGCGTTTTGTCAGAGCGGCTTTATAGTGCCACTGGTGGAATTATAATTGATAGGCACATCCGCCTGTCAACTGAAAATGCTGACAGGCTGATACTTATAAAAATGAACAAGGGCTGGATTGGGCCAGATTTCTCAACACCACCGAATGATAGCAGCGTAACCTAAACTCAAATCCAGTGTCTTTTTTTGGGAGGTCTAACTCTATTCCTATGCACCTCTGTCTTCACACCCAGACATGGGTATATGCTTCCTGATTTTGTCTATTTGCTCTTGTCCTCCTCCTTCTCCGCATCCTCATCCTCCACCACCATATCACCACCATATGTACCATATCAACATATCTACTTCAATTGCAAGGGACATTGGAGTTCCTTTGGCAGCTGTTGCTTCACTGCATAGGCAAAAAGTATGGCAGAACCACTTCCTAATAATGGGAACATTGTTTTCAGGAGGCCCTCCGACCTCTACGTCTCTTGCAAGGGGCATTGGAGTTCCTCCAAATTTTTGGCAGCCATTGCATTCACTGCATACCCTTTAACTGTATAGCAGACCCTCTGCTTTCTAATGGGAACATGTTGTTACTGTGGCCCAGCTTTATGTGTCTTTAAATTGTTAGTAGAGTTTTTCTGAAATTTTGGCAGCCGTTGCACTCACTGCATACCCTATAACTGAATATCAGACCCTCTCCTTTCTAATGGGAACATATCGCACTTGTTACTGTGGCCCAGCATTATGTGTCTTTAAATTGTTAGTGGGGTTTTTCCCAAATTTTGGCAGCCCTTGCAGTCACAGCATGTGCATTACCACTATAGGAGACCTGCTCCTTTCCTTTATAATGGGAACATTTTTTCTACTGAGACCCTCCTCTAAGTCTCTTCAAAGTGTTATTGGGTTGAGTCCAAATTTTTGACAGGCCTTGCAGTCATTAGATACGCAATAGCAGTATAGGAGACCCACTCGTTAATAATGGGAACAACAAAGCATAGTAGGCTGATGGCTCTCTAACAATAGCGAGGGCCAAATGCTGGCCCTTTAAGAATAGTAAGAGCCGCCTGATGGCCCTATAAAAATAGGTTTTGTGATTTTCAGAGTCCCTCCATCATAAATGAAACCGTATGTGTCTGACGATGTGTCACACACCACTTGACCAGATAAAATGTTAAAATGACATTTCCGAGTGAATGCATTTGTCTTAAAAAATAACGTAAAACAAATAAAAACACAGTAGAATCTTTGTTTAGTATAAAAAACAGATTCGCCAATGTAACCTCAATGTAATCACATTGTTCAGCTCCTGCACCTCCTCCTCCAGTTCGGCCTCCATCTCCTAAATGAACACATCAGCCACAAGCTGAAAGCACTGCAGCACTGCCTTGGCCAAGTGGCAACAGGCTGTGCTGAAGATAACATGCTTGATGCTTAGGTGACAAACCGCCCACCGCTGTAGAGTTGTTGAAAGCTGTTACACAGCAGACTGATCTGTGGCTCTCACCGCTGAGCATACAGCCAGGCATGGTCGTGTGTGACAATGGGTTTAACCTGGTGATGGAGAAATGACAGCCGGAGTAGATACGGTTTTCTCTATGCCAGTCCTTTCACCGAGCAAAAGAATATGGCTGTGGTGGAATACAACTTCCACTGAGAAGCAGTTTCAGACTGAAAAACATTGGGCCCACCAGAGGATTTGATTCTGAGGGCTCACCTTTCTCATCCGCTCAAGAGCCCCATAGCAGCTTCAAAGTTTTCGCTATCATGAACTTTCTTGATAGAGAAGCCAGGGAACACCCAAGGATTCTCTGGTGGGACCGTCCAACCCTGCTGAGAAGCAGTCCTGGCTAAGAAAAGTGTGTGGGAAGTTTCCCGGACACTCTATGGCTCCTTTTTTACTGAGGTGGAAACCCACGCAAACACAGGGAGAACATACAAAATCCTTGCAGATGTTGTCCTTGTTGGGATTTGATCCCAGGATCCCAGCACTGCAAGGCTTCAGTGCTAACCACTGAGCCAATGTGCTGCCGTTCACCCTCTGATATCTAACAGCCTGGAGAAACTTGCACCTACTGCCACTCTGTCTTCAGCTCCGTTGTGAGAAACTAATATATTTGGGCAGCCACTCAGTCTACCAAATAAAATTCCTGAGAAGGAAATTCGGGATGGCTTCGCTGCTGGTACTGGGGACAATGCTAATACCATGGCGTCGTACCATAGTTTACTGAAAATTTTCCAGGCTGGTAGGAGGCAAGCAGATTCCA
Source organism: Phyllobates terribilis (assembly GCF_046119375.1). Taxonomy (NCBI): domain Eukaryota; kingdom Metazoa; phylum Chordata; class Amphibia; order Anura; family Dendrobatidae; genus Phyllobates; species Phyllobates terribilis. The sequence continues at coordinate 193,181,131 of NW_027362764.1, forward strand.
ACAGAAAAGTACCAGCAGTAATGTTCAGGGACCCACGCTTGTGGTAGGCGGAGACGATACCGGGAGAAATTGTGGCGGCTGGGGTCCGAGTATGAACACCCGGCCGCCGGGCCATGAGGTTGTTGACAACTTCCGCCTCCACGAGCCTAAAAGGCCACATTTCAAGTGCAAGCAGCTGCTCATAAATCTGGCAGTTTACTATTGCGGCCTGTGGGTGGGTGGGTGGGTGGCTGGCTGCATATTTGCGCTTGCATTCCAAGTAACAGAAAACTAAGCAGATGTTGGCCTCTTTCATCATCATGGCCTCACCTCGGCACTATGAACTCTCCTGAAGGAGAAGCCAGGGCCAGACCGGAGGAGTCTCCGGTTCTCTGGTGAGCCTGTCCAACCCTGCCAAGAAGCAGCCCTGGTTAAGAAAAGTGTGTGGGAAGGTTCCTGGACACTTTATGGCTGCTTTTTTAATGTGGATTGAACCTGCTTATGCATGTTATTCCTCAAACCGCATTGCAGATCAGGCAATTGCCCAACACTGTAGCCATGAAATTAAAGGCGAAAAGAAAGGTGTTTGTGTGTCGAAGCACCACCGATAAGTGCGAGCTGATGTTGGATGGGCAGCCATTGCTTATGCAACAAGCTGCATTAGAGGACTTCCTGGGAAATATGACACCTGGAGTAGATACGGTTTCCCTCTATGCCAGTCCTTTCACTGAGCTAAAGAATGTGGCTGTGGTGAAATACAACTCTCACTGAGAAGCAGTGTCAGACTGAAAAACATTGGGCCCACCAGAGGATTTTATTCTGTGGGCCCACCTTTTTCTCCCGCTCAAAAAGCCCCATAGCAGTTGCAAAGTTTTCACTATCATGAACTTGCCTGATGGAGAAGCCAGGGCCCACCTGAGGATTCTCTGGTGGGCCCGTCCAACCCTGCTGAGAAGCAGCCCTAGCTAAGAAAAGTGTGTGGGAAGGTTCCCGGACACTCTATGGCTACATTTTTAATGTAGACTGGCTCCGTACTGTCTCTGGCCACATTCACCTGTCCACGTGTTTGTGGTTAGGTGTGCCCTCCCCAGTAAGTGCACTGGGGAGGGCACGGGTAATGTTGTGGGACCCGCGCTTGTGGAAGGCGGAGATGACACCGGGAGAAATAGTGGCGGCTGGGGACAGAGTATGGACACCTGGACACTGCCACCATGAGGTTGTAGACAGCTTCCGCCTTCATGAGCCTAAAAGGCCACATATCAAGTGCAAGCAGTTGCCCATAAATCTGGCAGTTTACTATTGCAGCTTGTGGGTGGGTGACTGGCTGCATCCTTGCGCTTGCATTGCAAGGAATGGGGTAGGGTCAACTGAATGCTGCACTGAGACAAGGACGTGGATGGTGATTGTTGCAAGTCTGCAACAACAGGTGCATAGCAGGAAGCATCTTTTCATGTGCCAAGGATCACTTATGATGGGCACACTTTTAGGCAGTGACCTAGGAGTCAGAGATGCTTCCAGGGGTCTTCCCCATGCTGTTCCCATGTCTTTTCAGCACTGTATGCATGTGTCTGATGATGTGTCACACACCACATGGCCAGATAAGGTTGTAAAATGTTAAAATGACATTTTCCAGTGAATGCATTAGTCTTGGTTGAAAGCAATGCAAAAGTTCAAAAACACATCAAAAACGCTATGTGTGAACATAGCCCAAGGTGTGGAGGAACATTTTTGTTTCTGTTTATTTATTTTGCCTTATATACAAGTCATTACCCTGGAAAGAATGTTCCTTAACATATTTCCCAGGAAAATCCATTTTGTTTTCAGTTTTGCATGTTTTATTGTGAGTCAGTAAAAGTGGCATAATACCTCTGACAACATTGTTGACAGCAGTGACCTGGGCATCAGAAATGCTTCCAGGCGTCTTCCCCATGATGATCCCATGTCATTTGAGCACTGTTCCCATCGATTTGGGAAATTTTTAGGCCCTCTGCAGACCGCAGAGGGGAGCCGCAGGAAAAATGCTTGAGTTTCCCATAGACTTACATTGGGCTCGTTACTCGGTTCGAGCACTCGAGCATTCCAATTTGCTCAACTTGAATGAGTACCCGAGCATTTTAGTGCTCGCTCATAGCTACTGGCTACATCTCAGCTTAAAATTGTTTGGGGCAGATATTCTTCTCCACACAGGAGTACACAGACTTGATAAATTCAAAATGGATATGTAAAGCAGACTGCATCTCAGCTTAAAAAATTACAGGAAAATATACAGTACAGGCCAAAAGTTTGGACACACCTTCTCATTTAAAGATTTTTCTGTATTTTCATGACTATGAAAATTGTACATTCACACTGAAGGCATCAAAACTATGAATTAACACATGTGAAATTATATACTTAACAAAAAAGTGTGAAACAACTGAAAATATGTCTTATATCCTAGGTTCTTCAAAGTAGTCACCTTTTGCTTTGATGACTGCTTTGCACACTCTTGGCATTCTCTTGATGAGCTTCAAGAGGTAGTCAACAGAAATGGTCTTCCAACAATCTTGAACGAGTTCCCAGAGATGCTTAGCACTTGTTGGCCCTTTTGCCTTCACTCTGCGGTCCAGCTCACCCCAAACCATCTCGATTGGGTTCAGATCTGGTGACTGTGGAGGCCAGGTCATCTGGCGTAGCACCCCATCACTCTCCTCCTTGGTCAAATAGCCCTAACACAGCCTGGAGGTGTGTTTGGGGTCATTGTCCTGTTGAAAAATAAATGATGGTCCAACTAAACGCAAACCGGATGGAATAGCATGCCGCTGCAAGATGGTGTGGTAGCCATGCTGGTTCAGTATGTCTTCAATTTTGAATAAATACCCAACAGTGTCACCAGCAAAGCACGCCCACAACATCACACTTCCTCCTCCATGCTTCACGGTGGGAACCAGGCATGTAGAGTCCATCCGTTCACCTTTTCTGTGTCGCACAAAGACACAGTGGCTTGAACCAAAGATCTCAAATTTGGACACAACAGACCAAAGCACAGATTTCCACTGGTCTAATGTCCATTCCTTGTGTTCTTTAGCCCAAACAAGTCTCTTCTGCTTGTTGCCTGTCCTTAGCAGTGGTTTCCTAGCAGCTATTTTACCATGAAGGCCTGCTGCACAAAGTCTCCTCTTAACAGTTGTTGAAGAGATGTGTCTGCTGCTAGAACTCTGTGTGGCATTGACCTGGTCTGTAATCTGAGCTGCTGTTAGCCTGCGATTTCTGAGGCTGGTGATTCGGATAAACTAATCCTCAGAAGCAGAGGTGACTCTTGGTCTTCCTTTCCTGGGGCGGTCCTCATGTGAGCCAGTTTCTTTGTAGTGCTTGATGGTTTTTGCAACTGCACTTGGGGACACTTTCAAAGTTTTCCCAATTTTTCGCACTGACTGACCTTCATTTCTTAAAGTAATGATGGCCACTCGTTTTTCTTTACTTAGCTGCTTTTTTTGCCATAATACAAATTCTAACAGTCTATTCAGTAGGACTATCAGCTGTGTATTCACCAGACTTCTGCACAACACAACTGATGGTCCCAACCCCATTTATAAGGCAAGAAATCCCACTTATTAAACCTGACAGGGCACACCTATGAATTGAAAACCATTTCCGGTGACTACCTATTGACGCTCATCAAGAGAATGCCAAGAGTGTGCAAAGCAGTCATCAAAGCAAAAGGTGGCTACTTTGAAGAACCTAGAATATAAGACATATTTTCAGTTGTTTCACACTTTTTTGTTAAGTATATAATTCCACATGTGTTAATTCATAGTTTTGATGCCTTCAGTGTGAATGTACAATTTTCATAGTCATGAAAATATAGAAAAATCTTTAAATGAGAAGGTGTGTCCAAACTTTTGGTCTGTACTGTATATATCAATAGAGATAAACAAAACCTTTGCGTAAACATACAAAACCTATAAAAATGTATTCTTTATTTAAATATCAGGAGGCCAGGTAAAAGAAAAATCAAGAGAGATATCATCATAGGTATATGGTGAATAAGGCAGGCTATATAGGTTTGTTTAGTGGCTGTTTATAAATTGAGTCATGCATTAGTCCCACACGCCTCCCTTCCTCTAATCCTACCTCTCAGAATGGTAGTCTCCTGTCCCACACTTTACACTGCGCATGTCATGCTCTCCTCATGACTAGAGGTCGCGCCTGCAAATAATTCTCGGCGTGTGTACCGTCACTTCTGGTCCATCTCATGGTGGAACGCAAAAGAAGTTACTGCGCATGTACATATATGTCACATCCGGTCCAGCGGTGACGTACCATGCAATATTGAGGTATGTTCTGGTATATTTTGCACTGATAGACATTACAAAGTACCTAGAATGCCATTTTGTATGTGATAGATTGGTGCATACTGATAGGGGTGTAGACATATAAATGGGAGACTCTGATGTGCCCCAGGTTCTGAGATGTCAGCTCACATCCCGGTAAATGCATGTGTAGTACCACTTTCTGTTTGCAGTCTATTGTGAAACCCGAGCGTCACCGCTGGACCGGACGTGACGTATATACGCATGAGCAGTAACTTCTTTTGCTTTCCACCGTGAGTTGCAGAAGTCACTTATGGAAGTGATGGTACATGTATGCAGGCGCGACCTCTAGTGATGAGGAGAGCATAACATGCGCAGTGTAAAGTGTGGGACAGGAGACTACCATTCTGAGAGGGAGTATTTGATGAAAGGGGGCGTATGGGACGAATGGATGACTCCATTTATAAACAGCCAATAAACAAACCTATATAGCCTGCCTTATTCACCATGTACCTATGATGATATCTCTCTGAATTTTTCTTTTACCTGGCCTCTTGATGAATCGACAGGACAGGGAAACGCGTCGCGGTGGTTTCAAGAATACGAGATAAGTTACATTATCAGGATATGCATGTTTATTGATATATACGCTAGTATAGTGTGACATACGCACGTGGTCAAAATTGTTGGTCGTTTAATGAAAAAAAAAACCACAATGGTCACAGAAATAACTTGAATCTGACATAAGTAATAATAAATTAAAAATCTATGAAAATGAACAAGTGAAAGTCAGACATTGCTTTTCAACCCTGCTTCCACAGAATTTAAAAAAAAATTAAACTCATGAAATAGGCCTGGACAGAAATGATGGTACCCCTGAAAATAACGTGACACAAGGGACATGTTAAATCAAGTTGTGTCCACTAATTAGCATCACTAGTGTCTACAATCTTGTAATCAGTCAGTGGTCCTGTTTATAGGCTCAGATACTCACTATTCTGTTTGGTGACATGGTGTGTACCACACTCAACATGGACCAGAGGAAGCAAAGGAAAGAGTTGTCTCAGGAGACTAGAAAGAAAATTATAGACAAGCATGTTAAAGGTAAAGGTTATAAGACCATCTCCAAGCAGCTTGATGTTCCTGTGACTACAGTTGCACATATTATTCAGAAATTTAAGATCCATGGGACTGTAGCCAACCTCCATGGACGTGGCCGCAGGAGGAAAATGGATGACAAATCAAAGAGACGGATAATACGAATGGTAACAAAAGAGCCCAGGATAACTTCTAAAGAGATTAAAGGTGAACTTCAAGCTCAAGGAACATCAGTGTCAGATCGCACCATCCGTCCTTGTTTGATCCAAAGTGGACTTCATGGGAGACGACCAAGGAGAACACTTTGTTGAAAAAAATTCATGAAAAAGCCAGACTGGAATTTGCCCAACTACATGTTGACAAGCCACAAAGCTTCTGGAAGAATGTCCTATGGACAGATGAGACAAAAATGGAAGTTTTTGGCAAGGCACATCAGGTCTATGTTCACAGACGGAAAAATGAAGCATATCAACACTGTCCCTACTGTGAAACATGGAGGAGGCTTTGTTATGTTCTGGGGCTGCTTTGCTGCATCTGGCACAGGGTGTCTTGAATCTGTGCATGGTACAATGAAATATCAAGACTATCAAGGGATTCTAGAGAGAAATGTGCTGCCCAGTGTCAGAAAGCTTGGTCTCAGTCGCAGGTCATGGGTCCTGCAAAGGATAATGACCGAAAACACACAGCTAAAAAACACCTAAGAATGGCTAAGAGGAAAACATTGGACTATTCTGAAGTGGCCTTCTATGAGCCCTGACCTAAATCCTATTGAGCATCTTTGGAAAGAGCTGAAACATGCCGTCTGGAAAAGGCAACCTTCAAACACGAGACAACTGGAGCAGTTTGCTCATGAGGAGTGGGCCAAAATACCTGTTGAGAGGTGCAGAAGTTTCATTGACAGTTACATTGACATTGACAGTTACAGGAATCGTTTGATTACAGTGATTGCCTCAAAAGGTTGTTCAACAAAATATTAAGTTAAGAGTACCTTCATTTATGTCCAGGACTATTTCATGAGTTTAATTTTTTAAAAATTCTGTGGAAGCAGGGTTGAAAAGCAATGTCTGACTTTTATTTGTTCATTTTCATAGATTTTTAAGTTATTACTTTTGTCAGACTCAATTTTTTCTGTGACCATTGTGGGTTTTTCTTTCATTAATTGAGGGGTACCAACAATTTTGACCACGTGTGTATGTATTAGAGGATGTAGTCACCTATTTCTCTGTACATAGCTCACTTTATCAGGGCAAAACAAGGAGAGTGAGGGACAGCCGCTGAGGAATGGGGGCGCCAAATTCGTTTTATAGGGTGCCAACCCCCCACGCTAGGCAGTATCAGTACAGGCTACAGACAGGGAAAGCTAAGGATTCTATCATATATAATATGCCGGTATCCATGTCCATGAAGTCCCATAGGGACACTGGTTCTTGAGTACGATTATGACTGTATGGCGTAATTTTTATTCTCTGAGCACGGGGGGTTTTTTTGGAGTATTTTTAAGATTATTTAAATAAAGAATACATTTTAGAGGTTTTGTATGTTTACACGTACATCTCAGCTTAAAATTGTTTGGGGCAGATATTCTTCTCCACACAGGGGTACACAGACCTGATAAACTCAAAATTGGTATATAAAGCAGACTGCATCTCAGATTAAAATTGTTTGGGGCAGATATTGTTCTACATACAGGGGGAAAAAAACATGTTAGGTATGAGCAGCTTCCTAACCCTCAACTTTATTGTGCTGTCAGGGCAAGAAGAGGAGAAAGGTGACTCTGAGGGCGAGGAAAGGGATAACACATTGGATGATGAAGAGGTTGTACATCCAACTTGGTGTGAACCCAGAGGCACACAGCTTAGTAGCTCATCTGAGTAAGTGGAGGAGGAGGAAGACGAGGAGGTTACGTTGCATCCTATGGCGCAGACACGGAGTGATGCAAGCACGAGGAGCACTGCATCCTTAGCGACAACCGTGGCAGTGACCAGCAGCGGTCGCGGATCTGCAGCTCGCAGGGGCGGCAAGGGTTGCCTAGCCTGGGCCTTTTTTGAGACCACAAAGGAGGAGCCAGCTCACGTAATCTGCAAACTTTGCGCTAAAATACTCAGTAGGTTTAAAAAATGCAATAATTTGACTATTACATGCATGAACTTTCACATGTGCAATCAACATGCGTTACTCTGGCAATCTCACTGCGATAAAATGCGGACCTCAACAACCATCAGCCGCCCCATCAACCGCATCTGCTGCTTCTTCCTCCTCCTCTGTTACCATGCCAAGTATTGTCACGCAGGTCTCCCACCGCAGAACTTCTGGTTCTCTACCCACTCCGGTCAGGCTAAGTGAGAGCCCGTCAGCTGTAACGGAAGCGGACATGCCTGCTGTGTTTGTTTCACCGAGCACACCACATGCTTCTCAATCCACCGTAACATCTGCGCCTGCACCTCACTCACAGTTCAGCAGTTTGTCCTTTTCACCGTACCCCGCCCTCTCTCAGCAATGCAGCCAGCTCTCGGTCCCACAGTTGTGGTCACATAAAAGATAGTTTCCTCCCACATATGACAAAGCTAAGATGTGGAACTCCACCTTCTCCAATCTGTTCGCCACGGAAATGGTGGTGTCAGGCCCTAATTTTTTGAACTGTGAACACTCCTGTATGGCTGCTTTTTTACTGAGGAGGTAACCGGAGAACCTGAGGGAAACCCTCGCAAACACGGGGAGAACATATAAACTACTTGCAGATGTTGTCCTCTATCATCATAAAGGAGTTAGCTCGTTGTCTAGGAGACTGACCACCTCTGCTGTCTACCTTGTGAATATTGTGTTGAAGCTTGCAAGATGTCTTGGGTTTAACTTGACAGAGAGGAGCCAGAAGACCACAGCGTCTTGTTCCTCCTACTCCTGCACTCATTAGAAGCCTTTCGCCTTCATATTAATCAGTGCATTGGTTAAGCTGCTCAGTTGTGAGCTCCCGGAAGCTTACCATGATTTAGGCTCTCAGCAGATTTGTCCCGTGCATCTCCTATACTGTGATAATGCTGTACCCCAACACATCAGACTGTCACCTACCGTGGAAACTTTGAAAAGGAAGCTGAAGACCCACTTCTTGTGACAAGCATACAATCTGCTGTAAGCCTCACTCCAGCATACCACTGCACGACTAGCTGTACCCTGACCTACTGTACCCTCACCCATCTCTTGTACATTGTTTGTGCGCCCTCGCAGGCAGGGTCCTCGCTCCTCTTGTACCAGTCGGTGACCCCTTTTCACATGTAACGTGCCAAGGAAAAAATGTCACTGTAATAGTAATAATAATTATGGTACTTGTACTCCGGGTCAATTGATGGCACTTTCCTGGTGTCTACCCCTATTTTGATGCATTTTGGCAGCTTTTGGGCCCATTTGAAGGTGTTGTATATGCATTTTTTTTGTCCCCTCATTGAAACCTATTGTGTTCGAAAATGTTTGTCGAATTAATCAACGAATAAATTTAGTTATTCGGCGAACATTTCCGAGCCAAACATTGAAATGTTCGCCCATCTCTAATTGGGACACCACAGGATCCATAATCAGCGAGTCACACTATGTACTAAGCAAAGTCAGACATACTGTATGTACACTGTTGTTAATGACAACAACCTGCAGCAGTGATAATCCAGACCAGTATAGGGTACACCAGGGCCAGCCTTCATTGATCAGGGGCACCATTTGCATATTTAGGATGCCAACCTCCATGGCAAGGCAGGGAACACCAGGCATTTGATAGGATAACCTGCAGGCTATGTATAGGACCTACCCTTTTTCTTGCTAATCCATATCTGACATGTGGAAACCTCAGAGCTGATAGCTCCTTTAATATCTTATTGTGCATCTATTCACTTGATGTACTTATGGTACCATTTATTTGGTGAAATAATGGGTTCCTGTGTAGAATGCAAGAGGTTGCATTGACGATTGAAACATCTATAGATTGAACTGTTCTGTCGATTATGTAAAAACAACGCATGTTCAGTTTTGTAGCCATTGTTAACACAGTAGCATAAAAAAATTAGACATGATGGAAACTTGATTGATTTCTCACATGTCAATAAAGATAAAAAAAATGAATTAGAAAAACAATTACTGATCACAATGGATATGTATCATGGCTTTTCTAATAAAAAGAAAAACATGATGTCAGGGTGAACAGAGTTCTAGGCTCCCTTGGAATTACAGAATCTGAAGGTACAGCCTGTCAGCAAAATGGGAACCAAGGAAAGGTTGCGTCCTCCATTCTGAACTTTTTCTTTCCATACTAAACTGTAGTCTGTCTGTCTCTCACTTTTCCCTGCAAATTTTCTACAAAATCATTCAGGCTCAAGCTCGCGTTCTGTCCCCAACCACTGTCACTCCATTCTCACTCCCATAGCTGGAAGAGGAATTGCTGGTTGGATGAATGGCTGTCAGGTTTTATTCCAATCAACAGTTCTGATTAGAGATCGGACATCAGCCACAGAACAAATATGCCAGCTAGCATGCGGAAGAGAAGGCAACCATAAACAGTAGCTAGAAAAGTTACTTAATTAGGTGCCACTCCCTGAACACTACAGTCCTTGGATGCCTTGTGGCAAATACATCCTTAGTCAGCCGTGATGAAAGGCTCTGGTCATTGCTTCTTCTCAGGTTGTCATTTGTTGCTGCATTCTTCTTCAGCTACAGGGTTTTGACCAATCAATGCGCTGATAGGTGAGAGGCCACTATTGTGGCAACCAAACAATCCCTCACCCTTGCTATGATCTGTTACAGCCTCCTACATTAACTGCCAGGCTCATCCTCTGACTGCCCTGACCTGCGGACCAAGTAATGAAGGTGCTGTTTGGATCGGAATACTGCAATTTTTCCCCTTGTGACAGTAATCTGTCATTTTTCACCCTCATACTAGAGCAGGTTTCCCCAACTTCAGTCCTCAAGGCCCACCAACAGGTTATGTTTTCAGGATTTCCTTAGTATTGCACAGGTGATAATTACATCACCTGCACAGGCAATAATGCCATCACCTGTGCAATACTAAGGAAATCCTGAAAACATGATTTGTTGGTGGGCCTTGAGGACTGGAGTTGAGGAACACTGTACTAGAGGCCATGGAGTTATTTACCCAGCAAAGTTTATGTATTTTTCTGGTGCCATTCAGATAATGGAAAAGTTCTAATTCACAAGTTATTTATAGTATTTATTTAGCTTATATGATTTATATCCCAATAATTCTTTAACTTTGTTAAGAAGAATTAACTGGGTAGAAAGGCAAAATGAGCAAATGCAAGCACACAATGCTATATAATATGAACTTTGCAATGTAGTAAGAGGATAACAACTTTGATGGGAGGGCTTCTTTAAGACGGATCAGGGCCTTATGCATGCTTAACTGTATATATATTTTTTTCATTTTTTGGTGATGCCTAAAAGCTGACGCTTTTGAATGCTTGTGAAACCTACTATATGACATCAATCTATATGGGCAATAAGTCTTTCCTAATTTATAAATGTATACATTTTTGTTAAATATCCGGAACATACACCTTTTATGAAAATGTTGAAACCTGCTATTAGATATTAAAATATCTAGAACCATGACAATGATTTTAAGAACAAAAGCCAAAAATAATCAGTGTATTACGCTAATTAAAATAGTTATATATGAATTGATCCGGTGAAAACAAAACCTGTGTTGTTTTATTGATTGCCGTATTGTAATGCTCATCCGTGCATCATGGGGCTAACCTCAGATGTTCTCAATAAGAATTAATATATATAAGAGCATGTGACTATCGGCCAGATAAAGCAGGTGCCTGAAGGTCGGTACAAAGTTATAAAGAAAATAATGCAGGGCAATCTAAATATGTGTAACCTTGGGGCATATTATGTAAAGAGAACTGACATTAATAAGGGATTAAAATATAATCGGGATAAAGCAATTTGATTATTTTATCATTTAAATGGATTTAAAACCTCTAATTCCTGACCCTGTGTTTGGCCTTCTTTGAAGTCTAAACTGCCTGTGTGACTATAGCGGCTCTTGCTGAGAAGCGAGAGCTAATCATTACCATTAAGATTTCTTTTAATTCCTCTCTTACATTTTCTTTCCCTCCAGTCTTATTCTTTGACCTCACTTATTTCTGTAGCATTATTGATGTTGTAATACCTTCCATGTTTCAAGTCTGCAGAGTCTCTGGAGACTGCGAATTTTGAATCACAAGAGTTCATCGCATCATCAAGTTTTGCTGTAGTTTCTCCTCTGGCTGATTTATTCCCTGGAGAAAAATTTTATCATCATAGTAGAGACAATAACTCAGAAATAAGCAGGTGTCTCCAGATTCACACTTCAAGTACAATGTGCACTATGATAAGTACAATCTGATCCTGGCATTATTGCAATGCCAGTCATGTGTGTTAGTGTATTAGTCACTTTATGAACTTAATCTCTGAAAAAAAAATACATTCAGTTCAGTATAACTATTGCAAATATTAAAACGGAATGAAAACTTAATATAATAATGTGGCTCTAGAAGTGAAATGATCTGCATCATAGTTTTAATCCCAACCGAACAACACCTGTCTATATCATGGATACAGATAAAGAAAGGGCAAAATAGATGTGTGTATTTGCAGCTCTCTCCAGCCGATCTTGTAGGTTTTAGTTGTCAGACCGACAGGGACGACCTTTCCAGTTTTCAGAAGGTAACATTATTCCTTCATACTATTTGCATGTCACCAATTCCTCCAAATCCATTTGTGTATAAAGATCTTTCCATTCCAAAACGTTACCTAGAATTTGTTTGAACATTTCTATTCTCTTACCTTTGTTTTTTATTACTTTTCCTTACTGTATCTGTTTGGTCTTTCCTGATATGTCAGATTTTATGGTCATTATGTATAATTTTGGTAATCAGTCTCTAAATTGTTTTTTAGCATTTCTTTTTTTGTGGAGAGTACTGGCAGAAGAAATAGATATAACTTATTGTGCACATAACATTTTACAGTCCTTTACAATCAAATGTCCTCTTTATTTAATGCCAAACAAGGGTTTTTAATGTCTACAAGACCAACTTTAGATGTTGCAACTTGAATTTACTGCTCATACAGAGGCTAACTGGCACTATTAATTAGATGGCCACATGCATTGGACCCATCTCCCTTCTCCTATGGCCATTTTCCTTTACTTTCAATGCCAGGTTTCTCAGATAAGCCAGTGAACTTCTGACATCAGCACCTTAGGCCTTTAAAGGCCAGTTTTGGTAGAGACCAGGTGCTTGCGTATGGAGTACCATTGTCCACAGTTAAATCAAGATAGTCAAGAGATTTGATCTGCTTCATTTGTCTGAGCTCCAGCCAGGAGTCTGTTATGTCCTGTTATTTTCCTAACTTCCATGCTACAATTAGCATTAGTTTCAAGCTTGGTCCAACTTACTCGGTGTTGTCTACATCAACCTCTCAGCAAGCAAGTTACCAAATCCTTGCAACTGTACTCACTTCTGTTCACACCTGGTCTTGCAATTGCAGTAACACATCTCTTCAAGCATGTCTCCAGTTTGAATTTACTTTTCTGTTACATAGCTGGGATTAATCATTTCACTGATGGAAGATACCAGACTGCATTTACTTCTCTGTTACATCACTGCTATTAGCCATTGTTTTACTGGAAGTTACCAGACTGCATTCCTGTGATTAACTGCTTCCATGAAAGAAGATTCCAGTTTCCTATACAGATACTGTTTGTGTGTATCCACAAACCTGGCTTTGCCTCATCTGTGTTACCTGCTTATTAGTATGTCTACCATCCTTCATAATTTTCTGTCCTGATCCTTGCTGATGCACATGTCATCTGCCTAGACCTACTTCAGTACACCTCTTGTCCTTGCTGCTGATCTACATCTACAGTAAAGAGAATCCTACTCACCAGGTAAGACTATAACACTATCCTTTATGATCCATGTATGATTCATAGGTACTCAACAAGTTTCAGTAATTTTCCACTTATCTGGGTCTAAGCTGAGCATGTTGTCTTTCTAGCCGATCCCAACAAGATCAGATTAATCAGCTCCATGAAAACCTAGTAGCAGTGAATATATACTTTATCTCTCTGGACCCGTTATCTCCTCCCTACTAACCAAAATCCCACAATGTCTGTCCTCCATCTCATCCTTCTTCTCTGCTAGATTTCTAAAACTCAACATGGATAAAACAGAGTTCATCATCTTTCCACCCTCTCATTCATATCCCCCATCTGACCTATCCATCAACGTCAATGGCTGTTCACTCTCCCCAGTCCCACAAGCTTGCTGCCTTGGGGTAACCCTGGACTCTGATCTCTCCTTCAAACCACATATCCAAGCCCTTTCCACTTCCTGCCGACTCCAACTTAAAAATATCTCCCGGATCCGTGCATTCCTCAGCAAAGACTCTGCAAAAACATTAGTGCATGCCCTCATCATCTCCCGCCTCGACTACTGCAACCTCCTGCTCTGTGGCCTCCCTTCCAACACTCTTGTGCTCCTCCAATCTATTCTAAACTCTGCTGCTCGACTAATCCACCTGTCCCCCCGCTATTCCCCGGCCTCCCCCCTCTGTCAATCACTTCACTGGCTCCCCATTGCCCAGAGAATCCAGTTCAAAACCCTAACCACGGCATACAAAGCCATCCACAACCTGTCTCCTCCATACATCTGTGACCTAGTCTCCCGGTACTTACCTGCACGCAACCTCCGATCCTCACAAGATCTCCTTCTCTACTCCCCTCTTATCTCCTCTTCCAACAATCGCATACAAGATTTCTCCTGTGCATCGCCCCTACTCTGGAACTCTGTACCCCAACACATCAGACTCTCGCCTACCATGGAAGCCTTCAAAAGAAACTTGAAGACCTACCTCTTCCGACAAGCCTACAACCTGCAGTAACCACCGCTCCACCACATTACTGCATGACCTCCTCTACCCTCACCTACTGTATCCTCACCCATCCCTTGTAGACTGTGAGCCCCCGCGGGCCGGGTCCTCGCTCCTCCTTTACCAGTCGCTGACTCATTTTGTTAAGATTATGTCAATGTTTTTGCTATGTATATTCCTATCACATGTAAAGCGCCATGGAATAAATGGCACTATAATAATAAATAATAATAATAAATAATAATAATAATCTTTTATTATCTAGTCTGAGCTCTGAATTAATTTGTTAGCATGTCTGTAGTTTTATTTAAATGGGGGGGTCTATACTGGAATCTAATTAATTGGAGGGGTCTTGTCTTGGGCCTGCATTATTTTAGAGATCCATATTTTTGTGGTCTGGTCTGGGGTCTGATTTGCTTTGCGAGGTCATTTTCAGGAATGTAAATTATGTAAAGAGTATCTTTCATTTTCCTTAAAATGATAGGTCATACCTAATATATTATTCTGATCGATGGGTTTTCAGGTCCTGAGATCATAACTGATAGCTTAAAAAGTACTCTGAAACATGTAACTCATCAGACACAAACGCTCAGTCTCTGCAAGACCGTACACACTGAATGGTGTACAGACTCCAAAGAAAGTCTATGAGAATGGAGTACAGACTTCCTATTTAGTCCATACATTTCTATGTGTGCTCACTGAATGCTTCCGCCTGACAAGCTGTCCGTTTCAGAAATGGCTTTTTGAGTGTTCAGTGGATATCTTAGAACCCGACCTCCACTGATCTGTGAGACGTTAGTTACTACCTATCTAGAAAAAAAGATATTAGGTATTTCATAATGGCTCTGGTATTGAGTCTGCACTATGTGTAGACTTTTGGTCTGGAGTCTGAATCAATTTTAGAGGCCTAGTTTGGAGCAGGAATGAGTTATTATTGTCTAAATTAGTTTAGGATCTGGGGTAAAAATACATTTAACTGCCTTACAAAAACTAGTTGAGCACACCTGGTTTAACGGACAGGGCAAGAAAGCCTTTGCATAAGCTTTAGACTCAAGCTAGGCAACGTCATCATCTTCTTCAGAGGTTACTTTGCTTCTGATTCTAGGTCTACTGATACATCTTTGATGGCTGCTATTTGTAATTTTGCTAGATGACATTTTTGGTCTAGATTCTGACACCAATCCACCAGTTGAAATAGAAGAGTTGGTACCTTCAAATGTCATATTTACATGCTGCTTGCTGGCGCACATTCACTATCTGTGTAATCTCAATGTTCTGAATTGTGCGTAAGGAAGCACATTAACATTTTCTACAGCTCCCGTCTCATAATTAATTTATTGATGTGAGTTATAGATAAACATGATGATTGATGTGTCTTTTATTGCTATATAAAGTTATGTCACTGAGTCCGGGCTTCTAATACTTTAGCATAAAGTAAGAAGAGAAAGTACTTCGATTGGCTTTAGTTGAAATAGTTACATGTCAATAGACAGAAACCAATGTATATAATTTTATGGTGTAATGTTAAACTTCCGATTCCATATTTTAACTTTTATTTATTATACAATTATACATAGGCAGATTATAATAACGGCATAAAATTCATATAAAAATACAATGTTTTTCCATTTTCTTGGAGCAAGAAAAGCCAATAATCTATTATTTCTTCAACCATCTGTCGTTTTATATATAAAACAATTCTGCATATATTAATAAAGAGGGTGGCAAAAAACAGGAGTAATGATCCAAGGACCTGTCATTATGAACCTACTGTAGTGTGTATACATAGACTGGTGTCTAAGGCAAGCTGTGTTGTCAATACAAAGAGCATGCATATCTAAAAATACAATTGCTTCTCTTGTTATATTCTTAATAAATAGAGATGAAAAACTGAAACGTCTCCTGAATAGTAAATTGGTGACCTCATTTGGAATGCTACCATAAAAGAAGAAGAAAAATGGTTGTCCCAACACTTGTCAAAAAAATCCAGGAGTAAAACAACAGTTTATTTAGAAAACATTAAAATCCATCATAGCCAGAAGAAAAAACATGCTGGTTTTGTTACTGTTTCTGAACTATGGCTCCTTTATTCTTAGTTATAGCAAACTATTAAGTCTAGACCTTCCAGATAAAAAGGTATTCATGGCTATGGATGCAAATTTTTTTTCCCCTATTGCTCCTCTTTTATCAATGCATTTAATAGTTTTGTAGGTGAACAGAAGACATGATTTTATTTGTGTATGCAATATATGCAAATGTATTAATCGATTACCATCTTTCATAGTTGCTGGCTTTATTCTACTGTATATCCTTTTGCATATTTCTATAGTGTAGGTTTTCCATATATATTAGTAGTGACCATTATTCCTGTGCCTCTGTGTAAAACAGAAGATGTGAAAACGAAGCTTAGTACATGTTACCTACTGTATATATGTTCCACCAGTAAAGTTCACTTTATTTTTATAAAATAAACTGAATTCTTCCATGATATTGCACTGAATCTGGGGTTGTTGTGTTATACGACGGTATGCAGCCCGAGAAACCTTTGAAGGTTATAACAACACACAACCCATCTTCCTGATACCTAGAGTCATGACAGAACACCTCGAGTTTAGGCTCACCTTGTGAAATGGATCCACTAAGTCCCAGGTCCGGCTGGGTACACAGACCCCAGGCGTTGGTGCATATGGCAGCATAGCATGTGGGGAACAAGGATGAGACACCCTCCGGAATCGTGGGGGCCGCCGGACAGATAAATTTAAGTTAGCAGGGCAACAGGGATGTATGCCAGTAACACGGTGTGCACAGGATTTGGAGTATGTCAAACTAGAATCTTGAAAAACTAATGTTCCTTAAATAGGATCCTTAAAAATCAACAGATTGGTGCATTCCACAAAAAAAAAAAAGAGCAACCTGGTGAGCTTTGGAACTCAAAAAGACCTGGACGTCAACGGAAGACATCAGGAGTGAAGGATTGCAGCATCCTTCCCTTGGTGAAGAAAAACCCCTTCACAACATCCATACAAGTGAAGAACACTCTCCAGGAAGTAGGTGTTTCAGTATCTTAAGGCCCCGTCACACTTAGCGACGCTGCAACGATCCCGACAACGATACGACCTGTCAGGGATTGTTGCTGCGTCGCTATGTGGTCGCTGGTGAGCTGTCAAACAGGCAAGCTCACCAACGATCAGGGGAGCAGCGACATCGTGGAAAGAATCTTTCCACGATGTCCTGCTCCTGGTTACGAGCCTGCTGAAGCAGGAGCAGGCTGGTAACTATGGTAAACATCGGGTTACTAGGGGCACACGCGCTCCTAGTAACCCGTTGTTTATCATGGTTACCACTCTGCTACAGTGAGCGGGAGGTTACCGCTCACTTTAGCAGGCTCGTAACCATGATAAACAACAGGTTACTAAGTGCGCGTGTGCCCCTAGTAACCCGATGTTTACCATAGTTACCAGCCTGATCGCTGCTCCCGCTGACCAGCGGGAGAGCAACGACCAAAAAATAGTCCAGGACACTTTGCAGCGATCAGCGACCTCACAGCAGGGGCCTGATCGTTGCAAAGTGTCACACATAGCGACATCGCTGGTGAGGTCGCTGTTGCGTCACCAAAACCGTGACACAGCAGCGATCTCGCTATCAATCTCGCTATGTGAGACGGGGGCTTAAGTCTACCATAAAGCAAAGACTTCATGAGAGCAACACAGGGTGCTAACTATTAATCAGCTTTAAAAATAGAAAGGCCAATTTGACTTTGCAAAAAAAAAACCTTCTAAAGAGGCCAGGCCAGTTCTGGAAAAGCATTCTCTAGTCAAATGAAACTAAGATCAATCTGTACCAGAATGATGGGAAGAAAAAAGTACACTCCTCAAAAAAATAAAGGGAACACTTAAACAACAGACTATAACTCCAAGTAAATCAAACTTCTGTGAAATCAAACTGTCCACTTACGATCAACCCTGATTGACAATCAATTTCACATGCTGCTGTGCAAATGGAATAGACAATAGATGGAAATTATTGGCAATTATCAAGACACACTCAATAAAGGAGTGGTTCTGCAGGTGGGGACCACAGACCACATCTCAGTACCAATGCTTTCTGACCGATGTTTTGGTCACTTTTAAATGTTGGTTGTGCTTTCACACTCGTGGTAGCATGAGACGGACTCTACAACCCACAGAAGTTGCTCAGGTAGTGCAGCTCATCCACGATGGCACATCAATGCAAGCTGTGGCAAGAAGGTTTGCTGTGTCTGTCAGCGTAGTGTCCAAAGACTGGAGGCGCTACCAGGAGACAGGCCGGTACACCAAGAGATGTGGAGGGGGCCGTAGGAGGGCAACAACCCAGCAGCAGGACTGCTACCTCCGCCTTTATGCAAAGAGGAACAGGAGGAGCACTGCCAGAGCCCTGCAAAATGACCTCCAGCAGGCCACAAATGTGCATGTGTCTGCACAAACGGTTAGAAACCGACTCCATGAGGGTGGTATGAGGGACCAACGTTCACAGATGGGGTTGTGCTCACAGCCCAACACCGTGCAGGACGCTTGGCATTTGCCACAGAACACCAGGATTCGCAAAGTCGCCACTGGCGCCCTGTGCTTTTCACAGATGAAAGCAGGTTCACACTGAGCACATGTGACAGAGTCTGGAGACGCCGTGGAGAGCGATCTGCTGCCTACAGCATCCTTCAGCATGACCGGTTTGGCAGTGGGTCAGTAATGGTGTGGGGTGGCATTTCTTTAGAGGGCCACACAGCCCTCCATGTGCTCGCCACAGGTAGCCTGACTGCAATTAGGTAATGAGATGAGATCCTCAGACCCCTTGTGAGACCATATGCTGGTGCGGTTGGCCCTGGGTTCCTCCTAATTCTGGACAATGCCAGACCTCATATGGCTGCAGTGAGTCAGCAGTTCCTGAAAGATGAAGTCATTGAAGCTATGGACTGGCCCGCCCGTTCCCCAGACCTGAATCCGATTGAGCACATCTGGGACATCATGTCTCGCTCCATCCACCAATGTCACGCTGCACCACAGACTGTCCAGGAGTTGACGGATGCTTTAATCCAGGTCTGGGAGGAGATCCCACAGGAGACCATCCGCAACCTCAGCAGGAGCATGCCCAGGCATTGTAGGGAGGTCATACTGGCATGTGGAGGCCACACACAATACTGAGCCTCATTTTGACTTGTTTTAAGGACATTACATCAAAGTTGGATCATCCTGTAGTGTGTTTTACCACTTTAATTTTGGGGGTGACTCCAAATCCAGGCCTCCATTGGTTAATAAATTTGATTCCATAATCTTTTCCCTCTGCTTGGTCTGAAAAAAATTACCCTTACTGAGTACCACATTTTTTTCTTGATTTCTTTCAGTGTTTTTTAAAGCCCTAAAGTTGCCATTTGAAATGACTTTAGTTTTGTGCCATGTCTGTGATCGGCTTTTTTTCAACAACATTAAACAACTGAATGAACATCCTCCGAGCCCGGTGATTCCATAATTTTTGCCAGGGGCTGTAGAAGACTTGAAATGGCTCGTGATCCTAAGCACACCACATCCTCTATAAAATATGGCGGAGGCAGTGTGATAGCATGGGCATGTATAACTTCCAATGGCACTGTGTCACTAGATTTTATTGATAATGTGACTGAAGACAGAAGCAGCCGGATGAATTCTGAAGTGTCTTTCTGCCCAGATTCAACAAAATGCAGCAAGTTTGATTGGACAGCACTTCACAGTACAGATGGACAATGGCCTAAAACCTACTGTAAAATAAGTTTTTTTAAGACAAAGAAGTGGAATATTCTGCAATGGCCGAGTCAATCACCAGATCTCAACCCCCATCGAGCATGCATTTTGCATGCATAATACAAAACTTAAGGCAAAAAGCCCCACAAACTAGCAACAATTGAAATCAGCTGCAGTAAAGACCTGGCAAAGGATCACAAAGGAGGAAACCCAGCATTTGGTGACGACCATGGCTTCCAGACTTCAGACAGTCATTGGAGGCAAAAGGATTCTTTACAAAGTATTGAAAATGACCATTTTCTATATGGTAAAGTTAATTTGTACAATTACTTTCGAGCCCCGGAAATGAGGAGGCTTTGTTGAAAAATGTACAAATTCAAAAGAGTGCTACCACACTAATCAGTTAAACCAGTGTGAGGCCTCTTGTAATTCTTCATATAGTTCATAGGAATATGGTGGTGCTCAGCTTTTAAAGCAGAATAAGATGCCAGAAAAAGCAAGGAAAAAGTGGCACTCACCGTTCCATAAAATAGTCCTTTTTTCAATATCATAAATTCTACGGGTCCTGTTACCTGGACCCGTAGAAGCAGGGGCGGACATACCGCTGGTGCAGCTGCACAGGGGCCCCTGCACGGCTCTCTGCATGCTGCTGCGCATATCATTATGCTCTGAGATGGGCCCATTCCTGACCTCACCTGATGCTGTGTTACTTGATGCTGTGCCGGTTTCTGGTGCGGTGGCTTGGTGGTTTTTATGGAGATGGCGGAGGCCGGAGGGAGTCACGTACAGAGTGGGAGGGACTCTCACTCAGTCACTCACCCTGCAGCTCAGTGTGCTGTGTGAGCATTCCCTGCTTCTGCTGTGCGTGTACACACTCCTATCTCCTCAATCCATGGGACTGGGAGAGGAGGCTTTGCCAAAGAACAAGCCAGGCTACGTAGGGGAGGGAAAGTAAATTAATTAAATGATTAATGCTGCAGTGAGTGCACTGCGTATAGATGGTTGCCTTGGAGATAGCAATAACGGGGGTGCTGGGACAAAGCAATGATGGGGGTGCTGGGACAGAGCAATGATGGGGGTGCTGGGAGAGAGCAATAACGGGGGTGCTGGGAGAGAGCAATGATGGGGGTGCTGGGAGAGAGCAATGATGGGGGTTTCACTTTGCTTGTACTGTAAAGCCTTGTATATTTTCCATGTGCACATAGCCTTACAGTTAATTGGGGAGAGTCACAGAGAATGAATAATTTATATTATTTGCTGGTGGAGATTATAGTTAATATGTGCACAGTGCTGCTTATCACTTTATATTTTGATTACTAAGTGGCTAATAGTATATTAATGTGGGGGTACATATCTGTATTCAGGGGTGCAGTGTGGGGGAGACACATGTATGTATACAATATATGTGACCTTGTTATTTTCTAGGCGGCTGGAGATCATCGTGACAAGACAAGTGGTGACTGGGAGATGGCCACATGAAGGTCTGACCAGATGGAGAAGAAACAGCAGAAACCGACTTTGATCAGATGAGACATCAGCGGTAAGTGCCTGGATGTAAATATTATTCTGCACCTGCGCTGTGTGACTTGGAGTGATAATGTTATCCGTAAAATCCCTTAGGCTGTATTCTCACATTTGTGTGACATCTCCGTGTGCTGCCAGATTTTTTTATCGGATGGTCCATGGACTTGTAGAGTTTTATAGATCCATTCACACATCCATGAAAATCATAGATCTGAGAATGAGATCTGTGAGGGTCAGATAATGTCCTGTTCTGATCCGATTTTGAGGATCAGCATAGGACATGCTCAATGCATCTGTAAAACAGGCTAGCACACCAACACTGCACTTAGATGCAGGAATGTAGACTTATTATGTATAGCACAGTTCCTTAGTATATAGTGTACTCACTTATTATGTATAGCGCCGTCCTTAGTTACATAGTTTCCTCTTTTATTATGTATAACACCGTCCCTTATAAAGTACCATACCATCCTCTCTAGTTATGTATGGGGCGGTCCCTTATTATATAGCTTCCTCTGCTGTTATGTACAGCTCTGTCGCTTACATAGCGTATTCTTGTTATTTTTGTCAGTCACAGCGCCCTCTTTTATTACATAGTCCTCTCTTATTAGATATAAATTGATTGCTGATGGAGCAGCCGGTGACCAGAAGACCAGTCCATCAGCTCCTCCATCAGAAAATAAGCTTTCCCATGCTCCATCAGCCGTCATTGCATTATATATCTAACAAGAGAAGACGGTATGTAATAAAGACAGGGTGCTATAGATAATCCAATATGTAAGGGACGGTGCTGTACATAACAAGAGAGGGCACTGTGTAATAAGGGATGGCAATATGCATAATAAAGGAGACTATGTCAGAGGTATATATGTGTGTGTGGCTATACAGTGCTGGCCAAAAGTATTGGCACACTTGCAATTCTGTCAGATAATACTCAGTTTTTTCCTGAAAATGATTGCAATCACAAATTCTTTGGTACAATTCTCTTCAATTAATTTGTCTTCAATGAAAAAAACACAAAAAGAATTGTCCTAAAGCCAAATTGGATATAATTCCACACCAAACCTAAAAAAGGGGGTGGAAAAAAGTATTGGCATCCTTTGAAAAATCATGTGATGCTTCTCTAATTCATGTAATTAACAGCACCTGTAACTTACCTGTGGTACCTAGCAGGTGTTGGCAATAACTAAATCACACTTGCAGCCAGTTAACATGGATTAAAGTTGACTCAACTCTCTCCTGTGTCCTTGTGTGTACCACATTGAGCATGGAGAAAAGAAAGAAGACCAAAGAACTGTCTGAGGACTTGAGAAACCAAATTGTGAGGAAGCATGAGCAATCTCAAGGCTACAAGTCCATCTCCAAAGACCTGAATGTTCCTGTGTCTTCCGTACGCAGTGTCATCAAGAAGTTTAAAGCCCATGGCACTGTGGCTAACCTCCCTAGATGTGGACGGAAAAGAAAAATTGACGAGAGATTTCAACGCAAGATTGTGCGGATGATGGATAAAGAACCTCGACTAACATCCAAACAAGTTCAAGCTGCCCTGCAGTCCGAGGGTACAACAGTGTCAACCCATACTAACCGTCGACGTCTGAATGAAAAGGGACTGTATGGTAGGATACCCAGGAAGACCCCACTTCTTACCCCGAGACATTAAAAAGCCAAGCTGGAGTTTTCCAAAACTTACCTGAGAAAGCCTAAAACGTTTTGGAAGAATGTTCTCTGGTCAGATGAGACAAAAGTAGAACTTTTTGGGAAAAAGCATCAACATAGAGTGTACAGGAAAAAAAAAGAGGCATTCAAAGAAAAGAACACGGTCCCTACAGTCAAACATGGTCGAGGTTCCCTGATGTTTAGGGGTTGCTTTGCTGCCTCTGGCACTGGACTGCTTGACCGTGTGCATGGCATTATGAAGTCTGAAGACTACCAACAAATTTTGCAGCATAATGTAGGGCCCAGTGTGAGAAAGCTGGGTCTCCCTCAGAGGTCATGGGTCTTCCAGCAGGACAATGACCCAAAACACACTTCCAAAAGCACTATAAAATGGTTTGAGAGAAAGCACTGGAGACTTCTAAGGTGGCCAGCAATGAGTCCAGAACTAAATCCCATAGAACACCTGTGGAGAGATCTCAAAATGGCAGTTTGGAGAAGGCACCCTTCAAATATCAGGGACCTGGAGCAGTTTGTCAAAGAAGAATGGTCTACAATTCCAGCAGAGCATTGTAAGAAACTCATTGATGGTTAACGGAAGCTGTTGTTCGCAGTTATTTTGGCTAAAGGTTGTGCAACCAAGTATTAGGCTGAGGGTGCCAATACTTTTGTCCGGCCCTTTTTTGGAGTTTTGTGTGAAATGATCAATGATTTGATTTTTGCTTCATTCTCTTGTGTGTTTTTTCCTTGCAAGCAAATTAAATGAAGATAATAATACCAAAGAATTTGTGATTGCAATCATTTTCAGGAAGAAACTGAGCATTATCTGACAGAATTGCAGAGGTGCCAATACTTGTGGCCAGCACTGTATATACATCTGTAGCTTTGTTGCCATAAAAGGTGGGGGGCCCAGACACATTTCTTGCACAAGGGCCCCAAGCAGTCAGTGTCCGCCCCTACGAAGAAGCGTTGATGGACTACAGGAAAATGGGCAAGCAGCTTGTTGAGAAGGCAACAACTGTTTGCGCAATTTTTTAGAAAATGGAAGAAAAACAATATGACTGTCAATCTTTCTCGGTCTGGGGCTCCATGCAAGATCTCGCCTCGTGGGGTAATGATGATTCTGAGAAAAGTCAGGAATCAGCCCAAAACTACATGGGAGGACCCTATCAATGGCCTGAAGATACCTGGGACCACAGTCTCAAACATTACCGTTAGCAACACACTACGCTATTATGGATTAAAATCTTGCAGGACACTCAAGTTCCCCCTGCTCATGATAGCACATGTCCAGGCCCATTTAAAGTTCGCCAATGGCCATCTGAATGATCCAGAGCAGGTATGGGAGAAGGTCATGTCGTCAGATGAGACCAAAATCAAACTTTTTTTTTTTATCAACTCCACTTGCCGTGTTTGGAGGAAGAAGAAGGATGAGTACAACCCCAAGAACACCATTCCAACCATGAACCATGGTGGGGGAAAGATCATTCTTTGGGGATGCTTTTCTGCAAAGGGAACAGGACAACTACATCGTATTGAAGGAAGGATAGATGAGTCATGTATCGCGAGATTTTGGCCAACAACCTCATTCCCTCAGTAAGAGCACTGAAGATGGGTCGTGGCTGGGTCTTCCTGCATGATAATGACTCAAACACACAGCCAGGGCAGCTAAGGAGTGGCTCCATAAGAAGCATTTCAGGCTCCTGGAGTGGCCTAGTCAGTCTCCAGACCTGAACCCAATAGAAAACCTTTGGAGGGAGCTGAAACTCAATGTTGCCCAGTGACAGCCCCAAAACCTGAAAGATCTGGAGAAGATCTGTATGGAGGAGTGGGCCAAAATCCCTGCTGCAATGTGTGCAAACTTGGTCAAAAACTGCAGGAAACGTCTGACCTCTGTAATTGCAAACAAAGGTTTATATACCAAATATTAAGTTCTCTTTTCCTATTGTGTCAAATACTTATTTCATACAATAAAATGCAAATTATTAATGTAAAAAACATACAATGTGATTTTCAGGATTTTTTTTAAGGCTGTCTCTCACAGTTGAAGTGTAACTACAATAAAAATTACAGACCTCTCCATTCTTTGTAGGTGGGAAAACTTGCAAAATCGGCAGTGTATCAAATATTTATCTGTACCTAGAGTATATATATTCTATATTACTTACTCAAGATTTGCATATGTGGGTTGTGTTTTGGGGGATAATTTATGTTTTTTAATTGCATTATTTTGGGGTGCAAAAAATATATGTTTCATTTATTTTTTGGGGAAGGTTTAACAGAAATGTTACCTTTATTTTGGGTTTAGTTTTTACAGTGTTCATTGTTCAATCTAAAGAACTTGATAATAAAGTTTAAAAAAGATAAGATTTATACTGCCCTGATCTAGCGTCAAGTCTAGTCCTATGTGACTGCTGGACCAGGACTATCTTCACTTCTGCAGCCGGCATCTTCGGCCAGGCATACTGGTACCAAGTAAATGCCGTATTTGTCAAACATTAAAGGCGGAGGATGATGACCAGAGTGCCCTGGTCTAGATGCCAAGCAACACAAGACTGGATTCTGGACCTGGACAGTGCAAATAATTTTTCCCAGCTCTACTTGACAACATTATTCTCTTTGCTTACTCAATATGATTACTGTGATACTTTTGGTTTTTCTTTACCACTTGTACATTAGAGAAATAAAATTAAAAAATTGTCACTAGATTACAAGTTGAGGTTTTCATTGGTGCCATTTTGGAGTACCTATTACTTTTTGGTCATTTTATAGACCATTTTTTGGAAAATGGGATGAACAAAAATCAGAGTTAATTTGCATCAAATGTATGGATACTTTACATCACAAGAAGCTGAAAATAAAAGCATTGTGTATCCTAATAAAAACATATGTGGCACGGTTTCAATAGGCATTCACATTTTCTTTTAGATGTTAATTAGTGTTGAGCCACCCCCGTAGTGTTCGGGTTCGGTTCGGTTCGTCGAACACCGGGATGTTCGAGGAACTGTTCGTCGAACTGTTCGTCGAACACCTTAGAACACCGTCGAACACCGTTAAAACCAATGGCAGGCAAACAAAAACACATAGAAACACATAGAAAACACCTGCAAAGGTGTCCAAAAGCTGACAAACTGCTCAGAAGACACTCTGTTTAAAAAAGCCGGCCGGCAAATTCAGCAGCGGCATACACCGGTACCCGACAATTTAGACAAGAAGGAATAGAGCATCACACATAGATTAGATAGATAGAAACATGTCAGTCACACATATAAGAAGCACAGTGACAGTGTTGGTTACTGCATTTGTCATTTAGTGTAAAGGATTTATTAAAAAAAATATTAGTGTTTTCATGCACCGTCTCTTTAAAAAAGCCGGCCGGCAATTCAGCATCTGTACCCGACAATTTAGAACAGAAAGAATAGAGCTTCACACATAGATTAGATAGATAGAAACATGTCAGTCACATATATAATAAGTACAGTGATAGTGTTGCTTACTGTACTTGTCATTTAGTGTAAAGGATTTATTTAAAAAAATAATAGTGTTTTCATGCACTGTCTCTTTAAAAAAGCCGGCCTGCAATTCAGCAACGGTACCCGACAATTTAGAACAGAAAGATAGAGCATCACACATAGATTAGATAGATAGAAACATGTCAGTCACATATATATGAAGTACAGTGATAGTGTTGGTTACTGTACTTGTCATTTAGTATTAAAATAAAGGATTTATTATTAAAAAAATTGGCGTGGGGTTCCCCTTAATTTTAGGCTCTAGCGGAGGTTAAGCAGACGGCTGGGGCAGATGTTTGAAGCCTGGGAAGGGGGTAATACCCACGGAGCTTCCCAGGCTACTAATATCAGCCCCCAGCTGAATACATAGCCTTTACTAGCTATTAAAATGGGGGACCCCCCAAAAAAAATGACGTGGGGTCCCCCCTAATTTAATAGCTAGCAAAGGCTAGGCAGACAGCTGGGGGCTGATATTAATAGCCCAGGAAGGGAGCCATGAATATTGGCCCCCTCCCAGGCTAGAAACACCAGCCGTCAGCCGCCCCAGAAATGGCGCATTCATAGGATGCGCCAATTCTGGCACTTAGCCTCGCTCTTCCACGCTGCCCTGGTGCGGTGGCAGGGGGTAATAGGGTTGGGGTTGATGTCAGCTTATAATGCCAGCTGACATCAAGCCCAGGTTAGTAATGGAGAGGCGTCTATAAGACACCCCCATTACTAACCCCATAGTCAAAGTTAAAAAAAACACAAACACCCAGAATAAAGTCCTTTAATTGAAATAAAGACACAATCCTTTATTGTTCTAAATTAAACCATACCTACCATCACGCCCATTCCAGCTGAAGCCAACGATCTCCTGCAATAAAAGAAAAATAATAAAGCAACCTCATCCTTACCTTTCCATGGTTCCCACGACAGCTTCAGCTCTGCTACATCGAGATGACAGGCTGGACCGCAGCAGAACGCCGCCATCCAGCCTGTCATCCCGCAGACACTGAGAAGCGCAGGCTTGCTTGCGCTGCTCAGCGTCTCTCTGTGACGACATCCAGATGAGCCGAGTTCATGTCCAATGAACTCGGCTCACCTCATGCACGTCACTGACAGCGTGGGAAAATTCTCACGCTGAAGCGCTGATTGCAGGAGAATTTTCCCACGCTGTCAGTGACGTGCAGGAGGTGAGCTGAGTTCATTGGACATGAGCTCACCTCATGCACATCACTGACAGCGTGGGAAAATTCTCCTGCACTCAGCGCTTCAGCGTGGGAGAATTCTCACGCTGAAGCGCTGAGTGCAGGAGAATTCTCCCACGCTGTCAGTGAAGTGCAGGAGGTGAGCTGAGTTCATTGGACATGAGCTCACCTTATGCACGTCACTGACAGCGTGGGAGAATTCTCCTGCACTCACCGCTTCAGCGTGAGAATTTTCCCACGCTGTCAGTGACGTGCATGAGGTGAGCCGAGTTCATTGGACATGAACTCGGCTCATCTGGATGTCGTCACAGAGAGACGCTGAGCAGCGCAAGCAAGCCTGCGCTTCTCAGTGTCTGCGGGATGACAGGCTGGATGGCGGCGTTCTGCTGCGGTCCAGCCTGTCATCTCGATGTAGCAGAGCTGAAGCTGTCGTGGGAACCATGGAAAGGTAAGGATGAGGTTGCTTTATTATTTTTCTTTTATTGCAGGAGATCGTTGGCTTCAGCTGGAATGGGCGTGACAGTAAGTATGGTTTAATTTAGAACAATAAAGGATTGTGTCTTTATTTCAATTAAAGGACTTTATTCTGGGTGTTTGTGTTTTTTTTAACTTTGACTATGGGGTTAGTAATGGGGGTGTCTTATAGACGCCTCTCCATTACTAACCTGGGCTTGATGTCAGCTGGCATTATAAGCTGACATCAACCCCAACCCTATTACCCCCTGCCACCGCACCAGGGCAGCGAGGAAGAGCGAGGCTAAGTGCCAGAATTGGCGCATCCTATGAATGCGCCATTTCTGGGGCGGCTGACGGCTGGTGTTTCTAGCCTGGGAGGGGGCCAATATTCATGGCTCCCTTCCTGGGCTATTAATATCAGCCCCCAGCTGTCTGCCTAGCCTTTGCTAGCTATTAAATTAGGGGGGACCCCACGTCATTTTTTTTGGGGGGTCCCCCATTTTAATAGCTAGTAAAGGCTATGTATTCAGCTGGGGGCTGATATTAGTAGCCTGGGAAGCTCCGTGGGTATTACCCCCTTCCCAGGCTTCAAACATCTGCCCCAGCCGTCTGCTTAACCTCCGCTAGAGCCTAAAATTAAGGGGAACCCCACGCCAATTTTTTTAATAATAAATCCTTTATTTTAATACTAAATGACAAGTACAGTAACCAACACTATCACTGTACTTCATATATATGTGACTGACATGTTTCTATCTATCTAATCTATGTGTGAAGCTCTATTCTGTCTGTTATAAATTGTCGGGTACCGCTGCTGAATTGCCGGCCGGCTTTTTTAAAGAGACAGTGCATGAAAACACTATTATTTTTTTTGATAAATCCTTTACGCTAAATGACAAGTACAGTAAGCAACACTGTCACTGTACTTCGTATATATGTGGCTGACATGTTTCTATCTATCTAATCTATGTGTGAAGCTCTATTCTGTCTGTTATAAATTGTCCGGTACAGATGCTGAATTGCCGGCCGGCTTTTTTAAAGAGACGGTGCATGAAAACACTATTATTTTTTTTGATAAATCCTTTACGCTAAATGACAAGTACAGTAAGCAACACTTTCACTGTACTTCGTATATATGTGGCTGACATGTTTCTATCTATCTAATCTATGTGTGATGCCCTATTCTTTCGGTTCTAAATTGTCGGGTACAGGTGTATGCCGCTGCTGAATTGCCGGCTTTTCATGTTTCACTGTTGGCACTGTTCCCATCGATTTGGGCAACCACTGTAATGCCACAACCACCATGGCTGTGGCATTACAGTGAGTGGCAGACAATCCCTGCATGATTGGTGCTCTAAATAGCGCCAGACATGCAGGACACGCTTTTGGTGCACGAACAGTTATCGAACATAACCTCGAACAGCCGAATTTTTTGCAAATCGTTCGGGTTCGTCGAACAACTCGAACACCGCCCAAAACAGCTCGAATTTGAGATTGGCGAACAGTTCTAGTCGAACACCGCTCATCTCTAATGTTAATAAGTAGATTAATAAGCGTCAACCCTTTTCTACTGTTTTCATTGAACATCAGTTCATGATGGTATGGTAGATAAGCAGAGGTATTAAATGCTCAGTTTCCTTTTATTATTCTTCTCACTCTATTGACTCCAGATGTGTTATGTCTAATTATGTATTGGGTACAATGATCAATTAAGTAGGCAATATAGATAAATCTGTGCCATTCTCTTCTTGTTAACAGAGTAGTTGATAGCAGTGGAAAGCAAGTGCCCAGTTTTCTGTGTGCAAACATCATTATAACTATATCATTAAGCCAGTGAATAAGAACATCATTCTGACATAGGTATAGAGAGTATAGATTTTAATGCCATGATAAAATATTTATTTCTAAATGTTGTCTGCTTCTTCTATTTATCATAGCTTTTGCTGGTACTGTATGTATGTGTACATACTTTAAGGTGTTAAGGTGTACTGTAAAAACCACTGGAATTGTCAGACAGTAAGTTGCTAGTAAACCTGGATTGATGAAAAAAATTATTGCAGTGGAAAAGTGATGGTCTTGTTTATAGTGAATAAAAAGAACACAGAAGAAAACAATACCAATATACTGCAAGAAGTGGCAAGCCTCCATGATAAAAGGTGGAGGTGCAAAATACTGATGAACAAGCAGTCACACATTCAGTATATCATCCATCCGGGGTTGTTGATTAGTATCATAGATGCACCCAGATAAGGCTTGTAGAAGGTGCCAGTCACACAGATAAGTCTAGTGCACCATGCCGGCTTTCAGATTATTGGTAATGCAAATATTAATAGATCAGGCGTGCTGCCCAGCACCCTGTCAGTGCAAACCACAAGGATAAACACCCCAACACCTTCCCAACAACACTACAAAAGGAGTCAGTTGATATTGTGGCCATGTTTTGGTATTTTCTTAATTCGTGTAAAGGCTTCTCATTGTCTTGCAAGCTCCTACACTAAAGTTCAAAGTAATTCACTGAAACACGGATGTAAATGTAAAACAATTGCAGAAAAAAGCCTACTAAAAAATTCCAGGTACAATACATTAATGCACCCCCCCCCCATCCATCAGGGAGAAAAGGTGCAAAATATTAATGAACAACCACACACACATGTATTATCCATTTGTGATACCTTTGTGATACATTTTGTGATAGATGCACAAAAACATCAACTAATACCTGGCCCTGTAGTTTTGGTTAGTTTTGGTGGGGTAAAATTGTGTTGTTTGTCATTATGGGGTGCACTTAAAGTGCTGGGAAGCTTGCCAGATAAAACAGGATGAGTGTCACCAACAACCTGTAATCCAGCATGGTGCACTACATGTATCTGTGTGAATAGCACCTTAGGCAAGTCTTAACTATGAGCCTCTATATGCAACTTTTCCCCATGGGTGATAAGTGTGTGAGTGGTTGTCCATCACTATTTTGAACCTATAGTCCCTTTGCTTTTTATTATCGTGTCTGCTGCATCCTGTAGTACATTAATATTTTGAGCAGGTGTTGGTAAGTATGGCCTTTTTTTCTGTGATATTTTCTGGATTTGATGTCGTTTTCATTTCATTGCTTTTATGGTGAATACAGCTAGTTTCTATGATTAACAGCTTCAATCACATCCTGATTATGGGGAATATCAGAGGAGCAAATGGGCATCCACCTCTAGCTAAGGCCAGCTTCACGAGTTTGCGATGCACAAACCGTACTCGGATCACAATACCCAGCCCAATAGAGGTGGGTCACACCTATAAAACATTTATGCTGATTTATTTCAATATGCCATAAATGTTCCAGGTGGGAACACTGTTTTAAAAACCTTGGATGTGAACAATGCTATCTGTACATTTTAGTCAATGTAATTTAGACGTGGGCTTCTCAAACTTTTTCTACTTGGGCTTCACAGTACAGGCAAAGATTCCTGGGACTCACTAGACAGACCCAGGAGATGCCTTATCATCACAAGTA
The DNA here is from genome assembly GCF_046119375.1 of Phyllobates terribilis. Classification (NCBI taxonomy): domain Eukaryota; kingdom Metazoa; phylum Chordata; class Amphibia; order Anura; family Dendrobatidae; genus Phyllobates; species Phyllobates terribilis. Next base: position 193,213,000 of record NW_027362764.1, read on the forward strand.
CTGGTAGAAGTCCATATCATAATTAAAAAATACTGCTCAATGCACCTTTAAAATGTATCCCAAAGTCCATATAATGTTAAAATTAATAGAAAATTAGAAAATTATGTTTTGGATCGTATCTTTCTGCGCCCAGAATAAGTACTGCACAGCTTATAGTCACTTCTGTAAAAACCATCTCCCCAAAGCCCCTCACCATCAACTTTGGAGCACATCACTGGTGAAGCACACCTCTCTGTGTGAGAAGCACTACTTTAGACAACACCTTACATTATTTGGTCACTAATAGTGATGAGCGAGCAAACTCGCAAGCACTTGGTACTCGCTCGAGCATCTCAGTACTCGAGATGCTCGAAGCTCACCGAGTGCTTGCGAGATGCTCGGGCGGATGCTCGGGTCCCCTCCCTGCATGTTTGGTGCTTTTTAGAGTGCCAATCAACATGCAGGGATTGCCTGCCACTCATTGTAATGCCGCAGCCATGGTGGTTGTGGCATTACAGTGATTAGCTGGCCGCACAGCGTCATCAGGTCTATATCAGACCCAGCGCAGCTGTGCTCGTCAGTCTACTCCGTAATCAGACAGTGTAGGGAGAGGTGCTGCTGAACTAGGGACAGATTTGCTTGTATATTAGGTAGGGTAGGGAGAAAAACCGTACATTACACATATCCATCTTAACAAACAGTCCTTCTGAGGACTAATCCATCTGCAGAGATATCAGGCAGGCAGTGTATATAGGCATGCAGGGTATATAGCAGACTGAAGTGCATATAGCACAAGAGGCTCCATTCCAATTCTGCCTTCTGCTGCTGTTAGATATTTCTAGACAAGGCCCAGGTCTCAGGGGCCAGGAATACTTTTTTTTGGATCTTAATCCTCATTATTTGCTTAAAAAGCAATCCAGAGAACATCGTTTTTCTGCACCATTTGCTTGTTGGCACTGCAGAATTCAGCCAGGTCCTTTCCATATTACAGCGCTAAAAATCCAGCTATTTAAAACTGTGTTTTCTCCGTCACACGGCTCACATATACGTTTTCAGAAAATACTGACATTTTTGGCCCCCATTCAAATTTTTTTTCACTGTGTCAGCGACGTTTTTGACACCGGTTTGCTGTTCAAAATAGTTACCTACAGGCCTGGTATTTAAAACTGTGTTTTCCCTGTCACATGGATCACATATAAGTTCACTCCAAATTCAGTCATTTGTAGTGAGCGTGGAAGATATTGTCCTCCATTTAAAATGGGCAAGGCACGTGGCAAGGGACTGGACGTGATGGTGATGGTGAATGCAGAGGCCAAGGACAAGGCCGTGGACAAGCTGAAATTGTGCCACAACAAACACCCACATCTTCTCGCTCGACTTTCCTGTCCCAATTAATAGGGGACCGCAGAACACCACTATTGAACCCAGAGCAGTGTGAAAAGGTTATTGGTTGGATAGCAGATAATGCTTCCAGTCACTTAGCCACCACCACCACCACCCTGTCTTTCACATGGTCAAGTCTCAGTAGCGGTGAGTCTGAACTGCATATTCCTCTCCCTGAACCTCCTTCCTCCCACCATGCCAAGTGCCCAGAGACAACTGATCCCACACTTGAACACTCTGAAGAGCTGTACACATTTCCATTTATAGGTTCGGGCCTCTTGCCCGGTCCACTTGAAGCGGGGCAAGAGGAGATCGCATGTAGCTACGCCCAAATATTTGAGCAGCCACGGTCACATGAAGGTGACGGTGGGAAAGTGTCACAAGAGGTGGACGATGATGAGACACAATTGCCAGAAAGTCACGAGGAGGACCAGGGTGCGGAAGTGGAAGATGAGGTGGTGGATGATATAGTAACTGACCCAACCTGGCAGGAGGACACGCAGAGCGAGGACAGCAGCACACAGGGGGAGGGATGTAGAACACCCCCACAGACAGAAAGAAGCAGTGTGGTGGCCGCACGCAGAAGGCAGGCAGCTGTTCCCCGTAACACCAACACAAAGGAAGTTGCCAGTACAACTGTTAGGTCTTCCCGAGTCTGGTTGTTTTTTAAACACTCTGCCAATAACTCCAAAAAGGCCATTTGCACCACCTGCCTGGCCAGCTTCAGCAGGGGTGGCAAAATGACCAGCCTGACCTCCACCAGCATGATCAGGCACATGGCAGCAAAGCCCCCGACTTTGTGGGCTAAACCCCGAGGTCCAGGAACAGTGTCTGTGGGTGGCACCATTGCTTCTTCCGCTGTTGTGCATGCAAGCCAATCCCCTGTCCATGGTTGCATGCGAAGATGCCTCCTGCCCTGCACCTGTCATTGCACACTCTCAAGTAGCAGCATCAGGAAGCACGTCCACGTCCTTGTCCCAGCGCAGCCAACGCCCCACAGGCCAGACTACTAAATTCTCACATTTCACGACTGCTTGCGCTGCTTTTTGCCTTTTAGGCTCGTGGAGACGGAAGCATTCCGCAACCTGATGGAGGTGGCCATCCCTCGGTACTTGGTCCCCAGCCGCCACTATTTCTCCCGGTGTGCCGTCCCTGCATTACACAAGCACGTGTCCCAAAACATTAGTCATGCCCTCAACAATGCAGTTACCGGGAAAGTCCACCTAACCACGGACACGGGGTGCTTGTGGGCAGGGACGGTACATCTTGCTGATGGCACACTGGGTTAACATAGTGAAAGCCGGGACCCAGTCAGACTTTGGGACGGAACACATCCTCCCGACACCAAGGATTGCGGGCCCTAGGTCAATCAGGGTTGCCCTCACGGTCTACAGCTTCTGCACCTCATCCTCCTCAGCCTCCATCTCCGAAATGACCACATCAGTCACAAGCTGGAAGCACTGCAGCACTGCCTCGGCCAAGCGGCAACAGGCTGTGCTGAAGCTAATATGCTTAGGTGACAAACCACACAATGCTAAAGAGTTGTAGACAGCTCTGAAAGAGCAGACAGATCTGTGGCTCACACCGCTGAACCTACAGCCAGGCATGGTCGTGTGTGACAATGGGCAGAACCTGGTGGCGGCTCTGAGGCGAGGCGAGCTCACACACGTACCATGCCTGGCCCATGTGCTTAACCTCGTGGTTCAGCGGTTTCTCAAATCCTACCCAGAGCTGCCAGATCTGCTTGATAAAGTACACTGCCTGTGTGCCCATTTTAGAAAGTCACCTACAGCTTCCGCCGTGTTTCAGCAGTGCTTGCAGCTTCCGGCTCACAGACTGGTGTGTGATATCCCAATGCATTGGAACTCTACACTGCAGATGTTGGGAAGGATTTGTGAGCAGAAGAGGGCAGTTGTTAAGTACCAGCATCAACAAGGCCGTCGGTATTCAGTTCAGACTCCACACATAAGACCTCAGGAGTGGACATGGATGTCAGACATATGTACCATCCTCCAAAACTTTGAGGACTCCACCAAGATGGTGTGCGGCGATGACACCATAATTAGTGTCAGCATCCCGCTTCTCTGTCTTCTGAAATGCTCTCTGCTCACAATCAAAGAGAATGCATTGCAGGTGGAGCACGATGAGATGGAGCAAGGAAGCATACAGGGTGATTACACACAGCCCAGCCTCATCTCATCCCAACGTGGATTGGGTGACAATGAGGAAGAGGAGGAGGAAGAACAGGAGCTAGTTTCATGCGCTATAGACGGTATTACCCGCACAGCTATCATACCATCTGTTCAGCGTGGATGGCCAAAAGACAGAGAGGAGGAGGAGAGCATGGTCAGTAGAGATGAGCGTTGTTCTACTCGAACTGTTCGCCAATCTCAAATTCGAGCTGTTTGGGCGGTGTTCGAGCCGTTCGGCGAACACGAACAATTTGAGAAAAATTCGGCTGTTCGAGGTTATGTTCGATAACTGTTCGTGCACCAAAATCATAACTGGATTTTTTCTCAGTAATGATGAAAATTAATGTTAATACGCAGTTTGAGTGTACAGCGGGGTGGGGGGAGGGGCAGGGGATGGATCTCTGCAGGAACAATGAAGATCTCCATTTTTTTTTCTCTTTCCCGCATTTGCAGTGGGGAGGTGCAATCTGTCAGCCTATCAGCAGCGCACACACGGAGCGAAGTGCTTTTTTTCACACAAGCAAGGGCATGTGTCATTGGCAGTGTATGTCACATGTCCTTGCCCTATAAGACCAAGCCATTTTCCCCGTCGCCACCATTTTCTCACTGCTGCAGCTGCGTGTTAGACGGCACCGCTGTTGCTGTGTGCGCTATATCTTGTTAATTTCAAGCCAATTTTCGCACAAATATACAGATAGCTTGGGAGTAGGGAATAGTTGTGATTGCAGTCCTTTTAAGGACTAGGTTACAGCATTTCCTACGACTTTTATCAGGGAGGTCTGTGCTCTTAAATAGATAGGTTGTGGGAGTAAAGACTAATTGTAATTGGAGTCCTTTTCAGGACTAGGTTACATGAGTTCCTATCAGTTTTTGCCAGGCAGGTCTGTGCCAGTGCTGTGCAAGTTTTTTTCACAGCATTTGGCTGAATCTAGCAAAGCTAATCCTTTTTGGCCTATTGCAGAGTGTGTTAGTCAGTGGAGTAGCCTATCTGTGTTGCAAGATATAACACCTGTGTATAGAATACCAATTTTTTTACTGCACCTAGTGAAGTAAAATCTTTTGGGCATAGCATGATTCTATTAGTCCATCTATACTGACCTCCATCAGGTTGCAAACTGAATATAATTTTTTTCTGCATCTAGCTCTGAAAAAATATTTGGGCTTCTAGCAGTGTGTGGGACTTGGTCTATTAGTCCATCTATACTGACCTCCATCAGGTTGCAAATTAAAAATAATTTTTTTCTTCATTTAGCTCTGAAAAAATATTTGGGCTTCTAGCAGTGTGTGGGACTTGTTCTATTAGTCCTTCTATACTGACCTCCAGCAGGTTGCAAATTGAATATAATTTTTTTCTGCATCTAGCTCTGAAAAAATAGTTGGGCTTCTAGCGGTGTGTGGGACTTGGTCTATTAGTCCATCTATACTGACCTCCATCAGGTTGCAAATTAAAAATAATTTTTTTCTGCATCTAGCTCTGAAAAAATATTTGGGCTTCTAGCAGTGTGTGGGACTTGGTCTATTAGTCCATCTATACTGACCTCCATCAGGTTGCAAATTAAAAATAATTTTTTTCTGCATCTAGCTCTGAAAAAATATTTGGGCTTCTAGCAGTGTGTGGGACTTGGTCTATTAGTCCATCTATACTGACCTCCATCAGGTTGCAAATTAAAAATAATTTTTTTCTGCATCTAGCTCTGAAAAAATATTTGGGCTTCTAGCAGTGTGTGGGACTTGGTCTATTAGTCCATCTATACTGACCTCCATCAGGTTGCAAATTAAAAATAATTTTTTTCTTCATTTAGCTCTGAAAAAATATTTGGGCTTCTAACAGTGTGTGGGACTTGTTCTATTAGTCCTTCTATACTGACCTCCAGCAGGTTGCAAATTGAATATAATTTTTTTCTGCATCTAGCTCTGAAAAAATAGTTGGGCTTCTAGCGGTGTGTGGGACTTGGTCTATTAGTCCATCTATACTGACCTCCATCAGGTTGCAAATTAAAAATAATTTTTTTCTGCATCTAGCTCTGAAAAAATATTTGGGCTTCTAGCAGTGTGTGGGACTTGGTCTATTAGTCCATCTATACTGACCTCCATCAGGTTGCAAATTAAAAATAATTTTTTTCTTCATTTAGCTCTGAAAAAATATTTGGGCTTCTAGCAGTGTGTGGGACTTGTTCTATTAGTCCTTCTATACTGACCTCCAGCAGGTTGCAAATTGAATATAATTTTTTTCTGCATCTAGCTCTGAAAAAATAGTTGGGCTTCTAGCGGTGTGTGGGACTTGGTCTATTAGTCCATCTATACTGACCTCCATCAGGTTGCAAATTAAAAATAATTTTTTTCTGCATCTAGCTCTGAAAAAATATTTGGGCTTCTAGCAGTGTGTGGGACTTGGTCTATTAGTCCATCTATACTGACCTCCATCAGGTTGCAAATTAAAAATAATTTTTTTCTGCATCTAGCTCTGAAAAAATATTTGGGCTTCTAGCGGTGTGTGGGACTTGGTCTATTAGTCCATCTATACTGACCTCCATCTGGTTGCAAATTAAAAATAATTTTTTTCTTCATTTAGCTCTGAAAAAATATTTGGGCTTCTAGCAGTGTGTGGGACTTGTTCTATTAGTCCTTCTATACTGACCTCCAGCAGGTTGCAAATTGAATATAATTTTTTTCTGCATCTAGCTCTGAAAAAATAGTTGGGCTTCTAGCGGTGTGTGGGACTTGGTCTATTAGTCCATCTATACTGACTTCCATCAGGTTGCAAATTAAAAATAATTTTTTTCTGCATCTAGCTCTGAAAAAATATTTGGGCTTCTAGCAGTGTGTGGGACTTGGTCTATTAGTCCATCTATACTGACCTCCATCAGGTTGCAAATTAAAAATATTTTTTTTCTGCATCTAGCTCTGAAAAAATATTTGGGCTTCTAGCGGTGTGTGGGACTTGGTCTATTAGTCCATCTATACTGACCTCCATCAGGTTGCAAATTAAAAATAATTTTTTTCTGCATCTAGCTCTGAAAAAATATTTGGGCTTCTAGCAGTGTGTGGGACTTGGTCTATTAGTCCATCTATACTGACCTCCATCAGGTTGCAAATTAAAAATAATGTTTTTCTGCATCTAGCTCTGAAAAAATATTTGGGCTTCTAGCGGTGTGTGGGACTTGGTCTATTAGTCCATCTATACTGACCTCCATCAGGTTGCAAATTAAAAATATTTTTTTTCTGCATTTAGCTCTGAAAAAATATTTGGGCTTCTAGCAGTGTGTGGGACTTGGTCTATTAGTCCATCTATACTGACCTCCATCAGGTTGCAAATTGAATATAATTTTTTTCTGCATCTAGCTCTGAAAAAATAGTTGGGCTTCTAGCGGTGTGTGGGACTTGGTCTATTAGTCCATCTATACTGACCTCCATCAGGTTGCAAATTAAAAATAATTTTTTTCTGCATCTAGCTCTGAAAAAATATTTGGGCTTCTAGCAGTGTGTGGGACTTGGTCTATTAGTCCATCTATACTGACCTCCATCAGGTTGCAAATTAAAAATAATTTTTATCTGCATCTACAGTACCTCTGAAAAAATATTTGGGCTTCTAGCAGTGTGTGGGACTATTTGTATTAGTCCATCTATACTGACCTCCATCAGGTTGCAAATTCAAAATAATTTTTTTCTGCATCTAACCCAGCCAATAGTTTTGGCCTAATACCACAGTTTGGCCACTCAGCTCTGCTCGGTTACCATCCATTGTTTTTTTGTGCAAACAACTCCAGAGTTGTGAATTAGTTAACCACCAAAATGAGTGGAAAAAGGCCTGCTGCTGGTGTAAAGGGGAATAGGCGTGTTGGGAAGGGGAAAAAAGGTTGTGTCCGTGGGGTAGGTGTTAAAGCAACAGTAACATCTGCAGAAGAAAGACCATCTTCCAGCCAAACTAAAATGTCTACTTCTTTTAGCGGACAATGTGATAAGATCCCTTTCTTACGGCCACGCCAATCGCTACAAATTCCAGATGAGGCACAAAAACAGCAGGTGCTTCAACGGATATCAAGTGCTCCTTTAAGTGGGCTCTCCTCCACATCAACTTCAACATCACAAATACTCCAGCCCTCAAAGGTGTCACCCAAATCGCACTTGCTTCCTCACAGCTCCCAAATCTCCAGCTGCCCGTCTGAGTATGAGGTAGAACAGATGGTTGAGTCTGCAGAGCTGTTTACTCATACTATAGCCTGGGAATCAGAGGTCGACTCCAGCGCTTGTGTGAATCCAGACGAGGAAATGATCTGCACTGATGCCCAGAATCTTTATGAGTCGGATCCAGGACCAGACGCAGAAGGTTCTGACCATAATGTAGACCCTCATTCCCAAACTGTAACTCCTGTTGGTGGAGACAATGAGGAAGACGATGATAAGACTCAAATACCTGATTGGAGCGACAACTTTAGTTTTTTGTCAGGGCAGGAACAGGTTGGCTCTGAGGACGACGGGTGTGATAACGCACAGGGTGATGATGATGAGGTCGGAGATCCCACTTACTGTCAACCCACAGTCAGCCAAGAGATGAGGTCAGCAGAGGAGGTGGAGGAAGATGCTAGTGACGACGAGGTCAGGTTGCGCCTTCCTGGACAGAGACGTAGTACTGGAAGCACGTCAACAACTGCATCCTCAAACACAACTCTGCCTCTCACCACAAGTCGTGGTGGCTCTTCAGGTCGCATGGGTGCTAAGCCTTGCATAGCCTGGGCATTTTTTCAGATCGATAAAGATGACCCAACTCGTGTTATCTGTAACATTTGTCAGCAAAAGCTAAGTAGAGGCCAAAAAATACATAGTTTGAGTACTTCATGCATGAACCGGCACATGGACATGAAGCATAAGTTGCAGTGGGAAGCTCAGTGTGCTACAATGCGGCCAAGCCGGCCGGGCCAATCACCGTCTGCCATATCTTGTGCATCCGCGGCCTCTTCATCCTCTGTGACTGGGGGGACAGCAGTCACACCTGTTTTGGGGCGCAGACCTGCCACCTCTTTACCCGCAACAGCCAGCGTGATTGGCAGGTCATCATTTTCTTTGGAGGTGGTAACACCAGCTGGTGTTGAGCGCTGTCCGACATCGATAGCACCACCTTTGGATCAAGGCAACCTAACATGTCCGCCTGCATCTTCCTCACAGACCGGCAGTTTGCCGGGGACACCCTTATCAACCCCGTCTAAGCACAATAGCCAGCCCTCGGTCCCTCAGATGTGGACAAGTAAAAGACCATTTCCTCCTAGCCATGAGAAAGCTAAGAGGTTGAATTTCACCATCTGCAAGCTCTTGGCTACAGAAATGCTGCCTTTCCGCCTGGTGGACACAGAGGATTTTCGAGACCTTATGTCCGTCGCAGTGCCCCAGTACCAGATGCCCAGTCGGCACTACTTCTCAAAGAAAGGTGTGCCTGCGCTCCACCAGCATGTCGCACACAACATCACCGCTTCTTTGAGAAACTCTGTGTGTGACAGGGTGCATTTCACCACAGACACTTGGATGAGTAGGCATGGACAGGGGCGTTACATGTCGCTGACTGGGCACTGGGTAACTATGGTGACAGCAGGACAAGGGGCTGCTGTCCAAGTCTTGCCGTCCCCACGAGTTGTGCGTCAATCCTCTTTATGTCAAAGTTCCTCCACTGCTTCTGCCTCCTCAACCTCCTCTCGGTCTTCCACCTGCACCCAAAGCCTGTCTGGTCATGCCACAAGCTTTCTAACTGCGCAGAAGGGATCCTGCACACCTCCTTACTATGCTGGCAGTAGGGCTCAACGTCATCAGGCGGTTTTTACATTGAAATGTCTGGGAAATGTGAGTCACACAGCTGAGGAGTTGTGGTCAGCTCTGGAGAACCAATTTCATGAATGGTTGTCTCCACTGGACCTGAAACCAGGGAAGGCCGTGTGCGACAATGCTGCAAACCTGGGTGCGGCCCTTCGCCGGGGCAATGTCACACACGTGCCTTGTATGGCTCACGTGTTGAACCTGGTTGTCCAGCAATTTTTAGCCCACTATCCCAGACTAGATGGCCTTCTGCAGAGGGCACGGTCGCTGTGTGCTCACTTCCGCCGTTCGCATCCCGCAGCTCAGCGACTTACATCTCTACAGAAGTCGTTGGGCCTGCCACTTCACCGGCTAAAATGCGATGTGCCTACCCGGTGGAATTCAACTCTGCACATGTTGCAGCGACTGTGGCAGCACCGACAAGCCCTGGTGCAATACGTTCTGACGTATAGCCTGGGCCAACGAGATTCAGAGGTGGGGCAAATCACGCTGGAGGAGTGGTCTCAGATCAGGGACCTATGCACCCTTCTGCACAGTTTTGAAATGGCGACGAAGATGTTTAGTGCTGACGATGCCATTATCAGCATGACTATTCCGGTGATTTACATGCTGGAGCACATGTTAAACAGAATTCGGAGTCAGGTGGTGGCACAAGAGGAGGTGGAGAAAGTAGAGGAGGAGGAGTTGTATGCGGAAGGGCTAACATCTGCAAGGTCCAGACGGTCGGCAGCACCAAGGCGGCAGGCATGTGAGGGTGGGGGAGATGGTTTTACCAGGGCGCATGGTAGCAGCCAAACTAGTGAGGAAGGTGCAGGAGCCCAGGAAGAAGTGGAGGACGAACTGATGGAAGACTCATCAGATGAGGGAGACCTTGATCACATTTCTGTTGTGCGAGGTTGGGGGGAGAGGACAGAGGAAGGAAGCATGATTGTTACCTCGCCACCAACACAACAGGGACTTGGTGCTCCTGGATGCGCAACACACATGAGTGCCTTCTTGCTGCACTACCTGCAACATGACCCTCGAATTGTGAGAATTAGAAATAATCCTGACTACTGGGTTGCCACACTGTTAGATCCCCGGTACAAAAGTAAATTTGCAGAAATTATTCCTGCCATAGAAAGGGATGCACGCATGCAGGAGTATCAGCAGAGACTGTTGCAGAATCTTACATGTGCTTTTCCACAAAATACCAGTGGTGCACGTAGTGAATCTCACAGTTCCAACTTGCCAACCGTGGGACCGTCAAGTGTTCAGCACTCAAACCGTAACAGAACCACAGTATCTGCTGGTAACATCAATTTTGCGGAATCATTTCACCACTTTTTTAGCCCATCCTTTGCAAGGCCACAGGAGACAAGAAGTCTGACACATAGTCAACGCCTAGAGACGATGGTACAGGAGTATCTCCAAGTAAACATTGAAGCCACGACTGTGTCACTGGACCCTTGCTCTTTTTGGGCTTCCAATCTGGATAAATGGCCGGAGCTAGCCACTTACGCCTTGGAGATCTTGTCATGCCCCGCAGCCAGCGTTCTGTCTGAACGTGTGTTCAGCGCTGCTGGTGGTGTGCTGACAGATAAGCGCACGCGGCTCTCCACTGATAATGTAGACAGACTCACGTTCATAAAGATGAACAAATCATGGATCCGAAACGACTTTTCTACCCCTGTGTCATCCTGGGGAGAGTAAAAGCTTGATGATTGGTTAAAATCACCCTACCAACCGTTTTAAGCTTTCAAATTACTAATCATGTTTATCTGTATCTTGACTGGAAAATAATTTGGGCTTTGTAGCAGTGTGCAGCACTGATCCTATTAGGCCATCTATACTAAAGCTTCACCAGATTTAAAATTAAAAATAATTTTTAGCTGCATCTAGCCCGGAAAATAATTTTGGGGCTCCGAGATGCGCAAGGCACATAAGTGCCTTCTTGCTGCACTACCTGCAGCATGACCCTCATATTGTCAGAATTCGAAGTAATCATGACTACTGGGTTGCCACACTCTTAGATCCCCCAAACTTTTCGATCAACCTTTTCATTTTAATAAAGACCAAAAAAATGGTAATTTTTGAAATTATAAGCATTAGCAGGTTGTTAGAAACTGAAATCAAACAGTTTTCAACTCAAAACTTTATTCTAGGTGATGTTACATTTTCACATAGGACCCCTTGTTCGAAAGGAGCTTCTGAACTCTCTCGTCCATTGAATTTGTCAGGTTTTGGATGGTTTCTGCTTCAATTGTTTTGCATGAGGACAGAATACCCTCCCAGAGCTGTTGCTTAGATGTGAACTGCCTCCCGCCATCATAGACACTCCTTTTAATGATGCTCCAAAGGTTCTGAATGGGGTAGAGGTCAGGGGAGCATGGGGGTCACACCATAAGTTTGTCCCCTTTTATGCCCATATCAGCCAGAGATGCAGATGTTTTATGTGCAGCATGAGATGGTGCATTATCATGCAGAAAAATGATCTTGCTGTGAAATACACGGTTCTTCTTCTTGAACCATGGCAGGAAGTGCTGTTTGAGAAAATCCACATACATTATGGAGTTCATCTTTAGCGCCTTCAGGGATCCTAAAGGGGCCGACAATCTCTCTCCCCATGATTCCAGCCCAAAACATTACTCCACCTCCTCCTTGTTGGCGCTGTAGCCGTGTTTGCGTGGGGTGTCCATCAACCAGCCATCCTCCACTCCATCCATCTGGACCATCGAGCGCTGCACGGCACTCATCCGTGAACAAAACAGTTTTGAAATCAGTCTTCATGTAATGTTTGGCCCACTGGAGCCGTTTCTGCTTGTGTGAAGTGGATAGAGGAGGTCGACAGGATGGCGTATGCACAGCTGCAAACCTCTGAAGGACCCTGCATCTTGTTGTTCGGGGGACGTTGGAGGCACAAGCAGCTTCAAAAACTTGTCTGCTGCTATGACAAGGCTTTTTTGCCGCTGCTCTTTCAACCTGACGTAATTGCCTGTAGGAAAGAGTCCTCAATTTGCCCTTATCAGCACGCACACATGTGTACTGTGAATCAGCTACATACTTCTTGATTGCCAAGACACTTCATCCTGATCATCGCACAATGTTGATTGTAGTCATGCCTTGACCTAAACACTCCACAATTTGTTGCTTCTCAGCAGCCGACACATCCTTTTTCTTTCCCATTTTGGCAGAAAATGTAGGCTGCTTAATAATGTGAGAGAGCCTTCTTAAGTAGTCTTGCCTTTCATTGGACACACCTGCCAAACTAATTAGCACAGGTGTCTGCAATTGCTTACAGTGATATAAAGAGCCTTGACACACATCACCATCAATGAGTTTAACTGACAAACAAACAAATTCTTCTCTTATCACTCCTAAACACTTTTTGTATAATAATTTGGAACGCAGTGTACATGTGCTTTTCCACAAAACACCAGTGGTTCACGTAGTGAATCTTACAGTTCTAACTTGCCAACCGTGGTCTGTATGGAGTTGTTCAATAAAGGGCCCAAAATTAAGATAACATAGATGGGAGAGGTCTCTATGAATAGGAATTCCTAAGTATTTGATACCCTGTGAGGGCCAGGCAAAGGGAAAGTTGGACTGGATGGAATCCTATATGGATTTGGGGAGGGAGACATCGAGGGCCTCAGACTTCGCTGCATTGATTTTAAAATTTTACCATGTAACAAAGTGATCTATTTCAGCCATAACAGCATGGATGGATATATGTGATTGAGTGATATATACTAGGACATCATCAGCAAATAGAGAGCACTTGTACTCGGTGCCTCCCACCTCAATCCACCTAATATTGGGGTTATGGCGAATTGATGAGAGCAGGTGCTCCGTCACTAGGATGTATAAGAGAGGGGACAGAGGACATCACTGCCTTGTCCCATTGGTGATTGTGAAAGGTGATGAAAATGTTCTGACGCACCCCCTGGGCCTTGGGACACCCAGAGCCGGACCCTTTTTGGTGGATGCTGGTGGTTGTAGTCTTCGTGGCGGCGACCCAGTTCCGTGGCTCAGGGCGGTCAAACCAGTGGCGGAACTATTTATGTGGTTTTCATGTTTAAATGTCCGACTACGCCACCCGTGGATTGCGGTCAGAGTGAACCGCCGCTACAGGGCAGACCACTGAGGCTGGTGTTGTGGGTGCAGCAGAGCGTAGCATAACTCCCCACGGGAGGAGTATAGCCTCAGGGCAGTGTATGCGGAGGATGGGGGTGATGGTGCAGGGCAGCAGCAGTAACGACACGGAGTCAGTGATGCAGTTCAGGGCCTTTACTCACAGTTCTTATTATCCAGACCACGTCTGCAGGTAACGGCTGCCCACGTCGTACTGTGCTCACCAGGTGAGGGGCTCAGACAACTCCCAGATAACTTTGGAGCACTTCACAGGACCCCCTTTGTGTGTCCTTTGTCTGGCCTTTCTTACCAACACTTCTGTCCGGCTGCCTCGGGCCTCCTCTTGGTAAACTTGGCGCCAGTTTCCCTGACCCTATGTGGTGCCTTCCTAGCGGGTGTAGCGAGGGGCTGCGCCACATAAAATGTCAGAGCCTCCGGTTTCTAGCTGAGGGTCGTTTCCTGCCTCCACTAGTTCGGGGACCGGTCTCCCCCTTTGGCCTGACCCCTCCACGCAGGTGGATTCGGGCGTGCCGTGGCGACTCGCCCGTCCGCACCCCTGGGATCCCTTCATTCCTCGTTCCTGGAGCCTTCTCCGCTCCTCTTCCTTCCTTCTCCCTCTTCCAGGCCTGGGCCTCTGTTACTAGGCCCGCCTCCGGAGCAGAGCTCATGCAGAGCCCCTGCTCCCTGCCACTTCTGCTCAGACTTCTCTGCACTGAACTAAGATGGTGCCCACCTTTTATACTCCCTTCTCAATGCACCCAGGAACTGCTTCCTCCCTGCTCCTGCACTACAGGGTTCCCCTTCCTCAGTGTTCCCTCCCCCCACTCCAGCCAGGGACAGGGACTGTCGTGCCCATCTCAGGGGCATATTGGTCGCCCTGCCCCACGGCAATGTGGTGTAATGCATGCAGGTGTCGGGTCCTGATCCACACTCCATCCTTACCTGAGAGTGAGATATCACACCTCTGGGTGAGGTGCAATACGTCTGTAGCAACCGAGCCCTCAGGGTGCTACAGTTCCATTTATCTTCAGCCTAGGTGACGTATTGCGATACAGGGCCGTGATTTTGGCTATAAAAGGGTCCCCTAGACCCCTACCCCAAGCTTTTTAAGAGAATCATATATGGCGTGCCAGGAGACTCTATGGAATGCTTTCTCAGCATCCAACGAGAGTATCTAATTACAAATTTTTAACTGCATCTAGCCCAGGAAATACTTTGTGCCTAGTAGCTTGTGTCTGCTAGTGAGCGGATTATCCCGGCTGTTAAGCAAGCTGCACCACCTGTAGTTTAGACACTTAATTTTTTCAAAGGAAATGCTTCGGGACCATGGGATACTTAGTGAAGAGCATCAGGAGGCACCCCAAGGCATAGGGGCTGGGACTGGCAGTAGGATGCCTTGCGGTGGACAGCCGAGCTCGATCCTTATAAAAGCTTTTTAACTGCAGCAGCTTTAGTGGACGCTACTGGAGCTGGAATTACCGCGGCTGCTGGCATGAGACTTGCCCTCCAATAGATCCTTGTAAATGGATTTAAAGTGTATTCATTCAAATTAGAGAGACAATTTAAATTAAAAAGCTTAGAGCTGCCTCCACCACAGGGGGGCTCGCTCGACCCACCAGCGGACAGGCACCAGTATTGGGAGAGGGGGGCTGGCCGTCAGGGTTCACCGCGGCTCTGGCACAAACCCGGCGACACGGAGGTGGCACGGGCAGGAGCGGACTGGCCGTGTCGGCTTCTCACTTTTTGGATTTTAGAAGGGCATGACATGCCTATATCTGTGTCTCCCCCTCCTTTTACTCCTCCACCTCTTTTATTTTCGCATGACTATATGTACTTGTCACTTTTCCATGTGTTAGTTATGTCTTCTGAGCAGTTTGTCAGCTTTTGGACACCTTTGAAGGTGTTTTCTATGTGTTTCTATGTGTTTTTGTTTGCCTGCCATTGGTTTTAACGGTGTTTGAAGGTGTTCGACGAACAGTTCGGCGAACACACGGGTGTTCGACGAACCGAACCGAACTCGAACACTACGGGGGTGGCTCAACACTAATGGTCAGTCATCCTCTTGGTGAGGACACAGAACTCTTTCCTGTTAGTAGTCTCGCAGGTATGGCTGAGTTTATGTTACGTTGCCTTTCCCATGACCCTCGAGTTCTCAAAATTTTGGGTGACAGTCATTACTGGTTGGTGACACTTCTAGACCCACGCTACAAGGAGAACTTTATATCTCTTATTCCTGAGGCGGACAGGTCTACAAAAATGGGGCTGTACCAGAAGGCCCTTCTTGCGGAACTATTAAAAAAATTCCCATCTGAAAACGCTGGCGGCAGAGAGCACACTTCACTGGACAACCAAGGAGTACAGACGAGAGAGACACAACTTCAATCCAGCAGAGGCAGGGGAACACTGTCAAAGTTCTGGGAGAATTTTCTCAGTCCTCCCATCGCACAAGCTCTGAGGCGCGGTGTACTCTCACAAGGAGTGCAAAGTTTGGGAAGATGCTGAGGGAGTACCTTGCCGACTGTACCAATGTCCTCCTTGATTCCTAAGTGCCTTATAATTATTGGATATCCAAGCTGGATACGTGGAATTAACTGGCTCTCTATGCCTTGGAGGTCCTGGCCTGCCCTGCCGCTAGCGTTTTATCAGAGCATGCTTTTAGTGCCACTGGTGGAATTATAACTGATAAGCGCATTTGCCTGTCAACTGAAAATGCTGACAGGCTGACTCTTATAAAAATAAACAAGGGCTGGATTGGGCCAGACTTCTCAACACCACCGAATGATAGCAGCGTAACATAAACTCAAATCCAGTGTCTTTTCTTGGGAGGTGTATTCCCATGCACCTCTTCACACTCACACATGGGTATAAGCTTCCTGATTTTGGCCATTTGCTCTTGTCCTCCTCCTTCTCCTCATCCTCCACCACCATATCACAAGGTTGACCGTGGTCCGTGATGCAACACCCACATAATTTTTTTAAAGGGTGTTTATGATGCCCGTAAAAAATTTTTTTTATACAGTATGTTTATGTATACCCCCAGGGGTAAATGTTTGTCAGCTCATACACTTAGTGCATGGGCATCACAAGTATAGGAGGCCCGCTCCTTTCTAATGGGAACATTTTTTTTATGAGGCCCTCCTCCACGTCTCTTCCAAGGGACATTGGAATGCCTCCAAATTTTTGGCAACCCTTGCATTCACTGCATAGGCAAGCACAATGGGAGACCCACTTCCTAATAATAGGAACATTTTTTTATGAGGCCCTCCTCCACGTCTCTTCCAAGGGACATTGGAGTGCCTCCCAATTTTTGGCAGCCCTTGCATTCACTGCATAGGCAAACACAATCGGAGACCCACTTTCTAATAATGGGAACATTATTTTCAGGAGGCCCTCTGACCTCCACGTCTCTTCCAAGGGGCATTGGAGTGCCTCCCAAATTTTGGCAACCCTTGCATTCACTGCATAGGCAAACACAACACTTCCTAATAATGGGAACATTGTTTTCAGGAGGCCCTCCTCTAAGTCTGTTCAAAGGGGTATTGGGGTGCATACAAATTTTCAAAGTGGTATTGGGGTGCATCCAAATTTTGGGCAGCCCTGCCACTCACTGCATACGCAATAACAGTATAGGAGACCCACTCTTTAGTAATGGGAACAATAAAACATAGCCGGCTGATGGCTCTCTAAGAATAGTGAGGGCCGACTGCGGGCCCTTCAAGAATAGTAAAGGCCGCCTGATGGCCCTATAAAAATAGGCTTTGTGACTTTCAGAGTCCCTCTTTCATAAATGAAACACGATGAAATCTCACACACCACATGGCCAGATAAGGTTGTAAAATGTTATAATGACATTTCCTTGTGAATGCATTTGTCACGGTTGAAAGCAATGCAAAAGTGAAAAAACGCATCAAAAATGCTACATGTGAACATAGCCCAAGGTGTGGAGGAGAATTTTTGCTTTTGGTTATTTATTTTGCGTTATGTACAAGTCATTACCCTGGAAAGGATGTTCCTTAACATATTTCCCTGGAAAATCCATTTTGGTTTCGTTTTGGTATGTTTTATTGTGAGTCTGTAAAAGTGGCATAATACTCTGACAACGTTGTTGACAGCAGTGACCTGGGAGTCAGAAATGCTTCCAGGGGTCTTCCCCATGCTAGTTCCATGTCATTTGAGCACTGTTCCCATCGATTTGGGCAATTTTTAGGCCCTCTGCAGACCACCGGGGGGAGCCGCCTGAAAAATGCTTGAGTTTCCCATAGACTTACATTGGGCTCGTTGCTTGGGTCGAGCATCCGAGTATTCCAATGTGCTTGACATGAGCATTGAGCACCCGAGCATTTTAGTGCTCGCCCATCACTAGTCACTAAATAAAGGAAATTAAAATATCCAAACAGTTACCAACGCCCAGAGTGAATTTAATTATCTGATTACTGATGTATTTGAATACTAGTGACTCTATATGATTAGAGATGAGTGAATCTTTTCAAATTCAAATTCGCCAAGTTTGCCAAATTTTTCCAAAAAATAAGATTTGTGGGAGATAACTTTGCGTGTATTTCAATACTGGAAAGCAGGTAATTGCTCATAAAATACACATGGGGAGGGGAGAGAGATAACCTTGCTGAACAAAAGAGCTTATGCTTTACAGGAGAGAAAGAGAGGACCCCGCTGATCATAAGAGCTACAGGACAGAGAGAAAGGACTCCGTTAACCATAAGAATTTAAACTCTGCTGGAGAGAGAGACTTACCTAGTGACAAAAGACAAAATATGGTCAACTGGTAATCTCTAATCTATGACGGCCAATGTGATTATCACCACTGTACAAGTATTAATAACTGATAAGTATTGAACATCGCCCGCTAGGAGATTCCACTGCAGTAGCCTAGAACCTAAGAGCCCAGCCTTACTCTTGGGAAGATCTACATCTCTAACAAGATCGTTCAGTTCACTTTGTGTTATAAGTTGTGGTTCAGTTGAGATTGCTGACGGAAAGTCTGGGTTGTGAGAGGAAGATGCTTCATGCAGGGCTGCCACCAGGAATTTCAGGGCCGCATACTGGAAAAATTTTCGAGCCCCCTTGAGACAACGCCCAAGCTCCGCCCCAACTCTGCCTCCACCCTTCAAACCTTCCACAGTCCACCGCCCACTCTTGAGAAAACTCCACTTCTGCCCCATGTCCTCACAATCACACATTAACAGTTCCCATTGAACACCATATCACATACATAGCTATCAGCTTTTGTTTTGGCCAAAAGATTTTTCTAAGCTGCCACCATGACAAGGTTGACTCTTTTGGCAGGGCTCTATTCTACTCTAACCTATTAAATTTTTCTTAAATTATCCAATGCTCTTTTTAGGTATATTTTTATTTATTTTTCTTTAAAGGGAATGTGTCACATACATTTTTGAAAATGACCAATAATACCACATACAGGGGACAAATACCATCACACCATGGCCAGACCATATGTTACCACCACAGTGACCGGATAATACTACATACAAGGGACAAACACTGCCACACCATCACCAGATCACATATTACCACCACATAGTGACTGAATACTACAATACTGATCATTAATAAAAAAAAACACAATACTAATATTACCATACATGCCATTATACACAGTAGTTCTGTACATAGTATTCAGTGTATAATGTCAGAGTAGAGGTAATACAATGATCACCAGTGACATACACAGAAGCTCTGAATATAGTGTTAGTGTACAGGTAATACAGGATCACCAGTGCCATTCTACACAGGAGCACTGTACTTAGTGTACAGCTAACCCACTGACTCACCAGTGACGTCTCTAGTGGAAGTCCTTCATCTTCACTTTTCTTCTTCATTCAGCGCAGACCACCATCACTTCTTCCAGCCAAGACTCGTCTCTGCGGAAAATAAGTTATTTAGACCACCGATTCCAGAGCACATTCCCTGCTTTTTCCCCAACTTCTACACTATGCAGCTGAATACAGATATGCATTAATATAAAATTAGTTATTATTCAATCCACGATTCCAAATTGTAATCCACCGCTGTTCCCCCACTAACTATAACTAGCCTCTTTCCCCACCCATTAAATATATAAAATTAGCACCTGTACTTTTTCCCCCCAATTCATTACTAGTCACATTCCTGCATCCTCAATGTCTTCCACTCTGTACCTCCCGCTTCCCCAATTAAATATATTTACATGCCCCCCTCCGCCCCAATTCATTATGTCATGTCCTCTTTCTCTCCCACCCCCACCCTTTATTCATTATCAACTGCTCTCACCCTCCCTCAATTCATCATCATTTCCTCTCCCCCACACTTAATACATCATTATTTGCTGCCCCCCTCCCGCATTTCATCATCATTTGTTGCCCCCCACCTTCAATTCATCGTCATTTACTGTCTTCCAAAGCCCAGTCTCAATACATCATCATTTACTCCCCCACCCACAATTCATCATCATTTGGTCTCCCCCATCCTCAATCCCCGCATAAACGAAGCCTTCCATTCCTATTGATATACAGCCTTTTTCATGCAATTCTTTCTTTTTGCTGTTTGTAAAAGTGAATCAAGTAATGCTTTTATTAACATTTTATGAATGCGAATATAGAGCTCAATGTGGGCTGGACAACATTACCTGGCATTTGCGTGAATCGCTTTTTATCATGAACTTTTAATTCATATGTGACAGCAAAATATAAATCTTGTGACTGGCTGATTTCTTTATTAATTATATATTGTGATAATATTTTCTTGGCTTGTTTTTACCTTTTCTCATAAATTATTACGCATTTACTTCAACTTATTCATTGGTTATTGTACACTTGTGCCTGTTTTGACAGACAATCACATGACTATTATGTGAATACTTTATATAGAAAATTTATTCATTAGATTAAATTAACATTTTTTCATTAAGTTATTAAATACTGGATGATGATAAAAGGGGCTGTCCAGAACTTTTACATTCATGGCCTATCCTTAGGCCACATTCACATGTTCAGTATTTGGTCAGTATTTTACATCAGTATTTGTAAGACAAAACCAGAAGTGGGTGAAAAATACAGAAGTTGTGACGTGCTTCTATTATACTTTTCCTCTGATTGTTCCACTTCTGATTTTGGCTTACAAATAGAGATGAGCAAATGTTTCAATATATTCTATTCGGATTAAGATCGCCAAATTTGCAATATTCGCCGATTTATTCGTCGAATATTCGCTGAACGTTACTGAATGCCATGGGATTCAATGGGGAGCAAAAAAAACGCATACACAACACCTTCAAACGGGCCCAAAAGATGTCAAATTAGGGGTAGACACCTGGAAAGTGCCATCAATTGACCCAGAGTACAAGTACTATAATTATTATTACTATTACAGCGACATTTATTCCGTGGCGCTTTACATGTCAAAAGGGGTCACTGACTGGTACAAGAGGAGAGAAGACCCTGCCCACGAGGGTGCACAAACAATCTACAAGGGATGGGTGAGGATACAGTAGGTCAGGGTACAGGTAGTTGTTCAGCTCTATGCTGGAGCGAGGGTTACCGCAGATTGTACGCTTGTCACAAGAAGTGGGTCTTCAGCTTCCTTTTCAAGGTTTGCACGGTAGGCGAGAGTCTGACAGTTCAAAATAGATGTGTTGATCCAGCAGTTTGGAGGCGTAGTGGAGAAGTGAGATGGGTGATAGCTAAACAAATGATAGGTCTAGGGAGGGCTCTTGGAGAATGGGTGTGATCGAGGTATGTTTTAATCATGAGGGGAAGACGCCAGTTGTTATTGACAGGTAGAAGAGGAGGGTTAGGCTTGGGATGAAGACTGTGGTACGGTTTGGAATGAGGTGGGATGATATTAGGTTAAGTTCACAGGTGGTGAGATGTGATTTTGAGAGTAAAGATGATCTTCCGTGATGGACGAGAAGCTGGTTTTGGAGGAGGAGAGTTGAGTCGTTATGAGAGAGAAGGGGCTGTTGGGACTTTAAGCAAAAGCTTTGCCCTATGTTGTCAATCCTCTGCTTGAAGAATGAGGCTAAGTCTTCAGCTAAGATGAGAGGAAAGGAGAAGGAGGGGGAGCTGGTGGACAGAGGAGGGACTTGAAGGTACTGAATAGCTGTTTAGAGCTGTGAGACACGTATGATATGAGAGATGAGAAGTAGGTTTGTTTTGCTGCAGTGAGCAATTGTGCAGCATTTTGAAACCTTCTGTTAGTGGACTCCTCTCCCTTTCTTTGGCAGTTGCACAGCGGTACGCCTTGTAGATGAGGGGCAGTAAGAACATGTGCTCCAGTAGATGACAAGCGCTGCATCAAGTGGCCTCTGCTCCACTTCCTCCATCTTAACATCACATACAGTACAGTCCTCAGAGGTACCACCTCAGTTACCCTTGTTTTCACCCACATCACAACTCTTCAACTGGCCAACTGACTATGGGGAAGCACAGATGTCTGCAGAGCTGTTCACACATTCTATTCCGGGCCATCAGAGGTCTGATCCAAAGATTCACAGACTCAAGAGGAGAAAAGCATGTGTAGCGATGCCCAAATTTTTTTTCAGTTGATCCGGACCCGGACAAAGTAGAGTCCGAGAAGAATCCAAACCCTCGTCATCAGACATTAACCCCTGGGGGTGGGCATGGATGGGTTGGAGAAAGAAATAAATACACACCAGAACATGGAGAACTAAACTACTATACAACAGGGGTTGGAGAACTAAACTAATAAGACAAAATGGGTTGGAAAACTAACCTACTAAACAGCTAGGGTTGGAGAACTAAACCACTACACACCAGGGAATGGAGAATTAAACCACTAGACACCAAGGTGTCACTAGACAGCAAGTGTTGGAATCCCCAAGGCTTGAGGGACAAACCTCTGTATCCAACACCTCCTCCATTGCTTCTGCATCCTCCACCTCCTCTAGGGCCTCCACCTGTGCCCTCAACCTCTGCCTTACTGAGACACATGTTCCAACAGTGCAGAGAGAATCTCCCCACCCTACGTACTGGGCAGCCAGGTCTCACTGCAATCAGGCAGTGTTAAAATTAATATGTCCTGGAGATCGCAGTCATACTGCTGAAGAGTTGTGGACAGCTCTCCATGCCGAGTTTGAGCAATGGCTGTCTCCACTGAACGCGGAGCAAGGGAAGGCCGTGTGCGATAATGGTGCAAACTCAGTGGTGACCTTACGCTGGGGCAACCTCAGACATGTGCCTTGCATGGCTCGCATCCTCAACCTGATGGTACAGCAATTTCTCTGTCACTATCCCGGCCTGGATGCACTGCTGCAGAAACCACGGTCTCTGCGTGCTCACTTAAAGCTATAAAAATTAGCAGGATCTTTAGTATAAAAGCCAGACTACTAGAAAACGAGCAAACTCCTTCATGATGATAGAGGCCAACATCTCCTTAGCTTGCTGGTACTTTTCTGTGGGAAGGAGCTTGTCTCCAACCAGCTAGGAATGGCACGCCATGGTTTGGTATTAGCACCGAGTACCAGAAGCAAAGCAATCCACAATTTCCATACCTCAGGAATTTTATTTGATAGACTGGCTGAGCAAACATTAGTTTCTCACAAAAGAGCTGAAGACATTGAGTGGCAGTAGGTGCAAGTTTCTCCAGCATCACCTGTTTGTTATTGTTAGATATCAGAGGGAGAACATAACTGGGCTTTGTCAAGGTGCCATATTGCATCTTAAGTCTTATAGACCCTGCACTTGTGGCATTACATTCTACAGGATGGTGGGGAAGGATACAGTAGGTTGTGGAGTTGCATTAGCTCCAGTGGTGTTGAGGTGAGGTGGCAGCGAGGCAATGACAGGCTAAAGGCTGTCTTGAAGAGATGGGTTTTCAGGTTGTGTCTGAAGGATCCGAATGTGGTGGCTAATCCGACGTGTAGAGGCACAGAATTCCAGAGGATGAGGGACATTTGGTAGAAGTATTGGAAGTGATTGGGTGAGGAACAAATAAGTGTGGAAAGAAGGAGGTCTTGGGAGGACCGGAGATTACGTAAGGGAATATATTGGGAGATAAGTTCAGAGATGTACAGAGACGAAAGGTTATGGATGGCTTTGTACGTCAGTGTTAGTAGTTTGAACTCCATATGCTGGGCAATTGGGAGCCAGTGAAGGTATCTTATAGATTGCAATCTTATGGATTACTGGAGCCAGTTCACAGTAAAAAATCAGCCATAGAGTGTCCGGGAACCTTCCCACACACTTTTCTTAGCCAGGGGTGCTTCTCGGCAGGGTTGGCGGGCCCACCAGGGAACCGGAGAATCCGCCGGCGGGCCCTGGCTTCTCCACCAGGAGAGTTCACAGCGCGAACCTTTCAGGCTGTGATGATGATGAGGTCATCCATCTCCTTAGTTTTCTGTTACTTGGAATGCAAGCGCAAGTATGCAGCTAGCCAGCCACCCACCCACCGGCCACAATAAAATGCCACATTTCTGGGCTGCTGCTTGCACTTGAAATGTTGCCTTTTAGGCTCGTGGAGGTGGAAGCTTTTCCCAACCTCATGGCAGTGGCCAGGCCTCCAAACTCGGTCCCCAGCCGCCACTATTTCTCCCAGTGTCGTCCCCAACTTCCACAAGAACGGGTCCCAGAACATTACCCGTGCCCTCCCCAGTGCATTTAGTGGGAAGGACCACCTAACCACAAGCACCTGAATGTAGCTAGGGACTGTACATCTCACTGGAGCCAGGCCACAGTAAAAAAGCAGCCATAGAGTGTCCGGGAACCTTCCCACAGACTTTTCTTAGCCAGGGCTGCTTCTAAGCATGGTTGGACCGGCCCACCAGAGAACCGGAGACCTCTCCGGTGGGCCCTTTCTTCTCCTTCAGGAGAGTTCATAATGCCAAGGTCATGATGATGATAGAGGCCACCATCTCCTTAGTTTGCTGCTGTTACTTTTCTATGGGAATCAGCTTGGCTCCAACCAGCCTGGAATATTTCCAGTGAACTATGGCACAACGCGATGGTATTAGCAGTGCCCCCACTAGGGAAGCCATCCACAATTTCCTTCTCATTAATTTTATTTGGTAGACCTGAGTGGCTGCCCAAATACATTAGTTTCTCACAAAGGAGCTGAAGGTACTGAGTGCCAGTAGGTGCAAGTTTCTCCAGCATGTTAGATATCAGAAAGAGAACAGAGAGGGCATCACAGTGGCTCAGTGGTTAGCACTGAAGCCTTGCAGCGCTGTGGTCCTGGAATCAAATCCCACCAAGGATCACATCTACAAGTATTTAGTATCTTCTCCCCCTGTTTGCGTGGGTTTCCCCCTCAGTAAAAAAAGCAGCCATAGAGTGTCCGGGAACCTTCCCACAGACTTTTCTTAGCCAGGGCTGCTTCTCGGCAGGGTTGGATGGGGCCACCAGAGAATCCTCCGGTGGGCCCTGGCTTCTCCCTCTCTTGGTTCCCCCCACTCCAGCCAGGGACAGGGCTCAGCAGTGGAGCAGTGCATCTTGCCCCTCCTGCTGGTCTGGAGTGGTGTAGTGTTGGATGCAGGTGTTTGGGTCCCGGGCAGTACTCCATCCTTACCTGAGAGTGGGATACCACACCTCTGGGAGAGATGCAGTACCTCTGTGGCAACTGAACCCTCAGGGGCACAACACAGACACCAGCAAAGTGGCATCAATTTCACCAGAGTAGAAGTAGTTTAATGGCGACAGAAACCTCTTCCACTACAGCCAAACCCAATAAATGGAGACCCAATCAGGATTCTCCACGTTTCAAAAAATTAAGGCCTAAAATCACCAAAGCGGCATCAATTTCAGTACAGTACAAATTGTAGAATTAGTAACGACACCTCTTCTCCTACAGCCAACCCAGTAAATGGAGACCCTATCAGGATTCCCCACATTTCCTAAAATTAATGGCAGACTCCAGCAAAGTGGCATCAATTTCACCATAGTAGAAGTAGTTTAATGGAGACAGAAACCTCTTCCACTACAGCCAAGCCCAATAGATGGAGACCCTATCAGGATTCTCCACATTTCCAAAAATCAGGGGCAGACACCTGCAAAGTGGCATCAATTTCACTACAGTAGAAATTGTAGAATTAGGAATGACACGTCTTCCCCTAAAGCCTACCCAGTAGCTGGAGACTCAATCAGAAGTGTTTAAATATCTTTAAATTAGGGCCTAACACCACCAAAGTGGCATCAATTTAACCAGAGTATAAAAAGTTTAATGGAGACAGAAACCTCTTCCACTACAGCCAAACCCAATAGATGGAGCCCCAATCAGGATTCTCCACATTTCCAAAAATTTGTGGCAGACACCAGCGAAGTGGCATCAATTTCACTACAGTAGAAATTGTAGAATTAGGAACCAAAACCTCTTCCACTACAGCTAACCCAGCAGATGGAGAATCAATCAGGAGTGAACCATCCTCTCCAGTCGTTCACCACGTTTCATACTTGTACTCTGTTGTGCAGGTGCACGAGCTGGTCTGACAAATGTATGAAAGAACTCACATAAATTGCTTCTGCCACTTACACTACTTGCTGCTGCTAATATTTTGGCATTGATGAATTGACGTGCCAGGGGTTGGAAGTGTAGAGCTGTGATGAACTCTGTGTGCCTCACTGCTGGCTTGGGGAAAACCTATGTTAGGGTTGTGTAAAAGCATGTTTCAATACTCCAGCATTCGCGGGTTCCTTTCTAGGGCGGGAAGCATCTGGCAAAATTTACTCTTATTACGTGGATCTAACAGAGTGGCAACCCAGTCATCAACACTATTTTCAATCATAACTATACGGGGATCATGTTACAGATAGTGCAGCAAGAATGCACTCTTATGTCGGCCTCTTTCCTGAGGTTCAAACCCATGCTGTGTTGGTGGCTGGGCAATTCTGATGCTTGTTTCCTCCGTCCCCTCCCGCCAAACACGAAAAGAGAGGGGATGATTATCCTCTTCATGTTCTGACTGTTGCTCGCCCATCACCTCTTCCTCTTCCATTGTTCCTCGCCTTTACTAATACCTTCACTAACAGTTTTTCTGCTATCGCCAACCCCCCTCAATCACAGTGAACTACCCTCCCTTGGCACCCTTAGATGTCCCCTAGTGTTTGATGTTAGTAACAGAAGAAAGTATTTTTTTAGTGTGGATGAGGCCTGTATAACATAGGAGATATGCTACGAACAATTTTAAACTGAGATGTCCCCTACTGTATCACATTAGTAACAGAAGAAAGTATTTTTTGACTGTGGATGAGGCCTGTATAATATAGAATATATGCTCCAAGATATTTCAAACTCAGATCTAGCCTGCTGTATTACGTTAGTCACAGTAAAAAATTGATTTTTTTACTCTGCATAAGCTCTGCATACAGCTGAATTTCACAGCCACTAAAATAGTATGTGGCTTTTAGCAAAGTGTATCACGTTTGTGACACCAAAAAATCTTTGGTGGACTGTGGCTAGCAACAGAAAAAAAATATATTTTTTACTCTGAAAACAGCTGAGGTTCAACGCCACTAACATAGTAGCTGACATATAGCAGAGGGTATGACATTTGCAACACAAAAAAAAATCTTTGGTGGACTGTGGCTAGCAACAGAAAAAAATCATTTTTTTTACTTGAAAACAGCTGAAGTTCACTGCCACTAACATAGTAGCTGACGTATAGCAGAGCGTATGATGTTTGCCACACAAAAAAATCTTTGGTGGACTCTACCTGCCAACAGAAAAAATATATTTGTTTTACTGTGCATACAGCTGAAGATCACCCACCAAAAAAATGACAAACTGTGCTAACACAGATTGCACTATCATATTAGCAAAAGAGAAAAAAAGTTTTTTGTGCTCTGCACTCAGAAGCTCTGCACTGACAAGCTCTGCTGAATTTCAACCCCACAAAATCAAAAAGTGGCCTACAAGGGCTTGCTTGCTTGATCACAATTAGCAAGTGCAAAAATAGATTGAAGGTATACCCCTGCATGGAGTACAGACAGTTCAACCGGTGCCAACACTGTCCTATGGCATGGGCCCTGCTCTTTCTGTCAGAATTTCAGTAATTGCACAAAAGCAAAAAAAAGCTACAAGGTCGATTGAACAGGTACACAGCACAGGACTTATCTACACCATCTGACTTCCACAGAAGCGCCCATCTATCTAGCTAATATCTCTCATTACACAGGAGCTGGGTGCAGGAGCAGCGTCTAACACGAGTGACATGCATAAAATGGCGCTGAGGGAGCATGGCCAGTTTTTATATAGAGAGGCATGTGATTTAAGGAGCCAATTGCAGAAGCCCTGGGACACTGTGGATGCTTCCTGTGCTCTGATTGGCAAGCCACGCTTTCCTGACTTAAAGTTACCGCTTACAGGAAAAAAACAAAAAAACAATGCGCCCCTTATCTGACCTGTTCTGAGCTATCACCAGCCCCCCACTCATCTACCATGTCCCCCACGCACATCATACAGAAGCACTATGCTAGCAAAACTGTTAAAAATGCTGTAGTTGCCCCACAATCACGTAACCATGCAAATTTGCCGAACTTTACCAATTTAACAAATTTTGCTCGCCTTTCCGATCACGAATTTGAATGTGCCACATTCGTGTTGCACTTAAGTTTGGAGATCGGATTTTGAACATATTCGCTCATCACTGCTTACAAATTCGGATGTAAAATACTGACCAAATACTGAACGTGTGACCATGGCCTTAAGATAGGTCATTAATATCTGTCGGTGAAGGTGTGACACTCGGCACCCCTGCCTATCAACTGTTCCCAATTCCAGAGGCAGCTAAAGGTGCTCAGTTGCGGTTCTGCACAGCACATCTCCGTCAATGGTATTGATTCGTAAAGGGGCAGATATGCCGTAAGCGGCCGTGGCCACTATACTGGTGACAGAGCTGTGCAACTCTGCATTTGACCACCTTCAGCCGCCACTGGCATTGGAAACAGCTAATCAGTAGAGATGAGTGGTGTTCGACTAGAACTGTTCGCCAATCTCAAATTCGAGCTGTTTTGGGCGGTGTTCGAGTCGTTCGACGAACGCGAACGATTTGCAAAAAATTCGGCTGTTCGAGGTTATGTTCGATAACTGTTCGTGCACCAAAAGCGTAACTGGATTTTTGCACATCATGCAGGGATTGTCTGCCACTCACTGTACTGCCACAGCCATGGTGGTTGTGGCATTACAGTGATTGCCCAAATCGATGGGAACAGTGCTCACAGTGAAACATGAAAAGCTGGCAATTCAGCAGCGGCATACACCGGTACCCGACAATTTAGAACAGAAAGAATAGAGCATCACACATAGATTAGATAGATAGAAACATGTCAGTCACATATATAAGAAGTACAGTGACAGTGTTGGTTACTGTACTTGTCAATTAGTGTTAAAGGATTTATTAAAAAAAAATAATAGTGTTTTCATGCACCTATCTCTTTAAAAAAGCCGGCTGGCAATTCAGCATCGGTACCCGACAATTTAGAACAGAAAGAATAGAGCATCACACATAGATTAGATAGATAGAAACATGTCAGTCACATATATAATAAGTACAGTGATAGTGTTGATTACTGTACTTGTCATTTAGTGTTAAAATAAAGGATTTATTAAAAAAAAAATTGGCGTGGGGTTCCCCGTAATTTTAGTCTCTAGCGGGAGTTAAGCAGACCGCTGGGGCAGATGTTTGAAGCCTGGGAAGGGGGTAATACCCACGGAGCTTCCCAGGCTACTAATATCAGCCCCCAGCTGAATATCTAGCCTTTACTAGCTATTAAAATGGGGGACCCCAAAAAAAAATGACGTGGGGTCCCCCCTATTTTAATAGCTAGCAAAGCTGGGCAGACAGCTGGGGGCTGATATTAATAGCCCAGGAAGGGTGCCATGAATATTGGCCCCCTCCCAGGCTAGAAACACCAGCCGTCAGCTGCCCCAGAAATGGCGCATCCATGGGATGCGCCAATTCTGGCACTTAGCCTCGCTCTTCCCACTGCCCTGTAGCGGTGGCAGTGGGGTAATAGGGCTGGGGTTGATGTCAGCTTATAATGCCAGCTGACATCAAGCCCAGGTTAGTGATGGAGAGGCGTATATAAGACACCCCCATTACTAACCCCATAGTCTACACTGTGTTCCAAATTATTATTCAAAAAGTGTTTCGGAGTGATAAGGTAAGAATTTTTTTGTTTGTCAGTTAAACTCATTGATGGTGATGTGTGTCAGGGCTCTTTATATCACTGTAAGCAATTGCAGACACCTGTGCTAATTAGTTTGGCAGGTGTGTCCAATGAAAGGCATGACTACTTAAGAAGGCTGTCCCACATTATTAAGCAGCCTACATTTTCTGCCAAAATGGGAAAGAAAAAGGATGTGTCGGCTGCTGAGAAGCAACACATTGTGGAGTGTTTAGGTCAAGGCATGACTACAATCAACATTGCCAAGACACTTCATCGTGATCATCGCACAATCAAGAAGTATGTAGCTGATTCACAGTACACACGTGTGCGTGCTGATAAGGGAAAATTGAGGACTCTTTCCTACAGGCAATTAGGTCAGGTTAAAAGAGCAGCGGCAAAAAGCCTTGTCATAGCAGCAAACAAGTTTTTGAAGCTGCTGGTGCCTCCAATGTCCCCCGAACAACAAGATGCAGGGTCCTTCAGAGGTTTGCAGCTGTGTGTAAGCCATCCTGTCGACCTCCTCTATCCACTGCACACAAGCAGAAACGGCTCCAGTGGGCCAAACAATACATGAAGACTGACTTCAAAACTGTTTTGTTCACCGATGAGTGCCGTGCAACGCTCGATGGTCCAGATGGATGGAGTGGAGGATGGCTGGTTGATGGACACCCCACACAAACACGGCTACGGCGCCAACAAGGAGGAGGTGGAGTAATTTTTTGGGCTGGAATCATGGGGAGAGAGATTGTCGGCCCCTTTAGGATCCCTGAAGGGGTAAAGTGAACTCCATAATGTATGTTCAGTTTCTCAAACAGCACTTCCTGCCATGGTTCAAAAAAAGAACCGTGCATTCCGCAGCAAGATCATTTTCATGCATGATAATGCACCGTCTCATGCTGCACATAACACATCTGCATCTCTGGCTGCTATGGGTATAAAAGGGGACAAAATTATGGTGTGGCCCCCATGCTCCCCTGACCTCAACCCCATTGAGAACCTCTGGAGCATCATCAAAAGGAGTGTCTATGATGGCGGGAGGCAGTTCACATCTAAGCAACAGCTCTGGGAGGGTATTCTGTCCTCATGCAAAGCAATTGAAGCAGAAACAATCCAAAACCTGACAAATTCCATGGACTAGAGAGTTCAGAAGCTCCTTTCGAACAAGGGGTCCTATGTGCAAATGTAACGTCACCTAGAATAAAGTTTTGAGTTGAAAACTGTTTGATTTCAGTTTGTAATAACCTGCTAATGCTTATAATTTCAAAAATGACCATTTTTTTGTTCTTTATTAAAATGAAAAGGTTGAAAACTCTGCTGTGCATAATAATTTGGAACATGCATTTTGAGTGCAGTTTGAGTGTTTTATTTTTTTT
This sequence comes from Phyllobates terribilis, assembly GCF_046119375.1. Taxonomy (NCBI): domain Eukaryota; kingdom Metazoa; phylum Chordata; class Amphibia; order Anura; family Dendrobatidae; genus Phyllobates; species Phyllobates terribilis. Next base: position 193,243,975 of record NW_027362764.1, read on the forward strand.
TAAATATACTGTTATCATAGGCAGTTTGTACAAAAACCTTTCAATTGTACTCTAATAGTTATTTGATTGGAAAATTACAATGACTGCAATTCATATAGGTAATTTGGGAAAATCTGAGAAAATATTATTTGCATAATAGTTTGGAACACAGTGTAAGTTAAAAAAAACACAAACGCCCAGAAAAAAGTCCTTTAATTGAAATAAACACACAATTCTTTAATGTTCTAAATTAAACCATACTTACCGTCGCGCCCATTCCATCTGAAGCCAATGTCTTCTGCAATAAAAGTAAAATAGTAAACCAACCTCATCCTTAACTTTCCATGGTTCCCAGGACGGCTTCAGCTCTGATACATTCACATGACAGGCTGGATCGCAGCCGAAAGCTGCCATCCAGCTTGCCATGCCGCAGACACTGAGAAGCGCAGGCATGCTTGCGCTCCTCAGTGTTTGGCTGTGACGGCATCCAGATGAGCCGAGTTCATGTTCAATGAACTCAGCTCACCTCATACAAGTCACTGACAGCGTGGGAGAATTCTCCTGCCAATGCGGCGAGCATGAGAGAATTCTCCTGCGCATGCGGTGAGAGCAGGAAATTTCTCCCACGCTGTCAGTGACGTGCATGAGGTGAGCTGAGTTCATTGGACATGTCCAATGAACTCAGCTCACCTCATGCACGTCACTGACAGCGTGGGAGAATTCTCCTGCGCTCAGCGCTTGAGCAGTAGAGTTCTCCCATGCTGGGATGGCATTGAGATGACAGGCTGGATCGCAGCTGAGCGCTGCAATCCAGAATGCCATCCTTCATAGACACTGCAGAGCGCAGGCATGCTTGCGCTCTGCAGTGTCTCTGAAGGGTGACAAGCTTGATGGCAGCGCTCAGCTGCAATCCTGCCTGTCATCAGAATGCCATCCCAGCGTGGGAGAATTCTCTTGCTCAAGCTCTGAGCGCAGGAGAATTCTCCCACGCTGTCAGTGACATGCATGAGGTGAGCTGAGTTCATTGGACATGAACTCGGCTCATCTGGATGCCGTCAGAGCCAGACACTGAGGAGCGCAAGCATGCCTGCGCTTCTCAGTGCCTGCGGCATGGCAAGCTGGATGGCAGCTTTCGGCTGCGATCCAGTCTGTGATATGAATGTAGCTGAGCTGAAGCTGTCCTGGGAACCATGGAAAGGTAAGGATGAGGTTGGTTTATTATTTTACTTTTATTGCAGGAGATCATTGGCTTCAGCTGGAATGGGCGTGACGCTAAGTATGGTTTAATTTAGAACATTAAAGGAATGTGTGTTTATTTCAATTAAAGGACTTTATTCTGGGTGTTGTGTTTTTTTTAAACACTTTACTAAAATTCATGGTGGTCATGTCTAATATTGGCATGACCCCATGAATTTCGGGCTTAGGGCCAGCTGATAATACCAAGCTGGCCCTAACCCCTTTATTACCCAGTGAGCCAACGCACCAGGGCCCTGGATGAGTTGGGTACAGCGCCAGAACATGGCGCTTCTATGAACGCGCCATTTTCTGGGTGGCTGCGGACTGCATTTTGCAGCGGGGGGGGGGGCAGAAAGCTTGGGCCTCCCTGCGCTGCGGATTCCAGCCCCCAGCTGCCTAGTTGTACCTGGCTGGAAACAAAAATAGGGCGAAGCCCCACGTATTTTTTTTTTTACATTATTTCATGAAATTCATGAAATAATTGAAAAAAAGGCTTCCCTGTATTTTTGTTTCCCAGGACAGCTTCAGCTCTGCTACATTGACATGACAGGCTCAGCGCTTGAGCAGGAGAATTCTCCCATGCTGGGATGGCATTGAGATGACAAGCTGGATCGCAGCTGAGTGCTGCCATCCAGCTTGTCATCCTTCAGAGACACTGCAGAGCGCAAGCATGCCTGCGCTCTGCAGTGTCTCTGAAGGATGGCATGCTGAATGGCAGCGCTCAGCTGTGATCCAGCCTGTCATCTCAATGCCATCCCAGCATGGGAGAATTCTCCTGCTCAAGCGCTGAGTGCAGGAGAATTCTCCCACGCTGTCAGTGACATGCATGAGGTGAGCTGAGTTCATTGGACCGTATGCGCAGGAGAATTCTCTCACGCTCACCGCATGCGCAGGAGAATTCTCCCACGCTGTCAGTGACGTGCATGAGGTGAGCTGAGTTCATTGGACATGAACGCGGCTCATCTGGATGCCGTCACAGCGAGATACTGAGGAGGGCAAGCATGCCTGCGCTTCTCAGTGTCTGTGGCATGGCAAGCTGGATGGCAGCTTTCTACTGCGATCCAGCCTATCATGTGAATGTAGCAGAGCTGAAGCTATCCTGGGAACCATGGAAAGGTAAGGATGAGGTTGGTTTATTATTTTACTTGCATTGCAGGAGATCGTTGGCTTCAGCTGGAATGGGCATGATGTTAAGTATGGTTTAATTTAGAACATTAAAGAATTTTGTATTTATTTCAATTAAAGGACTTTATTTTGGGTGTTTTTTTTAACTTTGACTATGGGGTTAGTAATGGGGGTGTCTTATAGACGGCTCTCCATTACTAACCTGGGCTTGATATCATCTGGCATTATAAGCTGACATCAAGCCCAGCCCTATTACCCCACTGCCACCGCTACAGGGCAGTGGGAAGAGCGAGGCTAAGTGCCAGAATTGGCGCATCCTATGGATGCGCCATATCTGGGGTGGCTGACGGCTGGTGTTTCTAGCCTGGGAGGGGGCCAATATTCATGGCACCCTTCCTGGAATATTAATATCAGCCCCCAGCTGTCTGCCTAGCCTTTGCTAGCTATTAAAATAGGGGGGACCCCACGTCATTTTTTGGGGGGGTCCCCCATTTTAATAGCTAGTAAAGGCTAGGTATTCAGCTGGGGGCTGATATTAGTAGCCTGGGAAGCTCCGTGGGTATTACCCCCTTCCCAGGCTTCAAACATTTGCCCCAGCCGTCTGCTTAACTTCCGCTAGAGATTAAAATTACGGGGAACCCAACGCCAAATTTTTTTTAATAAATCCTTTATTTTAACACTAAATGACAACTACAGTAATAAACACTATCACTGTACTTCTTATATATGTGACTGACATGTTTCTATCTATCTAATCTATGTGTGATGCTTTATTCTTTCTGTTCTAAATTGTCGGGTACAGATGCTGAATTGCAGGCCGGCTTTTTTAAGAGACGGGTGCATGAAAACACTATTATTATTTTTTAATAAACCCTTTAACACTAAATGACAAGTACAGTAACCAATACTGTCACTGTACTTCTTATATATGTGACTGACATGTTTCTATCTATCTAATCTTTGTGTGATGCTCTATTCTTTCAGTGCTAAATTTTCAGGTACCGATGCTGAATTGCCGCCGGCTTTTTTAAAGAGAGTGTCTTCTGAGCAGTTTGTCAGCTTTTGGACGGTGTTCTAAGGTGTTCGACGAACAGTCCCACGAACATCCCGGTGTTCGACGAACCGAACGCGAACACTACGGGGGTGGCTAAACACTACTAATCAGCGGGGGTGACGTGTTTCGCACACCCACTGATCAAATAGTGATGACCTATCCTAAGGATTGGCCATCAGTGTAAAACTCTCAGATGACCTTTTAACAATAACTGTGTTCACATTTCATTTATGCTCAGCACATAAGTCTCTTATATCCATAACTCCACATTTACTTGATAATGCCAAAAAAATGTTCCACTAGAATAAGCCTGTCCGGAAGACATCAGCAAACCTTTTTTCTCAAACCCTTACAATGCGTACAATACAAGAATAACTTTTGAGAGCTTACCCTGAGTTTACCCTTTCAGGGGCTGTACTATGAATATGTCTAAATGTGCTCTTATTGTTTATTATACTTCTGAGATTTGCATATTGCTAGAGCTGTGATTTAAGAGTTTTTGTTCATCTTTATATGAAGTGTACACAAGTGAGATAGTTTATGCAAACAGATGATACAGTATATTGAGCATAATAATAGATTGCAAAACAAAATTATTTGTTGTGCAAAACATTTGCAGATGTAATAAATTTATTCTTTGAATTTACATTTTGCTGAAGGTTGGCTGAAATATAAAGAAAAAAATCATGATTTGCTTAAGGTGAAAGAGCTGATGCTCAACATTCTAGGTATGGGACAGATAATGCAAAGTTTTAGTCATACTCATTTTATAGAAGTTAAATACTGGGTCAGCCTCCTGAGCAGAGCTACCAACCAATTGTCGTTTTCTGGAAAACTCAGCTGAAAATCACCGAACGGACCACATGTTTACATAGACGTGTTCTAACTAGTGTTGAACGAGTATGTTCTGTTCCGAGTATGCTCGGGCCGAGCTCCGAGTATTTACAGCTGCTCGGTGATAAGGTTGAATCGCTCCCGTGTGCATGATTTGCAACTGTTTGACAGCTTTATTACATGTGAGGAATGTGAAAGAAATAAACATTCCTCACATGTATTAAAACTGTCAAACAGTCGCAAATCATGCACACGGGAGCGATTCAAACCTATCACTGAGCAGCTGTAAATACTCGGAGCTCGGCCTGAGCATTCTCGCCGAAAGGGTTAATAGAACATACTCGCTCAGCACTAGTTCTAACCCTTTGTTTGATCAATAGCCCTAAAAAGCTGCATATGATATAACTGTGGTGTAAGTGTCTTATATGGGTTTGATAGAGATATTAAAATTAAAAAAAAATCTTTAAAAATTCCCTCACATGTCTGAGTGTCTAGTACAATGCAAGGCCTCAATGTGCATGTGCATCTGCATTGACAGGTAATCTTTGCTTATTCTTTTTTTTTCTTATATAGCAAGATCCAGGGGTATAACGATTGCGGCCGCAGAGATCGGGCAGGTGGCTTACTGACACCAATTTTACCTCAATCTGAGCATAATAAGAAGCACATTAAGGTGAAATGTACTGTGACGCAGAGACCTTCCGGCTCCCTGCGCTACAATACACACCGCTGACAAATAAGAGGTCAGTTAGCATTCCAGTGACGCGCGGCTCATGGCAGTGACAGCGTGCACTGCTTGTACTGGCACAGCAAAGTCAGTTGCTGGCTCCTGCGCTGGCTACAGAAGAGGACATCACGCGGTGTGGGAGTGGGGGATGTTGACTACAATCATTTGTTTGGCTAAGAGCACACAAAGCATTTTTGCTGCATTTCCGCTGTGTTTTTTCCGCCGCAGAAACACTGCAAAAACGCTTGCCAATCAGTCTGCCAGCTATTGCATTGATAATCCTGATGTGCTGTGCACATGATGCGGAAATTTCAGCTCAGGATTACCATTACGGAAAAAAACGCGGCATGTCCATTCTTTGCGCGTTTCCCCGCGAATTCATGCCCATTGATTTGAATTGAACCACAGCATATCCGCAGATATAATATCTATACATGCGGATTTGCTGCGTTTCAATTAAAGCCATTGGGCGCGAATTCGCAGCGGAAATGCGCTGCGGGTGGTACCCAGGTCGCCAGAGGACTACTACTCCTCTCATCCAACCATAGCTAATAGCGAGAGCGGTGCGGCTGGGGGGAGCAGTAGTCGCCTCAGCCGAGCCGGCGTGCCCGCGGTTAAAAAATGAAAAAAACACTATACTCACCTGTCCGGTGCACCCTCCGGTGTCCTGCTCCTCGGTCACCGGCGATGCTCTCCTCCCTGCGGTACACTGCAGGAAGCATGCTCGCTTCCAGCAGTGTACTGCGCTACCAGGACAAGCGGTCTTGTGAGCGATCATTGGCGGTAATCATGGACTGCATCGTGACGGCGGACAGGTGAGGGATATGGTTGTTTGGTTTTTACTTTTTTTTCAGAAGATCGAGGGATTAGGGGACTGAGAGCGCAATAAAAACATTTTTTAAAACCATCTGTTTTTTATTTCATTAAAATACTTTATTCTGGCTGTGTATTTATTGTAAAGGTGGCGATAACTTTCCTCCATGGTTAGTAATGGGGGCGTCTTATAGACGCCCTCCATAACTAACCTGGGCTTCACGTCAGCCACCAATACAAGGTGAACCCCATTGCCCCACTTGCCACCAATACAGGGCAGTGGGAAGAGCGGAGGCTAAGCGCCAGATTTGGCGCATCTTATTGATGCGCCATTTCTGGGACTGCTGAGGGATGATATTAATAGCCGCCGAGGGGGCTAGTATTCATGGCCTCTTCCTGGCTATTAATATCAGCTGACTGTTTAGCCTTTTCTGGTTAGATTTTATAGGGGGACCCCAGGTCAATTGTTTTCTGGGGTCCCCCTGTAATCTATGCAGTAAAGGCTAAACAAACAGCTGTGGGCTGATATTAATAGCCAGGGAACATTGTTGGCTAATGGCCCCTTCCCCAGCTATTAATATCAGCCCCCAACAGTCGGCTTTCCCTCTGCTGGTTATAAAAATGACGCGGGAGCACACGCTATTTTTTTTTTAATTTTAGGCTCTGTGCCCACGATCCGGACGTAGCAGTGCTTTGGACGCATATTTTTTGCTGCGTCCAAAACATTGCATTCTATTGGACTTTGGTAAATTTACATGTGCTCACTGAACCATGCGTATTTACCAAACTCAATACATTCTAGTGGTCAAATTTCTGTTGCGGAGACTAACAACTTTGCAAGAGAATTTGACATGCTGCGGTCCTGAAAGACATGCCGCATGTCAGTGTCCACCGGTGATTCGCAGCCTCTGATGCACGCATAGTGGACATGGGATTTCTAGAAATCCCATCCACTATGCTGTAACATCTGGATGCTGCGGGTTTGACGCTGTATAAACATGCCGCGTCAAACCTGCAGCAGCTCCTGATCATGGCCACGTACCCAAACTCACCTGCAGCATGTTGATTTTTGTAGTGGAGACTAGCAACTCTGGAAGAGAATTTGACATGCTGCGGTCCTGAAAGACGCGCCGCATGTCAGTGTCCGCGGGTGATCCGCAGCCTCTGATGCACACATAATGGACATGGGATTTCTAATGATCCCATCCACTATGCTGTTACATCTGGACACTGCGGGTTTGATGCTGCATAAGTACGCAGCATCAAACCTGCAGCTGCTCCTGATTGTGGCCACGTACCCAAACTCACCCGCAGCATGTCAATTTCTGTAGCAGACTTGCTAGTCTCCGCTGCAGATTTTGACTGATTGAAGTGACATTATATGCGGTGAATTCACATGTACCGACAACAAAAGTGCGGCATTAGAACACCGCATTTTGGATGCAGCAAAATACGCTGTGTCCAAAGCGCTGCTGAGTGTTGATTGGGGGGACGTAGCGGCTAACGAAACAACTATGAGCTGTTAATAATAGCAAGGGACCATGTTTGCCTAATAGCACCTTCCTAGGCTGAAAATAGCAGCACACAGCTGCCCCAGAAATTACATGAATGGAAATGCTAATGAGATTGGGTGAATGGGATTAGCTGACACCTAGCTCTTTTGTTTGGTGATGACAAGGTGTCAATCAGACACTTTCAATACCAAACCTAATTAAAGTAAAGTAAAGAGTTAAATAAACACAGACACAGAGTAAACACTTTATTTGAAATACAACAGACACATTCTGTAATCATTTAAATTAACCAATATACTCACCGCAGTTCTGACGGTAATCCAAGGTTTAAGCAATGTCCCACCAAATAACTTTATTCATTGATGTACAAAAACACTTTAAAAAACGCTTCAAAAACGAGGCAAAACCGCACGTTTTTTCCGCAGCGTTTTTCCTGCCAAAGAGATGCAGAAACGCTCAGGAAATTTCTGCTTCAAATCTTGAACGTGTGCACAGCCTTTCTTTTTAAAATGTGCTTGACCAAGAACGGAAGGGGCCCAGCATGGGGGACATTATAGCAGAATTGGGGACATTATAGCAGAATTTTGGATATTATACCAGGGTAGGGGATATTATTCCAGGATGGGTGACATTATTCCAGGATGGAGACATTATACCAGCATGAGGGACATTATACCAGCATGAGGGACATTATACCAGCATGGGATATTATACCAGAATGGAAACATCATACCTGGATGGGGGACATTATACCAGAATGAAGGACATTATACCAAGATGGGGCACATTCTACCAGAATAGGGAAATTTTACCAGAATGGGGGATATTATAACAGAACAGGGGACATAATACCTGAATGGTGAACATTATACCAAGATAAGGGACTTTATACAAAGATAGGGACATTATATCAGCATTGCGGACATTATACCAGAATGACGGACATTATATCAGCATGGCGGACATTAGACCAGGATGGGGAGCATTATACCAGAGTGGAAACATTATACCTGGATGAGGGACATTATACCAGAATGGGGACATTTTACCAGAATGGGCGATGTAACAGAACAGGGGACATAACACCAGAATGGTCGACATTATACCAAGATAAGGGACTTTATACAAAGATGATGATAACACAGATCTAAATAATAACAATAATATTAGTAAATAATAACTACATTAAAAGGAACCTGTTTTATTTGGACTGCATTTAAGGAATCTATTGATACATGTAATATAACACTTTGTTCTGATCTGAAGGAGACTGAAAAAAAGAAAATGGAGTCGTGACATGGAGGACTACATTTCTGGAAATGTCTACACCTGGCAAAGAGTTGACAGGCCTTTTTGACTTCTTCATAATCCTCAAAGGAGAAAGAAACTTTTTTTGGGGGATATGACAGCAGTGAAATTACCATATTCTATTAGACACTTTTTAACATGTGACTTCGATTTTGTCTTTTACCTTTAATGCCGTTTATTGACCTTAAACTCAGTGCTATTTCACAATTTGTTTTGTGGGAGGTGTCAAGACGGCCTGCCCTCGTCTCACAGGGTAGCTGTGTGTTAATATTTTAATATATTATTTTTAATATATTTTCTCTTTTTTTCACAGATAGTACTTTTACTCACCATGTGTGATTCACCCTGGGAACACTGAGGTTCAGGCCCACTGTTTGGGATTATATTGTTTGTTATTAGTATTGAGGCATTTTTTACGTGGTTTGCTGGGTTTCATCCGACTGTTTTAGGAGTGCATTGATTAATAAATCTTTATATAAGTACAGTTATATACGTATATACAAGTACAGTAAGTAATAAAAATGTCTTAAAACATTCTCTCTCTCAGTATTCTGGCATATGGCAAATATTAAAAATTCTGATAATCCTAATTGATCGAAACCGGGAAATGTTTATTCTGATTTCATGTCAGATATTGAGAAAAACATGCAGATGTGTCTTTTTACATAGTGTATGTATACTTCTGGTTTCAACTGTATATCGCTACTCTGCATATTTTTATATACGTTGTTTGTTTTGGGTATAATACCATTGTATCTGGGGTATGGTTTTACTGATAAGTCCAGAATGGTCAGGGGAGAGCTCCTCTCCATGTATATGGATATTTGTTTTTCCTCCATATAGCTCACGCTCACTGGTTATACTATGGTGTTTCCCTGGGCTTGGTTTCCCTTTGTCAGACTGTATGGTTGTTTATTGCCCATTTACCACTTGCTTTTATGCTAAATATCGCCTCTATAGCAGTCCCTGTACTTTGGGCTGTTAAATTACATTTCTCGCTATGAAGGGGCATGCCCTGCTTCAAGATGGCGCTACTGCTGCATTTCAACAAGCTGTACAAGCCCTCTTTTTCCGGATTTCCCTGACTGATGGCGTCATCTGAGATCGTAAAACATACACTGTTTGTGGTCTCTTTTTTCGTATAAATTCCCAGCAGTCTCTGCCTCTTTTTTTTTCATATGAATTCCTGGTGCTCTGTAAGCCATGGACTGGAGTGGGCTACCCAGGATACAGCGAAGCCATGGACAAGGAAAGGAGTAATTACTAAACTTGCCAAATTAACTTTTACTGTTCAATTCAGATAGAGTGTGTTTCCGGCAACCAACAAAATGAAACAAGTTAATCCACAGGACCAACCGGGAGGACCACTGTGCTGTGTCACTCAGTAGGCTCGGCGATATTGTCTATTATACTATAATTCACCTAGTTGTGCTCCCACCTAGTTCGGTTACCAAGCATTTACCTGGAACTCTGGAACAATCAAATTAATGTCAGAGGCTACCTATTGATGCAGCACATCAGCTCACAAACCTAACAAAACAACTCTAAACACACTAGGTAGAACCCAGTTATTGAATTATACACTGTTGTATTCACTTTAAGACCTGTGTGAGTGCAATGGGCCACTCGTCGGAACACCTCTCTATACTTCGGTAGATTCCCCCTTAGGCCACGGCCTTACTATCAGTATTTGGTCAGTATTTTTTCTCAGGAGTGGAAGACAAAACCAGGTGAGGAACAATCAGAGAAAAGGTATAATACAAACAGCTGCACAAATTCTGCATTTATCACCCACTCCTGGTTTTGGCTCCCACTCCTGAGAAAAAATACTGACCGAATACTGATAGTGGGGCCGTTGCCTTAATGCTGTAGTCTCTATAAGGCACTAGTGGTTCAGAAAGCTGAGTCTGCTAGTCAATGATGTACCTGTATCTGCCTGTCTGAGTTTGGCGTAAAGATATGTCCACTCGGATTTTGGCTGCATGACCAAGGGGTGGCAAGTCTCTAAGAGGTGCATGGTGCCACGGCTGGCTTGCTGGACGGCCCTCCGGGTCCATCGCTGATGTGGGATCCTGGCTCTGCTCCTTCCTGTGGACGTCGTCAGTCCAAACTTTTCCCCTGCCGGTGTAACTGGAAAGCGTATCCTCTGCTACCCGGTGTGGTCTTTGTCCCTCTGGGACACATGGAGCTGGATGGAGATGAAACACATCCTCCTACTTCCAGCTCTACTTTTACTCTCCCAAAATGGCCACCGAACAAACCCCTTCCTGTGATGCACTTCCTCCTAATTGCTTGCACTGCCTCCCCCAGCCTATGGCTCCGCTGGTTCTGTCCAAAATGCAGTTCAAACCAGAAGAACAGAGTCCATTTAACATACCGTGGTGGCCAAAAGTATTGGCACCCCTGCAATTCTGTCAGATAATACTTAGTTTCTTCCTGAAAATGATTGCAATCACAAATTATTTGGTATTATTATCTTCATTTAATTTGTCTTCATTGAAAAAACACAAAAAGAATTGTCCTAAAGCCAAATTGGATATAATTCCACACCAAACCTAAAAAAGGGGGTGGACAAAAGTATTGGCACTGTTTGAAAAATCATGTGATGCTTCTCTAATTCGTGTAATTAACAGCACCTGTAACTTACCTGTGGCACCTAACAGGTGTTGGCAATAACTAAATCACACTTGCAGCCAGTTAGCATGGATTAAAGTTGACTCAACCTCTGTCCTGTGTCCTTGTGTGTACCACATTGAGCATGGAGAAAAGAAAGAAGACCAAAGAACTGTCTGAGGACTTGAGAAACCAAATTGTGAGGAAGCATGAGCAATCTCAAGGCTACAAGTCCATCTCCAAAGACCTGAATGTTCCTGTGTCTTCCGTGCTCAGTGTCATCAAGAAGTTTAAAGGCCATGGCACTGTGGCTAACCTCCCTAGATGTGGACGGAAAAGAAAAATTGACGAGAGATTTCAACGCAAGATTGTGCGGATGATGGATAAAGAACCTCGACTAACATCCAAACAAGTTCAAGCTGCCCTGCAGTCCGAGGGTAGAACAGTGTCAACCCGTACTATCCGTCGGCATCTGAATGAAAAGGGACTGTAAGGTAGGATACCCAGGAAGACCCCACTTCTTACCCCGGGACATAAAAAAGCCAGGCTGGAGTTTGCCAAAACTTACCTGAGAAAGCCTAAAATGCTTTGGAAGAATGTTCTCTGGTCAGATGAGACAAAAGTAGAGCTTTTTGATGGTTACCGGAAGCGGTTGTTCGCAGTTATTTTGGCTAAAGGTTGTGCAACCAAGTATTAGGCTGAGGGTGCCAATACTTTTGTCTGGCCCATTTTTGGAGTTTTGTGTGAAATGATCAATGATTTGATTTTTGCTTCATTCTCTTTTGTGTTTTTTCCTTGCAAGCAAATTAAATGAAGATAATAATACCAAAGAATTTGTGATTGCAATCATTTTCTGGAAGAAACTGAGTATTATCTGACCGAATTGCAGGGGTGCCAATACTTTTGGCCACCACTTTAGCACAAGTCTCTGACAGCACAGGAGCTGTTTTTATGTCTCCTCACGGAACTGAGTATAAATATCTGTATAAATGTCCTGCACACAAGTTTCAGCAGTCATAGAGGAGTTACAGGGGAAACAGTGGACTCCTACGGCCATTGGTTAGTACTGCAGGCAACAATGTTCTCAATATCCATGTACATTACTATTGAAGCAAAACAGCAGCTGCAAATTACATGCAAACGGTTAATGGTGGGTAACCGATTAACGGCATATTCCACATCACCTCACAGCTCTATGGCATCTATAGTATTATTTCTTTATTTTTTCTGTGTCTCATAGCTGTGTGAGGCGCCTGTGTGAGTGGTGTATTCCCAGCCTACTATCACCTCTCAGTTGCCATGGGTGAATTCCAACACTAATTATGAATCACTGGTGTATCTTCCCTATGTTTAACCCCTTAACAACCTCTGTAACACATTTTCACAGTGGTCATTAAGGGTACTTATGCCTCAGCACCGTGAAAATGTGACTCTGAGGAATAAGTAAATAGCGCTGCCCAGCAGCGGCGATTCCTGCAGGTGTCAGCTTTGGGTGACAGCTGACACCTGCAGTTTCGGCCCCGATGCCGATCGGGGGCCGATTAACCCCTTAAATACTACTGTCAATTGTGACAGCAGTATTTAAGTTGTTACAAGGGAGTCTTGCGCCCCCCTTAGTAACCGTCGGACCCCCATAATGATAATCGCAGGTCCCGATGGTTATCATGGTACCCTGAGATCATGTGATGATCCAAGGGTACGGTGGCCTGTGAGATCCAGCAATAAGCTGGATCTCACAGGCAGTCAGTGAGTCAGACATGACTCATTGACAGGTCTCATACACTGCAGTACAGATGTACTGCAGTGTATGAGATCAGCAATAAAAGTGACAATCACACATGTTCCACAGTGGGACTTAATGAAAAAGTTTAAAAAAAGTTAAACAAAATATGTAAAACCGTTAAAAAAAAACACACAAAAAGTGCACACAAATCACTAAAATCCGTTTCACTGCTCAAAATGCAGCATTTGTGATAAAACAAAAATAAACAAGAAAAGTACACATAATTGGTATCGCCAAGTCCGGAACGACCCGTTCTATAAAACTATAGCGTTATTTAGTCCATTTGGCGAATGCCGTAAAAACTAAAAATAAAAAATACGTTGAAAATTACGCTTTTTCTTCATACTGACTCACAAAAAAATTGAATAAAAAGCGATCAAAAAGTCGCACGTAAAAAAAATATCTAAATAAAAATTCCAAACCATCCCACAAAAAAAAGCTCTAATATGGCTCATTTGGCAAAAAAAATAAAAAAGTTACAGCCCTCAGAATGTGACGATGCAAAATCAAGTTCTTTTTTGTAAAATACTGTTTTTACTCTGTAAAAATAGCAAAGCATAAAAAGAAATATAAATCTGGTATCGCTGTAATCGTGCCGACCTGGCGGACAAATCAGTCTTATCACTTTTACCGGACGGTGAATGGCACAAAAAAATGAAAAATAAAAACAATAACTGAATTGCTGGTTTTAGTTCATTCTGTGTCTGAAAAATCTGAATAAACAGCGATCAAAAATTATTATGTTCCCCAAAATAGTACTAAAAAAATCTACAATGTGTCCTGCAAAAAATAAGCCATCATACAGCTCTGTTCACCAAAAAATAGAAAAGTTACAGCTCTCAGAACATGGCGACGAAAATAACTACTTTTTATAAAAAAAAAATCATTTTTACTGTGTGATCGCAGCAAAACCTAAAAAAAAAACCATCTATATCTGGTATTGCTGTAATCCCACCGATCCAAAGAATAAACCCGCCTTATCACTTATACCGCATGGTGAACCACGAACAAATAAAAATAAGAACTATTCTGCTACTGCTGTCTATTTCTTCATTCTGCCTCCAAAAAAATCAGAATAAGGCTTGGCCCAAGATTATCCTGCGCTCTCCGCTGAGCACTTACGTTTTCATATAAATTCACCAAAACCGCAATTCAGACAAAAACCCAGATTGAGCCACTCACTTATGAGTCCAATGGAGTCCTTTTGGACTGATCTCTGTTCCAGCGGTGTGCCATCATTTTAGGCTTTTTTTAGCAAACAAGTGTGAATGACCACAGATCTGTGCATGCTTAAAAAGATGAATACCACTGAAGCAGACGCCAAACAGACTCCAAAGTGTCTCAATCAGCCTCTTTATGGTGGGTGGTTCCGTTGGGGGTTTCGTCAGAATCACATTTTTGTGGGATTTACACGGAAATCCCAAAGTAAGTGCTCAGCGTAGAACAAAAAATGTGATCCAGCCTTATTCTGGAAGCAATCAAAAATTATGTACCCCAAAATGTTAACAATAAAACCCCTAATTTATCCCACACAAAACCTGCCATCTCTCAGGTTCGTCATCTGTTACTGGGACTATAGGGGGTCCCACATTACTGGTAGAACAACGAGTCTGGAAAAGCAACATGGCTCCTGCCCCCTCAAATAAAATCCAGTGAATTCTGTGCTCCCAAATCCAAATGTCCCCTCCTTCTGTGCCCCACTGTGCCTAAACCGCAGTAAGCAGCTACATGTTTGGCATTATTGTAGCGGGGAGAGTACTTCATTTACGGGGTGAGTGTCACCAGGAGAAATGTATGGGGGCACGACAATTTATGGGGACACAATGTATGGGCACTAAACTGGCATAAGAATAAAGCCTGACGTGGCTGTTACATAATAGTCACTGCAGCAGTAGATGAATTCATTGAGATGTGCAATTTCTACAATGGGGTCGCTTTTGGGGTGTTTCTGCTGTTCTGGCACCTTATGGGCTCCGCAAATGTCACCCACAAACTATTCTACCAAAATCTATGCTCCAAAAGCCAAATAGCGTTCCTTCCTTCTCAGCCCTGACGTGTGGCTTAACAGTAATTTCTGATGACATATGGGGCATCATCGCGTTTGGGAGAAATGTATAACAAATTATTGGGCCCGTTTTCTTTCATTATCCATTGCAAAAATTACAAATTTGGCGCTAAAACTACATTTTCGTGAAAAAAAATTAAAAGTTTCAGTATGACCACCTAATGTTATCAAATTCTGTGTAGTACTTGTGGGTTCAAAATGCTCACTATACCCCTGGATAAAATCCTTGAGGGGTGTATTTTTCAACATGGGGTAACTTGTCAGGGTTTTCCACTGTTTAGGTACATCAGGGGCTCTCCAAACGCGACATGACACCCGCAGACCATTCCATCAAAGTCTGCATTCCAAACGTCACTCCTTCCTTTCCAAGCCCTGCAGTGTGCCCAAACAATAGTTTACCCCTACATACAGGGTATGTCCATACTCAGGAGCAATTGCACAACAAATCTTCGGGTCCATTTTCTCCTGTTACCCTTGTGAAAATAAAAAATTGGGACTAAAAGTACATTTTTGTGGAAAAAAAATTTGATTTCTTAATTTCACCGGTCAACGTTATAAACTTCTGCAAAGCACCTGGCAGGTCAAGGTGTTCACCACACACCTGTATAAGTTCCCTAAGGCAGTGGTCCCCAACCTTTTTTGCACCAGGGACCGGCTTGAAGCAAGATCATTTTTCCATGGCCCAGCAAGGAGGGGGTGGGGTGGGCGGGGCTTTGGTCATATGGGGGCGGGGTAATGGAGGGATTTGGAGTTTAGTGCATACTTATCATATAGTGTAGACCAGGTCCCCGCCAGGAGCTATGCCAGGAGCCCCACATAATGTGCTGTGCCAGGAGCCGCATCACTGAGGCCCCATCACGCCCTGCAGCAGGACAGGGCAGCTGTCCTGACAGCTGCTGTTCAGCTGCATTTACTTCATCCCAGGGGCGGACACAGACTGTAGTGGGCCCCTGTGCAAGAAATTTTTTGGGGCCCCCCCCGCCCTTCATAAGGCAACAAAGTTATGTAAACATAACCCCCCCATGTGCATCTCTCACCCCCCCCATGTGCAGCTCACCCCCGTGCATCTCTCATCCACCCCCCGTGCATCTCTCATCCCCCTCCGTGCATCTCTCATCCCCCTCCGTGCATCTCTCATCCACCCCCCGTGCATCTCTCATCCCCCCCGTGCATCTCTCACCCCCCGTGCATCTCTCATCCACCCCCCGTGCATCTCTCATCCCCCCCCGTGCATCTCTCACCCCCCCGTGCATCTCTCATCTCTCCCCTCCCTCCCATGTGCATCTCTCATCTCTCCCCTCCCCCCATGTGGATCTCTCATCTCTCCCCTCCCCCATGTGCATCTCTCATCTCTCCCCTCCCCCCCATGTGGATCTCTCATCTCTCCCCTCCCCCATGTGCATCTCTCATCTCTCCCCTCCCCCATGTGCATCTCCCATTCCCCCCACTCCTAGTTAATTGTATTTAAAAAAAAATAAAACTTGTTATACTTACCCCCATGCGATCCCTGCAGAATCCTGGCGCTCGTCCAAATCGCTGACACCAGGTTCTCCTGACTTCCGGCCATGTGACGGCGCCGTCACATGACCGGAAGTCAGGGGAATCATGAAGGTGCTGCTGCAGCAGCGCAGCGCTAAGATGTCCCGGACCCGGCGCTTAGCATGCGGCCGGGGGCCCCATGAGGAGAGAGACGCACAAGAGGGGGGCTCCGAGGGGGCTCCTACCGGCCGGGCCCCATACTGGAGTCAGGGCAGTCATGCCCTGATGGCGGCCCTGCTGGAGGCTGGAGGGGCCCCCTCTCCCCGCGGACCGGCTGAAAAACCCCAACGGCCCGGTCCTGGTCCGCGGACCGGCGGTTGGGGACCTCTGCCCTAAGGGGTCTAGTTTCCAAAATGGTGTCACTTGTGGGGGGGTTTCCATTGTTTAGGCACTTCAGGGACTCCCCAAACACAACATGGCATCCGCTGATTATTCAAACAAATTTTACATTCAAAAAGTCAAATGGTGCTCCTTTCTTTCTGAATCCTGTTGTGCGCCCAAACAGTGGTTTTTCCCCACATATGGGGCATAGGCTTACTCAAGAGGAATTGCACAATAAATGGTATTGGGCAATTTCTCCTGTTACCCTTATGAAAACGCAAAATTGGGGGCTGAAAAACATTTTTGTGGGAAAAATGTGAAAATTTTATTTTTACGGCTCAATGTTATAAACTTCTGCAAAGCACTAGGGGGTTCAAGGTGTTCACCACACATTCAAAAAGTCAAATGGCGCTCCTTCCCTTCCGAACCCTGCCGTGCGCCCAAACAGTGGTTTTTCGCCACATATGGGGTATCAGCTTACTCAGGAGGAATTGCACAACAAATTTTGTGGTTCATTTTCTCTCGTTACCTTTGTGAAAATAAAAAAAATTGGGTCTGAAGTAAACATTTTGTGAAAAAAAGTTAAATGTTAATTTTTTCCTTCCACGTTGCTTCAGTTCCTGTGAAGCACATGAGGGGTTAATAAACTTCTTGAATGTGGTTATGAGCACCTTGAGGGGTACAGTTTTTAGAATGGTGTCACTTTTTGGTATTTTCTGTCATAAAGGCCCCTCAAAGTCACTTCAAATATGATGTGGTCCATAAAAAATTGGTTTTGTAAATTTTACTGGAAAAATGAGAAATCACTGGTCAACTATTAACCCTTATAACTTCCAAACAAAAAAAAATTTGCCTCCAAAATTGTTCTGATGTAAAGTAGACATGTGGGAAATGTTATTTATTAACTATTTTATGTGACCTATCTCTCTGATTCAAGGGCATTAAAATTCAAAGTTTGAAAATTGCTAAATTTTCACCAAATTTCCATTTTTTTCACAAGTAAACGCAAGTCTTATCAAAGAAATTTTACCACTATTATAAAGTACAATATATCACGAAAAAACAAACTCAGAATCAGTGGGATCCATTGAAGCATCCCAGAGATATTACCTCATAAAGTGACAGTGGTCAGAATTGTAAAAATTAGCTTGGTCAGTAAGTAAATAATTGGCTCCGTCCTTAAGCGATTAAACAAACAATTATTTTAGTTTATTTGTAAACTGATACAGATTTGTTTGATATTATTGACAGTATATTACTGTATGTATTTTTTCACATGTATTCACTTGTAATTTATATTGTTATTTTTTTGGAAATATGTAAATCACACTTTATTGATGGATCATCCTGTGATATTCTAAATGAACGCACCTATATATATGTGTCTTCTGCACTTTATGAACTGCTTGACAAAGGCTCTTTGGAGCTGAAACGTTGTTATTTTTCACACATGACAAATTGAAAGTTTGTTCGCTTTTTTGATATTCCTACAGTGTGTTGCCTGCTTTTTGCATATAGATAGATAGATAGATAGATAGATAGATAGATAGATAGATAGATAGATAGATAGATAGGAACAAAAGGCACAGCACCAGAAAAGGAATATCTGGGTGCAGAACTTCCCAGGCAAATACCAATCTTCCAGATAAAGCTAGCCTTGCTTGAGAAAGGTCCTCAAATGGACCAAAACATTGCCATTCTGTGCGATTAAAGATCACTTTTAGTACTTATTTTTGGAGTGCTGCTTTTCTTTTTTTATCTAGATAGATAAATAATCAAAAACAACATAGCTATAACATAATTTTCTTTGCATGATAATACAGCTCTAAATAATAACAATCATATTAGTAATTAAATTAAAAGGAACCTGACGCCTACAAAAAATTATTCACCTGCAGATATAATGATAATCTGCTAGTAAATAATGTTTTAACCATTGTAGGCTAGATTACTGGAACATCCAATACAGGGAGAAAATGAAATTATATTCTCTCTGCAGCCATTCATTTTTAACCATTCGGGCGTGCAAGGGGCTGTAACTGTTCAAGCTCACTTCTAAGTGAGCGTGCTGTTATCACTCCTCCTGCATCTTGACTGACAGCCAGCTCTTCAGTGTGTGTGTGCAGAGCTAGCGGTCAGTCAAATTGAAGAGCGAGCAATAACAGCACACTTACTATGTAGTGAGTGCTGACCGCTACAGCCCTTGCACAACACCAAAGTCTCGCTGTCACTACATCATACCACTATACATGTGCAAAAAGGTTCTGTTGCATAACAATAAGGATCCTATTAATTAATATGGAGTCTGTTTGGGTTCCAATATGTGTCAGTTTTTAAAATGGAAAAAAAAGTTCTGCTGAACGGGGGGGCACCAATTGGTTGCCATCACAGCCGAGGGTCTGCTGAAGAACTCCGTGCTTGTTATGACGGTTCTCCTGTGAACTCCAATGTTTAGCTGACGTTTATAGAAGAACATGATATTCGCTATTCATTGCAGCAACGATGCTTTAATTTATTTTTATACCATTGTTTGCTGTTCACTATGGGATAAACATGAGAAGGCGACTTTATTCTTCAGATCAGTACAATTACCGCATCGCCACAGTTATTTAGTATTTTTATAATTTGCTATTTTTGCACACTAAAACACTGATTTACAAAAACGTATTTGCTATTTCATAGCCGTATTCTGAGAGCTACAGTATAACTTTTTAATTCTTTCACTAAAGGAGCTGGGCGGGGGCTTGTTTTTTGCAGGATTTGTTTAATTTTTCATTTTCATTATTTTGGACTGTATAGCATTTTTCATCACTTGTGAAGTCCTGCTCAAGGCAAGACCTTTCAGGCCACCATACCTGGGTGATCCCAAGGCCAATACTAGGCCTGGGGTCACCAAGGAGACCATCGGCACAACTCAATCGCAATCACGTTGTGCCAGTCAGAGGAAAGAGGGAGCCCTCTCCCTCTATAAGCAGATCGATGCCGCTGTTGACACTGACAGTGGCATCAGAAGAGTTAAAAGTCCACGATCAGCGGCAGCACCGATCGTGTGCGTTACTACATTATAGCTGACACCCGCTTATGATATTGTCGACTCTGCTAGTGAGCCAGCATGATCATTGTGCTGTACTTGTACAGCGGTTTGTGGGAACACACTTCCTGCATGCCATGAAGGGGTTAAAGTTTTCCTACTTCAGATTACAGCTCTACTTAGATGCATAAAATCTCATCCTAATATCAGGATTATACAGTCATTCTGAAATGGAATTTCAAGGTAAGTACACCAGCCTCCTCAAGTCTAAGAGGTCTGTTTAAAAGAATGGTTTTGAGAGGCAGCGCTGTACCTGGGGAAGGTGAGTACTGATGTGTTTTTTATGTCTTCAGCCTATACCAAAAAATAAAATCCAAGTCAAGAATGGATACAATTTGTATTGTGAAATCCAATGACAGATCCCCTCTAAGCCAAATGCCAACCGGTATCTTAGTTTTCCCATGCTGGTAACCATATGGTGCCATAGCAAAATTTGAAAAGAGGCCACATACTGCCATGACTCCTAACTACACAATAGTAGCACTTTTCCTTTAAATATTTACTGTATGTATAGGATTTCTAATAGGGTAATGTTTATTGGTGCATTAAATCCAGCAGAAGAAAACAGCTGAGAGTCTTCCTGCAAAGCATCTGTAGCTCAGCAGATAACCAATAATCATCCCCTGCCACATCGAAGAACATAGCAACTGGTGTCCAGTATTATTTCAGGCTCAATCTTTTCATCAAGCGCTCCCCTCTTTCCAGATGCTAGGAACAGCATTATAATCTTTTGTTTCTTAGTCATTAATGTCTCATTAACCCACGCAAGCAAACCAGATTTACCATTGTTAACATTCCTAATTAAATTAATGTTCTGGTTGGTCCCTTTGTTTCAGTATATTTGTATTTTCACAGAAAATCGTTTCACTAGTTTAAATTAAAAAGGTAATTTTAAGAGAAAGAAATGAGAAAAAAATACTTCATGGTAAAGAAAACATGAAAAACTTTCAAATTCTACACTGCGCAAAGTCATTTTTGTTAGGAAAAATTATAATTGTACAGTTTTTCATTTCATTTTACTTTTAGGTATAATATAACACGTAAAATCTGCAATAAATGCTCAACTTTTAGTTTTAGGGCTAGCTCTGTAAATAGAAAAAAAAACAACTTTATAGCTTTGTTTTATTTTCTGATTTACTTACAGATTGCCATTTTTGCCTCCTTTTTATCCTATATGATTTTAACTTGTATATCCAACCTGTCACAGAGAAGAACTGGGCAAGTTATCCAAGTGCAGAAATGGTATTCATTAAAATCAAGATGTCATCAGTGTGATTAGATGATGAACTAGGTCATCCATAGCTCTCCATTCTGGAGCAGTGAAACTTGCCTATGTTGCTTCATATTCCCTACTAGTGTAGGACAGATAACTCTTAAAACTTGGAATATTTTCACTTATAACAAAGATTTTTTTACAATAAAAGTCAAAGGGGATCATAACACGTGTTTTGTTTGGTAGTTGCCATTTATATATTAAATTCAAATAAAGAAATATTCAGTAATTGCAGATGGAAGCTCCCAACTTGGAAGTCTTAGACGTTCAAAAGGCATTTTTTAATAAGACATATTCACAGCCTTCTCTTCCAGCCGGGTAATGAACAGGACATCATGTAAACACCTTTTTATATTACATTTAGTCTCTTTTATTTTAGGAATACAATTTTTTTTCTAGCCCTGCAGAGTTATCATCTTTACCAATTATCTCAGTGAACAGTGGCCGATATACAAATGTCGCCTCTTAAACTAATACACAAGAAATATACCACCATGCAGAAACTTAACTGTTAGCACTTACAACAAAAGCCAATGAACTATTGAATTTGTACAGCAAGTTGTCTAGTTACACTTCTCTGCATCAGAGTATCTTTCTATTTTTAAGAAAGTCTATTAGGGCTTGTTCACAAGTATTATTTTATATATTTCTTTCTGTTTCTTTTTTAAAGCAGAAAAACATGGCATTTTATAGTTGTAGCAAAATTAATTAGATGACTAAAGTCTTATTCACATGGTTTTGCTTTCCTTGCGTTTTTTGACCTGCAATGTATTTTTTTAAGATTCAGCATGCCATTTTTTTCAGCAGCTTTACTGCATTTTTTACCAATAAGATCAAAGCCACTTAGCAGCAAGAAAACACACAAAAAAGCATAAAAACTATGAAAAATGCCTCCAAACCATACTGAATTTCTGCTGCGGTTTGGCCATGGTCTGCTTTAGTCTACGGTCACACTATCAGTATTTAGTCGGTATTTTACCTCAGTGTTTGTAAACCAAAACCTGTGAGGAACAATCAGAGGAAAAGTATAATAGAAACACATCACCACTTCCGTATTTATCACACAGTCCTGGTTTTGGCTTACAAATACTGATGAGAAATACTGCCCAAATACTAACAGTGTGACCATAGACTTACACTTGATCATAGTCTTTATTTTTGATGCAGGAAGAAACACAACAAAAACCTTAGGTGTGAATTTTCACCTTTGTAGCATTGTAGTATTGAAACTTTGCTCACCAGGGCATTAGGAAACTTTTGAGGACATTTATCATATCATTTCTGCTACAAATTTTGTGCAATTAGGTCACAGCCCCACTATCAGTATTCGGTCAGTATTTTTCCTCAGGAGTGGGAGCCAAAACCAGGTGAGGAACAATCAGAGAAAAGGTATAATAGAAACAAGTCACCAATTCTGCATTTATCACCCACGCCAGGTTTTGGCTTCCACTCCTGAGAAAAAATACTGACCGAATACTGACCAAATACTGATAGTGGGGCCGTGGCCTTAGTGATATTTCATTGTTGTAAATGTTAGCCAAATGTATGAATGTTTTGCACCAGCTATTATACCAGTTTTAGTGCCTATGTAAAAACTTAAAAATGAGGGGGAAGAGTGGGTATGGTTAATCTTTTGGTGTGAACTATAACATATCATGATTGCATATTCATATTTTAAACAGATCCTTGTGGTGTTAAAGGTGTGGAACAAATATATTTGTGCTGCAACAATTTTTAACATGCATAAAAAGTTGCAATTCACATAAAATTCTACATTAGCGAGCTGTATTGGACACACTGGTTTCTCACTCTTTTCTAACACTGAATAGTGTAACAATTGACTAGCATGAAAAAAAAGTCATAATTTGCACAAAAATATTGCATTGACTTGCGATATTTCACACATTGGCCTCAGACTTTTATCTGAAAGTGTACTACCATGCTTAAAACAGTGGCAGACTTGAAGTGTGAATACTAAACATTTGACATAAATTATACCAATTTCTATAAGTGTGGGCCCGTGTCTGAACCCAGGCACACTCAACATAGTATTAGCATTTGGGTACATGACACCTGAATTGATACTCACAATATCTTGGTCAGTGAGTTTCTAGTTCAGCTGTCAACATTGTCTAGGAACAAAAAAGTTCATTAAAATGCAAATGAGATTTTGCTATATTATTCATTTTGTACTCATCAGTGCTCAATCATCTTCAAGACTGAAGTCCTTTATTAGCATATCGTGGATTTTAAATACATTCTTCATGTTACAGAATCTGCATGATTTACTCCTGAACTGCTTAAGTGAAATATGCAGCATTGCAATGTAATTCAAAGCAGAGAGATGGAAAGATTGATAGACAGAGAAATTCATGAAGAAAAGAAAATATATTTAAGTCAAATGTTCTGACTTAAAATGCAATTTTTGGATATATTATATCCCACATTCATGAAAAGACTTGACTGCACTATCCAGATAACCAGCGTAGAACATAGAATTTGTCCTGACCAGAAAGTCAATAAAGTTAATTAGATCCTAAAGGAAAAGATGTTTGCTAGAAATTTTTTTTTACAGAATACAGTGGAGCCTCAAAGCCATACAAAACATTAGAAATCAGCCTGCAGTTGTACAAGAGCATCTCAGCTGCAGATAAAAGAAATTAAAGATTATTGCTGAGTCACTTATATTGCAGACTAGGGACTTTCTGCTTTATTTTTTAAGGCAAACATTTTAACGCCGAAAGTGACAATACATCATGTTCTGTTTAATTTGTGCTAAAAATTGTGTGTTATTTTGTTAACTGTTTGTAGTTTTTCTATTTTGCCCAATTATTGTCTGCCAAAGCCTGGATTAATAACACAGAAAAAGAAGCAGATAGTATGTTTAGCTGCCAGTCTACATCCCAATTACGTGCCCTCCTGATGGCCACCCACTGGGACAACTTTAAGATAGGTTTTCCCCCCAGGCAGATTTCTACCCATTACAGGCATCGATTAACACTATAATAAGTTAATTAGTCTTCTTTTCAAAAGAACTCATCACTTGCTAAAAAAAAATGTGTTAAATAACTCGTAAAAATCCCTGAGCTCTCCTGATTCTGCCACTTTTTTCTATTTTGTGCTGCGTCATCCCACTACAGAGATATTCACATTTTTTCTCCTGAATCGCAATATGTGAAATTTCTGCTTTCAGTTCATCTGGCTGTTTCTACAGCGTTTTCTGTGGGGATATGCACTTTTACTACTTCCTCCCATATTCTGACAATCACAGCTTGGCAGGGTCTGAGACTGGCAGACAGCTAGATCAGCTGCCAAGCTGTGATGGGTGGAGTCTGTGAGGGAAGGAAGGGTAAAAGCACACGACCCCAGAGAAGACTCGGAAGATACGTCCAGTTGAACTGCAAGCAGAGATTTCACATACTGTGCTCCAAGAGCGACAAATGGGATTATCTCTACAATGAAACAATGCAGCACAAAACTGAAAAAAAGTGGCAGAAACAGGGGAGCTCAAGTATTCTTACAAGATAATTAACTACAATTTTTGAACAAGTGACAGGTCTACTTTAAAGTTCTTTTTAAATGAATCTGTCACAGAGTTTTTGCCACCTAATCTGACAGGAAATAAGAGACAGAGACCCTGTTTCCAGCAATATGTCACTTACTGGGGTACTTGCTGTAGTTTTGAAAAAAATCACAGTTTTATCAGTGGAAGATCATCACTAGTGGACTACTAAACCTGCTGCCATGTTGTCCTCCATATTCAAGAGCTCTGTATAACCCCACTCCAACCACTGATTGTCAGATTTCTGCCTATGCACAGTGTACAAAAAAAGCTGTCAATCACTGGTGGGGACAGCATTATACAGAGCTCAGCATTCAGAGAACTGGTAGATCTGCAGCAGTTAAAACAGTAATGTTATAAAAATGACTGCAAGCAGCCCATTAAGTGACATATCACTGAAATTAGCGTCTCTGCCCCATACATCGTGGTGTTCTAAGATTGGGTAGTAAAAACCTGGTGACAGATTCCCTTTAAACAGGCTGATGCAAACTGATCTGATTATTCAATCCTTATACAGTTTGCATATTGTCAGCAGCACACTCCCAGTTTACATGACAAAATTGGCTGCTAATAGTGATTATGTTTAATACTGATTAAAAGATGCCGATGGGCAAGCACTTTGCTTGTTTGGTGACAGAATGACACCTTATATACAAAGGCCAACGATCACAAAGAGCTCTCTTACAAATGCCCACTCATCTCGGCTGGTGCAAAACTGTCTTACACATGATTTTTCAACTTATCTAATTGTCTGGATGCTGGAGACACTACTTGCCAGTGGCATACCGCCAATGGTAGCACGCCACGTGACTGCTATGGGGCCCATGTGCCACACTCCGCCCATCAGTGCCCACATTCCGCTCATCAATGCCCACACTCCACCTATCAGCATCCACAAAGGGCCCCAACTCTGGCTGACAGTGCGAGCAATGATGATGGAGGAGGAAACATCAGCAGACGCTTCCACCCCCATCATTGTGACTCGGCATCTGACGTGTCAGAGCAGTGGGCGTGATTACGTAATTACTAGTGATGAGCGAGCATGTTCACTACTGCTCAGTGCTCGCTCAAGCATCTCACTGCTCGAGATGCTCAGCGCTCGCCCAGTATTTCCGGGGTTGCTCGGCAGGAGCTCGGGTCCCCTCCATGCATGTTTGGTGCTCTTTAGAGAGCCAATGAACATGCAGGAATTGCCTGCCACTCATTGTAATGCCGTAGCCATGTTGGTTGTGGCATTACAGTGATTGGCTGTTGGCACAGCGTCATCAGGTCTATATCCGACCTGGCGCCGCGATGCTCGTCACAGTCACTCCGGAATCAGACAGTGTAGGTAGAACTGCTGCTGAGCTAGGGAGAGATTTGCTTGTTTATAGTTAGTGTAGGTGTACCAAACTATATTAGAAACACATATCCATCTCAACAAACAGTTATTCTGAGGACTAATCCATCTGCAGAGATATCAGGCAGGCAGTGTATATAGTCAGGCAGGCAGTCTATATAGCAGACGGCAGTGCATATAGCACAAGAGACTCCATTCCAGTTCTGTCTGATGCTGCTGTTATATTTCTAGAAATAGGCCCAGGTCTCAGGGACCAGGAATAATTTTTTTTTTGGATCTTAATCCTCATTATTTGCTTAAAAAGTAATCCAGAGAACACAGTTTTTCTGTGCCATTTGCTTGTTGGCACTGCAGAATACAACCAGGTCCTTTCCATATTACAGCGCTAAAAATCCAGCTATTTAAAACTGTGTTTTCTCCTCCACACGGATCACATATACGTTTTCAGAAAATACTGCCATTTCTGGCCTCCATTATATATTTTTTTCAGTGTGTCAGCAAAGATTTTGACACTGGTTTGCTATTATCGTTACCTACAGGCCAGGTATTTAAAACTGTGTTTTCTCCATGACACAGATCACAGATACATTTTCAGAAAATACTGCCATTTCTGGCCTCCATTATATTTTTTTTCAGTGTGTCAGCAAAGTTTTTGACACCGGTTTGCTGTTCAAAATAGTTACCTACAGGCCAGGTATTAAAAACTGTGTTTTCTCCGTCACACGGATCACATATACGTTTTCAGAAAATAATGCCGTTTCTGGCCTCCATTACATTTTTTTTCAGTGTGTCAGCTAAGTTTTTGACACCAGTTTGCTGTTCAAAATAGTTACCTACAGGCCAGGTATTTAAAACTGTGTTTTCTCCGTCACACGGATCACATATATGTTTTTAGAAAATACTACCATTTCTGGCCTCCATTAAAAATTAGTTTCAGTGTGTCAGTGAAGCAATTGACACCAGATTGCTGTTCAAAATAGTTACCTACAGGAAAGGTATTTAAAACTGTGTTTTCTCCGTCACACGGATCACATATATGTTTTCAGAAAATACTGTCATTTCTGGCCTCCATTAAAAATGTGTTTCAGTGTGTCAGTGAAGCAATTGACACCAGATTGCTGTTCAAAATAGTTACCTGTAGGCCAGGTATTCAAACTGTGTTTTCTCCATCACATGGATCACATATATGTTTTCAGAAAATACTGCCATTTCTGGCCTCCATTAAAAAAAAATTTCAGTGTGTCAGCAAAGTTTTTGACACCAGTTTGCTATTCAAAATAGTTACCTACAGGCCAGGTATTTAAAACTTTGTTTTCTCCGTCACACGGATCACATATATGTTTTCAGAAAATACTGCCATCTCTGGCCTCCATTAAAAATTTGTTTCAGTGTGTCAGTGAAGCAATTGACACCAGATTGCTGGTCAAAATAGTTACCTACAGGCCTGGTATTTAAAACTGTGTTTTCTCCGTCACACGGATCACATGTATGTTTTCAGAAACTACTGCCATTTCTGACCTCCATTAAATTTTTTTTCCAGTGTGTCAGTGAAGCTATTGACACCAGATTGTTGTTCAAAATAGTTACATACAGGTCAGGTATTTAAAACTGTGTTTTCTCTGTCACACGGATCACATATCTGTTTTCAGAAAATACTGCCATTTCTGGCCTCCATTACATTTTTTTTCAGTTTGTCAGTGAAGCAATTGACACCAGTTTGCCGTTCAAAATAATTACCTACAGGCCAGGTATTTAAAACTGCTTTCTCCATCACACGGATCTCATATATGTTTTCAGAAAATGCTGCCATTTCTGGCCTCCATTAAAAATTTGTTTCAGTGTGTCAGTGATGCAATTGACACCAGATTGCTGTTCAAAATAGTTACCTACAGGCCAGGTATTCAAACTATGTTTTCTCCGTCACACGGATCACATATACGTTTTCAGAAAATGCTGCCATTTCTGGCCTCCATTAAAAAAAAATTTCAGTGTGTCAGCAAAGTTTTTGACACCAGTTTGCTATTCAAAATAGTTACCTACAGGCCAGGTATTTAAAACTGTGCTTTCTCCGTCACACGGATCACATATATGTTTTCATAAAATACTGCCATTTCTGGCCTCCATTAACTTTTTTTTTCAATGTGTCAGCAAAGTTTTTGACACCGGTTTGCTGTTCAAAATAGTTACCTACAGACCAGGTATTTAAAACTGTGTTTTCTCCATCACACGGATTACATATATGTTTTCAGAAAATACTGCCATTTCTGGCCTTCATTAACTTTTTTTTTCAGTGTGTCAGCAAAGTTTTTGACACCAGTTTGCTACTCAAAATAGTTACCTACAGGCCAGGTATTTAAAACTGTGCTTTCTCCGTCACACTGATCACATATATGTTTTCAGAAAATACTGCCATTTCTGGCCTCCATTAACTTTTTTTTCCAGTGTGTCAGTGAAGCAATTGACACCAGATTGCTGGTCAAAATAGTTACCTACAGGCCTGGTATTTAAAACTGTGTTTTCTCCATCACACGGATCACATGTATGTTTTCAGAAAATACTGCCATTTCTGGCCTCCATTAAATTTTTTTTCCAGTGTGTCAGTGAAGCAATTGACACCAGTTTGCTGTTCAAAATAGTTACCTACAGACCAGGTATTTAAAACTGTGTTTTCTCCATCACACGGATTACATATATGTTTTCAGAAAATACTGCCATTTCTGGCCTCCATTAACTTTTTTTTTCAGTGTGTCAGCAAAGTTTTTGACACCAGTTTGCTATTCAAAATAGTTACCTACAGGCCAGGTATTTAAAACTGTGCTTTCTCCGTCACACTGATCACATATATGTTTTCAGAAAATACTGCCTTTCTGGCCTCCATTAACTTTTTTTTCCAGTGTGTCAGTGAAGCAATTGACACCAGATTGCTGGTCAAAATAGTTACCTACAGGCCTGGTATTTAAAACTGTGTTTTCTCCATCACACGGATCACATGTATGTTTTCAGAAAATACTGCCATTTCTGGCCTCCATTAAATTTTTTTTCCAGTGTGTCAGTGAAGCAATTGACACCAGATTGCTGTTCAAAATAGTTACATACAGGTCAGTTATTTAAAACTGTGTTTTCTTGGTCACACGGATCACATATATGTTTTCAGAAAATACTGCCATTTCTGGCCTCCATTACATTTTTTTTTCAGTTTGTCAGTGAAGCAATTGACACCAGTTTGCTGTTCAAAATAATTACCTACAGGCCAGGTATTTAAAACTGCTTTCTCCGTCACACGGATCACATATACGTTTTCAGAAAATGCTGCCATTTCTGGCCTCCATTAAAAAAAAATTTCAGTGTGTCAGCAAAGTTTTTGACACCAGTTTGCTATTCAAAATAGTTACCTACAGGCCAGGTATTTAAAACTGTGCTTTCTCCGTCACACGGATCACATATATGTTTTCATAAAATACTGCCATTTCTGGCCTCCATTAACTTTTTTTTTCAGTGTGTCAGCAAAGTTTTTGACACCAGTTTGCTATTCAAAATAGTTACCTACAGGCCAGGTATTTAAAACTGTGCTTTCTCCGTCACACTGATCACATATATGTTTTCAGAAAATACTGCCATTTCTGGCCTCCATTAACTTTTTTTTTCAGTGTGTCAGCAAAGTTTATGACACCGGTTTGCTGTTCAAAATAGTTACCTACAGACCAGGTATTTAAAACTGTGTTTTCTTCATCACACGGATCACATATATGTTTTCAGAAAATACTGCCATTTCTGGCCTCCATTAAAAATTTGTTTCAGTGTGTCAGTGAAGCAATTGACACCAGATTGCTGTTCAAAATAGTAAACTACAGGCCAAGTATTTAAAACTGTGTTTTTTCCGTCACACGGATCACATATACGTTTTCAGAAAATACTGCCATTTCTGGCCTCCATTAAATTTTTTTTTCTGTGTGTCAGCAAAGTTTTCACACCGGTTTGCTGTTCACAATAGTTACCTACAGGCCAGATATTTAAGCTGTGTTTTCTCCATCAGACCGATCACATATACGTTTTCAGAAAATACTGCCTTTTCTGGCCTCCATTAAAAATTTTTTCAGTGTGTCAGTA
This sequence comes from Phyllobates terribilis, assembly GCF_046119375.1. NCBI lineage: Eukaryota > Metazoa > Chordata > Amphibia > Anura > Dendrobatidae > Phyllobates > Phyllobates terribilis. The sequence continues at coordinate 193,274,258 of NW_027362764.1, forward strand.
AAGAAATTGACACCAGATTGCTGTTCAAAATAGTTACCTACAGGTCATGTATTTAAAACTGTGGTTTGTCCGTCAAACGGATCACAGAAATGTTTTCAGAAAATACTGATATTTCTGGCCTCCATTAAATTTTTTTTTCAGTGTGTCAGTGAAGCAATTGACACCAGATTGCTGTTCAAAATAGTTACCTACAGGCCATATATTTAAAACTATGTTTTCTCCGTGACACGGATCACATATACGTTTTCCGAAAATACTGCAATTTCTGGCCTCCATTAAAAAAAAATTTCAGTGTGTCAGTGAAGCAATTGACACCAGATTGCTGTTCAAAAAAGTTACCTACAGGCCAAGTATTTAAAACTGTGTTTTCTTCGTCACACGAGTCACATATACGTTTTCAAAAAATACTGCCATTTCTGACCTCCATTAAAAATTTGTTTCAGTGTGTCAGTGAAGCAATTGACACCAGTTTGCTGTTCAAAATAGTTAGCTACAGGTCAGGGATTTAAAACTGTGGTTTGTCCGTCACACGGATCACATATAAGTTCTCTCCAAATTCAGTCATTTGTTGTGAGCGTGGAAGATATTGTCCTCCATTTAAAATGGGCAAGGCACGTGGCAAGGGACATGGTATGTGATGTGTCCCCATGCATTGGAACTCTACACTGCAGATGTTGGGAAGGATTTGTGAGCAGAAGAGAGCAGTTGTTGAGTACCATCATCAACAAGACCGTCGGTATTCAGTTCAGACTCCACACATAAGACCTCAGGAGTGGACATGGATGTCAGACATATATACCATCCTCCAAATCTTTGAGGACTCCACCAAGATGGTGAGCGGCGATGACGCCATAATTAGCATCACCATCCCGCTTCTCTGTCTTCTGAAACGCTCTCTGCTCACTATCAAAGAGGATGCATTGCAGGTGGAGCACGATGAGATGGAGCAAGGAACCATACAGGGTGATTACACACAGCCCAGCCTCATCTCATCCCAACATGGATTGGGTGACAATGAGGAAGAGGAGGAGGAAGAACAGGAGCTAGTTTCAACTGCTATAGACGGTACTACCTGCACAACTGTCATACCGTCTGTTCAGCGTGGATGGCCAGAGGACAGAGAAGAGGAGGAGAGCATGGTCAGTCATCCTCTTGGTGAGGACAGGGAAGTCTTGCCTGTTAGCAGCCTGGCACGCATGGCTGAGTTTATGTTACGCTGCCTTTCCCATGACCCACGCGTTCTCAAAATTTTGGGTGACAGTCATTACTGGTTGGTGACACTTCTAGACCCACGCTACAAGGAGAACTTTATATCTCTTATTCCTGAGGCGGACAGGTCTACAAAAATGGGGCAGTACTAGAAGGCCCTTGTTGCTGAACTATTAAAAAAATTCCCATCTGAAACCGCTGGCGGCAGTGGTCACAGTTCATTGGACAACCAAGGAGTATAGGCAAGAGAGACACAAATGTAATCCAGCAGAGGCAGGGGAACACTGTCAAAAATCTGGGACAGTTTTCTCAGACCCTCCCATCGCACAGGCCCTGAGGTGCGGGGTACTCTCACAAAGTGTGCAAAGTTTGGGAAGATGCTGAGGGAGTACCTTGCCGACTGTATAAACATCATCCGTGATTGCTCTGTGCCATTTAATTGTTGGGTATCCAAGCTGAATACGTGGAATTAACTGGCTCTCTATGCCTTGGAGGTCCTGGGCTGCCCTGCCGCTAGCATTTTATCAGAGAGGGTTTTTAGTGCCGCTGGTGGAATTATAACTGATAAGCGTATCCGCCTGTCAGCTGAAAATGCTAACAGGCTGACTCTTATAAAAATGAACAAGGGCTGGATTGGGCCACACTTCTCAACAACACCGAATGATTGCAGCATAACATAAACTCAAATCCAGTGTCTTTTTTTGGGAGGTGTATTCCCATGCACCTCTTCACACCCACACATGGGTATACGCTTCCTGATTTTGGCTAATTGCTCTTGTCCTTCTCCTTCTCCTCATCTTCATCCTCCACCACCAGGGTGACTGTGGTCCGGGATGCAACACCCACATAATTTTTTTAAAGGGTGTTTATGATGCCCGTAAAAAAAAAAAAAATTATACAGTATGTTCATGCATACCCCCCAGGGGTAAATGTTTGTCAGCCCATACACTTAGTGCATAGGCATTACAAGTATAGGAGACCCCCTGCTTTCTAATGGGAACATTTTTTTATGAGGCCCTCTAAGTCTCTTCCAAGGGGCATTGAAGTGCCTCCCAATTTTTGGCAGCCCTTGCATTCACTGCATAGGCCAACACTATGGGAGACCCTCTCCTTTCTAATGAGAATTTGTCGTTACTGTGGCCCTGCTCTATGTGTCTTTAAATTGTTAATGGGGTTTTTCCTAAATTTGGTTAGCCGTTGGACTCACTGCATACCCTAAAACTGTATAGCAGACTCTCTCCTTTATAATGGGAATTTGTCGTTACTGTGGCCCTGCTCTATGTGTCTTTAAATTCTTAGTGGGGTTTTTCCTAAATTTGGTCAGCCGTTGGACTCACTGCATACCCTATAACTGTACAGCAGACTCTCTCCTTTCTAATGGGAATTTGGCATTACTGTGGCCCTGCTCTATGTGTCTTTAACCCTGCTGTTCTGTTTCCATGTACTACACACTTGTATTGCTCCTGGGTCACTATGACCCGGTTTATTAAAATTTATTAGATACTCTAACTCAATTATTTTTATACCTTTTGCTTATTAGACTGTATGGGCACATGTTTGGAAATAAAAAAACTGAAAAATGAAATTGAAATCTTTATTTATTTATTTTTATTCCGAAAAAACGTAGTAATAAGCAAAACGAAAAATATCAAACTACACATATGTGGTAAAAAAAACAAACCAAAACAAGCAAATCAAACATTTTGTGAAAAAAAATGTATTCCTTAGTGGGGTTTCTCCTAAAATTGGTCAGCCGTTGGACTCACTATATACCCTATTACTGTATAGCAGACCCTCTCCTTTCTAATGGGAACATGTTGTACTTGTTACTGTGGTCATGCTCTATATGTCTTTAAATTCTTAGTGGGTTTTTTCCTAAAATTGGTCAGCCGTTGGACTCACTGCATACCCTATAAGTATATAGAAAACTCTCTCCTTTCTAATGGGAATTTGTCATTACTGTGGTCCTGCTCTATCTGTCTGTAAATTCTTAGTGGGTTTTTTCCTAAATTTGATCAGCCGTTGGACTCACTGCATACCCTTTAACTGTATAGCAGACCCTCTCCTTTCTAATGGGTACATGTCGTACTCTTTACTGTGGCCCTGCTCTATGTGTCTTTAAATTTTTCGTGGGGTTTTTCCTAAATTTGGTCAGCCGTTGAACTCACTGCATACCCTATAACTGTATAGCAGACTCTGTTTTTAAAGGGACCAAAAGTAATTGGACAGATTAAATAATTGTAAATAAAATGTTCATTTCTAGTACTTGGTTGAAAACCCTTTGATGGCAATGACTGCCTGAAGTCTTGAACTCATGGACATCACCAGACGCTGTGTTTCCTCCTTTTTGATGCTCTGCCAGGCCTTCACTGCGGTGGTTTTCAGTTGCTGTTTGTTTGTGGGCCTTTCTGTCTGAAGTTTAGTCTTTAACAAGTGAAATGCATGCTCAATTGGGTTGAGATCAGGTGACTGACTTGGCCATTCTAGAATATTCCTCTTCTTTGCTTTAATAAACTCCTGGGTTGCTTTGGCTTTATGTTTTGGGTCATTGTCCATCTGTAGTATGAAACGACGACCAATCAGTTTGGCTGCATTTGGCTGGATCTGAGCACACAGTACGGCTCTGAATACATCAGAATTCATTCGGCTGCTTCTGTCCTGTGTCACATCATCAATAAACACTAGTGACCCAGTGCCACTGGCAGCCATGCATGCCCAAGCCATCACACTGCCTCCGCCGTGTTTTACCAGGGGAGGAGTCCTGAGGAGATAATTTGCATATTCCCACTGCATTTTGGGGTAAGTGAAGAGTCTCCGCGAGCTCAAAGAACACTGGATTTTGGCTGTTGGAGCTGAAAAGAGGACATCGGTAAACCGCGCGCCTGCCGGCGCGCGCATTTTGAAGCTTTTTTTTTTAAGCTTTTTTCAAAAAAAAAATTACGGGCATCATAAACACCCTGTTAAAAAATTATGTGGGTGTTGCATCACAGACCACGGTCACCCTGGTAATATGGTGGTGGAGGATGAGGATGAGGAGAAGGAGGAGGACAAGAGCAAATAGCCAAAATTAGGATGCGTATACCCATGTGTGGGTGTGAAGAGGTGCATGGGAATACACCTCCCAAAAAAAGACACTGGATTTGAGTTTATGTTATGCTGCAATCATTCGGTGTTGTTGAGAAGTGTGGCCCAATCCAGCCCTTGTTCATTTTTATAAGAGTCAGCCTGTTAGCATTTTCAGCTGACAGGCGGATACGCTTATCAGTTATAATTCCACCAGCGGCACTAAAAACCCTCTCTGATAAAATGCTAGCGGCAGGGCAGCCCAGGACCTCCAAGGCATAGAGAGCCAGTTAATTCCACGTATTCAGCTTGGATACCCAACAATTTCTGGCCTCCATTACATTTTTTTTTCAGTTTGTCAGTGAAGCAATTGACACCAGTTTGCTGTTCAAAATAATTACCTACAGGCCAGGTATTTAAAACTGCTTTCTCCGTCACACGGATCACATATACGTTTTCAGAAAATGCTGCCATTTCTGGCCTCCATTAAAAAAAATTTTCAGTGTGTCAGCAAAGTTTTTGACACCAGTTTGCTATTCAAAATAGTTACCTACAGGCCAGGTATTTAAAACTGTGCTTTCTCCGTCACACGGATCACATATATGTTTTCATAAAATACTGCCATTTCTGGCCTCCATTAACTTTTTTTTTCAGTGTGTCAGCAAAGTTTTTGACACCGGTTTGCTGTTCAAAATTGTTACCTACAGACCAGGTATTTAAAACTGTGTTTTCTCCATCACACGGATTACATATATGTTTTCAGAAAATACTGCCATTTCTGGCCTCCATTAACTTTTTTTTTCAGTGTGTCAGCAAAGTTTATGACACCGGTTTGCTGTTCAAAATAGTTACCTACAGACCAGGTATTTAAAACTGTGTTTTCTCCATCACACGGATCACATATATGTTTTCAGAAAATACTGCCATTTCTGGCCTCCATTAAAAATTTGTTTCAGTGTGTCAGTGAAGCAATTGACACCAGATTGCTGTTCAAAATAGTAAACTACAGGCCAAGTATTTAAAACTGTGTTTTTTCCGTCACACGGATCACATATACGTTTTCAGAAAATACTGCCATTTCTGGCCTCCATTAAATTTTTTTTTCTGTGTGTCAGCAAAGTTTTCACACCGGTTTGCTGTTCACAATAGTTACCTACAGGCCAGATATTTAAGCTGTGTTTTCTCCATCAGACCGATCACATATACGTTTTCAGAAAATACTGCCTTTTCTGGCCTCCATTAAAAATTTTTTCAGTGTGTCAGTAAAGAAATTGACACCAGATTGCTGTTCAAAATAGTTACCTACAGGTCATGTATTTAAAACTGTGGTTTGTCCGTCAAACGGATCACAGAAATGTTTTCAGAAAATACTGATATTTCTGGCCTCCATTAAATTTTTTTTTCAGTGTGTCAGTGAAGCAATTGACACCAGATTGCTGTTCAAAATAGTTACCTACAGGCCATATATTTAAAACTATGTTTTCTCCGTGACACGGATCACATATACGTTTTCCGAAAATACTGCAATTTCTGGCCTCCATTAAAAAAAAATTTCAGTGTGTCAGTGAAGCAATTGACACCAGATTGCTGTTCAAAAAAGTTACCTACAGGCCAAGTATTTAAAACTGTGTTTTCTTCGTCACACGAGTCACAAATACGTTTTCAAAAAATACTGCCATTTCTGACCTCCATTAAAAATTTGTTTCAGTGTGTCAGTGAAGCAATTGACACCAGTTTGCTGTTCAAAATAGTTACCTACAGGTCAGGGATTTAAAACTGTGGTTTGTCCGTCACACGGATCACATATAAGTTCTCTCCAAATTCAGTCATTTGTTGTGAGCGTGGAAGATATTGTCCTCCATTTAAAATGGGCAAGGCACGTGGCAAGGGACATGGTATGTGATGTGTCCCCATGCATTGGAACTCTACACTGCAGATGTTGGGAAGGATTTGTGAGCAGAAGAGAGCAGTTGTTGAGTACCATCATCAACAAGACCGTCGGTATTCAGTTCAGACTCCACACATAAGACCTCAGGAGTGGACATGGATGTCAGACATATATACCATCCTCCAAATCTTTGAGGACTCCACCAAGATGGTGAGCGGCGATGACGCCATAATTAGCATCACCATCCCGCTTCTCTGTCTTCTGAAACGCTCTCTGCTCACTATCAAAGAGGATGCATTGCAGGTGGAGCACGATGAGATGGAGCAAGGAACCATACAGGGTGATTACACACAGCCCAGCCTCATCTCATCCCAACATGGATTGGGTGACAATGAGGAAGAGGAGGAGGAAGAACAGGAGCTAGTTTCAACTGCTATAGACGGTACTACCTGCACAACTGTCATACCGTCTGTTCAGCGTGGATGGCCAGAGGACAGAGAAGAGGAGGAGAGCATGGTCAGTCATCCTCTTGGTGAGGACAGGGAAGTCTTGCCTGTTAGCAGCCTGGCACGCATGGCTGAGTTTATGTTACGCTGCCTTTCCCATGACCCACGCGTTCTCAAAATTTTGGGTGACAGTCATTACTGGTTGGTGACACTTCTAGACCCACGCTACAAGGAGAACTTTATATCTCTTATTCCTGAGGCGGACAGGTCTACAAAAATGGGGCAGTACTAGAAGGCCCTTGTTGCTGAACTATTAAAAAAATTCCCATCTGAAACCGCTGGCGGCAGTGGTCACAGTTCATTGGACAACCAAGGAGTATAGGCAAGAGAGACACAAATGTAATCCAGCAGAGGCAGGGGAACACTGTCAAAAATCTGGGACAGTTTTCTCAGACCCTCCCATCGCACAGGCCCTGAGGTGCGGGGTACTCTCACAAAGTGTGCAAAGTTTGGGAAGATGCTGAGGGAGTACCTTGCCGACTGTATAAACATCATCCGTGATTGCTCTGTGCCATTTAATTGCTGGGAAGGGAAGCAAAAGGCCAGAAAAAGCCATACAGCTGACAAATACTATTGAGATCTCTGCTACTGGAAGTGGAAAAGAAGAACAAAGACAAAAAAATCTAAATAATAAAAATATGGGAGGAAGAGAAACCAATCACAAACTAAAATGTTTTTATACAAATGCACAAAGCATGGGCAACAAACAAGGAGAATTGGAACTACTAATGCAGGAAAAGGAATATGATGTCATTGGAATCACTGAAACTTGGTGGGACGATACACATGATTGGAATAAAAGGCTAAAAGGATACAACTTATTTGCAAGAAACAGACTTGATAAACGAGGAGGAGGTGTTGTATTGTATGTTAGAAAAGCGTATATCTGCACAGAGATTGAAGCTTCAGAGACTGGGAGTTCTGTGGAAACTGTTTGGGTAAGAATACAAGGAGAGAACAACGGAAAGGACACCATTGTAGGCATTTACTACAGGCCACCTGGGCAAGCTGAAGATATGGATGAACTCTTTATGTATCAAATGACCAAGTTCTCCAAAAAATATGACGTAGTGGTCATGGGAGATTTCAACTATCCAGACATTTGTTGGGAATCTCTCTCAAGTAAAACTAACAGGTCAAGCAAATTCTTATCCTCTCTTGCTGACAACTTTATCTTCCAAAAGGTAGGGGAGAAAACAAGGGGATCTGCTACTTTGGATCTAATTCTTATAAACAGGGAGGAAATGGTTGAGGAGGTAAAGGTGGCTGGGACCCTAGGAGGCAGCGATCATGCTATTATAGAATTTTGGATAACTAGAAGACGAAGACATGTGAAGACTCAAACTTCAAGGTTAGATTTTAGAAAGGCAGATTTTAAGAGACTCAGAAAGAGAATAGGAGGGATCCAATGGCTGGATGTCCTTAAGGACAAAAATGTCCAGGAAGGATGGGAAATTTTTAAAAATGAGATTCTCAAAGCACAATCGTTAACAATCCCGAAAAGTAGGAAGAATGGGAAGCATTTAAGGAAACCAGGATGGATGAACACAGAACTTAAACACATGCTAAAAAGAAAGAAAGAAATGTTTATTAAATGGAAAGAGGGAGGCATATCTAAAGAAGATTATAATGCAGTCTGCAGATCCTGTAGGGCACGTATCAGGTTAGCTAAAGCTGACAATGAATTAAGGCTTGCAAGAGATGTCAAAAGCAATAAAAAAGGATTTTGGGGGTATGTCAAAAGTAAAAGAAAAGTCAAAGATGCTATAGGATTTTTACAGGATGAAAATGGAGAAATGGTAAGAGAGGATGTTGAGAAGGCCGAACTTTTTAATTCCTATTTTGCATCTGTTTTCTCTCAGAAAGAAAATGTAACATCAACTGATCTTCACTGTCCTTTTAAAGGAATAGAGGAATCCAAGTTATCAGTAAACAGAAAGATTGTGAGGGAATATTTAGCTAACATAAATGAGTTCAAGTCTCCAGGTCCAGATGAATTACACCCCAGAGTACTGAAGGAGATTGTAGAAGAAATTTTAGAACCACTCTCCATAATCTTTGAAAATTCTTGGAGAACAGGAGAAGTCCCAGAAGACTGGAGAAGAGCAAATGTTGTTCCTATCTTCAAAAAGGGGAAGAAGGTGGACCCAGGGAACTATAGGCCGGTGAGTCTGACTTCTATACCAGGAAAGATCTTTGAACAAATTATTAAACAACATGTATGTAAGTACATGGATAAGAATGAAGTGATTAACCAGAGTCAGCATGGGTTTGTAACTAACAAGTCATGTCAGACTAACTTAATTTCCTTCTATGACAGAATCACTGACTGGGTGGATCAGGGAAATGCTGTAGATATAGTATATCTTGACTTCAGCAAAGCATTTGACAAAGTATCTCACATCATCCTTATTGAAAAAATGACCAAGTATGCAATGGACCAGGCAACTGTTAGGTGGATTCATAACTGGCTTAGTGATCGGACTCAAAGGGTGGTTGTAAATGGCTTCACATCCAGCTGGATGAATGTCTCAAGTGGGGTACCACAGGGCTCCGTCCTGGGACCTGTATTGTTCAACATCTTTATCAATGATTTAGATGAAGGAATTGAGGGTAAACTGATTAAATTTGCTGATGACACAAAGCTAGGAGGGATAGCTAATACTAGAGAAGAGAGAGAGAGGATTCAAAAAGACCTAAATAAACTGGAGCAGTGGGCAGCAACCAACAGAATGGTTTTTAACAGGGAAAAATGCAAAGTACTACATCTGGGCAATAAAAATGAAAAAAGCATATACAGAATGGGAGGAATAGAGCTAAGCAACAGTACATGTGAAAAAGACTTAGGTATACTAATAGATCATAGACTGAACATGAGTCAACAGTGTGATGCAGCAGCAAAAAAGGCAAATACAATTCTGGGATGTATTAACAGAAGCATACAGTCTAGATCACGTGAAGTTATTATCGGTCTTTACTCCTCTTTGGTCAGACCTCATCTGGAATACTGTGTACAGTTTTGGGCACCACATTTTAAAAAAGACATAGACAAACTGGAGCAAGTTCAGAGAAGAGCGACCAGAATGGTGACTGGTCTGCAAACCATGTCCTATGAGGAACGGTTGCAGGATTTGGGAATGTTTAGCTTGCAAAAAAGAAGACTGAGAGGAGACTTAATAGCTGTCTACAAATATGTCAAGGGCTGTCACATTGTAGAAGGATCATCTTTATTCTCATTTGCACAAGGAAAGACTAGAAGCAATGGGATGAAACTAAATGGGAGGAGACACAGATTAGATATTAGAAAAAACTTTTTGACAGTTAGGGTGATTAATGAGTGGAACAGGCTGCCACGAGAGGTGGTGAGTTCCCCTTCAATGGACGTCTTCAAACAGAGGCTGGACAGACATCTGTCTGAGATGATCTAGTGAATCCTGCTTTGAGCAGGGGGTTGGACCAGATGACCCAGGAGGTCCCTTCCAACTCTACCATTCTATGATTCTATGATTCTATGATTAATTGGACAGATTAAATAATTGTATAGCAGACTCTGTCCTGTCTAATGGGAATTTGTCATTACTGTGGCCATGCTCTATGTGTCTTTAAATTCTTAGTGGGGTTTTTCCTAAATTTGGTCAGCTGTTGGACTCACTGCATACCCTATAACTATATAGAAAACTCTCTCCTTTCTAATGGGAATTTGTCGTTACTGTAGCCCTGCTCTATGTGTCTTTAAATTCTTCGTGGGGTTTTTCCTAAATTTGGTCAGCCGTTGGACTCACTGCATACCCTATAACTGTATAGCAGACTCTTTCCTGTCTAATGGGAATTTGTCATTACTGTGGCCATGCTCTATGTGTCTCTAAATTCTTAGTGGCGTTTTTCCTAAATTTGGTTAGCCGTTGGACTAACTGCATACCCTATAACTGTATAGCTGACTCTGTTTTTAAAGGGACCAAAAGTAATTGGACAGATTAAATAATTGTAAATAAAATGTTCATTTCTAGTACCTGGTTGAAAACCCTTTGATGGCAATGACTGCCTGAAGTCTTGAACTCATGGACATCACCAGACGCTGTGTTTCCTCCTTTTTGATGCTCTGCCAGGCCTTCACTGCGGTGGTTTTCAGTTGCTGTTTGTTTGTGGGCCTTTCTGTCTGAAGTTTAGTCTTTAACAAGTGAAATGCATGCTCAATTGGGTTGAGATCAGGTGACTGACTTGGCCATTCTAGAATATTCCTCTTCTTTGCTTTAATAAACTCCTGGGTTGCTTTGGCTTTATGTTTTGGGTCATTGTCCATCTGTAGTATGAAACGACGACCAATCAGTTTGGCTGCATTTGGCTGGATCTGAGCACACAGTACGGCTCTGAATACATCAGAATTCATTCGGCTGCTTCTGTCCTGTGTCACATCATCAATAAACACTAGTGACCCAGTGCCACTGGCAGCCATGCATGCCCAAGCCATCACACTGCCTCCGCCGTGTTTTACAGATGGTGTGGTATGCTTTGGATCATGAGCTGTACCACGCCTTCGCCATACTTTTCTCTTTCCATCATTCTGGTAGAGATTGATCTTGGTTTCATCTGTCCAAAGAATGTTCTTCCAGAACGGTGCTGGCTTTTTTAGATGGTTTTTTAGCAAAGTCCAGTTTAGGCTTTTTCTTCTTGATGCTTATGAGTAGCTTGCACCGTGCAGTGAACCCTCTGTATTTACTTTCATGCAGTCTTCTCTTTATGGTAGATTTGGATATTGATACGCCTACCTCCTGGAGAGTGTTGTTCACTTGGTTGGCTGTTGTGAAGGGGTTTCTCTTCACCATGGAGATTATTCTGCGATCATCCACCACTGTTGTCTTCTGTGGGCGCCCAGGTCTTTTTGCATTGATGAGTTCACCAGTGCTTTCTTTCTTTCTCAGGATGCACCAAACTGTAGATTTTGCCACTCCAAATTTTGTAGCAATTTCTCGGATGTTTTTTTTCTGTTTTTGCAGCTTAAGGATGGCTTGTTTCACCTGCATGGGGAGCTCCTTTGACCGCATGTTTATTTCACAGCAAAACCTTCCAAATGCAAGCACCACACCTCAAATCAACTCCAGGCCTTTTATCTGCTTAATTGAGAATGACATAACGAAGGGATTGCCCATACATGTCCATGAAATAGCCTTGGAGTCAATTGTTCAATTACTTTTGGTCCCTTTAAAAACAGGGTGGCACATGTTAAGGAGCTGAAACTCCTAAACCCTTCATCCAATTTTAATGTGGATACCCTCAAATGAAAGCTGAAAGTCTGAACTTCAACTGCATCTGAATTGTTTTGTTTAAAATTCATTGTGGCAATGTCTAGAACCAAAATTAGAAAAATGTTGTCTCTGTCCAAATATATATGGACCTAACTGTATATGAGACCGGCTCCTTTATAATGGGAACATTTTTTTTACTGACACCCTCCTCTATGTCTCTTCAAAGGGGTATTGGGTTGCATCCAAATTTTTGGCATGCAGTCACTGCATACGCAATAACAGTATAGGAGACCCACTTGTTAATAATAAGAGCAACAAAGCATAGCATCTGATGGCTCTCTAACAATAGCGAGGGCCGACTGCTGGCCTTTTAAGAATAGTAAGGGCAATCTGATGAATAAAACAGGATGTGTCTGATGATGTGTCACACACCACATTGCCAGATAAGGTTGTAAAATGTTAACATGACATTTCCCGTTGATTGCATTTGTCTTAAAAAATAACGTAGAAAACCAAAACAATAGAAACTATTTTTTAGTATAAAAAACAGCGTCACCAATTTTACCTCAATGTAATCACATTGTTCAGCTCCTGCACCTCCTGCTCCATCTCCAAAATGACCACATCAGTCACAAGCTGACAGCACAGCCTTGGCCAAGCGGCAACAAGCTGTGCTGAAGATAACATGCTTAACGCTTAGGTGACAAACCGCAAAGTGCTGCAGAGTTGTTGAAAGCTGTAACACAGCAGACTGATCTGTGGCTCTCACCGCTGAACATACAGCCAGGCATGGTCGTGTGTGACAATGGGCAGAACCTGGTGACGGAGAAATGACAGCCGGAGTAGATACGGTTTCCCTCTAGGCCAGTCCTTTCACCAAGCTAAAGAATATGGCTGTGGAGAAATACAACTCCCACTGAGAAGCTGTTTCACATTGAAAAACATTATGCCCACCAGAGGATTTGATTCTGAGGGCTCACCTTTTTCCCCTGCTCAAGAGCCCCATAGCAGCTGCAAAGTTAGCGCTATCATGAACTCTCCTGAGGTAGAAGTCAGGGCACACCAGAGGATTCTCTGGTGGGACCGTCCAACCATGCCAAGAAGCAGTCCAAACATAGTAACATAGTAACATAGTTTTTAAGGTTGAAGGAAGACTAAGTCCATCTAGTTCAACCCATAGCCTAACATGTTGATCCAGAGGAAGGCAAAAAAAAAACATGTAACAAACACTAAGCTCCTTATTGGGAAAAAAAATTCCTTCCTGACTCCATACGACAATCAGACTAGTTCCCTGGATCAACGCCCTATCAAGGAATCTAGTATATATAACCTGTAATATTATACTTTTCAAGAAAGGCATCCATGCCGTTCTTAAATTTTAGTAGTGAATCACTCATTAGAACATCATGCGGCAAAGAGTTCCATAGTCTCACTGCTCTTACAGTAAAGAATCCGCGTCTGTGATTATGATTAAACCTTCTTTCCTCCAGATGTAGAAGATGCCCCCTTGTCCCTGTCTCAGGCCTCAGAGTGAAAAGATCAGTAGAAAGGTCTTTGTACTGTCCTCTCATATACTTGTACATAGTAATAAGATCACCCCTAAGCCTTCGTTTTTCCAAAGTAAATAACCCCAAGTGTAATAGCCTGTCTTGGTATTGCAGACCCCCCAGTCCTCTAATAACCTTGGTCGCTCTTCTCTGCACCCCCTCTAGTTCAGCTATGTCTTTCTTATACACCGGAGACCAGAACTGTACACAGTATTCTAAGTGTGGTCGCACTAGTGACTTGTATAGAGGTAAAATTATGTTCTCCTCATGAGCATCTATGCCTCTTTTAATGCATCCCATTAGTTTATTTGCTTTTGCAGAAGCTGCCTGACACTGGCCACCAAACGCGAGCTTGTCGTCCACCAATACACCCAGGTCTTTTTCAGTTACAGTTTTGGCCAGTGTTTTACAATTAAGCATATAATTATACATTTTATTTCCTCTACGCAAGTGCATTACCTTACATTTATCCCCATTAAAGCTCATTTGCCATTTATCAGCCCAAGCTTCTAGTTTACATAGATCCTCCTGTAATATAAAATTGTCCTCCTCTGTATTGATTACCCTGCAGAGTTTAGTGTCATCTGCAAATATTGAAATATTACTCTGTATGCCCCCTACAAGGTCATTAATAAATATGTTAAAAAGAAGCGGGCCCAATACTGACCCCTGTGGTACCCCACTGTTATCTGAGACCCAGTCTGAGTGTGTTCCATTAATAACCACCCTTTGTTTCCTATCACTGAGCCAGTTATTAACCCACATACATATATTTTCCCCTATCCCCATTGTTCTCATTTTATGTATCAACCTTTTGTGTGGACCTGTATCAAAAGCTTTTGAAAAGTCCATATACACAACATCCACTGCATTTCCTTGGTCCAGTCCGGAACTTGCCTCCTCATAAAAGCTCATCAGATTAGTTTGACAGGAACGGTCCATCGTAAACCCATGTTGATATTGAGTCATGAGGTTATTCTTCTTCATATACTCTAGTATAGCATCTCTTAAGAAACCCTCCAGGATTTTACCCACAGTAGAGGTTAAGTTTACTGGCCTATAATTTCCAAGTTCGGTTTTGTCCCTTTTTTGAATGTTGGCACTACATTTGCTATATGCCAGTCTTGTGGTACAAACCCTGTTATTATGGAATCTTTAAATATTAAAGATAATGGTCTATCTGTGACTTTACTTAATTCCTGCAGTACTCGCGAGTGTATCCCATTCGGGCCCGGGGATTTGTCAACTTTAGTGATTTTTAGACGCTGCCGTACTTCCTGCTGGGTTAAGCAAGTGACATTTAATGAAGAATTTTTGTCATCACTAATCATGTTTTCTGTCATGCGAGTTTCTTGTGTAAATACGGTTGAAAAAAAATTGGTCAGCAGTTGGACTCACTGCATTCCCCATTTAGCATATTGGCTTTTTCATCATCCTCATCTACCATTTCCCCCAGACTATTCTTAAGGGGGCCAACAATATCATTTTTTTAGTTTTTTACTATTTATGTAGTTAAACAATATTTTGGGATTACTTTTACTTTCTCTGGCAATGAGTCTCTCTGTATCAATCTTTGCTGTCTTGAATTGGTTTTTACAGAATTTATTTAACTTTCTGTATTTATTTAATGCCTCATCACTGCCTACTTGCTTTAGTTCTCTAAATGCTTTCTTTTTGTCACTTATTGCGCCCCTTACAGCTCTATTTAGCCATAGTGGTTTCTTCCTATTTCTAGCATATTTATTCCCATAGGGTATATATTGTGCACAGGTCCTATTCAGGATGATAATAAATGTCTCCCAGTTTATTGCACTAAGATCATCTCTCAACCGCTGGAAATTTGCCTCCCTGAAGTTTAGTGTCCTTGTAACCCCTCTACTACACATCTTATTAAAGGATTCATGAAAACTTATTATTTTGTGATCACTATTACCCAAGTGACCCCAACTCGTACATTTGATATGCAGTCTGGCCTGTCGGTTAATATTAGGTCTAGCAGTGCCCCCCTTCTTGTTGGGTCCTGAACCAGTTGTGAAAGGTAATTTTCTCTCATAGTTGTCAAAAACCTATTACTTTTGCTTGAACTACAGGTTTCTGTTCCCCAATGTATTTCGGGGTAGTTGAAGTCCCCCATAATAATGACTTCTCCTTGAGTCGCTGTTTCATCTATTTGCTTTATAAGGATATTCTCCGCTGCTTCCATTATTTTTGGAGACTTATAACAAACCCCTATCAGTAATTCATTATTTCCCCCCCCCTTATCTCCACCCACAGGGACTCTACATTTACATTAGATTCAAATATATTCTCACGCAAGATGGGTTTTAAGGATGATTTTACATATAAACACCCCCGCCCCTCACTTGTGTGTACGGTCATTTCTGAACAGACTATAGCCCTGTGAATTAACTGCCCAGTCATGGCTCTCGTCCAGCCATGTCTCAGTTATCCCCACCATGTCATAATTATTTTACAACAAAATTAATTCTAATTCCTCCATTTTGTTGGTGAGGATTCTGGCATTAATGTACATACATTTTATGTATGTCTCTGTACCTCTATTACTTCTTACTATATTGACTGTTCTAACCCCACCCCCAATTTCTTTAATTGTGCCCAGGTCACTATCTGCACTATCTTCCCCACCTATAAAATGAATACCCTCCTCCCCAATCCCTAGTTTAAACACTCCTCCAACCTTCTAGCCATTTTCTCCCCCAGCACAGCTGCACCCTCCCCGTTGAGGTGCAGCCCGTCCCTAGCGTGGAATCTGTAGCCAACTGAGAAGTCGGCCCAGTTCTCCAGGAACCCAAACCCCTCCGTCCTACACCAGTTCCTGATCCACTTATTTATCTCCCTAATCTCCCGTTGCCTCTCTGGCATGGCACGTGGTACAGGTAGTATTTCAGAGAATACCACCTTGGAGGTCCTTGCTTTAAGCTTGCAGCCTAATTCCCTGAAATCATCTTTAAGGACCTTCCACCTACCTCTAACTTTGTCATTTGTGCCAATGTGCACCATGACCTCTGGGTCCTCACCAGCCCCTCCAAGTAATCTGTCAACCCGATCAGCAATATGCCGGACTCGAGTGCCAGGTAGGCAGCACACTATTCGACGAACTCTGTCTGGCTAAGAAAAGTGTGGGGGAAGGTTCCCGGACACTCTATGGCTGCTTTTTTAATGTGGATCGGACGGGTTTATGCATGTTATTTCTCAAACCGCATTGCCGATCAGGCCATTGCCCAACTCTGTAGTCATGAAATTAACTGCGCAAAGAAAAATGTTTGTGTGTCAAAGCACCACCGACAAGTGCGAGTTGATGTTGGATGGGCTGCCATTGCTTCTGCAACAAGCTGCATTAGAGGACTTCCTGGGAGAAATGACACCCAGAGTAGATACGGTTTCCCTCTATGCCAGTCCTTTCACCGAGCTAAATACAACTCAGCTAAAAAAGCTGTGGACTGGCTCCGTACTGTCCCTGGCCTCATTCACCTGTCCACGTGTTTGTGGTTTGCGGTCCTTCCCAGTAAGTTCACTGGGGAGGGCATGGGTAATGTAGTGGGACCCGTGCTTGTGGAAGGCGGAGACGATACTGGGAGAAATAGTGGTGGCTGGGGACTGAGTATGGACACCCGGCCACCGCCGGCATGAGGTTATGAAAAGCTTCCGCCTCCACGAGCCTAAAAGACCACATTTCAAGTGAAAGCAGCTTTAGAGGACTTCCTGGGAGAAATGACAGCTGGGTAGATATCGTTTCCAAAGTCCTTTCACCAAGCTAAAGAATATGGCTGTGGTGAAATACAACTCAGCAAAAAAGGCGTCCCTGGCCTCATTCACCTGTCCACGTGTTTGTGGTTTGTGGTCCTTCCCAGTAAGTGCACTGGGGAGGGCACGGGTAATGTTGTGGGATCCGTGCTTGTGGAAGATGGAGACGATGCTAGGAAAAGTAGTGGCGGCAGGGGACCGAGTATGGATACCCGGTCGCCGCCGCCATAAGAGTGTGGACAGCTTCCACCACCATGAGCCTAAAAGGCCACATTTCAAGTGCACGCAGCTGTCAAAAATTTGGCAGTATAGTATTGCAGCTTGTGGGAGGGTGGGTGGGTGGCTGGCTGCATACTTTGGCTTGCATTCCAAGGAATGGGGTAGGGACAACTGAACGCTGTACTGGGACAAGGACGTGGACGGTGATTGTTGCAAGTCAGCAATGACAGGTGCATGGCGGGAGGCATCTTCGCATGTGCCAAGGATCACTTATGATGGGCAAACTTTTAGGCAGTGACGTGGGAGTCAGAAATGCTTCCAGAGGTCTTCCCCATGCTGTTCCCATGTCTTTTCAGCACTGTATGCATGTGTCTGATGATGTGTCGCACACCACATGGCCAGATAAGGTTGTAAAATGTTAAAATTACATTTCCCATTGAATGCATTTGTCTTGGTTGAAAGCAATTCAAAAGTGCAAGAACGCATCAAAAAGCGCTACGTGTGCACATAGCCCAAGGTGTGGAGGAGTATTTTTGATTTCGGTTATTTATTTTGCCATATATACATGTCATTACCCTGGAAAGGATGTTCCTTAACATATTTCCCAGGAAAATCCATTTTGGTTTAGTTTTTGTATGTTTTATTGTGATTCCTTTAAAGTGGCGTAATACTCTGACAACGTTGTTGACAGCAGTGACCTGAGAGTCAGAAATGCTTCCAGGGGTCTTCCCCATGCTGTTCCCATGTCATTTGAGCACTGTTCCCATCGATTTGGGCAATTTTTAGGCCCTCTGCAGACTGCCGGGGGGAGCCGCCTGAAAAATACTCGAGTTTTCCATAGACTTACATTGGGCTCATTGCTCGGGTCGAGCACCCGAGTATTCCAATTTGCTCAACCCGAGCAACGAGTGCCCAAGCATTTTAGTGCTTGCTCATTGTAATGCACACACCCGGACTGACTGGCGTGTGCGTGTTTAGTAGTTCCACTGGGCCATGAACCGGAGAGTGCCTGGAGGGGCGTAACTAAGTATCTGCCCGATCCGACCAAGGTCTCACGATGGCATATGATGCCAGTGCACCAGGGAGGAACCGAGCAGAGGGACCAGGGTCTACTCCAGGTGAGACTCCGGACACAGCTGTTGGCCCACACCGGGGAATACAGGAACTGGAAGGTAAGGCTGGAACACAGACTGGGGGTATAGGCAGACACGGCTGGTATGCAGACGGGTGGACGCTGGTAAGCACGACTGGTATGCAGGCAGAGAGGTGCTGGCAGGTACGGCCGGAATGCAGGCAGGTGGATGCTGGTAAGCACGACTGGTATGCAGGCAGGGAGGTACTGGCAGGTACGGCCGGAATGCAGGCAGGCGGATGCTGGTAAGCATGACTGGTATGCAGGCAGGGAGGTACTGGCAGGCACGACAGGCTGGAGCACAGAGTGGATAGGACCCAGTACAGACTGGGACTTCCAGAACAGAACCGCAGATGCGGTGGACAAACACAGCAGGGTGAGACCACCCGGAGAGGCGGGCAAGAGCAGAGCAAGACAGCCGGAGCAGCGAGCAAACGGTCAGAGCAGAGCGAGACTGCCAGAGCAGCGAGCAAAGGGTCAGAGCAGAGCGAGGCTGCCGGAGCAGCGAGAAAAGGGTCAGAGCAGAGCGAGACTGCCGGAGCAGCGAGCAAAGGGTCAGAGCAGAGCGAGGCTGCCAGAGCAGCGAGCAAAGGGTCAGAGCAGAGCGGAAACCGCAGGAGCGGTGAGCAAGGCGGAGCAGAGCGGAAACCGCAGGAGCGGTGAGCAAGGCGGAGCAGAGCGGAAACCGCAGGAGCGGTGAGCAAGGCGGAGCAGAGCAGAAACCGCAGGAGCGGTGAGCAAGGCGGAGCAGAGCGGAAACCGTAGAAGCGGTGAGCAAGGCAGAGCAGAGCGGAAACCGCAGGAGCGGTGAGCAAGGCGGAGCAGAGCGGAAACCGTAGAAGCGGTGAGCAAGGCGGAGCAGAGCGGAAACCGTAGAAGCGGTGAGCAAGGTGGAGCTGAGGGGACAGGGCTCTGTTCACACGGAACAGACAGGAAGGGAAAGGCAGAACCAGATACACACTAGATACTAGCAATAAAGTAGCGAGTGGACACTAAACTCACAAACGAAAGTACAGCGACTACGAGTAGGAGTTAGGAGCAGATTCAGACTCTGCAGAAAAAGGGAAGGGATGGACATATAAACAAAACAGGTAAAAGGAAGGAGAGTGTTCAGTAGTGTTGAGCCACACCCGTAGTGTTCGGGTTCGGTTCGGTTCGTCGAACACCGGGATGTTCGAGGAACTGTTCGTCGAACTGTTCGTCGAACACCTTAGAACACCGTCGAACACCGTTAAAACCAATGGCAGGCAAACAAAAACACATAGAAACACATAGAAAACACCTGCAAAGGTGTCCAAAAGCTGACAAACTGCTCAGAAGACACTCTCTTTAAAAAAGCCGGCCGGCAAATTCAGCAGCGGCATACACCGGTACCCGACAATTTAGACAAGAAGGAATAGAGCATCACACATAGATTAGATAGATAGAAACATGTCAGTCACACATATAAGAAGCACAGTGACAGTGTTGGTTACTGCACTTGTCATTTAGTGTAAAGGATTTATTAAAAAAAATATTAGTGTTTTCATGCACCGTCTCTTTAAAAAAGCCGGCCGGCAATTCAGCATCTGTACCCGACAATTTAGAACAGAAAGAATAGAGCTTCACACATAGATTAGATAGATAGAAACATGTCAGTCACATATATAATAAGTACAGTGAGAGTGTTGCTTACTGTACTTGTCATTTAGTGTAAAGGATTTATTTAAAAAAATAATAGTGTTTTCATGCACTGTCTCTTTAAAAAAGCCGGCCGGCAATTCAGCATCTGTACCCGACAATTTAGAACAGAAAGATAGAGCATCACACATAGATTAGATAGATAGAAACATGTCAGTCACATATATATGAAGTACAGTGATAGTGTTGGTTACTGTACTTGTCATTTAGTATTAAAATAAAGGATTTATTATTAAAAAAATTGGCGTGGGGTTCCCCTTAATTTTAGGCTCTAGCGGAGGTTAAGCAGACGGCTGGGGCAGATGTTTGAAGCCTGGGAAGGGGGTAATACCCACGGAGCTTCCCAGGCTACTAATATCAGCCCCCAGCTGAATACATAGCCTTTACTAGCTATTAAAATGGGGACCCCCCAAAAAAAATGACGTGGGGTCCCCCCTAATTTAATAGCTAGCAAAGGCTAGGCAGACAGCTGGGGGCTGATATTAATAGCCCAGGAAGGGAGCCATGAATATTGGCCCCCTCCCAGGCTAGAAACACCAGCCGTCAGCCGCCCCAGAAATGGCGCATTCATAGGATGCGCCAATTCTGGCACTTAGCCTCGCTCTTCCACGCTGCCCTGGTGCGGTGGCAGGGGGTAATAGGGTTGGGGTTGATGTCAGCTTATAATGCCAGCTGACATCAAGCCCAGGTTAGTAATGGAGAGGCGTCTATAAGACACCCCCATTACTAACCCCATAGTCAAAGTTAAAAAAAACACAAACACCCAGAATAAAGTCCTTTAATTGAAATAAAGACACAATCCTTTATTGTTCTAAATTAAACCATACTTACCATCACGCCCATTCCAGCTGAAGCCAACGATCTCCTGCAATAAAAGAAAAATAATAAAGCAACCTCATCCTTACCTTTCCATGGTTCCCACGACAGCTTCAGCTCTGCTACATCGAGATGACAGGCTGGACCGCAGCAGAACGCTGCCATCCAGCCTGTCATCCCGCAGACACTGAGAAGCGCAGGCTTGCTTGCGCTGCTCAGCGTCTCTCTGTGACGACATCCAGATGAGCCGAGTTCATGTCCAATGAACTCGGCTCACCTCATGCACGTCACTGACAGCGTGGGAAAATTCTCACGCTGAAGCGCTGATTGCAGGAGAATTTTCCCACGCTGTCAGTGACATGCAGGAGGTGAGCTGAGTTCATTGGACATGAGCTCACCTCATGCACATCACTGACAGCGTGGGAGAATTCTCCTGCACTCAGCACTTCAGCGTGAGAATTTTCCCACGCTGTCAGTGACGTGCATGAGGTGAGCCGAGTTCATTGGACATGACCTCGGCTCATCTGGATGCCGTCACAGCGAGACAGTGAGGAGCGCAAGCATGCCTGCGCTTCTCAGTGTCTGCGGGATGACAGACTGGATGGCAGCGTTCTGCTGCGGTCCAGCCAGTCATCTCGATGTAGCAGAGCTGAAGCTGTCGTGGGAACCATGGAAAGGTAAGGATGAGGTTGGTTTATTATTTTTCTTTTATTGCAGGAGATCGTTGGCTTCAGCTGGAATGGGTGTGATGGTAAGTATGGTTTAATTTAGAACAATAAAGAATTGTGTCTTTATTTCAATTAAAGGACTTTATTCTGGGTGTTGTGTTTTTTTTAAATACTTTACTAGAAATTCATGGCGGTCATTTCTAATACTGGCGTGACCCCATGAATTTTGGGCTTGGGGCCAGCTGATAATACCAAGCTGGCCCTAACCCCTTTATTACCCAGTGAGCCACCGCACCAGGGCCCTGGATGAGTTGGGTACAGCGCCAGAAGATGGCGCTTCTATGAACGCGCCATTTTCCGGGGTGGCTGCGGACTGCAATTTGTAGCGGGGGGGGGCCCAGAAAGCTTGGGCCTCCCTGCGCTGCAGATTCCAGCCCCCAGCTGCCTAGTTGTACCTGGCTGGACACAAAAATAGGGCGAAGCCCGACGTACTTTTTTTTAAATTATTTCATGAAATTCATGAAATAATTAAGAAAAAAAGGCCTTCCCTATATTGTTGTGTCCGGCCAGGTACAAATAGGCAGCTGGTGGTTGGGGGCAGCCCGTTCCTGCCTGCTGTACCTGGCTGGACACAAATATAGTGCGAAGCCCCACTTCAATTTTTTTTAATTATTTCATGAAATTCATGAAATAATTAAGAAAGAAAGGGCTTCCCTATATTGTTGTGTCCGGCCAGGTACAAATAGGCAGCTGGTGGATGGGGGCAGCCCGTTCCTGCCTGCTGTACCTGGCTGGACACAAATATAGTGCGAAGCCCCACTTCAATTTTTTTTAATTATTTCATGAAATTCATGAAATAATTAAGAAAAAAAGGGCTTCCCTATATTGTTGTGTCCGGCCAGGTACAAATAGGCAGCTGGTGGATGGGGGCAGCCCGTTCCTGCCTGCTGTACCTGGCTGGACACAAATATAGTGCGAAGCCCCACTTCAATTTTTTTAAATTATTTCAGGAAATTCATGAAATTATTTAAAAAAAATTGACGTGGGGCTTCGCACTATATTTGTGTCCAGCCAGGTACAGCAGGCAGGAACGGGCTGCCCCCAACCACCAGCTGCCTATTTGTACCTGGCCGGACACAACAATATAAGGAAGCCCTTTTTTTCTTAATTATTTCATGAAATAATTTAAAGAAAATTGACGTGGGGCTTCGCCCTGTTTTTGTGTCCAGCCAGGTACAACTAGGCAGCTGGGGGCTGGAATCCGCAGCGCAGGGAGGCCCAAGCTTTCTGGGCCACCCCCGCTGCAAATTGCAGTCCGCAGCCACCCCGGAAAATGGCGCGTTCATAGAAGCGCCATCTTCTGGCGCTGTACCCAACTCATCCAGGGCCCTGATGCGGTGGCTCACTGGGTAATAAAGGGGTTAAGGCCAGCTTGGCATTATCAGCTGGCCCTAAGCCCGAAATGCATGGGGTCACGCCAATATTAGACATGACCACCATGAATTTCTAGTAAAGTATTTAAAAAAAACACAACACCGAGAAAAAAGTCCTTTAATTGAAATAAACACACAATTCTTTATTGTTCTAAATTAAACCATACTTACCATCACGCCCATTCCAGCTGAAGCCAACGATCTCCTGAAATAAAAGAAAAATAATAAAGCAACATCATCCTTACCTTTCCATGGTTCCCATGACAGCTTCAGCTCTGCTACATCGAGATGACAGGCTGGACCGCAGCAGAACGCTGCCATCCAGCCTGTCATCCCGCAGACACTGAGAAGCGCAGGCTTGCTTGCGCTCCACAGTGTCTCTCTGTGAGGGCATCCAGATGAGCCGAGTTAATGTCCAATGAACTCGGCTCACCTCATGCACGTCACTGACAGCGTGGGAAAATTCTCCTGCACTCAGCGCTTCAGCGTGGGAGAATTCTCACACTGAAGCGCTGAGTGCAGGAGAATTCTCCCACGCTGTCAGTGACGTGCAGGAGGTGAGCTGAGTTCATTGGACATGAGATCACCTTATGCACGTCACTGACAGCGTGGGAAAATTCTCCTGCACTCAGCGCTTCAGCGTGGGAGAATTCTCACGCTGAAGCGCTGAGTGCAGGAGAATTCTCCCACG
This sequence comes from Phyllobates terribilis, assembly GCF_046119375.1. Taxonomy (NCBI): domain Eukaryota; kingdom Metazoa; phylum Chordata; class Amphibia; order Anura; family Dendrobatidae; genus Phyllobates; species Phyllobates terribilis. The sequence continues at coordinate 193,298,118 of NW_027362764.1, forward strand.
CTGTCAGTGACGTGCAGGAGGTGAGCTGAGTTCATTGGACATGAGCTCACCTTATGCACGTCACTGACAGCGTGGGAGAATTCTCCTGCACTCAGCGCTTCAGCGTGGGAGAATTCTCACGCTGAAGCGCTGAGTGCAGGAGAATTCTCCCACGCTGTCAGTGACGTGCATGAGGTGAGCCGAGTTCATTGGACATGAACTCGGCTCATCTGGATGTCGTCACAGAGAGACGCTGAGCAGCGCAAGCAAGCCTGCGCTTCTCAGTGTCTGCGGGATGAGAGGCTGGATGGCAGCGTTCTGCTGCGGTCCAGCCTGTCATCTCGATGTAGCAGAGCTGAAGCTGTCGTGGGAACCATGGAAAGGTAAGGATGAGGTTGCTTTGTTATTTTTCTTTTATTGCAGGAGATCGTTGGCTTCAGCTGGAATGGGCGTGACGGTAAGTATGGTTTAATTTAGAACAATAAAGGATTGTGTCTTTATTTCAATTAAAGGACTTTATTCTGGGTGTTTGTGTTTTTTTTAACTTTGACTATGGGGTTAGTAATGGGGGTGTCTTATAGACGCCTCTCCATTACTAACCTGGGCTTGATGTCAGCTGGCATTATAAGCTGACATCAACCCCAACCCTATTACCTCCTGCCACCGCACCAGGGCAGCGTGGAAGAGCGAGGCTAAGTGCCAGAATTGGCGCATCCTATGAATGCGCCATTTCTGGGGCGGCTGACGGCTGGTGTTTCTAGCCTGGGAGAGGGCCAATATTCATGGCTCCCTTCCTGGGCTATTAATATCAGCCCCCAGCTGTCTGCCTAGCCTTTGCTAGCTATTAAACTAGGGGGGACCCCACGTCATTTTTTTTGGGTGGTCCCCCATTTTAATAGCTAGTAAAGGCTATGTATTCAGCTGGGGGCTGATATTAGTAGCCTGGGAAGCTCCGTGGGTATTACCCCCTTCCCAGGCTTCAAACATCTGCCCCAGCCGTCTGCTTAACCTCCGCTAGAGCCTAAAATTAAGGGGAACCCCACGCCAATTTTTTTAATAATAAATCCTTTATTTTAATACTAAATGACAAGTACAGTAACCAACACTATCACTGTACTTCATATATATGTGACTGACATGTTTCTATCTATCTAATCTATGTGTGAAGCTCTATTCTGTCTGTTATAAATTGTCGGGTACCGCTGCTGAATTGCCGGCCGGCTTTTTTAAAGAGACGGTGCATGAAAACACTATTATTTTTTTTGATAAATCCTTTACGCTAAATGACAAGTACAGTAAGCAACACTGTCACTGTACTTCTTATATATGTGACTGACATGTTTCTATCTATCTAATCTATGTGTGAAGCTCTATTCTGTCTGTTATAAATTGTCGGGTACCGCTGCTGAATTGCCAGCCGGCTTTTTTAAAGAGACGGTGCATGAAAACACTATTATTTTTTTTGATAAATCCTTTACGCTAAATGACAAGTACAGTAAGCAGCACTTTCACTGTACTTCGTATATATGTGGCTGACATGTTTATATCTATCTAATCTATGTGTGAAGCTCTATTCTTTCCGTTCTAAATTGTCGGGTACAGGTGTATGCCGCTGCTGAATTGCCGGCTTTTCATGTTTCACTGTTGGCACTGTTCCCATCGATTTGGGCAATCACTGTAATGCCACAACCACCATGGCTGTGGCATTACCGTGAGTGGCAGACAATCCCTGCATGATTGGTGCTCTAAATAGCGCCAGACATGCAGGACACGCTTTTGGTGCACGAACAGTTATCGAACATAACCTCGAACAGCCGAATTTTTTGCAAATCGTTCGGGTTCGTCGAACAACTCGAACACCGCCCAAAACAGCTCGAATTTGAGATTGGCGAACAGTTCTAGTCGAACACCGCTCATCTCTAGTGTTCAGACAGGAACTGAGTGTTCAGACAGAAACCGACACTGCAGCGAGAGACAGGAGCGAGTCTGGGTATGCGGCCCCCAGAGAGGCGGGACGAACAGGCAAGGATCGTGTTCAGACTGGCCTAGAAATACAGCCTCAGGAAGGCGGACAGACAGGCAAACAAACACAGAAACAGATCTAGGTATGCAGCCCCTAGAAGGCAGGATGAACAGGCTAAGAGCGTGTTCAGACAGGAAGCTGGCTAGAGTGCACAGACAGGACACAGTTCAGACACAGGAACTGATACCGTAAGGCAGGGAACAGGGAAGGACCTGGCACGTCAGCGACCAAAGGCCAATTGACAGAACAAGATGTTCAGGCAAGGATTCCAGGAAAGAGCTGGGTTAACTACTGTAATGCACACGCCCGGGCTGAGCGGCATGTGCGTGTGATTGTAGTGATTCCACTGCACCGTGCCGGAGAGTGAATGCCTGGAGGGGCGTAACTAGGTATTCACCCGATCCGACCAGGGTCGCACGACGGCATACGACGCCAGTGCACCAAGGAGGAACCGAGCAGAGGGACCAGGTGCTACTCCAGGACAGACCCCGGACACGGCTGTTGACCCACACAGGGGAATACAGGAACAGACTGGTAGGCTGGCACACAGACTGGTGAGTATAGGCAGGCATGACTGGTATGCAGGCAGGCGGGTATGCAGGCAGGGGGGTACAGGCAAGCACAGCTAGAGTGCAGACAGGGAGGCACTAGCAGGTAGGAACACAGGCGGGATAGGATCCAGTACACACAGGGACTCAGGAACAATACAGGCAGAGGGGTACAGGCAAGCACAGATAGAGTGCAGACAGGGAGGCACTAGCAGGTAGGAACACAGGCGGGATAGGACCCAGTACACACTGGGACTCAGGAACAATACAGGCAGAGTGAGGCCGCCCAGAGAGGTGAGCGAGAACAGGGCAGGACAAGGCCGCCTGGAGCGGTGAGCAAGAGTAGAGCAGGACAAGGCCGCCAGGAGCGGTGAACAAAGGGTCAGAGCTGAGCGAGACTGCCGGAGCAGTGAGCAAGAGTAAAGCAGGACGAGGCCGCCTGGAGCGGTGAGCAAGAGTGGAGCAAGACTGCCGGAGCAGTGAGCAAAAGGATAAGAGCGGAGCGAGACTGCCGGAGCAGCGAGCAAAAGGGTCCGAGCGGAGCAAGGCTGCCGGAGCAGCGAGCAAAGGAGTCAGAGCAGGCTAGAAACGCAGGAGCGGTGAGCAAAGGAGTCAGAGCAGGCTAGAACCGCCGGAGCGGTGAGCAAAGGAGTCAGAGCAGGCTAGAACCGCCGGAGCGGTGAACAAAGGAGTAGGAGCAGGCTAGAACCGCCGGAGCGGTAAGCAAGGCAGAGCAGGGGGGACAGGGCTCTGTTCACACGGAACAGACTGGAAGAGAAAGGCAGAGCCAGATACCCACAGGATACTTGCAGTGAAGTAGCGAGTGGACCACAAACTCACAAACGGGAGTACAGAGACAACAAGCAGGAGTTAGGTACGAGTTCAGACTCTGCAGAAAAAGGAAGGGAACGGACATAGAGGCAAAACAGGTAAAGGATAGGAAAGAGTTCAGACTGGAACTGAGTGTACGGAGGAGACCGACACTGCAGCGGGATACAGGAGCGGGTCTGGGAATACGGCCCCCAGAGAGGCGGGACGAACAGGCAAGGAGCGTGTTCAGACAGGACAGACAAGATACAGGAACAGGTATAGGTAATCGGCCCCTAGAAGGCGGGAGGAACAGGCTAGGAGCGTGTTCAGACAAGATACAGGAACGGGTCTAGGTAATCGGCCCCTAGAAGGCGGGAGGAACAGGCTAGGAGCGTGTTCCGACAGGCCTGGAAATACAGCCTCCAGGATAGGCAGACAAGAGAACACAGACAGGACTCAGTTCAGACATGGGAACTGATACCGCAAGGCAGGAGACATAGACAGGACTCAGTTCAGACACGGGAACTGATACCGCAAGGCAGGAGACATAGACAGGACTCAGTTCAGACACGGGAACTGATACCGCAAGGCAGGAGACATAGACAGGACTCAGTTCAGACACGGGAACTGATACCGCAAGGCAGGAGACATAGACAGGACTCAGTTCAGACACGGGAACTGATACCGCAAGGCAGGAGACATAGACAGGACTCAGCTCAGACACGGGAACTGATACCGCAAGGCAGGAGACATAGACAGGACTCAGTTCAGACACGGGAACTGATACCGCAAAGCAGGAGACAAAGAACGGGACCTGGCACCTTCAGAGTGCAAGCACACACTGAATGAAACACTATGCTCAGGCAGGGATAGATGGGAGCAGCTGAGCTATATACCAGGTGACAGACAGCAATAGGCTGAGGACGCACAAGGGGTGTGACCCACAGCAGGTACAAAAATCAGGAAGTGATCGGGCGCCGCCCTTAAGCAGCAGAAACAGACACAAACAGACAGCATGGAGGGAAGCCAGAGAGACATTCTGGACTGGAGCTCAAGTGCGCGCTCTTGCACAGTGGGAGATGAACCACCATGCAAGGACGCCGCCAGGTATGTTACAAATACCAGGTGACAGACAGCAATAGGCTGAGGACGCACAAGGGGTGTGCCCGCAGCAGCTACAAGAAGCAGGAAGTGATCGGGCGCCGCCCTTAAGCAGAAGAAACAGAGGCAAGCAGACAGCATGGAGGAAAGCCAGAGTGATAGTCTGGACTGGAAATCAAGTGCGCGCTCTTGCACAGTGGGAGATGGACCACTATGCAAGGACGCCGCCAGGTATGTAACACTCATCTCTAGTCATTACAGCACCCACTGTACTGAGATGCATTATATTGTATAGACGACCATGGGGGTGCATTATATTGTGTGGAAGACCATGGGGGGTGCATTAAATTGTGTGGAGGACCATGAGGGGTGCATTATATTTTATGGAGGACCATGGGGAGTGGATTATATTATGTGGAGGACCATGGGGTGTGCATTATATTGTATGGAGGACCATGGGGGTGCACTATATTGTATGGAGGACCATGGGGGTGCATTATATTGTATGGAGTACCTTGGGGTGCATTATGTTGTATGGAGGACCATCGGGGGTGCATTATATTGTATGGAGGACAGTGGGAAGTGCATTATATTGTATGGAGGACCATGGGGATTGCATTATATTGTATGGATGGCCATGGGGGATGCATTATGTTGTATGGAGGACCATGGGGGTGCATTATATTGTATGGAGGACCATGGGGTGCATTATATTGCATGGAGAACCATGGACGTGCATTATATTGTATGGAGGACCATGGTGGGTGCATTATATTGCATAGAGGACCATGGGGAGTGCATTATATTATATGGAAGACCATGGTGAGTGCATTATACTATATGGAAGATTATCAGGGGCGCATTATACTATATAGAGGACTATATGGGGCCCATTATACTACATGGAAGGCATGGAGGAATTCACCATGGGGGTATCATACAGTGTTTGGGGGGCACTTTTGTTGGCATCATACTTCATGGGAGTAACGAAAGAGGAATCTAGGACTTCTAGGACTTCAGCAGGACAAAAATTACTATGTAAAGGCTGTGTAAATACTTTTATGCCCAAAAATGACAAAAGTATTCTCGGAGTGATACCTTTATTGGCTAACCAGAAAAAATATATATGTAAGCTTACAGAGCACAGAGGCTCCTTCCTCAGGCAATATTATTCTCTGCAAATTGTCAGCCCTGGGCCCACTTCCCGAAGACACAATACTAGCCACCATGGTTGTAGAGTCTCTCTACTCCAACATTCCTCACGAGCAAACATTTCCTACAAAAAACAATCAGGCCACAGAACCAACTCTGCAATTCATCAGGTTTGTGCTCCATCACAACTATTTCTCCTTTGGGAATAATTTATATCTGAAGTGTATGGGCAACTCCATGGGAAGCAAAATGTCCCCACAGTATGCTAACCTATTTATGGATAAACTAGAGGAGGAGTTTTTGTCCTCTTGCTCTATTAAACCTCTAGCATACTTTCGCTACATTGATGATCTGCTAATAATCTGGACAGGCTCAAAGATGATCTGCTCACCTTCCACAATAACTTCAACAAGTTCCACCCAAACATCAAGCTCACCTGCAACTTCTCAAAGTCCCAAATACATTTTATGGACACCACCATATACATCAAAGACAACACCATACAAACATCAATTTGCCATAAACCCACAGGACATCTGCCATATCTTATGATGGAACAGCTTTCATCCAAGACACATAAAAAAATCCATCATCTACAGTAAAGCTCTGAGGTACATTCAAATCTGTTCAGACAGTAAGGACAGAAAACTGCAGCTACTATCACTAAGGAATACATTCCTACAACAAGGCTACCATCCATTGGTAATAGATGAACAGATCCACAGAGCTACAAGGATCCCAAGAAGCAGCTTGCTGGATTACAGACAGAGGGAAGTCAACAACAGGGGGCCTCTTGTGGTCACATACAACACCCACATGAACATCCTAAGGAAAATTGGTGCTGACCTCCAACCCATATTCAACAGAGACCACGGACTAAAAGGAATATTCCAAGAACTACTACTTCTCTCCTACAAACAGCCCCCTATCTTAAGGCATCTCCTTGTCAGAGGTGTCCTCTCATCACCATCAGAATGTTAAATTCCTTGACAATAGGACTCAATTTAACACCTGGATTTATGACTCACTACATGGATTCAATTCACACCTCCACCAGAAGGTCTCCAGATAATTAAACATTCCTACAGCCTCTCCATTTGCAACTAAAACCCCTAATTATCATTAGGAGGCATCACCCCTTACACCTCATGAACAAATGTCTTTCTGTAACATCTCTTAAATGCATGAGGAAGAAGCCTCTGTGCTCTGAAAGCTTGCATATATTTATTTTTTTCTGGTTAGCTAATAAAGGTATCACTCCAAGAATACTTTTGTCATTTTTGGGCACAAAAGTATTTACATAGATTTTTTAGCTAACATGGTATCACGATATAACTTTTTATTGTACATTATGTAAAGGCTGAAAAGTTGTGAGATATGCTCTTCTGTGACCCGACAATTCTTTCATTGTTTGGGGGGGTAGGGGTGGAGACGCCTAATTAAAACTTCTGCTATGGGTCTCCATGATTTCTATGTAGGCCCCTGCTCCTTGCTCTGTGCCTGATTAATTTCTATAGTCCATTTACTGATGGGTTCACATGACTAACAAAGATGAATTCTAATTTAGGCATTTAAGGAACTGAATTAGGAAAGTGAAGAGAGACCTTTGTGGGACCTGATGCTGAGGCAACCAACTTGAAGGATACTAAAAGAAGATACATTGAAAAAAGATACCTGTTAAGAGCTGATGTTAATACCAGCAAATTGAAGAATACTGGAAACAAACTTGCTGAAGTCAGTGCACATCATTTGCTTTGCTCTGCCTGTCTAAACAGGCATTCAGACGAACGCTGATCGATAAAAGTTTACCAATCCACGGTCTTATCGTGACGTCGGTCTGTCTGTGCAAATGGACTCGACGGCCATACACACCAGAAAAAATGCTTTTGGCACAGCATATATACATAGTATTGAGTTGATACAGAATCCAATAGTAAAAGATTGTGGTATGCTCCATTGTATTTCAAAAAAATACTAAGTGCATAAAGCCTCACAGTAAAATAAGAGAAAGAGGTAGCACTTAGCAATATAATGAAGATTTAGATTCAAGGTCTATAGAAAACTGGGGAACTGCTCTCATAGGCAATGTACTGTAATAGCTGACTAAAGTGTTTATTATCTAACTTATCAGTTTGCTGTGTAGGAATGCAAAGAAAACTCAGGCAGTTTCTTTTTTTACATGCCAGGAGTGAAAGCTTGATGCAACGTGAGCCTTTTATTAGGGTGTGCTGTTTCTTTTTTCAGAACATTTTTATTTTAGGCTTAGTTCATAGAGTTGTATGAGCAGACACAGTGCAAACAAACCTAAAAATAGTACTTTATTGATCTCCGAAAAGCTCTTCATGTACTCTATGCTAAAGGGATTATGAATCGAAGGGAAAAATAGAACAAGCTGTATTTACAGATGTAGTACACATTTGACAAGGTAATATGGCTTGCTGCACCAGTAATATGTAGGGTATTTATGGCAATGTGGACAGACTCTGGTGTGGTAGGAATGTCCGTCCATTCAAGATTTCTAGATTTCTGAACCAAGGTGCTAGAGATGATAGATAAATTTACATGCTTTTCCATTTCTAGCTTCAGTTCTAATTCATCCTATGCTTCACAGCTCCATAAAATCCTTACATCAAAACCTAAATAGATTTCTCTTTATTGTCCCCCCCACAGCAGTCCTGAGAATATGGAGGAATCTTTTAGATCCCACTATAACAGAATGGATATAAGAGATATTTCATTTTCAAAGAATGAGCGAGTTTTTGGCTAACTCCAATAAGCTTTTAGATACATTTCTTACTATCTGAAAACATTGGCTTGAATTTCTTTCTACCACACAATACAAAGTATTTAATTGATGTCTTGTGTTGTAACTTAATGATTAAAGGGGTTTCCCAATGAACAAAATACATATTTATCATTAGATATTGGAATAATAATAAGTTCCACAATTGGATGTGTTAAAAAAATGTTCCTGAGCTGAGATAATCTTATTAATGTGCCCCTGCTGTGTACTGTGTAATGGCTGTTTCTGACTATGCAGGAACATGGTCTGATCATACTACCGCTCCTGGGCAGGTGAGGAAGCAAAAGAGTATACAGACATTACATGGGATCGCAGCTGCTGGTTTCTATAACGAAAAACATTTTCCTGCCTGTTTTTAAGCAATGTTTTACTGAAAAAGAATGAATCAGCTGTGATCCCCTGCTGTAATGTCTGTATACTCTTTTGCTCCCTGCTTAGGACTAGAGATGAGCGTTGTTCTACTCGAACTGTTCGCCAATCTCAAATTCGAGCTGTTTTGGGCGGTGTTCGAGCCGTTCGGCGAACACGAACAATTTGAGAAAAATTCGGCTGTTCGAGGTTATGTTCGATAACTGTTCGTGCACCAAAATCATAACTGGATTTTTTCTCAGTAATGATGAAAATTAATGTTAATGCGCAGTTTGAGTGTACAGCGGGGTGGGGGGAGGGGCAGGGGATGGATCTCTGCAGGAACAATGAAGATCTCCATTTTTTTTTCTCTTTCCCGCATTTACAGTGGGGAGGTGCAATCTGTCAGCCTATCAGCAGCGCACACACGGAGCGAAGTGCTTTTTTTCACACAAGCAAGGGCATGTGTCATTGGCAGTGTATGTCACATGTCCTTGCCCTATAAGACCAAGCCATTTTCCCCGTCGCCACCATTTTCTCACTGCTGCAGCTGCGTGTTAGACGGCACCGCTGTTGCTGTGTGCGCTATACCTTGTTAATTTCAAGCCAATTTTCGCACAAATATACAGATAGCTTGGGAGTAGGGAATAGTTGTGATTGCAGTCCTTTTAAGGACTAGGTTACAGCATTTCCTACGACTTTTATCAGGGAGGTCTGTGCTCTTAAATAGATCGGTTGTGGGAGTAAAGACTAATTGTAATTGCAGTCCTTTTCAGGACTAGGTTACATGAGTTCCTATCAGTTTTTGCCAGGCAGGTCTGTGCCAGTGCTGTGCAAGTTTTTTTCACAGCATTTGGCTGAATCTAGCAAAGCTAATCCTTTTTGGCCTATTGCAGAGTGTGTTAGTCAGTGGAGTAGCCTATCTGTGTTGCAAGATATACCACCTGTGTATAGAATACCAATTTTTTTACTGCACCTAGTGAAGTAAAATCTTTTGGGCATAGCATCATTCTATTAGTCCATCTATACTGACCTCCATCAGGTTGCAAATTAAAACTAATTTTTATCTGCATCTACAGTACCTCTGAAAAAATATTTGGGCTTCTAGCAGTGTGTGGGACTTGTTCTATTAGTCCATCTATACTGACCTCCATCAGGTTGCAAACTGAATATATTTTTTTCTGCATCTACCTCTGAAAAAATATTGGGCTTCTAGCTGTGTGTGGGTCTTGTTCTATTAATCCATCTATACTGACCTCCATCAGGTTGCAAACTGAATATAATTTTTTTCTGCATCTAGCTCTGAAAAAATATTTGGCCTTCTAGTAGTGTGTCGGACTTTCTCTATTAGTCCATCTATACTGACCTCCATCAGGTTGCAAATTAAAACTAATTTTTATTTGCATCTACAGTACCTCTGAAAAAATATTTGGGCTTCTAGCTGTGTGTGGGACTTGTTGTATTAGTCCATCTATACTGACCTCCATCAGGTTGCAAACTGAATATATTTTTTTCTGCATCTACCTCTGAAAAAATATTTGGCCTTCTAGTAGTGTGTCGGACTTTCTCTATTACTCCATCTATGCTGACCTCCATCAGGTTGCAAATTAAAAATAATTTTTATCTGCATCTACAGTACCTCTGAAAAAATATTTGGGCTTCTAGCTGTGTGCGGGACTTGTTGTATTAGTCCATCTATACTGACCTCCATCAGGTTGCAAACTGAATATATTTTTTTCTGCATCTACCTCTGAAAAAATATTTGGCCTTCTAGTAGTGTGTCGGACTTTCTCTATTAGTCCATCTATACTGACCTCCATCAGGTTGCAAATTAAAACTAATTTTTATCTGCATCTACAGTACCTCTGAAAAAATATTTGGGCTTCTAGCAGTGTGTGGGACTTGTTCTATTAGTCCATCTATACTGACCTCCATCAGGTTGCAAACTGAATATATTTTTTTCTGCATCTACCTCTGAAAAAATATTGGGCTTCTAGCTGTGTGTGGGTCTTGTTCTATTAATCCATCTATACTGACCTCCATCAGGTTGCAAACTGAATATATTTTTTTCTGCATCTACCTCTGAAAAAATATTTGGCCTTCTAGTAGTGTGTCGGACTTTCTCTATTAGTCCATCTATACTGACCTCCATCAGGTTGCAAATTAAAAATAATTTTTATCTGCATCTACAGTACCTCTGCAAAAATATTTGGGCTTCTAGCTGTGTGCGGGATTTGTTGTATTAGTCCATCTATACTGACCTCCATCAGGTTGCAAACTGAATATATTTTTTTCTGCATCTACCTCTGAAAAAATATTTGGCCTTCTAGTAGTGTGTCGGACTTTCTCTATTAGTCCATCTATACTGAACTCCATCAGGTTGCAAATTAAAACTAATTTTTATCTGCATCTACAGTACCTCTGAAAAAATATTTGGGCTTCTAGCAGTGTGTGGGACTTGTTCTATTAGTCCATCTATACTGACCTCCATCAGGTTGCAAACTGAATATATTTATTTCTGCATCTACCTCTGAAAAAATATTGGGCTTCTAGTTGTGTGTGGGTCTTGTTCTATTAATCCATCTATACTGACCTCCATCAGGTTGCAAACTGAATATATTTTTTTCTGCATCTACCTCTGAAAAAATATTTGGCCTTCTAGTAGTGTGTCGGACTTTCTCTATTAGTCCATCTATACTGACCTCCATCAGGTTGCAAACTGAATATAATTTTTTTCTGCATCTAGCTCTGAAAAAATATTTGGCCTTCTAGTAGTGTGTCGGACTTTCTCTATTAGTCCATCTATACTGACCTCCATCAGGTTGCAAATTAAAACTAATTTTTATCTGCATCTACAGTACCTCTGAAAAAATATTTGGGCTTCTAGCAGTGTGTGGGACTTGTTCTATTAGTCCATCTATACTGACCTCCATCAGGTTGCAAACTGAATGTAGTTTTTTCTGCATCTACCTCTGAAAGAATATTGGGCTTCTAGCTGTGTGTGGGTCTTGTTCTATTAATCCATCTATACTGACCTCCATCAGGTTGCAAACTGAATATATTTTTTTCTGCATCTACCTCTGAAAAAATATTTGGCCTTCTAGTAGTGTGTCGGACTTTCTCTATTAGTCCATCTATACTGACCTCCATCAGGTTGCAAATTCAAAATAATTTTTTTCTGCATCTAACCCTGCCAATAGTTTTGGCCTAATACCACAGTTTGGCCACTCAGCTCTGCTCGGTTACCATCCATTGTTTTTTTGTGCAAACAACTCCAGAGTTGTGAATTAGTTAACCACCAAAATGAGTGGAAAAAGGCCTGCTGCTGGTGGAAAGGGGAATAGGCGTGTTGGGAAGGGGAAAAAAGGTTGTGTCCGTGGGGTAGGTGTTAAAGCAACAGTAACATCTGCAGAAGAAAGACCATCTTACAGCCAAACTAAAATGTCTACTTCTTTTAGCGGACAATGTGATAAGATCCCTTTCTTACGGCCACGCCAATCGCTACAAATTCCAGATGAGGCACAAAAACAGCAGGTGCTTCAACGGATATCAAGTGCTCCTTTAAGTGGGCTCTCCTCCACATCAACTTCAACATCACAAATACTCCAGTCCTCAAAGGTGTCACCCAAATCGCACTTGCTTCCTCACAGCTCCCAAATCTCCAGCTGCCCGTCTGAGTATGAGGTAGAACAGATGGTTGAGTCTGCAGAGCTGTTTACTCATACTATAGCCTGGGAATCAGAGGTCGACTCCAGCGCTTCTGTGAATCCAGACGAGGAAATGATCTGCACTGATGCCCAGAATCTTTATGAGTCGGATCCAGGACCAGACGCAGAAGGTTCTGACCATAATGTAGACCCTCATTCCCAAACTGTAACTCCTGTTGGTGGAGACAATGAGGAAGACGATGATAAGACTCAAATACCTGATTGGAGCGACAACTTTAGTTTTTTGTCAGGGCAGGAACAGGTTGGCTCTGAGGACGACGGGTGTGATAACGCACAGGGTGATGATGATGAGGTCGGAGATCCCACTTACTGTCAACCCACAGTCAGCCAAGAGATGAGGTCAGCAGAAGAGGTGGAGGAAGATGCTAGTGACGACGAGGTCAGGTTGCGACTTCCTGGACAGAGACGTAGTACTGGAAGCACGTCAACAACTGCATCCTCAATCACAACTCTGCCTCTCACCACAAGTCGTGGTGGCTCTTCAGGTCGCATGGGTGCTAAGCCTTGCATAGCCTGGGCATTTTTTCAGATCGATAAAGATGACCCAACTCGTGTTATCTGTAACATTTGTTAGCAAAAGCTAAGTAGAGGCCAAAAAATACATAGTTTGAGTACTTCATGCATGAACCGGCACATGGACATGAAGCATAAGTTGCAGTGGGAAGCTCAGTGTGCTACAATGCGGCCTAGCCGGCCGGGCCAACCACCGTCTGCCATATCTTGTGCATCCGCGGCCTCTTCATCCTCTGTGACTGGGGGGACAGCAGTCACACCTGTTTTGGGGCGCAGACCTGCCACCTCTTTACCCGCAACAGCCAGCGTGATTGGCAGGTCATCATTTTCTTTGGAGGTGGTAACACCTGCTGGTGTTGAGCGCTGTCCGACATCGATAGCACCACCTTTGGATGAAGGCAACCTAACATGTCCGCCTGCATCTTCCTCACAGACCGGCAGTTTGCCGGGGACACCCTTATCAACCCCGTCTAAGCACAATAGCCAGCCCTCGGTCCCTCAGATGTGGACAAGTAAAAGACCATTTCCTCCTAGCCATGAGAAAGCTAAGAGGTTGAATTTCACCATCTGCAAGCTCTTGGCTACAGAAATGCTGCCTTTCCGCCTGGTGGACACAGAGGATTTTCGAGACCTTATGTCCGTCGCAGTGCCCCAGTACCAGATGCCCAGTCGGCACTACTTCTCAAAGAAAGGTGTGCCTGCGCTCCACCAGCATGTCGCACACAACATCACCGCTTCTTTGAGAAACTCTGTGTGTGACAGGGTGCATTTCACCACAGACACTTGGACGAGTAGGCATGGACAGGGGCGTTACATGTCGCTGACTGGGCACTGGGTAACTATGGTGACAGCAGGACAAGGGGCTGCTGTCCAAGTCTTGCCGTCCCCACGAGTTGTGCGTCAATCCTCTTTATGTCAAAGTTCCTCCACTGCTTCTGCCTCCTCAACCTCCTCTCGGTCTTCCACCTGCACCCAAAGCCTGTCTGGTCATGCCACAAGCATTCTAACTGCGCCTTGTATGGCTCACGTGTTGAACCTGGTTGTCCAGCAATTTTTAGCCCACTATCCCAGACTAGATGGCCTTCTGCAGAGGGCACGGTCGCTGTGTGCTCACTTCCGCCGTTCGCATCCCGCAGCTCAGCGACTTACATCTCTACAGAAGTCGTTGGGCCTGCCACTTCACCGGCTAAAATGCGATGTGCCTACTCTGCACATGTTGCAGCGACTGTGGCAGCACCGACAATCCCTGGTGCAATACGTTCTGACGTATAGCCTGGGCCAACGAGATTCAGAGGTGGGGCAAATCACGCTGGAGGAGTGGTCTCAGATCAGGGACCTATGCACCCTTCTGCACAGTTTTGAAATGGCGACGAAGATGTTTAGTGCTGACGATGCCATTATCAGCATGACTATTCCGGTGATTTACATGCTGGAGCACATGTTAAACAGAATTCGGAGTCAGGTGGTGGCACAAGAGGAGGTGGAGGAAGTAGAGGAGGAGGAGTTGTATGCGGAAGGGCTAACATCTGCAAGGTCCAGAAGGTCGGCAGCACCAAGGCGGCAGGCATGTGAGGGTGGGGGAGATGGTTTTACCAGGGCGCATGGTAGCAGCCAAACTAGTGAGGAAGGTGCAGGAGCCCAGGAAGAAGTGGAGGACGAACTGATGGAAGACTCATCAGATGAGGGAGACCTTGATCACATTTCTGTTGTGCGAGGTTGGGGGGAGAGGACAGAGGAAGGAAGCATGATTGTTACCTCGCCACCAACACAACAGGGACTTGGTGCTCCTGGATGCGCAACACACATGAGTGCCTTCTTGCTGCACTACCTGCAACATGACCCTCGAATTGTGAGAATTAGAAATAATCCTGACTACTGGGTTGCCACACTGTTAGATCCCCGGTACAAAAGTAAATTTGCAGAAATTATTCCTGCCATAGAAAGGGATGCACGCATGCAGGAGTATCAGCAGAGACTGTTGCAGAATCTTACATGTGCTTTTCCACAAAATACCAGTGGTGCACGTAGTGAATCTCACAGTTCCAACTTGCCAACCGTGGGACCGTCAAGTGTTCAGCACTCAAACCGTAACAGAACCACAGTATCTGCTGGTAACATCAATTTTGCGGAATCATTTCACCACTTTTTTAGCCCATCCTTTGCAAGGCCACAGGAGACAAGAAGTCTGACACATAGTCAACGCCTAGAGACGATGGTACAGGAGTATCTCCAAGTAAACATTGAAGCCACGACTGTGTCACTGGACCCTTGCTCTTTTTGGGCTTCCAATCTGGATAAATGGCCGGAGCTAGCCACTTACGCCTTGGAGATCTTGTCATGCCCCGCAGCCAGCGTTCTCTCTGAACGTGTGTTCAGCGCTGCTGGTGGTGTGCTGACAGATAAGCACACGTGGCTCTCCACTGATAATGTAGACAGACTCACGTTCATAAAGATGAACAAATCATGGATCCGAAACGACTTTGCTACCCCTGTGTCATCCTGGGGAGAGTAAAAGCTTGATGATTGGTTAAAATCACCCTACCAAACGTTTTAAGCTTTCAAATTACTAATCATGTTTATCTGTATCTTGACTGGAAAATAATTTGGGCTTTGTAGCAGTGTGCAGCACTGATCCTATTAGGCAATCTATAATAAGCTCCACCAGATTTAAAATTAAAAATAATTTTTAGCTGCATCTAGCCCGGAAAATAATTTTGGGGCCTTCTTGCTGCACTACCTGCAGCATGACCCTCATATTGTCAGAATTCGAAGTAATCATGACTACTGGGTTGCCACACTCTTAGATCCCCCAAACTTTTCGATCAACCTTTTCATTTTAATAAAGACCAAAAAATGGTCATTTTTGAAATTATAAGCATTAGCAGGTTGTTAGAAACTGAAATCAAACAGTTTTCAACTCAAAACTTTATTCTAGGTGATGTTACATTTTTACATAGGACCCCTTGTTCGAAAGGAGCTTCTGAACTCTCTCGTCCATTGAATTTGTCAGGTTTTGGATGGTTTCTGCTTCAATTGTTTTGCATGAGGACAGAATACCCTCCCAGAGCTGTTGCTTAGATGTGAACTGCCTCCCGCCATCATAGACACTCCTTTTAATGATGCTCCAAAGGTTCTGAATGGGGTAGAGGTCAGGGGAGCATGGGGGTCACACCATAAGTTTGTCCCCTTTTATGCCCATATCAGCCAGAGATGCAGATGTTTTATGTGCAGCATGAGATGGTGCATTATCATGCAGAAAAATGATCTTGCTGTGAAATACACGGTTCTTCTTCTTGAACCATGGCAGGAAGTGCTGTTTGAGAAAATCCACATACATTATGGAGTTCATCTTTAGCGCCTTCAGGGATCCTAAAGGGGCCGACAATCTCTCTCCCCATGATTCCAGCCCAAAACATTACTCCACCTCCTCCTTGTTGGCGCTGTAGCCGTGTTTGCGTGGGGTGTCCATCAACCAGCCATCCTCCACTCCATCCATCTGGACCATCGAGCGCTGCACGGCACTCATCCGTGAACAAAACAGTTCTGAAATCGGTCTTCATGTAATGTTTGGCCCACTGGAGCCGTTTCTGCTTGTGTGAAGTGGATAGAGGAGGTCGACAGGATGGCGTATGCACAGCTGCAAACCTCTGAAGGACCCTGCATCTTGTTGTTCGGGGGACGTTGGAGGCACAAGCAGCTTCAAAAACTTGTCTGCTGCTATGACAAGGCTTTTTTGCCGCTGCTCTTTCAACCTGACGTAATTGCCTGTAGGAAAGAGTCCTCAATTTGCCCTTATCAGCATGCACACGTGTGTACTGTGAATCAGCTACATACTTCTTGATTGCCAAGACACTTCATCCTGATCATCGCACAATGTTGATTGTAGTCATGCCTTGACCTAAACACTCCACAATTTGTTGCTTCTCAGCAGCCGACACATCCTTTTTCTTTCCCATTTTGGCAGAAAATGTAGGCTGCTTAATAATGTGAGAGAGCCTTCTAGTAGTCTTGCCTTTCATTGGACACACCTGCCAAACTAATTAGCACAGGTGTCTGCAATTGCTTACAGTGATATAAAGAGCCCTGACACACATCACCATCAATGAGTTTAACTGACAAACAAACAAATTCTTCCCTTATCACTCCTAAACACTTTTTGCATAATAATTTGGAACGCGGTGTACATGTGCTTTTCCACAAAACACCAGCGGTTCACGTAGTGAATCTTACAGTTCTAACTTGCCAACCGTGGTCTGTATGGAATTGTTCAATAAAGGGCCCAAAATTAAGATAACATAGATGGGAGAGGTCTCTATGAATAGGAATTCCTAAGTATTTGATACCCTGTGAGGGCCAGCAAAGGGAAAGTTGGACTGGATGGAATCCTATATGGATTTGGGGAGGGAGACATCGAGGGCCTCAGACTTCGCTGCATTGATTTTAAAATTTTACCATGTAACAAAGTGATCTATTTCAGCCATAACAGCATGGATGGATATATGTGATTGAGTGATATATACTAGGACATCATCAGCAAATAGAGAGCACTTGTACTCGGTGCCTCCCACCTCAATCCACCTAATATTGGGGTTATGGCGAATTGATGAGAGCAGGTGCTCCGTCACTAGGATGTATAAGAGAGGGGACAGAGGACATCCCTGCCTTGTCCCATTGGTGATTGTGAAAGGTGATGAAAATGTTCTGACGCACCCCCTGGGCCTTGGGACACCCGGAGCCGGACCCTTTTTGGTGGATGCTGGTGGTTGTAGTCTTCGTGGCGGCGACCCGGTTCCGTGGCTCAGGGCGGTCAAACCAGTGGCGGAACTATTTATGTGGTTTTGATGTTTAAATGTCCGACTACGCCACCCGTGGATTGCGGTCAGAGTGAACCGCCGCTACAGGGCAGACCGCTGAGGCTGGTGTTGTGGGTGCAGCAGAGCGTAGCATAACTCCCCACGGGAGGAGTATAGCCTCAGGGCAGTGTATGCGGAGGATGGGGGTGATGGTGCAGGGCAGCAGCAGTAACGACACGGAGTCAGTGATGCAGTCCAGGGCCTTTACTCACAGTTCTTATTATCCAGACCACGTCTGCAGGTAACTGCTGCCCACGTCGTACTGTGCTCACCAGGTGAGGGGCTCAGACAACTCCCAGATAACTTTGGAGCACTTCACAGGACCCCCTTTGTGTGTCCTTTGTCTGGCCTTTCTTACCAACACTTCTGTCCGGCTGCCTCGGGCCTCCTCTTGGTAAACTTGGCGCCAGTTTCCCTGACCCTATGTGGTGCCTTCCTAGCGGGTGTAGCGAGGGGCTGTGCCACATAAAATGTCAGAGCCTCCGGTTTCTAGCTGAGGGTCGTTTCCTGCCTCCACTAGTTCGGGGACCGGTCTCCCCCTTTGGCCTGACCCCTCCACGCAGGTGGATTCGGGCGTGCGGTGGCGACTCGCCCGTCCGCACCCCTGGGATCCCTTCATTCCTCGTTCCTGGAGCCTTCTCTGCTCCTCTTCCTTCCTTCTCCCTCTTCCAGGCCTGGGCCTCTGTTACTAGGCCCGCCTCCGGAGCAGAGCTCATGCAGAGCCCCTGCTCCCTGCCACTTCTGCTCAGACTTCTCTGCACTGAACTAAGATGGTGCCCACCTTTTATACTCCCTTCTCAATGCACCCAGGAACTGCTTCCTCCCTGCTCCTGCACTACAGGGTTCCCCTTCCTCAGTGTTCCCTCCCCCCACTCCAGCCAGGGACAGGGACTGTCGTGCCCATCTCAGGGGCATATTGGTCGCCCTGCCCCACGGCAATGTGGTGTAATGCATGCAGGTGTCGGGTCCTGATCCACACTCCATCCTTACCTGAGAGTGAGATATCACACCTCTGGGTGAGGTGCAATACGTCTGTAGCAACCGAGCCCTCAGGGTGCTACAGTTCCATTTATCTACAGCCTAGGTGACGTATTGCGATACAGGGCCGTGATTTTGGCTATAAAAGGGTCCCCTAGACCCCTACCCCAAGCTTTTTAAGAGAATCATATATGGCGTGCCAGGAGACTCTATGGAATGCTTTCTCAGCATCCAACGAGAGTATCTAATTACAAATTTTTAACTGCATCTTGCCCAGGAAATACTTTGTGCCTAGTAGCAGTGTCTGCTAGTCAGCGGATTATCCCGGCTGTTAAGCAAGCTACACCACCTGTAGTTTAGACACTTAATTTTTTCAAAGGAAATGCTTCGGGACCATGGGATACTCAGTGAAGAGCATCAGGAGGCACCCCAAGGCATAGGGGCTGGGACTGGCAGTAGGATGCCTTGCGGTGGACAGCCGAGCTCGATCCTTATAAAAGCTTTTTAACTGCAGCAGCTTTAGTGGACGCTACTGGAGCTGGAATTACGTGGCTGCTGGCATGAGACTTGCCCTCCAATAGATCCTTGTAAATGGATTTAAAGTGTATTCATTCAAATTAGAGAGACAATTTAAATTAAAAAGCTTAGAGCTGCCTCCACCACAGGGGGGCTCGCTCGACCCACCAGCGGACAGGCACCAGTATTGGGAGAGGGGGGCTGGCCATCAGGGTTTACCGCGGCTCTGGCACAAACCCGGCGACACGGAGGTGGCACGGGCAGCAGCGGACTGGCCGTGTCGGCTTCTCACTTTTTGGATTTTAGAAGGGCATGACATGCCTATATCTGTGTCTCCCCCTCCTTTTACTCCTCCACCTCTTTTATTTTCGCATGACTATATGTACTTGTCACTTTTCCATGTGTTAGTTGTGTCTTCTGAGCAGTTTGTCAGCTTTTGGACACCTTTGAAGGTGTTTTCTATGTGTTTCTATGTGTTTTTGTTTGCCTGCCATTGGTTTTAACGGTGTTCGAAGGTGTTCGACGAACAGTTCGACGAACAGTTCGGCGAACACACGGGTGTTCGACGAACCGAACCGAACTCGAACACTACGGGGGTGGCTCAACACTACTTAGGACATGTGATATGATCAGATCATGTTCCTGTACGGTCAGACACAGTCATTACACAGTAGTGATGGGTAAAATGCAATTTTTTGGTGAGCCGGCTCTTTTGGATCGGCTCACCAAAAAGAGCAGGCTCTTTTGGCTCCGAAAATGGCTCTTCATTTCCTATTACCTTTGGCTTTAAATTTGAAGCCATATTCTGGTATGTTTTAACCCATGATTGTATACCTTTTAGTAAAAATCTACACATGTGCCAATTTATGACATAAAACAGAATAGTTTCCAGAATAACCAGATTTTATATTATTTGCTGTAAAAACTTTAACAAACACAAAATGAACATGCAAAATACCAACAAGATACTAATTATCAGTGCCACATTTTAAAGCTACCTTCACACTTGGCAAGTTCGCTGTGGGCTGTCTGCTGCAAACAGTCTGCAGCAAAACTGCAGTGTCAAATGTGGCATCTGCATCCAGGCGGATTTAGATAAGGAATTTGCTGCGGAATTCACCCGTCCATTGACTGCAATGAATTTCGCATATCGGATATTCTGCACATATTCACATGCTGCTGCTGAAGCCAATTTCACACCTCATGTCAGATGCTGAATTTTTCCACGAAGTGAGAATGTGTTTTGGATAAAAACCATTGCCACTGTTGGCTTCTGTAAATGCCATGGAATTTTCACGCTGATGATCTGCATGGAAACTCCGCTGCAAATCCACAAAGTGTGAAGGCAGCCTAAAATTGTCTTTAGGGCCCATTGGATAGATAAACTAAGTGCCATAGCTTGGATGGACTGATTCAGTTTATTTCTTCTGTTATTATCTGTTTTGGAAAAGACTGTTTTTTTGGTGTCCCATCAAGGACCAATGTCTTTTGCCATCACTAATATAATGTCATTAAAGGGGTTGGATCACATGGGCATTAGTGCCATTAATTGAAGAGAACTTTTTAAAATAGGTATATTCTCCATATACTTATTTTAAAAATTCTGCTTCAATCCTGCTGGTATTCCATAAAAACCTATGTAACTGTTTACATGGGTTTCCATGGAAGTTGTCCTGTGCCAGAGCCCTATTCAGCAAAAGACACACAGGATGCGACCATGTTGTCGGCCAGCGCTCGCTGACTGACCGCATGGACCATGCAGCACCCGAGCCTGCGATCCAGTGATGCTCAATCCAGCGATGGTATGTTTGCAGAGGAGATCCTTATCTGCCCTGCCCATATGCATCGCTGGATCATTTGTTCTCTTCCATTCAAGTGAATGAGAGAGAACAAGGGACGCACATTTACATCCGCTGTTTCTCCCTCGCTCAGCGAGGATTTACAAGCTGGCGGTAAATAACTATAATCAGGCTAAATCCAGATGTCAGTAATTTAATAAAGTGCCTGACTGCCTGACTGCTGCTTGCTTGTCACAGATTGGAGGGGGGCGGGGCTGTGAGTCAGTGCTATGTGTGGCAGCAGGAGGAGCAGGCATTCTCAGTCTCCTGGATAAGATCAGAGTGACTACTGCCGGGAGGGAGGGGCCGGGAGGGGCGGGGCAAGAGGGGAGGGAGGGGCCGGGAGGGGCGGGGCAAGAGGGGACTGACTGTGGAACCTGAACTGGCAAAGAGCCGTTTAAATTTCAATTGGCTCCCTGCCAGGAGCCGACTCATATGATTCACTATAAAGAGCCGGCTCTTAGAGCCGGCTCGTTCAGGAGCTACCCATCACTATTACACAGTACCCAGCAGGGGCACATTTATAAGATTATCTCAGCACAGGAACATTTTTTTTAACATGTCAAATTGTGGAACTTATTTTTATTCAAGATCTATTAATTAAAATTATCTTTGTTCGTGGGAAAACCCCTTTTAAAGATGAGTGAATCTCATGATAAGCATTCGCAGATTCAACTCAGTCCTAATAAAATTTATTACAAATAGGAAGTGCCTTTAATGCCATGAAAGATGTTTGTTTTTTTCTGAGGTCTCTGCAAACCTCAAAGCACAATAAACAGAGGTGAAGGAAAGGGGAGTAATAATAGTAAAATAAACATCATTGCTACAGCTTCCCTGGTCCTCTGCACGGATCTTCAGGTCTTATGTCGCTGAGACACATATGCCTATGTGTCTTTCTACTAATGCCCTTTGTCTTTGTACTAATTTTCTATGGATTGAAAAATAAATAAAAACATAAAAAAAATATAAATAATGGTCTTCCTCAATTTCTTTTGCCATAAACTATTTACTTTAGCACAGAACACAAATGTAGATCCTCGTCTCACTACCAAAGCCTTATTTCTCATATTCTCATTTGATCCATGCTCCTTTCCATACAAATTTAACTTACATCTCCAAATGGGAATCAGATTTAGGAGCCGCCTTAACAGAAGATGAATGGTCTCAGATCTAAACTTCCTCAATCAAAGGCAATCCTCATACTTTAATGGTTGAAGCCAACCAGAAGATCAGAATAAAGAGGTTGTGAATTCCAGCTCACTTTTCCCATATTGTCCCTGGGTATTCCAGTAACTTTTTTAGAGGTTGCCCAACTACAGATGACATGTTTCACATCTGGTGAACCTCCCCAAATGTCAACAGATTATACAGGGTGGGCAATTTATATGGATACACCTAAATAAAATGGGAATGGTTGGTGATATCAACTTCCTGTTTGTGGCACATTAGTATATGGGAGGGGGGAAACTTTTCCAGATGAGTGGTGACCATGGCAGCCATTTTGAAGTTGGCCATTTTGGATCCAACTTTATTTTTTTCAATGGGAAGAGTCATGTGACACATCAAACTTATTGAGAATTTCATAA
Organism: Phyllobates terribilis; assembly: GCF_046119375.1. Lineage (NCBI taxonomy): Eukaryota > Metazoa > Chordata > Amphibia > Anura > Dendrobatidae > Phyllobates > Phyllobates terribilis. The sequence goes on from NW_027362764.1 coordinate 193,320,894, forward strand.
GAAAAACAATGGTGTGCTTGGTTTTAATGTAACTTTATTCTTTCATGAGTTATTTACAAGTTTCTCTTTGTTTACAGCATTGACATGTTGCAGAGGTTAACACGTGAAGAGCGGATAGAAATTGTGTTGAAGTCTGGTGAACGCAGTACCCGGGTCATTGCAGCAGATTTCAATGCAAAACACCCTACGAGACCACCCATCTCCCATGCTACAGTTAGCAAACTGCTTACCAAATTTTGTGAAACAGGTTCAGTGTTGGATTTGCCAAAATGTGGACGCAAGAAAGCTACCGCTAATGAAGAAACATCAGTGGCTGTCCTAGCTTCATTCAGCAAAAGCCTACATCGTAGCACTCGCCGCATGTCACTGGAGAGTGGCATCAGTCGAACATCACTTCTGTGGATATTAGCTACTCACAAATGGCACCCTTACAAAATCCAGCTGCTGCAGCATCTCAACGAGGATGTCCCAGATTGGCGCACTGAATTTGCAGAATGGGCAAAACAAAAATTGGAACAGGACCCTCAGTTTACACAGAACATTATGTTGATTGATGAGGCAAACTTTTTTGTGAATGGTGAAGTTAACAAACAAAACAACCGCTATTGGTCTGACACTAATCCACAGTGGATAGATCCCTCCAAGACTGTTGGAACACAAAAATTGATGGTATGGTGTGGTATATGGGGTACAAAGATAGAGGGACCATTCTTTATCAATGGAAACCTCAATGCCACTGGATATCTGAAATTGCTACATGATGATGTGTTGCCTGAAGATGGCACGTTCCCTGAGTTTTTCCAACAAGATGGTGCATCACCACCGTATAGGTGTCAAGTCCGAGCATTCCTACATGAACAGTTTCCTTGAAAGTGGATTGGTCGTCGTGGGCCAGTTGAATGGCCACCAAGGTCTCCCGATCAGACCCCCTTAGACTTTTATCTTTGGGGTCATCTAAAGGCAATTGTCTATGCTGTGAAGATACGAGATGTGCAGCATCTGAAACAACGGATACTGGAAACCTGTGCTAGCATTTCTTCTGTGGTGTTGCTATCAGTGTGTCAAGAGTGGGACAAGAGGGTTGCATTGACATACCAACACATTGGACAGCACTTTGAACACATTTTATAAGTGGTCATAAACTTGTAAAAAAATCATGAAAGAATAAAGTTACGTTAAAACCAAGCACGCCATTGCTTTTCTTTTAAAATTCTCAATACATTTGATGTGTCACATGACCCTCTTCCCATTGAAAAAAATAAAGTTGGATCCAAAATGGCCGACTTAAAAATGGCCGCCATGGTCACCACCCACCTGGAAAAGTTTTGCCCCTCCCATATACTAATGATCCACAAACAGGAAGTTGATATCACCAACCATTCCCATTTTATTTAGGTGTATCCATATAAATGGCCCACCCTGTAGATTAAAATTTACTTATTGATCTACTCCTTAACAGGTTCTAACATTCCCCCCAAAAAAACCTGGAAAGTTCTCCTCAGTAAACATATAACTTATTTACCTATGTTTTCTCGTATTTTTATTTGTTACATTTTCTTGGCAATTAAGCAGAAAATTGTTCATGGTTGGAAAAGAAATCACCTTCCGTTTGCAAAAGACTCCTCTCGTGGTACACATTAAATGAAAAACTAATATTTATTCTTCTGGACTGGCAGGATAAATTCCTGCATATATAGTTGTGTTAGATCTAATACCTCAACAGGATCAAGATTTCCTATGGAGTTTTAGAGCTACAGTTTATCAGGACTCATGTCATCTTGAATTGCCTACCAATTGATTTATTCTAGAACTCCATTTGTACTGCTATATTTTGGGGCATGTGCAGGGAGAACAGTAAATCACCCCTCGGGTGGTGCAGGTAATAGATCGAGTAACATGATAGCCTTTATTGCCAGTGGAATCAGTCAAATCAGTGGCCTCCTTGATATTCAAGTAGGCCACAAATCTTCCACAGGGAATGCAGACCTATTGAGGACCATTCAATTTAGAGAGAGAAGAGGGTTTGTTTATTTGTCTCATAATGGCTCCTAACAAAAAGATCTCTTAAATTCCGTGTTCGTCATGCTGTGATAGTTGGTTAAAGAGATAAATACTTCTCTAGAAAAGGATCTGTGAAGACAATTGGCCAAATATATTTAATACAATTTTTCATCAAGCTCCAATATTAATGATACTGAGTCATAAATCTTACCTTTGTCTCTACTCGTCACTTCTTAGAGGAGTGTACTAGTTCATATTGACTAGTAGTTCTGGCTTTTATTATGTCTATTTAATAGATCTTCAAATGTACCTATGGTCCAAAAAACATTTATTTCAACTGCAGCTTAACCTTCAAAATCTGCATTGGTGGAGAAAATTCTTCTTGTTCAAAGAAATTGCCCAATCGGAATGGCTATGATCACTTGATGGAAATGTGACGATGAAGCGTAAAGGACTGAAATAACAGATATTTCTTTACAAAATATATTTGCCTGTACCCTTGGAGTCAATTTTACTAAGCACATCAAGGAAAACAATTTGGTGGAAGAAAAATGTATAAGTCTAACATATAATTAAATTATTCTGATACAGGGGATGAAAAAAAGATTCCAGATCTTCTGTGGCTCCCCGCCAGATCAGAAACACATAATTCATGTACTGTGCCCAAAAAATAATACCACTGATGAGGGATGATCTGACAAGAAATGGTTCCGCTCCCACAGCCCCAGGAAACAACTTATCATACGAGGGCAGAAATGTCATAGCTGTGCTCCCAAGCCATAGGTAGAAAGAGACATTAAATACAAAAAATAGTGAGGGAGCAAAATATCCAAAAGTTGAGTAACCAATTCTTCCTAATTTTTCAATATTGGCAATAGATAATAAATAAGATGCAGCATGCAAGCCATCTAAATGCCTGATTCACATCACAAGCATAATGGTGTCATCGGTGTATAACACATTAATCTACTCTAACAAGTCTGCTGTGTCATGTAGATAAGAGGGGAAACTCTCCATCACAGGTTTCAATTACTCATCAATGTATTTATTTATTGTCTGTTGTACTTTCTACCTTTCTTCCTTCAGAAGTGGTATTCAACCTGACGGCCGATCTTCATAGAAGACCTACTGAAGTATCTTTGTCATGGCTTGAAGAGTTCCTTAACAGCCTGACTGCGCTTTCTTTAGAGCTTCCATGGGTTTGTGCAGTTGACGCGCCCCCTGGGCCATATTCTTTAGGGGAATACCCGGAGCCGGATCAGATGGGGGTTGTAGTCTCCGAGTGGCTGTGACCCGGTCCGTGCCCAGGGTGTCAAGCTCAGAGTATGTGGCAGTCCTACAGATGTTACAAAGTTCTTTATGTCGACTACGCCACCCGTTGGATTGCGGTCACTACGGCCGCCGCTGCAGCAGGGTCCGCTGAGGCTGATGGTGTTGGTGCAGCTTTAGATAGTATAACCCCCAACGGGAGGGGTATGGCCTCAGGGGGTCAGGTGCAGAGGATGTGGGTTGTGGTGGTGCAGGGATGATGGTAATTAAAGACAGAGTCGGGTTATGCAGTTCAGGGTGTTTACTTACTGCAGATATTCCGGTCACTCCGGCCTTGAGTGACCACCCGAGCCGTGCTGCGTCCACCAGGTCCTGGATTCAGCCAACCCCCAAGCAAGTCCGGAGCGTGTCCCTGAGCCCTCCTTCTTGTCCTTTCTTCTGGCCGTCCCCACCAGGGATCCACCTAGGTCCAGCTCCCTCGGGCCTTCTGTTGGGAGACCCTTGGCCTTGGGTTCCCTGACCCTACACGTGGTTTGCCTTCAGGGTGGATGTGGTGGGTGGCCGTGGCAGATCCTGCCCACGGCCTCCGGTCTCTGGCTGAGGTATGCTTTAGCCCCCACCAGTTTGGGATCCGGTACCCTATTGCCAACTCTTCACCCTGTGTTTGTATGTGGGTTCTCAGAGTTCCTTCTGTCTCCCTCTCTGGGTCTTTCTTGCTCCACTCTCACTCTCTCTGGGGCTGCTCTGCTCCTCTTCCTCTGGCTTCTCACAGACTGACTGACTGTGGCAGACTGACTGACCCTGATCTTAGATGGTGCCCACCTTAAATACTCCCTCTATGTGTGAGCTCAGGTGACCAGCACCCAATGAGCTCCTATCTTTACCCAGGCTGCTCCCCCTATCTGCCCCTACACTACTGGGATGTACCACCCCCCTCCCACTCCAGCCAGGAACAGACTCGGTCGTACCTGCACATTTCTAAGTGGGAGTACCGTTGGTCTGCTCCTCGGAAATGGGATGTGTGTAGTGCATGCAGCTTTCTGAGCTCAGATCCACACTCCATCCTTACCCGGGAGTGGAATATCACACCTCTGGGTTAAGGTGCAATACCCCTGTAGCAGCCGAATCCTCAGGGTGCTACACAGTCAATGGTACTCTGGACTGCCCTGCAGGGACAAGCAATGGAGGAACCAATCCCAGCCCGACTCCAAGACATTCTTAATGTGGGTCAAAGAAGCGCCGTGCCTGTGGCTCCCCTTCTCCTGAACGCAGGCGGCCTTCTGGTGGTCAGGATTTACAGAACGGGGTCACTTCTAGTTCTTGAGTGGTGGTACTTGGTGTAAAAAATATATAATTTAGTAGATTGTGAAGATTACATGCATAATGAATTAAAAAGTGAGTCATGGAGTGGACTATAAAGGTAACTCTATATTTGAGCAGCTCAAAAGTATCACCTGAAACATGTTACAAGTGCATATCAAAAGAGCTGAGTCGGTATAGACAGGAAACTGGACATAGGGTATGATGTAAATACCGTGGAGTAATAGTCAGTTGAACACCTCTAAATATACTGTATATGTATATACCCATGAACTATCGTACCCCTGATTTGTCGCCAACACTGGTGCTTGATTCTGCACAAACTGGCTAATAGAGCAGAAAGAATACCCGTGCATGCTATGGTTAGTGTTTCGAATCACACGCAACTCTCTGAACAAGTCATGCTGCTTGTGACGTCAGAACATGCGACTGGAGTCCCAATCCACGTGAGGTGCTACCCGGAGGGGAGTCCCCTCACATGACCGCAACAGCCACTGTCTAGGTACAGGTGGGGATGCAGCCTGTCCTCCTGGCCCACATATGTGAACCACGGGTAGTGTGGCACTGTATCAGCCATAAGGGAAAACTAGGGTCAATGCTGGGATGATAAAACAGGAGAATTATTATTACAGCAGCTGGCACAACTCATAGATGTGGAGCTCAAGTAATGAAGTTAGATCGCACCAGATACTAAATATTGCAACTTGACTGTGATGTCATCCTCCTACCTCCTTTCCTATATACCAACCTATCCGCCTCCATGAGCGTATCATTGCGCATTTCTTCATTAGAATAAAACTCATTTGTCACCACCCGACTGTTTATATAATAATTATTGAAAACTTAAGATGATACTGAATAGATTTTTTGTAAATCTTAAGCTCATTCAATAAAAAATTATTAAAATAAAAACTTACTTTTTTTTTTCTTTACTCTTCCACTGTACTCTGTAGCAACATAAAAATGTTTTGAAAAGCCTAAGAGGAAGCCAAAAATTTGGTAAATACTGTTTAGAATGGAGAAGAAAGGATGGGAGGGTTAGTGAATTTAGAAGTCGGGAACTGAAAAGGGAAATTATTTTCTCTCACTATAGAACATGTAGAGTGTCGGACTGGATTGACAAAGGCCCACCAGTAACAGTGATTCTTTGAGCCCACTGTTCAGCTACATGCAGAAATAACCTCACCCTAGTAAACAAATTTACTTTTGCTTCTATGTTATATTAATTTGGCTAACTTGTTTAATGAATGATAAGATGATACTTTTTTTCTGCACTATTCATTAGTACTTCTTCACAGGGGCCTACCAGAGGGGATACTCCTGTTCTCTTGTGGGCCAGTCCAAGCCTGGACGTGTACATAGAAATTTAAATATTGGTTTCTTCTATTAAAATATGCAATATAGTATAAGGATATAAAGGGAAGGCACAAAGTATATCTACCCCAGATATTATGAGCCTTACTGTAACAACATGTCACATACAACAGTGGGGGAAGCTATTTCTTACTTTGGTGGACATTGTACTTTTTTGTCATTATCTCTTCTGCTGCTGAAGAAATGGAACAAATGATCACAAATAAATACCTTGTGAAATAATTATCGGGAATAAATCCTAACCCATAAGGACACAGGCAATAAACATATAGTCTCTCCTATACTGTACATTTCTACAAGATATACAGTGGGTACGGAAAGTATTCAGACCGCTTTAAATTTTTCACTCTTTGTTTCATTGCAGCCATTTGGTAAATTCTAAAAAGTTCATTTTTTTCTCATTAAAGTACACTCTGCACCCCATCTTGACTGAAAAAAACAGAAATGTAGAAATTTTTGCAAATTTATTAAAAAAGAAAAACTGAAATATCATATGGTCATAAGTATTCAGACCCTTTGCTCAGTATTGAGTAGAAGCACCCTTTTGAGCTAGTACAGCCATTAGTGTTGAGCGAACATGCTCGACACTGCTCGGTACTCGCCCGAGCATCACGCTACTCGGGATGTTCGGCGAGCACCGAGCATTTCCGGGTTACTCGGGCGGGAGCTCGGGTCTCCGCCCTGCATGTTTGGCGCTCTTTACAGAGCCAATGAACATGCAGGGATTGCCAGCCATTCACTGTAATGCTGCAGCCATGTTGGTTGTGGGCATTACAGTGATTGGCTAGCCGCACAGCGTCACCTCGAGTATTTAAAACGGGGCGCCGCCATCTTGGACACAGTCGCTCCGGATTAGACAGTGTAGGGACAGCGCTGCTGATTTAGGGAGAGATATAAACTGCGAAATAGTTAGTGTAGGGTCTGTAAAGGCTGCCAGAACAAACAAACAGTCCTTTTCAGGACTAATATCCATCCCAGATACCAGGCAGGCAGGCTGTATAGGAGACACAGTGGTTATACCAGCAAATGCTGCATTACAGTCCTGTGTGCTCCTGTTGCTGAAATTGCTGGACTTAGCACCAGGTGTCGGGGGCCAGGAAAAATCCTTTTTTTTCATCTAAATCCTCCTTTTTTTTCCCTCCTTCACACTGTACAAATACCCGTCTTATTAACCTTTTGGTGTGTCCCCCCCCCCCCCAAAAAAAAGCGTGTCTCTGATTTTTCAGACACAAATATAACTGTTGAAAATAGTCTGGTGTAGGCTAGAGAAACAGAAGTGTTGTTTTGCACTTCCACGGTTCAAACCTCTGTATTATCCATTTTGGGCCATTTGTATCTAAAAAAAAAACAGTTCAGCCGCAAATATCTCTATTTAAAAAAGTGTGGTATACCCCAGTAAACAATAACTGTGGTTTTGCCATCCCACGGTAAAAAATCTCTATTATTCAGGTTTTGGTAGTTTTTTCCGTAAAGAAAAACAGTAGTGTCTCCTGACTGTTGTGACACAAAAATATATCTGTTGAAAATAGTCTTGTGTAGGCCCGACATCCCAGTGTGGTTTCGCAGTTCCACGGGTCAAATCGCTGTACTATCCAGTTTTGGGGATTTGGTATCTTAAAAAAAAAGCAGTTTGAGTGTGTCGCTCACTGTTCAGCTGCAAATATCTCTATTTAAAAAAGTGTGGTATACCCCAGTAAACAATAACTGTGGTTTTGCCATCCCACGGTAAAAAATCTCTATTATTCAGCTTTTGGTAGTTTTTTCCGTAAAGAAATACAGTAGTGTCTCCTGACTGTTGTGACACAAAAATATATCTGTTGAAAATAGTCTTGTGTAGGCCCGACATCCCAGTGTGGTTTCGCAGTTCCACGGGTCAAATCGCTGTACTATCCAGTTTTGGGCCTTTGGTATCTAAAAAAAAAGCAGTTTGAGTGTGTCGCAGTTCAGCCGCAAATATCTCTATTTAAAAAAGTGTGGTATACCCCAGTAAACAATAACTGTGGTTTTGCCATCCCACGGTAAAAAATCTCTATTATGCAGCTTTTGGTAGTTTTTTCCGTAAAGAAAAACAGTAGTGTCTCCTGACTGTTGTGACACAAAAATGTATCTGTTGAAAATAGTCTTGTGTAGGCCCGACATCCCAGTGTGGTTTCGCAGTTCCACGGGTCAAATCGCTGTACTATCCAGTTTTGGGCCTTTGGTATCTAAAAAAAAAGCAGTTTGAGTGTGTCGCTCACTGTTCAGCCGCAAATATCTCTATTTAAAAAAGTGTGGTATACCCCAGTAAACAATAACTGTGGTTTTGCCATCCCACGGTTCTAATCTACTCTTTATTACCCTTTTTCCATCGATAGTGCCAGTGTAAGCTATTTTACTTCATTTACAATGGGCAAGACGCATGGCAAGGGATGTGGAAGTGGACGTTCTGGTGATGGTTCGTGCAGAGGATGGGGCCGTGGCCAAGGTGAAAATGTGCCACAACCAACAGCCACATCTTCTCACTCCCACTTCTTGACCGAATTACTAGGGAAGCACAGAACAACACCAGTATTGAGAACTGATCAGTGTGAACAGGTTATTAATTGGATAGCAGATAATACTTCCAGTTACCTGGGCACCACCATCTCCGGTCTGTCATCCACACGGTCAACTCTTAGTAGCCGTGAGTCTCGACCGCATACTCCTCCTCACCCTGATGCTCCTTCCTCTCACCATGCCGAGTGTCGTCAGACAGCAAGTGATCCCACACTTGGACACTCTGAAGAGCTGTTCACTGGTCCATTTCCATATTTGGGCCCCTCGCCTGATACGCTTGAAGAGGTGGAAGAGGAGATCCCATGTTGCGATGCCCAAATATTTGAACAGCCACGGCCACAGGAAGTCGACGTTGGCAATCTGTCACAAGAGGTGGACGATGACGAGACACAATTGCCAGGAAGTGAGGAGGAGGATCGTGGTGCGCAAGTGGAAGAGGAGGAGGTGGTGGATGATCTAGTAACTGACTCAACATGGAAGGAGGACATGCAGAGTGAGGCCAGCAGCACACAGGGGGAGGGAGGCATAGTACCCCAACAGGCAGGAAGAAGCAGTGTGGTGGCCGCAGACAGAAGGCAGGCAACCGTTCCCTGTAACACCAACACGAGGAACGTTGCCAGTACAAGCGGTAGGTCTTCCAGAGTCTGGAATTTTTTTAAAGACTCTGCTGATAACCCCAAAAAGGCCATATGTTCCACCTGCCATGCCAGCATCAGCAGGGGTGACAAAACTACCAGCCTGACCACCACCAGCATGATCAGGCACAAGGCAGCAAAGCACCCGACTTTGTGGGGCGAAACCCAGGGTCCACGACCAGTGTCAGCGGGTGTCACCACTGCTTCTTCCACTGTGGTGCGTACAATAGAACCCCCTGTTGTGTGTGCAAGGCAATCCCCTGTCCATACTGCATGTAAAGATGCCCCCTCCTCTCAGTCTTCACTTGTTATGGCAGTTTCTCAAGAAACAGCATCAACGTCCACGTCCACATCCCACCGCAGCGTTCAATTGTCCATATCCCAGACCTTTGAACGAAAGCGGAAATTCGCAGCTAACGCCCCACAGGCCACAGTCCTAAATTCGCACATTTCACAACTGCTTGCATTGGAAATGCTGCCTTTTAGGCTTGTGGAGACGGAATCCTTCCGCAATCTTATGGCGGTGGCCGTCCCTCGGTACTCGGTCCCCAGCCGACACTATTTTGCCCGGTGTGCCATCCCCGCACTACACAAACACGTGTCCCAAAGCATCTGCTGTGCCCTCAACAACGCAGTTACTGGGAGAGTCCACCTGACAACGGACACGTGGACAAGTGCTTGTGGCCAGGGACGGTACATCTCTCTGACGACACACTGGGTAAACATAGTGGAAGCCGGGACCCAGTCGGACCTTGGGACGGAACACATCCTCCCCACACTGAGGATTGCGGGCCCTATGTCAGTCAGAGTTTCCCCCAGCATGTACAGCTCCTGCGCATCCTCCTCCTCCTCCTCCTCATGTTCAGCCTCCATCTCAGATATCACCACATCAGTTACAAGCTGGAAGCATTGCAGTACTGCCTCCGCCAAGCGGCAACAGGCTGTGCTGAAACTCATAAGCTTAGGTGATAAACCTCACACTGCTTGTGAGTTGTGGACAGCTGTGAAAGAGCAGGCAGATCTGAGGCTGAGACCGCTGAACCTACATCCCGGCATTGTCGTGTGTTACAATGGCCGTAACCTGGTGGCGGCTCTGAGGCGAGGTGAGATCACACACGTACCATGCCTGGCTCATGTGCTTAACCTCGTGGTTCAGCGGTTTCTTAAATCGTACCCCGAGTTGCCAGATCTGCTCGTGAAAGTACGCCGCCTGTCAGCTCATTTTCGCAAGTCGGCTACAGCTTCCGCCGCCCTTGCTGTGTTGCAGCAGCATTTGCAGCTTCCGGCACACCGACTGGTGTGTGATGTCCCCACACGTTGGAACTCTACCCTCCACATGTTGCAAAGGATTTGTGAGCAGAAGAGAGCAGTTGTGGAGTACCAGCTGCAACAAGGCCGTCGATATTCAGGTCAGACTCCACACATAAGACCTCAGGAGTGGACCTGGATGTCTGACATATGTACCATCCTGACAAACTTTGAGGAGGCCACCAAGATGGTGAGTGGCGATGATGCCATCATTAGTGTCAGCATCCCACTTGTCTGTCTTTTGCAACGCTCTCTGAAGAGAATTAAAGAGGAGGCATTGCAGCCAGAGTATGATGAGATGGATCAAGAAGCCGTAGCGGGCGATTACACACAGCCCAGCCTCATCTCATCCCAACGTGCATTGGGGGACAATGAGGGAGAGGAGGAGGAGGAGGAGGAAGAACAGGAGCTGCTATCATGCGTTGTAGACGGTAGTACCTGTACAAGTGTCATACCGTCGGTTCAGCGTGGGTGACCTGAGGACAGGGGGGAGGAGGAGGAGGAGGGGGAGAGCATGGTCAGTCATCATCTTGGTGAGGACACGGAAATCTTGCCCGTTACCAGTCTGGCACGCATGGCTGACTTTATGTTACGCTGCCTTAACCGTGACCCTCGCGTTGTAAAAATGTTGGGTGACAGTCATTACTGGTTGGTGACACTTGTAGACCCCCGCTACAAGGAGAACTTTCACTCTCTTATTCCTGAGGTGGAGAGGTCTACAAAAATGGGGCAATACCACAAGGCCCTTGCTGCAGAACTCTTAAAAAAATTCCCATCTGAACACGCTAGCGGCAGAGGTCACAGTTCGTTGCCCAACCAAGGCGTACAGGCGAGAGAGATGCAACTCCAATCCAGCAGAGGCAGGGGAACACTGTCAACGTTCTGGGACAGTTTTCTGACACCCGCCCAGCTTACAGGCCCTGAGGCACGGGGTACTCTCACATGGAGTGGAAAGTTTCAAAAGATGGTGAGGGAGTACCTTGCCGATCGTACCAGCGTCCTCCGTGATTCCTCTGTGCCTTTTAATTATTGGGTATCCAAGCTGGACACTTGGAATGAACTCGCTCTGTTCGCCTTGGAGGTCCTGGCCTGCCCTGCCGCTAGCGTGTTATCGGAGCGTGTTTTTAGTGCCGCTGGGGAAATTATAACTGACAAGCGCCCTCGCCTGTCAACTGACAATGCTGACAAGCTGACCCTTATCAAAATGAACAAGGGCTGGATTGGGCCAGACTTCTCATCACCAGCAAATGACAGCAGAGTAACATAAAGTCAAATCCACTGTGTTATTTCGGGAGGTGTATTCACATGCACCACTTCACACCCACGCATGGGTATACACTTCCTCGTTTCGGCTGTTTAATCTTCTTCTCCTTATCCTCAGCCTCCACCGCCACTATACCACCAGGGTGCCAGCATTGCAAGTTCCTCCGTCCTTATTTTTGGCAGATTTTGCTTGCAAGGCATAAGCAAATACTATGGGACACCCACTCCCCAATAATGGGACTTATGTTTGTAATATGCTGTACTGCATGGCTCTTGTAAGGGGCATTGCAAGTTGCTCCATCCTAATTTTTGGCAGCTTTTGCTGGGAAAGCATAAGCAAATACTATGGGACACCAACTCCCCAATAATGGGCTTATGTTGGTAATATGCTGTACTGCATGGCTCTTGTAAGGGGCATTGCAAGTTGCTCCGTCCTAATTTTTGGCAGCTTTTGCTGGGAAAGCATAAGCAAATACTATGGGACACCCACTCCCCAATAATGGGACTTATGTTTGTAATATGCTGTACTGCATGGCTCTTGTAAGGGGCATTGCAAGTTGCTCCGTCCTAATTTTTGGCAGCTTTTGCTGGGAAAGCTTAAGCAAATACTATGGGACACCCACTCCCTAATAATGAGACTTATGTTTGTAATATGCTGTACTGCATGGCTCTTGTAAGGGGCATTGCAAGTTGCTCCGTCCTAAATTTTGGCAGCTTTTGCTGGGAAAGCATAAGCAAATACTATGGGACACCCACTCCCCAATAATGGGACTTTTGTTTGTAATATGCTGTACTGCATGGCTCTTGTAAGGGGCATTGCAAGTTGCTCCGTCCTAATTTTTGGCAGCTTTTGCTGGGAAAGCATAAGCAAATACTATGGGACACCCACTCCCCAATAATGGGACTTATGTTTGTAATATGCTGTACTGCATGGCTCTTGTAAGGGGCATTGCAAGTTGATTCATCCTAATTTTTGGCAGCTTTTGCTGGGAAAGCATAAGCAAATACCATGGGACACCCACTCCCCAATAATGGGACTTATGTTTGTAATATGCTGTACTGCATGGCTCTTGTAAGGGGCATTGCAAGTTGCTCCGTCCTAATTTTTGGCAGCTTTTGCTGGGAAAGCATAAGCAAATACTATGGGACACCCACTCCCCAATAATGGGACTTATGTTTGTAATATGCTGTACTGCATGGCTCTTGTAAGGGGCATTGCAAGTTGCTCCGTCCTAATTTTTGGCAGCTTTTGCTTGGAAAGCATAAGCAAATACCATGGGACACCCACTCCCCAATAATGGGACTTATGTTTGTAATATGCTGTACTGCATGTGACGCGCCCCCTGGGCCGTGTGTACACGTGTGTGGGATACCCGGTGCCGGGTCTCTGGGGTCTGTAGTCTCTGTGGCGGTGACCCGGTCCCGTGGCTCAGGTTGGTCAAACCAGTGGCAGTCTTTCTTAGGTTTTGAGGTTAATTGTCCGACTGCGCCACCCGTGGATTGCGGTCAGGGAGTACCACCGCTGCGAGGCAGACCGCTGAGGCTGGTGTTGTGTGCGCAGCATAGAATGGGATAACTCCCCTCGGGAGGAGTATAGCCTCAGGGCAGTGAGTGTGGATGATGGGGGTGATGGTGCACGAGCGCAGCAGGAATGACTCAGAGTCTTTGCAGTGCAGTTCAGGGTCTTTACTGATGATTATAAGGTAGACCCTCCCAGGAGTACTGGCTAGCATAAGAGGCCTGGTCAGTCTGTGAGCAAGCAGGAGTTCCCCTGGCCAGGTGGAGTTGTAGGCCTCCCCGTCTGTCTGCACTCTTCCTGTCTACCTTGCTGTAAGCGGGTAGAAGTAGCCCACGTCCCTGAGTGTACCGTTTATTGCTCACCCGTATGGCTGGTGACTTGGGGCCTTCTGTTAGCCTCCGCTCCACGACGGCGGTGCTGGTCCCTTGCTTGTGACTGAGCCTCCGGGCTTCTATGGCCAGAGGACCTGAAATCCCCTGCCGGCTGGTTTCTGCTGCTGGATATATAAGTCCTCACAGCTTCGGACTCCTGTGTCCGGTTCCTATTGTCTTCTGCCAGGGCGAGCTCTGCTCAGCTTCCAGCCCCTGGTCTTTAGCTCCTAGCTCCTACAGAGCTCCTTGCTGTTACTTTCCCTTGCTCTCACTCTGACTCTGACTGTTCTCTGACTCACTCAACCCCGCCCCAGATCCAGTTTATAAGGGCAGAATTCTCCCCTCCCAGAATTGGGGCAGGAGGATGTTGCATGTTTAAGGGATCCTGACCAGGAAACCTCCCACTTGCTCGCCAATGTAATATCTCTATTACAGTGGTGACCAGACCCCTGGGGTGCCACACATGGCTCTTGTAAGGGGCATTGCAGTTCCTCATAATTTTTGGAAAGCCTTCCATTCACTGCTTAGGCCAACAGTGCACGGGAGACCCAGTTGATATAAATGGAAAAAAAGGTTTAGTTAACGCCCTCTGACCTCCATGTCATTTCCAAGGGGCATTGGAGTGGCTCGAAATTTTTGGTAGGCATTGCACTCACTGTATGCCCTATAACTGTGTAGCCGAACCGCTCCTTTTGTTACAGAAACATATCCTACAAGACATATCTGGTTGACTGGCCTGATATTGATGTGAATGGTCCCTGTTCCTCCTGCTCTTTCTCCTTTGCCACTACCTCATCCATCATTTATCACCTGAAGCTTTGTTTTAACGGGAGTCATAGAACTTGGATAATAGCAGGAAAACATCCAGCAATCCTTGGAGGAGGTAGGATATGCGCCAAAACGCTGACCACCTCAGGCCTAGCCACTACTACATACATACGCTTGCATTACAACAAAACAAAGCAGATGCTAACTTCTATCATCCTCATCATGCTCCTCACCTTGGCACTCTCAACTCCCCTGATGGAGAAGCCAGGACCCACCGGAGGAGTCTGATAGTCCGGTGGGCTCGGCCAATGCTGCCCTAAAGCAGGCCAGGCTAAGAAAAGTGTGGGAAAGGTTACCGGGACAAATAGGGGTGGCTGGGGACCGAGTATGGACACCCGGCCACCCCCTGGAGGCTGGGGAGCAAGCGGGGACACCCGGCCACCAGGCGGCTGGGGACTGAGTATGGATACCAGGCTGCCGACACAGCCATGGCGTGGTGGCCAGATTCCACCTCTACATGCCTAAAAGGCCCAATTTAAAGTGCAAGCAAGCAAGCAGTATGGTATTGCAGCCTGGGGGTGGGTGGGTGGCAGGCTGCATACTTGCGCTTGCATTGCAAGGAATGGGAGAGGTACAATTGAACACTGTCCTGGGAAAAGGACTTGAATGGGGATAGTTGCAAGTCTGCAACGACAGGTGCAAGGTGGGAGGCATCTTCGCATGTACCATGAACAGGGGTTTGGCATGCACACACTACAGCGGAATAGGCTCTCCTTCCCACTAAATGCACTGGGGAGGGCACAGGTAATGTTTTGGTATATGCGCTTAATCTTATGTATAAGGCACACCAGGACAAATATGGGCGGCTGGGGACTGAGTATGGATACCTCGCTGCCGAAGCAGCCATGAGGTAGTGGCCAGCTTCGGCCTCCTCCAAACTAAAAGGCCCCATTTCAAGTGTAAGCTAGCAGTATGGAATTGCAGTCTGGGGGTGGGTGGGTGGCAGGCTGCACACTTACACTTGCATTAAAAGAAAACATAGCAGATGCTAACTTCTGTCATCATCATCATGCTCCTCACCTGGGCACTCTCAACTCCACCGATGGAGAAGTCAGGGCCCACCGGAGGAGTCTGGTTCTCTGGTGGGCTCATCCAATGCTGCCTAAAGCAGGCCGGGCTAAGAAAAATGTGTGGGGGGATGTTCCAAGGAGAAATAGGGGCGGCTGGGGACCGTTTATGGACACCCGGCTGCCCCCAGGCGGCTGGGGACCGTGTGTGGACACCCGGCCGCGGGGCGGCTGGGGCCCGAGTAAGGACATCCGGCCGCTGGGCGGCTGGGGACTGAGTATGGATTCCAGGCCGCCAACACAGCCATGACGTGGTGGCCAGATTCCGCCTCCACATGCCTAAAAGGCCCAATTTCAAGTTCAAGCAAGCAAGCAGTATGGTATTGCAGCCTGGGGGTGGGTGGGTGGCAGGCTGCATACTTGAGCTTGTATTGCAAGGAATTGGGGAGGTACAATTGAACACTGCCCTGGGACTAGAACTTGCATGGGGATAGTTGCAAGTCTGCATCTTCTGATGCGGTAAGGATCACTTATGATGGGCACACATTTAGACAGTGACCTGGGAGTCAGAGATGCTTCCAGGGGTCTTCCCCATGCTGTTCCCTTGTCTTTTCAGCACTTTATGCATGTGTCACACAGCACATGGCCAGATAAGGTTGTAAAATGTTAAAATGACATTTCACGGTGAATGCATTTGTCATAGTTGAAAGCAATACAAAAGTGCAAAAACGCATAAAAAATGCTACTTGTGAACATAGCCGAAGGTGTGGAGGAGTATTTTTGTTTTTGGTCATTTATTTTAACTTATACACAAGTCTTTACCCTGGAAAGGATGTTCCTTAACATATTTCACAGGAAAAAAGTTTCACTTTAGTTTTTGAACGTTTTATTGTGAGCGTGTAAAAGTGGCTTAATACCTCTGACCACGTTGTTGACAGCAGTGACCTGGGGGTCAGAAATGCTTCCTGGGGCGATCCCCATGCTGTCCCCATGTCATTTGAGCACTGTCACTATCGTTTTGGGCACTTGTTAGGCTTTTAAAAGACTGCCGGGGGTGCCACCGCAAAAATGCTCGAGTCTCCCATAGACTAACATTGGGCTCGTTGCTCGGGTCGAGCACCCGAGTATCACGGCGAGCTCGGCCCGAGCTTCGAGCACCCGAGCATTTTAGTGCTCGCTCAACACTAACAGCCATGAGTCTTCTTGGGAATGATGCAACAAGTTTTTCACACCTGGATTTAGGGAACCTCTGTTCAGAAACTTGAAACTTCAATTGATTTGCACCCTATTGCAAGTTTCATCTGTGTGCAGTTTTAGTGCTAGGCAGTCGCTCCTCCAGTTAGAGGGGATGAGAGTGATTGTTCATCAGCATTCTGCACCTGTGTTACCTCCTTCTTACAAAAGGGGTCCGGCTGCTTCCTGGTGTGCATTTTTCTTCACACCTTGGCTGGTGAGTACCATTGCCTTTTTGCTGTTTCCTTACAGTCCGATGTTCTCTACGCTGTGGTCTTCCTCTCTCATCTCCAACTCTATGCCATCCATTTCCGCTTCTCCCTCTTCTTCCTCACTACTGAACACATAACATAGACTATATGTAGTAACTCTCTCATAAATGACCACTGTTGTAATTGCACTTTTATGGGGAGTGTTGGAGTGGGTTCATGCCCCTATTTCTCCCTAAATGACATTCATTGAGCCCTTTACAGAGGCAGAACTATAGCCGGGCGTATGGACAGCCTTGTTTTATATGTTCCTCCATCTCTACCCAGTCATAAAAAGTCATTCATGAGTTACTAATAAACATCTACAATCATATACAACCCATAATATCTGTATATGTCACAATCTCTCTACTTACAGTCCGGTGTTATCTCTTTCTCCATCCTCTTCTGTTATCTCCGGTCTTATATTATCCATATCCACTTCTCCCTCCTCTTCCTCACTGCTGGACATATAGACCATAGACCATATGCAGTAACTGTCTCATAAATGACCATTCTTGTAATCGCTCCTTTATAAGTAAGTGATAGATTAAGTTCATGCAATGCAATCAGGGGGATTTTGTAAGACCACAGCAGTCTTCTCCTTTCTTCAGTGTCAGGGCAGAGAGGCTGCACAAGTACTAATCTCTAGTGATTCATTTTACCTTTATGTGACTAAATGAGTGCAACCGGGCCCTGACTAGAATTACATGGCATAACTAAAAGGGCAATAAATGGCAAACTGGCAAAGAATTCAGTGCCTCCTTTATTGCTCACTTACCATTCATTCTCCCTTTTTTAGTACTTTTCTATAGGTTGCTATGTGAGCAATAAATTGGAAATGGTAATCCAGAAGGGCACTAAAGGGGCAAGTGGCACTTAGGAGGCGATATTTTCTGTGACCATTTGCCATTTATTGCTCCTTTTCTGACCCTTTGCCCATTATCTCCTTTACAAATGACATTCACTGACCAATTTAGAGGAGTATAACTATGTTAACTATAGTGACTGCTACAGGGTCAAAGAATCCAGGTAGGGAGAGAAAGACTTGTGCAGTAAGAGACACATGAGTCTCCCTATTACTGCCCAGCACTGATCAGTACAGGAGAGGAAGCTGAAGGACCACGCTCATCGGTTTTTCAGTTGTTTGCCAGTTAGGTTTCATTGCAGCAGTTGGAAAACCTCCATTTCCCTGCACACCCTACCAGCACCTCTACATCCATCTTTATTAGTCACTGTGGCCATCATTTCAACTGTTCTTAGTGCCCCATGGCCACATTGACAGCACTGCTCAGGCAAGACCAGGGGCTCAGGACATTGTGTTTACTACAACCCTGGTGAATGGGCCTCCTAAATCATTAGCCCCCAATGGGCCTCTCATACCAAGGTATATATACAGTCATGTTTTATATCCTCCCCTATATCTACTCAGTTTTAACAAGTCATTCCCCATTTACTATTAAAACATCTACAATCATATACAATCTATGATATCTGTATATGTCACTGTCTCTCTACTTACAGTCCGGTGTTCTCTTTGCCACTATCTTCTTCTGTCTCTGATGTTATATGATCTATGTTTACTTCTCCATCCTCTTTCTCACTACTGGACACACAACATAGACTATATGTAGTAACTGTCTCATAAATGAACATTCTTGTATTGCTCATTTATGTGGAGTGTTTGGGTTCATACAATGCAATCATAGTGTTTTTTTGCAGTGTTTTTTTAAATTAATTCAGAAAAGTATGGGGAAAATTCACTGGGCACAGTTTTGCACAGTTTTAGGAGGTGTCCAATTGCAGCGCCCAAACACTGCATTTTGAATGGCAAATAGCGGCACAGATCAGTGCAATGGTGATGTCACGCCAGTCTATATCTGGTGGCTGGAATCAGGGTGTAAGACTACAGCAGTCTTCTCCTTCTCCAGCACCGGGGCAGAGAGGCTGCAGAAATGCAAATCTCTAGTGATTCATTTAAGCTTTACAGTAGTGTTCAAAATAATACCAGTGTGTTCAAAAACATGAGTTAAGCACACAATCTTTATAATAGTTTTTGTTTCTATGCATTGGGAACATTGCACACTGTTTCTAATTTAAAACATGAAGAGAAATGTATAAAAATGTTAACTATTTTACAGAAAATAACAAAAAATGAACATTGGGCTGTTCTAAAAAATAGTGTCTGCATTTGTCTTTACAAACTCGCAATATGTACTTTTTTTTGAGGATTTAGCATTCCTGTGAATCACTAACCTACTATTTAGTTGTATAACCACAGTTTTTTAGAACTGCTTCACATCTATGTTGAATAGAGTCAACCAACTTCTGGTACCTTTCAACTGTTATTCCAGCCTTGGATGCTTTGACTACATCACACAATTTTTTGGCATTTGTTGGCTTTCCCTCAGAAATTGCATTTTTGATGTCACCACACAAGTGTTATATTGGATTAAGATCCTGGGACTGGGCTGGCAAATCCATAACCTCAATTTTGTTGGACTGGAACCAAGATTTTGCTCATTTACTGGTGTGTTTAGGGTCATTGTCCTGTTGAAACAGCCATTTCAAGGGTATATCCTCTTCAGCATAAGGCTACAAGACCTCTTCAAGTATTTTAATATACAGGGTGGGCCATTTATATGGATACACCTAAATAAAATGGGAATGGTTGGTGATATCAACTTCCTGTTTGTGGCACATTAGTATATGGGAGGGGCAAAACTTTTCCAGATGGGTGGTGGTCATGGGGGCCATTTTGAAGTTGGCCATTTTGGATCCAATTTGGACCCATTTTGGAGGGTCATGTAACACATCAAACTTATTGAGAATTTCATAAAAAAAACAATGGCGTGCTTGGTTTTAACGTAACTTTATTCTTTCATGAGTTATTTAAAAGTTTATGACCACTTATAAAATGTGTTCAAAGTGCTGCCCATTGTGTTGGATTGTCAATGCAACCCTCTTCTCCCACTCTTGACACACTGAAAGCAACACCGCAGAAGAAATGCTAGCACAGGCTTCCAGTATCCATTGTTTTAGATGCTGCACATCTCGTATTTTCAAAGCATAGACAATTGCCTTTAGATGACCCCAAAGATAAAGGTCTAAGGGGGTCAGAGCGAGAGACCTTGGTGGCCATTCAACTGGCCCACGATGACCAATCCACTTTCCAGGAAACTGTTCATGTAGGAATGCACGGACCTGACACCCATAAGGTGGTGGTGCACCATCTTGTTGGAAAAACTCAGGGAACGGGCCATCTTCAGTGCATAAAGAGGGCAACACATCATCATGTAGCAATTTCAGATATCCAGTGGCATTGAGGTTTCCATTGATGAGGAATGGCCCCACTATATTTTATACCACACCATACCATCAATTTTTGTGTTCCAACAGTCTTGGAGGAATCTATTCACTATGGGTTAGTGTCAAACCAATAGCAGTGGTTTTGTTTGTTAACTTCACCATTCACAAAAAACTTTGCCTCATCAGTGAACATAATGTTCTGTGTAAACTGAGGGTCCTGTTCCAATTTTTGTTTTGCCGATTCTGCAAATTCAGTGCGCCAATCTGGGTCATCTTCGCTGAGATGCTGCAGCAGCTGTATTTTGTAAGGGTGCCATTTGTGAGTAGCCAATATCCGCCGAAGGGATGTTCAACTGATGCCACTCTCCAGTGACATGTGGTGAGTGCTACGCTATGGGCTCTTGCTGAATGAAGCTAGGACAGCCACTGATGTTTCTTCATTAGTGACAGTTTTCTTGCGTCCACATTTTGGCAAATCCAACACTGAACCTGTTTCACAAAATTTGGCAAGCAGTTTGCTAACTGTAGCATGGGAGATGGGTGGTCAAATACACAGACTCAAAAACAAGCAAATGCGAAGTCTGTAGGTTTTCTTAGAATCTACTGCACCAACTGGTAAATTGTTTGACATGTGGTAAAATAATTTATACCAAAAACAGTGATTAATCTAGTTAGTCATATTGGACTGCTATTATTTTGAACACTACTGTAGGTGACTAAATGAGGGCAACCGAGACCATGACTAGAAATACATGGCATAACTAAAGGGGCAATAAAGGGCAAATTGGCACAGAATTCAGTGCCTCCTTTTGTGTCCATTTGCCCTTCAGTCTCCCTTTTTAGTGCTTTTAGGCTGATTGCCCACAAAGCGTTTTTTAAGCGTTTCCACAGCGGCAAAAACGCTGCAGAAATGCTTAAAAAATGCATGGTAGAAGGCCTGCCATGTTCCCCAATGATAATCCGCATGTGCTGTGCACATGCTGCGGAAATTTCCGCTGCGGGTTATCATTGTGGAAAAAAACGCAGCACTACCAATTATTTTGTGGAAGCGCTGCATTTTCGCCGCCATTGACTTTTATTGGAACGCTTGGATTCCGCATCACTGGATCTGTACATGTGGAATCCAAACGTTTCAATGTGTGGATGGGAGACTCTCCTCCGGACCCGGGTACCATAGAACCTGTGAAAAAAAGAATAAAATAAAAAATAAATATTATATTTACCTTCTGATGGCCCCCCGGTCTCCTTGTCTTCGCTCGCCGGCAGATCGCGGGGGGACTGAAGGACCTGCGGTGACGTCATAGTCATGTGACAGCAGGTCCTTCAGTGTACCGCGAGCTGCCGGCAAGCCAGAACGGAGTGAATAAAGACTGCGGGGGCGATCAGAAGGTAAGTATAGATTTGTTTTTTCATTTTTTACCATTCTTTCAGTCACACTATATAAATCCATGCCGTTTGCATGGATTTATATAGTGTGACCAAGTTGACAAGCACTTTCCAAGTGATGCTAAAATCGCTTGGAAAGCGCTTGACAACCCGCATGCGGAAATGCATGTGAAGAACGCCTCACATCCACATGTCCCTGGAAGGAAAAACGCATGTACAATCCGCATTCATTTTTTCTTGCCAGGGAGATACAGAAACGCTCAGGAAACGCTCCTGAACATTTCTGCATCATGGGCACATAGCCTTAGATAGGTTGCTATGTGAGCAATAAATTGGAAATGAGAATCTGGAATGACACTAAAGGGGCAAGTAGCACTTAGGTGGCACTGATTTCTGTGGCCATTTGACATTAATTGCTCATTTTCTGACCTTTTTTCCATTATCTCCTTTACAAATGACATTCACTGTCACTTAGAGGGGCAGAGCTATAACTGTGTCAACTATAGCAACTGCTACAGGGTCAAAGAAGCCGGGTAGGGAGAGAGAAACTTGTGCAGTAAGAGACCCATGAGTCTCCCTCTTTCTGCCAAACACTGATAAGCAGAGGAGAGGAAGCTTTGGAGTGGAAAATAGTAAAAAAAATTTGAGGGGTGGAAAATAGGAAAAAATAAGATTTTTTATAAGATGGGGGTCCGTCTTATAGTCCAAATTTAAGGTATCTTATCTGGGGGGCAGCAGTGGTGGAGCAGGGTCATAGGAGGCATGGTCCCTTCCTCAGGAGGCTGACAGCGGCAGAAGTGGGGCAATGTTGCAGGCCCTGGGAGGGAGGAGGGGGTGTCTCAGCGGTGCGATGGTGCGGGCATGGTGTCAGTGGAGAGGCAGAGTGGAGTATATTGCTTTCCCAGCGGTGAGGCAGAGCTGAGTGCATTCCTTTCCCGGCCGTGGACTTCAGGGAAATGGCCACCTCCGGCTGGGCTGAGATCCTAATCTGTGCATTCGCCCCCTCTGGCTGCCTACAACTTCAGGAAAATGGCCACTGGGACAGCAATGCACTTTACTCTGCTCACCGCCAACACCGGCCCCGCAGCATCGCCACACTTTTGCCATTGCCGGCTTCCTGAGGAAGTGACCCTGCCTCCTCTGATCCCGCTCCACCCCCGCCACAACCCCCGGTATGCTACATTAGGACTATAAGATGCAACCCCCCTTTTTCCTCCCAAATTTGGGAGTAAAACTTGGATCCTAAAGTCCAAAAAATATGGTAGGTTGATTAGTCAGAGTGGCCATCATTTAAACTCAATGCCCCCTGGCCACATTGGTGTGACATCACTGCTCAGGCAAAACCAAGTGCTCAGAACATTGTGTTTACTACAGCCCTGGTGAATGGGCTCCTTAAATCATTAGCCCCCAATTGGTATCTGATACACAGGTGAATGTCCAGCACTATTTTATTTATATCCTCCTCAGTCTCTACCTTGTTATAACAGGTCATTCCCTATTTACTATTAAAACATCTACAATCGTATACAATCTATGATATTTGTATATGTCACTGTCTTTCTGCTTACAGTCCGGTGTTATCTTTTCCGCCATCTTCCTCTCCTTTCTCTGGTATAATATGTTCCCTGTTCACTTCTCTCTCCTCTTCCTCACTACTGGACGCATAACATAGACTTTATGCAGGTCGTTTTTTATTTGCAGTGTTTTTATAAATGAATTCAGAAAACAAAGCAAAAAAAGCACCATGTAGAGTTTTGCACATTTTTAATAGATGTCTCATCCCATCCCCAGAAGACTTCATCTTGAATAGTAAATAGTTTATTGCTCCTTCTGTGACCTTCCATTCATTATCACCATTCTCACCAATTGACATTCATTATCTTTTTATAGAACTACAGCCATGTCAGCCATAGGGATGCAGTTAGGAAAGCAAGTTGACCTGAGAGGTGGAGCAGGGAGAGAGAGACATGTGCAGGAAGAGAGCTGCACAAGTCTCTCTCCTGTTCGACAATGATCGGTGCAGAAGAAGGTGGAGGTTACCTGTAAGGTCCGAATTAGCTCTAGGCCCCTCCATGATGTCACTTACCTGCAAGGAATTTTATAAAAAGGAAGGATAGAAATGGAGAACAACTTTATAGACGGTAGGAAAATGCTCAGAAATAAAGGATCTGACCTCACTGGTGTTTTGATTTTGGCTCCTCCTTTAGTTATAATTATCTATTTGCAGCCATGTTTTATACTAAGTGAATGAAAGTGCCATAACGATAAGTATTTAATGTTCTATATTGTATGTATACTGTATATCACCCATTATATATTTAGTCTCACACTCTCCACTTACCTACTCACACTACAATTCTCACAATTCACGGTTGTTTCCTCTTCTTCCTCGCTCTCGTTTTCCTCACTATTAGACACATAAAATAAGTCGTATAAATCATATGTAATATGCATTGACATCCGGAATACACAGGGTCATATGAAGACTGGGGTAATATAGTTAACCCCTTATTGAGGGTGTACTATTTCTGTATGGAGTGGGTTCAAGAGTTGAGTCTGCTCCCTGCAGCACTGGTGATGGCTCTGTTACATAGCTGGCACTCAACAGTGACTGATGTAATTGGAGCTAGGCGTCATCGAATTAGTTTAACCCTTTAAATGCTGCTGTGAAGTATGACACCAGTATTAAAAAGGGGCTTTAACACAAGGCTGTCACTTTGTATGGCCATCGGCCCCCCACGCAAGGCGATCATAGGATGCCAATTAATTGCCATTGCAGATAGAGGTCCACTGGAGGCCTCTGCTTCTGCCATGTGTGATCTCCTACAAAACCAAGTCTGAACCTTCTTCAGTCTTTACCCAAAACAAGTCATTCATCAGTTACTGTTAAACATGTACAATCATATGCAGCAAATAATATCTATGTATCTCACTATCTCTTTACTCACCGATATTCTCCTCTCTGGTGTTTTCCTCTTCTACCTCTACCACCTTATTAATGATATAATCTTCTCCTTTGTCTTCCTCTCTACTGAACACATAACATAACCCTTTATAAATGAGGGATAAAGGGGGTCCACGCATTGAAATTCTGGTGCATTTTTTGCAATGGTTTTCCAAAATCATTACAAAACTGCAGTGTTTTTACTATGATTTTGGAAAAACTTGGTAAGAAATATACTATGATCAATGTAATTATCCCACCCTAGTGAAGATAACCATTCATGAACAGGGGAGATTTTACTGATGAATTTAGAATTTTACAGGAGAGCATACAGTTCTGCACAGCTCCAGTAGTTGGAGCTCCTTAGCCCAAGAGCCCTGCAGCTTAGATCGTAAATAGTAGTACAGATCAGCGCAATTATGACATCACGCCGGTTAGTATCCGCAGTCATGAGGTAGGACGTAAGACGAAAAACTGCAGCAGCCTTCTCTGGTAGTGGGGCAGAGAGACTTCACAAATACAAAACCTAATTGTGACTCTGAGTCTTGGAAAAGCTGTGAGTCATGATAGTCAAGGAGTCTAAGGTCAGGAGTAAGGAAGATGCGTCATAAAAAGAGGGAAGACAAAGGCATAGTCAAGTAATGGTCCGAGGTCAGAATGCCAGGAAGATAACGGATTAGAGCAAAAGGGGTAATACAAACAGGTAGTCAATATGAAAGTCCAAGGCCTGGCAGCAAAATATGAGGAAGTCAGAATACTGAGAACAAAGCACAGAGGAACAAGCCACACAGAGCTGAAAGCTACGACTGGCAGCTATCTGGGCCAGACAGCTCAGTTAAGTAGCTAAGTAATCACTGGAACAAGGAACATCTGAAGGGATCTCAGCATCTCCCAGACACAGATTGGACGACCGAGATGTCACTCGAAATACTGATAGCTCATCACTCCCCTGCGTGGATGACTGAGCTATCAATCAATGCATCCAAGATAAACTGAACGGTGGAAATGTGACACTGAGTCAGTCATTGTGAGCCATAGGTGATTAAATGTCGGCACATTGGTAGAGAATAGAAATTAATTGCCTCCTTAGTATCCACTTGTCACGTGTTCATTTCTTAGTGCTCTTCTGTACTATTTGGGTGCTATAGGAGCAGTAAATTGGAAATTGGTATCCAGTAGACACTGAGTAGAATGATACTAAATCGGAAAACGGGAACTTAGGAGACATTAAATTCAATGACCATTTTCCACCACCCCTATGTGATGTTAGAAACCTTCTGTTAGTTTTTGCTATCTTGTGTTTTGCGGTCACGTGACCAGCTGCCTATATATTCCAGCTCCGCCCTTCTGGCTTTGCGGGACTTCAGTGTTTTCTGCCTGTCTCTCTAGCCAGGTGCTTCGGTGCCTATCTCTGTCTAGTTTGCTTGGTCCTCTGGACCTCTAGTACTTTTTGTTCAGTTTGTCTTTTTGCTCTGCAACAACTTCTGTTAGGAGGTGTCCCATTTTTATCCCAGTCCTTAGTTCTTTTAGGGACTCCTCCCTTTATTCTATAGGTCTCCGTTCAGACTAGCCGAGGACGAAGGCGGGTCTGTTCACAAGGAACAGGCTGCCCGCTACATCGTAGGGATTCAGCTTAGTCTTACTGTAGGGACAGCTTTTCCCATTCTTTCCTTAGTTTATGTTGCAGATCATAACAGTAAGTCCAGCCCAAAAAAAAAAAAACTAAAAGGAAAGAAATTCGGGGATCAATATGGTTTCCGTCCAGGAGTTGGCTCAACGCCTGCAGGGATTGTCTCTGGAGGTGGCGGAGCTTCAGCAACACGTGAGTAGCTGTCCTGGAGCGCATTTTGTGGAACCGAAGGTAGGACTGCCTGATATTTTTTATGGTAAACAGCAAGATTTTTTTTCCATTAAAAATGCTTGTTTGTTATATTTTCGTTTGAGATCGAGGTCCTCTGGGAATGAATCACAGCGCATTGGTTTTATTATGTCACTTTTGCGCAAAGAACCACAGGGGTGGGCCTTTACTCTCCAAACTAATGATCTGTGTTGAAGTTCTGTTGAGGAATTTTTTTCTGCTATGGGGCTATTATATGATGATCCTGATCGAATCTCATCTGCTGAATCAGAACTTAGACGTTTGAATCAGGGGTCAGACGATGTTGAAATTTATTGCACACACTTCAGGAGATGGGCTTCAGAAGTTAAGTGGAATGATTCGGCGCTGAAAAGTTTATTTCTTGCTGGTCTGAGTGAAAGGATTAAGGATTTGCTAATCACATTCCCTGCACCTGAAACTCTGCAAGAAGCTATGCAGTTAGCTGTTTGTGTGGACAGGAGAATAAGGTCCAGGGTCAATGATGTAAAAACTCCTGTAACTTCAGGCCCTAGTTTCCAGAAAATCTGCTCTGACAGCGGAGAAACAGTGGAGGTTGGGGCAATGTCACTCCGCTCTCAAGAAAGAGATCGGAGATTTGCCGAAGGCTTATGTCTTTATTGTGGTAAAGCTGACCATTTGATTAAGTATTGTGAGCGTAGTTTAAGTAAAGGAAAAAAAGTCAGTTACGCCCGTATAGCTTGTTTATGCTCTGCAGGAGTGTTCCTTTCTGGGAGTACTACTCTGCAGAGAGATTTGATTGTATTTCAGATATTTGTGGATTGTGGATCAACACTTAATGTGATTGATTAAGGGTTTTTGGAAAAACTTAAATTGAAATCCAAACCTTTGTCATCTCCTATTTCTGTGGTTGCAATTGATAACACTCCATTGAAATGTATTACTCACAAAACTGCTGCATTTCTTCTCACTATCAATGGTGTTCACCAAGAAATTTTGGATTTGGTTGTTTTGGATAATTTGCCCTCTCCAGTTATTCTAGGATTGCCTTGGTTAAAACTGCACAATCCTTTGTTGGACTGGTCTACTAATGTGATTAAGTCTTGGAGTCCGAAGTGCTATGATAAATGTTGTAATGGTCTCATTGCGGCTGTGGAAAAAGAGGAATTACCAGTACCTATTCAAGATTTTGGAGGGTTTTTTCGGAGGAGGAGTCGCAAGTTTTAACTCCTCATAGGGATTATGATTGCGCCATTGAGTTTGTTCCAGGTGCTACTCTTCCCAAAAGTCGCTTGTTTAATCTTACTATCCCTGAAAGAAAGGCCTTGGAGGAGTACATAGCGACTAGCTTGGCTGCTGGTCACATTAGACCTTCTAAGTCGCCTGTGGCAGTCGGATTCTTCTTTGTTAAAAAAAAGGACGGCGGTTTACGTCCATGTCTGGATTTTCGTGAAATTAGTAAGATTACCGTATGCAATTCTTACCCATTGCCGTTAATTCCTGACTTGTTTAACCAGTTAGTGGGGGCCAAGTGGTTCTCAAAAACTGATCTCAGAGGGGCATACAATTTGTTACGTGTGAAGGAGGGTGATGAATGGAAAACTGCTTTTAACACTCCGGTAGGTCATTTTGAGAATCTGGTGATGCCTTTAGGTCTTACCAATGCACCTGCATTTTTTCAGAACCTTATTAATGACATCCTGAGACCTTTGATTGGTAAGAATGTGGTTGTGTATTTGGATGACATTTTGATTTATTCACCAGATTTAGAGTCCCATTGGCAGAGTGTACGTGAAGTTTTGCAGTTATTGAGTGATAATTCTCTCTTTGCTAAGCTGGAGAAATGTGAGTTCACTGTGCCGAAAATTAGTTTTTTGGGCTACATTGTCTCCAGCGAGGGCTTTGAGATGGACCCTGTGAAGGTTTAGGCTGTGCAGGAATGGCCTAGGCCTATTGGTTTGAAATCTATACAGAAGTTTTTGGGTTTTGCCAATTATTACAGGAAATTCATTAAGAATTTTTCTGTAATTGTTAAACCTCTAACCGATCTCACCAAGAAAGGTGCGAATACGACCCAGTGGACTACTGAAGCCATTGAAGCGTTTGAGTATCTCAAAGAGAGGTTCAGTTCTGCCCCTATCCTTATACAGGCTGATGAGACCAAACCTTTTTTGGTTGAGGTCGATGTTTCATCAGTGGGGGTCGGAGCAGTTTTGTCTCAGGAGAACAAGGGTGGAGTACATCCTTGTGCCTTCTTTTCGAAAAAATTTTCGGAAACCGAACTGAATTATGATGTTGGAAATCGAGAGTTGCTGGCTATTAAACTTGCGTTTGAACACTGGCGTCATTTTTTGGAAGGTGCTAGATTTCCTATTCAGGTTTTCACAGATCATAAGAATTTGATCTATCTGGATGCTGCCAAGCGCTTGAATGCGTGTCAAGCTAGGTGGGCACTTTTTTTTTCTCAGTTTCATTTTTCTGTTACCTATATCCCTGGTACTAAGAATGTACAGAAAGGAGTTGTGGTGGCGGCATTGGACTCCGATTTGGAGAATGGGATTCTGAATGCTCAAGATGATGCTCCATCTAACACTCCCCATGGGAGGTTGTTCGTACCTAGAGCCTTTAGGAGAGATTTGTTTGTGGAGTGTCATGAGTCTCGGTTGGCAGGTCATCCAGGAGTTTCAGAGACCAAGAGACTTATCAGTCGCAGTTTTTGGTGGCCTGGATGGCAGAAGGAAGTCATCAAGTGGGTGCGTCAGTGAACTGTGTGTGCCAGGTCAAAGGCTTCACATACTCCGGCTGTGGGGTTGCTTTGCCCTCTGGAGGTTCCTAGTGCACCTTGGACCCATCTCTTTATGGATTTTATTACTGATATTCCTGTGTCTGAGGGTTTTACTGTCATCTGGGTGGTCGTAGACCGTTTTAGTAAGATGTGTCATTTGGTTCCATTCATTAAGTTGCCCTGCGCCAAGACACTCGCTAAGGCGTTTGTTAAGGAGATTGTCAAGCTCCATGGCGTTCCCATGGATATTGTTTCTGATAGAGGACCTCAGTTTGTGGCTCGCTTTTTGCGTGCTTTTTGTGACAGGTTGGGAGTCCATTTGTCATTTTCGTCTGGTTATCATCCTGAGTCTAATGGACAGACTGAAAGAAAGAACCAGGATGTTGAACAGTTTTTGCGTTGTTTTGTGGCGGACAATCAAGAGGTGTGGTCTGAGTTTCTGCCTCTCGCAGAATTTGCTCTTAACAATCATACATCCTCCTCTGCTGGGTGTTCTCCTTTTTTTTGTTGCACTGGGAGACATCCGTTTTTTGGTTCAATCTCCAAATTGGAGTCGGCGGTGCCGGAGGAGGAGAATTTTTCCGGTGATTTGGAGAGAGTTTGGACTAATGTACGTTGTAACCTGCAAGAGGCTAACAAGAAGTCCAAGAAGTATTTTAACAGGAAATGTAAAGAGGTTTTGTTTACTGTGGGTGACATGGTTTGGTTGTCCTCGAAGAACTTGCGGTTGAGGATTCCCTCTAAAAAACTGGGTCCTAAGTTTGTGGGTCCATTTAAAGTGCTTCAGGTTGTTAACCCATCTGCTGTCAGGTTGGATGTCCCTACTTCCTGGAAGATTAATTCTGTGTTTCATGTTTCCTTGTTGAAAAAGGCTGACGTTTCTAATAGGGACGCCACTGTCACAGTTCCTCCTGTAGTGGAAGTCGTTGAATATGAAATTTCTCGTATTTTGAATTCAAGATGGCATAGAGGGATATTACAGTATCTTGTTTCCTGGAAAGGTTTCGGTCCCGAAGACAACTCCTGGGTAAGGACGGATGATGTCTCTGCTCCCAGGCTTGTTAAAGCTTTCCACAGGAGGTTTCCTGATAGGCCTGGGATCCTCATAGAAGAGGGGGTACTGTTAGAACCCTTCTGTTAGTTTTTGCTATCTTGTGTTTTGCGGTCACGTGACCAGCTGCATATATATTCCAGCTCCGCCCTTCTGGCTTTGTGGAATTTCAGTGTTTTTTGCCTGTCTCTCTAGCCAGGTGCTTCAGTACCTATCTCTGTCTAGTTTGCTTGGTCCTCTGGACCTCTAGTACTTTTTGTTCAGTTTGTCTTTTTGCTCTGCAACAACTTCTGTTAGGAGGTGTCCCATTTTTGTCCCAGTCCTTAGTTCTTTTAGGGACCCCTACCTTTATTCTATAGGTCTCCGTTCAGACTAGCCGAGGACGAAGGCGGGTCTGTTCACAAGGAACAGGCTGCCCGCTACATCGTAGGGATTCAGCTTAGTCTTACTGTAGGGACAGCTTTTCCCATTCTTTCCTTAGTTTATGTTGCAGATCATAACATGTGAGGCCATTATTCTTTATAGAGGACTTTGTGGGGCCCATTATACTGTATGGAGGACTCTGTGGGGCCTATTATTCTGTATGGAGGACTATGTGGGGCCCATTATTCTGTATGGAGGATATGTGGGGCCATTATTCTGTATGGAGGACTATGTGGGGCCCATTATTCTGTATGGAGGACTATGTGGGGCCCATTATTCTGTATGGAGGACTATGTGGGGCCCATTATTCTGTATGGAGGACTATGTGGGGCCCATTATTCTGTATGGAGGACTATGTGGGGCCATTATTCTGTATGGAGGAAAATATAGGGCAATTATTCTGTATGGAGGACTATGTGGGGCTTATTATTCTATATGGAGGACTTTGTGGGGCCCAGTATACTGTATACTGGATGTCCTGTGACTTTGTCCAAGTTTTTAATTTTGGCCCTCTGTGTGTTTGAGTTTGACATCCCTGCTTTAGAGAGACAAGTGCAGAGCGTGGGGCAGTAACTGTGTAATGGGAACCTATGTGTTATGACACAGAGGGGCATTAAATAAACAATGGATTAACCCTTGAAACTTGATAAATCTCTGCCTCTTTTCTGAACAGAAAAAGAGTTAGGAATTATTTTAAAGTTAGCTTCTCACACAAATTAAAAAATTAAATATTCATTTTTCCAGGATTTCCCCAGTCCTTGTCTATGGGTTCCATTAATGCAAATGCAGCAATGAAAGTTCTTATAACTTACTTGATGGATTCCATGCTCGCCGAGGCTGTTTTTATTTTTCGAATTGGCCTTTAAAAATGTAGCTTTTGTTAGAAACAGTGTGATACTTAAGAAACCTACAGAAATTATCATCTATATAGTATATCTTATATATTAATAAATGCAATGACATATGGTGGCATTCAGGGGCATAACTATATGGAGTATTTAGGAAAAAATAGTTTTATGGTATCCGAGATGAACATTTTCATATAGCTATAGGGAGTGTAGAACAAGCAGTCACATTGGGACACGTTCATCTGCCATATACAGGTGCATCTCACGAAATTAGAATATCATCAAAAAGTTAATTTATTTCAGTTCTTCAATACAAAAAGTGAAACTCATATATTATATAGAATCATTATAAACAGAGTGATCTATTTCAAGTATTTATTTCTGTTAATGTTGATGATTATGGCTTACAGCCAATGAAAACACAAAAGTCATTATCTCAGTAAATTAGAATACTTTATAACAACAGCTTAAAAAATGTTTTTAAAATTTGAAATGTTGGCCTACTGAATTATATGTTCAGTAAATGTACTTGTGGCGCCCTGCTGCGCATTGGTGCCACAGAACCTAGAAGGGTGCATAGATGGATTTCTCCACAAGAGGCCCTCACTACATGCAAACACCTCCACCTTCCACCTCATACCAGCAGAGGGAGCCCTGATAGGGATATATAAAGGGAAGGTGGAGCCAGGCAGCTCAGTCAGTGTTCAGTCTGCAGAGAGACAGGATGCAGCTGCACGCAGGCTGCTGTGTGAGGCAAGCTAGGCCTCCAGCGGCCCTGAAACCTAGCGAGGGCCCCGAGCGGCCGAAGGCAAGTGGAACTAAGGGGGCAGAGGAGCATAGTAAGCTCATCCCGATTTCTATACCGGACACCGGGTCCGCGCCAACAGGGATCTTTATGACCCATAGGAACAACCGGAATCCCTGGAGAACTACAAGTCCCAGGTTAACCAACCACTGACCACAGCAACAGGGTTAGGTACCATTAAGGCTCCAGTGACCAGGAATAGTGGGAACCAGGAGAAAACCCTACCGCCAGGTCAGTAGGTACAAGAAGGAAGCAGTAAGCAAGACAGGCCTAGCTCCGGGCAGGCCCGAAGCTTAGAGAGTAAAAGACACAGATCAGGAGGCCTTACACCCGCTCACTGGGGAGAGTCCAGAAATGTACCCTTTGCCCTGAGTGCCCTGGACCGTACCTGCATTACCACCAGTAAAGGTATTGAAGTTTGCCCTTGTGTGTGTGCCTGTACTTCCTCTGGGAAAAGAAAAGAAAGGGCGCATGTGTAGACTCACAGGGCTATTTATATAATTTAAAAAGTGCCAGTACACTCACCTGTGATGGTTGTGTACGTCTACATAACCAAGATTAAGCGTGTGATTAATGAGGCTCCGGGTCACCTCTATTTGTAGTACTGTCCTGTCGGTGTTTCCTCTTACCAGAATCCACAGGTGGCGTCACAAATTATTCTAAAACCCCTATAAATATAATCATTCCCCATTTTGTTGACCGCCCTGGGCCACGGACTGGGCCAGCCACCGTGATTTGCCCCAAGCTTCTGAAGGCCCGGCTGTCGAGTACCCCACGGCCCTGGGGGCGCGTCATACTCGATACTTGGTCGGGGCTCCTTTTGCATCAATTACTGCATCAATGCGGCATGGCATGGAGGCGTTCAGACTGTGGCACTGCTGAGGTGTTATGGAAGCCCAGGTTGCTTTGATAGCAGTCCTCGGCTTGTCTGCATTGTTGGGTCTGGTGTCTCTCATCTTCCTCTTGACAATACCCCATATATCCTCTATGGGTTTAAGGTCAGGTGAGTTTGCTGGCCATTCAAGCACAGTGATACTGTTGTTTTTAAACCAGGTATTGGTACTTTTGGCAGTGTGGACATGTGTTAAGTCCTGCTGGAGAATGAAATTTCCATCTCCAAAAAGCTTGTCGTCAGAGGGTGGCATGAAGTGCTCTAAAATTTCCTGGCAGATGGCTTTGCTGACTTTGGTCTTGATAAAACACAGTGGACCTACACCAGCAGATGACATGGCTCCCCAAACCATCACTGATTGTGGAAACTTCACACTAGACCTCAAGTAGCTTGGATTGTGTGCCTCTCCACTCTTCCTCCAGACTCTGAGACCTTGATTTCCAAATGAAAATTGGAACTCTGGGACCTTGTGGAGTGTGTCAATGACTGCCTTCTGGACATCTGTCAAGCCAGCAGTCTTCCCCATGATTGTGGAGCCTACTGAAACAGACTAGATGACCTTTTTAAATGCTTAGGAAGCATTTGTAGGTGTTATTTGTTAATTATTTTAATTTACTGAGATAATAACTTTTGTGTTTTCATTGGCTGTAATCCACAATCATCAACATTAACAGAAATAAACACTTGAAATAGATTACTCTGTAATGACTCTATATAATATATGAGTTTCACTTTTTGGATTCAAGAACTGAAATAAATTAACTTTTTGATGATATTCTAATTTTGTGAGATGTACCTGTATACAGCTCTGGCAAAAATTAAGAGACCACTGCACAGTTTTATAAAAATCACCATCTCTACGTGTCTGACAGCCATTCCATTCCAGTGTCAGTTGAATTCCAACCAAAGTACATCTCATTCTACTTAATGTGCTTCTGATTAGGTGATCACCTGAACCAAATCTTATGTAACAAGGGAAATTATAAAAACACTGCTGTTGACAAGCTGGATGGCAAAACAAGTGCTAGGAATAGCCCAAAAGTAATTTGAATGAAAAAAAATCTTTTAACCATGCCAAAGGAGTTGAAAAGAAAAGTCTTGAGTGAGGAAAAGAAGGGCTCAATTCTGGCTTTACTAACAGAGGGATACAATGAGCGTCATGTTGGCTCCATCCTTAAAATTTCAAAGACAGCAGTCTACAGACTGGCAGAAGGCGAAAGTGACTCTCCACTGACCGGGATGACCGTCATCTTATTCGAATGTCACTCAGCAACTGCAGGATGACATCAAGTGACCTACAAAAGGAATGGCAAATGGCAGCTGGGGTGAAGTGCACAGCAAGAACAGTTCGTAACAGGCTCCTAGAGGCAGACCTCAAGTCATGTAATGCTAGAAAAAAGCCTTTCATCAATGAGAAGCAAAGGAGAGCCAGGCTTAAGTTTGCCAAAGACCATAAGGATTGGACCATAGAGGACTGGAGTAAGATAATCTTCTCTGATGAGTCTAATTTTCAGCTTTGCCCAACACCTGGTTAGATGGAGACCTGGAGAGGCGTACAAGCCACAATGTCTTGCACCCACTGTGAAATTTGGTGGAGGATCATGATTAGTGTTGAGCCACCCCCGTAGTGTTCGAGTTTGGTTCGGTTCGTCGAACACCCGTGTGTTCGCCGAACTGTTCGTCGAACTGTTCGTCGAACACCTTCGAACACCGTTAAAACCAATGGCAGGCAAACAAAAACACATAGAAACACATAGAAAACACCTTCAAAGGTGTCCAAAAGCTGACAAACTGCTCAGAAGACACAACTAACACATGGAAAAGTGACAAGTACATATAGTCATGCGAAAAGAAAAGAGGTGGAGGAGTAAAAGGAGGGGGAGACACAGATATAGGCATGTCATGCCCTTCTAAAATCCAAAAAGTGAGAAGCCGAGACGGCCAGTCCGCTCCTGCCCGTGCCACCTCCGTGTCGCCGGGTTTGTGCCAGAGCCGCGGTGAACCCTGACGGCCAGCCCCCCTCTCCCAATACTGGTGCCTGTCCGCTGGTGGGTCGAGAGAGCCCCCCTGTGGTGGAGGCAGCTCTAAGCTTTTTAATTTAAATTGTCCCTCTAATTTGAATGAATACACTTTAAATCCATTTACAAGGATCTATTGGAGGGCAAGTCTCATGCCAGCAGCCGCGTAATTCCAGCTCCAGTAGCGTCCACTAAAGCTGCTGCAGTTAAAAAGCTTTTATAAGGATCGAGCTCGGCTGTCCACCGCAAGGCATCCTACTGCCAGTCCCAGCCTCTATGCCTTGGGGTGCCTCCTGATGCTCTTCACTAAGTATCCCGTGGTCCCGAAGCATTTCCTTTGAAAAAATTAAGTGTCCAAACTACAGGTGGTGTAGCTTGCTTAACAGCCAGGATAATCCGCTGACTAGCAGACACTGCTACTAGGCACAAAGTATTTCCTGGGCTAGATGCAGTTAAAAATTTGTAAGTAGATACTCTCGTTGGATGCTGAGAAAGCATTCCATAGAGTCTCCTGGCACGCCATATATGATTCTCTTAAAAAGCTTGGGGTAGGGGTCTAGGGGACCCTTTTATAGCTAAAATCACGGCCCTGTATCACAATACGTCACCTAGGCTGAAGATAAATGGAACTGTAGCACCGAGGGCTCGGTTGCTACAGACGTATTGCACCTCACCCAGAGGTGTGATATCTCACTCTCAGATAAGGATGGAGTGTGGATCAGGACCCGACACCTGCATGCATTACACCACATTGCCGTGGGGCAGGGCGACCAATATGCCCCTGAGATGGGCACGACAGTCCCTGTCCCTGGCTGGAGTGGGGGGAGGGAACACTGAGGAAGGGGAACCCTGCAGTGCAGGAGCACGGAGGAAGCAGTTCCTGGGTGCATTGAGAAGGGAGTATAAAAGGTGGGCACCATCTTAGTTCAGTGCAGAGAAGTCTGAGCAGAAGTGGCAGGGAGCAGGGGCTCTGCATGAGCTCTGCTCCGGAGGCGGGCCTAGTAACAGAGGCCCAGGCCTGCAAGAGGGAGAAGGAAGGAAGAGGAGCGGAGAAGGCTCCAGGAACGAGGAATGAAGGGATCCCAGGGGTGCGGACGGGCGAGTCGCCACCGCACGCCCGAATCCACCTGCGTGGAGGGGTCAGGCCAAAGGGGGAGACCGGTCCCCGAACTAGTGGAGGCAGGAAACGACCCTCAGCTAGAAACCGGAGGCTCTGACATTTTATGTGGCGCAGCCCCTTGCTCCACCCGCTAGGAAGGCACCACATAGGGTCAGGGAAACTGGCGCCAAGTTTACCAAGAGGAGGCCCGAGGCAGCCGGACAGAAGTGTTGGTAAGAAAGGCCAGACAAAGGACACACAAAGGGGGTCCTGTGAAGCGCTCCAAAGTTATCTGGGAGTTGTCTGAGCCGCTCACCTGGTGAGCACAGTACGACGTGGGCAGCCGTTACCTGCAGACGTGGTCTGGATAATAAGAACTGTGAGTAAAGGCCCTGAACTGCATCACTGACTCCGTGTCGTTACTGCTGCTGCCCTGCACCATCACCCCCATCCTCCGCATACACTGCCCTGAGGCTATACTCCTCCCGTGGGGAGTTATGCTACGCTCTGCTGCACCCACAACACCAGCCTTAGCGGTCTGCCCTGTAGCGGCGGTTCACTCTGACCGCAATCCACGGGTGGCGTAGTCGGACATTTAAACATCAAAACCACATAAATAGTTCCGCCACTGGTTTGACCGCCCTGAGCCACGGAACCAGATCGCCGCCACGAAGACTACAACCACCAGCATCCACCAAAAAGGGTCCGGCTCCGGGTGTCCCAAGGCCCAGGGGGTGCGTCAGAACATTTTCATCACCTTTCACAATCACCAATGGGACAAGGCAGGGATGTCCTCTGTCCCCTCTCTTATACATCCTAGTGACGGAGCACCTGCTCTCATCAATTCGCCATAACCCCAATATTAGGTGGATTGAGGTGGGAGGCACCGAGTACAAGTGCTCTCTATTTGCTGATGATGTCCTAGTATATATCACTCAATCACATATATCCATCCCTGCTGTTATGGCTGAAATAGATCACTTTGTTACATGGTAAAATTTTAAAATCAATGCAGCGAAGTCTGAGGCCCTCGATGTCTCCCTCCCTAAATCCATATAGGATTCCATCCAGTCCAACTTTCCCTTTGCCTGGCCCTCACAGGGTATCAAATACTTAGGAATTCCTATTCATAGAGACCTCTCCCATCTATGTTATCTTAATTTTGGGCCCTTTATTGAACAATTTCATACAGACCACGGTTGGCAAGTTGGAACTGTGAGATTCACTACGTGCACCACTGGTATTTTGTGGAAAAGCACATGTAAGATTCTGCAACAGTCTCTGCTGATACTCCTGCATGCGTGCATCCCTTTCTATGGCAGGAATAATTTCTGCAAATTTACTTTTGTACCGGGGATCTAACAGTGTGGCAACCCAGTAGTCAGGATTATTTCTAATTCTCACAATTCGAGGGTCATGTTGCAGGTAGTGCAGCAAGAAGGCACTCATGTGTGTTGCGCATCCAGGAGCACCAAGTCCCTGTTGTGTTGGTGGCGAGGTAACAATCATGCTTCCTTCCTCTGTCCTCTCCCCCCAACCTCGCACAACAGAAATGTGATCAAGGTCTCCCTCATCTGATGAGTCTTCCATCAGTTCGTCCTCCACTTCTTCCTGGGCTCCTGCACCTTCCTCACTAGTTTGGCTGCTACCATGCGCCCTGGTAAAATCATCTCCCCCACCCTCACATGCCTGCCGCCCTGGTGCTGCCGACCGTCTGGACCTTGCAGATGTTAGCCCTTCCGCATACAACTCCTCCTCCTCTACTTCCTCCACCTCCTCTTGTGCCACCACCTGACTCCGAATTCTGTTTAACATGTGCTCCAGCATGTAAATCACCGGAATAGTCATGCTGATAATGGCATCGTCAGCACTAAACATCTTCGTCGCCATTTCAAAACTGTGCAGAAGGGTGCATAGGTCCCTGATCTGAGACCACTCCTCCAGCGTGATTTGCCCCACCTCTGAATCTCGTTGGCCCAGGCTATACGTCAGAACGTATTGCACGAGGGCTTGTCGGTGCTGCCACAGTCGCTGCAACATGTGCAGAGTTGAATTCCACCGGGTAGGCACATCGCATTTTAGCCGGTGAAGTGGCAGGCCCAACGACTTCTGTAGAGATGTAAGTCGCTGAGCTGCGGGATGCGAACGGCGGAAGTGAGCACACAGCGACCGTGCCCTCTGCAGAAGGCCATCTAGTCTGGGATAGTGGGCTAAAAATTGCTGGACAACCAGGTTCAACACGTGAGCCATACAAGGCACGTGTGTGACATTGCCCCGGCGAAGGGCCGCACCCAGGTTTGCAGCATTGTCGCACACGGCCTTCCCTGGTTTCAGGTCCAGTGGAGACAACCATTCATGAAATTGGTTCTCCAGAGCTGACCACAACTCCTCAGCTGTGTGACTCACATTTCCCAGACATTTCAATGTAAAAACCGCCTGATGACGTTGAGCCCTACTGCCAGCATAGTAAGGAGGTGTGCAGGATCCCTTCTGCGCAGTTAGAAAGCTTGTGGCATGACCAGACAGGCTTTGGGTGCAGGTGGAAGACCGAGAGGAGGTTGAGGAGGCAGAAGCAGTGGAGGAAAAATGACATAAAGAGGATTGACGCACAACTCGTGGGGACGGCAAGACTTGGACAGCAGCCCCTTGTCCTGCTGTCACCATAGTTACCCAGTGCCCAGTCAGCGACATGTAACGCCCCTGTCCATGCCTACTCGTCCAAGTGTCTGTGGTGAAATGCACCCTGTCACACACAGAGTTTCTCAAAGAAGCGGTGATGTTGTGTGCGACATGCTGGTGGAGCGCAGGCACACCTTTCTTTGAGAAGTAGTGCCGACTGGGCATCTGGTACTGGGGCACTGCGACGGACATAAGGTCTCGAAAATCCTCTGTGTCCACCAGGCGGAAAGGCAGCATTTCTGTAGCCAAGAGCTTGCAGATGGTGAAATTCAACCTCTTAGCTTTCTCATGGCTAGGAGGAAATGGTCTTTTACTTGTCCACATCTGAGGGACCGAGGGCTGGCTATTGTGCTTAGACGGGGTTGATAAGGGTGTCCCCGGCAAACTGCCGGTCTGTGAGGAAGATGCAGGCGGACATGTTAGGTTGCCTTGATCCAAAGGTGGTGCTATCGATGTCGGACAGCGCTCAAGACCAGCTGGTGTTACCACCTCCAAAGAAAATGACCTGCCAATCACGCTGGCTGTTGCGGGTAAAGAGGTGGCAGGTCTGCGTCCCAAAACAGGTGTGACTGCTGTCCCCCCAGTCACAGAGGATGAAGAGGCCGCGGATGCACAAGATATGGCAGACGGTGGTTGGCCCGGCCGGCTAGACCGCATTGTAGCACACTGAGCTTCCCACTGCAACTTATGCTTCATGTCCATGTGCCGGTTCATGCATGAAGTACTCAAACTATGTATTTTTTGGCCTCTACTTAGCTTTTGCTGACAAATGTTACAGATAACACGAGTTGGGTCATCTTTATCGATCTGAAAAAATGCCCAGGCTATGCAAGGCTTAGCACCCATGCGACCTGAAGAGCCACCACGACTTGTGGTGAGAGGCAGAGTTGTGTTTGAGGATGCAGTTGTTGACGTGCTTCCAGTACTACGTCTCTGTCCAGGAAGGCTCAACCTGACCTCGTCGTCACTAGATTCTTCCTCCACCTCCTCTGCTGACCTCATCTCTTGGCTGACTGTGGGTTGACAGTAAGTGGGATCTCCGACCTCATCATCATCACCCTGTGCGTTATCACACCCGTCGTCCTCAGAGCCAACCTGTTCCTGCCCTGACAAAAAACTAAAGTTGTCGCTCCAATCAGGTATTTGAGTCTTATCATCGTCTTCCTGATTGTCTCCACCAACAGGAGTTACAGTTTGGGAATGAGGGTCTACATTATGGTCAGAACCTTCTGCGTCTGGTCCTGGATCCGACTCATAAAGATTCTGGGCATCAGTGCAGATCATTTCCTCGTCTGGATTCACAGAAGCGCTGGAGTCGACCTCTGATTCCCAGGCTATAGTATGAGTAAACAGCTCTGCAGACTCAACCATCTGTTCTACCTCATACTCAGATGGGCAGCTGGAGATTTGGGAGCTGTGAGGAAGCAAGTGCGATTTGGGTGACACCTTTGAGGACTGGAGTATTTGTGATGTTGAAGTTGATGTGGAGGAGAGCCCACTTAAAGGAGCACTTGATATCCGTTGAAGCACCTGCTGTTTTTGTGCCTCATCTGGAATTTGTAGCGATTGGCGTGGCCGTAAGAAAGGGATCTTATCACATTGTCCGCTAAAAGAAGTAGACATTTTAGTTTGGCTGGAAGATGGTCTTTCTTCTGCACCTACCCCACGGACACAACCTTTTTTCCCCTTCCCAACACGCCTATTCCCCTTTCCACCAGCAGCAGGCCTTTTTCCACTCATTTTGGTGGTTAACTAATTCACAACTCTGGAGTTGTTTGCACAAAAAAACAATGGATGGTAACCGAGCAGAGCTGAGTGGCCAAACTGTGGTATTAGGCCAAAACTATTGGCTGGGTTAGATGCAGAAAAAAATTATTTTTAATTTGCAACCTGATGGAGGTCAGTATAGATGGACTAATAGACCAAGTCCCACACACCGGTAGAAGCCCAAATATTTTTTCAGAGCTAGATGCAGAAATTTTTTTTATTCAATTTGCAACCTGATGGAGGTCAGTATAGATGGACTAATAGACCAAGTCCCACACACTGCTAGAAGCCCAAATATTTTTTCAGAGCTAGATGCAGAAAAAAATTATTTTTAATTTGCAACCTGATGGAGGTCAGTATAGATGGACTAATAGACCAAGTCCCACACACTGCTAGAAGCCCAAATATTTTTTCAGAGCTAGATGCAGAAAAAAATTATTTTTAATTTGCAACCTGATGGAGGTCAGTATAGATGGACTAATAGACCAAGTCCCACACACTGCTAGAAGCCCAAATATTTTTTCAGAGCTAGATGCAGAAAAAAATTATTTTTAATTTGCAACCTGATGGAGGTCAGTATAGATGGACTAATAGAACAAGTCCCACACGCTGCTAGAAGCCCAAATATTTTTTCAGAGATAAATGAAGAAAAAAATTATTTTTAATTTGCAACCTGATGGAGGTCAGTATAGATGGACTAATAGACCAAGTCCCACACACTGCTAGAAGCCCAAATATTTTTTCAGAGCTAGATGCAGAAAAAAATTATTTTTAATTTGCAACCTGATGGAGGTCAGTATAGATGGACTAATAGACCAAGTCCCACACACTGCTAGAAGCCCAAATATTTTTTCAGAGCTAGATGAAGAAAAAAATTATTTTTAATTTGCAACCTGATGGAGGTCAGTATAGATGGACTAATAGAACAAGTCCCACACGCTGCTAGAAGCCCAAATATTTTTTCAGAGATAAATGAAGAAAAAAATTATTT
The DNA here is from genome assembly GCF_046119375.1 of Phyllobates terribilis. Classification (NCBI taxonomy): domain Eukaryota; kingdom Metazoa; phylum Chordata; class Amphibia; order Anura; family Dendrobatidae; genus Phyllobates; species Phyllobates terribilis. Next base: position 193,362,639 of record NW_027362764.1, read on the forward strand.
TTAATTTGCAACCTGATGGAGGTCAGTATAGATGGACTAATAGACCAAGTCCCACACACTGCTAGAAGCCCAAATATTTTTTCAGAGCTAGATGCAGAAAAAAATTATTTTTAATTTGCAACCTGATGGAGGTCAGTATAGATGGACTAATAGACCAAGTCCCACACACCGCTAGAAGCCCAAATATTTTTTCAGAGCTAGATGCAGAAAAAAATTATATTCAATTTGCAACCTGCTGGAGGTCAGTATAGAAGGACTAATAGAACAAGTCCCACACACTGCTAGAAGCCCAAATATTTTTTCAGAGCTAAATGAAGAAAAAAATTATTTTTAATTTGCAACCTGATGGAGGTCAGTATAGATGGACTAATAGACCAAGTCCCACACACTGCTAGAAGCCCAAATATTTTTTCAGAGCTAGATGCAGAAAAAAATTATATTCAGTTTGCAACCTGATGGAGGTCAGTATAGATGGACTAATAGAATGATGCTATGCCCAAAAGATTTTACTTCACTAGGTGCAGTAAAAAAATTGGTATTCTATACACAGGTGGTATATCTTGCAACACAGATAGGCTACTCCACTGACTAACACACTCTGCAATAGGCCAAAAAGGATTAGCTTTGCTAGATTCAGCCAAATGCTGTGAAAAAAACTTGCACAGCACTGGCACAGACCTGCCTGGCAAAAACTGATAGGAACTGATGTAACCTAGTCCTGAAAAGGACTCCAATTACAATTAGTCTTTACTCCCACAATCTATCTATTTAAGAGCACAGACCTGCCTGATAAAAGTCGTAGTAAATGCTGTAACCTAGTCCTTAAAAGGACTGCAATCACAACTATTCCCTACTCCCAAGCTATCTGTATATTTGTGCGAAAATTGGCTTGAAATTAACAAGGTATAGCGCACACAGCAACAGCGGTGCCGTCTAACACGCAGCTGCAGCAGTGAGAAAATGGTGGCGACGGGGAAAATGGCTTGGTCTTATAGGGCAAGGACATGTGACATACACTGCCAATCACACATGCCCTTGCTTGTGTGAAAAAAAGCACTTCGCTCCGTGTGTGCGCTGCTGATAGGCTGACAGATTGCACCTCCCCACTGCAAATGCGGGAAAGAGAAAAAAAAATGGAGATCTTCATTGTTCCTGCAGAGATCCATCCCCTGCCCCTCCCCCCGCCCCGCTGTACACTCAAACTGCGTATTAACATTAATTTTCATCATTACTGAGAAAAAATCCAGTTATGATTTTGGTGCACGAACAGTTATCGAACATAACCTCGAACAGCCGAATTTTTCTCAAATTGTTCGTGTTCGCCGACCGGCTCGAACACCGCCCAAAACAGCTCGAATTTGAGATTGGCGAACAGTTCGAGTAGAACAACGCTCATCTCTAATCATGATCATCTGGGGATGCTTCAGCAAGGCTGGAATTGGGCAGGTTAATCCTTGCGAAGGACGTATGAATCAAGCCGCATACAAGGTTATCCTTGAAAAACACTTGCTTCCTTCTGCTCAGGCAATGTTCCCCAACTCTGAGGACTGGTTTTTCCAGCAGGACAATGACCCATGCCACACAGCTAGGTCAATCAATGTGTGGATGAAGGAGCACCACATCAAGACCCTGTCATGGTCAGCCCAATCTCCAGACCTGAACCCCATTGAAAACCTCTGGAATGTAATCAAGAGGAAGATGGATAGTCACAAGCCATCAAACAAAGAAGAACTGCTTACATGTTTGTGCCAGGAGTGGCATAAGGTCACCCAAAAGCAGTGTGAAAGACTCGTGGAAAGCATGCCAAGACGCATGAAAGCTGTGATTAAAAATCATGGTTATTCCACCAAATATTGATTTCTGACCTCTTACTGAGTTAAAACATGAGTATTGTTGTTTCTAAATGAATAAGAACTTGTTTTCTTTGCATTATTTGTGGTCTGAAAGCACTGTTTCTTTTTTATTATTTTGACAATTTCTCATTTGCTGCAAATAAATACGAAATTTTTAGCTTTGAATTTCAGAGACATGTTGTCAGTAGTTTATAGAATAAAACAACATGTACATTTTACTCAAAAATATACCTATAAAGAGAAAAATCTGAGAAAATTAAAATTTTGCAGTGGTCTCTTAAATTTTGCCAGAGCTGTACATTCATCACTATTACAAATGGCTTATGGTAGTTGAGGAAGCTTGTTACATATTTTGCATTGGGTCCCAAGAAGTTCAAGTGACCTCTTATTGCATCTATGTCTCATAGTGAAAAGAAACTGAGAACTAGAAACATTGAAAGTCGTGGACTATGATTATACCAATTACTTATGGCAGTGACTCTTCATCAGATGATGCGATTAGTGATGAGCGAGCACTAAAATGCTCGGGTGTTCGGTCCGAGTAATACTCGAGTGATCAGTCAGAGTAATGAACGAACTCTGAGGAAGGAATCCATAGAATTCCGAAAGGCGTAAGTTCCTGACCCTCCTAGACTCTCGTACTGGTACCAGACACGTGACGTGATGTTACGCAGGTCCTGAACATCCACCGTGTGTACAGCGCAGGTCTTTGCGCACCACAGAACACCGGAGAAGCGGCACGGAGCAGCGGTTTCCGGCCGGGACCCTGCTCCTCCCCTCTCCCCACCAAGAACATACCTCTGCCAAAGGAGTAATCTCTCCTCTCTCAAGACCACGACGATCTGCAGACCTCGACCTCCAAACAGTGAGTTGCCTGACCACCACATTGGTGAAGTACATATCCTGGACTAAGCACAGCTGCGCTTTTATATGCACCAATGAGCTTTTCTACTCGGCATACCTTATACCTTGCCCAGAGATAAACGGTTTTTACCTTGGACGAACCCCTATAACATTTTTATAGGATTAACCCCGCAGTGCCCTCTAGGCACATACTAACATTGGTTTTCTCATTATAGATTTTTTTTGGGCACACTCCTATACTATTATCTGTAGGATTAACCCCTGAATGCCCTTCAGGCACATACTAACGTTTAACTTTTATCGTCTGTTCTCTCTAAGGAGCTCTATTTTAGAACGGTTGATTACCGCTAACCACAACAAGTACCATCCTTTAAAAAAAAAAAATGTACCTTCCATACAACAGGTATTAGCGATATTCAGCTCACAAAATCCTAGCCTGAAGGGACATCTCCCCAGGTAACTACTTTGGTATACCTCAAGCGTCATATATTTACCAGCTATCACAATACAGGTACTGTTACCACAAAATCTAAAACCCCCCCATATTTTTTATTTTCCCGCAATAATTACTGTATAAAACTCTCTACCGATTGTCTTCAGTCAATTACATCTATCCAACTGGTACACGCCCTCCTCTCTGTATCTCCCTGCACCCTGAAGAGGGCCATAACCACAGAGGTACATCACCTATCCTCCAAGTCTAGTATATTACTAATTCATTATTTAACAAGAGACCCTAAAAAAGCTAATCAAACTATCCACAGCTCCAGGGGAACTCCAACACTAAACTGGACCAAAAACTATCCTTCTACCACCAATTCAGGTAAATATACTCACCATAAATTCGAGAATTAAGAACCTAAATCCTAAACATCTACTTTGATTTTTAGAACAGAATCGTCCCTCAAACTGATCCTCTACAGACCTATCATATCCCTCCAACCCCAATTTTCAGGTAAATATCTTCTTATAATTTCACCCTCAATTAGGCCACCCACTAGAATACTGTTATTATCTTTCTTTCCTCCCATAGGATATTATCTCCATGTGGAACCAACCACTACAAAACTAAGAAGCACAATGTACTTTACTTAGGATCATCAGGATTTACCTATAACTCTATTTATGCTTTGCTCTTATCAAAATATTTTTTTATCAGATTATTATTGTTCTATATAAATTTGTATTTTATACAGCCAACATCTCCTCTTTTATTATTTAGAATTAAGCACTTGTACGTTACAAGCTTTGAGACTAGAGCAGGTTAATATATAATTCTATATATATTTTTTTTGTCCACTATTGCAAATGGTTTATGGTGGTTGAGGGGCCCTGTTACATATTTTGCATTGGGTCCCAAGAAGTTCAAGTGACCTCTGATTGCATCTATGTCTCATAGTGAAAAGAAACTGAGAACTACAAACATTGAAAGTCGTGGACTATGATTATACCAATTACTTACGGCAGTGACTGTTCATCAGATGATGCGATTAGTGATGAGCGAGTACTAAAATGCTCGGGTGCTTGGTCCGAGTAATGCTCGAGTGCTCAGTCAGAGTAACGAGTCCAATGTAAGTCTATGGGAAACTCAAGCATTTTTCCGGAGGCTCCCCCCCCCCCGGCTTTCTGCAGAGGGCCTAAAATATTGCCCAAATCGACAGGAAACAGCATGGGGAAGACCCCTGGAAGCATTTCTGACTCCCAGGTATCTGCTGTCAGCAACGTTGTCAGAGTATTACGCCCCTTTTACAGACTCACAATAAAACACGCAAAAACAAAATCAAAATGGATTTTCTTGGGAAATATGTTAAAGAACATCCTTACCAAGGTAATGACTTGTATATAAGGCAAAATAAATAACCAAAAACAAAAATGCTCCACCACACCTTGGGCTATGTTCACACGTAGCGTAATTGATGCGTTTTTGCACTTTTGCGTTGCTTTCAACCAAGACAAACGCATTCACCGGGAAATGTCATTTTAACGTTTTAAATCCTTATTTGGCCATGTGGTGTATGACACATGCATGCAGACAAATGCATACAGTGCTGAGAAGACATGGGAACAGCATGGGGAAGACCCCTGGAAGCATATTTGACTCCCAGGTCACTGCCTAAAGTGTGCCCATCATAAGTGATCCTTGGCGCATGCAAAGATGCCTCCCGCCATGCACCTGTCATTGCAGACTTGCAACAATCACCATCCACGTCCTTGTCCCAGTGCAGCGTTCAGTTGTCCCTACCCCATTCCTTGGAATGCAAGCGCAAGTATGTAGCTAGCCACCCATCCACCCACAGGCTACAATACTCTACTGCCAAATTTTTGACAGCTGCTTGCACTTGAAATGTGGCCTGTTAGGCTCGTGGAGGCGGAAGCTGTCCACAACCTCATGGCAGCAGCCGGGTATCCATACTCGGTCCCCAGCCGCCACTATTTCTCCCGGTGTGGTCTCCGTCTTCCACAAGCACTGGTCCCACAACATTACCGGTGCCCTCCCCAGTGCACTTACTGGGAAGGACCGCCTAACCACAAACACGTGGTCAAGTGAATGTGGCCAAGGACGGTACGGAGCCAGTTCACAGCTTTTTTTCTGAGAGTTGTATGTCACCACAGCCATATTCATTAGCTCGGTGAAAGGACTTGGGAAACTGTATCTCCTCCAGCTGTCATTTCTCCCAAGAAGTCCTCTAAAGCTACTTTCAATTGAAATGTGGCCTTTTAGGCTCGTGGAGGCGGAAGCTATCCACAACCTTATGGAGGAGGCGGCCGGGTGTCCATACTCGGTCCCCAGCCACCACTATTTCTCCCTGTATCGTCTCCGCCTAACCACAAACACGTGGTCAAGTGAATGTGGCCATGGACGGTACGGAGCCAGTCCACAGCTTGTTGGTGAGTTGCATTTCACCACAGCCATATTTTTTAGCTCGGTAAAAGGACTGACTTTTGGGAAACCATATCTACTCCGGCTGTAATTTCTCCGCCACCAGGTTCCGCCCATTGTCACACAAGACCATGCCTGGCTGTATGTTCAGCAGTGAAAGCCACAGATCAGGCTGCTGTTTGGAGCGAACTTATACAGTACAGACCAAAAGAAGGACACACCTCATTTAAAGATTGTTCTGTATTTTCATAACTATGAAAATTGTACATTCACACTGAAGGCATCAAAACTATGAATTAACACATGTGGAATCATATACTTAACAAAAAAGTGTGAAACAACTGAAAATATGTCTTATGTTCTAGGTTCTTCAAAGTAGCCACCTTTTGCTTTGATGACTGCTTTGCACACTCTTGGCATTCTCTTGATGAGCTTCAAGAGGTAGTCACCGGAAATGGTCTTTCAACAATCTTGAAGGAGTTCCCAGAGATGCTTAGCACTTGTTGGCCCTTTTGCCTTCACTCTGCGGTCCAGCTCACCCCAAACCATCTCGATTGGGTTCAGGTCTGGTGACTGTGGAGGCCAGGTCATCTGGCGTAGCACCCCATCATACTCCTCCTTGGTCAAATAGCCCTTACACAGCCTGGAGGTGTGTTTGGGGTCATTGTCCTGCTGAAAAATAATTGATGGTCCAACTAAACTCAAACTGGATGGAATAGCATGCCGCTGCAAGATGCTGTGGTAGCCATGCTGGTTCAGTATGCCTTCAATTTTGAATAAATCCCTAACAGTGTCACCAGCAAAGCACCCCCACACCATCACACCTCCTCCTCCATGCTTCACGGTGGGAACCAGGCATGTAGAGTTCATCCGTTCACCTTTTCTGCGTCGCACAAAGACACGGTGGTTGGAACCAAAGATCTCAAATTTGGACTCATCAGACCAAAGCACAGATTTCCACTGGTCTAATGTCCATTCCTTGTTTTCTTTAGCCCAAACAAGTCTCTTCTGCTTGTTGCCTGTCCTTAGGTGTGGTTTCCTAGCAGCTATTTTATCATGAAGGCCTGCTGCACAAAGTTTCCTCTTAACAGTTGTTGAAGAGATGGGTCTGCTGCTAGAACTCTGTGTGGCATTGACCTGGTCTCTAATCTGAGCTGCTGTTAACCTGCGATTTCTGAGGCTGGTGACTCGGATAAACTTATCCTCAGAAGCAGAGGTGACTCTTGGTCTTCCTTTCCTGGGGCAGTCCTCATGTGAGCCAGTTTCCTTGTAGCGCTTGATGGTATTTGCAACTGCACTTGGGGACACTTTCAAAATTTGCCCAATTTTTTGCACTGACTGACCTTCATTTCTCAAAGTAATGAATGATGGCCACTCATTTTTCTTTACTTAGCTGCTTTTTTCTTGCCATAATACAAATTCTAACAGTCTATTCAGTAGGACTATCAGCTGTGTATCCACCAGACTTCTGCACAACACAACTGATGGTCCCAACCCCATTTATAAGGCAAGAAATCCCACTTATTAAACCTGACAGGGCACACCTGTGAAGTGAAAACCATTTCCGGTGACTGCCTCTTGAAGCTCATCAAGAGAATGCCAAGAGTGTGCAAAGCAGTCATCAAAGCAAAAGGTGGCTACTTTGAAGAACCTAAAATATAAGATATATTTTCAGTTATTTCACACTTTTTTGCTAAGTATATAATTCCACATGTGTTAATTCATAGTTTTGATGCCTTCAGTGTGAATGCACAATTTTCATAGTCATGAAAATACAGAACAATCTTTAAATGAGAAGGTGTATCCAAACTTTTGGTCTGTACTGTATGTGATACGTGTGATGGAAAACCACAGTTTTAATTAGCTGGCCTGTAGGTTACTATTTTTCACAGCGACCTGGTGTCAATAACTTCGCTGACACACTGCAACAAAATTTACATGGAGGCAAAAAATGGCTGAATTTGGAGCGAACTTATATGTGATATATGTAACGGAATACCACAGTTTTAAATAGCTGGCCTGTAGGTTACTATTTTTCACAGCGACCTGATGTCAATAACTTCACTGACACACTGCAACAAAATTTACATGGAGGCCAATATTTTCCATGTTCACCACAAATTTCTGGATTTTTATTGCTGTAATATGGAAAGAATCTGGCTGTATTCTGCTGTGGCAACAAGCAAATGGAGCAGAATAATGGTGTATTCTTGATTGCTTTTTAACCAAATAATCAGGATTAAGATCAAAAAATAATTATCCCTGGCCCCTGATACATGGGGCTATTTGTAGAAATATCTGTAACAGAAGCAGCAGACAGAACTGGAATGGAACCTCTTGTGCTGTATTATACACTGCAGTTTGCCACATACACAGCCTGTCTACCTACCTCTGATATATATATATATATATATATATATATATATATATATACGCTGCTCAAAAAAATAAAGGGAACACTTAAACAACACAATGTAACTCCAAGTCAATAACACTTCTGTGAAATCTAACTGTCCAGTTATGAAGCAACACTGATTGTGAATCAATTTCTTCTGCTGTTGTGCAAATAGAACAGACAACTGGTAGAAATGATCGGCAATTAGCAAGATACCCCCTATAAAGGAGTAGTTCTACAGGTGGTGACCACAGACCATTTCTCTGTTCTCATCCTTTTTGGCTGTTGTTTTGATCACTTTTTCATTTTGCCATTGCTCTCACCCCTAGAGGTACAGTAGCATGAGGCGGTGTCAACAGTACACCCCACAGAAGTTGCTCAGGTAGTGCAGCTCATCCAGGATGGTACATCAGTGCGAGCTGTGGCAAGAAGGGTAGCCGTGTCTGTCAGCACAGTGTCCAGAGCATGGAGCAGATACCAGGAGATGTGAAGGGAGCCATAGGAGGGCAACAACCCAGCAGCAGAACCGTTACCTCCTCCTTTGTGCAAGGAGGAACAGGAGGAGCACTGCCAGAGCCCTGCAAAATGACCTCCAGCAGGCCACAAATGTGCATGTGTCTGCACAAATGGTTAGAAACCGACTCCATGAGGGTGGTAAGAGGGCCCGACATCCACAGATGGGGGTTGTGCTCACAGCCAAACACCGTGCAGGACGCTTTGCTTTTGCCACAGAACACCAGTATTGGCAAAGTCGCCACTGGCGCACTGTGCTCTTCACAGATGAAAGCAGGTTCACACTGAGCACATGGGACAGACGTGACAGAGTCTGGAGACGCCGTGGAGAGTGATCTGCTGCCTTCAACATCCTTCAGCATGACCGTTTTGGCAGTGGGTCAGTAATGGTGTGAGGTGGCATTTCTTTGGAGGACCGCACAGCCCTCCATGTGCTCACCAGAGGTAGCCTGTCTGCCATTAGGTACCAAGATGAGATCCTCAGACCCCTTGTGAGACCATATTCTGGTGCGGTTGGCCCTGGGTTCCTCCTAATGCAGGACAATGCCAGACCTCATGTGGCTAGAGTGTGTCAGCAGTCCCTGCAAGATGAAGGCATTAAAGCTATGGACCGGCCCGCCCGTACCCCACACCTGAATCCGATTGAGCACATCTGGGACATCATGTCTCGCTCCATCCACCAACGTCACATTGCACCACAGACTGTTCAGGAGTTGGCGGATGCTTTAGTCCAGGTCTGGGAGGAGATCCCACAGGAGACCATCCGCAACCTCATCAGGAGCATGCCCAGGCGTTGTAGAGAGGTCATACAGGCACATGGAGGCCACACACAATACTGAGCCTCATTTTGACTTGTTTTAAGGACATTACATCAAAGTTGGATCAGCCTGTAGTGTGATTTTCCACTTTAATTTTGGGGGTGACTCCAAATCCAGGCCTCCATTGGTTAATAAATTTGATTCCCATTGAAGATTTTTGTGTGATTTTACTGTCAGCACATTCAACTTTGTACAGAACAAAGTATTCAATGAGAATATTTCATTCATTCAGATCTAGGATGTGTTATTTGAGTGTTCCCTTTATTTTTTTGAGCAGTGTATATATGACGCGCCCCATGGGCCGTGCGTGTGGGGGAATACCCGGAGCCGGGTCTCTGTTTAATGGTTGTAGTCTCCGTGGCGGCGACCCGGTCCCGTGGCCCAGGGTGGTCAAACCAGTGGCGGATCTGTTTATTTGGTTTTTAATGTTTAAATGTCCGACTACGCCACCCGTGGATTGCGGTCACTGAGAACCGCCGCTGCGGAGCAGACCGCTGAGGCTGATGTGTGCGCAGCAGAGGGTAGTATAATTCCCCACGGGAGGAGTATAGCCTCAGGGCGGTGAGTGCAAATGGTGGGGGTGATGGTGCGCGGGAGCAACAGTAATGACTCAGAGTCCAGTGATGCAGTCCAGGGTCTTTACTCACAGTTTTACACTCCAAGCCACTTCTGCAGGTAAGGGCTGCCCGCGTCGTACTGTGCTCACCAGGTGAGGGGCTCGGCCAACTCCCAGGTACCTTTGGAATGCTTTGCAGGACCCCCTTCATGTGTCCTTTCTCTGGTTTGTCGTACCCCACAATTAACCACGCTTCTGTCCAGCTGCCTCGGGCCTTGGCGGGCAAACGTATGTTCAGTTTCCCTGGGTCCTATATGGTGCCTTCCTAACGGGTGTAGTGAGGGGCCGTGCACGTGCAATGCCACGGCCTCCAGTTACTAGCTGAGGGTAGTTGCTCTCCTCCACTAGATGAGGGATCCGGTTCCCTTTCTTGGCCTGACCCCCCTACTCTGGTAGCGGCGGGCGTACGGTGGCAACTAGCCGGTCCACACCCCTAGGGTCCCTTCACTCCACTCCTGGAGCCTCCTCCGTTCCTCTCCTCTCCTTTCTTCTCCTCCAGGACCAGGCCTTAAGACTTGGCCTGCCTGCGGAGCAGAGCCCATAGAGAGCCCCTGCTCCCAGCCTTCTTCTCTCTCTGCTCTCCCCTCTTCAGACCCGTCCGGTGTTCTTCTACCCGCTGAACGTTGAGGGCGTACCACCCCCGCATGCCTCGATGTCGGGTGTATGACACCTGATCCCCCGGGAATAGATCCCGCTTCGGGTGACCCGCAGGCAGGCGACTCTCCACATCCCTCCGGTTAACAAAGAGGTCTGTGTTTGTCGTCGGGTCCCGAATGAACCCCCACCCCTTCTCCTGGTGGAACCTGACCACAATCCCGGTGACTTTGGGACCGCGTGCAGCCTAGGGGTCTCGGCGGGTCCTGGTCTTTTACTCCGCGCTCCGGGCCTGTAGCTGCTCCTGTTTATGGCGCCGCGCCTGCTTTTCCCTTCTAGCTGCGCTATCTCCCGGGGGCAGAATTCTCGCCTGCGGGCTGCGTCCGCCCGCGTCTCTTGCGAGAACCCCATCAGGTCCTCCCTCGTCTGATCCCACTCTATTTGGACCTCTTCATCCGGGAGCTGGGGAATGGGGATTGGCTGCGGAGTGGGCAGTAGCGGAGGAAGCGGGGCTTTGGCCTCTGAGGACAGGTCACTCCGGTGGCAAGGGTGAACCCATCCGCGTAGTAGGGGGACCAGCTCTCCATCAGGACCAGTAAGCTGACTATACAAGCCCATGCCCAGGGGTGGTAATGTTGAGACCGGGGGCGCTCGTCGATGGAAGGCGCCGGAGGGCATCAGGCCTTGCGACCAGGCTTGGAGCGGGCCGCTTCCGGCCACACCCAGGATCAAGGGGCACAGCGGGGGACGTGGTCTGGCGGCTGTGCTCGGGGCTTGGGGCCTTGGTGTAGGCGGCGGGAGCGGAGGAGGTGCAGAGACTTCCGGGGCGATCGGCTCCGCGACGGGGTCCAGGGGCAGGCTAGTGGTGTCCGGGCTTGTAGCAGGGGCGTCCCACTTACCTGCTCCCATAGCGCTGCTCTCAGCCTCCGGTGGTCTCTCTCTGTCCTCAGGGGCAGGCACGCTGTTGGGTGCTTGCAGCGCCACTAGCTGCCGGGTCGCGACCCGCCGGTCCATCTCCTCTTTCCACCCCGCGATGGCCTCCCTCTGCGCCTGGACCATTCTCCTGTCCAAATCCTCCAGTCCAGCCCGGAGGAATTCAGGGTCCTCTCCGGAGAGCTGGGCTATCAGCTCCGCGAGGCTGTATGGAGCCGCTTCGGCCTGCAGCAGGCCACTGGTGAGGGTACCGGGGCTGGCGCTCCTCGCCATCTCTGGGTGTGGTCTGCCAAGACTCATCCAAACCACACCCTGCCCTTCAGTTTTATTTTCCTTCCACCCCTGTTGGGGGTGGTCCCGGGGCAATCTGCTGACAATCACTCTCAGGGGCAGCCCCCCCACGTTGACGGACATCTCTATAGCCACACTCATGGCTGTTGGGGGTGGGCTCCGTCTTTGGCGCCATTCAGGGACCTGGCCCATGATGGGAGGTGGCTTCTTGTTGTCTTTTGGCGCGCACATAATGGCGTCCGTCCTTCTGGGGCGGGCACCACAATCAATACAGTGAAACAGTCTCTAGGCACACAATACCCGACGATAACGGGTTGGATCCGATCCTGCCGACTACGCCGGAGCCGGGTCTCTGTGTAATGCTAGGGGTTGTAGTCTCCGTGGCGGCGACCCGGTCCCGTGGCTCAGGGTGGTCAAACCAGCGGCGGATCTGGTTACTTGGTTTTTAATGTTTAAATGTCCGACTACGCCACCCATGGATTGCGGTCACTGAGAACCGCCGCTGCGGGGCAGACCGCTGAGGCTGATGTTGTGTGCGCAGCAGAGGGTAGTATAACTCCCCACGGGAGGAGTATAGCCTCAGGGCGGTGAGTGCAGATGGTGGGGGTGATGGTGCGCGGGAGCAACAGTAATGACTCCAGTGATGCAATCCAGGGTCTTTACTCACAGTTTTACACTCCAAGCCACTTCTGCAGGTAAGGGCTGCCCGCGTCGTACTGTGCTCACCAGGTGAGGGGCTCGGCCAACTCCCAGGTAACTTTGGAATGCTTTGCAGGACCCCCTTCATGTGTCCTTTCTCTGGCCTGTCGTACCCCACAATTTACCACGTTTCTGTCCAGCTGCCTCGGGCCTTGGTGGGCAAAAGTATGCTCCGTTTCCCTGGGTCCTATATGGTGCCTTCCTAACGGGTGTAGTGAGGGGCCGTGCACGTGCAATGCCGCGGCCTCCGGTTACTAGCTGAGGGTAGTTGCTCTCCTCCACCAGATGAGGGATCCGGTTCCTTTTCTTGGCCTGACCCCCCTACTCTGGTAGCGACGAGCGTACGGTGGCGACTGGCCGGTCCGCACCCCTAGGGTCCCTTCACTCCACTCCTGGAGCCTCCTCCGTTCCTCTTCTCTCCTTTCTTCTCCTCCAGGACCAGGCCTTAAGACGTGGCCTGCCTGCGGAGCAGAACCCATAGAGAGCCCCTGCTCCCAGCCTTCTTCTCTCTCTGCTCTCCAATCTCTCCTTCTCCCTGACTTCAAGATGGTGCCCACCTTATATACTCCTACTTTCAGTGCACCCTGAATCTACTCTCCCCACCCACACACTACCGGGTTCCCCCTTTCTAGGTGTTCCCTCCCCCTACTCCAGCCAGGGAAAGGGGCTGTTGTGCTCACTCCCGGGAGCATTGTCGCCCCGCCCCCCGGAAACGTGTTGTAGTGCATGTGGGTGTTAGGGTCCTGAGTAGAGATGAGCGTTGTTCTACTCGAACTGTTCGCCAATCTCAAATTCGAGCTGTTTTGGGCGGTGTTCGAGCCGGTCGGCGAACACGAACAATTTGAGAAAAATTCGGCTGTTCGAGGTTATGTTCGATAACTGTTCGTGCACCAAAATCATAACTGGATTTTTTCTCAGTAATGATGAAAATTAATGTTAATACGCAGTTTGAGTGTACAGCGGGGCGGGGGGAGGGGCAGGGGATGGATCTCTGCAGGAACAATGAAGATCTCCATTTTTTTTTCTCTTTCCCGCATTTGCAGTGGGGAGGTGCAATCTGTCAGCCTATCAGCAGCGCACACACGGAGCGAAGTGCTTTTTTTCACACAAGCAAGGGCATGTGTGATTGGCAGTGTATGTCACATGTCCTTGCCCTATAAGACCAAGCCATTTTCCCCGTCGCCACCATTTTCTCACTGCTGCAGCTGCGTGTTAGACGGCACCGCTGTTGCTGTGTGCGCTATACCTTGTTAATTTCAAGCCAATTTTCGCACAAATATACAGATAGCTTGGGAGTAGGGAATAGTTGTGATTGCAGTCCTTTTAAGGACTAGGTTACAGCATTTCCTACGACTTTTATCAAGCAGGTCTGTGCTCTTAAATAGATAGATTGTGGGAGTAAAGAGACTAATTGTAATTGGAGTCCTTTTCAGGACTAGGTTACATCAGTTCCTATCAGTTTTTGCCAGGCAGGTCTGTGCCAGTGCTGTGCAAGTTTTTTTCACAGCATTTGGCTGAATCTAGCAAAGCTAATCCTTTTTGGCCTATTGCAGAGTGTGTTAGTCAGTGGAGTAGCCTATCTGTGTTGCAAGATATACCACCTGTGTATAGAATACCAATTTTTTTACTGCACCTAGTGAAGTAAAATCTTTTGGGCATAGCATCATTCTATTAGTCCATCTATACTGACTTCCATCAGGTTGCAAACTGAATATAATTTTTTTCTGCATCTAGCTCTGAAAAAATATTTGGGCTTCTAGCAGTGTGTGGGACTTGGTCTATTAGTCCATCTATACTGACCTCCATCAGGTTGCAAATTAAAAATAATTTTTTTCTTCATTTAGCTCTGAAAAAATATTTGGGCTTCTAGCAGTGTGTGGGACTTGTTCTATTAGTCCTTCTATACTGACCTCCAGCAGGTTGCAAATTGAATATAATTTTTTTCTGCATCTAGCTCTGAAAAAATATTTGGGCTTCTAGCGGTGTGTGGGACTTGGTCTATTAGTCCATCTATACTGACCTCCATCAGGTTGCAAATTAAAAATAATTTTTTTCTGCATCTAGCTCTGAAAAAATATTTGGGCTTCTAGCAGTGTGTGGGACTTGGTCTATTAGTCCATCTATACTGACCTCCATCAGGTTGCAAATTAAAAATAATTTTTTTCTTCATTTATCTCTGAAAAAATATTTGGGCTTCTAGCAGCGTGTGGGACTTGTTCTATTAGTCCATCTATACTGACCTCCATCAGGTTGCAAATTAAAAATAATTTTTTTCTGCATCTAGCTCTGAAAAAATATTTGGGCTTCTAGCAGTGTGTGGGACTTGGTCTATTAGTCCATCTATACTGACCTCCATCAGGTTGCAAATTAAAAATAATTTTTTTCTGCATCTAGCTCTGAAAAAATATTTGGGCTTCTAGCAGTGTGTGGGACTTGGTCTATTAGTCCATCTATACTGACCTCCATCAGGTTGCAAATTGAATAAAAAAAAATTCTGCATCTAGCTCTGAAAAAATATTTGGGCTTCTAGCGGTGTGTGGGACTTGGTCTATTAGTCCATCTATACTGACCTCCATCAGGTTGCAAATTAAAAATAATATTTTTTTCTCCATCTAGCTCTGAAAAAATATTTGGGCTTCTAGCAGTGTGTGGGACTTGTTCTATTAGTCCTTCTATACTGACCTCCAGCAGGTTGCAAATTGAATATAATTTTTTTCTGCATCTAGCTCTGAAAAAATATTTGGGCTTCTAGCGGTGTGTGGGACTTGGTCTATTAGTCCATCTATACTGACCTCCATCAGGTTGCAAATTAAAAATAATTTTTTTCTGCATCTAGCTCTGAAAAAATATTTGGGCTTCTAGCAGTGTGTGGGACTTGGTCTATTAGTCCATCTATACTGACCTCCATCAGGTTGCAAATTAAAAATAATTTTTTTCTGCATCTAGCTCTGAAAAAATATTTGGGCTTCTAGCAGTGTGTGGGACTTGGTCTATTAGTCCATCTATACTGACCTCCATCAGGTTGCAAATTGAATAAAAAAATTTTCTGCATCTAGCTCTGAAAAAATATTTGGGCTTCTAGCGGTGTGTGGTACTTGGTCTATTAGTCCATCTATACTGACCTCCATCAGGTTGCAAATTAAAAATAATTTTTTTCTGCATCTAACCCAGCCAATAGTTTTGGCCTAATACCACAGTTTGGCCACTCAGCTCTGCTCGGTTACCATCCATTGTTTTTTTGTGCAAACAACTCCAGAGTTGTGAATTAGTTAACCACCAAAATGAGTGGAAAAAGGCCTGCTGCTGGTGGAAAGGGGAATAGGCGTGTTGGGAAGGGGAAAAAAGGTTGTGTCCGTGGGGTAGGTGCAGAAGAAAGACCATCTTCCAGCCAAACTAAAATGTCTACTTCTTTTAGCGGACAATGTGATAAGATCCCTTTCTTACGGCCACGCCAATCGCTACAAATTCCAGATGAGGCACAAAAACAGCAGGTGCTTCAACAGATATCAAGTGCTCCTTTAAGTGGGCTCTCCTCCACATCAACTTCAACATCACAAATACTCCAGTCCTCAAAGGTGTCACCCAAATCGCACTTGCTTCCTCACAGCTCCCAAATCTCCAGCTGCCCGTCTGAGTATGAGGTAGAACAGATGGTTGAGTCTGCAGAGCTGTTTACTCATACTATAGCCTGGGAATCAGAGGTCGACTCCAGCGCTTCTGTGAATCCAGACGAGGAAATGATCTGCACTGATGCCCAGAATCTTTATGAGTCGGATCCAGGACCAGACGCAGAAGGTTCTGACCATAATGTAGACCCTCATTCCCAAACTGTAACTCCTGTTGGTGGAGGCAATGAGGAAGACGATGATAAGACTCAAATACCTGATTGGAGCGACAACTTTAGTTTTTTGTCAGGGCAGGAACAGGTTGGCTCTGAGGACGACGGGTGTGATAACGCACAGGGTGATGATGATGAGGTCGGAGATCCCACTTACTGTCAACCCACAGTCAGCCAAGAGATGAGGTCAGCAGAGGAGGTGGAGGAAGATGCTAGTGACGACGAGGTCAGGTTGCGCCTTCCTGGACAGAGACGTAGTACTGGAAGCACGTCAACAACTGCATCCTCAAACACAACTCTGCCTCTCACCACAAGTCGTGGTGGCTCTTCAGGTCGCATGGGTGCTAAGCCTTGCATAGCCTGGGCATTTTTTCAGATCGATAAAGATGACCCAACTCGTGTTATCTGTAACATTTGTCAGCAAAAGCTAAGTAGAGGCCAAAAAATACATAGTTTGAGTACTTCATGCATGAACCGGCACATGGACATGAAGCATAAGTTGCAGTGGGAAGCTCAGTGTGCTACAATGCGGCCTAGCCGGCCGGGCCAACCACCGTCTGCCATATCTTGTGCATCCGCGGCCTCTTCATCCTCTGTGACTGGGGGGACAGCAGTCACACCTGTTTTGGGGCGCAGACCTGCCACCTCTTTACCCGCAACAGCCAGCGTGATTGGCAGGTCATCATTTTCTTTGGAGGTGGTAACACCAGCTGGTCTTGAGCGCTGTCCGACATCGATAGCACCACCTTTGGATCAAGGCAACCTAACATGTCCGCCTGCATCTTCCTCACAGACCGGCAGTTTGCCGGGGACACCCTTATCAACCCCGTCTAAGCACAATAGCCAGCCCTCGGTCCCTCAGATGTGGACAAGTAAAAGACCATTTCCTCCTAGCCATGAGAAAGCTAAGAGGTTGAATTTCACCATCTGCAAGCTCTTGGCTACAGAAATGCTGCCTTTCCGCCTGGTGGACACAGAGGATTTTCGAGACCTTATGTCCGTCGCAGTGCCCCAGTACCAGATGCCCAGTCGGCACTACTTCTCAAAGAAAGGTGTGCCTGCGCTCCACCAGCATGTCGCACACAACATCACCGCTTCTTTGAGAAACTCTGTGTGTGACAGGGTGCATTTCACCACAGACACTTGGACGAGTAGGCATGGACAGGGGCGTTACATGTCGCTGACTGGGCACTGGGTAACTATGGTGACAGCAGGACAAGGGGCTGCTGTCCAAGTCTTGCCGTCCCCACGAGTTGTGCGTCAATCCTCTTTATGTCAAAGTTCCTCCACTGCTTCTGCCTCCTCAACCTCCTCTCGGTCTTCCACCTGCACCCAAAGCCTGTCTGGTCATGCCACAAGCTTTCTAACTGCGCAGAAGGGATCCTGCACACCTCCTTACTATGCTGGCAGTAGGGCTCAACGTCATCAGGCGGTTTTTACATTGAAATGTCTGGGAAATGTGAGTCACACAGCTGAGGAGTTGTGGTCAGCTCTGGAGAACCAATTTCATGAATGGTTGTCTCCACTGGACCTGAAACCAGGGAAGGCCGTGTGCGACAATGCTGCAAACCTGGGTGCGGCCCTTCGCCGGGGCAATGTCACACACGTGCCTTGTATGGCTCACGTGTTGAACCTGGTTGTCCAGCAATTTTTAGCCCACTATCCCAGACTAGATGGCCTTCTGCAGAGGGCACGGTCGCTGTGTGCTCACTTCCGCCGTTCGCATCCCGCAGCTCAGCGACTTACATCTCTACAGAAGTCGTTGGGCCTGCCACTTCACCGGCTAAAATGCGATGTGCCTACCCGGTGGAATTCAACTCTGCACATGTTGCAGCGACTGTGGCAGCACCGACAAGCCCTGGTGCAATACGTTCTGACGTATAGCCTGGGCCAACGAGATTCAGAGGTGGGGCAAATCACGCTGGAGGAGTGGTCTCAGATCAGGGACCTATGCACCCTTCTGCACAGTTTTGAAATGGCGACGAAGATGTTTAGTGCTGACGATGCCATTATCAGCATGACTATTCCGGTGATTTACATGCTGGAGCACATGTTAAACAGAATTCGGAGTCAGGTGGTGGCACAAGAGGAGGTGGAGGAAGTAGAGGAGGAGGAGTTGTATGCGGAAAGGCTAACATCTGCAGGGTCCAGACGGTCGGCAGCACCAAGGCGGCAGGCATGTGAGGGTGGGGGAGATGATTTTACCAGGGCGCATGGTAGCAGCCAAACTAGTGAGGAAGGTGCAGGAGCCCAGGAAGAAGTGGAGGACGAACTGATGGAAGACTCATCAGATGAGGGAGACCTTGATCACATTTCTGTTGTGCGAGGTTGGGGGGAGAGGACAGAGGAAGGAAGCATGATTGTTACCTCGCCACCAACACAACAGGGACTTGGTGCTCCTGGATGCGCAACACACATGAGTGCCTTCTTGCTGCACTACCTGCAACATGACCCTCGAATTGTGAGAATTAGAAATAATCCTGACTACTGGGTTGCCACACTGTTAGATCCCCGGTACAAAAGTAAATTTGCAGAAATTATTCCTGCCATAGAAAGGGATGCACGCATGCAGGAGTATCAGCAGAGACTGTTGCAGAATCTTACATGTGCTTTTCCACAAAATACCAGTGGTGCACGTAGTGAATCTCACAGTTCCAACTTGCCAACCGTGGGACCGTCAAGTGTTCAGCACTCAAACCGTAACAGAACCACAGTATCTGCTGGTAACATCAATTTTGCGGAATCATTTCACCACTTTTTTAGCCCATCCTTTGCAAGGCCACAGGAGACAAGAAGTCTGACACATAGTCAACGCCTAGAGACGATGGTACAGGAGTATCTCCAAGTAAACATTGAAGCCACGACTGTGTCACTGGACCCTTGCTCTTTTTGGGCTTCCAATCTGGATAAATGGCCGGAGCTAGCCACTTACGCCTTGGAGATCTTGTCATGCCCCGCAGCCAGCGTTCTGTCTGAACGTGTGTTCAGCGCTGCTGGTGGTGTGCTGACAGATAAGCGCACGCGGCTCTCCACTGATAATGTAGACAGACTCACGTTCATAAAGATGAACAAATCATGGATCCGAAACGACTTTTCTACCCCTGTGTCATCCTGGGGAGAGTAAAAGCTTGATGATTGGTTAAAATCACCCTACCAACCGTTTTAAGCTTTCAAATTACTAATCATGTTTATCTGTATCTTGACTGGAAAATAATTTGGGCTTTGTAGCAGTGTGCAGCACTGATCCTATTAGGCCATCTATAATAAGCTTCACCAGATTTAAAATTAAAAATAATTTTTAGCTGCATCTAGCCCGGAAAATAATTTTGGGGCTCCGAGATGCGCAAGACACATAAGTGCCTTCTTGCTGCACTACCTGCAGCATGACCCTCATATTGTCAGAATTCGAAGTAATCATGACTACTGGGTTGCCACACTCTTAGATCCCCCAAACTTTTCGATCAACCTTTTCATTTTAATAAAGACCAAAAAAATGGTCATTTTTGAAATTATAAGCATTAGCAGGTTGTTAGAAACTGAAATCAAACAGTTTTCAACTCAAAACTTTATTCTAGGTGATGTTACATTTTCACATAGGACCCCTTGTTCGAAAGGAGCTTCTGAACTCTCTCGTCCATTGAATTTGTCAGGTTTTGGATGGTTTCTGCTTCAATTGTTTTGCATGAGGACAGAATACCCTCCCAGAGCTGTTGCTTAGATGTGAACTGCCTCCCGCCATCATAGACACTCCTTTTAATGATGCTCCAAAGGTTCTGAATGGGGTAGAGGTCAGGGGAGCATGGGGGTCACACCATAAGTTTGTCCCCTTTTATGCCCATATCAGCCAGAGATGCAGATGTTTTATGTGCAGCATGAGATGGTGCATTATCATGCAGAAAAATGATCTTGCTGTGAAATACACGGTTCTTCTTCTTGAACCATGGCAGGAAGTGCTGTTTGAGAAAATCCACATACATTATGGAGTTCATCTTTAGCGCCTTCAGGGATCCTAAAGGGGCCGACAATCTCTCTCCCCATGATTCCAGCCCAAAACATTACTCCACCTCCTCCTTGTTGGCGCTGTAGCCGTGTTTGCGTGGGGTGTCCATCAACCAGCCATCCTCCACTCCATTCATCTGGACCATCGAGCGCTGCACGGCACTCATCCGTGAACAAAACAGTTTTGAAATCAGTCTTCATGTAATGTTTGGCCCACTGGAGCCGTTTCTGCTTGTGTGAAGTGGATAGAGGAGGTCGACAGGATGGCGTATGCACAGCTGCAAACCTCTGAAGGACCCTGCATCTTGTTGTTCGGGGGACGTTGGAGGCACAAGCAGCTTCAAAAACTTGTCTGCTGCTATGACAAGGCTTTTTTGCCGCTGCTCTTTCAACCTGACGTAATTGCCTGTAGGAAAGAGTCCTCAATTTGCCCTTATCAGCACGCACACGTGTGTACTGTGAATCAGCTACATACTTCTTGATTGCCAAGACACTTCATCCTGATCATCGCACAATGTTGATTGTAGTCATGCCTTGACCTAAACACTCCACAATTTGTTGCTTCTCAGCAGCCGACACATCCTTTTTCTTTCCCATTTTGGCAGAAAATGTAGGCTGCTTAATAATGTGAGAGAGCCTTCTTAAGTAGTCTTGCCTTTCATTGGACACACCTGCCAAACTAATTAGCACAGGTGTCTGCAATTGCTTACAGTGATATAAAGAGCCCTGACACACATCACCATCAATGAGTTTAACTGACAAACAAACAAATTCTTCCCTTATCACTCCTAAACACTTTTTGCATAATAATTTGGAACGCGGTGTACATGTGCTTTTCCACAAAACACCAGTGGTTCACGTAGTGAATCTTACAGTTCTAACTTGCCAACCGTGGTCTGTATGGAATTGTTCAATAAAGGGCCCAAAATTAAGATAACATAGATGGGAGAGGTCTCTATGAATAGGAATTCCTAAGTATTTGATACCCTGTGAGGGCCAGGCAAAGGGAAAGTTGGACTGGATGGAATCCTATATGGATTTAGGGAGGGAGACATCGAGGGCCTCAGACTTCGCTGCATTGATTTTAAAATTTTACCATGTAACAAAGTGATCTATTTCAGCCATAACAGCAGGGATGGATATATGTGATTGAGTGATATATACTAGGACATCATCAGCAAATAGAGAGCACTTGTACTCGGTGCCTCCCACCTCAATCCACCTAATATTGGGGTTATGGCGAATTGATGAGAGCAGGTGCTCCGTCACTAGGATGTATAAGAGAGGGGACAGAGGACATCCCTGCCTTGTCCCATTGGTGATTGTGAAAGGTGATGAAAATGTTCTGACGCACCCCCTGGGCCTTGGGACACCCGGAGCCGAACCCTTTTTGGTGGATGCTGGTGGTTGTAGTCTTCGTGGCGGCGATCCGGTTCCGTGGCTCAGGGCGGTCAAACCAGTGGCGGAACTATTTATGTGGTTTTGATGTTTAAATGTCCGACTACGCCACCCGTGGATTGCGGTCAGAGTGAACCGCCGCTACAGGGCAGACTGCTAAGGCTGGTGTTGTGGGTGCAGCAGAGCGTAGCATAACTCCCCACGGGAGGAGTATAGCCTCAGGGCAGTGTATGCGGAGGATGGGGGTGATGGTGCAGGGCAGCAGCAGTAACGACACGGAGTCAGTGATGCAGTTCAGGGCCTTTACTCACAGTTCTTATTATCCAGACCACGTCTGCAGGTAACGGCTGCCCACGTCGTACTGTGCTCACCAGGTGAGGGGCTCAGACAACTCCCAGATAACTTTGGAGCGCTTCACAGGACCCCCTTTGTGTGTCCTTTGTCTGGCCTTTCTTACCAACACTTCTGTCCGGCTGCCTCGGGCCTCCTCTTGGTAAACTTGGCGCCAGTTTCCCTGACCCTATGTGGTGCCTTCCTAGCGGGTGGAGCAAGGGGCTGCGTCACATAAAATGTCAGAGCCTCCGGTTTCTAGCTGAGGGTCGTTTCCTGCCTCCACTAGTTCGGGGACCGGTCTCCCCCTTTGGCCTGACCCCTCCACGCAGGTGGATTCGGGCGTGCGGTGGCGACTCGCCCGTCCGCACCCCTGGGATCCCTTCATTCCTCGTTCCTGGAGCCTTCTCTGCTCCTCTTCCTTCCTTCTCCCTCTTGCAGGCCTGGGCCTCTGTTACTAGGCCCGCCTCCGCAGCAGAGCTCATGCAGAGCCCCTGCTCCCTGCCACTTCTGCTCAGACTTCTCTGCACTGAACTAAGATGGTGCCCACCTTTTATACTCCCTTCTCAATGCACCCAGGAACTGCTTCCTCCCTGCTCCTGCACTGCAGGGTTCCCCTTCCTCAGTGTTCCCTCCCCCCACTCCAGCCAGGGACAGGGACTGTCGTGCCCATCTCAGGGGCATATTGGTCGCCCTGCCCCACGGCAATGTCCTGATCCACACTCCATCCTTATCTGAGAGTGAGATATCACACCTCTGGGTGAGGTGCAATACGTCTGTAGCAACCGAGCCCTCGGTGCTACAGTTCCATTTATCTTCAGCCTAGGTGACGTATTGTGATACAGGGCCGTGATTTTGGCTATAAAAGGGTCCCCTAGACCCCTACCCCAAGCTTTTTAAGAGAATCATATATGGCGTGCCAGGAGACTCTATGGAATGCTTTCTCAGCATCCAACGAGAGTATCTACTTACAAATTTTTAACTGCATCTAGCCCAGGAAATACTTTGTGCCTAGTAGCAGTGTCTGCTAGTCAGCGGATTATCCCGGCTGTTAAGCAAGCTACACCACCTGTAGTTTGGACACTTAATTTTTTCAAAGGAAATGCTTCGGGACCACGGGATACTCAGTGAAGAGCATCAGGAGGCACCCCAAGGCATAGGGGCTGGGACTGGCACTAGGATGCCTTGCGGTGGACAGCCGAGCTCGATCCTTATAAAAGCTTTTTAACTGCAGCAGCTTTAGTGGACGCTACTGGAGCTGGAATTACGCGGCTGCTGGCATGAGACTTGCCCTCCAATAGATCCTTGTAAATGGATTTAAAGTGTATTCATTCAAATTAGAGGGACAATTTAAATTAAAAAGCTTAGAGCTGCCTCCACCACAGGGGGGCTCTCTCGACCCACCAGCGGACAGGCACCAGTATTGGGAGAGGGGGGCTGGCCGTCAGGGTTCACCGCGGCTCTGGCACAAACCCGGCGACACGGAGGTGGCACGGGCAGGAGCGGACTGGCCGTCTCGGCTTCTCACTTTTTGGATTTTAGAAGGGCATGACATGCCTATATCTGTGTCTCCCCCTCCTTTTACTCCTCCACCTCTTTTCTTTTCGCATGACTATATGTACTTGTCACTTTTCCATGTGTTAGTTGTGTCTTCTGAGCAGTTTGTCAGCTTTTGGACACCTTTGAAGGTGTTTTCTATGTGTTTCTATGTGTTTTTGTTTGCCTGCCATTGGTTTTAACGGTGTTCGAAGGTGTTCGACGAACAGTTCGACGAACAGTTCGGCGAACACACGAGTGTTCGACGAACCGAACCGAACTCGAACACTACGGGGGTGGCTCAACACTCGTCCTGAGCCACACTCCATCCTTACCTGGAAGTGAGATATCACACCTCTGGGTGAGATGCAATACCTCTGTAGCGACCAAACTCTCGGGGTGCTACATATACATACATATATATATATATATATATATATGTTGCGGAATACCTAGACTAACAGGACGTTTAATGGACCCTCTTGTTATATGCACTGAAGTCTGAGACATACACTGCCTGCCTGCCTGCCTATTTGCTGCTATCAGCACTGATTATATGCAGCAGGAAGGACTGTTAGCTCAGATGGATATTATAGATACAGTATATGTTGTGGAATATCTATACTAACTCTAAATAAGCAAATCTCTCCCTGACTCAGCAGCAGCTCTCCTTACTCTGCCTGATTCCGGGGTAGACTGTGACGAGCATGGCGGCGCCCGTTCTTATGTACACCTGATGATGCTGTGCGGCCAGCCAATCACTGTAATGTCACAACCAACATGGCTATGGCATTACAGTGAGTGGCAGGCAATCCCTTCATGTTCATTGGCTCTCTAAAGTGCGCCAAACATGCAGGGAGGGGACCCGAGCTCCCGCCCGAGCAACCAGGAAATACTCGCAGAGCGCCGAGCATCTCAAGCAGTGAGATGCTTGGG
The DNA here is from genome assembly GCF_046119375.1 of Phyllobates terribilis. Taxonomy (NCBI): domain Eukaryota; kingdom Metazoa; phylum Chordata; class Amphibia; order Anura; family Dendrobatidae; genus Phyllobates; species Phyllobates terribilis. The sequence goes on from NW_027362764.1 coordinate 193,387,133, forward strand.
CGAATACCGAGCAGTGGTGAACACGTTCGCTCATCACTAGATGCAATCGTTTAATTCGATCCAAAGCACCTGAAATGAAAAAAATAAAGTTCTGGTTAGATAATTGATACTTAGGAAACCTATGGATAAAGTTAGCTGCCTTGATGTGCACAAAGGCAGTGCGCTCTCTCATCGGCAACAGTGCACATTGTAAGATGAACTGCCAACCTGCAGAGACCAGCAGCGCCTCTGCAATTGACGTAACTTGTGGGGGCCTTGGCTCGTCTCTGCAAGCCGGGTATTCGTCTTACAAGTTGAACTGACAGTGTGCTCTGATCTGTTGCTTGCTCATTTCTACTGATCTGAGCTGGCGAGAAAGCGCACTGTCTTTGTGTACAGCGCACAGTGCACATCATGCAGGGACTAGCACCTGAAATGAAGGTCACTGCTTATGCTTCGTTTCAGAGAGCCGGCAGAGGCTGGGGCAATGACCGCAGCTTTTTCCCCTGATAACGCTTTGAGTATCCCAGCATGCACTGTGATTTTCAAAAAAAAATATGTCACATTCCTGTAAGGAATCCTATAGAATGGAGGGATAGAAATGGAGATCAACTCATTGTGGCACCCTGCTACAACAGGTACCACAGGACCCAAAAGGGTGCATGGATGGACTTCTCCACAAGAGGCCCTCATTACAAACAGACACCTCCACCCTTCCACCTCAAACCACCAGAAGGAGCCTGTTAGGGATATATATATGGAGGGTGGAGTCAGGCAGCTCAGTTCAGCCAGAGAGTGTGCTGGCGCTTAGACCAGTGAAGAAGCAGCACGGGATTTGCTGTGTTCTGAGGGCCCCAGGCGTGGCCGAGGCAAGGAGAAAGGAGTTAAGGGGGCAGAGGAGCATCAAAGGCTTACCCAAGACATAATCCGGACACCGGGTCCGCGCCTACAGGGTCCTCTATACCCAGTAGGGATTACCGGCATACCAGGAGGATTACAGATGCCTGGTCGACCTGAAGCTAAATCCTTTACAGGACTAGGAACCATGAAGGCCCCGGCATCCATGGATAGTGGTTACCAGAGAAAGGTCCTACTAAAAAGCGACAGGTGAGAGAACGACACAACAGAAAAGCTAGGCCCAGTTGCAAGCTGGCCAGGTGCTTAGAGAGAGGGAGAAACGGACCAGGAGGCCTTATACCCGCTCACTGGGGAGAGTCCAGAAGTGCACCCTTGCTACCGAGTACCCTGGACCCTGGGGCTTCCAGGGTCACACGCTTATCCTCATTGTCCACATGGGTAAGCTTCATCTAATTTGAATATGACTGCATTTTTAATACACCAGATCTTTGGGTGGAGGGTGGTTTCACCTGCTAACCTACTGTGTACAGACAGGTTTGTGTAGATGGTCATTTGCTATTTATTGCTAACTTTTTTGATATTAGGCTGCTCTCCATCTGCTGTATGATGCTACTCTGTCAAACTTAATATTTACTGTTGTATCAAGGGCATGAGGATTTATGTACCCTTGCGGCTCTGTTGATGTGACTACTACCCCGAATGACTTACTATTTTTATATATATCTTTTGTATCTATATTTTAAATGATTGAATAAATATGTGTTTTTAATCACAAATATCTCTATTATTGAGTGGGAATTTACTCCGTATTCTTTGTAGGTTTGATTCTAATTGGGGTTCCCAGTGCACTATCTCTATATAGATTGCACAACGATGGCAGTTCGGTTCTATTGTTTATGTACCCTGGACCGTACCTGACATCCGCGCCAGTAAAGGTACTGAAGTGAATCTCCTGTCTCTGTCAGTTACTCCTGCTGTGCCATCTCTTCTGCACTACAACGCTCAGCATCACCATCTGCACCCACACTGCCCTGGGGCTGTGCTCTGCCTGTGGAGAGCTGCACTAACCCAGCTGCCCTAACACCTGCCCCGGAGGTCTGCAGCAGCGCTGGTACCCGTTACCAGAAACCACAGATGGCGTCACGAGACAAAAACTGTTACCAACCAAAAAAACCCCTTTTTCTAGAGAGACCCCACAGTACGGGCCCGGGAGCCGACTGCCGTGACATCCTAGACAAGGTAAAAGGCCCGGGTACCGAGTCCCCTATATCCCCCTGGGCGAGACATCATGAATAAATGATCTGACCTCACTGGTCTTTTGTTTTTGGCTCCTCCATCAGTTATCATTATGTATATGCAGCCATGTTTTATACTGAAGTGCCATACCTATAAGTATGTAATGTTCTATATTGTATGTATATATCACCCATTATATATTTAGTCTCACGCTCTCCACTTACCTACTCACACTCCAGTTCTCACTCTCCTCAGTGACTTCATCCTGTTCTTCCTCACTCTCATCTTCCTCACTATTGGACACATAAAATAAGTCATACAAATCATATATAATCTACTTTGACATCCAGAGGACACAGGGTTATATGAAGACTGGGATAGTATATCCTGAATAAAGAGTTCTGGTTAACCACTTACTGAGTGTGTACTATATCTGTATGGAGCGGGCTCGAGAGTTGAGTCTGCTCCCTGCTGAGCCGGTGATGGCTCTGTTACATAGCTGGCACCCAACAGTAACTGATGTAATTGGAGCTAGCTGCGATCGCATTAGTTTAACCCTTTAAATGCAGCTGTGAAGTATGACAGCAGCATTAAAAAGGGGCTTTAACCTGGCGGCTGTCACTTTGCATGCCCATCAGCTTCTCACGCAAAGCGATCATAGGGTGCCAATTGAAAGACATTGCAGCTAGGGGTGTACTGGAGGCCTCCACTTCTGCCATGTGTGATCTCCTACGAAACCCAGCTTGAACCTTCTTCAGTCTATACTCAAAACAAGTCATTCATCAGTTACTATTAAACATCTACAATCATATACAGCCAATAATATCTACAGTTGTGCTCAAAAGTTTACATACCCCGGCAGAATTTTTCCTTTCTTGGCCTTGTTTCAGAGAATATGAATGATAACAAAAAAATGTTTTCTCCACTCATGGTTATTGGTTGGGTGAAGCCATTTATTGTCAAACTACTGTGTTTTCTCTTTTTAAATCTTAATGACAACCAAAAACATATCCAAATGACCCTAATCAAAAGTTCACATACCCTGGTGATTTTGGCCTGATAACATGCACATAATTTGACACAAATGGGTTTGAATGGCTACTAAAGGTAACATCCTCACTTGTGACCTGTTTGCTTGCAATCAGTGTGTGTGCAAAAAAGCTGACTTAGCTTCTGGGATTCAGACAGACTCTTGCATCTGTCATCCAGCCACTGACGTTTCTGGATTGTGTGTCATGGGGAAAGCAAAAGAATTGTCAACGGATCTACGGGAAAAGGTAGTTGAACTGTATAACACAGGAAAGGGATGCAAAAAAATATCCAAAGAATTGATAATGCCAGCCAACAGCGTTCAAACTGTGATTAACAAATGGAAAATCAGGGGCTCTGTAAAAACCAAACCACGGTCAGGTAGACCAACAAAACTTTCGGTCACAATTGCCAGGAAAATTGTTTGGGATGCAAAGAAAAACCGACAAATAACATCAGCTGAAATTCAGGACTTTCTGAAAACTAGTGGTGTGGCTGTTTCAAGATGCACAATAAGGAGGCAATTGAAGAAAAATGGGTTGCATGGTCGAGTCGCCAGAAGAAAGCCATTACTGCGCAAATGCCGCAAAGTATCTTGCCTACAATACGCCAAACAGCACAGAGACAAGCCTCAAAACTTCTGGAACAAGGTAATTTGGAGTGATGAGACCAAAATTGAACTTTTTGGACACAACCATAAACGTTACATTTGGAGAGAGGTCAACAAGGCCTATGATGAAAGGAACATCATTCCTACAGTAAAGCATGGAGGTGGATCGCTGATGTTTTAGGGATGTGTGAGCTACAGGAAACTTGGTAAAAGTTGAAGGAAAGATGAATGCAGCACGTTATCAGCAAATACTGGAGGCAAATTTGCACTCATCAGCCCGGAAGCTGCGCATGTGACATACTTGGACGTTCCAACATGACAGCAATCCAAAACACAAGGCCAAGTCGACCTGTCATTGGCTGCAGCAGAACAAAGTGAAAGTTCTGGAGTGGCCATCTCAGTCTTCTCACTTCAATATCAGTGAGCCATTCTGGGGAGATCTCAAGCGTGCAGTTCATGCTAGACAGCCCAGGAATTTACAGGAACTGGAGGCTTTTTGCCAAGAAGAATGGTCAGCTTTACCATCTGAGAAATTAAAGAACTTCATCCACAACTACCACAATAGACTTCAAGCTGTCATTGATGTTAGAGGGGGCAATACACAGTATTAAGAACTGGGGTATGTGAACTTTTGATCAGGGTAATTTGGATGTTTTTGGTTGTCATTAGTGTTGAGCCACCCCCGTAGTGTTCGAGTTCGGTTCGGTTCGTCGAACACCCGTGTGTTCGCCGAACTGTTCGTCGAACTGTTCGTCGAACACCTTCGAACACCGTTAAAACCAATGGCAGGCAAACAAAAACACATAGAAACACATAGAAAACACCTTCAAAGGTGTCCAAAAGCTGACAAACTGCTCAGAAGACATAACTAACACATGGAAAAGTGACAAGTACATATAGTCATGCGAAAAGAAAAGAGGTGGAGGAGTAAAAGGAGGGGGAGACACAGATATAGGCATGTCATGTCCTTCTAAAATCCAAAAAGTGAGAAGCCGACACGGCCAGTTCGTTCCTGCCCGTGCCACCTCCGTGTCGCCGAGTTTGTGCCAGAGCCGCGGTGGACCCTGACGGCCAGCCCCCCTCTCCCAATACTGGTGCCCCTCCGCTGGTTGGTCAAGCTCCCCCGCGGTGGGGGGGTAACATATGCAGAAGAAAGACCAACTTCCAGCCAAACTAAGATGTCGACTTCTTTTCGTGGACAATGTGATACGATCCCTTTCTTACAGACACGCCCATCGCTACAAATTCCAGATGAGGCAGAAAAACAGCAGGTGCTTCAGCGGATATCAAGTGCTCCTTCAAGTGGGCTATCCTCCACCTCAATTTCAACATCACAAATACTCCAGTCCTCAGAGGTGTCACCCCAATCGCACTTGCTTCCTCACAGCTCCCAAGTCTCCAGCTGCCCGTCTGAGTATGGGGTAACACAGATGGTTGAGTCTGCAGAGCTGTTTACTCATACTATAGCCTGGGAAACGGAGGTCTGCTCCAGAGCTTCTGTTAATCCAGACGAGGAAATGATCTGCACTGATGCCCAGAATCTTTATAAGTCGGATCCAGGACCAGATGAAGAAGGTTCTGAGCATAATGTGGACCCTCGTTCCCAAACTGTCACTCCTGTTGGTGGAGACAATGATGAAGACGATGATGAGACTCAAATACCTGATTGGAGCGACAACTTGACTTTTCGGTCAGGGCAGGAAGAGGTTGGCTTTGAGGACGACGGGTGTGATAACACACAGGGTGATGATGACGAGGTTGGAGATCCCACTTACTGTTAACCCACAGTCAGCCAGTCGATGAGGTCAACGGAGGAGGTGGAGGAGGATGTGACTAGCCCAGGGGATGGGAATGACTCGGTACCCGGGCCTTTGCCTGGCCTTGGGGATGTCGCGGTGGTCGGCTCCCTGGCCCGTACCCTGGGGTCACTCTTTTAAAGAGTGGATAATTGTTAATTTTATAAGAGTTCGTGACGCCACCTGTGGTATCTGGTGAGAAGCACCAGCGCTGCAGCAGTCCACTGAGACCCGTGATAAGGCAGCTCGATGGTATAGCTCCCCACAGGTGGAGCTAGGTCTCAGAGCAGCTTATGCAGGGGGAATGCAGGACAGGCGAGACCCAGCTGGGTCAGAGCAAGAACGGGAATGGACACGGTAGTCACTTCAGTACCTTTTACTGGAGGAAATTTAGGCACATCCCGGAGCACTGTAGGGTGAAGGGTGAATATCAGGATCCTCCCCAATGAGCGGGTGTAGGGCCTCCTGTTTCTTGCCTCTGCGTAGTAAGTTTCTGACCTGCCTGGAGCTAGGCCTAACTTTGTCTCTGTCCTGCGCTGGCTGACCTTGTGGTAGGGCCTTCTCTTGGAGTTCACGCTCCCACTATGCGGGAAACCAAGCAATGTGAACTGAGGTCTAAGATGGTAGACATGCAAGAAATAGGAGCATGTTCACACTAGCAAAAAGAAGCAAAACCTACAAAAGACAAAAATATATCTCATACCCTACCATCATTATATATAAATGTAAAGCAAAGTTGCATAATAAATATAGGGTACTTAGTGAACTATTTTTGATCAAAAAAAGTATACAAGCCGTCCCACCAGCGGCAAGGTGACCCTAAATTGGGACGGTACCTATACTGCCTATATTAAAAACCTTACTGTATATCAAAGTTGAAGTAATGCATATAAAAGGGTAGACAAATAGGACCGGGTCCCAACTCCAGACCACCCAGGCCCGTGGTAAGCTACATATATACCAATCAGCTCAACAAAGGGGATGCCACACCCTTAAATTGCACAGAATGCAAACAAGACAAAAAACCAAGCAATGTGAACTGAGGTCTAAGATGGTAGACATGCAAGAAATAGGAGCATGTTCACACTAGCAAAAAGAAGCAAAACCTACAAAAGACAAAAATATATCTCATACCCTACCATCATTATATATAAATGTAAAGCAAACCCTATATTTATTATGCAACTTTGCTTTACATTTATATATAATGATGGTAGGGTATGAGATATATTTTTGTCTTTTGTAGGTTTTTCCACTATGCGGGGCCTAAGCGTCTCCTGGCTCTGTTACGTATCAGCACCTTAGCGATCCTGGGACTTGTAGTTCTCCAGGGATTCCGGTTATGCCTTACTGAATCTAGCTAGCAGGAGCCTCGTGCTCCACTGCTGAACTATTAACTGAGTTCTCTAGACTAGACTGAGCTCCACTGCAGACTGACCTCTCTTAGACTTCTCTACTGCAGGAACTCTTCAGAGGAACTGAACTGCCTAGCTCCACCTTCCCTATTTATATCCCTAACGGGCTCCCTCTGCTGGTCTGAGGTGGAAGGTGGAGATGTGTGAATGTTTATGGGGGCCTCTTGTGGAGGATTCCATCAATACACTCTTCGAGGATCTGTGATACCAAGCACAGCGGGGCGTCACAGATGCTATTGACGACGAGGTTAGGTTGTGCCTTCCTGGACAGAGACGGAGTACTGGAAGCACGTCAACAACTGCATCCTCAACTACAACTCTGCCTCTGACCACAAGTCGTAGTGGCTCTTCAGGTCGCATGGGCTCTAAGCCTTGCATAGCATGGGCATTTATTCAGAATGATAAGGATGACGCAACTCGTGTTATCTGTAATATTTGTCACCAAAAGCTAAGTAGAGGCCAAAAAATCCATAGTTTGAGTACTTCATGCATGTACCGTCACATGGATATGAAGCATAAGTTGCAGGGGGAAGCTCACTGTGCTACAATGCGGCCTAGCAGGCTGGGCCAACCACCGTCTGCCCCGTCTTGTGCATCCGCGGCCTCTTCATCCTCTGTGACTGGGGGGACAGCAGTCACACATGTTTTTGGACGCAGACCTGCCACCTCTTTACCTGCAACAGCCAGTGTGATTGGCAGGTCGTCAGTTCATTGGGAAGTGGAAACACCTGCTGGTGTTGAGCGCTCTCTTTGGATCAAGGCAACCTAACATGTCCGCCTGCATCTTCCTCACAGACCGGCAGTTTGCCGGGGACACCCTACTCAACCCCGTCTAAGCACAACAGCCAGCCCTCGGTCCCTCAGATGTGGAAAAGTAAAAGACCATTTCCTCCTAGCCATGAGAAAGCTAAGAGGTTGAATTTCACCATCTGCAAGCTCTTGGCTGCAGAAATGCTGCCTTTCCGCTCGGAGGACACAGTGGATTTTCGAGACCTTATGTCCGTCGCAGTGCCCCAGTACCAGATGCCCAGTCGGCACTACTTCTCAAAGAAAGGTGTGCCTGCGCTCCACCAGCATGTCACACACAACATCACCGCTTCTTTGAGAGACTCTGTGTGTGACAGGGTGCATTTCACCACAGACACTTGGACGAGTAGGCATGGACAGGGGCGTTACATGTCGCTGACTGGGCACTGGGTAACTATGGTGACAGCAGGACAAGGGGCTGCTGTCCAAGTCTTACCGTCCCCACGAGTTGTGCGTCAATCCTCTTTATCTCGAAGTTCCTCCACTGCTTCTGCCTCCTCAACCTCCTCTCGGTCCTCCACCTGCACCCAAAGCCTGTCTGGTAATGCCACCTGCTTTCTAACTGCGCAGAAGGAATCCTGCACACCTCCTTACTATGCTGGCAGCAGGGCTCAAGGCATCAGTGTTTACTTTGAAATGTCTGGGAAATGTGAGTCACACAGCTGAGGAGTTGTGGTCAGCTCTGGAGACCCTGTTTCATGAATGGTTGTCTCCACTGGACCTGCAACCAGGGAAGGCCGTGTGCGACAATGCTGCAAAATTGGGTGCGGCCCTTCGCCGGGGCAATGTCACACACGTGCCTTGTATGGCTTACGTGTTGAACCTGGTTGTCCATAAATTGTTAGCCCACTATCCCGGACTAGATGGCCTTCTGCAGAGGGCACGGTCGCTGTGTGCTCACTTCTGCCATTCGCATCCCGCAGCTCAATGACTTACATCTCTACAGAAGTCGTTGGGCCTGCCAGTTCACCGGCTGAAATGCGATGTGCCGACACGATGGAATTGAACTCTGACCATGTTGCAGCGACTGTGGCAGCACCGACAAGCCCTGGTGCAATACGTTCTGACGTATAGCCTGGGCCAACGAGATCCAGAGGTGGGGCAAATCACGCTGCAGGAGTGGTCTCAGATCAGGGACCTATGAAGTTGACGCGCCCCCTGGGCCGTGGGGTACCCTGAGCCGGGCCGGTAGACGCTGGGTGTTGTAGTCACTGTGGCGGTGACCCGGTCCGTGATCCAGGGCGGTCAATCCATGGGTAATTTGTATATATGGGTTTTATAATGTCCGACTACGCCACCTCTGGAGTGGGGCAAAAGGGGCCGCCGCTGCGGAACAGTCCTCTGAAGCTGGTGGTTTTGTAACAATGGTATTATTACTCACCACAGGAAGAGTGTAGCTTCAGGGCAGTGTGGGTGGATGATGGTGGTTGTAGTGCAGGGAGTCAGTAATGAACACAGAGTCCGTGTGATGCAGTCCCAAGATCTTTACTCACGGTTGTTGCAGTCCAAATTACAGGTACCAGAGCAATCTCACCCGTCGTGCTGTGCGTACTCAGTGAGGGGCTCAGTCCAACCCCACATAGCTCCGGAGTACTTAGCAGGACCCCCTTCTGTGTGTCCTTTCTCTGGCCTTCTCCCTGCACCTCACACCCAGTGACACTTCTATCTGGTATCCTCGGGCCTTGGCGGTCGACTTGTGTTCCGTCCCCTGGGTCCTATGTGGCTACCTTCTTAGTGAGACTGGTGTGGACTTTTACCTGCAGTACATGAAATGCTGCAGCCTCCGGTTTCTAGTTGAGCCTTGCTGTTTCTCCGCTAGTTGAGGGATCTTTTCCCCTTATCTGGCCTGACCCCTCTACCTCCTGGTAGCAGCAGGAGTACGGGTGGCCTTCTGCACGGCGTGTAGCCCTAGGGTCCCTTCGGTTCCTGGAGCCTTCCTGCTCCCACTCCTCTCTTCTCTCCTTCAGTCCTGGGCCTCCCAGGCTAGGCCCGCCTCTGGAGCAGAGCTCATGCCGAGCCTCTGCTCCTGTCACTTTTCCTCCTCTGACTGGCTTGCTCTTTCTAAGATGGCTTCCTATTTATACTCTCCCTGTCATGTGCTCCGCTAAGCTGCTCCCCTAAGCACCCACTACATAGGACCCTCCCACCGGCTAGGGACCTGGGACTGTGCTCTCCCTTAGGAGCAATCTCGCCCTACCCCCACTGCGGGTATGTGTTGGATGCAGGATTTAGGGTCCCGAGCCATATGCCTTCCTTACCTGAGGGTGAGATACCACACCTCTGGGTGAGATGCAGTAACTCTGTGGCGACTGAACCCTCAGGGGCGCCACACACCCTTCTGCACAGTTTTGAAATGGCGACGAAGATGTTTAGTGCTAACGACGATGCCATTATCAGCATGACTATTCCGGTGATTTACATGCTGGAGCACACATTAAACAGAATTCAGAGTCAGGTGGTGGGACAAGAGGAGGTGGAGGAAGTAGAGAAGGAGTCGTATGCGGAAGGGATAACATCTCCAAGGTCCAGACGGTTGGCAGCACCAAGGCGGCAGGCATGGGAGGGTGGGGGAGAGGGATTAACCAGGGCGCATGGTAGCAGCCAAACTGTTGAGGAAGGTGCAGGAGCCGAGGAAGAAGTGGAGGACGAACTGGCGATGGGCATGGAAGACTCATCAGATGAGGGAGACCTTGATCACATTTCTGTTGTGCGAGGTTGGGGGGAGAGGGCAGAGGAAGGAAGCATGATTCTTACCTCGCTACCAACACAACAAGGACTTGGTCCTCCTGGATGCGCAAGACACATGAGTGCCTTCTTGCTGCACTACCTGCAACATGACCCTCAGATTGTCAGAATTCGAAGTAATCGGACTACTGGGTTGCCACACTCTTAGATCCCCGGTACAAAAGTAAATTTGCCTAAATAATTCCTGCCATAATAAGGGATTGACGCATGCAGGAGTATCTGCAGACGCTGTTGCAGAATCTTACATGTGCTTTTCCACAAAACACCAGTGGTGCACGTAGTGAATCTCACAGTTCTAACTTGCCAACCGTGGGACTGTCGAGTCTTCATCACTCAAACCGTAACAGTAACACAGCATCTGCTGGTAACAGCAATTTTGTGGAATCGTTTCACCACTTTTTTAGACCATCCTTTGCAAGGCCACAGGAGACAAGAAGTCTGACACATAGTCAATGCCTAGAGAGGATGGTGCAGGAGTATCTCCAAGTGAACATCGAAGCCATGACTGTGTCACTGGACCCTTGCTCATTTTGGTATTCCAATCTGGAAAAATGGCCGGAGCTCGCCACTCACGCCTTGGAGATCTTGTCATGCCCTGCAGCCAGTGTTCTCTCTGAACGTGTGTTTAGCGCTGGTGGTGGTGTGCTGACAGATAAGCGCACGCGTCTGTCCACTGAGAATGTAGACAGACTCACGTTCATAAAGATGAACAAATCATGGATTCGCAAGGACTTTTCTACCCCTGTGTTATCCTTGGGAGACTAAAACCTTGAGGATTTGGTAAAATCACCTCACCAACCTTTTTAAGCAACTGTGGGGCAATTGATGCCACTTAACCCTAGAACGCATGACCATAAAAATCTACACTTTCATATACCTGGGGCCTTTTAGGCCCGTGTGCAAATAAAATGGAATAACTCAAACTCAAATGACAAACAACTATATACATGAAGAATACCTAGAGTTTCAAAATTCTAACTAAATTAATCTTGCAGAAAATAGAAAACAATTAACAGGGCGGGCCTGCGAGGCCCCAGGTATGCGTTCTAGGGTTAAGTGGTGTCTGTGCCACAATTTTGGGAAAAAATGGAGACTCTTTTTGGAGTCCCCTTGCTGTGTCTTACGTGACGTTGGCATCGTCAATTCCAGGTGGGTTGGGTCGCTCCCCCCCCCCTTTTAACTGTAAGAAACTACATACACTATGGCTTGGGGTAACACAGATGGTTGAGTCTGAAGAGCTGTTTACTCAGAGGTCAGCTCCAAATCTTCAGTGTCTGCTAGTCAGCGTAGAATTTTTAACTGCATCTAGCCTAGGCAATACTTTGGGCGTAGTAGCCCAGCTGCGAAGCAAGCTGCACCGCCTGTGTATCTAATAAGAATTTTTAAATGCATCTAGCCTAGGCAGACTGTGGGGACCCCCAACCAAACCCAGACGCTCAGCCCCCCTACCGCCCCCCTTTCCTTGACAATACAATAATGTAACTCTTACAACTGGATGGGTGAGGATCGGTCACAGCTTTATTAACTCTTTATACTCATTCCATTAGAAAGGCATTTTATTTCTAAAATAATTCAGCTTGTTGCAGCATGCCCTGGGTCTCCACTCTGGCAAGTTGGCCAACAAGTGTAACTCTCCAACATGTCCTTTCTATTTCCAGGCCACGGAGGATCCTGTGTACTCATATGCAGGACTCTGACCCCCACCCATCACTCTTAACGCTTGTTCCACTCTGTCCTGGAGTCCTGACAGGAATATGTCCAGTACAATATCCATTAAGTGAACAACGTCGGGCCGTATGAGGCCTGCTTTATCTCCTTCCAGTTGTCAGTGTCGTACCACTACACTGCCTCTGTCTCTTCTAAATTTTGCCATCCGAATATTTATTACCCGCCTTGTCCGTTCGATGGCCGTGATGTCTCGCGCACCTTGCCATACTGCTATCGGCACAATCTCTGACCATACTATAGCTAGTTTTGTGAAAAATTCTCTGAAGCGCTCAGTGTCTAGTTTCATTATTGCCATTAGTTATGCGCTCTTGTGATGACCTAGGTTGTTTCCCCGGCCTGTATAACTAAGATGACCGGACATCTTGCCTCTCTCCCTACCTTGATTACCTCCATTCGTACCTGTGGCCATAGCAGGCCTCTAATACCTCTCTAGTTGAAATATGTGTTATGAAACTCTAATTTCCTCCCGCCTGGGCAGACTTTCGCCCTTTTTTCTGCCCAATACATATACGAGTGGCCTATCACCCACACTGTTGGCTTAGCGTCACCTGTAAAAGAAACAAACCACGTTAGGATAACAAGTCCGGTCTTATGTATCTTGCCAAACACGTGGATCGCCATCTCCCTATCCTCTGAACTTCCGTTTCTGACAGTCCTGCTCTTGCTGCTTCCGTGGCCGCGCCTATGCGGAATGAGTGTGTCCCGTAATCTTTGGGGTGGTTCCCTGCCAATGTTATGCATTTATTAAATATAGCTTGGAACTGGTATCTTGATAATGGCATTCCATCAATGTGTGATAGGAAGAAATTACTTTGTGATCTGATGGTTAGATATGTTTTTACTATTGTTACCCGACTCAGTGTACCGTTTGTGGGTTGTAGAAGTACCCAAGTGCCCCTGCCCGCTGGAACCGTTTTCGATTTGTGTATGCGTAGACGTATTGCATTATTGGCTATGACTACGTCCTGGTGTAATAAGCCTCCACTGGTGGTAATTTTGGATTGAGGGACTAATTCGCTTATGCATAGCGCCCCGAAGAAGGCGATCACAAATGCAGTAGACAGTAGTGTTGCTTCACATTGTGAGTGTCATGTTAATGGTGTTAGGGATATGATGTGAGAAATCAGTTTTAGTGACACGGGACGGGTCGTCTACACTCCTGACTTTGCTGACCCCTTTTCCACCCTTTTATGGATTGTCTGATGATGAACCTTTGTCACATCTCCCCAATTCAGTAGTTGGAAGTGAAATGCTACTCCGGTCAGACACCGCTGCGCTGACGCCCCTGATATGCCCCTCATAATTAGCTGGTGGAGAAATTCTATGGTGACTTGTGATCTGGCTTGTTCACATTGGTCAACCCGTCTGCCTGCTACTAGTCGTGTCCACTCTTCCATGCCTTACCGTATGCTTGCCACGTCGACGGGGCAACTGACGCTCTGATTAATGGCATCATCTATTCGCCACTAGATCCCATAGGGAAGGTGGGCAACTGTTGCCCGATGGGTGGGCGTTGTGGAAGAGCTCTGTGAAAATCTGCCAATTGAATTGTTATAAAGCGTTAGCAGCAGCTTTAGACCCCTCAGCATAGTGGCTAGCGTGGACCCATACATTGTGTTTTAGGCACAGGAATCCTAGCCTGGGTAGTAGGCCTAGCACTGGGAGAGACGATGATGCCATCTTATTAATGCTGTGCGCTAGGCTGGTGTTTTTTGTTATGAAGCGTATATTTTTGTAAGCCAGGCGCGCGCCCCATATTTCTATTGCTACCACTATTGGGAAGAAAGATTATTTTAAGGGCTAGATGCAGATAAAAATTATTATTAATTTAAAAGCTGGTGGAGCTTGGTATAGATGGCCTAATACAATGAGTTCCACACACTGCTAGAAGGCCAAATATTTTTTCAGAGCTAGATGCAGATAAAAATTATTTTTAATTTGCAACCTGATGGAGGTCAGTATACATGGACTAAAAGTGAAAGTCCCACACACTGCTAGAAGGCCAAATATTTTTTCAGAGCTAGATGCAGACAAAAAATTATTTTGAATTTGCAGCCTGATGGAGGTCAGTATATATGGACTAATAGAGAAAGTCCCATACACTGCTAGAAGACCAAATATTTTTTCAGAGCTAGATGCAGATAAAAATTATTTTTAATTTGCAACCTGATGGAGGTCAGTATAGATGGACTAATAGAGAAAGTCCCACACACTGCTAGAAGGCCAAATATTTTTTCAGAGCTAGATGCAGAAAAAAATATATTCAATTTGCAACCTGATGGAGGTCAGTATAGATGGACTAATAGAACAAGTCGCACACACTGCTAGAAGACCAAATATTTTTTCAGAGCTAGATGCAGATAAAAATTATTTTTAATTTGCAACCTGATGGAGGTCAGTATAGATGGACTAATAGAACAAGTCCCACACACTGCTAGAAGGCCAAATATTTTTTCAGAGCTAGATGCAGATAAAAATTGTTTTTAATTTGCAACCTGATGGAGGTCAGTATAGATGGACTAATAGAGAAAGTCCCACACACCGCTAGAAGGCCAAATATTTTTTCAGAGCTAGATGCAGAAAAAAATTATATTCAATTTGCAACCTGATGGAGGTCAGTATAGATGGACTAATAGAACAAGTCGCACACACTGCTAGAAGGCCAAATATTTTTTCAGAGCTAGATGCAGATAAAAATTATTTTGAATTTGCAACCTGATGGAGGTCAGTATAGATGGACTAGTAGAACATGTCCCACACACTGCTAGAAGGCCAAATATTTTTTCAGAGCTAGATGCAGATAAAAATTATTTTGAATTTGCAACTGTTATGTTCTGCTACCAGAGCTAAGGAAAGAGAGGAGATCTGTCCCTACGATAGAACTCAGCTTTATCCCTATGATGTAACAGGGGACCTGATCCTGCGATCAGACCTGCTAAAGTCCTAAGCTAGTCTGTACGGAGACCTATAGATGTGGGGAAGGAATCCCTACAAGTACTAAGGACTGGGAGGAAAACAGGACACCTCCTAACAGAAATAGTAACAGACAGACAAACAAACAAAATATATAGAACACTGAGGTCCGTAGACCAAGCAAACTAACAGAGTTAGATACAGAGCACAGGCTAGCTAGAAAGTAGTTATACAATGAAGTCCAGCAAAGCCAGAAGGGCGGAGCAGGATTAAATAGGCCAACAAGGTCATGTGACCAGCAAAGGAAAAAACCTAAGAGCAAGGTTCTAACAGTACCCCCCCTTCTAAGAGGATCCTCCGGATCCCCTAGGACCAGGCTTATCAGGAAATCTCCTGTGAAACGCTCTGATAAGTCTGGACGCGGAAACATCATCTGACCTCACCCAAGAGTTATCCTCGGGTCCGAAACCTTTCCAGGCCACAAGATACTGCAAACTACCTCTATACCGTCTAGAGTTAAGGATGCGAGAAATTTCATATTCCCCGTCCTCCACCACCGGAGGAACAGAGGCAGAGGCGTCACCATCCGACACAACAGCTTTTTTTAACAGAGAGACATGAAATACCGGATTAATTCTCCAGTAGGTAGGAACCTCCAACCTAACAGCAGATTGGTTGACAACCTGAAGCACCTTAAAGGGCCCTACAAACTTGGGACCCAATTTCTTAGAAGGAATCCTCAACCGCAGATTCCTAGAGGACAACCAAACCATGTCACCAACAGCGAACAAAACCTCCTGTCGTTTCCTATCAAAGTAGTCTTTAGATTTTCTGTTGGCCTCCTGAAGATTACCACGCACATCCGTCCAAACTCTCTCCAAATCACCGGAAAAATTCTCCTCCTCAGGCACGGCAGATCCCAACTTGGAGAACGACCCAAATGACAGATGTCTCCCAGAACAACAAAAAAAAGGCGAACAACCAGCAGAAGAAGATGTATGATTGTTCAGAGCAAATTCAGCAAGTGGCAGAAACTCAGACCACCCCTCTTGATTGTCTGCCACAAAACAACGCAAGAACTGCTCAACATCCTGGTTTTTCCTTTCTGTCTGGCCATTAGATTCAGGATGATATCCGGACGAGAACGATAAATGAACTCCCAACCTGTCACAAAAGGCACGCCAAAAACGAGCCACGAACTGAGGACCCCTATCAGAAACAATGTCAGTAGGAACGCCATGAAGTCTGACAATTTCCTTGACAAAGGCCTTAGCGAGAGTTTTAGCGCAGGGCAGTTTGACGAAGGGAACCAAGTGACACATCTTGCTAAAACGGTCCACGACCACCCAGATGACAGTAAAACCCTCAGAGGGGGGAAGGTCAGTTATAAAGTCCATAGCCAAATGTGTCCAAGCAGCACTGGGAACCTCCAAAGGACAAAGCAACCCCGCAGGAGTATGTGAGGACTTAGATCTAGCACATATAGTACATTGACGCACCCACTTAATGACTTCCTTCTGCCATCCAGGCCACCAAAAACTGCGACCCACCAGTCTCTTGGTCTCAGAGATTCCGGGATGACCTGCCAACCGAGATTCGTGACACTCAACAAACAAATCTCTCCTAAAGGTCCCAGGCACAAACAACCTCCCATGAGGAGTGTTAGATGGGGCATTCTCCTGTGCTTTAAGAATCTCATCTTCCAAAACGGAGTCCAAAGCAGCTATCACAACACCTTCTTGTAAAATGTTCTCCTCTTTCTCAGCACTGACTATGGGAGAAAAACTGCGAGACAAGGCATCCGCCTTAACATTCTTAGTACCAGGGATGTAAGTAACGGAGAAATTAAACCGCGAGAAAAACAGTGCCCACCTAGCCTGACGGGCATTCAGGCGCTTGGCAGCATCAAGATATATCACATTTTTATGATCCGTAAGAACCTGAACGGGAAATTCCGCACCTTCCAAGAAGTGGCGCCAGTATTCAAATGCGAGTTTAATAGCCAATAATTCCCGATTACCAATATCGTAATTCAGTTCAGTCTCCGAAAAAATTTTGAAAAAAAGGCACAGGGATGTAATCCATCCCTGTTATCCTGAGACAATACTGCGCCAACCCCCATAGAGGAAGCATCAACCTCAACCAAAAACGGCTTAGTCACATCAGGCTGCATAAGGATGGGAGCAGAGGTGAACCTCTCCTTGAGATACACAAAAGCTTCAATAGCCTCAGAAGACCACTGAACCGCATCAGCACCTTTCCTGGTGAGATCGGTCAGAGGTTTGACAATACTAGAAAAATTTTTTATGAATTTTCTGTAATAATTGGCGAAACCTAAAAACCTCTGTATCGATTTCAAACCAATAGGCCTAGGCCATTCCTGTACAGCTTGAACTTTAACCGGGTCCATCTCAAAACCTTCGCTGGAGATAATGTAACCCAAAAAACTAATTCTCTGTACAGCGAACTCACATTTCTCCAGCTTAGCAAAAAGCGAATTGTCCATTAACAACTGTAATACCTCACGTACGCTCCGCCAATGAGACTCCAGATCCGGCGAATAAATCAAAATGTCATCCAAATACACAACCACATTTTTGCCGATCAAAGGTCTAAGGATGTCATTAATAAGATTCTGAAAAAATGCAGGAGCATTAGTAAGACCAAAAGGCATAACCAGATTCTCAAAATGACCCACAGGAGTGTTAAAAGCAGTCTTCCATTCGTCACCCTCCTTCATGCGCAACAGATTGTATGCCCCCTTAAGGTCAATTTTAGAGAACCACTTGGCCCCCATTAACTGGTTAAATAAATCAGGAATCAATGGCAGTGGGTAAGGATTGCGTACAGTAATTTTGTTAATCTCACGAAAATCCAGACAAGAACGTAAACCGCCGTCCTTTTTTTTTACAAAAAAAAATCCAACCGCCACAGGAGACTTAGAAGGCCTAATGTGACCGGCGGCCAAACTTGTCTGTACGTATTCCTCCAAAGCCTTCCTCTCAGGAATAGTAAGGTTAAATAAATGACTTTTAGGAAGAGTCGCTCCAGGGACAAATTCAATAGAACAATCATAGTCTCTATGGGGAGGCAAAACCTGCGATTCCTTCTCAGAAAAAACTCTCCAAAAATCCTGAATAGGAACAGGCAATTCTCCCCTATCCACAGCAGCAATGCGCCCGTTACAACACTTGTCATAACATTTATGGCTCCAGGATTTAATTTCACTGGTAGACCAATCCAGTACAGGATTGTGAAATTTTAACCAAGGCAATCCCAATATTACTGGAGAAGGCAAGTTATTCAAAACTACCAAATCCAATTTCTCATGGTGAACACCATTAATAGTGAGAGGAAATTCACAGACCTTGAGAGTAATATTCTTCAAAGGGGAACCATCCACAGAAACCACAGCAATGGGGGATGATAAAGGTTCGGGTTTTAAATTGAGTCTTTCCAAGAATCCCCCATCAATTACATTCAGAGTAGACCCACAATCGACAAACACCCGAAATTCCATTAATTTTTCCTGAGCAATCGTGGAAGCAGCTAAAAATACACCCTTGGAATTTAAACAGGCAATACGGGCATGACTGACCATTTTTTTTTCTTTCTTCATACGAAGCTCACAGCCTTTAATCAAATGACCAGATTTTCCGCAATAGAAACACAAGCCTTCAAAAAATCTACGGTCTTTTTCTTGAGAGCGGGGTGCCACCGATCCAATCTCCATCGGTTCACCACTGTTAGTACACACATTCTCATAACCAGAAACTGACATAGCAGAGGATTTGCTCTCATTAACCCTTGCACGCAGTCTCCTATCCACCCGTATAGCTAATTGCATAGCCTGTTGCAAATCTTCAGGTGTAGGATAAGCAATTAGCAGGTCTTTAACCCTTTCATTGTGCCCAGCAAGAAATAGACTTTTCAGAGCAGAATCGTTCCACCCTGTTTGAGTAGACCATCGACGGAAATGAGTACAATATTTTTCCACATTACCTGATCCCTGTATCAAACGTCTTAACTCAGTCTCAGCTGATGCGACACGGTCAGGATCATCATATAATAGTCCCAAAGCAGAAAAAAAACTATCCACTGAACTGAAGCATGTATCACTAGGTTGCAAAGAAAAGGCCCACTCCTGAGGCTCTTTGCGCAAAAGTGACATTATGAACCCTATGCGCTGGGATTCATCCCCAGAGGACTTGGGTCTCAAACGAAAATACAATAAGCAAGCATTTTTAAATGAAAAAAATTCTCGGTGTTCACCAAAAAATAAATCCGGCAAACATACCTTAGGCTCCAAGAAATGTGCTCCAGGACAGTTACTCACGTGCTGACGGAGCTCGGCCACCTCCAGAGAGAGTCCCTGCAGGCGATGAGCCAAATCCTGAACCGACACCATGATGGAACAGAAAAATCTTTCCTTAGAGAATTTGCAGGCTGGACTTACTGTTATGTTCTGCTACCAGAGCTAAGGAAAGAGAGGAGATCTGTCCCTACGATAGAACTCAGCTTTATCCCTACGATGTAACAGGGGACCTGATCCTGCGATCAGACCTGCTAAAGTCCTAAGTTAGTCTGTACGGAGACCTATAGATGTGGGGAAGGAATCCCTACAAGTACTAAGGACTGGGAGGAAAACGGGACACCTCCTAACAGAAATAGTAGCAGACAGACAAACAAACAAAATATATAGAACACTGAGGTCCGTAGACCAAGCAAACTAACAGAGTTAGATACAGAGCACAGGCTAGCTAGAAAGTAGTTATACAATGAAGTCCAGCAAAGCCAGAAGGGCGGAGCAGGATTAAATAGGCCAACAAGGTCATGTGACCAGCAAAGGAAAAAACCTAAGAGCAAGGTTCTAACAGCAACCTGATGGAGGTCAGTATAGATGGACTAATAGAGAAAGTCCCATACACTGCTAGAAGGCCAAATATTTTTTCAGAGCTAGATGCAGATACAAATTATTTTTAATTTGCAACCTGATGGAGGTCAGTATAGATGGACTAATAGAGAAAGTCCCACACACTGCTAGAAGGCCAAATATTTTTTCAGAGCTAGATGCAGAAAAAAATTATATTCAATTTGCAACCTGATGGAGGTCAGTATAGATGGACTAATACAGAAAGTCCCGCACACTGCTAGAAGGCCAAATATTTTTTCAGAGCTAGATGCAGATAAAAATTATTTTTAATTTGCAACCTGATGGAGGTCAGTATAGATGGACTAATAGAGAAAGTCCCACACACTGCTAGAAGGCCAAATATTTTTTCAGAGCTAAATGCAGATAAAATTTATTTTTAATTTGCAACCTGATGGAGGTCAGTATAGATGGACTAATAGAGAAAGTCCCACCCACTGCTAGAAGGACAAATATTTTTTCAGAGCTAGATGCAGAAAAAAAATATATTCAATTTGCAACCTGATGGAGGTCAGTATAGATGGACTAATAGAACAAGTCGCACACACTGCCAGAAGGCCAAATATTTTTTCATAGCTAGATGCAGATAAAAATTATTTTTAATTTGCAACCTGATGGAGGTCAGTATAGATGGACTAATAGAACAAGTCCCACACACTGCTAGAAAGCCAAATATTTTTTCAGAGCTAGATGCAGATAAAAATTATTTTAAATTTGCAACCTGATGGAGGTCACTATAGAGGGACTAATAGATAAAGTCCCACACACTGCTAGAAGGCCAAATATTTTTTCATAGCTAGATGCAGACAAAAAATTATTTTGAATTTGCAACCTGATGGAAGTCAGTATAGATGGACTAATAGAGAAAGTCCCATACACTGCTAGAAGGCCAAATATTTTTTCAGAGCTAGATGCAGATAAAAATTATTTTGAATTTGCAACTTGATGGAGGTCAGTATAGGTGGACTAATAGAGAAAGTCCCACACACTGCTAGAAGGCCAAATATTTTTTCAGAGCTAGATGCAGATAAAAATTATATTCAATTTGCAACCTGATGGAGGTCAGTATAGATGGACTAATAGAACAAGTCGCACACACTGCCAGAAGGCCAAATATTTTTTCATAGCTAGATGCAGATAAAAATTATTTTTAATTTGCAACCTGATGGAGGTCAGTATAGAGGGACTAATAGATAAAGTCCCACACACTGCTAGAAGGCCAAATATTTTTTCAGAGCTAGATGCAGACAAAAAATTATTTTGAATTTGCAACCTGATGGAAGTCAGTATAGATGGACTAATAGAGAAAGTCCCATACACTGCTAGAAGGCCAAATATTTTTTCAGAGCTAGATGCAGATAAAAATTATTTTGAATTTGCAACTTGATGGAGGTCAGTATAGGTGGACTAATAGAGAAAGTCCCACACACTGCTAGAAGGCCAAATATTTTTTCAGAGCTAGATGCAGATAAAAATTATATTCAATTTGCAACCTGATGGAGGTCAGTATAGATGGACTAATAGAACAAGTCGCACACACTGCCAGAAGGCCAAATATTTTTTCATAGCTAGATGCAGATAAAAATTATTTTTAATTTGCAACCTGATGGAGGTCAGTATAGATGGACTAATAGAGCAAGTCCCACACACTGCTATAAGGCCAAATATTTTTTCAGAGGTAGATGCAGAAAAAAATTATATTCAATTTGCAACCTGATGGAGGTCAGTATAGATGGACTAATAGAACAAGTCGCACACACTGCCAGAAGGCCAAATATTTTTTCAGAGCTAGATGCAGATAAAAATTATTTTTAATTTGCAACCTGATGGAGGTCAGTATAGATGGACTAATAGAACAAGTCCCACACTGCTAGAAGGCCAAATATTTTTTCAGAGCTAGATGCAGATAAAAATTGTTTTTAATTTGCAACCTGATGGCGGTCAGTATAGATGGACTAATAGAGAAAGTCCCACACACTGCTAGAAGGCCAAATATTTTTTCAGAGCTAGATGCAGAAAAAAACTATATTCAATTTGCAACCTGATGGAGGTCAGTATAGATGGACTAATAGAACAAGTCGCACACACTGCTAGAAGGCCAAATATTTTTTCAGAGCTAGATGCAGATAAAAATTATTTTGAATTTGCAACTTGATGGAGGTCAGTATAGGTGGACTAATAGAGAAAGTCCCACACACTGCTAGAAGGCCAAATATTTTTTCAGAGCTAGATGCAGATAAAAATTATATTCAATTTGCAACCTGATGGAGGACAGTATAGATGGACTAATAGAACAAGTCGCACACACTGCCAGAAGGCCAAATATTTTTTCATAGCTAGATGCAGATAAAAATTATTTTTAATTTGCAACCTGATGGAGGTCAGTATAGATGGACTAATAGAGCAAGTCCCACACACTGCTATAAGGCCAAATATTTTTTCAGAGGTAGATGCAGAAAAAAATTATATTCAATTTGCAACCTGATGGAGGTCAGTATAGATGGACTAATAGAACAAGTCGCACACACTGCCAGAAGGCCAAATATTTTTTCAGAGCTAGATGCAGATAAAAATTATTTTTAATTTGCAACCTGATGGAGGTCAGTATAGATGGACTAATAGAACAAGTCCCACACTGCTAGAAGGCCAAATATTTTTTCAGAGCTAGATGCAGATAAAAATTGTTTTTAATTTGCAACCTGATGGCGGTCAGTATAGATGGACTAATAGAGAAAGTCCCACACACTGCTAGAAGGCCAAATATTTTTTCAGAGCTAGATGCAGAAAAAAACTATATTCAATTTGCAACCTGATGGAGGTCAGTATAGATGGACTAATAGAACAAGTCGCACACAATGCTAGAAGGCCAAATATTTTTTCAGAGCTAGATGCAGATAAAAATTATTTTTAATTTGCAACCTGATGGAGGTCAGTATAGATGGACTAATAGAACAAGTCCCACACACTGCTAGAAGGCCAAATATTTTTTCAGAGCTAGATGCAGAAAAAAATTATTTTGAATTTGCAACCTGATGGAGGTCAGTATAGATGGACTAATAGAGAAAGTCTCATACACTGCTAGAAGGCCAAATAGTTTTTCAGAGCTAGATGGAGATAAAAATTATTTTTAATTTGCAACCTGATGGAGGTCAGTATAGATGGACTAATAGAGAAAGTCCCACACACTGCTAGAAGGCCAAATATTTTTTCAGAGCTAGATGCAGAAAAAAATTATATTCAATTTGCAACCTGATGGAGGTCAGTATAGATGGACTAATAGAACAAGTCGCACACACTGCTAGAAGGCAAAGTATTTTTTCAGAGCTAGATGCAGATAAAAATTATTTTTAATTTGCAACCTGATGGAGGTCAGTATAGATGGACTAATAGAACAAGTCCCACACAATGCTAGAAGGCCAAATATTTTTTCAGAGCTAGATGCAGATAAAAATTATTTTTAATTTGCAACCTGATGGAGGTCAGTATAGATGGACTAATAGAACAAGTCCCACACACTGCTAGAAGGCCAAATATTTTTTCAGAGCTAGATGCAGATAAAAATTATTTTTAATTTGCAACCTGATGGAGGTCAGTATAGATGGACTAATAGAGAAAGTCCCACACACTGCTAGAAGGCCAAATATTTTTTCAGAGCTAGATGCAGATAAAATTTATTTTTAATTTGCAACCTGATGGAGGTCAGTATAGATGGACTAATAGAGAAAGTCCCACCCACTGCTAGAAGGCCAAATATTTTTTCAGAGCTACATGCAGAAAAAAATTATATTCAATTTGCAACCTGATGGAGGTCAGTATAGATGGACTAATAGAACAAGTCGCACACACAGCTAGAAGCCCAAATATTTTTTCAGAGCTAGATGCAGATAAAAATTATTTTAAATTTGCCACCTGATGGAAGTCAGTATAGATGGACTAATAGAACAAGTCCCACACACTGCTAGAAGGCCAAATATTTTTTCAGAGCTAGATGCAGATAAAAATTATTTTGAATTTGCAACCTGATGGAGGTCAGTATAGATGGACTAATAGAGAAAGTCTCATACACTGCTAGAAGGCAAAATATTTTTTCAGAGCTAGATGCAGATAAAAATTATTTTTAATTTGCAACCTGATGGAGGTCAGTATAGATGGACTAATAGAGAAAGTCCCACACACTGCTAGAAGGCCAAATATTTTTTCAGAGCTAGATGTAGAAAAAAATTATATTCAATTTGCAACCTGATGGAGGACAGTATAGATGGACTAATAGAACAAGTCGCACACACAGCTAGAAGCCCAAATATTTTTTCAGAGCTAGATGCAGATAAAAATTATTTTAAATTTCCCACCTGATGGAGGTCAGTATAGATGGACTAATAGAACAAGTCCCACACACTGCTAGAAGGCCAAATATTTTTTCAGAGCTAGATGCAGATAAAAGTTATTTTGAATTTGCAACCTGATGGAGGTCAGTATCGATGGACTAATAGAGAAAGTCTCATACACTGCTAGAAGGCCAAATATTTTTTCAGAGCTAGATGCAGATAAAAATTATTTTTAATTTGCAACCTGATGGAGGTCAGTATAGATGGACTAATAGAGAAAGTCCCACACACTGTTAGAAGGCCAAATATTTTTTCAGAGCTAGATGCAGAAAAAAATTATATTCAATTTGCAACCTGATGGAGGTCAGTATAGATGGACTAATAGAACAAGTCGCACACACTGCTAGAAGGCAAAGTATTTTTTCAGAGCTAGATGCAGATAAAAATTATTTTTAATTTGCAACCTGATGGAGGTCAGTATAGATGGACTAATAGAGAAAGTCCCACCCACTGCTAGAAGGCCAAATATTTTTTCTGATCTAAATGCAGATAAAATTTATTTTTAATTTGCAACCTGATGGAGGTCAGTATAGATGGACTAATAGAACAAGTCGCACACACAGCTAGAAGTACAAATATTTTTTCAGAGCTAGATGCAGATAAAAATGATTTTAAATTTGCCACCTGATGGAGGTCAGTATAGATGGACTAATAGAACAAGTCCCACACACTGCTAGAAGGCCAAGTATTTTTTCAGAGCTAGATGCAGATAAAAATTCTTTTGTATTTGCAATCTGATGGAGGTCAGTATAGATGGACTAATAGAGAAAGTCTCATACACTGCTAGAAGGCCAAATATTTTTTCAGAGCTAGATGTAGATAAAAATTATTTTTAATTTGCAACCTGATGGAGGTCAGTATAGATGGACTAATAGAGAAAGTCCCACACACTGCTAGAAGGCCAAATATTTTTTCAGAGCTACATGCAGAAAAAAATTATATTCAATTTGCAACCTGATGGAGGTCAGTATAGATGGACTAATAGAACAAGTCGCACGCACAGCTAGAAGCCCAAATATTTTTTCAGAGCTAGATACAGATAAAAATTATTTTAAATTTGCCACCTGATGGAGGTCAGTATACATGGACTAATAGAAAAGGTCCCACACACTGCTAGAAGGCCAAATATTTTTTCAGAGCTAGATGCAGATAAAAATTATTTTTAATTTGCAACCTGATGGAGGTCAGTATAGATGGACTAATAGAGAAAGTCCCACACACTGTTAGAAGGCCAAATATTTTTTCAGAGCTAGATGCAGAAAAAAATTATATTCAATTTGCAACCTGATGGAGGTCAGTATAGATGGACTAATAGAACAAGTCGCACACACTGCTAGAAGGCAAAGTATTTATTCAGAGCTAGATGCAGATAAAAATTATTTTTAATTTGCAACCTGATGGAGGTCAGTATAGATGGACTAATAGAGAAAGTCCCACCCACTGCTAGAAGGCCAAATATTTTTTCAGATCTAAATGCAGATAAAATTTATTTTTAATTTGCAACCTGATGGAGGTCAGTATAGATGGACTAATAGAGAAAGTCCCACCCACTGCTAGAAGGTCTAATTTTTTTTTCAGAGCTACATGCAGAAAAAAATTATATTCAATTTGCAACCTGATGGAGGTCAGTATAGATGGACTAATAGAACAAGTCGCACACACAGCTAGAAGCCCAAATATTTTTTCAGAGCTAGATGCAGATAAAAATTATTTTAAATTTGCCACCTGATGGAGGTCAGTATAGATGGACTAATAGAACAAGTCCCACACACTGCTAGAAGGCCAAATATTTTTTCAGAGCTAGATGCAGATAAAAATTATTTTGAATTTGCAACCTGATGGAGGTCAGTATAGATGGACTAATAGAGAAAGTCTCATACACTGCTAGAAGGCCAAATATTTTTTCAGAGCTAGATGCAGATAAAAATTATTTTTAATTTGCAACCTGATGGAGGTCAGTATAGATGGACTAATAGAGAAAGTCCCACACACTGCTAGAAGTCCATATATTTTTTCAGAGCTAGATGCAGAAAAAAATTATATTCAATTTGCAACCTGATGGAGGTCAGTATAGATGGACTAATAGAACAAGTCGCACACACTGCTAGAAGGCAAAGTATTTTTTCAGAGCTAGATGCAGATAAAAATTATTTTTAATTTGCAACCTGATGGAGGTCAGTATAGATGGACTAATAGAACAAGTCCCACACACTGCTAGAAGGCCAAATATTTTTTCAGAGCTAGATGCAGATAAAAATTATTTTTAATTTGCAACCTGATGGAGGTCAGTATAGATGGACTAATAGAACAAGTCCCACACACTGCTAGAAGGCCAAATATTTTTTCAGAGCTAGATGCAGATAAAAATTATTTTTAATTTGCAATCTGATGGAGGTCAGTATAGATGGACTAATAGAGAAAGTCCCACACACTGCTAGAAGGCCAAATATTTTTCAAGATCTAAATGCAGATAAAATTTATTTTTAATTTGCAACCTGATGGAGGTCTGTATAGATGGACTAATAGAGAAAGTCCCACCCACTGCTAGAAGGCCAAATTTTTTTTTCAGAGCTACATGCAGAAAAAAATTATATTCAATTTGCAACCTGATGGAGGTCAGTATAGATGGACTAACAGAACAAGTCGCACACACAGCTAGAAGCCCAAATATTTTTTCAGAGCTAGATGCAGATAAAAATTATTTTAAATTTGCCACCTGATGGAGGTCAGTATAGATGGACTAGTAGAAAAAGTCCCACACACTGCTAGAAGGCCAAATATTTTTTCAGAGCTAGATGCAGATAAAAATTATTTTAAATTTGCAAACTGATGGAGGTCAGTATAGATGGACTAATAGAGAGAGTCCCACACACTGCTAGAAGGCCAAATATTTTTTCAGAGCTAGATGCAGACAAAAAATTATTTTGAATTTGCAACCTGATGGAGGACAGTATAGGTGGACTAATAGAGAAAGTCCCATACACTGCTAGAAGGCCAAATATTTTTTCAGAGCTAGATGCAGATAAAAATTATTTTTAATTTGCAACCTGATGGAGGTCAGTATAGGTGGACTAATAGAGAATGTCCCACACACTGCTAGAAGGCCAAATATTTTTTCAGAGCTAGATGCAGAAAAAAATTATATTCAATTTGCAACCTGATGGAGGTCAGTATAAATGGACTAATAGAACAAGTCGCACACACTGCCAGAAGGCCAAATATTTTTTCAGAGCTAGATGCAGATAAAAATTATTTTTAATTTGCAACCTGATGGAGGTCAGTATAGATGGACTAATAGAACAAGTCCCACACACTGCTAGAAGGCCAAATATTTTTTCAGAGCTAGATGCAGATAAAAATTATTTTTAATTTGCAACCTGATGGAGGTCAGTATAGATGGACTAATAGAGAAAGTCCCACACACTGCTAGAAGTCTAAATATTTTTTCAGAGCTAGATGCAGAAAAAAATTATATTCAATTTGCAACCTGATGGAGGTCAGTATAGATGGACTAATAGAACAAGTCGCACACACTGCTAGAAGGCCAAATATTTTTTCAGAGCTAGATGCAGATAAAAATTATTTTTCATTTGCAACCTGATGGAGGTCAGCATAGATGGTCTAATAGAACAAGTCCCACACACTGCTAGAAGGCCAAATATTTTTTCAGAGCTAGATGCAGATAAAAAATATTTTTAATTTGCAACCTGATGGAGGTCAGTATAGATGTACTAATAGAGAAAGTCCCACACACTGCTAGAAGGCCAAATATTTTTTCAGAGCTAGATGCAGATAAAAATTATTTTGAATTTGCAACCTGATGGAGGTCAGTATAGGTGGACTAATAGAGAAAGTCCCACACACTGCTAGAAGGCCAAATATTTTTTCAGAGCTAGATGCAGATAAAAATTATATTCAATTTGCAACCTGATGGAGGTCAGCATATATGGACTAATAGAACAAGTCGCACACACTGCCAGAAGGCCAAATATTTTTTCAGAGCTAGATGCAGAAAAAAATTATATTCAATTTGCAACCTGATGGAGGTCAGTATAGATGGACTAATAGAACAAGTCGCACACACTGCTAGAAGGCCAAATATTTTTTCAGAGCTAGATGCAGATAAAAATTATTTTTAATTTGCAACCTGATGGAGGTCAGTATAGATGGATGAATAGAGAAAGTCCCACACACTGCTAGAAGGCTAAATATTTTTTCAGAGCTAGAAGCAGAAAAAAATTATATTCAATTTGCAACCTGATGGAGGTCAGTATAGATGGACTAATAGAACAAGTCGCACACACTGCTAGAGGGCCAAATATTTTTTCAGAGCTAGATACAGATAAAAATTATTTTTAATTTGCAACCTGATGGAGGTCAGTATAGATGGACTAATAGAACAAGTCCCACACTGCTAGAAGGCCAAATATTTTTTCAGAGCTAGATGCAGATAAAAATTGTTTTTAATTTGCAACCTGATGGCGGTCAGTATAGATGGACTAATAGAGAAAGTCCCACACACTGCTAGAAGGCCAAATATTTTTTCAGAGCTAGATGCAGATAAAAATTATTTTTAATTTGCAACCTGATGGAGGTCAGTATAGATGGACTAATAGAACAAGTCCCACACACTGCTAGAAGGCCAAATATTTTTTCAGAGCTAGATGCAGATAAAAATTATTTTGAATTTGCATCCTGATGGAGGTCAGTATAGATGGACTAATAGAGAAAGTCTCATAAACTGCTAGAAGGCCAAATATTTTTTCAGAGCTAGATGGAGATAAAAATTATTTTTAATTTGCAACCTGATGGAGGTCAGTATAGATGGACTAATAGAGAAAGTCCCACACACTGCTAGAAGGCCAAATATTTTTTCAGAGCTAGATGCAGAAAAAAATTATATTCAATTTGCAACCTGATGGAGGTCAGTATAGATGGACTAATAGAACAAGTCGCACACACTGCTAGAAGGCAAAGTATTTTTTCAGAGCTAGATGCAGATAAAAATTATTTTAAATTTGCCACCTGATGGAGGTCAGTATACATGGACTAATAGAAAAAGTCCCACACACTGCTAGAAGGCCAAATATTTTTTCAGAGCTAGATGCAGATAAAAATTATTTTTAATTTGCAACCTGATGGAGGTCAGTATAGATGGACTAATAGAGAAAGTCCCACACACTGTTAGAAGGCCAAATATTTTTTCAGAGCTAGATGCAGAAAAAAATTATATTCAATTTGCAACCTGATGGAGGTCAGTATAGATGGACTAATAGAACAAGTCGCACACACTGCTAGAAGGCAAAGTATTTATTCAGAGCTAGATGCAGATAAAATTTATTTTTAATTTGCAACCTGATGGAGGTCAGTATAGATGGACTAATAGAGAAAGTCCCACCCACTGCTAGAAGGTCTAATTTTTTTTTCAGAGCTACATGCAGAAAAAAATTATATTCAATTTGCAACCTGATGGAGGTCAGTATAGATGGACTAATAGAACAAGTCGCACACACAGCTAGAAGCCCAAATATTTTTTCAGAGCTAGATGCAGATAAAAATTATTTTAAATTTGCCACCTGATGGAGGTCAGTATAGATGGATTAATAGAACAAGTCCCACACACTGCTAGAAGGCCAAATATTTTTTCAGAGCTAGATGCAGATAAAAATTATTTTGAATTTGCAACCTGATGGAGGTCAGTATAGATGGACTAATAGAGAAAGTCTCATACACTGCTAGAAGGCCAAATATTTTTTCAGAGCTAGATGCAGATAAAAATTATTTTTAATTTGCAACCTGATGGAGGTCAGTATAGATGGACTAATAGAGAAAGTCCCACACACTGCTAGAAGGCCATATATTTTTTCAGAGCTAGATGCAGAAAAAAATTATATTCAATTTGCAACCTGATGGAGGTCAGTATAGATGGACTAATAGAACAAGTCGCACACACTGCTAGAAGGCAAAGTATTTTTTCAGAGCTAGATGCAGATAAAAATTATTTTTAATTTGCAACCTGATGGAGGTCAGTATAGATGGACTAATAGAACAAGTCCCACACACTGCTAGAAGGCCAAATATTTTTACAGAGCTAGATGCAGATAAAAATTATTTTTAATTTGCAACCTGATGGAGGTCAGTATAGATGGACTAATAGAACAAGTCCCACACACTGCTAGAAGGCCAAATATTTTTTCAGAGCTAGATGCAGATAAAAATTATTTTTAATTTGCAACCTGATGGAGGTCAGTATAGATGGACTAATAGAGAAAGTCCCACACACTGCTAGAAGGCCAAATATTTTTTCAGATCTAAATGCAGATAAAATTTATTTTTAATTTGCAACCTGATGGAGGTCTGTATAGATGGACTAATAGAGAAAGTCCCACCCACTCCTAGAAGGCCAAATTTTTTTTTCAGAGCTACATGCAGAAAAAAATTATATTCAATTTGCAACCTGATGGAGGTCAGTATAGATGGACTAACAGAACAAGTCGCACACACAGCTAGAAGCCCAAATATTTTTTCAGAGCTAGATGCAGATAAAAATTATTTTAAATTTGCCACCTGATGGAGGTCAGTATAGATGGACTAGTAGAAAAAGTCCCACAAACTGCTAGAAGGCCAAATATTTTTTCAGAGCTAGATGCAGATAAAAATTATTTTAAATTTGCAAACTGATGGAGGTCAGTATAGATGGACTAATAGAGAGAGTCCCACACACTGCTAGAAGGCCAAATATTTTTTCAGAGCTAGATGCAGACAAAAAATTATTTTGAATTTGCAACCTGATGGAGGACAGTATAGATGGACTAATAGAGAAAGTCCCACACACTGCTAGAAGGCCAAATATTTTTTCAGAGCTAGATGCAGATAAAAATTATTTTTAATTTGCAACCTGATGGAGGTCAGTATAGGTGGACTAATAGAGAATGTCCCACACACTGCTAGAAGGCCAAATATTTTTTCAGAGCTAGATGCAGAAAAAAATTATATTCAATTTGCAACCTGATGGAGGTCAGTATAGATGGACTAATAGAACAAGTCGCACACACTGCTAGAAGGCCAAATATTTTTTCAGAGCTAGATGCAGATAAAAATTATTTTTCATTTGCAACCTGATGGAGGTCAGTATAGATGGTCTAATAGAACAAGTCCCACACACTGCTAGAAGGCCAAATATTTTTTCAGAGCTAGATGCAGATAAAAAATATTTTTAATTTGCAACCTGATGGAGGTCAGTATAGATGTACTAATAGAGAAAGTCCCACACACTGCTAGAAGGCCAAATATTTTTTCAGAGCTAGATGCAGATAAAAATTATTTTGAATTTGCAACCTGATGGAGGTCAGTATAGGTGGACTAATAGAGAAAGTCCCACACACTGCTAGAAGGCCAAATATTTTTTCAGAGCTAGATGCAGATAAAAATTATTTTTAATTTGCAACCTGATGGAGGTCAGTATAGATGGACTAATAGAACAAGTCGCACACACTGCCAGAAGGCCAAATATTTTTTCAGAGCTAGATGCAGAAAAAAATTATATTCAATTTGCAACCTGATGGAGGTCAGTATAGATGGACTAATAGAACAAGTCGCACACACTGCTAGAAGGCCAAATATTTTTTCAGAGCTAGATGCAGATAAAAATTATTTTTAATTTGCAACCTGATGGAGGTCAGTATAGATGGACGAATAGAGAAAGTCCCACACACTGCTAGAAGGCTAAATATTTTTTCAGAGCTAGAAGCAGAAAAAAATTATATTCAATTTGCAACCTGATGGAGGTCAGTATAGATGGACTAATAGAACAAGTCGCACACACTGCTAGAGGGCCAAATATTTTTTCAGAGCTAGATACAGATAAAAATTATTTTTAATTTGCAACCTGATGGAGGTCAGTATAGATGGACTAATAGAACAAGTCCCACACTGCTAGAAGGCCAAATATTTTTTCAGAGCTAGATGCAGATAAAAATTGTTTTTAATTTGCAACCTGATGGCGGTCAGTATAGATGGACTAATAGAGAAAGTCCCACACACTGCTAGAAGGCCAAATATTTTTTCAGAGCTAGATGCAGATAAAAATTATTTTTAATTTGCAACCTGATGGAGGTCAGTATAGATGGACTAATAGAACAAGTCCCACACACTGCTAGAAGGCCAAATATTTTTTCAGAGCTAGATGCAGATAAAAATTATTTTGAATTTGCATCCTGATGGAGGTCAGTATAGATGGACTAATAGAGAAAGTCTCATAAACTGCTAGAAGGCCAAATATTTTTTCAGAGCTAGATGGAGATAAAAATTATTTTTAATTTGCAACCTGATGGAGGTCAGTATAGATGGACTAATAGAGAAAGTCCCACACACTGCTAGAAGGCCAAATATTTTTTCAGAGCTAGATGCAGAAAAAAATTATATTCAATTTGCAACCTGATGGAGGTCAGTATAGATGGACTAATAGAACAAGTCGCACACACTGCTAGAAGGCAAAGTATTTTTTCAGAGCTAGATGCAGATAAAAATTATTTTAAATTTGCCACCTGATGGAGGTCAGTATACATGGACTAATAGAAAAAGTCCCACACACTGCTAGAAGGCCAAATATTTTTTCAGAGCTAGATGCAGATAAAAATTATTTTTAATTTGCAACCTGATGGAGGTCAGTATAGATGGACTAATAGAGAAAGTCCCACACACTGTTAGAAGGCCAAATATTTTTTCAGAGCTAGATGCAGAAAAAAATTATATTCAATTTGCAACCTGATGGAGGTCAGTATAGATGGACTAATAGAACAAGTCGCACACACTGCTAGAAGGCAAAGTATTTATTCAGAGCTAGATGCAGATAAAAATTATTTTTAATTTGCAACCTGATGGAGGTCAGTATAGATGGACTAATAGAGAAAGTCCCACCCACTGCTAGAAGGCCAAATATTTTTTCAGATCTAAATGCAGATAAAATTTATTTTTAATTTGCAACCTGATGGAGGTCAGTATAGATGGACTAATAGAGAAAGTCCCACCCACTGCTAGAAGGTCTAATTTTTTTTTCAGAGCTACATGCATAAAAAAATGATATTCAATTTGCAACCTGATGGAGGTCAGTATAGATGGACTAATAGAACAAGTCGCACACACAGCTAGAAGCCCAAATATTTTTTCAGAGCTAGATGCAGATAAAAATTATTTTAAATTTGCCACCTGATGGAGGTCAGTATAGATGGACTAATAGAACAAGTCCCACACACTGCTAGAAGGCCAAATATTTTTTCAGAGCTAGATGCAGATAAAAATTATTTTGAATTTGCAACCTGATGGAGGTCAGTATAGATGGACTAATAGAGAAAGTCTCATACACTGCTAGAAGGCCAAATATTTTTTCAGAGCTAGATGCAGATAAAAATTATTTTTAATTTGCAACCTGATGGAGGTCAGTATAGATGGACTAATAGAGAAAGTCCCACATACTGCTAGAAGGCCATATATTTTTTCAGAGCTAGATGCAGAAAAAAATTATATTCAATTTGCAACCTGATGGAGGTCAGTATAGATGGACTAATAGAACAAGTCGCACACACTGCTAGAAGGCAAAGTATTTTTTCAGAGCTAGATGCAGATAAAAATTATTTTTAATTTGCAACCTGATGGAGGTCAGTATAGATGGACTAGTAGAAAAAGTCCCACACACTGCTAGAAGGCCAAATATTTTTTCAGATCTAAATGCAGATAAAATTTATTTTTAATTTGCAACCTGATGGAGGTCTGTATAGATGGACTAATAGAGAAAGTCCCACCCACTGCTAGAAGGCCAAATTTTTTTTTTAGAGCTACATGCAGACAAAAAATTATATTCAATTTGCAACCTGATGGAGGTCAGTATAGATGGACTAACAGAACAAGTCGCACACACAGCTAGAAGCCCAAATATTTTTTCAGAGCTAGATGCAGATAAAAATTATTTTAAATTTGCCACCTGATGGAGGTCAGTATAGATGGACTAGTAGAAAAAGTCCCACACACTGCTAGAAGGCCAAATATTTTTTCAGAGCTAGATGCAGATAAAAATTATTTTAAATTTGCAAACTGATGGAGGTCAGTATAGATGGACTAATAGAGAGAGTCCCACACACTGCTAGAAGGCCAAATATTTTTTCAGAGCTAGATGCAGACAAAAAATTATTTTGAATTTGCAACCTGATGGAGGACAGTATAGATGGACTAATAGAGAAAGTCCCATACACTGCTAGAAGGCCAAATATTTTTTCAGAGCTAGATGCAGATAAAAATTATTTTTAATTTGCAACCTGATGGAGGTCAGTATAGGTGGACTAATAGAGAATGTCCCACACACTGCTAGAAGGCCAAATATTTTTTCAGAGCTAGATGCAGAAAAAAATTATATTCAATTTGCAACCTGATGGAGGTCAGTATAAATGGACTAATAGAACAAGTCGCACACACTGCCAGAAGGCCAAATATTTTTTCAGAGCTAGATGCAGATAAAAATTATTTTTAATTTGCAACCTGATGGAGGTCAGTATAGATGGACTAATAGAACAAGTCCCACACACTGCTAGAAGGCCAAATATTTTTTCAGAGCTAGATGCAGATAAAAATTATATTTAATTTGCAACCTGATGGAGGTCAGTATAGATGGACTAATAGAGAAAGTCCCACACACTGCTAGAAGTCTAAATATTTTTTCAGAGCTAGATGCAGAAAAAAATTATATTCAATTTGCAACCTGATGGAGGTCAGTATAGATGGACTAATAGAACAAGTCGCACACACTGCTAGAAGGCCAAATATTTTTTCAGAGCTAGATGCAGATAAAAATTATTTTTAATTTGCAACCTGATGGAGGTCAGTATAGATGGTCTAATAGAACAAATCCCACACACTGCTAGAAGGCCAAATATTTTTTCAGAGCTAGATGCAGATAAAAAATATTTTTAATTTGCAACCTGATGGAGGTCAGTATAGATGTACTAATAGAGAAAGTCCCACACACTGCTAGAAGGCCAAATATTTTTTCAGAGCTAGATGCAGATAAAAATTATTTTGAATTTGCAACCTGATGGAGGTCAGTATAGGTGGACTAATAGAGAAAGTCGCACACACTGCTAGAAGGCCAAATATTTTTTCAGAGCTAGATGCAGATAAAAATTATTTTCAATTTGCAACCTGATGGAGGTCAGTATAGATGGACGAATAGAGAAAGTCCCACACACTGCTAGAAGGCTAAATATTTTTTCAGAGCTAGAAGCAGAAAAAAATTATATTCAATTTGCAACCTGATGGAGGTCAGTATAGATGGACTAATAGAACAAGTCGCACACACTGCTAGAGGGCCAAATATTTTTTCAGAGCTAGATACAGATAAAAATTATTTTTAATTTGCAACCTGATGGAGGTCAGTATAGATGGACTAATAGAACAAGTCCCACACTGCTAGAAGGCCAAATATTTTTTCAGAGCTAGATGCAGATAAAAATTGTTTTTAATTTGCAACCTGATGGCGGTCAGTATAGATGGACTAATAGAGAAAGTCCCACACACTGCTAGAAGGCCAAATATTTTTTCAGAGCTAGATGCAGATAAAAATTATTTTTAATTTGCAACCTGATGGAGGTCAGTATAGATGGACTAATAGAACAAGTCCCACACACTGCTAGAAGGCCAAATATTTTTTCAGAGCTAGATGCAGATAAAAATTATTTTGAATTTGCATCCTGATGGAGGTCAGTATAGATGGACTAATAGAGAAAGTCTCATAAACTGCTAGAAGGCCAAATATTTTTTCAGAGCTAGATGGAGATAAAAATTATTTTTAATTTGCAACCTGATGGAGGTCAGTATAGATGGACTAATAGAGAAAGTCCCACACACTGCTAGAAGGCCAAATATTTTTTCAGAGCTAGATGCAGAAAAAAATTATATTCAATTTGCAACCTGATGGAGGTCAGTATAGATGGACTAATAGAACAAGTCGCACACACTGCTAGAAGGCAAAGTATTTTTTCAGAGCTAGATGCAGATAAAAATTATTTTAAATTTGCCACCTGATGGAGGTCAGTATAGATGGACTAGTAGAAAAAGTTCCACACACTGCTAGAAGGCCAAATATTTTTTTAGAGCTAGATGCAGATAAAAATTATTTTAAATTTGCAAACTGATGGAGGTCAGTATAGATGGACTAATAGAGAGAGTCCCACACACTGCTAGAAGGCCAAATATTTTTTCAGAGCTAGATGCAGACAAAAAATTATTTTGAATTTGCAACCTGATGGAGGACAGTATAGATGGACTAATAGAGAATGTCCCACACACTGCTAGAAGGCCAAATATTTTTTCAGAGCTAGATGCAGAAAAAAATTATATTCAATTTGCAACCTGATGGAGGTCAGTATAAATGGACTAATAGAACAAGTCGCACACACTGCCAGAAGGCCAAATATTTTTTCAGAGCTAGATGCAGATAAAAATTATTTTTAATTTGCAACCTGATGGAGGTCAGTATAGATGGACTAATAGAACAAGTCCCACACACTGCTAGAAGGCCAAATATTTTTTCAGAGCTAGATGCAGATAAAAATTATTTTTAATTTGCAACCTGATGGAGGTCAGTATAGATGGACTAATAGAGAAAGTCCCACACACTGCTAGAAGTCTAAATATTTTTTCAGAGCTAGATGCAGAAAAAAATTATATTCAATTTGCAAACTGATGGAGGTCAGTATAGATGGACTAATAGAACAAGTCGCACACACTGCTAGAAGGCCAAATATTTTTTCAGAGCTAGATGCAGATAAAAATTATTTTAAATATGCCACCTGATGGAGGTCAGTATAGATGGACTAATAGAACAAGTCCCACACACTGCTAGAAGGCCAAATATTTTTTCAGAGCTAGATGCAGATAAAAGTTATTTTGAATTTGCAACCTGATGGAGGTCAGTATAGATGGACTAATAAAGAAAGTCTCATACACTGCTAGAAGGCCAAATATTTTTTCAGAGCTAGATGCAGATAAAAATTATTTTTAATTTGCAACCTGATGGAGGTCAGTATAGATGGACTAATAGAGAAAGTCCCACACACTGTTAGAAGGCCAAATATTTTTTCAGAGCTAGATGCAGAAAAAAATTATATTCAATTTGCAACCTGATGGAGGTCAGTATAGATGAACTAATAGAACAAGTCGCACACACTGCTAGAAGGCAAAGTATTTTTTCAGAGCTAGATGCAGATAAAAATTATTTTTAATTTGCAACCTGATGGAGGTCAGTATAGATGGACTAATAGAGAAAGTCCCACCCACTGCTAGAAGGCCAAATATTTTTTCAGATCTAAATGCAGATAAAATTTATTTTTAATTTGCAACCTGATGGAGGTCCGTATAGATGGACTAATAGAACAAGTCGCACACACAGCTAGAAGCCCAAATATTTTTTCAGAGCTAGATGCAGATAAAAATGATTTTAAATTTGCCACCTGATGGAGGTCAGTATAGATGGACTAATAGAACAAGTCCCACACACTGCTAGAAGGCCAAGTATTTTTTCAGAGCTAGATGCAGATAAAAATTCTTTTGAATTTGCAACCTGATGGAGGTCAGTATAGATGGACTAATAGAGAAAGTCTCATACACTGCTAGAAGGCCAAATATTTTTTCAGAGCTAGATGCAGATAAAAATTATTTTTAATTTGCAACCTGATGGAGGTCAGTATAGATGGACTAATAGAGAAAGTCCCACTCACTGCTAGAAGGCCAAATATTTTTTTCAGAGCTACATGCAGAAAAAAATTATATTCAATTTGCAACCTGATGGAGGTCAGTATAGATGGACTAATAGAACAAGTCGCACGCACAGCTAGAAGCCCAAATATTTTTTCAGAGCTAGATACAGATAAAAATTATTTTAAATTTGCCACCTGATGGAGGTCAGTATACATGGACTAATAGAAAAAGTCCCACACACTGCTAGAAGGCCAAATATTTTTTCAGAGCTAGATGCAGATAAAAATTATTTTTAATTTGCAACCTGATGGAGGTCAGTATGGATGGACTAATAGAGAAAGTCCCACACACTGTTAGAAGGCCAAATATTTTTTCAGTGCTAGATGCAGAAAAAAATTATATTCAATTTGCAACCTGATGGAGGTCAGTATAGATGGACTAATAGAACAAGTCGCACACACTGCTAGAAGGCAAAGTATTTATTCAGAGCTAGATGCAGATAAAAATTATTTTTAATTTGCAACCTGATGGAGGTCAGTATAGATGGACTAATAGAGAAAGTCCCACCCACTGCTAGAAGGCCAAATATTTTTTCAGATCTAAATGCAGATAAAATTTATTTTTAATTTGCAACCTGATGGAGGTCAGTATAGATGGACTAATAGAGAAAGTCCCACCCACTGCTAGAAGGTCTAATTTTTTTTTCAGAGCTACATGCAGAAAAAAATTATATTCAATTTGCAACCTGATGGAGGTCAGTATAGATGGACTAATAGAACAAGTCGCACACACAGCTAGAAGCCCAAATATTTTTTCAGAGCTAGATGCAGATAAAAATTATTTTAAATTTGCCACCTGATGGAGGTCAGTATAGATGGACTAATAGAACAAGTCCCACACACTGCTAGAAGGCCAAATATTTTTTCAGAGCTAGATGCAGATAAAAATTATTTTGAATTTGCAACCTGATGGAGGTCAGTATAGATGGACTAATAGAGAAAGTCTCATACACTGCTAGAAGGCCAAATATTTTTTCAGAGCTAGATGCAGATAAAAATTATTTTTAATTTGCAACCTGATGGAGGTCAGTATAGATGGACTAATAGAGAAAGTCCCACACACTGCTAGAAGGCCAAATATTTTTTCAGAGCTAGATGCAGAAAAAAATTATATTCAATTTGCAACCTGATGGAGGTCAGTATAGATGGACTAATAGAACAAGTCGCACACACTGCTAGAAGGCAAAGTATTTTTTCAGAGCTAGATGCAGATAAAAATTATTTTTAATTTGCAACCTGATGGAGGTCAGTATAGATGGACTAATAGAACAAGTCCCACACACTGCTAGAAGGCCAAATATTTTTTCAGAGCTAGATGCAGATAAAAATTATTTTTAATTTGCAACCTGATGGAGGTCAGTATAGATGGACTAATAGAACAAGTCCCACACACTGCTAGAAGGCCAAATATTTTTTCAGAGCTAGATGCAGATAAAAATTATTTTTAATTTGCAACCTGATGGAGGTCAGTATAGATGGACTAATAGAGAAAGTCCCACACACTGCTAGAAGGCCAAATATTTTTTCAGAGCTAGATGCAGAAAAAAATTATATTCAATTTGCAACCTGATGGAGGTCAGTATAGATGGACTAATAGAACAAGTCGCACACACTGCTAGAAGGCAAAGTATTTTTTCAGAGCTAGATGCAGATAAAAATTATTTTTAATTTGCAACCTGATGGAGGTCAGTATAGATGGACTAATAGAACAAGTCCCACACACTGCTAGAAGGCCAAATATTTTTTCAGAGCTAGATGCAGATAAAAATTATTTTTAATTTGCAACCTGATGGAGGTCAGTATAGATGGACTAATAGAGAAAGTCCCACACACTGCTAGAAGGCCAAATATTTTTTCAGAGCTAGATGCAGAAAAAAATTATATTCAATTTGCAACCTGATGGAGGTCAGTATAGATGGACTAATAGAACAAGTCGCACACACTGCTAGAAGGCAAAGTATTTTTTCAGAGCTAGATGCAGATAAAAATTATTTTTAATTTGCAACCTGATGGAGGTCAGTATAGATGGACTAATAGAACAAGTCCCACACACTGCTAGAAGGCCAAATATTTTTTCAGAGCTAGATGCAGATAAAAATTATTTTTAATTTGCAACCTGATGGAGGTCAGTATAGATGGACTAATAGAACAAGTCCCACACACTGCTAGAAGGCCAAATATTTTTTCAGAGCTAGATGCAGATAAAAATTATTTTTAATTTGCAACCTGATGGAGGTCAGTATAGATGGACTAATAGAGAAAGTCCCACACACTGCTAGAAGGCCAAATATTTTTTCAGAGCTAGATGCAGAAAAAAATTATATTCAATTTGCAACCTGATGGAGGTCAGTATAGATGGACTAATAGAACAAGTCGCACACACTGCTAGAAGGCAAAGTATTTTTTCAGAGCTAGATGCAGATAAAAATTATTTTTAATTTGCAACCTGATGTAGGTCAGTATAGATGGACTAATAGAACAAGTCCCACACACTGCTAGAAGGCCAAATATTTTTTCAGAGCTAGATGCAGATAAAAATTATTTTTAATTTGCAACCTGATGGAGGTCAGTATAGATGGACTAATAGAACAAGTCCCACACACTGCTAGAAGGCCAAATATTTTTTCAGAGCTAGATGCAGATAAAAATTATTTTTAATTTGCAACCTGATGGAGGTCAGTATAGATGGACTAATAGAGAAAGTCCCACACACTGCTAGAAGGCCAAATATTTTTTCAGAGCTAGATGCAGATAAAATTTATTTTTAATTTGCAACCTGATGGAGGTCAGTATAGATGGACTAATAGAGAAAGTCCCACCCACTGCTAGAAGGCCAAATATTTTTTCAGAGCTACATGAAGAAAAAAATTATATTCAATTTGTAACCTGATGGAGGTCAGTATAGATGGACTAATAGAACAAGTCGCACACGCAGCTAGAAGCCCAAATATTTTTTCAGAGCTAGATGCAGATAAAAATTATTTTAAATTTGCCACCTGATGGAGGTCAGTATAGATGGACTAATAGAACAAGTCCCACACACTGCTAGAAGGCCAAATATTTTTTCAGAGCTAGATGCAGATAAAAATTATTTTGAATTTGCAACCTGATGGAGGTCAGTATAGATGGCCTAATAGAGAAAGTCTCATACACTGCTAGAATGCCAAATATTTTTTAAGAGCTAGATGCAGATAAAAATTATTTTTAATTTGCAACCTGATGGAGGTCAGTATAGATGGACTAATAGAACAAGTCCCACACACTGCTAGAAGGCCAAATATTTTTTCAGAGCTAGATGCAGATAAAAATTATTTTTAATTTGCAACCTGATGGAGGTCAGTATAGATGGACTAATAGAACAAGTCCCACACACTGCTAGAAGGCCAAATATTTTTTCAGAGCTAGATGCAGATAAAAATTATTTTTAATTTGCAACCTGATGGAGGTCAGTATAGATGGACTAATAGAGAAAGTCCCACACACTGCTAGAAGGCCAAATATTTTTTCAGAGCTAGATGCAGAAAAAAATTATATTCAATTTGCAACCTGATGGAGGTCAGTATAGATGGACTAATAGAACAAGTCGCACACACTGCTAGAAGGCAAAGTATTTTTTCAGAGCTAGATGCAGATAAAAATTATTTTTAATTTGCAACCTGATGGAGGTCAGTATAGATGGACTAATAGAACAAGTCCCACACACTGCTAGAAGGCCAAATATTTTTTCAGAGCTAGATGCAGATAAAAATTATTTTTAATTTGCAACCTGATGGAGGT
The DNA here is from genome assembly GCF_046119375.1 of Phyllobates terribilis. Taxonomy (NCBI): domain Eukaryota; kingdom Metazoa; phylum Chordata; class Amphibia; order Anura; family Dendrobatidae; genus Phyllobates; species Phyllobates terribilis. The sequence continues at coordinate 193,429,146 of NW_027362764.1, forward strand.
CAGTATAGATGGACTAATAGAGAAAGTCCCACACACTGCTAGAAGGCCAAATATTTTTTCAGAGCTAGATGCAGAAAAAAATTATATTCAATTTGCAACCTGATGGAGGTCAGTATAGATGGACTAATAGAACAAGTCGCACACACTGCTAGAAGGCAAAGTATTTTTTCAGAGCTAGATGCAGATAAAAATTATTTTTAATTTGCAACCTGATGGAGGTCAGTATAGATGGACTAATAGAACAAGTCCCACACACTGCTAGAAGGCCAAATATTTTTTCAGAGCTAGATGCAGATAAAAATTATTTTTAATTTGCAACCTGATGGAGGTCAGTATAGATGGACTAATAGAACAAGTCCCACACACTGCTAGAAGGCCAAATATTTTTTCAGAGCTAGATGCAGATAAAAATTATTTTTAATTTGCAACCTGATGGAGGTCAGTATAGATGGACTAATAGAGAAAGTCCCACACACTGCTAGAAGGCCAAATATTTTTTCAGAGCTAGATGCAGAAAAAAATTATATTCAATTTGCAACCTGATGGAGGTCAGTATAGATGGACTAATAGAACAAGTCGCACACACTGCTAGAAGGCAAAGTATTTTTTCAGAGCTAGATGCAGATAAAAATTATTTTTAATTTGCAACCTGATGGAGGTCAGTATAGATGGACTAATAGAACAAGTCCCACACACTGCTAGAAGGCCAAATATTTTTTCAGAGCTAGATGCAGATAAAAATTATTTTTAATTTGCAACCTGATGGAGGTCAGTATAGATGGACTAATAGAACAAGTCCCACACACTGCTAGAAGGCCAAATATTTTTTCAGAGCTAGATGCAGATAAAAATTATTTTTAATTTGCAACCTGATGGAGGTCAGTATAGATGGACTAATAGAGAAAGTCCCACACACTGCTAGAAGGCCAAATATTTTTTCAGAGCTAGATGCAGATAAAATTTATTTTTAATTTGCAACCTGATGGAGGTCAGTATAGATGGACTAATAGAGAAAGTCCCACCCACTGCTAGAAGGCCAAATATTTTTTCAGAGCTACATGAAGAAAAAAATTATATTCAATTTGTAACCTGATGGAGGTCAGTATAGATGGACTAATAGAACAAGTCGCACACGCAGCTAGAAGCCCAAATATTTTTTCAGAGCTAGATGCAGATAAAAATTATTTTAAATTTGCCACCTGATGGAGGTCAGTATAGATGGACTAATAGAACAAGTCCCACACACTGCTAGAAGGCCAAATATTTTTTCAGAGCTAGATGCAGATAAAAATTATTTTGAATTTGCAACCTGATGGAGGTCAGTATAGATGGCCTAATAGAGAAAGTCTCATACACTGCTAGAATGCCAAATATTTTTTAAGAGCTAGATGCAGATAAAAATTATTTTTAATTTGCAACCTGATGGAGGTCAGTATAGATGGACTAATAGAGAAAGTCCCACTCACTGCTAGAAGGCCAAATATTTTTTCAGAGCTACATGCAGAAAAAAATTATATTCAATTTGCAACCTGATGGAGGTCAGTATAGATGGGCTAATAGAACAAGTCGCACACACAGCTAGAAGCCCAAATATTTTTTCAGAGCTAGATGCAGATAAAAATTATTTTAAATTTGCCACCTGATGGAGGTCAGTATAGATGGACTAATAGAACAAGTCCCACACACTGCTAGAAGGCCAAATATTTTTTCAGAGCTAGATGCAGATAAAAATTATTTTGAATTTGCAACCTGATGGAGGTCAGTATAGATGGACTAATAGAGAAAGTCTCATACACTGCTAGAAGGCCAAATATTTTTTCAGAGCTAGATGCAGATAAAAATTATTTTTAATTTGCAACCTGATGGAGGTCAGTATAGATGGACTAATAGAGAAAGTCCCACACACTGCTAGAAGGCCAAATATTTTTTCAGAGCTAGATGCAGAAAAAAATTATATTCAATTTGCAACCTGATGGAGGTCAGTATAGATGGACTAATAGAACAAGTCGCACACACTGCTAGAAGGCAAAGTATTTTTTCAGAGCTAGATGCAGATAAAAATTATTTTTAATTTGCAACCTGATGGAGGTCAGTATAGATGGACTAATTGAGAAAGTCCCACCCACTGTTAGAAGGTCAAATATTTTTTCAGATCTAAATGCAGATAAAATTTATTTTTAATTTGCAACCTGATGGAGGTCAGTATAGATCGACTAATAGAGAAAGTCCCACCCACTGCTAGAAGGCCAAATTTTTTTTTCAGAGCTACATGCAGAAAAAAATTATATTCAATTTGCAACCTGATGGAGGTCAGTATAGATGGACTAATAGAACAAGTCGCACACACAGCTAGAAGCCCAAATATTTTTTCAGAGCTAGATGCAGATAAAAATTATTTTAAATTTGCCACCTGATGGTGGTCAGTATAGATGGACTAATAGAACAAGTCCCACACACTGCTAGAAGGCCAAATATTTTTTCAGAGCTAGATGCAGATAAAAATTATTTTGAATTTGCAACCTGATGGAGGTCAGTATAGATGGACTAATAGAGAAAGTCTCATACACTGCTAGAAGGCCAAATATTTTTTCAGAGCTAGATGCAGATAAAAATTATTTTTAATTTGCAACCTGATGGAGGTCAGTATAGATGGACTAATAGAACAAGTCCCACACACTGCTAGAAGGCCAAATATTTTTTCAGAGCTAGATGCAGATAAAAATTATTTTTAATTTGCAACCTGATGGAGGTCAGTATAGATGGACTAATAGAACAAGTCCCACACACTGCTAGAAGGCCAAATATTTTTTCAGAGCTAGATGCAGATAAAAATTATTTTTAATTTGCAACCTGATGGAGGTCAGTATAGATGGACTAATAGAGAAAGTCCCACACACTGCTAGAAGGCCAAATATTTTTTCAGATCTAAATGCAGATAAAATTTATTTTTAATTTGCAACCTGATGGAGGTCAGTATAGATGGACTAATAGAGAAAGTCCCACCCACTGCTAGAAGGCCAAATTTTTTCTTCAGAGCTACATGCAGAAAAAAATTATATTCAATTTGCAACCTGATGGAGGTCAGTATAGATGGACTAACAGAACAAGTCGCACACACAGCTAGAAGCCCAAATATTTTTTCAGAGCTAGATGCAGATAAAAATTATTTTAAATTTGCCAGCTGATGGAGGTCAGTATAGATGGACTAGTAGAACAAGTCCCACACACTGCTAGAAGGCCAAATATTTTTTCAGAGCTAGATGCAGATAAAAATTATTTTAAATTTGCAAACTGATGGAGGTCAGTATAGATGGACTAATAGAGAGAGTCCCACACACTGCTAGAAGGCCAAATATTTTTTCAGAGCTAGATGCAGACAAAAAATTATTTTGAATTTGCAACCTGATGGAGGTCAGTATAGATGTACTAATAGAGAAAGTCCCATACACTGCTAGAAGGCCAAATATTTTTTCAGAGCTAGATGCAGATAAAAATTATTTTTAATTTGCAACCTGATGGAGGTCAGTATAGGTGGACTAATAGAGAATGTCCCACACACTGCTAGAAGGCCAAATATTTTTTCAGAGCTAGATGCAGAAAAAAATTATATTCAATTTGCAACCTGATGGAGGTCAGTATAAATGGACTAATAGAACAAGTCGCACACACTGCCAGAAGGCCAAATATTTTTTCAGAGCTAGATGCAGATAAAAATTATTTTTAATTTGCAACCTGATGGAGGTCAGTATAGATGGACTAATAGAACAATTCCCACACACTGCTAGAAGGCCAAATATTTTTTCAGAGCTAGATGCAGATAAAAAATATTTTTAATTTGCAACCTGATGGAGGTCAGTATAGATGTACTAATAGAGAAAGCCCCACACACTGCTAGAAGGCCAAATATTTTTTCAGAGCTAGATGCAGATAAAAATTATTTTTAATTTGCAACCTGATGGAGGTCAGTATAGATGGACTAATAGAGAAAGTCCCACACACTGCTAGAAGGCCAAATATTTTTTCAGAGCTAGATGCAGATAAAAATTATTTTTAATTTGCAACCTGATGGAGGTCAGTATAGATGGACTAAAAGAGAGAGTCCCACACACTGCTAGAAGGCCAAATATTTTTTCAGAGCTAGATGCAGACAAAAAAATATTTTGAATTTGCAACCTGATGGAGGTCAGTATAGATGGACTAATAGAGAAAGTCCCATACACTGCTAGAAGGCCAAATATTTTTTCAGAGCTAGATGCAGATAAAAATTATTTTTAATTTGCAACCTGATGGAGGTCAGTATAGATGGACTAAAAGAGAAAGTCCCACACACTGCTAGAAGGCCAAATATTTTTTCAGAGCTAGATGCAGAAAAAAATTATATTCAATTTGCAACCTGATGGAGGTCAGTATAGGTGGACTAATAGAACAAGTCGCACAAACTGCTAGAAGGCCAAATATTTTTTCAGAGCTAGATGCAGATAAAAAATATTTTTAATTTGCAACCTGATGGAGGTCAGTATAGATGTACTAATAGAGAAAGCCCCACACACTGCTAGAAGGCCAAATATTTTTTCAGAGCTAGATGCAGATAAAAATTATTTTTAATTTGCAACCTGATGGAGGTCAGTATAGATGGACTAATAGAGAAAGTCCCACACACTGCTAGAAGGCCAAATATTTTTTCAGAGCTAGATGCAGATAAAAATTATTTTTAATTTGCAACCTGATGGAGGTCAGTATAGATGGACTAAAAGAGAGAGTCCCACACACTGCTAGAAGGCCAAATATTTTTTCAGAGCTAGATGCAGACAAAAAAATATTTTGAATTTGCAACCTGATGGAGGTCAGTATAGATGGACTAATAGAGAAAGTCCCATACACTGCTAGAAGGCCAAATATTTTTTCAGAGCTAGATGCAGATAAAAATTATTTTTAATTTGCAACCTGATGGTGGTCAGTATAGATGGTCTAATAGAGAAAGTCCCACACACTGCTAGAAGGCCAAATATTTTTTCAGAGCTAGATGCAGATAAAAATTATTTTTAATTTGCAACCTGATGGAAGTCAGTATAGATGGACTAATAGAACAAGTCCCACACACTGCTAGAAGGCCAAATATTTTTTCAGAGCTAGATGCAGATAAAAATTATTTTGAATTTGCATCCTGATGGAGGTCAGTATAGATGGACTAATAGAGAAAGTCTCATAAACTGCTAGAAGGCCAAATATTTTTTCAGAGCTAGATGGAGATAAAAATTATTTTTAATTTGCAACCTGATGGAGGTCAGTATAGATGGACTAATAGAGAAAGTCCCACACACTGCTAGAAGGCCAAATATTTTTTCAGAGCTAGATGCAGAAAAAAATTATATTCAATTTGCAACCTGATGGAGGTCAGTATAGATGGACTAATAGAACAAGTCGCACACACTGCTAGAAGGCAAAGTATTTTTTCAGAGCTAGATGCAGATAAAAACTATTTTTAATTTGCAACCTGATGGAGGTCAGTATAGATGGACTAATAGAACAAGTCACACACACTGCTAGAAGGCCAAATATTTTTTCAGAGCTAGATGCAGATAAAAATTATTTTTAATTTGCAACCTGATGGAGGTCAGTATAGATGGACTAATAGAACAAGTCCCACACACTGCTAGAAGGCCAAATATTTTTTCAGAGCTAGATGCAGATAAAAATTATTTTTAATTTGCAACCTGATGGAGGTCAGTATAGATGGACTAATAGAGAAAGTCCCACACACTGCTAGAAGGCCAAATATTTTTTCAGAGCTAGATGCAGATAAAATTTATTTTTAATTTGCAACCTGATGGAGGTCAGTATAGATGGACTAATAGAGAAAGTCCCACCCACTGCTAGAAGGCCAAATATTTTTTCAGAGCTACATGCAGAAAAAAATTATATTCAATTTGTAACCTGATGGAGGTCAGTATAGATGGACTAATAGAACAAGTCGCACACACAGCTAGAAGCCCAAATATTTTTTCAGAGCTAGATGCAGATAAAAATTATTTTAAATTTGCCACCTGATGGAGGTCAGTATAGATGGACTAATAGAACAAGTCCCACACACTGCTAGAAGGCCAAATATTTTTTCAGAGCTAGATGCAGATAAAAATTATTTTGAATTTGCAACCTGATGGAGGTCAGTATAGATGGACTAATAGAGAAAGTCTCATACACTGCTAGAAGGCCAAATATTTTTTCAGAGCTAGATGCAGATAAAAATTATTTTTAATTTGCAACCTGATGGAGGTCAGTATAGATGGACTAAAAGAGAAAGTCCCACACACTGCTAGAAGGCCAAATATTTTTTCAGAGCTAGATGCAGAAAAAAATTATATTCAATTTGCAACCTGATGGAGGTCAGTATAGGTGGACTAATAGAACAAGTCGCACAAACTGCTAGAAGGCCAAATATTTTTTCAGAGCTAGATGCAGATAAAAAATATTTTTAATTTGCAACCTGATGGAGGTCAGTATAGATGTACTAATAGAGAAAGCCCCACACACTGCTAGAAGGCCAAATATTTTTTCAGAGCTAGATGCAGATAAAAATTATTTTTAATTTGCAACCTGATGGAGGTCAGTATAGATGGACTAATAGAGAAAGTCCCACACACTGCTAGAAGGCCAAATATTTTTTCAGAGCTAGATGCAGATAAAAATTATTTTTAATTTGCAACCTGATGGAGGTCAGTATAGATGGACTAAAAGAGAGAGTCCCACACACTGCTAGAAGGCCAAATATTTTTTCAGAGCTAGATGCAGACAAAAAAATATTTTGAATTTGCAACCTGATGGAGGTCAGTATAGATGGACTAATAGAGAAAGTCCCATACACTGCTAGAAGGCCAAATATTTTTTCAGAGCTAGATGCAGATAAAAATTATTTTTAATTTGCAACCTGATGGTGGTCAGTATAGATGGTCTAATAGAGAAAGTCCCACACACTGCTAGAAGGCCAAATATTTTTTCAGAGCTAGATGCAGATAAAAATTATTTTTAATTTGCAACCTGATGGAAGTCAGTATAGATGGACTAATAGAACAAGTCCCACACACTGCTAGAAGGCCAAATATTTTTTCAGAGCTAGATGCAGATAAAAATTATTTTGAATTTGCATCCTGATGGAGGTCAGTATAGATGGACTAATAGAGAAAGTCTCATAAACTGCTAGAAGGCCAAATATTTTTTCAGAGCTAGATGGAGATAAAAATTATTTTTAATTTGCAACCTGATGGAGGTCAGTATAGATGGACTAATAGAGAAAGTCCCACACACTGCTAGAAGGCCAAATATTTTTTCAGAGCTAGATGCAGAAAAAAATTATATTCAATTTGCAACCTGATGGAGGTCAGTATAGATGGACTAATAGAACAAGTCGCACACACTGCTAGAAGGCAAAGTATTTTTTCAGAGCTAGATGCAGATAAAAATTATTTTTAATTTGCAACCTGATGGAGGTCAGTATAGATGGACTAATAGAACAAGTCCCACACACTGCTAGAAGGCCAAATATTTTTTCAGAGCTAGATGCAGATAAAAATTATTTTTAATTTGCAACCTGATGGAGGTCAGTATAGATGGACTAATAGAGAAAGTCCCACACACTGCTAGAAGGCCAAATATTTTTTCAGAGCTAGATGCAGATAAAATTTATTTTTAATTTGCAACCTGATGGAGGTCAGTATAGATGGACTAATAGAGAAAGTCCCACCCACTGCTAGAAGGCCAAATATTTTTTCTGAGCTACATGCAGAAAAAAATTATATTCAATTTGTAACCTGATGGAGGTCAGTATAGATGGACTAATAGAACAAGTCGCACACACAGCTAGAAGCCCAAATATTTTTTCAGAGCTAGATGCAGATAAAAATTATTTTAAATTTGCCACCTGATGGAGGTCAGTATAGATGGACTAATAGAACAAGTCCCACACACTGCTAGAAGGTCAAATATTTTTTCAGAGCTAGATGCAGATAAAAATAATTTTGAATTTGCAACCTGATGGAGGTCAGTATAGATGGACTAATAGAGAAAGTCTCATACACTGCTAGAAGGCCAAATATTTTTTCAGAGCTAGATGCAGATAAAAATTATTTTTAATTTGCAACCTGATGGAGGTCAGTATAGATGGACTAATAGAGAAAGTCCCACTCACTGCTAGAAGGCCAAATATTTTTTCAGAGCTACATGCAGAAAAAAATTATATTCAGTTTGCAACCTGATGGAGGTCAGTATAGATGGACTAATAGAACAAGTCGCACACACAGCTAGAAGCCCAAATATTTTTTCAGAGCTAGATGCAGATAAAAATTATTTTAAATTTGCCACCTGATGGAGGTCAGTATAGATGGACTAATAGAACAAGTCCCACACACTGCTAGAAGGCCAAATATTTTTTCAGAGCTAGATGCAGATAAAAATTATTTTGAATTTGCAACCTGATGGAGGTCAGTATAGATGGACTAATAGAGAAAGTCTCATACACTGCTAGAAGGCCAAATATTTTTTCAGAGCTAGATGCAGATAAAAATTATTTTTAATTTGCAACCTGATGGAGGTCAGTATAGATGGACTAATAGAGAAAGTCCCACACACTGCTAGAAGGCCAAATATTTTTTCAGAGCTAGATGCAGAAAAAAATTATATTCAATTTGCAACCTGATGGAGGTCAGTATAGATGGACTAATAGAACAAGTCGCACACACTGCTAGAAGGCAAAGTATTTTTTCAGAGCTAGATGCAGATAAAAATTATTTTTAATTTGCAACCTGATGGAGGTCAGTATAGATGGACTAATTGAGAAAGTCCCACCCACTGTTAGAAGGTCAAATATTTTTTCAGATCTAAATGCAGATAAAATTTATTTTTAATTTGCAACCTGATGGAGGTCAGTATAGATCGACTAATAGAGAAAGTCCCACCCACTGCTAGAAGGCCAAATTTTTTTTTCAGAGCTACATGCAGAAAAAAATTATATTCAATTTGCAACCTGATGGAGGTCAGTATAGATGGACTAATAGAACAAGTCGCACACACAGCTAGAAGCCCAAATATTTTTTCAGAGCTAGATGCAGATAAAAATTATTTTAAATTTGCCACCTGATGGTGGTCAGTATAGATGGACTAATAGAACAAGTCCCACACACTGCTAGAAGGCCAAATATTTTTTCAGAGCTAGATGCAGATAAAAATTATTTTGAATTTGCAACCTGATGGAGGTCAGTATAGATGGACTAATAGAGAAAGTCTCATACACTGCTAGAAGGCCAAATATTTTTTCAGAGCTAGATGCAGATAAAAATTATTTTTAATTTGCAACCTGATGGAGGTCAGTATAGATGGACTAAAAGAGAGAGTCCCACACACTGCTAGAAGGCCAAATATTTTTTCAGAGCTAGATGCAGACAAAAAAATATTTTGAATTTGCAACCTGATGGAGGTCAGTATAGATGGACTAATAGAGAAAGTCCCATACACTGCTAGAAGGCCAAATATTTTTTCAGAGCTAGATGCAGATAAAAATTATTTTTAATTTGCAACCTGATGGAGGTCAGTATAGATGGACTAAAAGAGAAAGTCCCACACACTGCTAGAAGGCCAAATATTTTTTCAGAGCTAGATGCAGAAAAAAATTATATTCAATTTGCAACCTGATGGAGGTCAGTATAGGTGGACTAATAGAACAAGTCGCACAAACTGCTAGAAGGCCAAATATTTTTTCAGAGCTAGATGCAGATAAAAAATATTTTTAATTTGCAACCTGATGGAGGTCAGTATAGATGTACTAATAGAGAAAGCCCCACACACTGCTAGAAGGCCAAATATTTTTTCAGAGCTAGATGCAGATAAAAATTATTTTTAATTTGCAACCTGATGGAGGTCAGTATAGATGGACTAATAGAGAAAGTCCCACACACTGCTAGAAGGCCAAATATTTTTTCAGAGCTAGATGCAGATAAAAATTATTTTTAATTTGCAACCTGATGGAGGTCAGTATAGATGGACTAAAAGAGAGAGTCCCACACACTGCTGGAAGGCCAAATATTTTTTCAGAGCTAGATGCAGACAAAAAAATATTTTGAATTTGCAACCTGATGGAGGTCAGTATAGATGGACTAATAGAGAAAGTCCCATACACTGCTAGAAGGCCAAATATTTTTTCAGAGCTAGATGCAGATAAAAATTATTTTTAATTTGCAACCTGATGGTGGTCAGTATAGATGGTCTAATAGAGAAAGTCCCACACACTGCTAGAAGGCCAAATATTTTTTCAGAGCTAGATGCAGATAAAAATTATTTTTAATTTGCAACCTGATGGAAGTCAGTATAGATGGACTAATAGAACAAGTCCCACACACTGCTAGAAGGCCAAATATTTTTTCAGAGCTAGATGCAGATAAAAATTATTTTGAATTTGCATCCTGATGGAGGTCAGTATAGATGGACTAATAGAGAAAGTCTCATAAACTGCTAGAAGGCCAAATATTTTTTCAGAGCTAGATGGAGATAAAAATTATTTTTAATTTGCAACCTGATGGAGGTCAGTATAGATGGACTAATAGAGAAAGTCCCACACACTGCTAGAAGGCCAAATATTTTTTCAGAGCTAGATGCAGAAAAAAATTATATTCAATTTGCAACCTGATGGAGGTCAGTATAGATGGACTAATAGAACAAGTCGCACACACTGCTAGAAGGCAAAGTATTTTTTCAGAGCTAGATGCAGATAAAAATTATTTTTAATTTGCAACCTGATGGAGGTCAGTATAGATGGACTAATTGAGAAAGTCCCACCCACTGTTAGAAGGTCAAATATTTTTTCAGATCTAAATGCAGATAAAATTTATTTTTAATTTGCAACCTGATGGAGGTCAGTATAGATCGACTAATAGAGAAAGTCCCACCCACTGCTAGAAGGCCAAATTTTTTTTTCAGAGCTACATGCAGAAAAAAATTATATTCAATTTGCAACCTGATGGAGGTCAGTATAGATGGACTAATAGAACAAGTCGCACACACAGCTAGAAGCCCAAATATTTTTTCAGAGCTAGATGCAGATAAAAATTATTTTAAATTTGCCACCTGATGGTGGTCAGTATAGATGGACTAATAGAACAAGTCCCACACACTGCTAGAAGGCCAAATATTTTTTCAGAGCTAGATGCAGATAAAAATTATTTTGAATTTGCAACCTGATGGAGGTCAGTATAGATGGACTAATAGAGAAAGTCTCATACACTGCTAGAAGGCCAAATATTTTTTCAGAGCTAGATGCAGATAAAAATTATTTTTAATTTGCAACCTGATGGAGGTCAGTATAGATGGACTAAAAGAGAGAGTCCCACACACTGCTAGAAGGCCAAATATTTTTTCAGAGCTAGATGCAGACAAAAAAATATTTTGAATTTGCAACCTGATGGAGGTCAGTATAGATGGACTAATAGAGAAAGTCCCATACACTGCTAGAAGGCCAAATATTTTTTCAGAGCTAGATGCAGATAAAAATTATTTTTAATTTGCAACCTGATGGAGGTCAGTATAGATGGACTAAAAGAGAAAGTCCCACACACTGCTAGAAGGCCAAATATTTTTTCAGAGCTAGATGCAGAAAAAAATTATATTCAGTTTGCAACCTGATGGAGGTCAGTATAGGTGGACTAATAGAACAAGTCGCACAAACTGCTAGAAGGCCAAATATTTTTTCAGAGCTAGATGCAGATAAAAAATATTTTTAATTTGCAACCTGATGGAGGTCAGTATAGATGTACTAATAGAGAAAGCCCCACACACTGCTAGAAGGCCAAATATTTTTTCAGAGCTAGATGCAGATAAAAATTATTTTTAATTTGCAACCTGATGGAGGTCAGTATAGATGGACTAATAGAGAAAGTCCCACACACTGCTAGAAGGCCAAATATTTTTTCAGAGCTAGATGCAGATAAAAATTATTTTTAATTTGCAACCTGATGGAGGTCAGTATAGATGGACTAAAAGAGAGAGTCCCACACACTGCTGGAAGGCCAAATATTTTTTCAGAGCTAGATGCAGACAAAAAAATATTTTGAATTTGCAACCTGATGGAGGTCAGTATAGATGGACTAATAGAGAAAGTCCCATACACTGCTAGAAGGCCAAATATTTTTTCAGAGCTAGATGCAGATAAAAATTATTTTTAATTTGCAACCTGATGGTGGTCAGTATAGATGGTCTAATAGAGAAAGTCCCACACACTGCTAGAAGGCCAAATATTTTTTCAGAGCTAGATGCAGATAAAAATTATTTTTAATTTGCAACCTGATGGAAGTCAGTATAGATGGACTAATAGAACAAGTCCCACACACTGCTAGAAGGCCAAATATTTTTTCAGAGCTAGATGCAGATAAAAATTATTTTGAATTTGCATCCTGATGGAGGTCAGTATAGATGGACTAATAGAGAAAGTCTCATAAACTGCTAGAAGGCCAAATATTTTTTCAGAGCTAGATGGAGATAAAAATTATTTTTAATTTGCAACCTGATGGAGGTCAGTATAGATGGACTAATAGAGAAAGTCCCACACACTGCTAGAAGGCCAAATATTTTTTCAGAGCTAGATGCAGAAAAAAATTATATTCAATTTGCAACCTGATGGAGGTCAGTATAGATGGACTAATAGAACAAGTCGCACACACTGCTAGAAGGCAAAGTATTTTTTCAGAGCTAGATGCAGATAAAAATTATTTTTAATTTGCAACCTGATGGAGGTCAGTATAGATGGACTAATAGAACAAGTCACACACACTGCTAGAAGGCCAAATATTTTTTCAGAGCTAGATGCAGATAAAAATTATTTTTAATTTGCAACCTGATGGAGGTCAGTATAGATGGACTAATAGAACAAGTCCCACACACTGCTAGAAGGCCAAATATTTTTTCAGAGCTAGATGCAGATAAAAATTATTTTTAATTTGCAACCTGATGGAGGTCAGTATAGATGGACTAATAGAGAAAGTCCCACACACTGCTAGAAGGCCAAATATTTTTTCAGAGCTAGATGCAGATAAAATTTATTTTAATTTGCAACCTGATGGAGGTCAGTATAGATGGACTAATAGAGAAAGTCCCACCCACTGCTAGAAGGCCAAATATTTTTTCAGAGCTACATGCAGAAAAAAATTATATTCAATTTGTAACCTGATGGAGGTCAGTATAGATGGACTAATAGAACAAGTCGCACACACAGCTAGAAGCCCAAATATTTTTTCAGAGCTAGATGCAGATAAAAATTATTTTAAATTTGCCACCTGATGGAGGTCAGTATAGATGGACTAATAGAACAAGTCCCACACACTGCTAGAAGGCCAAATATTTTTTCAGAGCTAGATGCAGATAAAAATTATTTTGAATTTGCAACCTGATGGAGGTCAGTATAGATGGACTAATAGAGAAAGTCTCATACACTGCTAGAAGGCCAAATATTTTTTCAGAGCTAGATGCAGATAAAAATTATTTTTAATTTGCAACCTGATGGAGGTCAGTATAGATGGACTAAAAGAGAAAGTCCCACACACTGCTAGAAGGCCAAATATTTTTTCAGAGCTAGATGCAGAAAAAAATTATATTCAATTTGCAACCTGATGGAGGTCAGTATAGGTGGACTAATAGAACAAGTCGCACAAACTGCTAGAAGGCCAAATATTTTTTCAGAGCTAGATGCAGATAAAAAATATTTTTAATTTGCAACCTGATGGAGGTCAGTATAGATGTACTAATAGAGAAAGCCCCACACACTGCTAGAAGGCCAAATATTTTTTCAGAGCTAGATGCAGATAAAAATTATTTTTAATTTGCAACCTGATGGAGGTCAGTATAGATGGACTAATAGAGAAAGTCCCACACACTGCTAGAAGGCCAAATATTTTTTCAGAGCTAGATGCAGATAAAAATTATTTTTAATTTGCAACCTGATGGAGGTCAGTATAGATGGACTAAAAGAGAGAGTCCCACACACTGCTAGAAGGCCAAATATTTTTTCAGAGCTAGATGCAGACAAAAAAATATTTTGAATTTGCAACCTGATGGAGGTCAGTATAGATGGACTAATAGAGAAAGTCCCATATACTGCTAGAAGGCCAAATATTTTTTCAGAGCTAGATGCAGATAAAAATTATTTTTAATTTGCAACCTGATGGTGGTCAGTATAGATGGTCTAATAGAGAAAGTCCCACACACTGCTAGAAGGCCAAATATTTTTTCAGAGCTAGATGCAGATAAAAATTATTTTTAATTTGCAACCTGATGGAAGTCAGTATAGATGGACTAATAGAACAAGTCCCACACACTGCTAGAAGGCCAAATATTTTTTCAGAGCTAGATGCAGATAAAAATTATTTTGAATTTGCATCCTGATGGAGGTCAGTATAGATGGACTAATAGAGAAAGTCTCATAAACTGCTAGAAGGCCAAATATTTTTTCAGAGCTAGATGGAGATAAAAATTATTTTTAATTTGCAACCTGATGGAGGTCAGTATAGATGGACTAATAGAGAAAGTCCCACACACTGCTAGAAGGCCAAATATTTTTTCAGAGCTAGATGCAGAAAAAATTATATTCAATTTGCAACCTGATGGAGGTCAGTATAGATGGACTAATAGAACAAGTCGCACACACTGCTAGAAGGCAAAGTATTTTTTCAGAGCTAGATGCAGATAAAAATTATTTTTAATTTGCAACCTGATGGAGGTCAGTATAGATGGACTAATAGAACAAGTCACACACACTGCTAGAAGGCCAAATATTTTTTCAGAGCTAGATGCAGATAAAAATTATTTTTAATTTGCAACCTGATGGAGGTCAGTATAGATGGACTAATAGAACAAGTCCCACACACTGCTAGAAGGCCAAATATTTTTTCAGAGCTAGATGCAGATAAAAATTATTTTTAATTTGCAACCTGATGGAGGTCAGTATAGATGGACTAATAGAGAAAGTCCCACACACTGCTAGAAGGCCAAATATTTTTTCAGAGCTAGATGCAGATAAAATTTATTTTTAATTTGCAACCTGATGGAGGTCAGTATAGATGGACTAATAGAGAAAGTCCCACCCACTGCTAGAAGGCCAAATATTTTTTCTGAGCTACATGCAGAAAAAAATTATATTCAATTTGTAACCTGATGGAGGTCAGTATAGATGGACTAATAGAACAAGTCGCACACACAGCTAGAAGCCCAAATATTTTTTCAGAGCTAGATGCAGATAAAAATTATTTTAAATTTGCCACCTGATGGAGGTCAGTATAGATGGACTAATAGAACAAGTCCCACACACTGCTAGAAGGTCAAATATTTTTTCAGAGCTAGATGCAGATAAAAATAATTTTGAATTTGCAACCTGATGGAGGTCAGTATAGATGGACTAATAGAGAAAGTCTCATACACTGCTAGAAGGCCAAATATTTTTTCAGAGCTAGATGCAGATAAAAATTATTTTTAATTTGCAACCTGATGGAGGTCAGTATAGATGGACTAATAGAGAAAGTCCCACTCACTGCTAGAAGGCCAAATATTTTTTCAGAGCTACATGCAGAAAAAAATTATATTCAGTTTGCAACCTGATGGAGGTCAGTATAGATGGACTAATAGAACAAGTCGCACACACAGCTAGAAGCCCAAATATTTTTTCAGAGCTAGATGCAGATAAAAATTATTTTAAATTTGCCACCTGATGGAGGTCAGTATAGATGGACTAATAGAACAAGTCCCACACACTGCTAGAAGGCCAAATATTTTTTCAGAGCTAGATGCAGATAAAAATTATTTTGAATTTGCAACCTGATGGAGGTCAGTATAGATGGACTAATAGAGAAAGTCTCATACACTGCTAGAAGGCCAAATATTTTTTCAGAGCTAGATGCAGATAAAAATTATTTTTAATTTGCAACCTGATGGAGGTCAGTATAGATGGACTAATAGAGAAAGTCCCACACACTGCAAGAAGGCCAAATATTTTTTCAGAGCTAGATGCAGAAAAAAATTATATTCAATTTGCAACCTGATGGAGGTCAGTATAGATGGACTAATAGAACAAGTCGCACACACTGCTAGAAGGCAAAGTATTTTTTCAGAGCTAGATGCAGATAAAAATTATTTTTAATTTGCAACCTGATGGAGGTCAGTATAGATGGACTAATTGAGAAAGTCCCACCCACTGTTAGAAGGTCAAATATTTTTTCAGATCTAAATGCAGATAAAATTTATTTTTAATTTGCAACCTGATGGAGGTCAGTATAGATCGACTAATAGAGAAAGTCCCACCCACTGCTAGAAGGCCAAATTTTTTTTTCAGAGCTACATGCAGAAAAAAATTATATTCAATTTGAAACCTGATGGAGGTCAGTATAGATGGACTAATAGAACAAGTCGCACACACAGCTAGAAGCCCAAATATTTTTTCAGAGCTAGATGCAGATAAAAATTATTTTAAATTTGCCACCTGATGGTGGTCAGTATAGATGGACTAATAGAACAAGTCCCACACACTGCTAGAAGGCCAAATATTTTTTCAGAGCTAGATGCAGATAAAAATTATTTTGAATTTGCAACCTGATGGAGGTCAGTATAGATGGACTAATAGAGAAAGTCTCATACACTGCTAGAAGGCCAAATATTTTTTCAGAGCTAGATGCAGATAAAAATTATTTTTAATTTGCAACCTGATGGAGGTCAGTATAGATGGACTAATAGAGAAAGTCCCACACACTGCTAGAAGGCCAAATATTTTTTCAGAGCTAGATGCAGAAAAAAATTATATTCAATTTGCAACCTGATGGAGGTCAGTATAGATGGACTAATAGAACAAGTAGCACACAATGCTAGAAGGCAAAGTATTTTTTCAGAGCTAGATGCAGATAAAAATTATTTTTAATTTGCAACCTGATGGAGGTCAGTATAGATGGACTAATAGAACAAGTCCCACACACTGCTAGAAGGCCAAATATTTTTTCAGAGCTAGATGCAGATAAAAATTATTTTTAATTTGCAACCTGATGGAGGTCAGTATAGATGGACTAATAGAACAAGTCCCACACACTGCTAGAAGGCCAAATATTTTTTCAGAGCTAGATGCAGATAAAAATTATTTTTAATTTGCAACCTGATGGAGGTCAGTATAGATGGACTAATAGAGAAAGTCCCACACACTGCTAGAAGGCCAAATATTTTTTCAGATCTAAATGCAGATAAAATTTATTTTTAATTTGCAACCTGATGGAGGTCAGTATAGATGGACTAATAGAGAAAGTCCCACCCACTGCTAGAAGGCCAAATTTTTTCTTCAGAGCTACATGCAGAAAAAAATTATATTCAATTTGCAACCTGATGGAGGTCAGTATAGATGGACTAACAGAACAAGTCGCACACAC
The DNA here is from genome assembly GCF_046119375.1 of Phyllobates terribilis. Lineage (NCBI taxonomy): Eukaryota > Metazoa > Chordata > Amphibia > Anura > Dendrobatidae > Phyllobates > Phyllobates terribilis. Next base: position 193,446,575 of record NW_027362764.1, read on the forward strand.
AGCTAGAAGCCCAAATATTTTTTCAGAGCTAGATGCAGATAAAAATTATTTTAAATTTGCCACCTGATGGAGGTCAGTATAGATGGACTTGTAGAACAAGTCCCACACACTGCTAGAAGGCCAAATATTTTTTCAGAGCTAGATGCAGATAAAAATTATTTTAAATTTGCAAACTGATGGAGGTCAGTATAGATGGACTAATAGAGAGAGTCCCACACACTGCTAGAAGGCCAAATATTTTTTCAGAGCTAGATGCAGACAAAAAATTATTTTGAATTTGCAACCTGATGGAGGTCAGTATAGATGTACTAATAGAGAAAGTCCCATACACTGCTAGAAGGCCAAATATTTTTTCAGAGCTAGATGCAGATAAAAATTATTTTTAATTTGCAACCTGATGGAGGTCAGTATAGGTGGACTAATAGAGAATGTCCCACACACTGCTAGAAGGCCAAATATTTTTTCAGAGCTAGATGCAGAAAAAAATTATATTCAATTTGCAACCTGATGGAGGTCAGTATAAATGGACTAATAGAACAAGTCGCACACACTGCCAGAAGGCCAAATATTTTTTCAGAGCTAGATGCAGATAAAAATTATTTTTAATTTGCAACCTGATGGAGGTCAGTATAGATGGACTAATAGAACAAGTCCCACACACTGCTAGAAGGCCAAATATTTTTTCAGAGCTAGATGCAGATAAAAAATATTTTTAATTTGCAACCTGATGGAGGTCAGTATAGATGTACTGATAGAGAAAGCCCCACACACTGCTAGAAGGCCAAATATTTTTTCAGAGCTAGATGCAGATAAAAATTATTTTTAATTTGCAACCTGATGGAGGTCAGTATAGATGGACTAATAGAGAAAGTCCCACACACTGCTAGAAGGCCAAATATTTTTTCAGAGCTAGATGCAGATAAAAATTATTTTTAATTTGCAATCTGATGGAGGTCAGTAGAGATGGACTAAAAGAGAGAGTCCGACACACTGCTAGAAGGCCAAATATTTTTTCAGAGCTAGATGCAGACAAAAAAATATTTTGAATTTGCAACCTGATGGAGGTCAGTATAGATGGACTAATAGAGAAAGTCCCATACACTGCTAGAAGGCCAAATATTTTTTCAGAGCTAGATGCAGATAAAAATTATTTTTAATTTGCAACCTGATGGAGGTCAGTATAGATGGACTAAAAGAGAAAGTCCCACACACTGCTAGAAGGCCAAATATTTTTTCAGAGCTAGATGCAGAAAAAAATTATATTCAATTTGCAACCTGATGGAGGTCAGTATAGGTGGACTAATAGAACAAGTCGCACAAACTGCTAGAAGGCCAAATATTTTTTCAGAGCTAGATGCAGATAAAAAATATTTTTAATTTGCAACCTGATGGAGGTCAGTATAGATGTACTAATAGAGAAAGCCCCACACACTGCTAGAAGGCCAAATATTTTTTCAGAGCTAGATGCAGATAAAAATTATTTTTAATTTGCAACCTGATGGAGGTCAGTATAGATGGACTAATAGAGAAAGTCCCACACACTGCTAGAAGGCCAAATATTTTTTCAGAGCTAGATGCAGATAAAAATTATTTTTAATTTGCAACCTGATGGAGGTCAGTATAGATGGACTAAAAGAGAGAGTCCCACACACTGCTAGAAGGCCAAATATTTTTTCAGAGCTAGATGCAGACAAAAAAATATTTTGAATTTGCAACCTGATGGAGGTCAGTATAGATGGACTAATAGAGAAAGTCCCATACACTGCTAGAAGGCCAAATATTTTTTCAGAGCTAGATGCAGATAAAAATTATTTTTAATTTGCAACCTGATGGTGGTCAGTATAGATGGACTAATAGAGAAAGTCCCACACACTGCTAGAAGGCCAAATATTTTTTCAGAGCTAGATGCAGAAAAAAATTATATTCAATTTGCAACCTGATGGAGGTCAGTATAGGTGGACTAATACAACAAGTCACACAAACTGCTAGAAGGCCAAATATTTTTTCAGAGCTAGATGCAGATAAAAATTATTTTTAATTTGCAAACTGATGGAGGTCAGTATAGATGGACTAATAGAGAAAGTCCCACACACTGCTAGAAGGCCAAATATTTTTTCAGAGCTAGATGCAGAAAAAAATAATTTTTAATTTGCAACCTGATGGAGGTCAGTATAGATGTTCTAATAGAGAAAGTCCCACACACTGCTAGAAGGCCAAATATTTTTTCAGAGCTAGATGCAGATAAAAATTATTTTTAATTTGCAACCTGATGGAGGTCAGTATAGATGGACTAATAGAGAAAGTCCCACACACTGCTAGAAGGCCAAATATTTTTTCAGAGCTAGATGCAGACAAAAAATTATTTTGAATTTGCAACCTGATGGAGGTCAGTATAGATGGACTAATAGAGAAAGTCCCATACACTGCTAGAAGGCCAAATATTTTTTCAGAGCCAGATGCAGATAAAAATTATTTTTAATTTCCAACCTGATGGAGGTCAGTATAGATGGACTAATAGAGCAAGTCCCACACATTGCTAGAAGGCCAAATATTTTTTCAGAGCTAGATGCAGAAAAAAATTATATTCAATTTGCAACCTGATGGAGGTCAGTATAGATGGACTAATAGAACAAGTCCCACACACTGCTAGAAGGCCAAATATTTTTTCAGAGCTAGATGCAGATAAAAATTATTTTTAATTTGCAACCTGATGGAGGTCAGTATAGATGGACTAATAGAACAAGTCCCACACACTGCTAGAAGGCCAAATATTTTTTCAGAGCTAGATGCAGATAAAAATTATTTTTAATTTGCAACCTGATGGAGGTCAGTATAGATGGACTAATAGAGAAAGTCCCACACACTGCTAGAAGGCCAAATATTTTTTCAGAGCTAGATGCAGGTAAAAATTATTTTTAATTTGCAACCTGATGGAGGTTAGTATAGATGGACTAATAGAGAAAGTCCCACACAATGCTAGAAGGCCAAATATTTTTTCAGAGCTAGATGCAGACAAAAAATTATTTTGAATTTGCAACCTGATGGAGGTCAGTATAGATGGACTAATAGAGAAAGTCCCATACACTGCTAGAAGGCCAAATATTTTTTCAGTGCTAGATGCAGATAAAAATTATTTTTAATTTGCAACCTGATGGAGGTCAGTATAGATGGACTAATAGAGAAAGTCCCACACACTGCTAGAAGGCCAAATATTTTTTCAGAGCTAGATGCAGAAAAAAATTATATTCAATTTGCAACCTGATGGAGGTCAGTATAGATGGACTAATAGAACAAGTCGCACACACTGCTAGAGGGCCAAATATTTTTTCAGAGGTAGATGCAGATAAAAATTATTTTTAATTTGCAACCTGATGGAGGTCAGTATAGATGGACTAATAGAACAAGTCCCACACACTGCTAGAAGGCCAAATATTTTTTCAGAGCTACATGCAGATAAAAATTATTTTTAATTTGCAACCTGATGGAGGTCAGTATATATGGACTAATAGAGACAGTCCCACACACTGCTAGAAGGCCAAATATTTTTTCAGAGCTAGATGCAGATAAAATTATTTTTAATTTGCACCCTGATGGAGGTCAGTATAGATGAACTAATAGAGAAAGTCCCACACACTGCTAGAAGGCCAAATATTTTTTCAGAGATAGATGCAGATAAAAATTATTTTTAATTTGCAACCTGATGGAGGTCAGTATAGATGGACTAATAGAGAAAGTCCCACACACTGCTAGAAGGCCAAATATTTTTTCAGAGCTAGATGCAGACAAAAAATTATATTCAATTTGCAACCTGATGGAGGTCAGTATAGATGGACTAATAGAACAAGTCGCACACACTGCTAGAAGGCCAAATATTTTTTCAGAGCTAGATGCAGATAAAAATTATTTTTCATTTGCAACCTGATGGAGGTCAGTATAGATGGACTAATAGAGAAAGTCCCACACACTGCTAGGAGGCCAAATATTTTTTCAGAGCTACATGCAGATAAAAATTATTTTTCATTTGCAACCTGATGGAGGTCAGTGTAGATGGACTAATATAGAAAGTCCCACACACTGCTAGAAGGCCAAATATTTTTTCAGAGCTAGATGTAGAAAAAAATTATATTTAATTTGCAACCTGATGGAGGTCAGTATAAATGGACTAAGAGAACAAGTCCCACACACTGCTAGAAGGCCAAATATTTTTTCAGAGCTAGATGCAGATAAAAATTATTTTTAATTTGCAACCTGATGGAGGTCAGTATAGATGGACTAATAGAGAAAGTCCCACACACTGCTAGAAGGCCAAATATTTTTTCAGAGCTAGATGCAGATAAAAATTATTTTTCATTTGCAACCTGATGGAGGTCAGTATAGATGGACTAATAGAGAAAGTCCCACACACTGCTAGAAGGCCAAATATTTTTTCAGAGCTAGATGCAGACAAAAAATTATTTTGACTTTGCAACCTGATGGAGGTCAGTATAGATGGACTAATAGAGAAAGTCCCACACACTGCTAGAAGGCCAAATATTTTTTCAGAGCTAGATGCAGATAAAAATTATTTTTAATTTGCAACCTGATGGAGGTCAGTATAGATGGACTAATAGAGAAAGTCCCACACACTGCTAGAAGGCCAAATATTTTTTCAGAGGTAGATGAGGAAAAAAATTATATTCAGTTTGCAACCTGATGGAGGTCAGTATAGATAGACTAATAGAACAAGTCCCACACACAGCTAGAAGGCCAAATATTTTTTCAGAGCTAGATGTAGAAAAAAATTATATTCAATTTGCAACCTTATGGAGGTCAGTATAGATGGACTAATAGAATGATGCTTTGCCCAAAAGATTTTACTTCACTAGGTGCAGTAAAAAAATTGGTATTCTATACACAGGTGGTGTATCTTGCAACACAGATAAGCTACTCCACTGACTAACACACTCTGCAATAGGCCAAAAAGGATTAGCTTTGCTAGATTCAGCCAAATGTTGTGAAAAAAACTTGCACAGCACTGGCACAGACCTGCCTGGCAAAAAGTGATAGGAACTGATGTAACCTAGTCCTGAAAAGGACTGCAATTGCAATTAGTCTTTACTCCCAACCTATCTATTTAAGAGCACAGACCTGCCTGATAAAAGTCGTATGAAATGATGTAATGTAGTCCTTAAAAGGACTGCAATCACAACTATTCCCTACTCCCAAGCTATCTGTAGATTTGTGCGAAAATTGGCTTGAAATTAACAAGGCATAGCGCACACAGCAACAGCGTTGCCGTCTAACACGCAGCTGCAGCAGTGAGAAAATGGTGGCGACGGGGAAAATGGCTGGGTCTTATAGGGCAAGGACATGTGACATACTCTGCCAATGACACATGCCCTTGCTTGTGTGAAAAAAAGCACTTCGCTCCGTGTGTGCGCTGCTGATAGGCTGACAGATTGCACCTCCCCACTGTAAATGCGGAAAAGAGAAAAAAAAATGGAGATCTTCATTATTCCTGCAGAGATCCATCCCCTGCCCCTCCCCCCGCCCCGCTGTACACTCAAATTGCGTATTAACATTAATTTTTATCATTACTGAGAAAAAATCCAGTTATGATTTTGGTGCACAAACAGTTATCGAACATAACCTCGAACAGCCGAATTTTTCTCAAATCATTCGTGTTCGCCGAACGGCTCGAACACCGCCCAAAACAGCTCGAATTTGAGATTGGCGAACAGTTCGAGTCGAACAACTCTCATCTCTAGTTGTCATTAAGATTTAAAAAGAGAAAACACAGTAGTTTGACAATAAATGGCTTCACCCAACCAATAACCATGAGCGAAGAAATAGTTTGTTTGCTAGCATTCAAATTCTCTGAAACAAGGCCAAGAAAGGAAAAATTCTGCCGGGGTATGTAAACTTTTGAGCACAAATGTATATATCTCACTATCTCTCTACTTACAGTCCGATGTTCTCCTCTGCTGTTTTCCTCTTTTATTTCTACCACTTTATTAATGATGTCATCTTCTCTTTTCTCGTCCTCTCTACTGAACACATTAGATAATCCTTTATAAGTGGGAGCTAAAGGGGGTCCACGCATTGAAGTCATGGTTCATTTTCTGCAATGGCTTTCCAAAATCATTGCAAAACTGCAGTGTTTTTACTGTGATTTTGGAAAAAACTGTTAAGAAATATACTGTGAGAGAAGCAATTAACCCACCCTAGTGAAGATAACCATTCATGAACAGGGGAGATTTTACTGATGAATTTAGAATTTTACAACAGAGCAGTTCTGCACAGCTCCAGTAGTTAGCACTCCTAAGCCCAAGAACACTGCAGCTTCTTTCGTAAATGGTAGTACAGATTAGTGCAATTATAACATCACACCGATCAGTATCTGCAATCAGGAGTTAAGACTAAATATCACAGGGATACCGTGACAGAGGGGGGGCAGAAGATCATGGCGTCAAGTTACACAAACTCCTGCACTTATTAGAACTGCTTCACCTTGCTATTAACAGTGCAGGTTTTCCTTGCTCTGTCATTGCAAAGGCTAATCAGTTCTGTTGATCCCCTGAAGCTCTCCATCCTGAATTGTCTCAGCTGTTCTGTGTTGGCTACTCCCTTCTGGTATATATACTTTCACTGGCACTTGGAAGTTGCCAGTGATTGCCTCCTTATTGTCCCTTTTTTGTCATTTTTTTCATTACCTCCTTTCTGACATATATTTTCCCTTTTAGATAGACAAGTGCAGGGCGTGGGGCAGAAATTGTGTAATGGGAACCAATGTGTTATGACATTGAAGAGCATTAAATGAGCAATGGTTTAACCCTTGAAACTTGATAATTCTCTGCCTCCTTTCTGAACAGAACAGTGTTAGCAATTATTTTAAAGTTAGCTTTTCACACAGATTAAAATATATATATTCATTTTCCAGGATTTCACAGTCTTTGTCTATGGGTTCCATTAATGCAAAAGCAGCTATGAAAGTTCTAATAACTTACTTGATGGATTCCATGCTCACCCAGGCTGTTATTGGTGTACTTGGCCTATAAAAATGTAGCTTTTGTTAGAAACAGTGTGATAAATAAGAAAACTACAGAAAATATTATCGATACAGTGTGTCTGTAATGCAATAACAAATGGTAGCATTCAGGGGCAAAACTATATGAAGTAATTAGAAACAAAAAATTTTATGATATCCGAGATTGACATTTACATATAGCTACAGGGAGCGGAAAGCAAGCAGTCGCATAGGCACACCCTCATCTGCCATATACAGTATATATTCATCACTATTATAAATGGTTTATGGTAATTGAGGGGCCCTGTTACATACAGTTAGGTCCATATATATTTGAACAGAGACTACATTTTTCTACTTTGGGTTCTAGACATTACCACAATGAATTTTAAACAAAACAATTCAGATGCAGTTGAAGATCAGACTTTCAGCTTTTATTTGAGGGTATCCACATTTAAATTGGATGAAGGGTTTAGGAGTTTCAGCTCCTTAACACGTGCCACCCTGTTTTTAAAGGGACCAAAAGTAATTGGACAATTGACTCCAAGGCTATTTCATGGACAGGTGTGGGCAATCCCTTCGTTATGTCATTCTCAATTAAGTAGATAAAAGTCCTGGAGTTGATTTGAGGTGTGGTGCTTGCATTTGGAAGGTTTTTCTGTGAAGTAAATATGCGGTCAAAGGAGCTCTCCATGCAGGTGAAACAAGCCATCCTTAAGCTGCAAAAACAGAAAAAACCCATCCGAGAAATTGCTACAATATTAGGAGTGGCAAAATCTACAGTTTGGTACATCCTGAGAAAGAAAGAAAGCACTGGTGAACTCATCAATGCAAAAAGACCTCGGCGCCCACAGAAGACAACAGTGGTGGATGATCGCAGAATAATCTCCATGGCGAAGAGAAACCCCTTCACAACAGCCAACCAAGTGAACAACACTCTCCAGGAGGTAGGCGTATCAATATCCAAATCTACCATAATGAGAATACTGCATGAAAGTAAATACAGAGGGTTCACTGCACGGTGCAAGCCACTCATAAGCATCAAGAATAAAAAGGCTAGACTGGACTTTGCTAAAAAACATCTAAAAAAGCCAGCACAGTTCTGGAAGAACATTCTTTGGACAGATGAAACCAAGATCAACCTCTACCAGAATGATGGAAAGAGAAAAGTATGGCAAAGGCGTGGTACAGCTCATGATCCAAAGCATACCACATCATCTGTAAAACACGGCGGAGACAGTGTGATGGCTTGGGCATGCATGGCTGCCAGTGGCACTGGGTCACTAGTGTTTAGTGTTGAGCCACCCCCGTAGTGTTCGAGTTCGGTTCTGTTCGTCGAACACCCGTGTGTTCGTCGAACTGTTCGTCGAACTGTTCGTCGAACACCTTCGAACACCGTTAAAACCAATGGCAGGCAAACAAAAACACATAGAAACACATAGAAAACACCTTCAAAGGTGTCCAAAAGCTGACAAACTGCTCAGAAGACACAACTAATACATGGAAAAGTGACAAGTACATATAGTCATGCGAAAAGAAAAGAGGTAGAGGAGTAAAAGGAGGGGGAGACACAGATATAGGCATGTCATGCCCTTCTAAAATCCAAAAAGTGAGAAGCCGAGACGGCCAGTCCGCTCCTGCCCGTGCCACCTCCGTGTCGCCGGGTTTGTGCCAGAGCCGCGGTGAACCCTGACGGCCAGCCCCCCTCTCCCAATACTGGTGCCTGTCCGCTGGTGGGTCGAGAGAGCCCCCCTGTGGTGGAGGCAGCTCTAAGCTTTTTAATTTAAATTGTCCCTCTAATTTGAATGAATACACTTTAAATCCATTTACAAGGATCTATTGGAGGGCAAGTCTCATGCCAGCAGCCGCGTAATTCCAGCTCCAGTAGCGTCCACTAAAGCTGCTGCAGTTAAAAAGCTTTTATAAGGATCGAGCTCGGCTGTCCACCGCAAGGCATCCTAGTGCCAGTCCCAGCCCCTATGCCTTGGGGTGCCTCCAGATGCTCTTCACTAAGTATCCCGTGGTCCCGAAGCATTTCCTTTGAAAAAATTAAGTGTCCAAACTACAGGTGGTGTAGCTTGCTTAACAGCCGGGATAATCCGCTGACTAGCAGACACTGCTACTAGGCACAAAGTATTTCCTGGGCTAGATGCAGTTAAAAATTTGTAAGTAGATACTCTCGTTGGATGCTGAGAAAGCATTCCATAGAGTCTCCTGGCACGCCATATATGATTCTCTTAAAAAGCTTGGGGTAGGGGTCTAGGGGACCCTTTTATAGCCAAAATCACGGCCCTGTATCACAATACGTCACCTAGGCTGAAGATAAATGGAACTGTAGCACCGAGGGCTCGGTTGCTACAGACGTATTGCACCTCACCCAGAGGTGTGATATCTCACTCTCAGATAAGGATGGAGTGTGGATCAGGACCCGACACCTGCATGCATTACACCACATTGCCGTGGGGCAGGGCGACCAATATGCCCCTGAGATGGGCACGACAGTCCCTGTCCCTGGCTGGAGTGGGGGGAGGGAACACTGAGGAAGGGGAACCCTGCAGTGCAGGAGCAGGGAGGAAGCAGTTCCTGGGTGCATTGAGAAGGGAGTATAAAAGGTGGGCACCATCTTAGTTCAGTGCAGAGAAGTCTGAGCAGAAGTGGCAGGGAGCAGGGGCTCTGCATGAGCTCTGCTCCGGAGGCGGGCCTAGTAACAGAGGCCCAGGCCTGCAAGAGGGAGAAGGAAGGAAGAGGAGCGGAGAAGGCTCCAGGAACGAGGAATGAAGGGATCCCAGGGGTGCGGACGGGCGAGTCGCCACCGCACGCCCGAATCCACCTGCGTGGAGGGGTCAGGCCAAAGGGGGAGACAGGTCCCCGAACTAGTGGAGGCAGGAAACGACCCTCAGCTAGAAACCGGAGGCTCTGACATTTTATGTGGCGCAGCCCCTTGCTCCACCCGCTAGGAAGGCACCACATAGGGTCAGGGAAACTGGCGCCAAGTTTACCAAGAGGAGGCCCGAGGCAGCCGGACAGAAGTGTTGGTAAGAAAGGCCAGACAAAGGACACACAAAGGGGGTCCTGTGAAGCGCTCCAAAGTTATCTGGGAGTTGTCTGAGCCCCTCACCTGGTGAGCACAGTACGACGTGGGCAGCCGTTACCTGCAGACGTGGTCTGGATAATAAGAACTGTGAGTAAAGGCCCTGAACTGCATCACTGACTCCGTGTCGTTACTGCTGCTGCCCTGCACCATCACCCCCATCCTCCGCATACACTGCCCTGAGGCTATACTCCTCCCGTGGGGAGTTATGCTACGCTCTGCTGCACCCACAACACCAGCCTTAGCGGTCTGCCCTGTAGCGGCGGTTCACTCTGACCGCAATCCACGGGTGGCGTAGTCGGACATTTAAACATCAAAACCACATAAATAGTTCCGCCACTGGTTTGACCGCCCTGAGCCACGGAACCGGATCGCCGCCACGAAGACTACAACCACCAGCATCCACCAAAAAGGGTCCGGCTCCGAGTGTCCCAAGGCCCAGGGGGTGCGTCAGAACATTTTCATCACCTTTCACAATCACCAATGGGACAAGGCAGGGATGTCCTCTGTCCCCTCTCTTATACATCCTAGTGACGGAGCACCTGCTCTCATCAATTCGCCATAACCCCAATATTAGGTGGATTGAGGTGGGAGGCACCGAGTACAAGTGCTCTCTATTTGCTGATGATGTCCTAGTATATATCACTCAATCACATATATCCATCCCTGCTGTTATGGCTGAAATAGATCACTTTGTTACATGGTAAAATTTTAAAATCAATGCAGCGAAGTCTGAGGCCCTCGATGTCTCCCTCCCTAAATCCATATAGGATTCCATCCAGTCCAACTTTCCCTTTGCCTGGCCCTCACAGGGTATCAAATACTTAGGAATTCCTATTCATAGAGACCTCTCCCATCTATGTTATCTTAATTTTGGGCCCTTTATTGAACAATTCCATACAGACCACGGTTGGCAAGTTGGAACTGTGAGATTCACTACGTGCACCACTGGTATTTTGTGGAAAAGCACATGTAAGATTCTGCAACAGTCTCTGCTGATACTCCTGCATGCGTGCATCCCTTTCTATGGCAGGAATAATTTCTGCAAATTTACTTTTGTACCGGGGATCTAACAGTGTGGCAACCCAGTAGTCAGGATTATTTCTAATTCTCACAATTCGAGGGTCATGTTGCAGGTAGTGCAGCAAGAAGGCACTCATGTGTGTTGCGCATCCAGGAGCACCAAGTCCCTGTTGTGTTGGTGGCGAGGTAACAATCATGCTTCCTTCCTCTGTCCTCTCCCCCCAACCTCGCACAACAGAAATGTGATCAAGGTCTCCCTCATCTGATGAGTCTTCCATCAGTTCGTCCTCCACTTTTTCCTGGGCTCCTGCACCTTCCTCACTAGTTTGGCTGCTACCATGCGCCCTGGTAAAATCATCTCCCCCACCCTCACATGACTGCCGCCCTGGTGCTGCTGACCGTCTGGACCTTGCAGATGTTAGCCCTTCCGCATACAACTCCTCCTCCTCTACTTCCTCCACCTCCTCTTGTGCCACCACCTGACTCCGAATTCTGTTTAACATGTGCTCCAGCATGTAAATCACCGGAATAGTCATGCTGATAATGGCATCGTCAGCACTAAACATCTTCGTCGCCATTTCAAAACTGTGCAGAAGGGTGCATAGGTCCCTGATCTGAGACCACTCCTCCAGCGTGATTTGCCCCACCTCTGAATCTCGTTGGCCCAGGCTATACGTCAGAACGTATTGCACCAGGGCTTGTCGGTGCTGCCACAGTCGCTGCAACATGTGCAGAGTTGAATTCCACCGGGTAGGCACATCGCATTTTAGCCGGTGAAGTGGCAGGCCCAACGACTTCTGTAGAGATGTAAGTCGCTGAGCTGCGGGATGCGAACGGCGGAAGTGAGCACACAGCGACCGTGCCCTCTGCAGAAGGCCATCTAGTCTGGGATAGTGGGCTAAAAATTGCTGGACAACCAGGTTCAACACGTGAGCCATACAAGGCACGTGTGTGACATTGCCCCGGCAAAGGGCCGCACCCAGGTTTGCAGCATTGGCGCACACTGCCTTCCCTGGTTTCAGGTCCAGTGGAGACAACCATTCATGAAATTGGTTCTCCAGAGCTGACCACAACTCCTCAGCTGTGTGACTCACATTTCCCAGACATTTCAATGTAAAAACCGCCTGATGACGTTGAGCCCTACTGCCAGCATAGTAAGGAGGTGTGCAGGATCCCTTCTGCGCAGTTAGAAAGCTTGTGGCATGACCAGACAGGCTTTGGGTGCAGGTGGAAGACCGAGAGGAGGTTGAGGAGGCAGAAGCAGTGGAGGAAAAATGACATAAAGAGGATTGACGCACAACTCGTGGGGACGGCAAGACTTGGACAGCAGCCCCTTGTCCTGCTGTCACCATAGTTACCCAGTGCCCAGTCAGCGACATGTAACGCCCCTGTCCATGCCTACTCGTCCAAGTGTCTGTGGTGAAATGCACCCTGTCACACACAGAGTTTCTCAAAGAAGCGGTGATGTTGTGTGCGACATGCTGGTGGAGCGCAGGCACACCTTTCTTTGAGAAGTAGTGCCGACTGGGCATCTGGTACTGGGGCACTGCGACGGACATAAGGTCTCGAAAATCCTCTGTGTCCACCAGGCGGAAAGGCAGCATTTCTGTAGCCAAGAGCTTGCAGATGGTGAAATTCAACCTCTTAGCTTTCTCATGGCTAGGAGGAAATGGTCTTTTACTTGTCCACATCTGAGGGACCGAGGGCTGGCTATTGTGCTTAGACGGGGTTGATAAGGGTGTCCCCGGCAAACTGCCGGTCTGTGAGGAAGATGCAGGCGGACATGTTAGGTTGCATTGATCCAAAGGTGGTGCTATCGATGTCGGACAGCGCTCAAGACCAGCTGGTGTTACCACCTCCAAAGAAAATGATGACCTGCCAATCACGCTGGCTGTTGCGGGTAAAGAGGTGGCAGGTCTGCGCCCCAAAACAGGTGTGACTGCTGTCCCCCCAGTCACAGAGGATGAAGAGGCCGCGGATGCACATGATATGGCAGACGGTGGTTGGCCCGGCCGGCTAGACCGCATTGTAGCACACTGAGCTTCCCACTGCAACTTATGCTTCATGTCCATGTGCCGGTTCATGCATGAAGTACTCAAACTATGTATTTTTTGGCCTCTACTTAGCTTTTGCTGACAAATGTTACAGATAACACGAGTTGGGTCATCTTTATCGATCTGAAAAAATGCCCAGGCTATGCAAGGCTTAGCACCCATGCGACCTGAAGAGCCACCACGACTTGTGGTGAGAGGCAGAGTTGTGTTTGAGGATGCAGTTGTTGACGTGCTTCCAGTACTACGTCTCTGTCCAGGAAGGCGCAACCTGACCTCGTCGTCACCAGCATCTTCCTCCACCTCCTCTGCTGACCTCATCTCTTGGCTGACTGTGGGTTGACAGTAAGTGGGATCTCCGACCTCATCATCATCACCCTGTGCGTTATCACATCCGTCGTCCTCAGAGCCAACCTGTTCCTGCCCTGACAAAAAACTAAAGTTGTCGCTCCAATCAGGTATTTGAGTCTTATCATCGTCTTCCTCATTGTCTCCACCAACAGGAGTTACAGTTTGGGAATGAGGGTCTACATTATGGTCAGAACCTTCTGCGTCTGGTCCTGGATCCGACTCATAAAGATTCTGGGCATCAGTGCAGATCATTTCCTCGTCTGGATTCACAGAAGCGCTGGAGTCGACCTCTGATTCCCAGGCTATAGTATGAGTAAACAGCTCTGCAGACTCAACCATCTGTTCTACCTCATACTCAGACGGGCAGCTGGAGATTTGGGAGCTGTGAGGAAGCAAGTGCGATTTGGGTGACACCTTTGAGGACTGGAGTATTTGTGATGTTGAAGTTGATGTGGAGGAGAGCCCACTTAAAGGAGCACTTGATATCCATTGAAGCACCTGCTGTTTTTGTGCCTCATCTGGAATTTGTAGCGATTGGCGTGGCCGTAAGAAAGGGATCTTATCACATTGTCCGCTAAAAGAAGTAGACATTTTAGTTTGGCTGGAAGATGGTCTTTCTTCTGCACCTACCCCACGGACACAACCTTTTTTCCCCTTCCCAACACGCCTATTCCCCTTTCCACCAGCAGCAGGCCTTTTTCCACTCATTTTGGTGGTTAACTAATTCACAACTCTGGAGTTGTTTGCACAAAAAAACAATGGATGGTAACCGAGCAGAGCTGAGTGGCCAAACTGTGGTATTAGGCCAAAACTATTGGCTGGGTTAGATGCAGAAAAAAATTATTTTTAATTTGCAACCTGATGGAGGTCAGTATAGATGGACTAATAGACCAAGTCCCACACACCGCTAGAAGCCCAAATATTTTTTCAGAGCTAGATGCAGAAAAAAATTATTTTTAATTTGCAACCTGATGGAGGTCAGTATAGATGAACTAATAGACCAAGTCCCACACACCGCTAGAAGCCCAAATATTTTTTCAGAGCTAGATGCAGAAAAAAATTATATTCAATTTGCAACCTGCTGGACGTCAGTATAGAAGGACTAATAGAACAAGTCCCACACACTGCTAGAAGCCCAAATATTTTTTCAGAGCTAAATGAAGAAAAAAATTATTTTTAATTTGCAACCTGATGGAGGTCAGTATAGATGGACTAATAGACCAAGTCCCACACACTGCTAGAAGCCCAAATATTTTTTCAGAGCTAGATGCAGAAAAAAATTATTTTTAATTTGCAACCTGATGGAGGTCAGTATAGATGGACTAATAGACCAAGTCCCACACACCGCTAGAAGCCCAAATATTTTTTCAGAGCTAGATGCAGAAAATTTTTTTATTCAATTTGCAACCTGATGGAGGTCAGTATAGATGGACTAATAGACCAAGTCCCACACACTGCTAGAAGCCCAAATATTTTTTCAGAGCTAGATGCAGAAAAAAATTATTTTTAATTTGCAACCTGATGGAGGTCAGTATAGATGGACTAATAGACCAAGTCCCACACACTGCTAGAAGCCCAAATATTTTTTCAGAGCTAGATGCAGAAAAAAATTATTTTTAATTTGCAACCTGATGGAGGTCAGTATAGATGGACTAATAGAACAAGTCCCACATGCTGCTAGAAGCCCAAATATTTTTTCAGAGATAAATGAAGAAAAAAATTATTTTTAATTTGCAACCTGATGGAGGTCAGTATAGATGGACTAATAGACCAAGTCCCACACACTGCTAGAAGCCCAAATATTTTTTCAGAGCTAGATGCAGAAAAAAATTATTTTTAATTTGCAACCTGATGGAGGTCAGTATAGATGGACTAATAGACCAAGTCCCACACACCGCTAGAAGCCCAAATATTTTTTCAGAGCTAGATGCAGAAAAAAATTATATTCATTTTGTAACCTGCTGGAGGTCAGTATAGAAGGACTAATAGAACAAGTCCCACACACTGCTAGAAGCCCAAATATTTTTTCAGAGCTAAATGAAGAAAAAAATTATTTTTAATTTGCAACCTGATGGAGGTCAGTATAGATGGACTAATAGACCAAGTCCCACACACTGCTAGAAGCCCAAATATTTTTTCAGAGCTAGATGCAGAAAAAAATTATATTCAGTTTGCAACCTGATGGAGGTCAGTATAGATGGACTAATAGAATGATGCTATGCCCAAAAGATTTTACTTCACTAGGTGCAGTAAAAAAATTGGTATTCTATACACAGGTGGTATATCTTGCAACACAGATAGGCTACTCCACTGACTAACACACTCTGCAATAGGCCAAAAAGGATTAGCTTTGCTAGATTCAGCCAAATGCTGTGAAAAAAACTTGCACAGCACTGGCACAGACCTGCCTGGCAAAAACTGATAGGAACTGATGTAACCTAGTCCTGAAAAGGACTCCAATTACAATTAGTCTTTACTCCCACAATCTATCTATTTAAGAGCACAGACCTGCCTGATAAAAGTCGTAGGAAATGCTGTAACCTAGTCCTTAAAAGGACTGCAATCACAACTATTCCCTACTCCCAAGCTATCTGTATATTTGTGCGAAAATTGGCTTGAAATTAACAAGGTATAGCGCACACAGCAACAGCGGTGCCGTCTAACACGCAGCTGCAGCAGTGAGAAAATGGTGGCGACGGGGAAAATGGCTTGGTCTTATAGGGCAAGGACATGTGACATACACTGCCAATCACACATGCCCTTGCTTGTGTGAAAAAAAGCACTTCGCTCCGTGTGTGCGCTGCTGATAGGCTGACAGATTGCACCTCCCCACTGCAAATGCGGGAAAGAGAAAAAAAAATGGAGATCTTCATTGTTCCTGCAGAGATCCATCCCCTGCCCCTCCCCCCGCCCCGCTGTACACTCAAACTGCGTATTAACATTAATTTTCATCATTACTGAGAAAAAATCCAGTTATGATTTTGGTGCACGAACAGTTATCGAACATAACCTCGAACAGCCGAATTTTTCTCAAATTGTTCGTGTTCACCGACCGGCTCGAACACCACCCAAAACAGCTCGAATTTGAGATTGGCGAACAGTTCGAGTAGAACAACGCTCATCTCTACTAGTGTTTAGTGATGATGTGACTCAGGACAGAAGCAGCCGAATGAATTCTGATATATTCAGAGCCATACTGTGTGCTCAGATCAAGCCAAATGCAGCCAAACTGATTGGTCGTCGTTTCATACTACAGATGGACAATGACCCAAAACATAAAGCCAAAGCAACCCAGGAGTTTATTAAAGCAAAGAAGTGGAATATTCTTGAATGGCCAAGTCAGTCACCTGATCTCAACCCAATTGAGCATGCATTTCACTTGTTAAAGATTAAACTTCAGACAGAAAGGCCCACAAACAAACAGCAACTGAAAACCACCACAGTGAAGGCCTGGCAGAGCATCAAAAAGGAGGAAACACAGCGTCTGGTGATGTCCATGAGTTCAAGACTTTAGGCAGTCATTGCCAACAAAGGGTTTTCAACCAAGTACTAGAAATGAACATTTTATTTACAATTATTTAATCTGTCCAATTACTTTTGGTCCCTTTAAAAACAGGGTGGCACATGTTAAGGAGCTGAATCTCCTAAATCCTTCATCCAACTTTAATGTGGATACCCTCAAATGAAAGCTGAAAGTCTGAACTTCAACTGCATCTGAATTGTTTTGTTTAAAATTCTTTGTGGTAATGTCTAGAACCAAAATGAGAAAAATGAAGTCTCTGTCCAAATATATATGGACCGAACTGTATTTTGTATTGGGTTCCAAGAAGTTCAAGTTACACCTCTGATTGCATCTACAGTGGTGGCCAAAAGTATTGGCACCCCTGCAATTCTGTCAGATAATACTCAGTTTCTTCCTGAAAATGATTGCAATCACAAATTCTTTGGTATCATTATCTTCATTTAATTTGCTTGCAAGGAAAAAACACAAAAGAGAATGAAGCAAAAATCAAATCATTGATCATTTCACACAAAACTCCAAAAATGGGCCAGACAAAAGTATTGGCACCTTCAGCCTAATACTTGGTTGCACAACATTTAGCCAAAATAACTGCGAACAACCGCTTCCGGTAACCATCAATGAGTTTCTTACAATGCTCTGCTGGAATTGTAGACCATTCTTCTTTGGCAAACTGCTCCAGGTCCCTGATATTTGAAGGGTGCCTTCTCCAAACTGCCATTTTGAGATCTCTCCACAGGTGTTCTATGGGATTCAGGTCTGGACTCATTGCTGGCCACCTTAGAAGTCTCCAGTGCTTTCTCTCAAACCATTTTATAGTGCTTTTGGAAGTGTGTTTTGGGTCATTGTCCAGCTGGAAGACCCATGACCTCTGAGGGAGACCCAGCTTTCTCACACTGGGCCCTACATTATGCTGCAAAATTTGTTGGTAGTCTTCAGACTTCATAATGCCATGCACACGGTCAAGCAGTCCAGTGCCAGAGGCAGCAAAGCAACCCCAAAACATCAGGGAACCTCCGCCATGTTTGACTGTAGGGACCATGTTCTTTTCTTTGAATGCCTCTTTTTTTTTCCTGTACACTCTATGTTCATGCTTTTTCCCAAAAAGCTTTACTTTTGTCTCATCTGACCAGAGAACATTCTTCCAAAACGTTTTAGGCTTTCTCAGGTAAGTTTTGGCAAACTCCAGCCTGGCTTTTTTATGTCTCGGGGTAAGAAGTGGGGTCTTCCTGGGTATCCTACCATACAGTCCCTTTTCATTCAGACACCGACGGATAGTACGGGTTGACACTGTTGCACCCTCGGACTGCAGGGCAGCCTGAACTTGTTTGGATGTTAGTCGAGGTTCTTTATCCACCATCCGCACAATCTTGCGTTGAAATCTCTCGTCAATTTTTATTTTCCGTCCACATCTAGGGAGGTTAGCCACAGTGCCATGGGCTTTAAACTCCTTGATGACACTATGCACGGAAGACACAGGAACATTCAGGTCTTTGGAGATGGACTTGTAGCCTTGAGATTGCTCATGCTTCCTCACAATTTGGTTTCTCAAGTCCTCAGACAGTTCTTTGGTCTTCTTTCTTTTCTCCATGCTCAATGTGGTACACACAAGGACACAGGACAGAGGTTGAGTCAACTTTAATCCATGTTAACTGGCTGCAAGTGTGATTTTTTTTATTGCCAACACCTGTTAGGTGTCACAGGTAAGTTACAGGTGCTGTTAATTGCACGAATTAGAGAAGCATCACATGATTTTTCAAACAGTGCCAATACTTTTGTCCACCCCCTTTTTTTAGGTTTGGTGTGGAATTGTATTCAATTTGGCTTTAGGACAATTCTTTTTGTGTTTTTTCATTGAAGACAAATTAAAAGAAGATAATAATACCAAAGAATTTGTGATTGCAATCATTTTCAGGAAGAAACTGAGTATTATCTGACAGAATTGCAGGGGTGCCAATACTTTTGGCCACCACTGTATGTCTCATAGTGAAAAGAAACTGAGGACTACAAACATTGAAAGTCGTGGACCATGATTGCACCAATTACTTAAGGCAGTGACTCTTCATTTGACCATGTGATCTTTCCACGGGACTCAAAGTGCCTGAAATGAAAAAAATACAGCCCTGGTTAGAAGAATTGATGCTTGGAAGCCTACGGATAAAGTCTTCTGCCATGATGTGCACAAAGGCAGTGCGTTCTCTTGCGAGCAACAAAGCAGAGCGCACTGTCAGTATGCATTGTAAGATGAAATCCCAGCATGCAAAGACCAGAGATGCCTCTGCAATAAACGTAACTTGCGAGGGGTCTGTGCTCACCTCTGCAAGCCGGGTATTTGTCTTACAAGGCAAACTGACAGTGTGCTCTGCTCTGTTACCAGGCTTATTACTACTTATGTGAGCCAGCAAGAAAGCACACTATCTTTGTGTACAGCACACAGTGCACATCACGCAAGGGACTAGCCCAGCCCCTGAAATGAAGGTCACTGCTGACGCTTTGTTTCAGGGTGAGGGCAGAGGGTGGGGCAGTGACCGTAGCTTCAGCCCCCTGATGATGCTTTGTTTGAGAATCCCAGCATGCACTGGGATTTTCAAATGAAGCGCCATCAAAAAGAAGTGGGAAAATGATAGAAAAGCAGTTAAATAGTGTTCTTAGGGAAGGATAGGGAATTTTTTATTAAAATATATTAGAAAATAGCTTAGATTATGGCATTAAATACCTTATTTTTCGGACAATAAGACGCACCGGACCATAAGACGCACCTAGGTTTTAGAGGAGGGAAATAGAAAAAAAAATGTAAGCAAAAAATTTGCTCATGATGCACTGTTAAGGGGGAGCGGGTCTGCTGCTTACACTGGAATAGGGGTAATGTCCCCCAATTCTGATAATATCCCCCATCCTGGTAGATATGCCCCCCCCTCCTATTATACGTGGCCCCCATCCCCATCCTGATATGCATGGCACCCCTCCATCCTGATATGCATGGCACCCCTCCATCCTGGTATGCATGGCACCCCTCATCCTTATCCTGGTATGCATGGCACCCCACACCCTTATCCTAGTATGCATGGCACCCCTCATCCCTATCCTAGTATGCATGGCACCCCTCATCCCTATCCTGGTATGCATGGCACCCCTCATCTATATCCTGGTATGCATGGCACACCTCCTCCCTATCCTGGTATGCATGGCACCCCTCATCCTTATACTGGTATGCATGGCACAGCAATCCCCATCCTGGTATGCATGGCACCCCTCATCCCTCTCCCGGTATGCATGGCACCCCTCATCCCTATCCTGGTATGCATGGCACCCCTCATCTATATCCTGGTATGCATGGCACACCTCCTCCCTATCCTGGTATGCATGGCACCCCTCATCCTTATACTGGTATGCATGGCCCCCTCATCCTTATCCTGATATGCATGGCCCCCTCATCATTATACTGGTATGTATGATCCCCCTCATCCTTATCCTGGTATATATGATCTCCCTCATCCTTATCCTGGTATGTATGATCCCCCTCATCCTTATTCTGATATGTATGGCCCCCTCATCCTTATCCTGATATGTATGGCCCCCTCATCCTTACCCTGGTATGTATGGCCCCCTCATCCTTACTCTGGTATGTATGGCCCCCTCATCCTTAGCCTAGTATGCATGGTCCCCCTAATCCCCATCACGCTGCAAATAAAAAAGTTAAACACTCCTACTCACCTCTCTTCTCTCTCCGTCCTGTCTGCCCACACTGATCTCATGTGAGCCATGCATGACTTCACTGCCATGCGCGGCTCACAAGGAGAGATCAGCTGCCAGAAATCACGGCTCCCCATGCCGGGACTGTGTGCGCGGGGAGCAGTGACTTCATGCTCCTTAATAGCTGGTACACAGCGTAGCATAGAGCATGGAGAGGGCATGGAGAGAGGGAATATTCATGCCCTTTAATAGCAGGCACACGCGATCATCTGGCAGTAGCAGGAGCCGCGCTGTGGATACACTGTGTGCCGCTATTGAGGAGTATGAATATTCAGTGCTTTCCACGCCTATGGGCATGGGGAGCAGTGAATATTAATTTTCTTTAGCAGCGGGGACAGTGTAGGCTGCCGCAGGCGGCTGCTGCCTCCTGTGCCCGGCTCCTCCACCGCAACCGCTTCCCCCACACCTCACACAGTATATATATATATATATATATATATATTCCCCTGCCCCTAACATTCGGACTATAAGACGCACCCCCCATTTTCCACCAAAATTTTGGAGTCAAAAAGTGCGTCGTATAGTCCGAAAAATACAGTAGATAGGGATTCACAATGAAAATCACTTCGTATTTCGGACCACCCCTTTATCACCTTGACTAATATAAAGAATAAATAAATATTATCTATATAAACTGTCCTACAGATAATGGCATGGACATCAACACCAGAATTTATATAGATCTGCGTTCACATAGATTGTACTACACAGTATCATTATCCTTTAATCTAGGGCTCCAAGACAATACTTGGTCGGTCAGGAGTCTGGGTAAATTTTTGGCGTTACCGTAATTTGTTCATGACCTAATTGTTATCCTATGAGGGAAAGGGATGAGCAACAGTATGAAGAATTCAACGGGGCCTAAATTCTTTATTATTGAAAGCAGTTTTATGCTTCATATGGAAACATTGTAAATACTCATAAGTGAGAGAGGTAATGCCATGATACCATCAACATGGAGTCCTCCCATTATTGATACACATACTATACTACTCCTATAGGAATGTGGTAGGAAGATGTAATAAGATGAACACCCGAGTATTCGCTGTGTGTTCTCTATTTTATCTATCAATCTGTTAAGGAAAAAGCCAGGAAAAAAAAAACAATAAATAATATTACACACACACATTTACCAAATGGTAGAAAGATAAATTATACTATTGAGCCTTATTATACACAGTGTATTATTTCAGGGAGAATATGGGAGAATCAATAATCCCAGTTATATCAGATACATACATCCCATCCGGATATTCCTCCACCTCCACTGCTAGCTTCATCCTATTAAAGAGTAAGGAAGACAATGAGAATTGTTGGCATCTGCTCCGTAGCTCCAGGAGATCATCAATCGTCACTAGAGCGTTTATATAATCAGATATAGACAGTAGTTATCGAATAGAGACCCCGACTTATAACATACTTACTACTATTACAGTAGCCAAAAATGGGACTCTTAAGCCAGTAATGTCTCCGCATACCAACATGGCAAGCCCTCCAGACATAACCCCAAACACCGCCGGACCACCGGACTTTGGGTAGAGTTTGCCCCCTTGCCACAATTTATGGTGCATATGATAACTATTTTGTTGGGCTTTGCCTTTCCCTGTCCTTCGACTAGGCTGTAGACTTGTTTTTGAAAAGTGTCAGGGCTGGTGTAAAAAAAAAAAAAAATCCAAAAGACTCTAAATTGTATTTGGAACCTCATGTTACATAAAAATGTACAACTTTTGTGGCATAGTGTTAGATGAATTCCCCCTATGAATGAATTTCCAAACATTTGGATACTACAACCCCTGGCAAAAATTATGGAATCACCGGGCTCGGAGGATATTCATTCAGTTGTTTAATGTTGTTGAAAAAAAGCAGATCACAGACATGGCACAAAACTAAAATCATTTCAAATGTCAACTTTAGGGCTTTAAGAAACACTAAAAGAAATCAAGATAAAAAATGAGGTACTCAGTAAGGGTCATTTTTTTCAGACCAAGCAGAGGGAAACAATTATGGAATAAATTCTGAGGAAAAATTTATGGAATCACCCTGTAAATTTTCATTTCCAAAACTAACACCTGCATCAAATTAGATCTACTCGTTAGTCTGCATCTAAAAAGGAGTGATCACACCTTGGAGAGCTGTTGCACCACGTGAACTGACATGAATCATGGCTCCAGCATGAGAGATGTCAATTGAAACAAAGGAGAGGATTATCAAACTCTTAAAAGAAGGTAAATCATCACGCAATGTTGCAAAAGATGTTGGTTGTTCACAGTAAGCTGTGTCTAAAATCTGGACCAAATACAAACAACATGGGAAGGTTGATAAAGGCAAACATACTGGTAGATCAAGGAAGACATCAAAGCGTCAAGACCGGAAACTTAAAGCAATATGTCTCCAAAACAGGAAATGCACAACAAAACAAATGAGGATCGAATGGGAGGAAACTGGAGTCAATGTCTGTGACCGAACTGTAAGAAACCGCCTAAAGGAAATGGGATTTACATACAGAAAAGCTAAACAAAAGCCATCACTAACACCTAAACAGAAAAAAACAAGGTTACAATGCTCTAAGGAAAAGCAATCGTGGACTGTGGATGACTGGATGAAAGTCATATTCAGTAATGAATCGTGAATCTGCATTGGGCAAGGTGTTGATGCTGGAACTTTTGTTTGATGCCATTCCAATGAGATTTATAAAGATGACTGCATGAAGAGAACATGCAAATTTCCACAATCATTAATGATATGGGGCTGCATGTCAGGTAAAGGCACTGGGCAGATGGCTGTCATTACATCTTCAATAAATGCCCAAGTTTATATTGATATTTTGGACAGTTTTCTTATCCCATCAATTGAAATGATGTTTGGGGATGATGACATCATTTTTCAAGATGATAATGCATCGTGCCATAGAGCAAAAACTGTGAAAACATTCCTTGAAAGAAGACACATAAGGTCAATGTCATGGCCTGCAAATAGTCCGGATCTCAATCCAATTGAAAATCTTTGGTGGAAATTGAAGAAAATGGTCCATGACAAGGCTCCAACCTGCAAAGCTGATCTGGCAACAGCAATCAGAGAAAGTTGGAGCCAGATTGTTGAAGAGTACTGTTTGTCACTCATTAAGTCCATGCCTCAGAGACTGCAAGCTGTTATTAAAGACAGGGGTGGTGCAACAAAATACTAGTGATGAATTGGAGTGTTCTTTTGTGTGTTTTTTTTCATGATTCCATAATTTTTCCTCAGAATTGAGTGATTCCATATTTTTTTCCCTCTGCTTGGTCTGAAAAAAATTACCCTTACTGAGTACCACATTTTTTATCTTGATTTTCTTTTAGTGTTTCTTAAAGACCTAAAGTTGCTATTTGAAGTGACTTTAGTTTTGCGCCATGTCTGTGATCTGCTTTTTTTCAACAACATTAAACAACTGAATGAACATCCTCTGAGCCCGGTGATTCCATAATTTTTGCCAGGGGTTGTATAAATCTGCCATAGCTGAACTTGAAAAAAACCAAAGACAAAAGCTAAATACACTAATACCTAAAATTAAATGGATAAATCGCACAGTACATAAAAATAATGATAAATAATAATAAAGGTTTTAATATTAGAGTCAGGACTGTCCCATAATGGTTGCCGTGATGTGGCGGGATGGCTTTTACACTATTTTGATCAAAATTTATGTTAACTAAATACGAGTGATGAGCGAGCATGCTCGCTACTGCTCGGTGCTCGCCTGAGCATCTCACTACTCGAAATTCCGGGGTTGCTCGGCCGGAGCTCACGTCCCCTTACTGCATGTTTGGCGCTCTTTAGAGCGCCAATCAACATGCAGTGATTGCCTGCCACTCACTGTAATGCCGTAGCCATGTTGGTTGTGGTATTACAGTGATCGGCTGGCCACATAGCGTCATCGGGTCTATATCAGACCTGGCGCCGCCATGTTCGTCACAGTCATTCTGGAATTAGACAGTGTAGGGAGAGGTGCTGCTGCGTCAGGGAGAGATTTGCTTGTTTATTAGGTAGTGTAGGGAGAAAAAACGTACATTACACATATCCATCTTAACAAACAGTCCTTTTGAGGACTAACTAATCCATCTGCTGAGATATCAGGCAGGCAGTGTATATAGGCAGGCAGGGTATATAGCAGACCGCAGTGCATATAGCACAAGAGGCTCCATTTCAATTCTGCCTTCTGCTGCTGTTAGATATTTCTATACAAAGGCCAAGATCTCAGGGGCCAGGAATACTTTTCTTTGGATCTTAATCCTCATTATTTTCTTAAAAAGCAATCCAGAGAACAC
This sequence comes from Phyllobates terribilis, assembly GCF_046119375.1. Lineage (NCBI taxonomy): Eukaryota > Metazoa > Chordata > Amphibia > Anura > Dendrobatidae > Phyllobates > Phyllobates terribilis. Next base: position 193,471,671 of record NW_027362764.1, read on the forward strand.
AGTTTTTCTGCACCATTTGCTTATTGGCACAGCTGAATACAGCCAGGTCCTTTCCATATTACAGTGCTAGAAATCCAGATATTTAAAACTGTGTTTTCTCCGTCAAATGGATCACATATACGTTGTCAGAAAATACTGCCATTTCTGGCCTCCATTAAAAATTTCCTTTAGTGTGTCAGTGAAGCAATTCACAGCAGTTTGCTGTTCAAACTACTTACCTACAGGCCAGGTATTTAACGGATAACATATAAGTTCGCTCCAAACTCAGTCATTTGTAGTGAGCATGGAAGATACTGTCCTCCATTTAAGATGGGCAAGGCACGTGGCAAGGGACGGGTAACTGGTCATGATGGTAATGGTACATGGTGCATGTCGAGGCCGAGGACAAGACCGTGGGCAAGCTGAAATTGTGCCACAACAAACACCCACATCTTCTCGCCTGACCTTCCTGTCCCAATTTCTAGGGGAACGCAGCACACCACTATTGAACTCAGAGCAGTGTCAAAAAGTTGTTGGTTGGATAGCGGATAATGCTTCCAGTCACTTAACCACTACCACCACCACAACCCTGTCTTCCACACGGTCAAGTCTCAGTTGCCATGAGTCTGGACCGCATATTCCTCACCCTGATCCTCCTTCCTCCCACCATGCCGAGTGCCCAGAGACAACTGATCCCACACTTGGACACTCTGAAGAGCTGTTCACTTTTCCATTTATAGATTCGGGCCTCTCGCCCGGTCCACTTGAAGCGGGGCAATAGGAGATCGTGTGTACTGATGTCCAAATATTTGAGCAGCTACGGTCACATGAAGGCGACGGTGGGAAAGTGTCACAAGAGGTGGACGATGATGGGACACAATTGCCAGAAAGCCAGGAGGAAGACCAGGGTGCGGAAGTGGAAGACAAGGTGGTGGATGATATAGTAACTGATCCAACCTGGCAGGAGGACATGCTGAGCGAGGGCCGCAGCACACAGGGCGAGGGAGGCAGAGCACCTCAACAGACAGGAAGAAGCAGTGTGGTGGCCGCAGACAGAAGGCAGGCAACCGTTCCCCGTAACACCAACATGAAGGAAGTCTTCCCAAGTCTGGTTGTTTTTTAAAGACTCTGCCGATAACCCCAAAAAGGCCATTTGCACCACCTGCCAGGCCAACATCAGCAGGGGTGGCAAAATGACCAGCCTGACCACCACCAGCATGATCAGGCACATGGAAGCAAAGCACCCGACTTTGTGGGCCGAACCCCAGGGTCCAGGAACAGTGTCTGCAGGTGGCACCATTGCTTCTTCCGCTGTTGTGCATGCAAGCCAATCCCATGTCCATGGTGCATGCAAAGATGTCTCCTGCCCTGCACCTGTCGTTGCGCCCTCTCAAGTAGCAGCATCAGGAAGCATGTCCATGTCCTTGTCCCAGCGCAGCGTTCAGTTGTCCATACCCCAGTCCTTGGAAGCGCAAATATGCAGCCAACTCCCCACAGGCCACACTACTAAATTCTCACATTTCACGACTGCTTGCACTCGAAATGTTGCCTTTTAGGCTCGTGAAGACAGAAGCATTTTGCAACCTGATGGCGGCAGCCGTCCCTCGGTACTTGGTCCCCAGCCGCCATTATTTCTCCCGGTGTGCCGTCCCCGCATTACACAAGCACGTGTCCCAAAACATTAGCCGTGCCCTCAACAACGCAGTTACCGGGAAAGTCCACCTAACCACGGACACGTGGACAAGTGCTTGTGGGCAGGGACGGTACATCTTGCTGACGGCACACTGGGTTAACATAGTGGAAGTCGGGACCCAGTCGGACCTTGGGACGAAACACGTCCTCCCGACGCCATGGATTGCAGGCCCAAGGTCAATCAGGGTTGCCCCCACGGTCTACAGCTCCTGCACCTCATACTCCTCAGCCTCCTCCTCCTCTTCAGCCTCCATCTCTGAAATGACCACATCAGTCACAAGCTGTAAGCACTGCAGCACTGCCTCGGCCAAACGGCAACAGGCTGTGCTGAAGCTAATATGCTTAGGTGACAAACCGCACAATACTGAAGAGTTGTGGACAGCTCTGAAAGAGCAGGCAGATCGGTGGCTCACACCGCTGAACCTACAGCCAGGCATGGTCGTGTGTGACAACGGCTGGAACCTGGTGGCGGTTCTGAGGCGAGGCGAGCTCAGACACATACCATGACTGGCCCATGTGCTTTACCTCGTGGTTCAGAGGTTTATCAAATCCTATCCGGAGATGTCGGATCTGCTTGTTAAAGTACGCCGCCTGTGTGCCCTGTGAGGCAGTGACCGGGATCGTGTACGAAGGACGGTATATCTCCCCCAGAATGTGTACAGAGACCTATTAAAACCATTGGAGTGCATTGCAGTCACAGACACACCTGTGGCTGCAATGCAGGAATGAAGTTGAGCATGGACCTAGTCAGGCTATCTGGCTAAGGCAGATTAGTAAAAACCTGGCAGGGCCTTCATTTCTGGGAGGAGGTCACAGGAGGCAGTGGGGCGGCCTCCTCCCTCCAACCCTGGTTTTCCAATGGCTCTTGCCACAGATCCTTTAAAACCCATGCTCTAAGAATTAGTGTTGTTCTATGTTGGAACCTGCTAGGAGCACAGCAGGAAACATCAGCAGGATTGAAGGTGGCTGAACCCACGCCTGGGAACCCTCTGCACCTGTCAGGCTCTGAGCGGCCGGCACGGCCATTGCCCATGGCAACCATTGTGTATGGACTTTCTGTTAACCCGGCTGCGAACCAGAGGACTTTCTGTTAACCCGTGAGTTGCTGAAATAAAAGCTGTTTATGTTGGACTTGCTTGGGTCACTGCCTCAGTTAATGCACAGTGTGAACACCGCCGCCTTACAGCCCATTTTAGAAAGTCAGCTACATCTTCCGCCGCCCTTGCCTTGTTTCAGCAGTGTTTGCAGCTTCCGGCTCACAGACTGGTGTGTGATGTCCCCACGCGTTGGAACTCTACACTGCAGATGTTGGGAAGGATTTGTGAGCAGAAGAGGGCAGTTGTTGAGTACCAGCATCAACAAGGCCATCGGTATTCAGTTCAGACTCCACACATAAGACCTCAGGAGTGGACATGGATGTCAGACATACGTACAATCCTCCAAAACTTTGAGGACTCCACCAAGATGGTGAGCGGCGATGACGCCATAATTAGCATCACCATCCCCCTTCTCTGTCTTCTGAAACGCTCTCTGCTCACAATCAAAGAGGATGCATGGCAGGCAGAGCACGATGAGATGGAGCAAGGAACCATACAGGGTGATTACACACAGCCAAGCCTCATCTCATCCCAACTTGAATTGGGTGACAATGAGGAAGAGGAGGAAGAGGAGGAAGGACAGGAGCTAGTTTCATGCACTATAGACTGTACTACCTGCACATCTGTCATACCGTCTGTTCAGCGTGGATGGCCAGAGGACAGAAAGGAGGAGGAGGAGGAGAGCATGGTCAGTCATCGTCTTGGTGAGGACACGGAAGTCTTGCCTGTTAGTAGTCTGGCACGCATGGCTGAGTTTATGTCACGCTGCCTTTTCCATGACCCTCGCGTTCTCAATATTTTGGGTGACAGTCATTACTGGTTGGTGACACTTCTAGACCCACGCTACAAGGAGAACTTTATATCTCTTATTCCTGAGGCGGACAGGTCTACAAAAATGGGGCTGTACCAGAAGGCCCTTGTTGCGGAACTATTAAAACAATTCCCATCCTTTCTAATGGGAATTTGTCGTTACTGTGGCCCTGCTCTATGTGTCTTTAAATTCTTAGTGTGGTTTTTCCTAAAATTGATCAGCCGTTGGACTCACTGCATACCCTATAACTGCATAGCAGACTCTCTCCTTTCTAATGGGAATTTATTGTTATTGTGGCCCTGCTCCAAGTGTCTTTAAATTCTTAGTGGGGCTTTTCCTAAAATTGGTCAGCCGTTGGTCTCACTGCATACCCTCTAACTGTGTAGCAGACCCTCTTCTTTCTAATGGGAACATGTCGTACTTGTTACTGTGGCCCTGCTCTATGTGTCTTTAAATACTTAGTGGGGTTTTTCCTAAAATTGGTCAGCCTTTGGACTCACTGCATACCCTACAACTATACAGCAGACTCTCTCCTTTATTATGGGAATTTGCTGTTACTGTGGCCCTGCTCTATGTGTCTTTAAATTCATAGTGGGATTTTTCCTAAAATTGGTCAGCCTTTATACTCACTGCATAACCTATAACTGGATATAAGACTCTCTCCTTTCTAATGTGAATTTGTCGTTACTTTGGCCCTGCTCTATGTGTCTTTAAATTCTTAGTGGGGCTTTTCCTAAAATTGTTCAGCCGTTGGACACGCTGCATACCCTATAACTGTATAGCAGATTCTCTCCTTTCTTATTGGAATTTGTCATTACTGGGACCCTGCTCTATGTGTCTTTAAATTCTAAGTGGGGTTTTACCTAAAATTCGTCAGCCGTTGGACTCACTGCATACCCTATAACTGTATAGCAGACTCTCTCCTTTCTTATGGGAATTTGTCGTTACTGTGGGCCTGCTCTATGTATCTTTAAATTCTTAGAGGGGATTTTCCTAAAATTGGTCAGCCGTTGGACTCACTGCATACCCTATAACTGTATAGCAGACTCTCTCCTTTCTAATGGGAATTTGTCGTTACTGTGGCCCTGCTCTGTGTGTCTTTAAATTCTTAGTGGGGTTTTTCCTACAATTGGTCTGCCGTTGGACTCACTGCATATCCTATAACTGTATAGCAGACCCTATCCTTTCTAATAGCAACATGTCGTACTTGTTACTGTGGCCCTGCTCTGTGTGTCTTTAAATTCTTAGTGGGTTTTTTCCTAAAATTGGTCAGCCGTTGGACTCACTGCATACCCTATAACTGTATAGCAGACTCTCTCCTTTCTAATGGGAATTTGTCGTTACTGTGGCTCTGCTCTATGTGTCTTTAAATTCTTCGTGGGGATTTTCCTAAAATTGGTCAGCCTTTGGACTCACTGCATACCCTTTAACTGTATAGCAGACTCCCTCCTTTCTTATGGGAATTTGTCATTGCTGTGGCCCTGCTCTATGTGTCTTTAATTCCTTAGTGGGTTTTTTCCAAAAATTGGTCAGCCGTTGGACTCACTGCATACCCTATAACTGTATAGCAGACCCTCTCCTTTCTAATGGGAACATGTTGTACTTGTTACTGTGGCCCTGCTCTGTGTGTCTTTAAATTCTTAGTGGGTTTTTTCCTAAAATTGGTCAGCCTTTGGGCTCACTGCATATCCTATAACTGTATAGCAGACTCTCTCCTTTCTAATGGGAATTTGTCGTTACTGTGGCCCTGCTCTATGTGTCTTTAAATTCTTAGTGGTGTTTTTCCTAAATTGGTCAGCCGTTGGACTGACTGCATACCCTATAGCTTTATAGCAGACTCTCTCCTTTCTAAATGGATTTTGTCGTTACTGTGGCCCTGCTCTATGTGTCTTTAAATTCTTAGAGGGGTTTTTCCCAAATTTTGGCAGCCCTTGCAGTCACAGCATGGGCATTACCACTATAGGAGACCCGCTCCTTTATAATGGGAACATTTTTTTTACTCAGACCCTCCTCTATGTCTCTTCAAAGCGGTATTGGGTTGCGTCCAAATTTTTGGCAGCCCTTGCAGTCACTAGATACGCAATATCAGTATAGGAGACCCACTTGTTAATAATGGGAACAACAAAGCATAGCTGGCTGATGGCTCTCTAGTGAGGGCCGACTGCTGGCCTTTTAAGAATATTAAGGGCAGTCTGATGGCCCTATAAAAATAGGCTTTATGACTTTCAAAATCCCTCCATCATAAATGAAACAGGATGTGTCTGATGAGGTGTCACACTCCAAATTGCCAGATAAGGTTGTAAAATGTTAAAATGACATTTCCCGGTGAATGTATTTGTCTTAAAAAATAACGTAAAAAAACCAAAACAATAGGATCTTTCTTTAGTATAAAAACAGCATCACCAATTTAACCTTAATGTAATCACTTTGTTCAGCTCCTGCACCTCCTCCTCCATCTCCGAAATGACCACATCAGTCACAAGCTCACATCAGTCACATGCTTAATGCTTAATTGACAAACCGCCCAGCGCTGCAGAGTTGTTGAAAGCTGTAACACAGCAGCCTGATATGTGGCTCTCACCGCTGAACATACAGCCAGGCATGGTCGTGTGTGACAATGGGCGGAACCTGGTGACGAAGAAATGACACCCATATGTAGATACGGTTTCCCTCTATGGTTACTAAGTCACAGTAAACAATGTTTGTCTTTGTTTTCACTCTCACCCCTAATCCCTACACCTATAATGAACTCTTCATCTCTCCCTCCATTCTCCCCACCCATCTCACATCCTCCTCAGAGCTGTTCCTCAACATACAATCCTTTGTCTCCAATCACAGACAGCCACCTTATGCCCTCTCCTGCTCCCACCAACTAACGCTTTCTCTGCTCCTCCTCACTGCCGGCGACATCTCTCCACATCCCGCCCTCCTCACCACATCCCTGCAATCACTTCCACCTCCTACCCATGATCTATCCCGAACTCTTGTAACCCTTCTAACCTTATACCCATCCGCCCAGCCCCTGCTTCCCCAGTACCTCTAATAGGAGCTCTATGGAACGCTTGCTCCGTCTGCAACAAACTTTCCTTCATTCACGACCTCTTCATCACTAACAAGCTTTCCTTCCTTGGCATCACTGAAACCTGTCTCACCCCCTCTGATACGGCCTCTCCTGCTGCACTTTTGTATGGCGGATTCCACCTCTCCCATACCCCCTGCCCCACCGGCAAGCACGGTGGAGGAATAGGTTTCCTCCTCTCAGATAACTGCTCCTTCACCCATATCCCACTGCCACCCTCAATTACTCTCCCCTCTTTTGAAGTGCACTGCGTGCGCATCTACTCCCCCTCCAACCTCCAACTGGCTGTCATTTACCGCCCCCCAGGATAAACCACCACTTTCTTTGACCACTTCACCACTTGGCTACTTCATTTCCTCTTCGTTGATGTCCCCACTATCCTCATGGCCGACTTTAACATCCCCATTGACACTTCGCTCTCAGCTGCCTCTAAGCTTCTATCCCTCACTTTTTCCTTCGGTCTTACTCAGTGGTCTTCCACACCCACACACAAAGAAGGCCACACACTGGACCTCATCTTCACCTGCCTCTGTTCCCTATCTAACCTCTCTAACTCACCTCTCTCTGACCACAACCTACTTACATTCTCTTCCCACTCCTCTCCAGGGCAACAATCCCTACTCCACAAACTTGCATACCCTCGCAGAGATCTCAAACACCTTGACCTACACTCACTCTCTGAATCCCTTCTCCCTCTTACAGACATTAGTTCCTTACATGATGCAGATGTTGTTGCCACTTTATACAACACCACAACAGCTGCAGCTCTCGATTCGGTCGCCCCCCTCACACATACCAAAGCTCGCACAATCAACAGACAACCCTGGCACACTTGCCTAACTAAAGAACTGCGACGGGCCTCCAGGGTTGCTGAGCATAGATGGAAAAGGTCCCACTCCAATGAACACTTCATCGCATTCAAACAGTCCCTCACTACCTTCAAGTCCACACTCACTGAAGGAAAACAAACATACTTAGCATCTTTCATATCCTCCCTGTCTGACAACCCCAAACAACTATTCAACACCTTCAATTCTCTCCTCCGTCCCCCAGTGCCTCCTCCCTCTCCTCTTATTTCAGCGGAAGACTTTGCCTCATTCTTCAAGCAGAAGATTGACACCATGAGACAAAGCTTTTGCCTAAAGCCCCCTCAGCCCCTCCCCACACCTACTCAACCCTCCTCCTCCAAAACCACCTTCTCCACCATTACGGAAGATCAACTTTCCTCTTTACTCTTCAAATCACTTGACCTAATCCCATCCCACCTCATCCCAAACCTTGCCACTATCTTCATCCCAGCCCTAACCCACCTCTTCAACCTGTCACTAACAACTGGTGTCTTTCCCTCATGCTTCAAACATGCCTCAATCACACCCATCCTCAAAAAGCCCTCCCTTCACCCATCCTCTCTGACTGGCTATCGCCCCATATCACTTCTCCCCTATGCCTCAAAACTACTGGAACAACACGTACATTCTGAGCTGTCCTGCCACCTCTCCTCCTGCTCCCTCTTCGACCGCCTACAATCTGGTTTCCGACCACACCATTCTACTGAAACTGCACTGACTAAAGTCACCAACGACCTACTAACTGCCAAATCTAAGTGACACTACTCTGTCCTCCTCCTCCTAGACCTGTCATCTGCCTTCGACACAGTGAACCATTCTCTCTTACTACAAACTCTCTCATCTCTCAGCATCACAGACTTGGCCCTATCCTGGATCTCCTCATACCTAACAGACAGGACATTCAGTGTCTCCCACTCACACACCACCTCCTCATCTCGCCCCCTATCTGTCGGTGTCCCCCAAGGTTCAGTTCTAGGACCCCTGCTCTTCTCCATCTACACCTTAGGCCTGGGACATAGAGTCTCATGGCTTTCATTATCACCTCTATGCTGATGACACACAGTTCTACCTCACTGAACCCGATATCACCTCCTTACTAACCAAAATCCCACAATGTCTGTCTGCTATTTCATCCTTCTTCTCTGCTAGATTTCTAAAACTTAACATGGACAAAACAGAATTCATCATCTTTCCGCCATCTCATTCACCCCCTCCCCAACTGACCTATCTATCGATTTCAATGGCTGTCCACTTTCCCCAGTCCCTCAAGCTCACTGCCTTGGGGTAACCCTGGACTCTGAACTCTCCTTTAAACCACATATCCAAGCCCTTTCCACTTCCTGCTGACTCCAACTCAAAAATATCTCCTGGATACGCACATTCCTCAACCATGAATCTGCAAAAACACTAGTGCACGCCCTCATCATCTCCCGCCTTGACTACTGCAACCTCCTGCTCTGTGGCCTCTCTTCCAACACTCTCGCACCCCTCCAATCCATCCTAAACTTTGCTTCCTGATTAATCCACCTGTGCCCCCGCTATTCCCCCGCCTCTCCTCTCTGTCAATCTCTTCAATGGCTCCCCATTGCTCAGAGACTCCAGTTCAAAACCCTAACCATGACATACAAAGCCATTCACAACGTATCTCCTCAATATATCTCTGCCCTAGTCTCCCGTTACATATCCGCACGCAACCTCCGATCCTCACAAGATCTCCTTCTCTTCTCCCCTCTTATCTCCTCCTCCCACAATCGCATACAAGATTTCTCCCGTGCTTCCCCCCTACTCTGGAACTCTCTACCCCAACACATCAGACTCTCGTCGACCTTGGAAACATTCAAAAGGAGCCTGAAGACCCACCTCTTCTGACAAGGCTACAACCTGCAGTAACCACCGCTGCACGACCAGCTCTACCCTCACCTACTGTATCCTCACCCGTCCCTTGTAGATTGTGAGCCCTCGTGGGCAGGGTCCTCGCTCCTCCTGTACCAGTCACTGTCACATTGTGTTCAAGATTATTGCAATTGTTCTTGTATGTTTACCCCTTTTTCACATGTAAAGTGCCATGGAATAAATGGCGCTATAATAATAAATAATAATACTAATAATAGCAGTCCTTTCATCGAGCTAAATACAACTCTCATCAAAAAAAGCCATGGACTGGCTCCGTACCGTCCATGGCCACATTCAACTGTCCATGTGTTTGTGGGTAGGCAGTCCTTCCCAGTAAATGCACTGGGGAGGGCACGGGTAATGTTGTGGGACCTGTGCTTGTGGAAGGCGGAGATGATATCGGGAAAAATAACGGCGGCTGAGGACCGAGTATGGATACCCGGCTGCCGTCGGCATGAGGTTGTGAAAAGCTTCCGCCTCCACAAGCCTTAAAGGCCACATTTCAAGTGAAAGCAGCTTTAGAGGACTTCCTGGGAGAAATGACAGCTGGGTAGATATGGTTTCCCAAGTCCTTTCACCAAGCTAAAGAATATGGCTGCGGTGAAATACAACTCAGCAAAAAAACCTGTGGATTGGCTCCGTACCGTCCCTTGCCACATTCACCTGTCCACGTATTTGTGGTTAGGCGGTCCTTCCCAGTAAGTGCACTGGGGAGGGCATGGGTAATGTTGTGGGACCCGTGCTTGTGGAAGGCGGAGACGACACTGGGAGAAACAGTGGCAGCTGGGGACAGAGTATAGACACCCGGCAGCCACCGGCATGAGGTTGTGAAAAGCTTCCGCCTCCACGAGCCTAAAAGGCCATATTTCAAGTGCAAGCAGCTGCTCAGAAATCTGGCAGTTTAGTGTTGCGGCCTGTGGGTGGGTGGGTGGCTGGCTGCATACTTGCGCTTGCATTCCAAGTAACAGAAAGCTAAGCAGATGGTGGCCTCTATCATCATCATGTCCTCACCTCGGCACTATGAACTCTCCTGAAGGAGAAGCCAGGGCCCACCGGAGTAGTCTCCGGTTCTCAGGTGGGCCGTCCAACCCTGCTGAGAAGCAGCCCTGGCTAAGAAAAGTGTGGGGGAAGGTTCCCGGACATTCTATGGCTGCTTTTTTAATGTGGATCGGACATGCTTATGCATGTTATTTCTTAAACCGCATTGCTGATCAGGCCATTGTCTAACTCTGTATTCATGAAAGTAAATGCGCAAAGAAAGATGTTTGTGTGTCAAAGCACCACCGACAAGTGCGAGTTGATGTTGGATGGGCTGCCATTGCTTCTGCAACAAGCTGCATTAGAGGACTTCCTGGGAGAAATGACACCCAGGGTAGATACGGTTTCCCTCTATGCCAGTCCTTTCACCGAACTAAATACAACTCTCAGCAAAAAAAGCTATGGACTAGCTCCGTATCATCCCTGGCCACATTCACCTGTCCACGTGTTTGTGGGTAGGCGGTCCTTCCCAGTAAGTGCACTGGGGAGGGCATGGGTAATATTGTGGGACCCGTGCTTGTGGAAGGCGGAGACGAAACCAGGAGAAATAGTGGCAGCTGGGGACAAAGTATGGACACCTGGCCGCCGCCGGCATGAGGTTATGAAAAGCTTCCGCCTCCACGAGCCTAAAAGGCCACATTTCAAGTGCAAGCAGCTTTAGAGGACTTCCTGGGAGAAATGACAGCTGGGTAGATATGGTTTCCCAAGTCCTTTCACCAAGCTAAAGAATATGGCTGTGGTGAGATACAACTCAGCAAAAAAAGATGTGGACTGGCTCCGTACTGTCGATGGCCACATTCACCTGTCCACGTGTTTGTGCTTAGGCGGTCCTTCCCAGTAAGTGCACTGGGAAGGGCACGGGTAATGTTGTGGGACCCGTGCTTGTGGAAGGCAGAGATGACTCCGGGAGAAACAGTGGCGGCTCGGGACCAAGTATGGACACCCAGCCGCCGCCGGCATGAGGTTATGAAAAGCTTCCGCTTGCATTCCAAGGAATAGGGTAGGGACAACTGAGTGTTGCACTGGAACAAGGACGTGGACGGTGATTGTTGCAAGTCTGCAATGACAGGTGCATGGCGGGAGGCATCTTTGCATGCACCAAGGATCACTTATGATGGGCACACATTTGGGCAGTGACCTGGGAGTCAGAAATGCTTCCAGAGGTCTTTCCCATGCTGTTCCCATGTCTTTTCAGCACTGTATGCATGTGTCTGATGATGTGTCACACACCACATGGCCAGATATGGTTGTAAAATGTTAAAATGACATTTCCCAGTGAATGCATTTTTCACGGTTGAAAGCAATGCAAAAGTGAAAAAACACATCAAAAACGCTACATGTGAACATAGCCCAAGGTGTGGAGGAGTATTTTTGGTTTTGGTTATTTATTTTGCCTTATATACAAGTCATTACCCTAGAAAGGATGTTCCTTAACCCCTTTCTGACCCAGGGCGTATTAGTACGTATCTGTGCCCTGGGCCTTAAGTGCCTGATACATATTAAAACAGCCTGGAGATTTCATCCGCACACAAGCGGTGCGGGCTAGATCGCCGCCGGGTGTCAGCTGATTGTCACAGCTGACATCCTGTGCTATGTGCAGGGAGCAGTCCCGCACCGCTCCCGGCACATTAACCCCCGAAATGCTGCGATCGAAATCGAGCACAGCATTCCGGTGGCAAGAGGAGGTAACCGTGATACTTACCTTCTCTGCCGGCGCCCAGCGACGTCTGAATCCAGTCCCGGATGTTGCCATGGTGACTCTACGTCATCATGACAACATCTGGGTCACCAGGAGGCAGGAAGTTGCTTTGGTCATGCGCAGTGCACGACCAAAGTAACTTCTCCCTGTGCAGCACTGACAGGCTGCATGGCATAGGGAGCTGCTGCTCTCTATGCCATGCAGGCGATCAGGCTGCAAACAGTGAAAATCCCATAGTGGGACAATGTGAACAAGTAATAAAAATGTCAGAAAGTGAAAAAAAAATAAAAAAATTGTAAAAATATTTTTAAAAAAATGAAAAAAAAATAAATAAAAAATATATATATTGTACCCATAAATAAATAATCTTCTGAAAAAAAAAATAAACCAATAAAAGTACACATATTTGGTATTGCCGCGTCCGGAACGTACTGACCTATAAAACTGTCCCACTAGTTAACCCCTTTAGTAAACACGGTAAAAAAAAAAAAAAAAACGAAACATAAAACGCAGTTTTATGATAATACCGCCAAACAAAAAATGGAATAAAACGCGATCAAAAAGACGAATGTAAATAAAAATGGTACAGTTGAAAATGTCCTCTTGTTCCACAAAAAACAAGCCACAATACAGCTCCAAAAACAGAAAAATAAAAAAGTTATAGCTCTCAGAATAAAGCGATGCAAAAACAATTCTTTTTTCTATAAAATAGTTTTTATTGTGTAAAAGCGTCAAAATATATATAAAAAAAAAAAATGCAGTATCGCTGTTAATGTACTGACCCGAAGAATAAAGCTACCTTATCAATTTTACTACACGCAGAACGGCATAAAAAAAAATTCCTGAATTGTTGGCTTTTGTTTATTCTGCCTCCCAAAAATGAGAATAGAAAGCGATCAAAAAATGTAATTTGCCCGAAAATGATACCGATAAAAACGTCAACGTCAAAAAACAAGCCATCACATGACTCTGTCGGCCGAAATATGGAAAAATTATAGCTCTCAAAATATGGCGATGCAAAAACTAGTCTTTTAAAAAAAAATGTGTCTTTTAGTGTGTGACGGCTATCAATCATAAAAACCCGATATGAATCTGGCATCGCTGTAATTACACCGATCCGAAGAATAATGTTGTCTAATCACTTATACCGCACGAGGAATGGCGTAAAAAATAAACTTTAGGGTTAGGGTTGTGCTAGGTTTAGGGTTGTGCTAGGGTTTGGGTTAACGTTGGGCTAAGGTTAGGGTTGGGCTAGTTTTCGGTTTAGGGTTGGGGTTAGGGTTGGGCTAGGGTTGGGGTTAGGATTGGGCTAGGGTAGGGTTGGTGTTGGGCTAGGGTAGGGTTAGGGTTGTGCTAGGGTTAGGGTTGGGCTAGGGTTAGGGTTAGGCTAGGGCTAGGGTTAGGCTAGGGTTAGGCTAAGGTTAGGGATAGGCTAGGGTTAGGGTTGGGATTTTTTCAGAAGTAAAAGAAAAAAAAATGACGACGATATGGCGACTAGTGAGCGCATGTACTTGCTACTTGAGTTTGCATCGGGTGCTTGGGTATGCACCGAGTATGGCGGGTGCTCGAGTGACATGCTCGAGTCTCCTCCCCAAATGTTTTGCAGCTATTGTACAGCCAAAAAAAACTTGCGGGGATTGCCTGCCATGCACGAGCGATCCCCGCATATTTTTTTTTGGGTGTCTAATAAAAAAAACATGCGGGGCAGGGACTCGAGCATGTCACTTGAGCACCCACGTTACATGGTGCATACTATAGTACCTGATGCAAACTCAAATAGCGAGCACTTGCACGCAAGACTAATGACAACTTATTCAATACAATGACCTAATGTTATCAAATTCTGTGTTATACCTTTGGGTTTAAAATGTTCACTATACCCCTTGATAAAATCCTGGAGGGGTGTAGCTTCCAAAATGGAGTCACTGCGGGGAGGGTGGGGTGGTTTCCACTATTTAGGCACATCAGGGCCTCACCGAACGCAACCTGTTACTCTTGTGAAAATGCAAAATTTGGGGCAGAAAAACATTTTTGTTGAAAAAATGTGAAAATGTTATTTATACGGTTCAATGTTATAAACTTCTGTGAAGCACCTTGGTGTTCAGGGTGCTCACCACACATCTAGATAAGTTCCCTAAGGGGTCTAGTTTCCAAAACGGTGTGACTTGTGGGGGGTTTCCACTGTTTAGGCACATCAGGGGCACATCCGCTAATTATTCAAGCAAATTTTACATTCAAAAAGTCAAATGGTGCTCCTACCTTTCCGAACTCTGCCGTGCGTCCAAACAGTGGTTTTCCCCCACATATGGGGTATCGGCTTACTCAGGAGAAATTGCACAACAAACTGCATGGTGCAATTTCTCTTGTTACCCTTATGAAAATGCAAAATTGGGGGCTGAAAAACATTTTTGTTGCAAAAATGTGAAAATTTTATTTTTACGGCTCAATGTTACAAACTTCTGTGAAGCACCTGGGGGTTCAAGGTGCACACCACACATCTAGATAAGTTCCCTAAGGGGTCTAGTTTCCAAAATGCTGTCACTTGTTGGGGGTTTCTACTGTTTAGGCACATCAGGGGCTCCCCAAACGCAACATGGCGTCCGCTAATTATTCAAGCAAATTTTACATTCAAAAAGTCAAATGGCGCTCCTTCCATTCTGAAACCTGCCGTGCGCCCAAACAGTGGTTTTCCCCCACACATGGGGTATCGGCTTACTCAGGTGAAATTGCACAACAAATTTTGGGGTCCATTTTTTCCTGTTAATCTGCAAAAATAAAAAAATTGGGGTCTAAATTAACATTTTTGTGAAAAAAGTTAAATGTTCATTTCTTTCTTCCACATTCCAAAAATTCCTGTGAAGCACCTGAAGGGTTAATAAACTTCTTCAATGTGGTTTTGAGCACCTTGAGGGGCGCAGTTTTTAGAATGGTGTCACTTTTGGGTATTTCTGTCATAAAGGCCCCTCAAAGTCACGTCAAATGTGATGTGGTCTCTAAAAAAATGGTTTTGTAAATTTTGTTGTTAAAATGAGAAATCGCTGGTCAACTTTTAACCCTTATAGCTCCCTATTAAAAAAAAAATGTTGTCCCAAAATTGTGCTGATGTATAGTAGACATGTGGGAAATGTTATTTATTAACTATTTTGTGTGACATATCTCTTTGATTTAAGGGCATAAAAATGTAAATTTTAAAAATTGCAAAATTTTCTAAATTTTCACCAAATTTCTGATTTTTTCACAAATAAACGCAAGTGATATTGAAGAAATTTTACCACTGTCATGAAGTACAATATGTCTCTCAGAATCAGGGGGATCCGTTGAAGCGTTCCAGAATAATTACCTCATAAAGTGACAGTGGTCAAAATTGTAAAAATTGGCCTGGTCATTAAAGTGCAAACCACCCTCGGGGGTAAAGGGGTTAATATATTTCCCAGGAAAATCCATTTTGGTTTTGTTTTTGTATGTTTTATTGTGAGTCCGTAAAAGTGGCGTAATACTCTGACAACGTTGTTTACAGCAGTGACCTGGGAGTCAGAAATGCTTCCAGAGGTCTTCCCCATACTGGTCCCATGTCATTTCAGCACTGTTCCCATCGATTTGGGCAATTTTTAGGCCCTCTGCAGACCGCCGTGGGGAGCCGCCTGAAAAATGCTCGAGTTTCCCATAAACTTACATTGGGCTCGTTGCTTGGGTCGAGCACACGAGTATTCCAATTTGCTCGACCCGAGCAACAAGTACCCGAGCATTTTAGTGCTCGCTCATCACTACTAAGTACCCTTTATTATTTATCATTATTTTTATGTACTGTGCGATTTATCCATTTACTTTTAGGTATTAGTGTATTTAGCTTTTGTCTTTGTTTTTTTTCTGTCTAATGGCCTTATGTGAACATGCATGTACATTTTGCATGCAAATCAATTTACGTTTCAGTTCAGACTCCCAGGTTTTTTCTTTGTAGTCTAATGTCCAGTAGTGCATATAAGGGTGTGTCTGCCCTTTGCCTGAGCTGAAAGGTTAATTCTGCCTCTCATGTCCATGCTTCTACTAAGGGTTCAGTCTCTCTGCCCTTATCCATATGTATTTCACTTGACAAATGGTAAGGTTTTAATATTAGAGTTAGTGTCTCCCTGACTGGTCAGACACCAATATATCTGTTTAAAAGATTCTGGTGTACGCCACATAACTATAACTGTGGTTTTGAAGTTCCACGGGTCAAATCTCTGTATTATCCTGCTTTTGGCATTTTTTGCCGTAAAAAAAAACTGTAATAGTGTCTCCCTGACTGGTCAGACACCAATATACCTATTTAAAAGATTCTGGTGTACGCCACATAACTATAACTGTGGTTTTGCAGTTCCATGGGTCAAATCTCTGTATTATCCTACTTTTGGCCAGTTTTACGTAAAAAAAAACATTAATAGTGTCTCCCTGTCTGTTCAGTCACAAATATATCTGTTTAAAAAGTTCTGGTGTAGGCCAGACAAATAGAACTGTGGTTTTCCTCTTCCACGGTTCTAATCTCCTTTTTATTACCCTTTTTCCATTGATAGTGCGAGTGTAAGCTATTTTACTTCATTTACAATGGGCAAGGCACGTGGCAAGGGACGTGGAACTAGACATTCTGGTGATGGTGCGTGTACAGGACGGGGCAGTGGCCAAGGTGAAAATGTGCCACAACAAACAGCCACATCTTCTCGCTCCCACTTCTTGACCGAATTACTAGGGAAGCACACTACAACACCAGTATTGCGAACTGATCAGTGTGAACAGGTTATTAATTGGATAGCAGATAATACTTCCAGTTACCTGGGCACCACCACCTCTGGTCTGTCTTCCACACGGTCAAGTTTTAGTAGCCGTGAGTCTCGACCGCATACTCCTCCTCACCCTGATGCTTCTTCCTCCCACCATGCCGAGTGTCGTCAGACAGCAACTGATCCCACAGTTGGACACTATGAAGAGCTGTTCACTGGTCCATTTCCATATTTGGGCCACTCGCCTGCTCCGCTTGAAGTGGTGGAAGAGGAGATCCCATGTAGCGATGCCCAAATATTTGAACAGCCATGGCCACAGGAAGTCGACGCTGGCAATTTGTCACAAGAGGTGGACGATGACGAGACACAATTGCCACGAAGTGAGGAGGAGGAGGATCGTGGTGTGCAAGTGGAAGAGGAGGAGGTGGTGGATGATCTAGTAACTGACCCAACGTGGCAGGAGGACACGCAGAGCGAGGCCAGCAGCACACAGGGGGAGGGAGGCAGAGTACCTCAACAGGCAGGAAGAAGCAGTGTGGTGGCCGCACACAGAAAGCGGGCAACAGTTCCCCGTAACACCAACACGAGGGACGTTGCCAGTACAACTGGTAGGTCTTCCAGAGTCTGGAATTTTTTTAAAGACTCTGCTGATAACCCCAAAAAGGTCATTTGTACCACCTGCCATGCCAGCATCAGCAGGGGTGACAAAAGTACCAGCTTGACCACCACCAGCATGATCAGGCACATGTCAGCAAAGCACTCGACTTTGTGGGACGAACCCCAGGGTCTACGACCAGTGACAGCGGGTGTCACCACTGCTTCTTCCACTGTTCTGCGTGTAATAGGACCCCCTGTTGTGCGTGCAAGGCAATCACCTGTCCATTCTGCATGCAAAGATGCCCCCTCCTCTCAGTCTTAGCTTGTTATGGCAGTTTCTCAAGAAACAGCATCAAAGTCCACGTCCACGTCCCACCGCAGCGTTCAATTGTCCATATCCCAGAGCTTTGAACGAAAGCGCAAATTCGCAGCAAACGCCCCACAGGCCACAGTCCTAAGTTCGCACATTTCACGACTGCTTGCGTTGGAAATGCTGCCTTTTAGGCTGGTGGAGACGGAATCCTTCCACAACCTTATGGCGGTGGCCATCCCTCGGTACTCGGTCCCCAGCCGACACTATTTTGCCTGGTGTGCCATCCCCGCACTACACAAGCACGTGTCCCAAAACATCTGCCGTGCCGTCAACAACGCAGTTACTGGGAGAGTCCACCTGACAATGGACACGTGGACAAGTGCTTGTGGCCAGGGACGGTACATCTCCCTGACGGCACACTGGGTAAACATAGTGGAAGCCGGGACCCAGTTGGACCTTGGGACGGAACACATCCTCCCCACACCGAGGATTGCGGGCCCTATGTCAGTCAGAGTTGCCCCCAACAGTGTACAGCTCCTGCGCGTCATCCTCCTCCTCCTCCTCATGTTCAGCCTCCATCTCAGATATCACCACATCAGTTACAAGCTGGAAGCACTGCAGTACTGCCTCAGCCAAGCGGCAACACGCTGTGCTGAAACTCATAAGCTTAGGTGATAAACCTCACACTGCTTGTGAGTTGTGGACAGCTGTGAAAGAGCAGGTAGATCTGTGGCTGAGACCTACATCCAGGCATGGTCGTGTGTGACAATGGCCATAACCTGGTGGTGGCTCTGAGGCGAGGCGAGATCACACACGTACCATGCTTGGCTAATGTGCTTAACTTCGTGGTTCAGCGGTTTCTTAAATCTTACCCCGAGTTGCCAGATCTGCTCGTCAAAGGACGCCGCCTGTCAGCTCATTTTCGCAAGTCAGCTACAGCTTCCACCGTCATTGCTGTGTTGCAGCAGTGTTTGCAGCTTCCGGCACACCGACTGGTGTGTAATGTCCCCACACGTTGGAACTCTACGCTCCACATGTTGCAAAGGATTTGTGAGCAGAAGAGAGCAGTTGTGGAGTACCAGCTGCAACAAGGCCGCCGATATTTAGGTCAGACTCCACACATAAGACCTCAGGAGTGGACCTGGATGTCTGACATATGTACCATCCTGACAAACTTTGAGGAGTCCACCAAGATGGTGAGTGGCGATGACGCCATCTTTAGCGTCAGCATCCCACTTGTCTGTCTTTTGCAACGCTCTCTGCAGAGAATTAAAGAGGAGGCATTGCAGCCAGAGTATGATGAGATGGATCAAGAAGCCATAATGGGTGATTACACACAGCCCAGCCTCATCTCGTCCCAATGTGCATTGGGGGACAATGAGGGGGAGGAGGAGGAAGAACAGGAGCTGGTATCATTCGCTGTAGACGGTTGTACCTGTACAACTGTCATACAGTCGGTTCAGCGTGGGTGGCCTGAGGACAGGGAGGAGGAGGAGGAGGAGAGCATTGTCAATCGTCAGCTTGGTGAGGACACGGAAGTCTTGCCCATTACCAGTCTGGCACGCATGGCTGACTTTATGTTACGCTGCCTTAACCGTGACCCTCGCATTGTCAAAATGTTGGGTGACAGTCATTCTGGTTGCTGACACTTTAGACCCCCGCTACAAGGAGAACTTTCACTCTCTTATTCCTGAGGTGGAGAGGTCTACAAAAATGTGGCAGTATCAGAAGGCCCTTGCTGCAGAACTGTTAAAAAAATTCCCATCAGAAAACACGCTAGCGGCAGAGGTCACAGTTCGTTGACCAACCAAGGCGTACAGGCGAGAGAGACGCAACTCCAATCCAGCAGAGGCAGGGGAACACTGTCAACATTCTGGGACAGTTTTCTGAGACCCGCCCAGCTTACAGGCCCTGAGGCACGGGGTACTCTCACAAGGAGTGGAAAGTTTCAAAAGATGGTGAGGGAGTACCTTGCCGACCGTACCAGCGTCCTCTGTGATTCCTCTGTGCCTTTTAATTATTGGGTATCTAAGCTGGACACTTGAAATGAACTCGCTCTGTACGCCTTGGAAGTCCTGGCCTGCCCTGCCGCTAGCGTGTTATCGGAGCGTGTTTTCAGTGCCGCTGCGGAATTATAACTGATAAGCGCACTCGCCTGTCAGCTGACAATGCTGACAAGCTGACCCTTATCAAAATGAACAAGGGCTGGATTGGGCCAGACTTCTCATCACCACCAAATGACAGCAGAGCAACATAAAGTCAAATCCACTGTGATATTTCGGGAGGTGTATTCCCATGCACCGCTTCACACCCACACATGGGTATACTCTTACTCATTTCGGCTGTATTTTGCTCTTCTCCTTATCCTCAACCTCCACCACCACTATACCACCAGGGTGACCGTGGTCCGTGTTGCAAGCATTGCAAGTTCCTCTGTCCTAATTTTTGGCATCTTTTGCTTGGAAGGCATAGGAAAAGACTATGGGAGACCGACTCCCCAATTATGGGAATAATGTTTTTAATATGCTGTATTGCATGGCTCTTGAAAGGGCATGAAAAACGGCCAGTTAGGCTACTGTGACCTCCACCACTTTTCCCAGGGGCATTGATATTGTCTTTTTATTTAACTGCGACCTCCACATCTCTTCCAAGGGGCATTAAAACCGCCTTTTTATTCCACTGCGACCTCCACGTCTCTTCCAAAGGGCATTAAAACCGTCTTGTTAAGCTACTGAGACCTCCACCACTTTTAGCAGGGGCATTGATATTGTCTTTTTATTCCACTGCGACCTCCACGTCTCTTCCAAAGGGCATTAAAACCGTCTTGTTAAGCTACTGAGACCTCCACCACTTTTAGCAGGGGCATTGATATTGTCTTTTTATTCCACTGCGACCTCTACGTCTCTTCCAAGGGGTATTAAAACCATCTTGTTAAGCTACTGCGACCTCCTGGACTATTCCCAGGGGCATTAAAACCGTCTTGTTAAGCTACTGCGACCTCTACCATTCTTCCAAGGGGCATTAAAACCATCTTGTTAAGCTACTGCGAACTCCACCACTTTTTCAAGGGGCATTGATATTGTCTCTTTATTCTACTGTGACCTCCACCATTATTCCAAAGGGCATTAAAATCGTCTTGTTAAGCTACTGCGACCTCCATCACTTTTCCCAGGGGCATTAAAACCGTCTTGCTAAGCTACTGCGACCTCCACCACTTTTCCCAGGGGCAAAAAACAATCTTGTTAAGCTACTGCGACCGCCACCACTTTTCCAAGGGGCATTAAAACCGTCTTGTTAAGCTACTGCGACCTCCACCACTTTCCCCAGGGACATTGATATTGTCTTTTTATTCCACTGCGACCTCCACTATCCTTCCAAGGGGCATTAAAACCGTCTTGTTAAGCTACTGCGACCTCCACCACTTTTCCAAGGGGCATTAAACCCGTCTTGTTAAGCTACTGCGACCTCCACCACTTTTCCCAGGAGCATTAAAACCGTCTTGTTAAGCTACTGCGACCTCCACCTCTTTTCCGAGGGGCAAAAAAAATATCTTGTTAAGCTACTGCGACCTCCTCCACTTTTCCCATGGGCATTAAAACCATCTTGTTATGCTACTGCGACCTCCATCACTTTTCCCAGGGGCAAAAAATACATCTTGTTAAGCTACTGCGACCTCCACCACTTTTCCCAGGGGCATTAAAACCATCTTGCTAAGCTACTGTGACCTCCACCACTTTTCCCAGGGGCATTGAGATTTTCTTTTTATTCCACGGCGACCTCCACTATTCCACCAAGGGGCATTAAAACCGTCTTGTTAAGCTACTGCGACCTCCACCACTTTTCCCAGGGGCATTAAAACCGTCTTGTTAAGCTACTGCGACCTCCACCACTTTTCTCAGGGGCATGAAAACCGTCTTGTTAAGCTACTACGTCCTCCACCACTTTTCCCAGGGTCATTAAAACCGTCTTGTTAAGCTACTGCGACCTCCATCACTTTTCTCAGGGGCATGAAAACCGTCTTGTTAAGCTACTGCGACTTCCACCACTTTTCCAAGGGGCATTAAACCCGTCTTGTTAAGCTACTGCGACCTCCACCACTCTTCCCAGGAGCATTAAAACCGTCTTGTTAAGCTACTGCGACCTCCACCTCTTTTCCGAGGGGCAAAAAAAATATCTTGTTAAGCTGCTGCGACCTCCACCACTTTTCCCATGGGCATTAAAACCATCTTGTTAAGCTAATGCGACCTCCATCACTTTTCCCAGGGGCAAAAAATACATCTTGTTAAGCTACTGCGACCTCCACCACTTTTCCCAGGGGCATTAAAACCGTCTTGTTAAGCTACTGCGACCTCCACCACTTTTCCCAGGGGCATTGATATTGTCTTTTTATTCCACGGCGACCTCCACTATTCTACCAAGGGGCATTAAAATCGTCTTGTTAAGCTACTGCGACCTCCACCACTTTTCCCAGGGGCATTAAAACCGTCTTGTTAAGCTACTGCGACCTCCACCACTTTTCTCAGGGGCATGAAAACCGTCTTGTTAAGCTACTGCGTCCTCCACCACTTTTCCCAGGGGCATTAAAACCGTCTTGTTAAGCTACTGCGACCGCCACCACTTTTCCCAGGGGCATTAATACCTTCTTGTTAAGCTACTGCGACCGCCACCATTCTGCCAAGGGGCATTAAAACCGTCTTGTAAAGCTACTGCTACCTCCACCACTTTTTCAAGGGGCATTGATATTGTCTTTTTATTCCACTGTGACCTCCACCATTCTTCCAAAGGGCATTAAAACCATCTTGTTAAGCTACTGCGACCTCCATCACTTTTCCCAGGGGCATTAAAACCGCCTTGGTAAGCTACTGCGACCTCCACTAGTTTTCCCAGGGGCAAAAAAGACATCTTGTTAAGCTATTGCAACCTCCACCACTTTTCCCAGGCGCATTAAAACCGTCTTGTTAAGCTACTGCGACCTCCACCACTTTTCCCAGGGGCATTGATATTGTCTTTTTAATTCACTGCGACCTCCACGTCTCTTCCAAGGGGCATTAAAACTGTCTTCCTAAGCTACTGCGACCTCCATCACATTTCCCAGGGGCATAAAAACCGTCATGTTAAGCTACTGCGACCTTCACCACTTTTCCCAGGGGCATTGATATTGTCTTTTTATTCCACTGCGACCTCCACATCTCTTCCAAGGAGCATTGAAACTGTCTTTTTATTCTACTGCGACCTCCATGTCTCTTCCAAAGGGCAATAAAACCGTCTTGCTAAGCTACTGAGACCTCCAACACTTTTCCCAGGGGCATTGATATTGTCTTTTTATTCCACTGCGACCTCCATGACTCTTCCAAGGGGTATTAAAACCGTGCTGTTAAGCTACTGCGACCTCCACCACTATTCCCAGGGGCATTAAAACTATCTTGTTAAGCTACTGCAACCTCCATCATTCTTCCAAGGGGCATAAAAACTGTCTTGTTAAGCTACTGCGACCTCCACCACTTTTTCAAGGGGCATTGATATTGTCTTTTTATTCCACTGTGACCTCCACCATTCTTACAAAGGGCTTTAAAACCGTCTTGTTAAGCTACTGCGACCCCCACCACTTTTCCCAGCGGCAAAAAAACGCATATCATTAAGCTACTGCGACCTCCACCACTTTTTCCCAGGGGCATTAAAACCGTCTTGTTAAGCTACTGTGACCTCCACCACTTTTACCAAAGGCATTGATATTGTCTTTTTATTCCACTGCGACCTCCACTATTCTTCCAAGGGGCATTAAAACCGTCTTGGTAATCTACTGTGACCTCCACCACTTTTCCCAGGGGCATTAAACCCATCTTGTTAAGGTACTGCGATCTCCATCACTTTTCCCAGGGGCATTGATATTGTCTTTTAATTCCACTGCGATCTCCACATCTCTTCCAAGGGGTATTAAAACCATCTTGTTAAGCTACTGCGACCTCCACCACTTTTCCCAGGGGCATTAAAACCGTCTTGTTAAGCTACTGCGACCTCCACCATTCTTCCAAGGGGCATTAAAACCATCTTGTTAAGCTACTACGAACTCCACCACTTTTTCAAGGGGCATTGATATTTTCTTTTTATTCCACTGTGACCTCCACTATTCTTCCAAAGGGCATTAAAACCGTCTTGTTAAGCTACTTTGACCTCCATTACTTTTCCCAGGGGCATTAAAACCGTCTTGTTAAGCTACTGCGACCTCCGCCAGTTTTAACAGGGGCAAAAAAAAATCTTGTTAAGCTACTGCGACCTCCACCACCATTCCCAGGGACATTGATATTGTCTTTTTATTCCACTGCGACCTCCACGTCTCTTCCAAGGGGCATTAAAACTGTCTTGTTAAGCTACTGCGACCTCCATCACTTTTCCCAGGGGCATTAAAACCGTCATGTTAAGCTGCTGCGACCTTCACCACTTTTCCCAGGGGCATTGATATTGTCTTCTTATTCCACTGAGACCTCCACATCTCTTCCAAGGGGCATTAAAACCATCTTTTTATTCTAGTGCGACCTCCACGTCTCTTCCAAAGGGCATTAAAACCGTCTTGTTAAGCTACTGCGACCTCCACCACTTTTCCCAGGGGCATTAAAACCGTCTTGTTAAGCTACTGCGACCTCTACCACTTTTCCCAGGGGCATTGACATTGTCTTTTTATTTCACTGCGACCTCCACGTCTCTTCCAAGGGGCATTAAATCCGTCTTGCTAAGCTACTGCGACCTCCATCACTTTTCCCAGGGGCATTAAAACCATCATGTTAAGCTACTGCGACCTTCACCACTTTTCCCAGGTGCATTGATATTTTCTTTTTATTCCACTGCGCCCTCCACATCTCTTCCAAGGAGCATTTAAACTGTCTTTTTATTCTACTGCGACCTCCATGTCTCTTCCAAATGGCAATAAAACAGTCTTGTTAAGCTACTGAGACCTCCACCACTTTTCCCAGGGGTATTGATATTGTTTTTTTATTCCACTGCGATCTCCATGACTCTTCCAAGGGGCATTAAAACCGTCTTGTTAAGCTACTGCAACCTCCACCACTATTCCCAGGGGCATTAAAACCGTCTTGTTAAGCTACTGCGACCTCCACCACTTTTCCCAGGGGCATTGATATTGTCTTTTTAATTCACTGCGACCTCCACGTCTCTTCCAAGGGGCATTAAAACTGTCTTGCTAAGCTACTGCGACCTCCATCACATTTCCCAGGGGCATAAAAACCGTCATGTTAAGCTACTGCGACCTTCACCACTTTTCCCAGGGGCATTGACATTGTGTTTTTATTTCACTGCGACCTCCACGTCTCTTCCAAGGGGCATTAAATCCGTCTTGCTAAGCTACTGCGACCTCCATCACTTTTCCCAGGGGCATTAAAACCGTCATGTTAAGCTACTGCGACCTTCAACACTTTTCCCAGGGGCATTGATATTGTCTTTTTATTCCACTGCGACCTCCACATCTCTTCCAAGGAGCATTGAAACTGTCTTTTTATTCTACTGCGACCTCGATGTCTCTTCCAAAGGGCAATAAAACCGTCTTGCTAAGCTACTGAGACCTCCAACACTTTTCCCAGGGGCATTGATATTGTCTTTTTATTCCACTGCGACCTCCATGACTCTTCCAAGGGGTATTAAAACCGTGCTGTTAAGCTACTGCGACCTCCACCACTATTCCCAGGGGCATTAAAACTATCTTGTTAAGCTTCTGCAACCTCCATCATTCTTCCAAGGGGCATAAAAACTGTCTTGTTAAGCTACTGCGACCTCCACCACTTTTTCAAGGGGTATTGATATTGTCTTTTTATTCCACTGTGACCTCCACCATTCTTACAAAGGGCTTTAAAACCGTCTTGTTAAGCTACTGCGACCCCCACCACTTTTCCCAGCGGCAAAAAAACGCATTTTGTTAAGCTACTGCGACCTCCACCACTTTTTCCCAGGGGCATTAAAACCGTCTTGTTAAGCTACTGTGACCTCCACCACTTTTACCAAAGGCATTGATATTGTCTTTTTATTCCACTGCGACCTCCACTATTCTTCCAAGGGGCATTAAAACCGTCTTGGTAATCTACTGTGACCTCCACCACTTTTCCCAGGGGCATTAAACCCATCTTGTTAAGGTACTGCGATCTCCATCACTTTTTCCAGGGGCATTGATATTGTCTTTTAATTCCACTGCGATCTCCACATCTCTTCCAAGGGGTATTAAAACCATCTTGTTAAGCTACTGCGAACTCCACCACTTTTCCCAGGGGCATTAAAACCGTCTTGTTAAGCTACTGCGACCTCCACCATTCTTCCAAGGGGCATTAAAACCATCTTGTTAAGCTACTACGAACTCCACCACTTTTTCAAGGGGCATTGATATTGTCTTTTTATTCCACTGTGACCTCCACTATTCTTCCAAAGGGCATTAAAACCGTCTTGTTAAGCTACTTTGACCTCCATTACTTTTCCCAGGGGCATTAAAACCGTCTTGTTAAGCTACTGCGACATCCACCAGTTTTCCCAGGGGCAAAAAAAACATCTTGTTAAGCTACTGCGACCTCCACCACCTTTCCCAGGGACATTGATATTGTCTTTTTATTCCACTGCGACCTCCACGTCTCTTCCAAGGGGCTTTAAAACTGTCTTGTTAAGCTACTGCGACCTCCATCACTTTTCCCAGGGGCATTAAAACTGTCATGTTAAGCTGCTGCGACCTTCACCACTTTTCCCAGGGGCATTGATATTGTCTTCTTATTCCACTGCGACCTCCACATCTCTTCCAAGGGGCATTAAAACCATCTTTTTATTCTAGTGCGACCTCCACATCTCTTCCAAAGGGCATTAAAACCGTCTTGTTAAGCTACTGCGACCTCCACCACTTTTCCCAGGGGAATTAAAACCGTCTTGTTAAGCTACTGCGACCTCTACCACTTTTCCCAGGGGCATTGACATTGTCTTTTTATTTCACTGCGACCTCCACGTCTCTTCCAAGGGGCATTAAATCCATCTTGCTAAGCTACTGCGACCTCCATCACTTTTCCCAGGGGCATTAAAACCGTCATGTTAAGCTACTGCGACCTTCACCACTTTTCCCAGGTGCATTGATATTTTCTTTTTATTCCACTGCGCCCTCCACATCTCTTCCAAGGAGCATTTAAACTGTCTTTTTATTCTACTGCGACCTCCATGTCTCTTCCAAATGGCAATAAAACAGTCTTGTTAAGCTACTGAGACCTCCACCACTTTTCCCAGGGGTATTGATATTGTTTTTTTATTCCACTGCGACCTCCATGACTCTTCCAAGGGGCATTAAAACCGTCTTGTTAAGCTACTGCAACCTCCACCACTATTCCCAGGGGCATTAAAACTATCTTGTTAAGCTACTGCGACCTCCACCATTCTTCCAAGGGGCATTAAAACCGTCTTGTTAAGCTACTGCGACCTCCACCACATTTCACAGGAGCATTAAAACCGTCTTGTTAAGCTACTGCGACCTCCACCTCTTTTCCGAGGGGCAAAAAAAATATCTTGTTAAGCTACTGCGACCTCCACCACTTTTCCAATGGGCATTAAAACCATCTTATTAAGCTACTGCGACCTCCATCACTTTTCCCAGTGGCAAAAAATACATCTTGTTAAGCTACTGCGACCTCCACCACTTTTTCCAGGGGCATTAAAACCGTCTTGTTAAGCTACTGTGACCTCCACCACTTTTCCCAGGGGCATTGAAATTGTCTTTTTATTCCACGGCGACCTCCACTAGTCTACCAAGGGGCATTAAAACCGTCTTGTTAAGCTACTGCGATCTCCTCCACTTTTCCCAGGGGCATTAAAACCGTCTTGTTACGCTACTGCGACATCCACCACTTTTCTCAGGGGCATGAAAACCGTCTTGTTAAGCTACTTCCTCCTCCACCACTTTTCCCAGGGGCATTAAAACCATCTTGTTAAGCTACTGCGACCTCCACCACTTTTCCCAGGGGCATTGATATTTTCTTTTCATTCCACTGCGACCTCCATATCTCTTCCAACAGGCATTAAAACCTCCTATTAAGCTACTGCGACCTCCACCACTTTTCCCAGGGGCATTAATACCTTCTTGTTAAGCTACTGCGACCGCCACCATTCTGCCAATGGGCATTAAAACCGTCTTGTAAAGCTACTGCGACCTCCACCACTTTTTCAAGGGGCATTGATATTGTCTTTTTATTCCACTGTGACCTCCACCATTCTTCCAAAGGGCATTAAAACCTTCTTGTTAAGCTACTGCGACCTCCATCACTTTTCCCAGGGGCATTAAAACCGCCTTGTTAAGCTACTGCGACCTCCACCAGTTTTGCCAGGGGCAAAAAAAACATCTTGTTAAGCTATTGCAACCTCCACCACTTTTCCCAGGCGCATAAAAACCATCTTGTTAAGCTACTGCGACCTCCACCACTTTTCCCAGGGACATTGATATTGTCTTTTTAATTCACTGCGACCTCCACGTCTCTTCCAGATGCAATAAAACTGTCTTGCTAAGCTACTGCGACCTCCATCACTTTTCCCAGGGGCATTAAAACCGTCATGTTAAGCTACTGCGACCTTCACCACTTTTCCCAGGGGCATTGATATTGTCTTTTTATTCCACTGCGACCTCCACATCTCTTCCAAGGAGCATTGAAACTGTCTTTTTATTTTACTGCGACCTCCATGTCTCTTCCAAAGGGCAATAAAACCATCTTGTTAAGCTACTGAGCCCTCCACCACTTTTCCCAGGGGCATTGATATTGTCTTTTTATTCCACTGCGACCTCCATGACTCTTCCAAGGGGTATTAAAACCGTGTTGTTAAGCTACTGCGACCTCCACAACTATTCCCAGGTGCATTAAAACTATCTTGTTAAGCTACTGCGACCTCCATCATTCTTCCAAGGGGCATAAAAACTGTCTTGTTAAGCTACTGCGACCTCCACCACTCTTTAAAGGGGCATTGATATTGTCTTTTTATTCCACTGTGACCTCCACCATTCTTACAAAGGGCTTTAAAACCGTTTTGTTAAGCTACTGCGACCCCCACCAGTTTTCCCAGCGGCAAAAAAAAACATCTTGTTAAGCTACTGTGACCTCCACCACTTTTCCCAGAGGCATTGATATTGTCTTTTTATTCCACTGCGACCTCCACTATTCTTCCAAGGGGCATTAAAACCGTCTTGGTAATCTACTGCGACCTCCACCACTTTTCCCAGGGGCATTAAACCCATCTTGTTAAGGTACTGCGACCTCCACCACTTTTCCCAGGGGCATTGATATTGTCTTTTAATTCCACTGCGATCTCCACATCTCTTCCAAGGGGCATTAAAACCGTCTTGTTAAGCTACTGCGACCTCCACCACTTTTCCCAGGGGCATTAAAACCGTCTTGTTAAGCTACTGCGACCTCCACCATTCTTCCAAGGGTCATTAAAACCATCTTGTTAAGCTACTGCGAAGTCCACCACTTTTTCAAGGGGCATTGATATTGTCTTTTTATTCCACTGTGACCTCCACTATTCTTCCAAAGGGCATTAAAACCGTCTTGTTAAGCTACTGCGACCTCCATTACTTTTCCCAGGGGCATTAAAACCGTCTTGTTAAGCTACTGCGACCTCCACCAGTTTTCCCAGGGGCAAAAAAAACATCTTGTTAGGCTACTGCGACCTCCACCACCTTTCCCAGGGGCATTGATATTGTCTTTTTATTCCACTGCGACCTCCAAGTCTCTTCCAAGGGGCATTAAAACTGTCTTGTTAAGCTACTGCGACCTCCATCACTTTTCCCAGGGGCATTAAAACCGTCATGTTAAGCTGCTGCGACCTTCACCACTTTTCCCAGGGACATTGATATTGTCTTCTTATTCCACTGCGACCTCCACATCTCTTCCAAGGGGCATTAAAACCATCTTTTTATTCTAGTGCGACCTCCACGTCTCTTCCAAAGGGCATTAAAACCGTCTTGTTAAGCTACTGTGACCTCCACCACTTTTCCCAGGGGCATTAAAACCGTCTTGTTAAGCTACTGCGACCTCTACCACTTTTCCCAGGGGCATTGACATTGTCTTTTTATTTCACTGCGACCTCCACGTCTCTTCCAAGGGGCATTAAATCCGTCTTGCTAAGCTACTGCGACCTCCATCACTTTTCCCAGGGGCATTAAAACCGTCATGTTAAGCTACTGCGACCTTCACCACTTTTACCAGGTGCATTGATATCGTCTTTTTATTCCACTGCGCCCTCCACATCTCTTCCAAGGAGCATTTAAACTGTCTTTTTATTCTACTGCGACCTCCATGTCTCTTCCAAATGGCAATAAATCAGTCTTGTTAAGCTACTGAGACCTCCAACACTTTTCCCAGGGGTATTGATATTGTTTTTATATTCCACTGCGACCTCCATGACTCTTCCAAGGGACATTAAAACCGTCTTGTTAAGCTACTGCAACCTCCACCACTATTCCCAGGGGCATTAAAACTATCTTGTTAAGCTACTGCGACCTCCACCATTCTTCCAAGGGGCATTAAAACCGTCTGGTTAAGCTACTGCGACCTCCACCACTTTTTCAAGGGGCATTGATATTGTCTTTTTATTCTACTGTGACCTCCACCATTGTTCCAAAATGCATTAAAACCGTCTTGTTAAGCTACTGCAACCTCCACCACTTTTCCCAGGGGCAAAAAAAAACATCTTGCTAAGCTACTGCGACCTCCACCACCTTTCCCAGGGGCATTAAAACCGTCTTTTTAAGCTACTGTGACCTCCACCACTTTTCCCTGGGGCATTGATATTGTCTTTTTATTCCACTGCGACCTCCACTATTCTTCCAAGGGGCATTAAAATCGTCTTGGTAATCTACTGCGACCTCCACCACTTTTCCCAGGGGCATTAAACCCATCTTGTTAAGTTACTGCAACCTCCAACACTTTTCCCAGGGGCATTAAAACCGTCTTGTTAAGCTACTGCGTCCTCCACGACTTTTCCCAGGGGCATTAAAACCGTCTTGTTAAGCTACTGCGACCTCCACCAGTTTTCCCAGGGGCAAAAAAAACATCTTGTTAGGCTACTGCGACCTCCACTACCTTTGCCAGGGGCATTGATATTGTCTTTTTATTCCACTGCGACCTCCAAGTCTCTTCCAAGGGGCATTAAAACTGTCTTGTTAAGCTACTGCGACCTCCATCACTTTTCCCAGGGGCATGAAAACCGTCATGTTAAGCTACTGCGACCTTCACCACTTTTCCCAGGGACATTGATATTGTCTTCTTATTCCACTGCGACCTCCACATCTCTTCCAAGGGACATTAAAACCATCTTTTTATTCTAGTGCGACCTCCACGTCTCTTCCAAAGGGCATTAAAACCGTCTTGTTAAGCTACTGTGACCTCCACCACTTTTCCCAGGGGCATTAAAACCGTCTTGTTAAGCTACTGCGACCTCTACCACTTTTCCCAGGGGCATTGACATTGTCTTTTTATTTCACTGCGACCTCCACGTCTCTTCCAAGGGGCATTAAATCCGTCTTGCTAAGCTACTGCGACCTCCATCACTTTTCCCAGGGGCATTAAAACCGTCATGTTAAGCTACTGCGACCTTCACCACTTTTCCCAGGTGCATTGATATCGTCTTTTTATTCCACTGCGCCCTCCACATCTCTTCCAAGGAGCATTTAAACTGTCTTTTTATTCTACTGCGACCTCCATGTCTCTTCCAAATGGCAATAAATCAGTCTTGTTAAGCTACTGAGACCTCCACCACTTTTCCCAGGGGTATTGATATTGTTTTTATATTCCACTGCGACCTCCATGACTCTTCCAAGGGACATTAAAACCGTCTTGTTAAGCTACTGCAACCTCCACCACTATTCCCAGGGGCATTAAAACTATCTTGTTAAGCTACTGCGACCTCCACCATTCTTCCAAGGGGCATTAAAACCATCTGGTTAAGCTACTGCGACCTCCACCACTTTTTCAAGGGGCATTGATATTGTCTTTTTATTCCACTGTGACCTCCACCATTGTTCCAAAATGCATTAAAACCGTCTTGTTAAGCTACTGCAACCTCCACCACTTTTCCCAGGGGCAAAAAAAAACATCTTGTTAAGCTACTGCGACCTCCACCACCTTTCCCAGGGGCATTAAAACCGTCTTTTTAAGCTACTGTGACCTCCACCACTTTTCCCAGGGGCATTGATATTGTCTTTTTATTCCACTGCGACCTCCACTATTCTTCCAAGGGGCATTAAAATCGTCTTGGTAATCTACTGCGACCTCCACCACTTTTCCCAGGGGCATTAAACCCATCTTGTTAAGTTACTGCAACCTCCAACACTTTTCCCAGGG
This sequence comes from Phyllobates terribilis, assembly GCF_046119375.1. Taxonomy (NCBI): domain Eukaryota; kingdom Metazoa; phylum Chordata; class Amphibia; order Anura; family Dendrobatidae; genus Phyllobates; species Phyllobates terribilis. The sequence goes on from NW_027362764.1 coordinate 193,503,828, forward strand.
GCATTAAAACCGTCTTGTTAAGCTACTGCGTCCTCCACGACTTTTCCCAGAGGCATTAAAACCGTCTTGTTAAGCTACTGCGACCTCCACCACTTTTCCCAAGGGCATTAATATTGTCTTTTTATTCCACTGCGACCTCCACGTCTCTTCCAAGGGGCATTAAAACCATCTTTTTAAGCTACTGCGAACTCCACCACTTTTTCAAGGGGCATTGATATTGTCTTTTTATTCCACTGTGACCTCCACTATTCTTCCAAAGGGCATTAAAACCGTCTTGTTAAGCTACTGCGACCTCCACCAGTTTTCCCAGGGGCAAAAAAAACATCTTGTTAAGCTACTGCGACCTCCACCACTTTTTCAAGGGGCATTGATATTGTCTTTTTATTCCACTGTGACCTCCACCATTGTTCCAAAATGCATTAAAACTGTCTTGTTAAGCTACTGCAACCTCCACCACTTTTCCCAGGGGCAAAAAAAAACATCTTGTTAAGCTACTGCGACCTCCACCACCTTTCCCAGGGGCATTAAAACCGTCTTTTTAAGCTACTGTGACCTCCACCACTTTTCCCAGGGGCATTGATATTGTCTTTTTATTCCACTGCGACCTCCACTATTCTTCCAAGGGGCATTAAAATCGTCTTGGTAATCTACTGCGACCTCCACCACTTTTCCCAGGGGCATTAAACCCATCTTGTTAAGTTACTGCAACCTCCAACACTTTTCCCAGGGGCATTAAAACCGTCTTGTTAAGCTACTGCGTCCTCCACGACTTTTCCCAGAGGCATTAAAACCGTCTTGTTAAGCTACTGCGACCTCCACCACTTTTCCCAAGGGCATTAATATTGTCTTTTTATTCCACTGCGACCTCCACGTCTCTTCCAAGGGGCATTAAAACCATCTTTTTAAGCTACTGCGAACTCCACCACTTTTTCAAGGGGCATTGATATTGTCTTTTTATTCCACTGTGACCTCCACTATTCTTCCAAAGGGCATTAAAACCGTCTTGTTAAGCTACTGCGACCTCCACCAGTTTTCCCAGGGGCAAAAAAAACATCTTGTTAAGCTACTGCGACCTCCACCACTTTTCCCAGGGGCAATGATATTGTCTTTTTATTCCACTGCGTCCTCCACATCTCTTCCAAGGGGCATTAAAACTGTCTTGTTAAGCTACTGTGACCTCCATCACTTTTCCCAGGGGCAATAAAACCGTCTTGTTGAGCTACTGCGACCTTCACCACTTTTCCCAGGGGCATTGATATTGTCTTCTTATTCCACTCCGACCTCCACATCTCTTCCAAGGGGCATTAAAACCATCTTTTTATTCTACTGCGACCTCCACGTCTCTTCCAAAGGGCACTAAAACCGTCTTGTTTAGCTACTGCGACCTCCACCACTTTTCCCAGGGGCATTAAAACCGTCTTGTTAAGCTACTGCGACCTCCACCACTTTTCCCAGGGGCATTGACATTGTCTTTTTATTTCACTGCGACCTCCACGTCTCTTCCAAGGGGCATTAAATCTGTCTTGCTAAGCTACTGCGACCTCCATCACTTTTCCAAGGGGCATTAAAACCGTCATGTTAAGCTACTGCGACCTTCACCACTTTTCCCAGGTGCATTGATATTGTCTTTTTATTCCACTGCGCCCTCCACATCTCTTCCAAGGAGCATTTAAACTGTCCTTTTATTCTACTGCGACCTCCATGTCTCTTACAAATGGCAATAAAACAGTCTTGTTAAGCTACTGAGACCTCCACCACTTTTCCCAGGGGCATTGATATTGTTTTTTTATTCCACTGCGACCTCCATGACTCTTCCAAGGGGCATTAAAACAGTCTTGTTAAGCTACTGCAACCTCCACCACTATTCCCAGGGGCATTAAAACTATCTTGTTAAGCTACTGCGACCTCCATCATTCTTCCAAGGGGCATTAAAACCGACTTTTTAAGCTACTGCGACCTCCACCACTTTTTCAAGGGGCATTGATATTGTCTTTTTATTCCACTGTGACCTCCACCATTGTTCCAAAAGGCATTAAAACTGTCTTGTTAAGCTACTGCAACCTCCACCACTTTTCCCAGGGGCAAAAAAAACCATCTTGTTAAGCTACTGCGTCCTCCACGACTTTTCCCAGGGGCATTAAAACCGTCTTGTTAAGCAACTGCGACCTCCACCACTTTTCCCAGGGGCATTGATATTGTCTTTTTATTCCACTGCGACCTCCACGTCTCTTCCAAGGGGCATTAAAACCGTCTTGTTAAGCTACTGCGACCTCCACCACTTTTCCCAGGGGCATTAAAACCGTCTTGTTAAGCTACTGCGAACTCCACCACTTTTTCAAGGGGCATTGATATTGTCTTTTTATTCCACTGTGACCTCCACTATTCTTCCAAAGGGCATTAAAACCGTCTTGTAAAGCTACTGCGACCTCCATTACTTTTCCCAGGGGCATTAAAACAGTCTTGTTAAGCTACTGCGACCTCCACCAGTTTTCCCAGGGGCAAAAAAAAACATCTTGTTAAGCTACTGCGACCTCCACCACTTTTCCCAGGGGCATTGATATTGTCTTTTTATTCCACTGCGTCCTCCACGTCTCTTCCAAGGGGCATTAAAACTGCCTTGTTAAGCTACTGTGACCTCTATCACTTTTCCCAGGGGCATTAAAACCGTCTTGTTGAGCTACTGGACCTTCACCACATTTCCCAGAGGCATTGATATTGTCTTCTTATTCCTCTGCGACCTCCACATCTCTTCCAAGGTGCATTAAAACCATCTTTTTATTCTACTGCGACCTCCACGTCTCTTCCAAAGGGCATTAAAACCGTTTTGTTAAGCTACTGAGACCTCCACCACTTTTCCCAGGGGTATTGATATTGTCTTTTTATTCCACTGCGACCTCCACGACTCTTCCAAGGGGCATTAAAACCGTCTTGTTAAGCTACTGCGACCTCCACCACTATACCCATGGGCATTAAAACAATCTTGTTAAGCTACTGCGACCTCCACCATTCTTCCAAGGGGCATTAAAACCGACTTTTTAAGCTACTGCGACCTCCACCACTTTTTCAAGGGGCATTGATATTGTCTTTTTATTCCACTGTGACCTCCACCATTGTTCCAAAAGGCATTAAAACTGTCTTGTTAAGCTACTGCAACCTCCACCACTTTTCCCAGGGGCAAAAAAAACCATCTTGTTAAGCTACTGCGTCCTCCACGACTTTTCCCAGGGGCATTAAAACCGTCTTGTTAAGCAACTGCGACCTCCACCACTTTTCCCAGGGGCATTGATATTGTCTTTTTATTCCACTGTGACCTCCACGTCTCTTCCAAGGGGCATTAAAACCGTCTTGTTAAGCTACTGCGACCTCCACCACTTTTCCCAGGGGCATTAAAACCGTCTTGTTAAGCTACTGCGACCTCCACCACTTTTTCAAGGGGCATTGATATTGTCTTTTTATTCCACTGTGACCTCCACCATTCTTCCAAAGGGCATTAAAACCGTCTTCTTAAGCTACTGCGACCTCCATCACTTTTCCCAGGGGCATTAAAACCGTCTTGTTAAGCTACTTCGACCTCCACCACTTTTCCCAGGGGCAAAAAAAACATCTTGTTTAGCTACTGCGACTTCCACCACTTTTCCCAGGGGCATTAAAACCATCTTGATAAGCTACTGCGACCTCCACCACTTTTCCCAGGGGCATTGATATTGTCTTTTTATTCCACTGCGACCTCCACTATTCTTCCAAGGGGCATTAAAACCGTCTTGTTAAGCTACTGCAACCGCCACCACTTTTCCCAGGGGCATTACAACCGTCTTGTTAAGCTACTGCGACATCCACCACTTTTCCCAGGGGCATTAAACCCGTCTTGTTAAGCTACTGCGACCTCCACCACTTTTCCCAGGAGCATTAAAACCGTCTAATTTAGCTACTGCGACCTCCACCACTTTTCCCAGGGGCAAAAAAAATATCTTGTTAAGCTACTGCGATTAGAGATGAGCGTTGTTCGACTCGAACTGTTCGCCAATCTCAAATTCGAGCTGTTTTGGGCGGTGTTTGAGCCGTTCGGCGAACACGAACGATTTGAGAAAAATTCGGCTGTTCGAGGTTATGTTCGATAACTGTTCGTGCACCAAAATCATAACTGGATTTTTTTCTCAGTAATGATGAAAATTAATGTTAATACGCAGTTTGAGTGTACAGCGGGGTGGGGGGAGTGGCAGGGGATGGATCTCTGCAGGAATAATGAAGATCTCCATTTTTTTTTCTCTTTCCCGCATTTACAGTGGGGAGGTGCAATCTGTCAGCCTATCAGCAGCGCACACACGGAGCGAAGTGCTTTTTTTCACACAAGCAAGGGCATGTGTCATTGGCAGTGTATGTCACATGTCCTTGCCCTATAAGACCAAGCCATTTTCCCCGTCGCCACCATTTTCTCACTGCTGCAGCTGCGTGTTAGACGGCACCGCTGTTGCTGTGTGCGCTATACCTTGTTAATTTCAAGCCAATTTTCGCACAAATCTACAGATAGCTTGGGAGTAGGGAATAGTTGTGATTGCAGTCCTTTTAAGGACTAGGTTACAGCATTTCCTATGACTTTTATCAGGCAGGTCTGTGCTCTTAAATAGATAGATTGTGGGAGTAAAGACTAATTGTAATTGCAGTCCTTTTCAGGACTAGGTTACATCAGGTCCTATCAGTTTTTGCCAGGCAGGTCTGTGCCAGTGCTGTGCAAGTTTTTTTCACAGCATTTGGCTGAATCTAGCAAAGCTAATCCTTTTTGGCCTATTGCAGAGTGTGTTAGTCAGTGGAGTAGCCTATCTGTGTTGCAAGATATACCACCTGTGTATAGAATACCAATTTTTTTACTGCACCTAGTGAAGTAAAATCTTTTGGGCATAGCATCATTCTATTAGTCCATCTATACTGACCTCCATCAGGTTGCAAATTGAATATAATTTTTTTCTGCATCTACCTCTGAAAAAATACTTGGGCTTCTAGCAGTGTGTGGGACTTGTTCTATTAGTCCATCTATACTGACCTCCATCAGGTTGCAAAATGAATATAATTTTTTTCTGCATCTAGCTCTGAAAAAATATTTGGCCTTCTAGCAGTGTGTGGGACTTTCTCTATTAGTCCATCTATACTGACCTCCATCAGGTTGCAAATTAAAAATAATTTATATCTGCATCTAGCTCTGAAAAAATATTTGGCCTTCTAGCAGCGTGTGGGACTTTCTCTATTAGTCCATCTATACTGACCTCCATCAGGTTGCAAATTAAAAATAATTTTTTGTCTGCATCTAGCTCTGAAAAAATATTTGGCCTTCTAGCAGTGTGTGGGACTTTCTCTATTAGTCCATCTATACTGACCTCCATCAGGTTGCAAACTGAATATATATTTTTTCTGCATCTACTTCTGAAAAAATATTGGGCTTCTAGCTGTGTGTGGGACTTGTTCTATTAATCCATCTATACAGACCTCCATCAGGTTGCAAACTGAATATAATTTTTTTCTGCATCTACCTCTGAAAAAATATTGGGCTTCTAGCAGTGTGTGGGACTTTCTCTATTAGTCCATCTATACTGACCTCCATCACACTGCAAATTCAAAATAATTTTTTGTCTGCATCTAGCTCTGAAAAAATATTTGGCCTTCTAGCAGTGTGTGGGACTTTCTCTATTAGTCCATCTATACTGACCTCCATCAGGTTGCAAATTAAAAATAATTTTTATCTGCATCTACCTCTGAAAAAATATTTGGGCTTCTAGCTGTGTGTGGGACTTGTTCTATTAGTCCATGTATACTGACCTCCATCAGGTTGCAAACTGAATATAATTTTTTTCTGCATCTAGCTCTGAAAAAATATTTGGGCTTCTAGCTGTGTGTGGGACTTGTTCTATTAATCCATCTATACAGACCTCCATCAGGTTGCAAACTGAATATAATTTTTTTCTGCATCTAGCTCTGAAAAAATATTTGGCTTTCTAGCAGTGTGTGGGACTTTCTCTATTAGTCAATCTATACTGACCTCCATCAGGTTGCAAATTAAAAATAATTTTTATCTGCATCTAGCTCTGAAAAAATATTTGGCCTTCTAGCAGTGTGTGGGACTTTCTCTATTAGTCCATCTATACTGACCTCCATCAGGTTGCAAACGGAATATATTTTTTTTCTGCATCTACCTCTGAAAAAATATTGGGCTTCTAGCAGTGTGTGGGACTTTCTCTATTAGTCCATCTATACTGACCTCCATCACACTGCAAATTCAAAATAATTTTTTGTCTGCATCTAGCTCTGAAAAAATATTTGGCCTTCTAGCAGTGTGTGAGACTTTCTCTATTAGTCCATCTATACTGACCTCCATCAGGTTGCAAATTAAAAATAATTTTTATCTGCATCTACCTCTGAAAAAATATTTGGGCTTCTAGCTGTGTGTGGGACTTGTTCTATTAGTCCATCTATACTGACCTCCATCAGGTTGCAAACAGAATATAATTTTTTTCTGCATCTAGCTCTGAAAAAATATTTGGCCTTCTAGCAGTGTGTGGGACTTTCTCTATTAGTCCATCTATACTGACCTCCATCAGGTTGCAAATTAAAAATAATTTTTATCGGCATCTAGCTCTGAAAAAATATTTGGCTTTCTAGCAGTGTGTGGGACTTTCTCTATTAGTCCATCTATACTGACCTCCATCAGGTTGCAAATTAAAAATAATTTTTTGTCTGCATCTAGCTCTGAAAAAATATTTGGCCTTCTAGCAGTGTGTGGGACTTTCTCTATTAGTCCATCTATACTGACCTCCATCAGGTTGCAAATTCAAAATAATTTTTTGTCTCCATCTAGCTCTGAAAAAATATTTGGCCTTCTAGCAGTGTGTGGGACTTTCTCTATTAGTCCATCTATACTGACCTCCATCAGGCTGCAAATTAAAAATAATTTTTATCTGCATCTACCTCTGAAAAAATATTTGGCCTTCTAGCTGTGTGTGGGACTTGTTCTATTAGTGCATCTATACTGACCTCCATCAGGTTGCAAACTGAATTTAATTTTTTTCTGCATCTAGCTCTGAAAAAATATTTGGCCTTCTAGCAGTGTGTGGGACTTTCTCTATTAGTCCATCTATACTGACCATCATCAGGTTGCAAATTAAAAATAATTTATATCTGCATCTAGATCTGAAAAAATATTTGGCCTTCTAGCAGTGTGTGGGACTTTCTCTATTAGTCCATCTATACTGACCTCCATCAGGTTGCAAATTAAAAATAATTTTTTGTCTGCATCTAGCTGTGAAAAAATATTTGGCCTTCTAGCAGTGTGTGGGACTTTCTCTATTAGTCCATCTATACTGACCTCCATCAGGTTGCAAACTGAATATATTTTTTTTCTGCATCTACCTCTGAAAAAATATTTGGGCTTCCAGCTGTGTTTGGGACTTGTTCTATTAATCCATCTATACAGACCTCCATCAGGTTGCAAACTGAATATAATTTTTTTCTACATCTAGCTCTGAAAAAATATTTGGCCTTCTAGCAGTGTGTGGGACTTTCTCTATTAGTCCATCTATACTGACCTCCATCAGGTTGCAAATTAAAAATAATTTTTATGTGCATCTAGCTCTGAAAAAATATTTGGCCTTCTAGCAGTGTGTGGGACTTTCTCTATTAGTCGATCTATACTGACCTCCATCAGGTTGCAAACTGAATATATCTTTTTTCTGCATCTACCTCTGAAAAAATATTGGTCTTCTAGCAGTGTGTTGGACTTTCTCTATTAGTCCATCTATACTGACCTCCATCACACTGCAAATTCAAAATAATTTTTTGTCTGCATCTAGCTCTGAAAAAATATTTGGCCTTCTAGCAGTGTGTGGGACTTTCTCTATTAGTCCATCTATACTGACCTCCATCAGGTTGCAAATTAAAAATAATTTTTATCTGCATCTACCTCTGAAAAAATATTTGGGCTTCTAGCTGTGTGTGGGACTTGTTCTATTAGTCCATGTATACTGACCTCCATCAGGTTGCAAACTGAATATAATTTTTTTCTGCATCTAGCTCTGAAAAAATATTTGGCCTTCTAGCAGTGTGTGGGACTTTCTCTATTAGTCCATCTATACTGACCTCCATCAGGTTGCAAATTAAAAATAATTTTTATCTGCATCTAGCTCTGAAAAAATATTTGGCCTTCGAGCAGTGTGTGGGACTTTCTCTATTAGTCCATCTATACTGACCTCCATCAGGTTGCAAATTAAAAATAATTTTTTGTCTGCATCTAGCTCTGAAAAAATATTTGGCCTTCTAGCAGTGTGTGGGACTTTCTCTATTAGTCCATCTATACTGACCTCCATCAGGTTGCAAATTCAAAATAATTTTTTGTCTACATCTAGCTCTGAAAAAATATTTGGACTTCTAGCAGTGTGTGGGACTTTCTCTATTATTCCATCTATACTGACCTCCATCAGGCTGCAAATTAAAAATAATTTTTATCTGCATCTACCTCTGAAAAAATATTGGGCTTCTAGCTGTGTGTGGGACTTGTTCTATTAGTCCATCTATACTGACCTCCATCAGCTTGCAAACTGAATATAATTTTTTTCTGCATCTAGCTCTGAAAAAATATTTGGGCTTCTAGCTGTGTGTGGGACTTGTTCTATTAATCCATCTATACAGACCTCCATCAGGTTGCAAACTGAATATAATTTTTTTCTGCATCTAGCTCTGAAAAAATATTTGGCTTTCTAGCAGTGTGGGACTTTCTCTATTAGTCAATCTATACTGACCTCCATCAGGTTGCAAATTAAAAATAATTTTTATCTGCATCTAGCTCTGAAAAAATATTTGGCCTTCTAGCAGTGTGTGGGACTTTCTCTATTAGTCCATCTATACTGACCTCCATCAGGTTGCAAACGGAATATATTTTTTTTCTGCATCTACCTCTGAAAAAATATTGGGCTTCTAGCAGTGTGTGGGACTTTCTCTATTAGTCCATCTATACTGACCTCCATCACACTGCAAATTCAAAATAATTTTTTGTCTGCATCTAGCTCTGAAAAAATATTTGGCCTTCTAGCAGTGTGTGGGACTTTCTCTATTAGTCCATCTATACTGACCTCCATCAGGTTGCAAATTAAAAATAATTTTTATCTGCATCTACCTCTGAAAAAATATTTGGGCTTCTAGCTGTGTGTGGGACTTGTTCTATTAGTCCATCTATACTGACCTCCATCAGGTTGCAAACAGAATATAATTTTTTTCTGCATCTAGCTCTGAAAAAATATTTGGCCTTCTAGCAGTGTGTGGGACTTTCTCTATTAGTCCATCTATACTGACCTCCATCAGGTTGCAAATTAAAAATAATTTTTATCGGCATCTAGCTCTGAAAAAATATTTGGCTTTCTAGCAGTGTGTGGGACTTTCTCTATTAGTCCATCTATACTGACCTCCATCAGGTTGCAAATTAAAAATAATTTTTTGTCTGCATCTAGCTCTGAAAAAATATTTGGCCTTCTAGCAGTGTGTGGGACTTTCTCTATTAGTCCATCTATACTGACCTCCATCAGGTTGCATATTCAAAATAATTTTTTGTCTCCATCTAGCTCTGAAAATATATTTGGCCTTCTAGCAGTGTGTGGGACTTTCTCTATTAGTCCATCTATACTGACCTCCATCAGGCTGCAAATTAAAAATAATTTTTATCTGCATCTACCTCTGAAAAAATATTTGGCCTTCTAGCTGTGTGTGGGACTTGTTCTATTAGTGCATCTATACTGACCTCCATCAGGTTGCAAACTGAATTTAATTTTTTTCTGCATCTAGCTCTGAAAAAATATTTGGCCTTCTAGCAGTGTGTGGGACTTTCTCTATTAGTCCATCTATACTGACCATCATCAGGTTGCAAATTAAAAATAATTTATATCTGCATCTAGATCTGAAAAAATATTTGGCCTTCTAGCAGTGTGTGGGACTTTCTCTATTAGTCCATCTATACTGACCTCCATCAGGTTGCAAATTAAAAATAATTTTTTGTCTGCATCTAGCTCTGAAAAAATATTTGGCCTTCTAGCAGTGTGTGGGACTTTCTCTATTAGTCCATCTATACTGACCTCCATCAGGTTGCAAACTGAATATATTTTTTTTCTGCATCTACCTCTGAAAAAATATTGGGCTTCTAGCTGTGTGTGGGACTTGTTCTATTAATCCATCTATACAGACCTCCATCAGGTTGCAAACTGAATATAATTTTTATCTGCATCTACCTCTGAAACAATATTTGGGTTTCTAGCTGTGTGTGGGACTTGTTCTATTAATCCATCTATACAGACCTCCATCAGGTTGCAAACTGAATATAATTTTTTTCTGCATCTAGCTCGGAAAAAATATTTGGCCTTCTAGCAGTGTGTGGGACTTTCTCTATTAGTCCATCTATACTGACCTCAACCAGGTTGCAAATTAAAAATAATTTTTATCTGCATCTAGCTCTGAAAAAATATTTGGCCTTCTAGCAGTGTGTGGGACTTTCTCTATTAGTCCATCTATACTGACCTCCATCAGGCTGCAAATTAAAAATAATTTTTATCTGCATCTACCTCTAAAAAAATATTGGGCTTCTAGCTGTGTGTGGGATTTGTTCTATTAATCCATCTATACAGACCTCCATCAGGTTGCAAACTGAATATAATTTTTTTCTGCATCTACCTCTGAAAAAATATTTGGGCTTCTAGCTGTGTGTGGGACTTGTTCTATTAATCCATCTATACAGACCTCCATGAGGTGGCAAACTGAATATAATTTTTTTCTGCATCTAACTCTGAAAAAATATTTGGCTTTCTAGCAGTGTGTGGGACTTTCTCTATTAGTCCATCTATACTGACCTCCATCAGGTTGCAAATTAAAAATAATTTTTATCTGCATCTAGCTCTGAAAAAATATTTGGCCTTCTAGCAGTGTGTGGGACTTTCTCTATTAGTCCATCTATACTGACCTCCATCAGGTTGCAAACTGAATATATTTTTTTTCTGCATCTATCTCTGAAAAAATATTGGGCTTCTAGCAGTGTGTGGGACTTTCTCTATTAGTCCATCTATACTGACCTCCATCACACTGCAAATTCAAAATAATTTTTTGTCTGCATCTAGCTCTGAAAAAATATTTGGCCTTCTAGCAGTGTATGGGACTTTCTCTATTTGTCCATCTATACTGACCTCCATCAGGTTGCAAATTAAAAATAATTTTTATCGGCATCTAGCTCTGAAAAAATATTTGGCCTTCTAGCAGTGTGTGGGACTTTCTCTATTAGTCCATCTATACTGACCTCCATCAGGTTGCAAATTAAAAATAATTTTTTGTCTGCATCTAGCTCTGAAAAAATATTTGGCCTTCTAGCAGTGTGTGGGACTTTCTCTATTAGTCCATCTATACTGACCTCCATCAGGTTGCAAATTCAAAATAATTTTTTGTCTACATCTAGCTCTGAAAAAATATTTGGCCTTCTAGCAGTGTGTGGGACTTTCTCTATTAGTCCATCTATACTGACCTCCATCAGGCTGCAAATTAAAAATAATTTTTATCTGCATCTACCTCTGAAAAAATATTTGGCCTTCTAGCTGTGTGTGGGACTTGTTCTATTAGTCCATCTATACTGACCTCCATCAGGTTGCAAACTGAATATAATTTTTTTCTGCATCTAGCTCTGAAAAAATATTTGGCCTTCTAGCAGTGTGTGGGACTTTCTCTATTAGTCCATCTATACTGACCACCATCAGGTTACAAATTAAAAATAATTTATATTGCATCTAGATCTGAAAAAATATTTGGCCTTCTAGCAGTGTGTGGGACTTTCTCTATTAGTCCATCTATACTGACCTCCATCAGGTTGCAAATTAAAAATAATTTTTTGTCTGCATCTAGCTCTGAAAAAATATTTGGCCTTCTAGCAGTGTGTGGGACTTTCTCTATTAGTCCATCTATACTGACCTCCATCAGGTTGCAAACTGAATATATTTTTTTTCTGCATCTACCTCTGAAAAAATATTGGGCTTCTAGCTGTGTGTGGGACTTGTTCTATTAATCCATCTATACAGACCTCCATCAGGTTGCAAACTGAATATAATTTTTTTCTGCATCTACCTCTGAAAAAATATTTGGGCTTCTAGCTGTGTGTGGGACTTGTTCTATTAATCCATCTATACAGACCTCCATCAGGTTGCAAACTGAATATAATTTTTTTCTGCATCTAGCTCGGAAAAAATATTTGGCCTTCTAGCAGTGTGTGGGACTTTCTCTATTAGTCCATCTATACTGACCTCCACCAGGTTGCAAATTAAAAATAATTTTTTTCTGCATCTAGCTCTGAAAAAATATTTGGCCTTCTAGCAGTGTGTGGGACTTTCTCTATTAGTCCATCTATACTGACCTCCATCAGGTTGCAAACTGAATATATTTTTTTTCTGCATCTACCTCTGAAAAAATATTGAGCTTCTAGCAGTGTGTGGGACTTTCTCTATTAGTCCATCTATACTGACCTCCATCACGCTGCAAATTCAAAATAATTTTTTGTCTGCATCTAGCTCTGAAAAAATATTTGGCCTTCTAGCAGTGTGTGGGACTTTCTCTATTAGTCCATCTATACTGAACTCCATCAGGCTGCAAATTAAAAATAATGTTTATCTGCATTTACCTCTGAAAAAATATTTGGGCTTCTAGCTGTGTGTGGGACTTGTTCTATTAGTCCATCTATACTGACCTCCATCAGGTTGCAAACTGAATATAATTTTTTTCTGCATCTAGCTCTGAAAAAATATTTGGCCTTCTAGCAGTGTGTGGGACTTTCTCTATTAGTCCATCTATACTGACCTCCATCAGGTTGCAAATTAAAAATAATTTTTATCTGCATCTAGCTCTGAAAAAATATTTGGCCTTCTAGCATTGTGTGGGACTTTCTCTATTAGTCCATCTATACTGACCTCCATCAGGTTGCAAATTAAAAATAATTTTTTGTCTGCATCTATCTCTGAAAAAATATTTGGCCTTCTAGCAGTGTGTGGGACTTTCTCTATTAGTCCATCTATACTGACCTCCATCAGTTTGCAAATTCAAAATAATTTTTTGTCTACATCTAGCTCTGAAAAATTATTTGGCCTTCTAGCTGTGTGTGGGACTTGTTCTATTAGTCCATCTATGCTGACCTCCATCAGGTTGCAAACTGAATATAATTTTTTTCTGCATCTAGCTCTGAAAAAATATTTGGCCTTCTAGCAGTGTGTGTGACTTTCTCTAATAGTCCATCTATACTGACCTCCATCAGGTTGCAAATTAAAAATAATTTATATCTGCATCTAGCTCTGAAAAAATATTTGGCCTTCTAGCAGTGTGTGGGACTTTCTCTATTAGTCCATCTATACTGACCTCCATCAGGTTGCAAATTAAAAATAATTATTTGTCTGCATCTAGCTCTGAAAAAATATTTGGCCTTCTAGCAGTGTGTGGGACTTTCTCTATTAGTCCATCTATACTGATCTCCATCAGGTTGCAAACTGAATATATTTTTTTTCTGCATCTACCTCTGAAAAAATATTGGGCTTCTAGCTGTGTGTGGGACTTGTTCTATTAATCCAGTTAATACAGACCTCCATCAGGTTGCAAACTGAATATAATTTTTTTCTGCATCTACCTCTGAAAAAATATTTGGGCTTCTAGCTGTGTGTGGGACTTATTCTATTAATCCATCTATACAGACCTCCATCAGGTTGCAAACTGAATATAATTTTTTTTCTGCATCTACCTCTGAAAAAATATTTGGGCTTCTAGCTGTGTGTGGGACTTGTTCTATTAGTCCATCTATACTGACCTCCATCAGGTTGCAAATTGAATATAATTTTTTTCTGCATCTAGCTCTGAAAAAATATTTGGCCTTCTAGCAGTGTGTGGGACCTTCTCTATTAGTCCATCTATACTGACCTCCATCAGGTTGCAAATTAAAAATAATTTTTATCTGCATCTAGCTCTGAAAAAATATTTGGCCTTCTAGCAGTGTGTGGGACTTTCTCTATTAGTCCATCTATACTGACCTCCATCAGGTTGCAAATTAAAAATAATTTTTTGTCTGCATCTAGCTCTAAAAAAATATTTGGCCTTCTAGCAGTGTGTGGGACTTTCTCTATTAGTCCATCTATACTGACCTCCATCAGGTTGCAAATTCAAAATCGTTTTTTGTCTGCATCTAGCTCTGAAAAAATATTTGGCCTTCTAGCAGTGTGTGGGACTTTCTCTATTAGTCCATCTATACTGACCTCCATCAGGCTGCAAATTAAAAATAATTTTTATCTGCATCTACCTCTGAAAAAATATTTGGCCTTCTAGCTGTGTGTGGGACTTGTTCTATTAGTCCATCTATACTGACCTCCATCAGGTTGCAAACTGAATATAATTTTTTTCTGCATCTAGCTCTGAAAAAATATTTGGCCTTCTAGCAGTGTGTGGTACTTTCTCTATTAGTCCATCTATACTGACCTCCATCAGGTTGCAAATTAAAAATAATTTTTTGTCTGCATCTAGCTCTGAAAAAATATTTGGCCTTCTAGCAGTGTGTGGGACTTTCTCTATTAGTCCATCTATACTGACCTCCATCAGGCTGCAAATTAAAAATAATTTTTATCTGCATCTAGCTCTGAAAAAATATTTGGCCTTCTAGCAGTGTGTGGGACTTTCTCTATTAGTCCATCTATACTGACCTCCATCAGGTTGCAAATTAAAAATAATTGTTTGTCTGCATCTAGCTCTAAAAAAATATTTGGCCTTCTAGCAGTGTGTGGGACTTTCTCTATTAGTCCATCTATACTGACCTCCATCAGGTTGCAAATTCAAAATCGTTTTTTGTCTGCATCTAGCTCTGAAAAAATATTTGGCCTTCTAGCAGTGTGTGGGACTTTCTCTATTAGTCCATCTATACTGACCTCCATCAGGCTGCAAATTAAAAATAATTTTTATCTGCATCTACCTCTGAAAAAATATTTGGCCTTCTAGCTGTGTGTGGGACTTGTTCTATTAGTCCATCTATACTGACCTCCATCAGGTTGCAAACTGAATATAATTTTTTTCTGCATCTAGCTCTGAAAAAATATTTGGCCTTCTAGCAGTGTGTGGTACTTTCTCTATTAGTCCATCTATACTGACCTCCATCAGGTTGCAAATTAAAAATAATTTTTTGTCTGCATCTAGCTCTGAAAAAATATTTGGCCTTCTAGCAGTGTGTGGGACTTTCTCTATTAGTCCATCTATACTGACCTCCATCAGGTTGCAAACTGAATATATTTTTTTTCTGCATCTACCTCTGAAAAAATATTTGGGCTTCTAGCTGTGTGCAGGACTTGTTCTATTAGTCCATCTATACTGACCTCCATCAGGTTGCAAACTGAATACAATTTTTTTCTGCATCTACCTCTGAAAAAATATTTGGGCTTCTAGCTGTGTGTGGGACTTGTTCTATTAGTCCATCTATACTGACCTCCATCAGGTTGCAAATTGAATATAATTTTTTTCTGCATCTAACCCAGCCAATAGTTTTGGCCTAATACCACACTTTGGCCACTCAGCTCTGCTCGGTTCCCATCCATAGTTTTTTTGTGCAAACAACTCCAGAGTTGTGAATTAGTTAACCACCAAAATGAGTGGAAAAAGGCCTGCTGCTGGTGGAAAGGGGAATAGGCGTGTTGGGAAGGGGAAAAAAGGTTGTGTCCGTGGGGTAGGTGTTAAAGCAACAGTAACATCTGCAGAAGAAAGACCATCTTCCAGCCAAACTAAAATGTCTACTTCTTTTAGCGGACAATGTGATAAGATCCCTTTCTTACGGCCACGCCAATCTCTACAAATTCCAGATGAGGCACAAAAACAGCAGGTGCTTCAACGGATATCAAGTGCTCCTTTAAGTGGGCTCTCCTCCACATCAACTTCAACATCACAAATACTCCAGTCCTCAAAGGTGTCACCCCAATCGCACTTGCTTCCTCACAGCTCCCAAATCTCCAGCTGCCCGTCTGAGTATGAGGTAGAACAGATGGTTGAGTCTGCAGAGCTGTTTACTCATACTATAGCCTGGGAATCAGAGGTCGACTCCAGCGCTTCTGTGAATCCAGACGAGGAAATGATCTGCACTGATGCCCAGAATCTTTATGAGTCGGATCCAGGACCATACGCAGAAGGTTCTGACCATAATGTCTCCTGTTGGTGGAGACAATGAGGAAGACGATGATGAGACTCAAATACCTGATTGGAGCGACAACTTTAGTTTTTTGTCAGGGCAGGAACAGGTTGGCTCTGAGGACGACGGGTGTGATAACGCACAGGGTGATGATGATGAGGTTGGAGATCCCACTTACTGTCAACCCACAGTCAGCCAAGAGATGAGGTCAGCAGAGGAGGTGGAGGAAGATGCTAGTGACGACGAGGTCAGGTTGCGCCTTCCTGGACAGAGACGTAGTACTGGAAGCACGTCAACAACTGCATCCTCAAACACAACTCTGCCTCTCACCACAAATCATGGTGGCTCTTCAGGTCGCATGGGTGCTAAGCCTTGCATAGCCTGGGCAATTTATCAGATCGATAAAGATGACCCAACTCGTGTTATCTGTAACATTTGTCAGCAAAAGCTAAGTAGAGGCCAAAAAATACATAGTTTGAGTACTTCATGCATGAACCGGCACATGGACATGAAGCATAAGTTGCAGTGGGAAGCTCAGTGTGCTACAATGCGGCCTTGCCGACCGGGCCAACCACCGTCTGCCATATCTTGTGCATCCGCGGCCTCTTCATCCTCTGTGACTGGGGGGACAGCAGTTACACCTGTTTTGGGGCGCAGACCTGCCACCTCTTTACCCGCAACAGCCAGCGTGATTGGCAGGTCATCATTTTCTTTGGAGGTGGTAACACCAGCTGGTGTTGAGCGCTGTCCGACATCGATAGCACCACCTTTGGATCAAGGCAACCTAACATGTCCGCCTGCATCTTCCTCACAGACTGGCAGTTTGCCGGGGACACCCTTATAAACCCCGTCTAAGCACAATAGCCAGCCCTCGGTCCCTCAGATGTGGACAAGTAAAAGACCATTTCCTCCTAGCCATGAGAAAGCTAAGAGGTTGAATTTCACCATCTGCAAGCTCTTGGCTACAGAAATGCTGCCTTTCCGCCTGGTGGACACAGAGGATTTTCGAGACCTTATGTCCGACGCAGTGCCCCAGTACCAGATGCCCAGTCGGCACTACTTCTCAAAGAAAGGTGTGCCTGCGCTCCACCAGCATGTCGCACACAACATCACCGCTTCTTTGAGAAACTCTGTGTGTGACAGGGTGCATTTCACCACAGACACTTGGACGAGTAGGCATGGACCGGGGCGTTACATGTCGCTGACTGGGCACTGGGTAACTATGGTGACAGCAGGACAAGGGGCTGCTGTCCAAGTCTTGCCGTCCCCACGAGTTGTGCGTCAATCCTCTTTATGTCAAAGTTCCTCCACTGCTTCTGCCTCCTCAACCTCCTCTCGGTCTTCTACCTGCACCCAAAGCCTGTCTGTTCATGCCACAAGCTTTCTAACTGCGCAGAAGGGATCCTGCACACCTCCTTACTATGCTGGCAGTAGGGCTCAACGTCATCAGGCGGTTTTTACTTTGAAATGTCTGGGAAATGTGAGTCACACAGCTGAGGAGTTGTGGTCAGCTCTGGAGAACCAATTTCATGAATGGTTGTCTCCACTGGACCTGAAACCAGGGAAGGCCTTGTGCGACAATGCTGCAAACCTGGGTGCGGCCCTTCGCCGGGGCAATGTCACACACGTGCCTTGTATGGCTCACGTGTTGAACCTGGTTGTCCAGCAATTTTTAGCCCACTATCCCAGACTAGATCGCCTTCTGCAGAGGGCACGGTCGCTGTGTGCTCACTTCCGCCGTTCGCATCCCGCAGCTCAGCGACTTACATCTCTACAGAAGTTGTTGGGCCTGCCACTTCACCGGCTAAAATGCGATGTGCCTACCCGGTGGAATTCAACTCTGCACATGTTGCAGCGACTGTGGCAGCACCCACAAGCCCTGGTGCAATACGTTCTGACGTATAGCCTGGGCCAACGGGATCCAGAGGTGGGGCAAATCACGCTGGAGGAGTGGTCTCAGATCAGGGACCTATGCACCCTTCTGCACAGTTTTGAAATGGCGACGAGGATGTTTAGTGCTGACGATGCCATTATCAGCATGACTATTCCGGTGATTTACATGCTGGAGCACATGTTAAACAGAATTCGGAGTCAGGTGGTGGCACAAGAGGAGGTGGAGGAAGTAGAGGAGGAGGAGTTGTATGCGGAAGGGCTAACATCTGCAAGGTCCAGACGGTCGGCAGCACTAAGGCGGCAGGCATGTGAGGGTGGGGGAGATGGTTTTACCAGGGCGCATGGTAGCAGCCAAACTAGTGAGGAAGGTGCAGGAGCCCAGGAAGAAGTGGAGGACGAACTGATGGAAGACTCATCAGATGAGGGAGACCTTGATCACATTTCTGTTGTGCGAGGTTGGGGGGAGAGGACAGAGGAAGGAAGCATGATTGTTACCTCGCCACCAACACAACAGGGACTTGGTGCTCCTGGATGCGCAACACACATGAGTGCCTTCTTGCTGCACTACCTGCAACATGACCCTCGAATTGTGAGAATTAGAAATAATCCTGACTACTGGGTTGCCACACTGTTAGATCCCCGGTACAAAAGTAAATTTGCCGAAATTATTCCTGCCATAGAAAGGGATGCACGCATGCAGGAGTATCAGCAGAGACTGTTGCAGAATCTTACATGTGCTTTTCCACAAAACACCAGTGGTGCACGTAGTGAATCTCACAATTCCAACTTGCCAACCGTGGGACCGTCAAGTGTTCAGCACTCAAACCGTAACAGAACCACAGTATCTGCTGGTAACATCAATTTTGCGGAATCATTTCACCACTTTTTTAGCCCATCCTTTGCAAGGCCACAGGAGACAAGAAGTCTGACACATAGTCAACGCCTAGAGACGATGGTACAGGAGTATCTCCAAGTAAACATTGAAGCCATGACTGTGTCACTGGACCCTTGCTCTTTTTGGGCTTCCAATCTGGATAAATGGCCGGAGCTAGCCACTTACGCCTTGGAGATCTTGTCATGCCCCGCAGCCAGCGTTCTGTCTGAACGTGTGTTCAGCGCTGCTGGTGGTGTGCTGACAGATAAGCGCACGCGGCTCTCCACTGATAATGTAGACAGACTCACATTCATAAAGATGAACAAATCATGGATCCGAAACGACTTTTCTACCCCTGTGTCATCCTGGGGAGAGTAAAAGCTTGATGATTGGTTAAAATCACCCTACGAACCGTTTTAAGCTTTCAAATTACTAATCATGTTTATCTGTATCTTGGCTGGAAAATAATTTGGGCTTTGTAGCAGTGTGCAGCACTGATTCTATTAGGCCATCTATAATAAGCTCCACCAGATTTAAAATTACTAATCATGTTTATCTGTATCTTGACTGGAAAATAATTTGGGCTTTGTAGCAGTGTGCAGCACTGATCCTATTAGGCCATCTATACTAAGCTCCACCAGATTTAAAATTAATAATAATTTTTAGCTGCATCTAGCCCGGAAAATAATTTTGGGGCTCCGAGATGCGCAAGACACATAAGTGCCTTCTTGCTGCACTACCTGCAACATGACCCTCAGATTGTCAGAATTCGAAGTAATCATGCCTACTGGGTTGCCACACTCTTAGATCCCCCAAACTTTTCGATCAACCTTTTAATTTTAATAAAGACCAAAAAAATGGTCATTTTTGAAATTATAAGCATTAGCAGGTTATTAGAAACTGAAATCAAACAGTTTTCAACTCAAAACTTTATTCTAGGTGATGTTACATTTTCACATAGGACCCCTTGTTCGAAAGGAGCTTCTGAACTCTCTCGTCCATTGAATTTGTCAGGTTTTGGATGGTTTCTGCTTCAATTGTTTTGCATGAGGACAGAATACCCTCCCAGAGCTGTTGCTTAGATGTGAACTGCCTCCCGCCATCATAGACACTACTTTTGATGATGCTCCAGAGGTTCTGAATGGGGTAGAGGTCAGGGGAGCATGGGGGTCACACCATAAGTTTGTCCCCTTTTATGCCCATATCAGCCAGAGATGCAGATGTTTTATGTGCAGCATGAGATGGTGCATTATCATGCAAAAAAATGATCTTGCTGTGAAATACACGGTTCTTCTTCTTGAACCATGGCAGGAAGTGCTGTTTGAGAAAATCCACATACATTATGGAGTTCATCTTTAGCGCCTTCAGGGATCCTAAAGGGGCAGACAATCTCTCTCCCCATGATTCCAGCCCAAAACATTACTCCACCTCCTCCTTGTTGGCGCTGTAGCCGTGTTTGCGTGGGGTGTCCATCAACCAGCCATCCTCCACTCCATCCATCTGGACCATCGAGCGCTGCACGGCACTCATCCGTGAACAAAACAGTTTTGAAATCAGTCTTCATGTAATGTTTGGCCCACTGGAGCCGTTTCTGCTTGTATGAAGTGGATAGAGGAGGTCGACAGGATGGCATATGCACAGCTGCAAACCTCTGAAGGACCCTGCATCTTGTTGTTCGGGGGACGTTGGAGGCACCAGCAGCTTCAAAAACTTGTCTGCTGCTATGACAAGGCTTTTTTGCCGCTGCTCTTTTAACCTGACGTAATTGCCTGTAGGAAAGAGTCCTCAATTTGCCCTTATCAGCACGCACACGTGTGTACTGTGAATCAGCTACATACTTCTTGATTGCCAAGACACTTCATCCTGATCATCGCACAATGTTGATTGTAGTCATGCCTTGACCTAAACACTCCACAATTTGTTGCTTCTCAGCAGCCGACACATCCTTTTTCTTTCCCATTTTGGCAGAAAATGTAGGCTGCTTAATAATGTGAGACAGCCTTCTTAAGTAGTCTTGCCTTTCATTGGACACACCTGCCAAACTAATTAGCACAGGTGTCTGCAATTGCTTACAGTCATATAAAGAGCCCTGACACACATCACCATCAATGAGTTTAACTGACAAACAAACAAATTCTTCCCTTATCACTCCTAAACACTTTTTGCATAATAATTTGGAGCACAGTGTACATGTGCTTTTCCACAAAACACCAGTGGTTCACGTAGTGAATCTTACAGTTCTAACTTGCCAACCGTGGTCTGTATGGAGTTGTTCAATAAAGGGCCCAAAATTAAGATAACATAGATGGGAGAGGTCTCTATGAATAGGAATTCCTAAGTATTTGATACCCTGTGAGGGCCAGGCAAAGGGAAAGTTGGACTGGATGGAATCCTATATGGATTTGGGGAGGGAGACATCGAGGGCCTCAGACTTCGCTGCATTGATTTTAAAATTTGACCATGTAACAAAGTGATCTATTTCAGCCATAACAGCATGGATGGATATATGTGATTGAGTGATATATACTAGGACATCATCAGCAAATAGAGAGCACTTGTACTCGGTGCCTCCCACCTCAATCCACCTAATATTGGGGTTATGGCGAATTGATGAGAGCAGGTGCTCCGTCACTAGGATGTATAAGAGAGGGGACAGAGGACATCCCTGCCTTGTCCCATTGGTGATTGTGAAAGGTGATGAAAATGTTCTGATGCACCCCCTGGGCCTTGGGACACCCGGAGCCGAACCCTTTTTGGTGGATGCTGGTGGTTGTAGTCTTCGTGGCGGCGACCCGGTTCCGTGGCTCAGGGTGATCAAACCAGTGGCGGAACTATTTATGTGGTTTTGATGTTTAAATGTCCGACTACGCCACCCGTGGATTGCGGTCAGAGTGAACCGCCGCTGCAGGGCAGACCGCTGAGGCTGGTGTTGTGGGTGCAGCAGAGTGTAGCATAACTCCCCACGGGACGAGTATAGCCTCAGGGCAGTGTATGCGGAGGATGGGGGTGATGGTGCAGGGCAGCAGCAGTAACGACACGGAGTCAGTGATGCAGTCCAGGGCCTTTACTCACAGTTCTTATTATCCAGACCACGTCTGCAGGTAACGGCTGCCCACGTCGCACTGTGCTCACCAGCTGAGGGGCTCAGACAACTCCCAGATAACTTTGGAGCGCTTCACAGGACCCCCTTTGTGTGTCCTTTGTCTGGCCTTTCTTACCAACCCTTCTGTCCGGCTGCCTCGGGCCTCCTCTTGGTAAACTTGGCGCTAGTTTCCCTGACCCTATGTGGTGCCTTCCTAGCGGGTGTAGCGAGGGGCTGCGCCACATAAAATGTCACAGCCTCCGGTTTCTAGCTGAGGGTCGTTTCCTGCCTCCACTAGTTTCGGGGACCGGTCTCCCCCTTTGGCCTGACCCCTCCACGCAGGTGGATTCGGGCGTGCGGTGGCGACTTGCCCGTCCGCACCCCTAGGATCCCTTCATTCCTCGTTCCTGGAGCCTTCTCCGCTCCTCTTCCTTCCTTCTCCCTCTTCCAGGCCTGGGCCTCTGTTACTAGGCCCGCCTCCGGAGCAGTGCTCATGCAGAGCCCCTGCTCCCTGCCACTTCTGCTCAGACTTCTCTGCACTGAACTAAGATGGTGCCCATCTTTTATACTCCCTTCTCAATGCACCCAGGAACTGCTTCCTCCCTGCTCCTGCACTACAGGGTTCCCTTTCCTCAGTGTTCCCTCCCCCCACTCCAGCCAGGGACAGGGACTGTCGTGCCCATCTCAGAGGCATATTGGTCGCCCTGCCCCACGGCAATGTGGTGTAATGCATGCAGGAGTCGGGTCCTGATCCACACTCCATCCTTACCTGAGAGTGAGATATCACACCTCTGGGTGAGGTGCAATACCTCTGTAGCAACCGAGCCCTCAGGGTGCTACAGTTCCATTTATCTTCAGCCTAGGTGACGTATTGTGATACAGGGCCGTGATTTTGGCTATAAAAGGGTCCCCTAGACCCCTACCCCAAGCTTTTTAAGAGAATCATATATGGCGTGCCAGGAGACTCTATGGAATGCTTTCTCTGCATCCAACGAGAGTATCTAATTACAAATTTTTAACTGCATCTAGCCCAGGAAATACTTTGTGCCTAGTAGCAGTGTCTGCAAGTCAGCGGATTCTCCCGGCTGTTAAGCAAGCTACACCACCTGTAGTTTGGACACTTAATTTTTTCAAAGGAAATGCTTCGGGACCACGGGATACTCAGTGAAGAGCATCAGGAGGCACCCCAAGGCATAGGGGCTGGGACTGGCAGTAGGATGCCTTGCGGTGGACAGCCGAGCTCGATCCTTATAAAAGCTTTTTAACTGCAGCAGCTTTAGTGGACGCTACTGGAGCTGGAATTACGCGGCTGCTGGCATGAGACTTGCCCTCCAATAGATCCTTGTAAATGGATTTAAAGTGTATTCATTCAAATTAGAGAGACAATTTAAATTAAAAAGCTTAGAGCTGCCTCCACCACAGGGGGGCTCGCTCGACCCACCAGCGGACAGGCACCAGTATTGGGAGAGGGGGGCTGGCCGTCAGGGTTCACCGCGGCTCTGGCACAAACCCGGTGACACGGAGGTGGCACGGGCAGGAGCGGACTGAACGTGTCGGTTTCTCACTTTTTGGATTTTAGAAGGGCATGACATGCCTATATCTGTGTCTCCCCCTCCTTTTACTCCTCCACCTCTTTTCTTTTCGCATGACTATATGTACTTGTCACTTTTCCATGTGTTAGTTGTGTCTTCTGAGCAGTTTGTCAGCTTTTGGACACCTGTGAAGGTGTTTTCTATGTGTTTCTATGTGTTTTTGTTTGCCTGCCATTGGTTTTAACGGTGTTCGAAGGGGTTCGACGAACAGTTCGACGAACAGTTCGGCGAACACACGGGTGTTCGACGAACCGAACCGAACTCGAACACTACGGGGGTGGCTCAACACTAACTGCGACCTCCACCACTTTTCCCAGGGGCTTTAAAACCGTCTTGTTAAGCTACTGCGACCTCCTCCACTTTTCCCAGTGGCAAAAAAACAACTTGTTAAGCTACTGCGATCTCCACCACTTTTCCCAGGGGCATAAAAACCGTCTTGCTAAGCTACTGCGACCTCCACCACTTTTCCCATGGGCATTGATATTGTCTTTTTATTGCACTGTGACCTCCACTATTCTACCAAGGGGCATTAAAACCATTTTGTTAAGCTACTGCGACCTCCACCACTTTTCCCAGGGCCATTAAACCGTCTTTTTAAGCTACTGTGTCCTCCACCACTTTTCCCAGGGGCATTAAAACCGTCTTGTTAAGCAACTGCGACCTCCACCACTTTTCCCAGGAACATTGATATTGTCTTTTTATTCCACTGCGACCTCCACGTCTCTTCCAAGGGGCATTAAAACGGTTTTGTTAAGCTACTGCGACCTCCACCACTTTTGCCAGGGTCATTGATATTGTCTTTTTATTCCACTGTGACCTCCACTATTCTACCAAGGGGCATTAAAACCGTCTTGTTAAGCTTCTGCGATCTCCACCATTCTTCCAAGGGGCATTAAAACCGTCTTGTTAAGCTACTGCGACCTCCACCACTTTTTCAAGGGGCATTGATATTGTCTTTTTATTCCACTGTGACCTACACCATTCTTCCAAAGGGCATTCAAACCATCTTGTTAAGCTACTGCGACCTCCATCACTTTTCCCAGGGGCAAAAAAAAATCTTGTTAAGCTACTGCGACCTCCACCACTTTTTCAAGGGGCATTGATATTGTCTTTTTATTCCACTGTGACCTCCACCATTCTTCCGAAGGGCATTAAAACCGTCTTGTTAAGCTACTGCGATCTCCATCACTTTCCCCAGGGGCATTAAAACCGTCTTGTTAAGCTACTGCGACCTCCACCACTTTTTCAAGGGGCATTGATATTGTCTTTTTATTCCACTGTGACCTCCACCATTCTTTCAAAGGGCATTCAAACCGTCTTGTTAAGCTACTGCGACCTCCATCACTTTTCCCAGGGGCAAAAAACCATCTTGTTAAGCTACTGCAACCTCCACCACTTTTCCCAGGGGCATTAAAACCGTCTTGTTGAGCTACTGCGACCTCCACCACTTTTCCCAGGGGCATTAAAACCGTCTTGTTAAGCTACTGCGACCTCCACCACTTTTCCCAGGGGCATTGACATTGTCTTTTTATTTCACTTCGACCTCCACGTCTCTTCCAAGGGGCATTAAATCTGTCTTGCTAAGCTACTGCGACCTCCATCACTTTTCCAAGGGGCATTAAAACCGTCATGTTAAGCTACTGCGACCTTCACAACTTTTCCCAGGTGCATTGATATTGTCTTTTGATTCCACTGCGCCCTCCACATCTCTTCCAAGGAGCATTTAAACTGTCCTTTTATTCTACTGCGACCTCCATGTCTCTTACAAATGGCAAAAACAGTCTTGTTAAGCTACTGAGACCTCCACCACTTTTCCCAGGGGCATTGATATTGTCTTTTTATTCCACTGCGACCTCCATGACTCTTCCAAGGGGCATTAAAACAGTCTTGTTAAGCTACTGCAACCTCCACCACTATTCCCAGGGGCATTAAAACTATCTTGTTAAGCTACTGCGACCTCCACCATTCTTCCAAGTGGCATTAAAATGGTCTTGTTAAGCTACTGCGACCTCCACCACTTTTTCAAGGGGCATTGATATTGTCTTTTTATTCCACTGTGACCTCCACCATTGTTCCAAAAGGCATTAAAACCGTCTTGTTAAGCTACTGCAACCTCCACCACTTTTCCCAGGGGCAAAAAAAAACATCTTGTTAAGCTATTGCGACCTCCACCACTTTCTTCCAGGGGGATTAAAACCGTCTTGTTAAGCTACTGTGACCTCCGCCACTTTTCCCAGGGGCATTGATATTGTGTTTTTATTCCACTGCGACCTCCACTATTTTTCCAAGGGGCATTAAAACCGTCTTGGTAATCTACTGCGACCTCCACAACTTTTCCCAGGGGCATTAAACCCATCTTGTTAAGCTACTGCAACCTCCAACACTTTTCCCAGGGGCATTAAAACCGTCTTGTTAAGCTACTGCGTCCTCCACGACTTTTCCCAGGGGCATTAAAACCGTCTTGTTAAGCTACTGCGACCTCCACCACTTTTCCCAGGGGCATTGATATTGTCTTTTTATTCCACTGCAACCTCCACGTCTCTTCCAAGGGGCATTAAAACCGTCTTGTTAAGCTACTGCGACCTCCACCACTTTTCCCAGGGGCATTAAAGCCGTCTTGTTAAGCTACTGCGAACTCCACCAGTTTTTCAAGGGGCATTGATATTGTCTTTTTATTCCACTGTGACCTCCACTATTCTTCCAAAGGGCATTAAAACCGTCTTGTAAAGCTACTGCGACCTCCATTACTTTTCCCAGGGGCATTAAAACCGTCTTGTTAAGCTACTGCGACCTCCACCAGTTTTCCCAGGGGCAAAAAAAACATCTTGTTAAGCTACTGCGACCTCCACCACTTTTCCCAGGGGCATTGATATTGTCTTTTTATTCCACTGCGTCCTCCACGTCTCTTCCAAGGGGCATTAAAACTGTCTTGTTAAGCTACTGTGACCTCCATCACTTTTCCCAGGGGCATTAAAACCGTCTTGTTGAGCTACTGTGACCTTCACCACATTTCCCAGGGGCATTGATATTGTCTTCTTATTCCACTGCGACCTCCACATCTCTTCCAAGGGGCATTAAAACCATCTTTTTATTCTACTGCGACCTCGAAGTCTCTTCCAAAGGGCATTAAAACCGTCTTGTTAAGCTACTGAGACCTCCACCACTTTTCCCAGGGGTATTGATATTGTCTTTTTATTCCACTGCGACCTCCACGACTCTTCCAAGGGGCATTAAAACCGTCTTGTTAAGCTACTGCGACCTCCACCACTATTCCCATGGGCATTAAAACCATCTTGTTAAGCTACTGCGACCTCCACCATTCTTCCAAGGGGCATTAAAACCGTCTTGTTAAACTACTGCAACCTCCACCACTTTTTCAAAGGGCATTGATATTGTCTTTTTATTCCACTGTGACCTCCACCAGTCTTCCAAAGGGCATTAAAACCGTCTTCTTAAGTTACTGCGACCTCCATCACTTTTCCCAGGGGCATTAAAACCGTCTTGTTAAGCTACTGCGACCTCCACCACTTTTCCCAGGGGCAAAAAAAACATCTTGTTTAGCTACTGCGACTTCCACCACTTTTCCCAGGGGCATTAAAACCATCTTGTTAAGCTACTGCGACCTCCACCACTTTTCCCAGGGGCATTGATATTGTCTTTTTATTCCACTGCGACCTCCACTATTCTTCCAAGGGGCATTAAAACCGTCTTGTTAAGCTACTGCAACCGCCACTACTTTTCCCAGGGGCATTAAAACCGTCTTGTTAAGCTACTGCGACATCCACCACTTTTCCCAGGGGCATTAAACCCGTCTTCTTAAGCTACTGCGACCTCCGCCACTTTTCCCAGGAGCATTAAAACCGTCTAATTTAGCTACTGCGACCTCCACCACTTTTCCCAGGGACAAAAAAAATATCTTGTTAAGCTACTGCGACCTCCACCACTTTTCCCAGTGGCAAAAAAACAACTTGTTAAGCTACTGTGACTTCCACCACTTTTCCCAGGGGCATTAAAACCGTCTTGCTAAGCTACTGCAACCTCCACCACTTTTCCCATGGGCATTGATATTGTCTTTTTATTCCACTGTGACCTCCACTATTCTACCAAGGGGCAATAAAAACTTCTTGTTAAGCTACTGCGACCATCACCACTCTTCCCAGGGGCATTAAAACCATCTTGTTAAGCTACTGCGACCTCCACCACTTTTCCCATGGGCATTAAACTGTCTTTTTAAGCTACTGTGACCTCCACCACTTTTCCCAGGGACATTGATATTGTCTTTTTATTCCACTGCGACCTCCACGTCTCTTCCAAGGGGCATTAAAACGGTTTTGTTAAGCTACTGCGACCTCCACCACTTTTGCCAGGGGCATTGATATTGACTTTTTATTCCACTGTGACCTCCACTATTCTACCAAGGGGCATTAAAACTGTCTTGTTAAGCTACTGCGACCTCCACCACTTTTCCCAGTGGCAAAAAAACAACTTGTTAAGCTACTGTGACTTCCACCACTTTTCCCAGGGGCATTAAAACCGTCTTGCTAAGCTACTGCAACCTCCACCACTTTTCCCATGGGCATTGATATTGTCTTTTTATTCCACTGTGACCTCCACTATTCTACCAAGGGGCAATAAAAACTTCTTGTTAAGCTACTGCGACCATCACCACTCTTCCCAGGGGCATTAAAACCATCTTGTTAAGCTACTGCGACCTCCACCACTTTTCCCATGGGCATTAAACTGTCTTTTTAAGCTACTGTGACCTCCACCACTTTTCCCAGGGACATTGATATTGTCTTTTTATTCCACTGCGACCTCCACGTCTCTTCCAAGGGGCATTAAAACGGTTTTGTTAAGCTACTGCGACCTCCACCACTTTTGCCAGGGGCATTGATATTGACTTTTTATTCCACTGTGACCTCCACTATTCTACCAAGGGGCATTAAAACTGTCTTGTTAAGCTTCTGCGACCTCCACCACTTTTGCCAGGGGCATTGATATTGTCTTTTTATTCCACTGTGACCTCCACAATTCTACCAAGGGGCATTAAAACCGTCTTGTTAAGCTACTGCGACCTCCACCACTTTTTCAAGGTGCATTGATATTGTCTTTTTATTCTACTGTGACCTCCACCATTCTTCCAAAGGGCATTAAAACCGTCATGTTAAGCTACTGCGACCTCCATCACATTTCCCAGGGGCATTAAAACCGTCTTGTTAAGCTACTGCGACCTCCACCACTTTTTCAAGGGGCATTGATATTGTCTTTTTATTCCACTGTGACCTCCACCATTCTTCCAAAGGGCATTCAAACCGTCTTGTTAAGCTACTGCGACCTCCATCACTTTTCCCAGGGGCAAAAAAAACATCTTGTTAAGCTACTGCGACCTCCACCACTTTTTCAAGGGACATTGATATTGTCTTTTTATTCCACTGCGTCCTCCACGTCTCTTCCAAGGGGCATTAAAACTGTCTTGTTAAGCTACTGCGACCTCCATCACTTTTCCCAGGGGCATTAAAACCGTCTTATTAAGCTACTGCTACCTCCACCACTTTTCCCAGGGGGAAAAAAAACATCTTGTTAAGCTACTGCGACCTCCACCACTTTTCCCAGGGGCATTGATATTGGCTTTTTATCCCACTGCGACCTCCACGTCTCTTCCAAGGGGCATTAAAACCATCTTGTTAAGCTACTGCGACCTCCACCACTTTTCCCAGGGGCATTAAAACCGTCTTGTTAAGCTACTGCGATCTCCACCATTCTTCCAAGGGTCATTAAAACTGTCTTGTTAAGCTGCTGCGACCTCCACCATTCTTCCAAGTGGCATTAAAACGGTCTTGTTAAACTACTGCAACCTCCACCATTCTTCCAAGGGGCATTAAAACCGTCTTGTTAAGCTACTGCGACTTCCACCACTTTTCCAAGGGGCATTGATATTGTCCGTTTATTTCACTGCGACCTCCACCATTCTTCCAACGGGCATTGCATTTCCTCCTAATTTTAGTCAGCTTTTGCTTTTCAACGCATAGGCGAACACTAAGGGAGACCCACTCCCCAATAATGGGTAGAAGGTTTTTAGTATGCTGTAATCCACATCTGTTTCAAGGTGCAATGCAGTTCCTCGTAATTTTTGGAAAGCCTTCCATTCACTGCTTAGGCCAACAGTGCACAGGAGACCCAGTTGCCATAAATGGAAAAAAAGGTTTAGTTAAGGCCCTCTGACATCCATGTCACTTCCAAGGGGCATTGGAGTGCCTCGAAATTTTTGGTAGGCATTGCACTCACTGCATGCCCTATAACTGTGTAGCCAAACCGCTCCTTTTGGTACAGAGACATATCCTACAAGACATGTGTGGTTGACTGGCCTGATATTGATGTGAATGGTCCCTGTTCCTCCTGCTCTTTCTCCTTTGCCACCACGTCATCCATCATTTATCACCTGAAGCTTTGTTTTAACGGGAGTCATAGAACTGGGATAGTAGCAGGGAAACATCCAGCAATCCTTGGAGGAGGTAGGATATGCGCCAAAACACTGACCACCTCAGGCCTAGCCGCTACTACATACATGCGCTTGCATTCCAAGAAAACAAAGCAGACGCTAACTTCTATCATCATCATCATGCTCCTCACCTTGGCACTCTCAACTACCCTGATGGAGAAGCCAGGGCCCACTGGAGGAGTCTGGTTCTCTGGTGGGCTCGTCCAATGCTGCCCTAAAGCAGACCGGGCTAAGAAAAGTGTGGGGGGAACTTCCAAGGAGAAATAGGGGTGGCTGGGGACCGAGTATGGACACCCGGCCGCCCCCTGGTGGCTGGGGACTGAGCGTGGACACCCGGCCGCCGGGTGGCTGGGGACTGAGTATGGATACCTCGCTGCCAAAGCAGCCATGAGGTAGTGGCCAGCTTCGGCATCCTCCAAACTAAATGGCCCCATTTCAAGTGCAAGTTAGCAGTATGGTATTTCAGCCTGGGGGTGGGTGGGTGGCAGGTTGCACACTTACGCTTGCATTCCAAGAAAACAAAGCAGATGCTAACTTCTATCATCATCATCATGCTCCTCACCTTGGCACTCTTAACTCCCCAGATGGAGAAGCCAGGGCCCACCGGAGGAGTCTGCTTCTCTGGAGGGCTCGTCCAATGCTGCCCTAAAGCAGGCTGGGTTAAAAAAAGTGTGGGGGGAACTTCCAAGGAGAAATAGGGGCGGCTGGGGAATGTTTATGGACACCCGGCTGCCCCTAGGCCGCTGGGGACCGTGTGTGGACACCCAGCCGCTGGGCAGCTGGGGACCGAGCGTGGACACCCGACTGCCGGGCGGCTGGGGACTGAGTATGGATACCTTGCTGCCAAAGCAGCCATGAGGTAGTGGCCAGCTTCGGCCTCCTCCAAACTAAAAGGCCCCATTTCAAGTGCAAGCTAGCAGTATGGTATTGCAGCCTGGGGGTGGGTGGGTGGCAGGCTGCATACTTGCGCTTGCATTGCAAGGAATGGAGGAGGTACAATTGAACACTGGCCTGGGACAAGGATTTGCACGGGGATAGTTGCAAGTCTGTATCTTCTGATGCGGCAAGGATCACTTCTGATGGGCACACTTTTAGGCAGTGACCTGGGTGTCAGAAATGCTTCCAGGGGTCTTTCCCATGCTGTTCCCATGTCTTTTCAGCACTGTATGCATGTGTCACACAGCACATGGCAAGATAAGATTGTAAAATGTTAAAATGACATTTCCCGGTGAATGCATTTGGCACGGTTGAAATCAATACAAAAGTGCAAAAACGCATAAAAAAATGCTACTTGTGAACATAGCCCAAGGTGTGGAGGAGTATTTTTGTTTTTGGTTATTTATTTTACCTTATACACAAGTCTTTACCCTGGAAAGGAAGTTCCTTATCATATTTCACAGGAAAACCGTTTCAGTTTCGTTTTTGAATGTTTTATTGTGAGCCCGTAAAAGTGGCTTAATACCTCTGACCACGTTGTTGACAGCAGTGACCTGGGGGTCAGAAATGCTTCCCGGGGCGATGCCCATGCTGTCCCCATGTCTTCTGAGCACTGTCACTATCGTTTTGGGCACTTTTTAGGCTTTCTACAGACTGCCGGGGGTGCCGCCGCAAAAATGCTCGGGTCTCCCATAGACTAACATTGGGCTCGTTGCTCGGGTCGAGCACCTGAGTATCACGGTAAGCTCGGCCCGAGCTTCGATCACCCGAGCATTTTAGTGCTCGTTCAACATTACTAAATACCCTTTATTATTTATCATTATTTTTATGTACTGTACGATTTATCCATTTACTTTTAGGTATTAGTTTATTTAGCTTTTGTCTTTGTTTTTTTTCTGTCTAATGGCCTTATGTGAACATGCATGTACATTTTGCATGTACATCAATTTACGTTTCAGTTCTGACTCCCAGGTTTTTTCTTCATAGCTGAACTGGGCCTTAGGGAAGAGTCAGAGGGCTATATAACTTGGATGAAGATCACAACGCAATGCTTGGACTGGCCGACGGCTTTACCGACCCAAGAGTGACAGCGTATATGTGGCACCCCAGGGGTCTGGTTTCCACAGTAATAGCAGTATTACGTCTGTGAGCAGGTGGGAGGTCTCCTGGGCAGGAATCCTAAGCATGCCACACCTCCTGCCCAGTCCTGGGAGGGGAAGAACTTCCCCTATATAAACTGGGGCTGAAGCAGGGTTAGGGAGAGGAGTTCCAGACAGAGACGGAGTCTGGTCTGGACACGCAGAAACAGGGACAGATAGACCTCAGGAGCTCTGTAGGAGCCAAGGAGAAGCGCCAGGGGCTGGAGCTGTGCAGAGCTCGCCCTGGGAGAAGGTACTAAAACCGGACACAGGAGTCCGAGGCTGTGGGGACTAAGATATACCCAGCAGCAGAATCCATCCGGCAGGGGATTCCAGGTCCTCTGGCCATAAAAGCCCGGAGGCTCAGTCACAACGAAGGGACCAGCACCGCCATCCCGGAGCGGAGGCTAACAGGAGGCCCCAGGTCACCAGCCATACGGGTGAGCACCACACGGTATACCCAGGGACGTGGGCTACTTGTAACCGCCGAAAGCAGGGTAGCCAGGAAGGGTACAGACTAACGGGAAGGCCTACAACTCCACCTGGCCAGGGGAACTCCGGCTTACTCGCAGACTAACCAGGCCCCAACTACTAGCCAGTACTCCCGGGGGAATTTGCCTTGTACCATCAGTAAAGACCCTGAACTGTACCCTCGCGTTTCCGTGCTTCCTTGTCACACCGTTGGTGCTGGGACATCCACACCATCACTCCCAACATCATCCACATCCGCTGCCCTGAGGCCATACCTCTCCCGTTGGGGGTTATATCAACATTGCTGCACACCTATACCACCGGCCTCAGCGGTCTGCCCTGCAGCGGCGGTTTCATAACCGCATTCAACGGGTGGCGTAGTCGGACACTAACACCATCATACCAATAACCGCCACTTAGTTTGACCACCCTGGGCGCGGACCGGGTCACCGCCACACGAAGACTACTACCCCCATCGGATCCGGCTCCGGGTATCCCCCACGCGCACGCGCGCCGCACTACAACACTGGCCCAGGGGGTGAGTCATATATTTCTATGCAGCTGTCATGCACGGATCAGGAGAGCCGGCAGCCAGTCCGAGCATTGTGATGCGATCTTTGTCCGAGTTATACTGCCGTTTGACTTTTCCCTAAGGCTAGTGTTCGATGATAACACGGAGTCACCTGCCATGCTCCTTACTCACATGGAGCTTCAATGTTTTTCTATTAGAGAAGAAGTTGCAGGAGATTATGGGTGACATAGAAGGTGGCTTTCCACCATCAAGTGACCCCAGTCTATAAGAGAAATTGTAGATTTAGGATAATTAAGCATTTACCTTATTTTTCTCACTATTAGTTCACTCACAAATAATAAAACCCTAAAATGATAGAAAAAAAAATGAATTATAGTAGACATCAAATTTCATTCCTGTTTTGATATTTGTGAAGAATTGAAGGGGAAACAGTCGGTTACATACACCCCAGCTTATTAACTAAATAAAGGTTCACTTTTAAATAAGGGAATAAAAATCTATAAGGAAAGAAGTGACATCCTGACATTACAAGGGTAATACCTACAGATAAAGAGAAAGTAACTGAACATAATAAAGTACATAAAAAGAGGCTAATACAAAGTTTACTTACACTTCATTGCCAACTGCATCCCTCTAGTAAGTGTCCCCTCGGCAGTTATCATGATGTCACTGTGTGATGTCACCCCATTCCAAGAATTTCTAATCACCAGTAACAACAGTAACTGTCGGAAGTGGCAAAAACCTGCAACCAGTCCAGTTTCTATGAAATGGTCCTTGAAGGGATATTACAGGATAAGAAAAACATAACCGCTTTCTTCCAAAAACAGCGCCACCCCAGTCCACAGGTTGTGTATGATACTGTAACTCAGCTCCATAGAAGTGAATAGAGCTGAGGGGTAACACCGGACTCAACTGACAGTTTGTATTTTTGGAAGCTTCGAGATAGAATTTTTAAAATCTTGTACAAATCTCTTTGGTTCCTTCCCTTATACCAAAACCTTATATCAGAGATATCAATGTAATTATTGAAATATCAAGCAAATAGCTTCTTCAGAGAGGAAAACAATAGGAGCTCTAGTCCCATTGGAGGTAGCAATCCTAAAAGTCAAGATCGACCCTTTAAAGGGCCTGGTTAAGTGACTTAGGATAGAAAACAAAACCAGAAACTTTATTTGCAGACAAGTGTTTTGGGCTTTTTCCTTCTCATCTGTGCAAAGTTATGCCCAATAGGTGACAGTAGAGCTACTATCCTCTTCCTCTGAACAAACTACTTGCATATTTAAATTCCTAGGGAAGTAATTTATGGCCAATAAGTCTCCCTACACTAACTTGGCACTCTCTTCAAGAAGAAACTTTACCCCTTAGACTTGTTAAATATTATGTAATTGTGATTAAAATGGTAATAGATCAAGATTTATTAGTTATTTCTATATTCCTAATTATGCTTCATCTATACATAACGATATATTGTACCCATGTATGGATGGTGGATACAAAGACAGAAGGTTGGTTGGATACATGACACATTTTGCTCATTAGCTAAACAAAAGTTTAAATATTATTAGTAAATGAAGGAAATGATGAGCGAGAGTGACAGACACTAGCAATATGATAGGACATAAATCAGGAGGTAATATAAGGCTACTCACGCTCCACTAACTGTAACCCTCAGAGGAGTTCCGCTCAGCAGTTGCTTATATATCACCGTCACAAGATTCATGACCTCATAACCGGCCGTCACCTACAACCAATGCACTATACATGGGATGGTCTTCTAACACTCATGGACACAACTGGTTTTAGCCTTAAAGAGACAGACCATTTTACTTTATTTATGTTTTTATCATTGCATTGCATTATTTTTTCTATAATTTAGTCTTACTTTGCCATGTTCTTTTGTGACATGTTTTTTTCTAATTTGGCATTGAGGAAGGGGTGAAATTATGCTCCGAAATGCGTTTAGTGAATACTATATCCAGCCAAATTTATCCAGCCATTGAACTACAAATTACAACATCTTTGAGTGTACTATTATCCAATTCAAATGCATTAATAAACATGCAGTATGAACTATGGTACCACGAGCTGCAGCATTTTCTTCAGGTGCATTACACTAAGTTTTTAAAAGTATGTAAAAAATAAAATATGAAAACTCTAAATCACCCATTTTCTTCCAATAATAATTCAGAAATAAAAACAAAAAAAGCATCTGGAAAAAGCCTGGTCAAAATATAAAATTAA
This sequence comes from Phyllobates terribilis, assembly GCF_046119375.1. Taxonomy (NCBI): domain Eukaryota; kingdom Metazoa; phylum Chordata; class Amphibia; order Anura; family Dendrobatidae; genus Phyllobates; species Phyllobates terribilis. The sequence continues at coordinate 193,539,282 of NW_027362764.1, forward strand.
TAAACTAAAACAGTAATTGTCTTAATTAGAAATAAAAAAAACTTGAAAAAATTTGAAACTCAAAGAATTGCATTTTTTTTTGGCCATCACATTTTGTTAAAATATTGCAAAAGAAAGTTATCATAAAGTTTTAATTTCACAAAAATTGTATCATTGAAAGTGTCAGCTTGCCACCAGAGGCATACGACTAATGATGGCAAGTCTCTTGGCCGAGTCTGGGGGGGTCCAGTGCAAGCGATGTCTAGCCACCCCTCCCCACCACCCGGCTTCGCACTTACAACTGTATCGCCATCATGGATGCCAATACAATTGAAAACAAAAATGGAGGAGAGAGCATCATCTGACGTCTCAGCGACCATTATATTATATGGAAGGCAATGTGGGCCCATTATATTATATGGAAGGCTATGTGGGCCCCATTATATTATATGGAGGGCAATGTTGTTCCATTATATTATATGGAAGGCTCTGTGAGGTCATTATACTATTTGGAGGGATATTTTGGGGCCAGGATAATGTTTGGTGGGCTACGTGGAGCCATTAAGCTATGTGGTGGCTATTTTACTGTTTGGAGGGTTATGTAGGGAGCATTATAATGTTTGGAGGGCTATGTGAGGACCATTATAGTGTTTGAATGGCATTGTGGGGCCATTATACTGTTTATTAGGGTTAGTGGGGGCCATTATACAGTGTGGAGGTTTTTGTGGAGTCCATCATAGTGTGTGGGGTCATCATATTGTACGGAGAGCTGTGTTGGAGTCACAGTTAGGGCATCATACTGGGTTGGAGTCACTATACTTTGCCAGGTGGGTACAGTAGGGTCATCATACTGTGCATCTGGAGGGTGCTGTGCAGGAATTCACTGTCTGGGTATCATACTGTGTTTGGGGGCACTTTTGTTGTCATCATACTTTATGGGGTCAATGAAAGGGGAATCTAGGACTTCAATAGGAGGAAAATTACTCTATAAGCACTGCAAAGTTATGAGATATGCTCTTCTGTGCCCCACAAAATATATTTTTTCTTTTTTTTCTTTTCTTTTTTAGTGGGAGGCATGAATACTAGCCCCCTCCGCGGCTATTAATATCACTCCTCAGCAGTTCCAGAAATGGCGCATCCATAAGATGTGCCAAATCTGGAGCTTAGCCTCCACTCTTCCCACTGCCCTGCAGCGATGGCGAGTGGGGTAATGTGGTTGCGGTTCACGTCTGCATTGTATTGGTGGCTGACATGAATTCCAGTTTAGTGATGGAAGGGGGTCTATAAGACGCCCCCATTACTAACTGCGTAGTAAAGTGGTCGCCTCTTTTTAAAATAAAAACACTGCAAGAATAAATTATTTTAATGAAATAAAAACACACGGTTTTAAAAATAAAATGTCTTGTCGCGAAGCCATTGATCATCTGAAAAAAACGTAGAAAAGCAAATTCCCATATCCCTCACCTGTCCGCCGTCACGACGCAGTCCATGATTACTGTCAACGATTGTCCCTTGGTGATCTGGGTCACTTCTACAGCAGTGACATCAGCAATCACTAATGTCACTGCTGTAGAAGACAGCACTGTATACTGACAGGAGTGTAAAATCAGTATACATGCTGCAGGAGGTCACTGGGGTTCATCAGCTGAAGATCAGCTGATCAGCCCTGGTAAGCTCACCACCATGGGAACATTCTTCAGAATGTTCCCACGGTGAGGTCATGTGAGCAATCAGCTGATCGCTCACATGACCACAGGTTCTGGAAGCACAGTACACTGCTGGGAGAGAGCGCGCTCCCCGCAGTGTACCACCGGCCGCCGGGAGAAGAGCATCGCCGGGACCGAGGACCAGGAGGACACCGGGGGGCATCGGACAGGTGAGTATAAGGTTTCTTTTTTAATTTTTACTTTTTTTTTCTTTTTTTTACTGCATGGTAGTCGGCTTGGCTGAGGAGACTACTGCTCCCCCCTGCCACACCGCTCTCGCTCTTATCAGCGGAAGTGGTGGTCGGATGGGAGTAGTAGTCCTCCTCTCCCGACCAGGGCACCACCCACACTGCATTTCCGCCGCAAATTTGCGTCTATTGGCTTTAATTGAAATGCATCAAATCCGCAGGTATAAATATTACACCTGCGGATTTGATGCGGTTCAATTATAGTCAATGGGCTCAAATCACGGCGGAAACGACCGAACAATGGACATGCTGCAGTTTTTTCCGCATCATGTGCACAGCACATCAGAATTACCATTGCTGTAGCTGGAGGACCTATTAACAAGCGTTTTCGCTGCGTTTCCAAGGCGCCACGCAAACACAATAAAAACGCATTGTGTGCACATAGTCTCACAAGCTCTCTTACACTCACTATAACAGATGATTTAAATACAGTTACCTTTTCCCTTAGCTGCAATACAACCTACAACTCACTGCAATGTCTGCAAAGGACATCATATCATGTTTTCTTTGTCCATATCAAAAGTTTGTTAAAACAAAATAGGAGAAATAAACTACAAGAAACATTTTTTATGACATGAAATGCAAATGGGAAGGAAATTCCAAATCATTTTTACTACCAAAGAACATTGATACTAGGCAAAAATATTTAATATGTCTGTCAGAAGTTAGAGAAAAACATTTTAGAAAAGGCAATACCCAGTTGTACTTTTGGGTTTTAATGGAGTTTTCCAAGTTTAGAATTTTTTTTCAAAAAGACACTAAATTGAACAATTATTATGCCACTGATAACTCCCTTGTGTTCTGGTGCCACCAGGGGTTTTCAGATGAGCAATGAATTAGTTTTCCCTTATTAATTATTTATTTTGAAATTGGAAAACTTCTGAAATACTTCCTACAAATAACTAAGAAGAGGCTTACTGCTTTAGTGGCTATTTTTTCTGGTTGTTGTATTAAAAAAAAAAAAGTAGTTTTGTATTAACCAGTTGCTGATAGCAGCATCACAAAATTAATATTTGCAGCACATTGATGTGTGGCATAGAGAATTGAGAAAGATCTAGTTCATGTACAGTATCCTCTAAACTGCTCCAACAAATATAAAAGTCTGTTAAAAAGTAGCACACAAACATTGTATAACATTTACACTTGAAAAATAGCTCAGAAATTGTATAATGATTGAACTTTACTATAAATTCACTATGAATCAGCATGTTGCTTCCTGGTTATCTTGGTCATGGTAATGTTACAATTTTATCCTGATGCACTCTCAGAAATGCTTTGAAATAGCTAGAGATGTCATCATCCCAGGTTATGCTGTATTTCACATAGCCAGGCATTTTTGCCAGCTTCCAAATGTTAACAGCCTCTGACACAGCAGTGAGCTTTCTGTGTGTGCTGTTTATAAAGGTCATTGCTCAACTGTCAATGAGAAAGGTCATTCCTAGACCTGCTTGTTTTTGACATGTACTGTGTTGCAGTGACAAGCTAAGTATTTTGCAGTTAGAAAACCATTTTTATGCCCATGATGCTACTGTGGTCTGCACGAATTATATTTTAATGTCTACTCATTGTCATATGCCACCATGAAATGAAAGAGATGATTTATTGATCATTTTAATGGACATAGTGAATGATATATAAAAATTGCAAAAATGTTAATTTGAGAGAGCCTAAAGCAAGCAATTATTGGGATAAATGAAAATGTTATGCTCATTAGCCAGAATTACACCAACCCTATTCCTAAACAAGAGTAATTATGTCTTCTTAAAGAAAATTAATTATTTTAAATTAATGAAGGTGATTTTTCTTTACCGTGTAATGTTGTGATGTCATACAGACCAGCTGCAGCAGATTTTGTTGGGCTCTGTATGCCAAATATGAGAATGTGACATCATAGTGACCATCTCTAGTATTGTCCAATAGAAAATAAATGAGAAAGCAAATACATGCTATTGGAAGACTCAAGCCTTCGTAAACAAATTGAGTGTAAAAAAGAATCATCATCATCCCAAAATATTAACATCCAATGTGTAATCTGGATGCAAAAAAAATTTACATATTAAAAACACATTAAAGGGGTTGTCCACTACTGTATAACTAATTAATTGGTCAAGGGAAGTGAAAAAAGAATCTAAACATGTATACTCATCACCTGGACAGACACCACTCTTCCATATGCAATGCTGCATCCCACGCCGGTCTGCTGGAATTAACATCCAGAAGAGTCGTCATGGGAGTGCTGCAGCCAATCAGTGACAGTTGATCAGCTACAGCGTTTACATTTGTCAAAGTATAAGAAACAGTGTTTCTCCACTCAGACAAATAATCAGGGGCAATGTCCAAATAATCAGGAGCATTTTGTCTTTATTGTGAATTGGGTATTCCCAGGTTGGCAGGATAAAGGCTTCTAAAATGATAAGTAGAGTATAGAGGATGTCAATTACATATTACAGCATCTGAGGCAGAGTATGTCTAGGGAAAACAAAACCCTGCCAAACTACTCTTTATCATTTGCATAGAAAACAATTTTTGTCAAGTTAAATTTTACAACACAGAAACTTTTGGGACATCAAGCACTGTCTTAAAATGTAGTGATGTTAATTTTATTTTGGTGGTAGGGTAGGCTTACAAGGCCCAAAAGGTTTCCTTTAAACGAGACTCATCATGTAGTGTTGAGCATTCCGATACTGAAATATCGGGTATCGGCCGATATTCGCGGTATCGGAATTCCGATACTTAATTCCGATACTTTTAGAATATCGAATACCGGAATCGGAAGTTCCCATAATGCCTGCGCTCTGCAGTGTCTCTGAAGGATGACAAGCTGGATGGCAGCGCTCAGCTGCGATCCAGCCAGTCATCAGAATGCCATCTCAGCGTGGGAGAATTCTCCTGATTGTTTAAAAGCCGGCGGGCGGTAAAAAGCCGCCGGCTTTTAAACAATCACACAGCCCCATACTGCTTCCCCGCAGCCTCCCACCCCGATCCTCCGCACCCCCCATCCTGATCGTAAGTTAAGGCCGGGTGGGGAGCGCAGCACCAAGGAGCGGGGAGCGAAGGACCCGGGCGGGGAAGCCGGCAGTGAAAAGACTTCACCGCCGGCTTTCCCGTTCTGTGCTGCGCTTTCCCACCGGTTATTTCAAATGAACAGCTGAGGTATCAGGTGATGTCGATCAGCTGTTCATTTGAAGTAGCCGCGGTGCCCTCAGAGGGTTCATGTGAGTTCATGCTTGACTGCATGAACTCACATGAACTTTCCCACGGCCACACAGGTCAGCCTCACCTCCCAGACCCGTCATGATTAGTGTGTGCGTGGTGTCTGTGCGATGTCTGCGAGTGTGTGCGGGGTGTCTGTGCGATATCTGCGAGTGTGTGCGGGGTGTCTGTGCGATGTCTGAGGGTGTGTGCGGGTGTGCACGGTGTCTGTGGGATGTCTGCGGGTGTGTGCATGCAGGCAGACATAGGCCGATGTGACACTACTACTCCCATCGCCTATGTCTGTCCCCCGTCCACTCGTGCCAGCAGGATCAGCTCGATGGGAGCAGTAGTTCCCATCAGCCTGATCCTGCTATTTAAACTGCCCCATATGTTATTTTTGCCCCTATACATCTTTTATTCTTTTAGGCCCCCATATATATTTGTTTTTGGTCCCCAATAAATTTTAAATACATGTCATTGGTGGCCAGGGTTACCTAAAATAAATTTGTTTATACATTACCTGTCCCCGCCGATCGCCACCTAAAATAAAGTAAAAAATAAAAAACTACACCTATACTCACATAGACACCTAATTCCCCGAAGCCATCGATCTCCTGTAATAAAATATAAAATAATAAACCACAACCTTATCCTTACCCCTCCGTAGTAGTCCACGAGTGTCCCACGATGATCTCCAGTTTAGAGCAGCCACATAAAATGTGACCGCTCTGAACCGCTGCCGCCGCTAGAATGATGGGGCCGTAAAGCAGCCCCGTCATTGCATAAGCGGGTTCGCCGGAGTTCAGGCAGCGCTGCTCCGGTGAGCTCCTTTACGGCCCTGCTGTACCGTGAGAAATTCCCACGGTACAGCAGGGCCGTAAAGGAGGTCTCCGGAGCTGCGCTGACTGAATGCACTCCGGTGACCTCAGTCAGGGGCTCACGCTGCCGGGAGCGGACGTGTTCCCGGCAGCGTGAGCTTACAGCAGCCATGCACAGCTGTCACCATCTCCACATGTGACAGCTGTGCATGGGAGATCAGCGCAGGAACGTGGACAGGTAACTATTTTTTTTTAGTAAACTAAGAATTAAATAAAATGGTGTGCTTTATTTCAAATAAATTATTTTTTTCTGGGTGTAGTGTGTGTTTTTTCTTTTTAACACTTTGTAGGTTAGTAATGGGGGTGTCTTATAGACGCCCATCATTACTAACCTGGGCTTCATGGCAGCTGGCGCTGACATGAACCCCACCACTATTACCCCCTGCCACCGCACCAGGGCTGCGTGGAAGAGCGAGGCAAAGTGCCAGAATTGGCGCATCCTATGGATGCGCCATTTCTGGGGAGGCTGACGGCTGGTGTTTCTAGCCTGGGAGGGGGCCAGTATTCATGGCACCCTTCCTGGGCTATTAATATCAGGGCCCAGCTGTCTGCCTAGCCTTTGCTAGCTATTAAAATAGGGGGGACCCCACGTCATTTTTTGGGGGGGGTCTCCCATTTTAATAGCTAGTAAAGGCTAGGTATTCAGCTGGGGGCTGATATTAGTAGCCTGGGAAGCTCCGTGGGTATTACCCCCTTCCCAGGCTTCAAACATCTGCCCAAGCCGTCTGCTTAACCTCCGCTAGAGACTAAAATTATGGGGGATCCCACACCAATTTTTTTTTTTAATAAATCCTTTATTTTAACACTAAATGACACTTGAAGGGTTAATAAAGATGCAGTCCCTAAATTATTATTTATTTTTTAATAAATTTTTCCCAAAAATGTTGACGTGGGCTTTGCCATATTTTTGTATGCCAGCCAGGTACAGCATCCAGGAACGGGCTGCCCCCAACTCCCAGCTGCCTATTTGTACCCGGCCGGACACAACAATATAGGGAAGCCCTTTTTTTATTATTATTTCATGAATTTCATGAAATAAGTAAAAAAAAAAAAATACGTGGGTCTTCGCCCTATTTTTGTGTCCAGCCAGGTGCAACTAAGCAGCTGGGGGCTGGAATCCACAGCGCAGGGTGGCCCAAGCTTTGTGGACCCCCCCTGCTGCGAACTGCAGTCCGCAGCCACCCCAGAAAATGGCGCGTTCATAGAAGCGCCATCTTCTGGCGCTGTATCCTGCTCATCCAGGGCCCTGGTGCGGTGGCTCACTGGGTAATAAAGGGGTTAGGGCCAGCTTTGTATTATCCGCTGGCCCTAAGCCCGAAATTCATGGGGTCACGCCAATATTAGACATGACCACCATGAATTTCTAGTAAAGAATTTAAAGAAAACAGAACACCCAGAATAAAGTCCTTTAATTGAAATAAACACACAATTCTTTATTGTTCTAAATTAAACCATACTTACCATCACGCCCATTCCAGCTGAAGCCAACGATCTCCTGCAATAAAAGAAAAATAATAAACCAACATCATCCTTACCTTTCCATGGTTCCCACGACAGCTTCAGCTCTGCTACATCGAGTTGACAGGCTGGAACGCAGCAGAACGCTGCCATCCAGCCTGTCATCCCGCAGACACTGAGAAGCGCAGGCTTGCTTGCGCTCCTCAGTGTCAGGCTGTGACGGCATCCAGATGAGCCGAGTCTCTCACGCTCACAGCATGCGTAGGAGAATTCTCCCACGCTGTCAGTGACGTGCATGAGGTGAGCTGAGTTCATTGTCGGCTCATCTGGATGCCGTCACAGCCAGACACTGAGGAGCACAAGCATGCCTGCGCTTCTCAGTGTCTGCGGGATGACAGGCTGGATGGCAGCTTTCTGCTGCGGTCCAGCCTGTCATGTGAATGTAGCAGAGCTGAAGCTGTCCTGGGAACCATCGAAAGATAAGGATGATGTTGGTTTATTATTTTTCTTTTATTGCAGGAGATCGTTGGCTTCAGCTGGAATGGGCGTGACGGTAAGTATGGTTTAATTTAGAACAATAAAGAATTGTGTGTTTATTTCAATTAAAGGACTTTATTCTGGGTGTTTGTGTTTTTTTTTAACTTTGACTATGGGGTTAGTAATGGGGGTGTCTTATAGACGCCTCTCCATTACTAACCTGGGCTTGATGTCAGCTGGCATTATAAGCTGACATCAACCCCAGCCCTATTACCCCACTGCCACCGCAACAGGGCAGTGGGAAGAACGAGGCTAAGTGTCAGAATTGGCGCATCCTATGGATGCGCCATTTCTAGGGCGGCTGACGGCTGGTGTTTCTAGCCTGGGAGGGGGCCAATATTCATGGCACCCTTCCTGGGCTATTAATATCAGCCCCCAGCTGTCTGCCTAGCCTTTGCTAGTTATTAAAATAGGGTGGGACCCCACGTCATTTTTTGGGGGGGGTCCCCCATTTTAATAGCTAGTAATGGCTAGGTATTCAGCTGGGGGCTGATATTAGTAGCCTGGGGAGCTCCGTGGGTATTACCCCCTTCCCTGTCTTCAAACATCTGCCCCAGCCGTCTGCTTAACCTCCGCTAGAGACTAAAATTACGGGGAACCCCACGCCAATTTTTTTTTTAATAACTCCTTTATTTTAACACTAAATGACAAGTACAGTAATCAACACTATCACTGTACTTCTTATATATGTGACTGACATGTTTCTATCTATCTAATCTATGTGTGATTCTCTATTCTTTCTATTCTAAATTGTCGGGTACCGCTGCTGAATTGCCGGCCGGCTTTTTTAAAGAGACGGTGCATGAAAACACTGTTATTCTTTTTAATAAATCCTTTACACTAAATGACAAGTACAGTAATCAACACTGTCACTGTACTTCATATATATGTGACTGACATGTTTCTATCTATCTTATCTATGTGTGAAGCTCTATTCTTTCTGTTCTAAATTGTCGGGTACCGGTGTATGTCGCAGCTGAATTGCCGGCTTTTCATGTTTCACTGTGAGCACTGTTCCCATCGATTTGGGCAACCATTTGGGCAACCATTCTACATTATTGTTAGTTGTTTTCCTTCATGTAGAATTAACCTACAAGGAAAGAAAGGGTTTATTTTCATTCCGATATTTGTGTCCCATTGACTTGCATTGGTTTCCGGTATCGGAATCGGCGATATCCGATACTTTTTGGGTATCGGCCTGATCCAATCCGATCCGATATTTCCTGATATCGGAAGGTATCGCTCAACACTACTCATCACTTGTTCTAAAAATTGCGTTAAACACTTTTTAAAAATCCCTGGGCTCCCCTTATTCTGCTGTTCTTTTCTATGTTGCGCTGCATCAATCCATTGCAGAGATATTCATATTTGTTAATTTTGGAGTGCAATATATGAAATCTCTGCTTGAAGTCCAACTAGTCTTTTCTTCATAGACTTCTCTGAGTGCATGAGCTTTCACACATTGATCCAATCCCAGATGCTGCCAATTACAGCTCAATAGTAGTGATGGGCGAACAGTTTTTTTAAAGTTCGGGTTCGGGTACCAGAACAGTACCCAAGCACAGACCCCATTCCTGTGAATGGGGGACCCAAATTTACCTGGTTTCCTGCTCTGTCATTTGCTTGACAGCGCGGGAAACACAGGCTCTGATCGGCGGTAATTGCATTACCGTGATCAGAGCACTGTGGCATCATGCTGACAAGTGTCAGCATAATGCCACAGCAGTGACAGGTGACCCGGTGGTAAATAGCTTACCGCGGCTCATAGGCGTCGGCTGATGGTATTACTACCACCATCAGCAGGCACCTCCTGCCATAAGAAACAGCGAGCACAGGTGCCGCTGGATGGGAGCAATAGTCTCCCACCCGCCGGCATCTGTGCTCTGCTGAGTGTAAAAAAAGAAATGTTAAAATTAATAAAAAAATATTAAAATAAAAATAAAACACATTATACTCACCTACACTTTGTCCCCGATGTTCGCTGCCCCTGCAAAAATTAAAAAAATAAAAAAACACTACATACTCACCTTACAACTAATCCCCTAAGCCCTTGATCACTTGTAAAAAAAGTAAAATAATAAACCAACCTCATCTTTACCTTTTCAAAGCAGTCCAAATAACGAGGGTTCCACGAAGATTCCATGAACAGAGCAGCCACCCTGTATGTGACCGCTCTGTTCATTTGACGTCAATACACTGACTCAGTGTATTCCCTGCAAATGCAACGCATTGCATGGGTGGGAAAATACTCACTGCGCATGCGGTGACCTGATTTGCCGGCAATACACTAAGTCAGTGTATTGCCAGCGAATGAACAGAGCAGTCACAAACTATGTGACTGCTCTGTTCATGGAATCTTCGTGGGACACTCATTATTTAGACTGCTTCGGAAAGGTAAGGATGAGGTTGGTTTATTATTTTATTTTTATTACAGGGGACGTTGGCTTCAGCTGGAATGGGTGTGACGGTAAGAATGGTTTAATTTAGAACAATAAATGGTGTCTTTTTCTTTTAAATAAAATATTTTATTCTGGGTGTGGGTGCTTTTATTTTACATTTCACTTTCACTATGGGGTTAGTAATTGGGGCGTCTTATAGACTCCTCTCCATTACTAACCTGGGCTTGATGTCAGCTGGCATTATAAGCTGACTTCAACCCCAACCCTATAACCCCACTGCCACTGCTACAGGGCAGTGGGCAGAACGAGGATAAGTGCCAGAATTGGCACATCCTATGGATGCGCCATTTCTGAGGCGGCTGAGGGCTCCTGTTTCTAGCCTTAGAGGGGGTCAATATTCATGGCCCCTCCCTACGCTATTAATATCTGCCCCCAGCTGTCTGCATAGCCTTTGCTAGCTGTTAAACTAGGGGAACCCCATGTAATTTTTTTTTGGCGTCCCCGATTTTAATAGCCAGTAAAGGCTAAGTATACAGCTGGTGGCTGATGTTAGTAGCCTGGAAAGCTCCGTGGGTATTACCCCCTTCCCAGGCTAAAAATATCCACCCCAGTTCTCCGCTTTCTCTCTGCTGGTTTATAAAATTACAGGGACCCCACGCCATTTTTTTTCCAGAAATTAACTATTTTTTTTTATAAATTACATGAACAGTAAGGTACACACAAAGCACTGATTATATATATCACATATTTATATCTATCTGTCTAAGTATCTATTATCTATCTATTATCTATATATCTAGCTATCCATATATCTATCTATTGATCTATTATCTATTTATCTATCTGTCTATCCATATATTTTGAAAATATTCATTAGCAGCTCACACAAACTTTAGGTGCAAAAAGCGCCCCAGGCATATAACAAACCTCAAAGTATTCAAAAAACGGAGGCAGCAATCAATTGGAAAGTGAAAAAAAATTATGATTTAATAGCCCATGTGGCTGGGGCAACATTTCGGTCCCAATTTGGGGACCGAAACGTTTGAGAAACGTCCCCCAACTTGGGACCGAAACGTTGCCAGAGCCAAATGGGCTATTAAACCATCATCTTTTTTTTCACTTTCCAATTGAGTGCTGCCTCCTTTTTTTATATCTATCCATATATCTATTTATTATCTGTTGACATATCTAATTATCTATCTAAGATAGATACTAGATAGATATATGGATATATAGATATATTGATATATAGATAGCTAGATATTAGATCGATAGATATATCGTATATATGGATAGATGGATAGATATATAGATAGTTAGATATATTGATAGAGATCGATAGAGATCGACAGGCAACAAGCAGAAGAGACTTGTTTGGGCTTAAGAACACAAGGAATGGACATTAGACCAGTAGAAATCTGTGCTATGATCTGATGAGTCCAAATTTAAGATCTTTGGTTCCAACCACCGTGTCTTTGTGCGACGCAGAAAAGGTGAATGGATGGACTCTACATGCCTGGTTCCCACCGTAAAGCATGTGTGGCGCCCCTGAGGGTTCAGTCGCCACAGGGGTACTGCACCTCAGATTGAGGTGTGGTATCTCCTCTTCCAGGTAAGGATGGAGCATCTCTCAGGACCCCACTTCACCACTCAACACTACACCACTCCTATCCTGTAGGGGGCCTAAATGCACCAGGGTGCTGCCCCGTCCCGGGATAGAGGAGATGGGGGTAACCAAAGATAGGGGGAACCATGTAGTGGGTGAGGGTGGAGGACACACTTTTAGGAAACACTTATTGATTCATATTTAATCTATGGCCATCTTAAGTTCAAGGTCTTTGATTGTGGTCTTGTGCCAGGGTCCAACAAGAGTCTGCAGCTGACTGAAGATACACAGTCCTCGTTCTCTGGCCTTGAGACGAGGAACGGGTTAGAGTTAACCACTGTCTCTACCCGGTCAAGGTCCTGACCTAAGAAGGCCTGGGAGGGGAGCAGAGGAGATAGGCTCCACAGGCAAAAGGATCCCAGGGGGATAAGGACGGAGCGGAGACACCACCTGTACTCTTTATTCTGGCCTAGCCAGAGGGATTCCTGCTGCAAGAGGGGTGACCGGCCCCCGATATCTGACTTTCTTACTTCACGTCTCAGTCGGAAAAGCCCGGAGGCTTGGTGGATCCCAGGGGGATACGGACTGAGCGGCCTACGCCACCTGTATCTCTTATACTGTGGTTATCCAGTGGGACCCGGCCTTACAGCCCGTTCATACCACACACAGTCAGGAGAAGACTTAGTGGGAGAACTTACCAAGGAGAGGAACACACACCAGAGGGGTCTCGACAGGTGCTCCTGATCTACCTGAGAAGTGCTGAACCCCCTTCCCGGTGGCCGCAGTACGCCGTGTGTAGCAGAGAGAACCTTTGCGGCTGAAAGTTCATCTGAAAGTGAGTAAAGACCCGGATGACTTCACACACCGCCTCAGCCTGTTATTTCCTGCGCAGTACTGCACCCACCGTTTACTTCTCACACTGCCCTGAGGCCTGCTCTGCCTGTGGGGAGCCGTCCCATCTCAGCTGCCCATAACACCAGCCTCAGTGGACTGTTGCAGCGCTGGTGTCCATCACCGGAGACCACAGGTGGCGTAGTCAAAATACCACTCATCCTAAAAGAAGCCCAATATTTTTATGTGACAGCCCTGGCCACGGAACGGGTCCAGGCCACGACTGCATCCCCCACGACACCTACACTGACCCGGCTCTGAGTAACCCCATTTCCACAGCTAAGGGAGGGCATCACAGCTTGGCGTAGTCGGCAGGATTGCGTGCCCGCAGCAACGGAAGAAGATAGTTCCCATTGCCAGCGGGTACTGTGCACCTTTTTCACAAAAGACTGTCGTTTCACACTTAACGTGGCGCTGCCCAAGAAGAACAGACGCCATTATGTGCAAAAACAACAGCAACCAAAGTCCTCCCATCGTGGGCCTGGCTCCCCAATGGCGCCAAAAGTGCAGACCGCCCCCTCTAGCAGAGACAGTCCGCATAGTAGTGTCCGTCAAGACGGATGGGACATCCCAAGGAGTGCCAGTGAGCCAGCCGCCCTGGAGCCGCCCCAAAAGAAGGAGGAGGAAGAGACCGCACCCAGCAGCAAAGATGGAAGCAGCAAAAGAGATGTCCTCCGTCACTAGCCCACCTGCTGCTACCTCCCTCACTATGGAGGGAATCTACCTGACTGCGGAGGAGGCCGAGTTCCTCCGTGGTGAAATGCAGGACCTGACCCGGTGGGTCGAAGAGGCCCAGCGACTGGCCGCCGCAGAGTGGAGAGAGGAGGTGTTGCAGAGGATCAAGGACCGCAGCCAGAGCTCGTCGCGCCTGACAAGTGAGACTCCAGCCCAGGCGGAGGAAGCCCAGGAGGCCCCGTGCAGCCCAAGTGTGGGTAAGGCAAAAACCCCTATCCCTGGCGCGGGACGCACTGAAGCCCTCCTAAGCATCCTGCCGTCACCCGTATCCCCAGGCATCGTCGTATGGGAGCAGCTCCTGGCTCCAGAGGCCGAGGCCCAAGCCACCGCCACTGTCGGGGACCTGCTATGCCTCCCGACCCCCGATCCGGAAACACCTGAACTAACCTGGGTGTCCACCTGCCCCAGCCCGGACTGGGCCGCACCGATAGAGAGCCCGCAGCAACCCCCGTTACAGCCGCTGCCCGCGCCACCGGTCGCTTGCCCGGCGGCAGAAGTGTTTGCCTGGGATAACCGGGGGGGCAACCTAATGGGCTTCCCCCGGGAAACCAAGACACAAGCGCGGAGGCAGGAGGAGACCTGTCGCAAAGAACTCCTCCAGTTCGAGAAAGTGCGACGGGAGAAGAGGGTCCGCTGTGAGCGTTTGGAGGTGCACGCCAAGGCTAAGTCGCATGCCCGTCAGGCGGAGGCCACCCGTCCAAGCCCCCGGGAAGAAGGCGTTATCTTGTGCTTTCGCCAGGTGGCAGGATGGGGCTTCATTCGCAGCCCACAGTTCAATCGGGACGTGTTCGTCAACCGGCAGGACGTCGAGCCGCGGCTGGAGCAGGGCCACCCTGGCCGGAACCTCTACCCGGGCGATTTGGTGTCCTACACCTGCCACCATGGGGAGCGTGGGTGGTACGCCCTGGATGTCCACAGGGTGTTCAAGGAGGATACCCCCACTCACCTACCTACAGAGGACCTGTCAGGCTCCGTCGGGAAAGATGAGCCATTTCCCCGTTGGGGATACCACATTTGAGCAGCCCCGGGAGATGAATCTCCCAGTTATGTGTGAACTGTTATTTGTTTTATTTTTCAAGCTTTTCTACACCCGGATTGAGTTGAGAGAGACATTTGTCCCTGTGGACGCTAAGCAGTAGACAGACTAACTTTGTAAATAGTTTGCACCTATTTAGGTGCTCCCTATTGGTTTTATGCAAAACCACTTCTACCTCAGACCTCAGAAGCAAAACCTGTCTGGAGTGGCTCTACTGGAGGTCCAACTTGGGATCTCCATGCCCTGCAGCCACCCCAGGGTCTACGTTGAGGGTTTGGGACAGGTCCCTCATGCTGCTGAACTGACATTTTCTACCGTATTTTTCTACTGATCTGTCTACATGCATAATGTCTCTTTGATGTTTTCTATATTTATACTATTTATATATACAGTAATATGCAATGTTAAAGTGTCCTAACCTCCCATAAAGGGAAGATTGTTTCATGTTTACAAAAACTTTCAAAATTTAAATGTCTGTACTTAATGCTTTACTCTATTGCAGCCCACGGATGTGCTGTGTTTCACCAGGGGGGAATGTGGCGCCCCTTAGGGTTCAGTCGCCACAGGGGTACTGCACCTCAGATTGAGGTGTGGTATCTCCTCTTCCAGGTAAGGATGGAGCATCTCTCAGGACCCCACTTCACCACTCAACACTACACCACTCCTGTCCTGTAGGGGGCCTAAATGCACCAGGGTGCTGCCCCGTCCCGGGATAGAGGAGATGGGGGGAACCAAAGATAGGGGGAACCATGTAGTGGGTGAGGGTGGAGGACACACTTTTAGGAAACACTTATTGATTCATATTTAATCTACGCCATCTTAAGTTCAAGGTCTTTGATTGTGGTCTTCTGCCAGGGTCCAGCAAGAGTCTGCAGCTGACTGAAGATACACGGTCCTCGTTCTCTGGCCTTGAGATGAGGAGCGGGTTAGAGTTAACCACTATCTCTACCCGGTCAAGGTCCTGACCTAAGAAGGCCTGGGAAGGGAGCAGAGGAGATAGACTCCACAGGCAAAAGGATCCCAGGGGGATATGGACAGAGCGGAGTCGCCACCTGTACTCTTTATTCTGGCCTAGCCAGAGGGATTCTTGCTGCAAGAGGGGTGACCAGCCCCCGATATCTGACTTTGTTATGTGGCACTCCAGGGGGTCTGGTTGCCACAGTGGTAGGAATACCATGTCTCAGAGCGAGCATGAGTTTTCCTGGTCAGGAGCACTATTGCATGCAACGCCTCCTGCCCCAGTCCAGGGAGGGGAGGAACCTGCCCTTTATAAACTGGATCTGGGGCGGGGTTAGGGAGTAGTTCCAGAGAGAGGGACAGAGGAGCAGCAAGGAACTCTGTAGGAGACAGGAGCTGAAGGCCAGGGACTGGAGCAAGCAGAGCTCGTCGTGGCCAAAGACGCAGAGAACCGGACACCGGAGTCCGGGGATGTGAGGATATCCACATCCAGCAGCAGAAACCACCTGGCAGTGGATTTCAGGTCCTCTGGCCATAGAAAGCCCGGAGGCTCAGTCACACGCAAAGGACCAGCACCGCCATCGAGGAGCGGAAGGTGCCAAAGGCCCCAAGTCACCAGCCATATGGGTGAGCACCACACGGTACACTCAGGGACGTGGGCTACTACATGACTACAGCAGGGTAGCCAGGAAGAGTGCAGTCAGACAGGAAGGCCTACACCTCCACATGTCCAGGGGGACTCTTGTTCGCTCACAGACTGACCAGGCCTCTAATGTTAGCCAGTACTCCCGGCAGGGCCTTCTTCATTACCAACAGTAAAGACCCTGAACTGCACTGCACAGACTCTGAGTCATTTCTGATGCGCCCATGCACCACAACCCTCACCATCTACACACGCTGCCCTGAGGCTATACTCCTCCCGTGGGGAGTTATACTACCCTCTGCTGCGCACCCAACATCAGCCTCAGCGGTGTGCCCCGCAGCGGCGGTTCTCAGTGACCGCAATCCGCGGGTGGCGTAGTCGGACATTTAAACATTAAAAACCAAATAAACAGATCCACCACTGGTTTGACCACCCTGAGCCACGGGACAGGGTCGCCGCCATGGAGACTACAACCCCTAGCATTACACAGAGACCCGGCTCTGGGTATTCCCCCACACACGGCCCAGGGGGCGCGTCAACTTTGGCGTAGTCGGCAGGATTTCGTGCCCGCAACCACCGGGTACTGCGTGCCTGAAGAAAGACTGTGATACTTACCGTGGTGAAGTTTCTTGCCATCCGCAGCCATTTTCCCGCCATCCGCAGCCGTTTTCCCGCCATCCGCAGCCGTTTTCCCGCCATTGGGCGCCATTTTTGGGACGCCGCGTGGGAAGAAGAGGGGCGTGGATGCCAAAAGCGCACGAGAGCTGAAGCCCCGCCTTACGTACTGACGCTGCGCAAGGTCCTGGAAGGAGCCCAGCGGATGCCGACGTCACCAGCGCGTGACGCAAGGTCCTCGACTCTGACGATCACCTGCGGAGCCGCGGCCTACGGAGAAGAAGCAACGGAAGGTAGGCCATGGTTAACTAGGGGGGAGGAAGACACCAGGAATGGAGGGAGCTCCCACCGCCAGCGCGGCTGCTGCCGCAGTGATGCCGTTCACGATGCCGTATATCCCCGGAGCGGCATGGTTACCCCAGTACTCAGGGGAGTCGCATACCCTCAGTGACTTTAAAGAAAGACTGAATAGCCTATTCAAAGTATACCCCCTGTCCGAGGAACAAAAAGTGAGTATACTGATAGGCCAGTTAATCGGAGCAGCCCAAAGAGAAGTAAAGTCCTGGTCAGCCAGGGAAAAGGGGACTGTAAAGGAAATACTGGCCCGTCTAAAGGACACTTTTGATACCCGCACCTCAGCAGAGATCAAGCTAAAATTTTATGGATGCAAACAGCGGGCACAAGACAGTATACGGGACTATGCTTTGAATTTGCAGGAGGCCCTGAGAGCCATTAAGCAGGCAGAGCCTGACAGCGTGCGGAATGAGGATAAGCTGTTGACTGAACAGTTCATTGAGGGTCTACAGTCCAGCGCCCACCGAACCCTGTTGCGTGTAATGGCCTTGCAGAACCCTGATTTGGACTTTGCACAGTTTAAAGACATGGCCATCCGAGTGCTCCGAGAACCGGCACCAGGTGGCGCTGTAACCCACGGGTGCCCTGCTATCACCTATCACCAGGAGGCGGCGCCCTTGTCTGCAGAGCCTGTGGGAGCTGATGCACAGGCTTTGGACAAAGCCCCGGCTGCAGACCTGCACCATCAGGTCCAAGAGCTGACCAAAAGCGTTGCCGCGCTAATCAGAACTGTGCAGTCTTTACAGGTGTCCGTCCCCTCCAGGAGAGATCCAGCTGGCTTCTAGTCCGGAGGACGTCCCTTGGTGCCGACAGAGGAGGATCCCATCATCCAGAGGAAGGCCCAGCGACCGCTACGACCAGGACGGACAACCATCTGCCGCCGCTGCACTAAACCAGGACATATGGCAAGGTACTGTCATTTAAACGGGCCCAACCTGGGGCAGAGGGCTGACCCCCAGGCATAAGACCATCAGGCCCATCGAGCTGGCGTGATAAGTATGTAGGGGGACGACCGGTCTTGCCTGTGGTGCTGGATAGCATTCCTATGAGTTCACTACTGGACACCGGGTCACAGGTAACCACCATCCCCTATGTGCTTTTTAAGCAGTACTGGAATGACTCAGATATTACCAGCTACCCAGATAACGATTTGAGCATCATCGCCAGCAATGGTCAGCCCGTACCGCAGGTGGGATTCAAGGAGGTGACCATCAAAATTGGTAAAGTTGAACTGCCAGCGCAAGGACTGATTATTGTGGACATTGACCGTCGTGAAAGCCACCCTAAGATAACCTTGGGTACTAATGTTATTGAAAATTGTCTTGCAGAGATAATTGTCATATTACAGCAGGTTGCAGTGAACGCCAGCTCCAGCCAGCAGCGTGTCCTACAAAAAGAGATCAGAGCCCTGATGAAAAGGCAACAGGTAGAACTGTCTGGTGGTGAGATTGGTAGTGTTAGGATGAGTGACCCGTTCCCTATCGCCATGCCCCCAAAAAGTGAGATGATGATCTGGTGCCGGACTGCAATCTCGTTAAGAGGAAGGGACTACCAAGCCATGATAGAACCCGTCTACTCAGACAGTAGGCCCACCATTTTGACAGCACGGGGTGGGGGGGGGGGGGCGATGTACGCCATAGGAGGGTACCCGTCCGCATCCTAAACATTGGGGAAAGAGAAGTATACTTGCCCCAGTATGCCACTCTAGCCAAATTGTTCACCGTTAACTAAAACTCTGTAAAGGCCGTGGAACCCTTGCCTCCATCTCAACCAGAGGAGGGTAACGGCTCCAAGAAACAAATGGAGGACTGGTGTCAGAAGCTGCATGTGGGCACCGACTCCACTCCCTCACACCAAAAACAGAGAGTCTACCGGGTGGTGCAGGAGTACGAAAGAGTCTTTAGCAAACACCCGCTAGACTTTGGGCAAGTAAAGGGGGGTAGAACACCACATCCCCACGGGAGACCATCCACCCATTAAGGAAAGATACCGACCTGTACCCCCTGCACACTATCAGAATGCCAAGGGAATGTTGCGAGAAATTAAGGAGGCTGGGGTAATCAGGGACAGCTGTAGCCCCTTGGCAGCTCCACTAGTTCTTGTGAAAAAGAAAGATGGCACCATGAGAATGTGTGTAGATTACAGAAAGGTTAACTGTATCACACACAAAGATGCGTACCCGTTACCTAGGATAGAGGAATCTTTAGCTGCATTAAAGTCTGCTAACTTCTTCTCCACTTTGGATCTTACTAGCGGGTACTGGCAGGTTCCTGTAGCAGAGGAAAACAAGGAAAAGACCACGTTCACCACCCCGATGGGTCTCAGCGAATTCAACTGTATGCCGTTCGGGCTCTGCAACGCACCAGGAACCTTCCAGCGGTTGATGGAGTGCTGCCTGGGGCACAGGAATTTCGAGACAGTCCTGCTATACCTGGACGATGTCATCGTGTATTCCAAAACATATGAGGACCATCTGAAACACCTGGCAGAGGTGTTTGACGCCCTGGCAGGCTACGGCCTAAAGGTGAAACCCTCCAAGTGTCATCTACTGAAACCAAAGGTACAGTACCTGGGACACATGGTGAGTGCTGACGGAGTAGCTCCAGACCCTGATAAGATCACAGTGATTAAGGACTGGCCAAGACCCTCCAGCATAAAGCAAGTGTGGCAGTTCATCGGGTTGGTAGGCTACTACCGAAGATTCATCCCCGGGTTCACCAAAATGGCAGCCCCTATGCAAGACCTCCTGTTAGGTCAGTCAAAGACCAAGAATCAGAAGCCGCCCTTCAGGTGGTACAAGCTGGAAGAAAAGTATTTCCGCCAGCTGATGATGGCCCTCACGGGGGATGAGATCCTGGCTTACCCTGATTACGGCCAGCCTTTCATCCTCCACACAGACGCCAGTAACGTGGGGCTGGGAGCCGTACTATCCCAGATCCAGCAGGGCAGAGAGTGGGTAATTGCTTACGCCAGCTGAAAACTACGGCCCACAGAGAGAAACCCTGAGAATTATAGCTCCTTCAAGCTAGAGTTCCTGGCAGTGATGTGGGCAGTGACGGAACGTTTCAAACATTACCTTGCCTCTGCCAAGTTCACTGTGTACACGGACAACAACCCATTGACACACCTGGACACTGCAAGACTTGGTGCCCTGGTGCAAAGATGCATGGCCCGGCTGTCCAACTATGAGTTTACCATCAAATACCGGGCGGGACGCACAAATGCCAATGCAGACGCCCTGTCCAGGATGCCGAACTTGCTGGACGGAGCGGAAGATCCAGAAGAACTGGAAGAGATTGAACTCCCTGCGTTCCACCGTCATGGGATTACCCAGTGTTCCCACTGTGTAAGGGACAAGCACTCTGCCATGTTCAATCCCTTACCCCACTACAGCTGGGCGGAGACTCCAGACAGTGACCCAGCTGTCCGCCTGGTAAAAGAGATGCTGACACAGGCTGATGCCCGCCTTGACCTAGACGCTCCGGAAGAGACCAAACAGCTGTGGAAGGAGAAGAGTAAACTGTTTCTCTACAAGGGGAAGCTGTGCCGGAGAATTGTCAACTCCCGGACACATGAGCTGACCTGGCAGGTAGTGGTCCCGAGACGAGATACAGCTATGGTCCTGGAGGCATACCACGACGGAGCAGGGCACTTTGGATGGAAGAAGTTGGAGTTCCTGTTGCTTGAATGGTTCTTCTGGGTAGGCATGAGAGGGGCCATTGAAAGATGGTGCAGAGATTGCGGCCCGTGCAATCTGAGAAGAAAGGACCGTGCCAGACAGAAGACTCCCCTGCAGCCCATCATCACCAAGCAGCCACTAGAACTGGTAGCCCTGGACTATGTGAAGCTGGCTCCAAGTAGGTCCGGGTATGTCTATGCCCTCACCACCGTAGACCACTACTCCCGGTTCCTGATGGTGGTCCCTGTCAAGGACTTAACAGCTCAGACAGCAGCTAGAACCTTCCAGCAGCACTTCTGCCGTCCACACGGGTATCCGGAGCAAGTGTTGACTGACCAAGGTACAGCCTTCGAAGCGGAGGTCTTCCAGGAGTTCTGCAACCTGCATGGCTGCAAGAAGATAAGGACAACGCCCTATCACCCCCAAACCAACGGATTGTGCAAGAAGATGAACCAGGTGGTGATAGACTTGCTGAAAACGTTGCCCCTGGAAGAACGCAGTCTGTGGCCTGAAAAACTGCCTGATCTGGTGGACTTGTATAACCACATCCCAGTAAATTCCACCAACTGCACCCCTGCTTACCTAATGAGAGCAAGACCTGGTAAGCTGCCTATTGACCTGGATATGGGAGTCCTGACACCCGAGGACACCTCGCCAGATACAGAACGGCAGCAGCAGTGCCGGAAAGTGCAGGAGAGTGTTGAGAGAAGTCTGTCTCAAGCAAGAGAAAGGCAAGAGAGGACTTACAACCAGCATGCTCCCGCTGTTCCCCTGGCACCAGGAGAGCAGGTCTTGAAGAGGAAGAGGCGGCTCCATAAGTTGGATGACCAGTGGGAGAAAGACCAGTACACAGTACTGCCCTCAAGTCATGAAAATCTGAAAGTATGCATTATCAGTAAGGATGGAGGAGAGACCACAGCCACTGTCTCCAGAGACCACCTGAA
Source organism: Phyllobates terribilis (assembly GCF_046119375.1). Lineage (NCBI taxonomy): Eukaryota > Metazoa > Chordata > Amphibia > Anura > Dendrobatidae > Phyllobates > Phyllobates terribilis. Next base: position 193,561,142 of record NW_027362764.1, read on the forward strand.
GAAGTGTCCCGAGCAGCTGCAAAGCACTGATGAAGACCAAGATAACCCTCAACTCGCAGAGGAAAGGGAAGAAATGGTCAGTACAGTACTCGGAGAATTTCCCCGGTCCTGGACACAAATTAACAACGCTATTGTGGTACCCATCCTTACCTTTCTCCAGCCAGCCCCTCAAGGGCCTACAGAAGAGCAAGTAGTGTTGGAAGAGCAACCGGCCCCAGAGGCAGAAGATTCCATACCAGCAGCCCAGGAGAATCAACGCTCTGCTAGTAGTGAGCCTGCTGTGCCCGTGGTAAGCCAATGAGTACGCAGAAAGCTGCCCAACCTACCCGTAACATCTCCAAACACCTGTAGTGCAGACACTAGCGAGCCCACTACACAAGGGGTGGAAACAGGGGACCGAGAAAGAACACCACCAGATAGTATGTTACGTAGGTCCACCAGGAGCACTAGAGGTCAGAAGCCCGCTCGCTGGAGAATCTAGAAAAAAAAAAGATATATACCTGTATATTGCAAATGTTGAAATGTTTTATGTTTGTTGCATGAATAATAATTATGTTTCTCAAGTTTCCCTACAGGGTTTATGGACTGACAGGTTATGGACAATGAATAACCGGAACGGTACCTTGTAAATAGTTGCACCTGTTAAGTGCCCCCTTTTGTGCCAGACCACAGAACAAAAACCCATGGAGGTGGCTGAGGACGTGGTCCAACGCCGGATTATCGATGCCTTGTAGCCACCCCAGGGCCTACGTGGAGGGTTTGGGATGAGTCCCTCAAAATACATCTTGGGTGACATGGACACCTGGTTACGGAAGCGCCGTCACCTATAAAGACTGAACTCCTTGTACATATGTTGATGTATTATTGCTTATACCCTGTTATGTATGTTTTCATAAAATGTGTTTAGTCCCGGAGTACTAAAGTTTACCAGGGGGGAATGTGGCACCCCAGGAGGTCTGGTTACCACAGTGGTAGGAATACCATGTCTGAGAGCGAGCATGGGTTTTCCTGGTCAGGAGCACTATTGCATGCAACGCCTCCTGCCCCAGTCCAGGGAGGGGAGGAACCTGCCCTTTCTAAACTGGATCTGGGGCGGGGTTAGGGAGTAGTTCCAGAGAGAGGGACAGAGGAGCAGCAAGGAGCTCTGTAGGAGTCAGGAGCTGAAGGCCAGGGACTGGAGCTAGCAGAGCTCGTCCTGGCCGAAGACGCAGAGAACCGGACACCAGAGTCCGAGGCTGTGAGGATATCCACATCCAGCAGTAGAAACCACCTGGCAGGGTATTTCAGGTCCTCTGGCCATAGAAAGCCCGGAGGCTCAGTCACACGCAAGGGACCGGCACCGCCATCGAGGAGCGGAAGGTACCAAAGGCCCCAAGTCACCAGCCATACGGGTGAGCACCACACAGTACACTCAGGGACGTGGGCTACTACACGACAACAGCAGGGTAGCCAGGAAGAGTGCAGTCAGACGGGAAGGCCTACACCTCCACCTGGCAAGGGGGACTCTTGTTCGCTCACAGACTGACCAGGCCTCTAATGTTAGCCAGTACTCCCGGCGGGGCCTTTTTCATTACCGACAGTAAAGACCCTGAACTGCACTGCACGGACTCTGAGTCATTTCTGCTGCGCCCATGCACCACAACCCTCACCATCTACACACGCTGCCCTGAGGCTATACTCCTCCCGTGGGGAGTTATACTACCCTCTGCTACGCACCCAACATCAGCCTCAGCGGTCTGCCCCGCAGCGGCGGTTCTCAGTGACCGTAGTCCACGGGTGGCGTAGTCGGACATTTAAACATTAAAAACCAAATAAACAGATCCGCCACTGGTTTGACCACCCTGAGCCACGAGACCGGGTCGCCGCCACGGAGGCTACAACCCCTAGCATTACACAGAGCCCCGGCTCCGGGTATTCCCCAACACACGGCCCAGGGGGCGCGTCAGTTACTTCACGTCTCAGTCGAAAAAGCCCGGAGGCTTAGTGGATCCCAGGGGGATACGGACGGAGCGGCCTACGCCACCTGTATCTCTTATACTGCGTTTATCCATTGGGACCCAGCCTTACACCACGTTCATACCACACACAGTCAGGGGAAGACTTAGTGGGAGAACTTACCAAGGAGAGGAACACACACCAGAGGGGTCTCGATAGGTGCTCCTGATCTACCTGGGAAGTGCTGAACCACCTTCCCGGTGGCCGCAGTACGCCGTTTGTAGCAGAGAGAAGCTTTGGGGCTGAAAGTTCATCTGAAAGTGAGTAAAGACCCGGATGACTTCACACACCGCCTCAGCCTGTTATTTCTTGTGCAGTACTGCACCCACCGTTTACTTCTCACACTGCCCTGAGGACTGCTCTGCCTGTGGGGAGCCGTCCCATCTCAGCTGCCCATAACACCAGCCTCAGTGGACTGTTGCAGCGCTGGTGTCCATCACCGTAGACCACAGGTAGCATAGTCGAAATACCACTCATCCTAAATGAAGCCCAATATTTTTATGTGACAGCCCTGGGCACGGAACGGGTCCAGGCCACGACTGCATCCCCCGCGACACCTACACTTACCCAACTCCGAGTAACCCCATTTCCACAGCTCAGGGAGGGCGTCACACATGGAAGAGGAGGTGTGATGGTGTGGGGGTGCTTTGCTGGTGACACTGTTGGGGATTTATTCAAAATTGAAGGCATACTGAACCAGCATGGCTACCACAGCATCTTGCAGCGGCATGCTATTCCATCCGGTTTGCGTTTAGTTGGACCATCATTTATTTTTCAACAGGACAATGACCCCAAACACACCTCCAGGCAGTGTAAGGGCTATTTGACCAAGTAGTAGAGTGATGGGGTGCTACGCCAGATGACCTGGCCTCCACAGTCACAAGACCTGAACCCAATCGAGATGGTTTGGGGTGAGCTGGACCGCAGAGTGAATGCAAAAGGGCCAACAAGTGCTAAGCATCTCTGGGAACTCCTTCAAGATTGTTGGAAGACCATTTCCGGTGACTACCTCTTGAAGCTCATCAAGAGAATGCCAAGAGTGTACAAAGCAGTCATCGAAGCAAAAGGTGGCTACTTTGAAGAACCTAGAATATAAGACATATTTTCAGTTGTTTCACACTTTTTTGTTAAGTATATAATTCCACATGTGTTAATTCATAGTTTTGATGCCTTCAGTGTGAATGTACAATTTTCATAGTCAAGAAAATACAGAAAAATCTTTAAATGAGAAGGTGTGTCCAAACTTTTGGTCTGTACTGTGTAGATAGATAGATAGATAGATAGATAGATAGATGGATAAATAGATTTATAGATAGATAATAGTTAGATATATGGATATATTGATAGATATTAGATATAAGGGTAGATACAGTATATAGATAGATAGATAATAGATATATGGATAGATAGATATATATGGATGGATATATGGATAGATAGATAGATAGATAGATAGATAGATAGATAGATAGATAGATAGATAGATAGATAGATAGATGGATTGTAGGGATTTGTACTCACTGAGCCGGGTTGGAGGTAGGCACAGGTTCACACAGTGATGCCGTCCACGGGTTCAAACAAACTGGTGGTTTATTTAGTGTCCATACACCAATGAAGAAACAAAAGTAACAGCCTTTTCCCGGCACAAAAAGGAATAACAGAACAAAGCTCAAAATAACAAGTCCATGCAGCACAGCTTCAGCCGTTTAAACAAAGTGCTTTTTCTCTGCCTCCTGCAGAGTCAGAGAAGCACATGCAAGGTCTGCTAACCTTGCCCAACACACACAGACTGACAGAGACAGGCGCAGCTGTCTTAAATCAGCCTTCCAAGACCTGGACTGGAGGTAAGTGAGCAGCTGCCCCCCCCCCCCCCAGCTCTTTCAGCTGCTCGTAAAACCCGGCCCTGTAATCCGAGCCCATTAAATTCCTCTCAGCACTATGTGTGCTGGAGCCTGCTTCTCCGGGTCCTACATCACTGAAGCTTGGCACTTTGGGCACACATACCTCCCGTCCACGACCTGACCGGCAGCCACCATACATACCCCCCTCTGCCTAAAGCCGGGGGGCTTGGCACCTTCTGTCACCATACAATAAACCCTTGACAAGGCATCAGCATTCCCATGTTGTTTCCCAGGCCTATGATCTACCCGGAAACTAAAGTCTTGTAGAGCCAGAAACCACCTAGTCACTCTAGCATTGTTCCCCTTCTTTTCTCGCATCCACCTCAGTGAGGCATGGTCTGACACTAACCTGAACCTTCTACCTAACAGGTAATACCTCAGAGTATCTAACGCCCACTTAATGGCCAAACATTCTTTTTCTACAATGGAGTAGTTCTTCTCACAAGTGGAGAGCTTCCGACTGAGGTATATTACAGGGTGTTCTTCTCCGTTAATCTCCTGGGACAAGACTGCTCCCAGCCCGACATCCGATGCATCTGTCTGGACCACAGACTCCTTGGAGAAGTTGGGCGCCACCAAGACTGGCTGTTTACAGAGGACCAGTTTCAATTCCTGGAAGGCCGCTTCTGCTTCCGGGGACCACTTTGCCATAGCTGACTTCGACCCTTTCAGAAGATCCGTCAGTGGGGCTGCTATCAGGGCAAAGTTAGGGACTAATCTTCGATAGTAGCCCACAATGCCTAGAAATGCCCTGACCTGCTTCTTCGAGAGGGGCTGTGGCAGGTTCAAGATCGCCTGAATCTTATTTATTTGTGGTTTTATTTCCCCTCTAACAACCACGTACCCTAGGTACTTGGCTTCCTCCATCCCCATGGCACATTTCTTCGGGTTGATAGTAAAGCCCGCCTTCCTTAGGGCATCAAGTATGGCTTGAGCTTTGTCCAGATGACTTTCCCAGTCCTGGCTGAATATGATGATGTCATCTAGGTAGGCCGCTGCATACTTTTTGTGGGGTGCTAAGATCCGGTCCATGGCTCTCTGGAAGGTGGCCGGAGCTCCTTGCAACCCGAACGGCATCCTGACGTATTGATAACATCCGTCTGGCATCGAGAAGGCTGTCTTCTCCTTGGCCTCTTTGGACAGGGGAATTTGCCAATATCCTTTGGTGAGGTCCAGAGCGGTGATGTACCGAGCGGGTCCTAGCCTTTCAATAAGCTCATCTACCCTAGGCATTGGGTAGGCGTTGAACTTCGAGACCTCGTTCAGCTTCCTATAGTCATTGCAAAACCGCCATTCCCCATCTGGTTTCGGCACTAAGACTATAGGACTGGACCATCCACTTTTGGACTCTTCAATGACTCCCAGGTTAAGTATCCGCCTCACTTCTTTTGAGATCACCTCTCTGCGGGCCTCGGGGATCCGGTATGGTTTTAGATTGACGCGAACATGAGTCTCTGTGATAACCTCATGCTCTATGACCTGAGTGAGTCCTGGCAACTCCGAAAACAGGTCTTTATTTCGCTGTAGCAACTCTTTGCACTGTTGCTTTTGGGCACGTGACAGTGACTCTGCCACCTTGACCTCTTTCACATTGGCCTCAGCCTCAGCCACTAAACAGGGAGGTTCCATGGGCTCTCTATCTTGCCATGGCTTAATCAAGTTAATATGGTAAATTTGGTAGGGCTTCCTCTTCCCCGGTTGGTGGATTTTATAGTTGACTTCCCCCACTTTCTCTACCATCTCATAGGGGCCCTGCCACTTGGCCATGAACTTGCTCTCCACTGTGGGCACTAGCACAAGCACTCGATCTCCTGGGTTGAACGATCTCACCCTGGCCAACCTATTATACACCCTGGACTGTTCCTCTTGTGCCTTGAGGAGGTGCTCCCTCACAATGGGCATCAAGTGGGCAATCCTCTCTTGCATCTGGGCAATGTGCTCCACCACGCTCCTATCAGTAGTGGTCTCATCTTCCCAGGACTCTTTCGCCACATCCAGGAGTCCTCGAGGGTGTCGTCCATAGAGTGGTTCAAACGGGGAGAAACCTGTGGAAGCTTGGGGAACTTCCCTGATGGCGAACAACAGATAGGGAAGCAGACAGTCCCAGTCTCGACCATCCTTTTCCACTGCTTTCCTCAACATTGCTTTCTAGGTTTTGTTAAACCTCTCGACCAGTCGGTCCGCCTGGGGATGGTACACGGAGGTTCTCAGTTGTGCAATCTGCAATGTCTTGCACAATTCCCTCATGACCTTTGACATTAATGGAGTTCCTCGGTCTGTTAGAATCTCCTTAGGCAACCCCGTTCTTGAAAACATGTGGACTAACTCCTGGGCTATACACCTGGCTATACACCTGCTTCTCCGGGTCCTACATCACCAAAGCTTGGCACTTCGGGGACACATACCTCCCTTCCACGACCTGTCCGGCAGCCACCTTACAGGATATATACATATATTGATAGATAATAGATATATCAATATATAAATATATTAATAGATATATGGATAGATAGATAGATAGATATAAGAATAGATGAATAGATTTATGGATAGATAGATAGATAGATAGATAGATAGATAGATAGATAGATAGATAGATAGATAGATAGATATATGAATATACAGGGTGGTCCAAAAGTAGGTGGACAGAAACTGTAATAAGGTTATGAAGGTTATGGAACAGTCACAGGAGATAAATATCTAGAAATTCTAATGAATCAAGTTGTTCCCCAGTTACAGCAACAGCCTAATTCAAATGACCTTTATTTCCAACAAGATGGGGTCCCTCCACATTATTCGAGAGTAGTCCGCGAGTATCTTGATGAAACATTTCCTAATAAATGGATGGGCCGAAGAGGCCCGCTTGATTGGCCGCCACGTTCACCAGACTTGACCCCAATGGATTTTTTCTTTTGGTGAGTACTCAAGGACAAAGTTTATAGTCGAAAACCAAAAAGTGTCAGTAATTTGAAAAATTACATAAGAGATGCATTTCAAGAAATTAATACCCAGAGAGACTTGTGCAAAAAAGTTTGTTCGAAGCGTAAGAGGCGACTTCAAAGCTGTGCAAATTGTAAAGGAAAACAGTTTGAGCACCTACGTTGATAAAATTTAAGGGCTTTTGTATTATTGTTCAGAATAAAATGTAATTGTCAATGTTATGCTTGTGTTAGTAAATATAATTTTAGATATCAATCAAAATAAATGTTATTATTTTCTGTCCACCTACTTTTGGACCACCCTGTATATGTATATAGATGATAGATAGATAGATAGATAGATAGATAGATAGATAGATGGATAAATAGATTTAAAGACAGATAATGGTTAGCTATATGGATATACTGTACTGTGTGTTGGGGTTGTATTAGGATTGGGGCTAGGATTGGGGTTTTTTCAAAAGTAAATAAAAAAAAAATGATGACAATATGGCGACCAGTGTTGAGCGCAAGTGCTTGCTACTTGAGTTTGCATCGGGATCTCGGGTATGCACTGAGTATCGCGGGTGCTCGAGTGACATGCTCTAGTCGCCGCCCCATATGCTTCGCCTGCCATGCACGAGCGATCCCCGCATGTTTTTTTTTGGGTGTCTAACAACCATGAAACATGCAGGGCGGGGACTCGAGCATGTCATTCAAGTACCCGCGATACTTGGTGCATACCCGAGTACCCAATGGAAACTAAAGTAGTGAGCACTTGCGCTCAACACTAATGACAACTTATTCAATATGTTGACCTAATGTTATCAAATTCTGTCGTACCTTTGGGTTCAAAATGTACACTACACCCCTTGATAAAATTCATGAGGGGTCTAGTTTCCAAAATGGGGTCACTTGTGGGGGGTTTCCACTATTTCGGCACATCAGTAATGCGACGTGGCGTCCCCTCTTGATTCCAGGCAATTTTGTGTTCAACAAGTCAGGAGGTCAGAGGGCCTTAACTAAACCGTTTTTTCCATTTATAGCAACTGGGTCTCCTGTACACTATTGGCCTAAGCAGTGAATGGAAGGATTTCCAAAAATTATGAGGAACTGCAATGCCCCTTGAAACAGTTGTGGATTACAGCATACTAAAAACCTTCTGCCCATTATTGGGGAGCGAGTCTCCCTTAGTGTTAGCCTATGCATTGAAAAGCAAAAGCTGACTAAAATTAGGAGGAAATGCAATGCCCGTTGGAAGAGTCTTGGAGGTTAGAGGTAATTAAAAACAACATTTCAATGCCCCTTTGGAAGAGCTGTGGAGTTCAGAGTGGTTTAACAAGACGGTTTTAATGCCCCTTGGAAGAGAGGTGGAGGTCACAGTAGCTTAACAAGACGGTTTTAATGCCCCTTGGAAAAGACATGGAGTTCAGAGTGGTTTAACAAAATGGTTTTAATGCCCCTTGGAAGAGACGTGGAGGTCCCAGTGGAATAAAAAGGCAATATCAATGCCCCTTGGAAGAGTGGTGGAGGTCCCAGTGGAATAAAAAGACAATATCAATGACCCTTGGAAGAGACGTGGAGGTCACAGTAGCTTAACAAGACGATTTTAATGCCCCTTGGAAGAGACGTGGAGTTCAGAGTGGTTTAACAAGACTGTTTTAATGCCCCTTGGAAGAGATGTGGAGGTCCCAGTGGAATAAAAAGACAATATCAATGCCCCTTGGAAGAATGGTGGAGTTACAGTGGAATAAAAAGACAATATCAATGCCCCTTGGAAGAGCGGTGGAGGCCGCAGTGGAATAAAAAGATAATATCAATGCCCTTTGGAAGAGTGGTGGAGGTCGCAGTGGAATAAAAAGACAATATCAATACCCCTTGGAAGAGTGGTGGAGGTCCCAGTGGAATAAAAAGACAATATCAATGACCCTTGGAAGAGACGTGGAGGTCACAGTAGCTTAACAAGACGATTTTAATGCCCCTTGGAAGAAACGTGGAGTTCAGAGTGGTTTAACAAGATGGTTTTAATGCCCCTTGGAAGAGACGTGGAGGTCACAGTAGCTTAACAAGACGGTTTTAATGCCCCTTGGAAGAGACGTGCAGTTCAGAGTGGTTTAACAAGATGGTTTTAATGCCCCTTGGAAGAGGCGTGGAGGTCCCAGTGGAATAAAAAGACAATATCAATGCCCCTTGGAAGAGTGGTGGAGGTCCCAGTGGAATAAAAAGACAATATCAATGCCCCTGGTAAGAAACATGGAGGTCCCAGTGGAATAAAAAGACAATTTCAATGCCCCTTGGAAGAGTGGTGGAGGTCCCAGTTGAATAAAAAGACAATATCAATGACCCTTGGAAGAGACGTGGAGGTCACAGTAGCTTAACAAGACGATTTTAATGCCCCTTGGAGGAGACGTGGAGTTCAGAGTGGTTTAACAAGACTGTTTTAATGCCCCTTGGATGAGATGTGGAGGTCCCAGTGGAATAAAAAGACAATATCACTGCCCCTTGGAAGAATGGTGGCGGTCCCAGTGGAATAAAAAGACAATATCAATGCCCCTTGGAAGAGTGGTGGAGGTTACAGTGGAATAAAAAGACAATATCAATGCCCCTTGGAAGAGTGGTGGAGGTCCCAGTGGAATAAAAAGATAATATCAATGCCCTTTGGAAGAGTGGTGGAGGTCGCAGTGGAATAAAAAGACAATATCAATGCCTCTTGGAAGAGTGGTGGAGGTCGCAGTGGAATAAAAAGACAATATCAATGACCCTTGGAAGAGACGTGGAGGTCATAGTAGCTTAACAAGACGATTTTAATGCCCCTTGGTAGAGACGTGCAGTTCAGAGTGGTTTAACAAGATGGTTTTAATGCCCCTTGGAAGAGACGTGGAGGTCCCAGTGGAATACAAAGACAATATCAATGCCCCTTGGAAGAGTGGTGGAGGTCCCAGTGGAATGAAAAGACAGTATCAATGCCCCTTGTAAGAAACGTGGAGATCCCAGTGGAATAAAAAGACAATTTCAATGCCCCTTGGAAGAGTGGTGGAGGTCGCAGTGGAATAAAAAGACAATATCAATGACCCTTGGAAAAGACGTGGAAGTCACAGTAGCTTAACAAGATGGTTTTTATGCCCCTTGGAAGAGACATGGAGTTCAGAGTGGTTTAACAAGATGGTTTTAATGCCCCTTGGAAGAGATGTGGAGGTCCCAGTGGAATAAAAAGACAATATCAATGCCCCTTGGAAGAGTGGTGGAGGGCCAAGTGGAATAAAAAGACAATATCAATGCCCCTTGGAAGAGTGGTGGAGGTCCCAGTGGAATAAAAAGACATATCAATTATTCTTGGAAGAGACGTGGAGGTCACAGTAGCTTAACAAGACGATTTTAATGCCCCTTGGAAGAGACGTGGAGTTCAGAGTGGTTTAACAAGACGGTTTTAATGCCCCTTGGAAGAGATGTGGAGGTCACAGTAGCTTAACAAGACGATTTTAATGCCACTTGGAAGAGACGTGGAGTTCAGAGTGGTTTAACAAGATGGTTTTAATGCCCCTTGGAAGAGACGTGGAGGTCTCAGTAGCTTAACAAGACGATTTTAATGCCACTTGGAAGAGACGTGGAGTTTAGAGTGGTTTATCAAGATGGTTTTAATTCCCCTTGGAAGAGACGTGGAGGTCCCAGTGGAATAAAAAGACAATATCAGTGACCCTTGGAAGAGACGTGGAGGTCACAGTAGCTTAACATGACGATTTTAATGCCCCTTGGAAGAGACGTGGAGTTCAGAGTGGTTTAACAAGACGGTTTTAATGCCCCTTGGAAGAGACGTGGAGGTCACAGTAGCTTAACAGTACGGTTTTAATGCCCCTTGGAAGAGACGTGGAGTTAAGAGTGGTTTAACAAGACGGTTTTAATGCCCCTTGGAAGAGAAGTGTAATTGAGAGTGGTTTAACAAGACGGTTTTAATTCCCCTTGGAAGAGACGTGGAGGTCACAGTAGCGAATCAAGACGGTTTTAATGCCCCTTGGAAGAGACGTGGAGTTCAGAGTGGTTTAGCAAGACGGTTTTAATGCCCCTTGGAAGAGACGTGGAGGTCACAGTAGCTTAACAAGATGGTTTTAATGCCCCTTGGAAGAGACGTGGAGTTCAGAGTAGTTTAACAAGATGGTTTTAATGCCCCTTGGAAGAGACGTGGAGGTCACAGTAGCTTAACAAGACGGTTTTAATGCCCCTTGGAAGAGATGTGGAGTTCAGAGTGGTTTAACAAGATGGTTTTAATGCCCCTTGGAAGAGATGTGGAGTTCAGAGAGGTTTAACAAGATGGTTTTAATGCCCCTTGGAAGAGTCGTGGAGTTCAGAGTGGTTTAACAAGACGGTTTTAATGCCGCTTGGAAGAGACGTGAAGGTGACAGTAGCTTTCCAAGACGATTTTAATGCCCCTTGGAAGAGACATGGAGTTCAGAGTGGTTTAACAAGATGGTTTTAATGCCCCTTGGAAGAGACGTTGAGGTCACAGTGGAATAAAAAGACAATATCAATGCCCCTTGGAAGAGACGTGGAGGTCCCAGTAGCTTAACATGACGATTTTAATGCCCCTTATAAGAGCCATGCAGTACAGCATTTGAAAAACATTATTCCCATTATTGGGGAGTGGGTCTCCCATAGTCTTTGCCTATGCCTTCCAAGCAAAAGCTGCCAAAAATTAGGATGGAGGAACTTGCATTGCCCCTTACAAGAGCCATGCAGTACAGCATAATAAAAACATTATTCCCATTATTGGAGAGTGGGTCTCCCATAGTCTTTGCCTATGCCTTAAAAGCAAAAGCTGCCAAAAATTAGGACGGAGGAACTTGCAATGCTGGCAACACGGACCACGGTCACCCTGATGGTATGGTGTTGATGGAGGCTGAGGATAAGGAGAAGAGCAAAAAACAGCTCAAATGAGGAAGCGTATACCCATGTGTGGGTGTGAAGCGGTGCATGGGAATACACCTCCCAAAATATCACAGTGGATTTGACTATATGTTACTCTGCAGTCATTTGGTGGTGATGAGAAGTCTGGCCCAATCCAGCCCTTGTTCATTTTGATAAGGGTTAGCTTGTCAGCATTTTCAGTTGACAGGCGAGTGCTCTTATCAGTTATAATTCCCCCAGCGGCACTAAAAACACGCTCCGATAACACTCCAGCGGCAGGGCAGGCCAGGACCTCCAAGGCATACAGAGCGAGTTCATTCCAAGTGTCCAGCTTGGATACCCAATAATTAAAAGGCACAGAGGAATCACGGAGGACGCTGGTACGGTCGGCAAGGTACTCCCTTACCATCTTTTGTAACTTTCCACTCCTTGTGAGAGTACCCCACGCCTCAGTGCCTCTAAGCTGGGCGAGTCTCAGAAAACTGTCCCAGAACGTTGACAGTGATCCCCTGCCTATGCTGGATTGGAGTTGCGTCTCTCTCACCTGTACGCCTTGGTTGGGCAACGAACTGTGACCTCTGTCGCTAGCATGTTCAGATGGGAATTTTTTTAACATTTCTGCAGCAAGGGCCTTCTGGTACTGCCCATTTTTGTAGACCTCTCTACCTCAGGAATAAGAAAGTGAAAGTTCTATTTGTAACGGGGGTCTAAAAGTGTCACCAACCAGTAATGACTGTCACCCAACATTTTGACAAAGCGAGGGTCACGGTTAAGGCAGCGTAACAAAGTCAGCCATGCGTGCCAGACTGGTAACGGGCAAGACTTCCGTGTCCTCACCAAGATGATGACTGACCATGCTCTCCTCCTCCTCCTCCTCCCCCCTGTCCTCAGGACACCCAAGCTGAACCGACGGTATGACAGTTGTACAGGTACTACCGTCTACAGCGCATGATACCAGCTCCTGTTCTTCCTCCTCCTCCTCTCCCTCATTGTCCCCAAATGCACGTTGGGATGAGATGAGGCTGGGCTGTGTGTAATCGCCCGCCACGGCTTCTTGATCCATCTCATCATACTCTGGCTGCAATGCCTCCTCTTTAATTCTCTGCAGAGAGCATTGCAAAAGACAGACAAGTGGGATGCTGACGCTAATGATGGCGTCATCGCCACTCACCATCTTGGTGGACTCCTCAAAGTTTGTCAGGATGGTACATATGTCAGACATCCAGGTTCACTCCTGAGGTCTTATGTGTGGAGTCTGATCTGAATATCGACGGCTTTGTTGCAGCTGGTACTCCACAACTGCTCTCTTCTGCTCACAAATCCTTTTCAACATGTGGAGGGTAGAGTTCCAACGTGTGGGGACATCACACACCAGTCAGTGTGCCGGAAGCTGCAAACGCTGCTGCAAAATAGCAAGGGCGGCGGAAGCTGTAGCCAACTTCTGAAATTAAGCTGACAGGCGGTGTACTTTGAAGAGCAGATCTGGCAACTCGGGGTATGATTTAAGTAACCACTGAACCACATGAGCAAGGCATGGCACATGTGTGATCTCACCTCGCCTCAGAGCCACCACCAGGTTACATCCATTGTGACACACGACCATGGCTGGATGTAGGTTCAACGGTCTCAGCCACAGATCTGCCTGCTCATTCACAGCTGTCCACAACTCACAAGCAGTGTGAGGTTTATCACCTAAGCTTTTGAGTTTCTGCACAGCCTCTTGCCGCTTGGCTGAGGCAGTACTGCAGTGCTTCCAGCTTGTAACTGATGTGTTGATATTTGAGATGGAGGCTGAACATGGAGGAGGATGATGATGCGCAGGAGCTGTACACTGTGGGGGCAACTCTGACTGACATTAGGCCCGCAACCCTCAGTGTGGGGAGGATGTGTTCCGTCCCAAGGTCCGACTGGGTCCCGGCTTCCACTATGTTTACCCAGTGTGCCGTCAGGGAGATGTACCGTCCCTGGCCACAAGCACTTGTCCACGTGCCCGTTGTCAGGTGGACTCTCCCAGTAACTGCGTTGTTGAGGGCACGGCAGATGTTTTGGGACACGTGCTTGTGTAGTGCGGGGATGGCACACCGGGCAAAATAGTGTCGGCTGGGGATCGAGTGCTGAGGGACGGCCACCGTCATAAGGTTGGGGAAGTATTCCATCTCCACCAGCCTAAAAGGCAGCATTTCCAATGCAAGCAGTCGTGAAATGTGCGAATTTAGGACTGTGTCCTGTGGAGCGTTGGCTGCGAGTTTGCGCTTTCGTTCAAAGGTCTGAGATATGGACAATTGAACGCTGCTGTAGGACGTGGACGTGGACGTTGATGCTGTTTCTTGAGAAACTGCCATAACAAGTGAAGACTGAGAGGAGGGGGCATCTTTGCATGCAGAATGGACAGGAGATTGCCTTGCACGCACAACAGGGGGTTCTCTTACACGCACAACAGCGGAAGGAGCAGTGGTGAAACCCGCTGACACTGGTCGTGCACCCTGGGATTCGCCCCACAAAGTCGGGTGCTTTGCTGACATGTGCCTGATCATGCTGGTGGTGGTCAGGCTGGTAGTTTTGTCACCCATGCGGATGCTGGCCTGGCAGGTGGTACAAATGGCCTTTTTAGTTTATCGGCAGAGTCTTTAAAAAAATTCCAGACTCTGGAAGACCTATCGGTTGGCAACGTCCCTCATGTTGGTGTTACGCGGAACGGTTGCCCACCTTCTGTCTGCGGCCACCACACTGCTTCTTCCTGCCTGTTGGGGTACTCTGCCTCCCTCCCTCCCTCTGTGTGCTGCTGGCCTCGCTCTGCGCGTCCTCCTGCCACGCTGGGTCAGTTACTAGATCATCCATCACCTCCTCTTCCACTTCCGCACCACAGTCCTCCTCCTCACTTCGTGGCAATTGTGTCTCGTCATCGTCCACCTCTTGTGACAAATTGCCAGCGTCGCCTTCATGTGGCCGTGGCTGTTCAAATATTTGGCCATCGCTACATGGGATCTCTTCTTCCACCACTTCAAGTGGCGAAGGCGAGGGGCCCAAATATGGAAATGGACCAGTGAACAGCTCTTCAGAGTGTCCAACTGTGGGATCAGTTTCTGTCTGACGACACTCGGCATGGTAGGAGGAAGGAGCATCAGGGTGAGGAGGAGTATGCAGTCGAGACTCACGGCTACTAACACTTGACCGTGTGGAATACAGACCGGAGGTGGTGGTGCCCAGGTGACTGTAAGTATTATCTGCTATCCAATTAATAACCTGTTCACACTGATCAGTTCACAATAGTGGTGTTGTTGTGTGCTTCCCTAGTAATTTGGTCAAGAACTGGGAGCGAGAAGATGTGGCTATTGGTTGTGGCACATTATCACCTTGGCCACAGCCCCATCCTCTGCACGCACCATCACCAGAACGTCCAGTTCCTCGTCCCTTGCCACGCGCCTTGCCCATTGTAAATGAAGTAAAATAGCTTCCACTCGCACTATCAATGGCAAAAGGGTAATAAAAAGGAGATTAGAACCGTGGAAGAGGAAAACCACAGTTCTAGTTCTCTGGTTTACACCAGAATCTTTTAAACAGATATATTTGTGTCTGAACAGTCAGCGAGACACTCAAACTGTTTTTTTTATGTAAAAAAGGCTAAAAGGTGGATTACACCCAGATTTTAACTGTGGAAGAGGAAAACCACAGTTCTAGTTCTCTGGCCTACCCCAGAATCTTTTAAACAGATATATTTTTGTCTGAACAGTCAGCGAGACACTGAAGCTGTTTTTTTTTATGTAGAAAAGGCAAAAAGGTGGATTACACCCAGATTTGAACCGTGGAAGAGGAAAACCACAGTTCTAGTTCTCTGGCATATGCCAGACTTTTTAAACAGATATATTTGTGTCTGAACAGTCAGCGAGACACTCTAACTGTTTTTTTTATGGAAAAAAGGCAAAAAAGTGGATAATACAGAGATTTGAACCGTGGAACTGCAAAACCACAGTGCTAGTTATCTGGCCGAAACCAGACTCTTTTAAACAGATATATTTGTGTCTCAACACTCACAGACATACTCAATTTTTTTTTTAGGGGGGGAATACCAAAAGGTTAATAAGCCTGGTATTTGTACAGTCTGACTGAGGAAATAAAAAAAAAAGAGGATTTAGATGAAAAAAAAAGGATTTTTCCTGGCCCCTAAGACCTGGGGCTAAGTCTAGCAATTTGAGCAGCAGCACACAGGAGTGTAATGCAGTGTTTTGTTGCTCCTATACAGCCTGCCTGCCTGATATCTGGGATGGATATTAGTCCTAAGAAGGACTGTTTGTTTGATTTTGCAGGCTTTAGAGACCCTACACTACCTATTTCGCAGTATAAATCTCTCCCTAGCTCAGCAGCACTCTCCCTACACTGTGTGATCCGGAGCGACTGTGTCCAAGATGGCGGCGCCCAGTTTTAAATACTCGAGGTGACGCTGTGCGGCCAGCCAATCACTGTAATGCCCACAAAAAACATGGCTGCGGCATTACAGTGACTGACTGGCAATCCCTGCATGTTCATTGGCACTGTAAAGAGCGCCAAACATGCAGGGCAGAGACCCGAGCTCCCGCCCGAGTAACCCGGAAATGCTCAGTGCTCGCCATACATCCCGAGTAGTGAAATGCTCGGGCGAGTACCGATCAGTGTCGAGCATGCTCGCTCAACACTAGTTAGCACTGAAGCCTTGCAGCGCTGGGATCCTGGGTTCAAATCCCAGCAAGGACAACATCTGCAAGGACTTTGTATGTTCTCCCCGTGTTTGTGTGTGTTTCCTCCTCAGTAAAAATAGTGTGTCCGGGAACCTTCCCACACACTTTTATTAGCAAGGACTGCTTCTCGGCAGGATTAAACGGTCCCACCAGAGAATCCTCTGGTGTGCCTTGGCTTCTACCTCAGGAGAGTTCATAATAGCTCTAACTTTGCCAATGCTATGGGGCTCTTGAGCGGGTGAGAAAGGTTATCCCTCAAAATCAAATCCTCTGGTGGGCACAATGTTTTTCAATCTGAAACAGCTCCTCAGTGGGAGTTGTATTTCACCACAGCCATATTCTTTAGCTCGGTGAAAGGACTGGCATAGAGGGAAACCGTATCTACCCCAGCTGTCATTTCTCTGTCACCATGTTCCGCCCATTGTCACACATGACCATGCCTGGCTGTATGTTCAGCGGTGAGAGCCACAGATCAGGCTGCAGTGTTACAGCTTTCAACAACTCTGCAGCGCTGGACGGTTTGTCAATTAAGCATTAAGCATGTTATCTTCAGCACAGACTCTTGCCGCTTGGCTAAGGCAGTGCTGCAGTGCTGTCAGCTTGTGATTGATGTAGTCATTTCGGAGATGGAGGAGGAGGCGCATGAGCTGAACAATGTGATTACATTGAGGTTAAATTGGTGATGCTGTTTTTTATACTATAGAAAGATCCCATTGTTTTGTTTTTTTTACGTTATTTTTTAAGACAAATGCATTCACCGGGAAATGTCATTTTAACATTTTACAATCTTATCTGGCAATTTGGTGTGTGGCACATCATCAGATACATCCTGTCTTATTTATGATGGAGGAACTCTGAAAGTCATAAAGCTTATTTTTATAGGGCCATCAGACGGCCCTTACTATTCTTAAAAGGCAAGCAGTGGGCCCTGGCTATTGTTAGAGAGCCATCAGCCGGCTATGCTTTGTTGTTCTTAATATTAACAAGTGGGTCTCCTATACTGTTATTGCGTATTCAGTGACTGCAAGGGCTGCCAAAAATTTGGACGCAACCCAATACCCCTTTGAAGAGACATAGAGGAGGGTCTCAGTAAAAAAAAAATTCCCATTATAAAGGAGCGGGTCTCCTATAGTGGAAATGCCCATGCTGTGACTGCAAGGGCTGACAACATTTGGGAAAAACCCTACTAAGAATTTAAAAACACATAGAGCAGGGCCACAGTAACGACAAATTCCCATTAGAAAGGAGAGAGTCTGCTATACAGTGATAGGGTATGTAGTGAGTCCAACGGCTGACCAATTTTAGGAAAAACCCCACTAAGAATTTAAAGACACATAGAGCAGGGCCACAGTAACAAGGTACGACATGTTCCCATTAGAAAGGAGAGAGTTTGCTATACAGTTATAGGGTATGCAGTGAGTCCAACGGCTGGCGAATTTTAGGAAAAACCCCACTAAGAATTTAAAGACACATAGAGCAGGGCCAAAGTACAAGGTACGACAAATTCCCATTAGAAAGGAGAGAGTCTGCTATACAGTTATAGGGTATGCAGTGAGTCAAAGGGCTGACCCATTTTACGAAAAACCCCACTAATAATTTAAAGACACACGGAGCAGGGCCACAGTAACCAGGTACGACATGTTCCCAATAGAAAGGAGAGAGTCAGCTATACAGTTATAGGGTATGCAGTAAGTCCAACGGCAGACCAATTTTAGGAAAAACCCCACTAAGAATTTAAAGAGACATAGAGCCAGGCCATAGTAACGACAAATTCCCATTAGAAAGGAGAATGTTGTAGTGTTGGCCTATGCAGTGAATGCAAGGGCTTCCAAAAATTTGGAGGCACTTCAATGACCCTTGGAAGAGACGTGGAGGAGGGCCTCTTAAAAAAATGTTCCCATTAGAATGGAGCGGGCCTCCTATACTTGAAATTCCCTTGCACTAAGTGTATGAGCTGACAAACATTTTCCCCTGGGGGGTATACATGAACATACTGTATAAAAAATTTTTTTTACAGGCATCATAAACACCCTTTAAAAAAATTATGTGGTTGTTGCATCACAGACCACGATCACCCTGGTCATATGGTGGTGGAGGATGAGGAGAAGGAGGAGGACAAAAGCAAATAGCCAAAATCAGGAAGCGTATACCCATGTGTGGGTGTGAAAAGGTACATGAGAATACACCTCCCAAGAAAAGACACTGGATTTGAGTTTATGTTATGCTATCATTCGGTGCTGTTGAGAAGTCTGGCCCAATCCAGCTCTTGTTCATTTTTATAAGAGTCAGCCTGTCAGCATTTTCAGTTGACAGGCGGATGCGCTAATCAGTTATAATTCCACCTGCAGCACTAAAAACCCGCTCTGATAAAACTCTGGCGGTAGGGCAGGCCAGGACCTCCAAGGCATAGAGAGCCAGTTCATTCCACGTATCCAGCTTGGATACCCAATAATTCTAAAGCACAGAGGAATCACGGAGGACGTTGGTACGGTCGGCAAGGTACTCCCTCAGCATCTTCCCAAACTTTGCACCTACTGTGAGAGTACCCCGCGCCTCAGGGTCTGTGCGATGGGGGGGTCTGAGAAAACTCTCCCAGAACTTTGACAGTGTTCCCTTGCCTCTGCTGGATTGAAGTTGTGTCTCTCTCGCCTGTACTCCTTGGTTGTCCAACGAAGTGTGCCCTCTGCCGCCAGCGTTTTCAAATGGGAATTTTTTTAATAGTTCTGCAACAAGGGCCTTCTGGTACAGCCCCATTTTTGTAGACCTGTCCGCCTCAGGAATAACAGATATAAAGTTCTCCTTTTAGCTTGGGTCTAGAATTGTCACCAACCAGTAATGACTGTCACCCAAAATTTTGAGAACGCGAGGGTCAAGGGATAGGCAGCGTAACATAAACTCAGCCATGCGTGCCAGACTACTAAAAGGCAAGACTTACGTGTCCTCACCAAGAGGATGACTGACCTGCTCTCCTCCTCCTCCTCCTCTCTGTCCTCTGGCCATCCACGCTGAACAGACGGTATGACAGCTGTGCAGGTAGTACCGTCTATAGTGAATGAAACTAGCTCCTTTCCTTCCTCCTCCTCCTCCTCTTCCTCATTGTCACACAATCCACGTTGGGATGAGATGAGGCTTGGCTGTGTGTAATCACTCTGTATGGTTCCTTGCTCCATCTTATCGTGCTCTGCCTGCAATGCATCCTCTTTGATTGTGAGCAGAGAGCGTTTTAGTAGACAGAGAAGTGGGATGGTGACGCTAATTATGGCATCATCGCCGCTCACCATCTTGGTGGAGTCCTCAAAGTTTTGGAGGATGGTACATA
The DNA here is from genome assembly GCF_046119375.1 of Phyllobates terribilis. Classification (NCBI taxonomy): domain Eukaryota; kingdom Metazoa; phylum Chordata; class Amphibia; order Anura; family Dendrobatidae; genus Phyllobates; species Phyllobates terribilis. The sequence continues at coordinate 193,580,886 of NW_027362764.1, forward strand.
CGTCTGACATCCATGTCCACTCCTGAGGTCTTATGTGTGGAGTCTGAACTGAATACAGACGGCCTTGGTGATGCTGGTACTCAACAACTGCCCTCTTCTGCTCACAAATCCTTCCCAACATCTGCATTGTAGAGTTCCAATGCGTGGGGACATCACACACCAGTCTGTGAGCCGGAAGCTGAAAACGCTGCTGAAACACTGCAAGGGTGGCGGAAGCTGTAGCTGACTTTCTAAAATGGGCACACAGGCGGCGTACTTTAACAAGCAGATCCGGCAGCTCCGGGTAGGATTTGAGAAACCGCTGAACCACGAGGTTAAGCACTTGGGCCAGGCATGGTACGTGTGTGAGCTCGCCTCGCATCAGAGCCGCCACCAGGTTCCGGCCATTGTCACACACGACCCTGCCTGGCTGTAGGTTCAGTGGTGTGAGCAACAGATCTGCCTGCTCTTTCAGAGCTGTCCACAACTCTTCAGCATTGTGCGTTTTTTCACCTAAGCATATTAGCTTCAGCACAGCCTGTTGCCGCTTGGCCGAGGCAGTTCTGCAGTGCTTCCAGCTTGTGACTGATGTGGTCATTTTAGAGATGGAGGCTGACGAGGAGGAGGAGGCTGAGGAGGATGAGGTGCAGGAGCTGTAGATCATGGGGGCAACCCTGATTGACCTAGGGCCCGCAATCCTTGGCGTCGGGATGACGTGTTCCGTCCCAAGGTCCGACTGGGTCCCGGCTTCCACTATGTTAACCCAGTGTGCCGTCAGCGAGATGTACCGTCCCTGCCCACAAGCACTTGTCCATGTGTCCGTGGTTAGGTGGACTTTCCCGGTAACTGCGTTGTTGAGAGCACGGCTAATGTTTTGGGACACGTTGTTAGAACTCTCCTGTTAGGTTTTTTCTAGTTTTGCCTATTTAATCCGGCTCCGCCCTCCTGGCCTTGCTGGACTTCATTGTATTTTCTACTCTTGAGCTAGCTTGGTACTCTGTTACCTTTCTCTGTTAGTTTTGCTAGGTCTTCTGACCTCTATGTTCTATGTTGTTTGTTTGTCTTTAACTGCTACAATTTCTACTAGGAGGTGTCCAACTTTATCCCAGTCCCTAGTTCTTGTAGGGATCCCTCCCTTGCATCTATAGGTCTTCGTACAGACTAGCCGAGGACTTTAGCGGGTCTGATCGCAGGATCAGGTTCCCCGTTACATTGTAGGGATCCAGTTTAGTTCTATTGTAGGGACAGATCTCCTGTCTTTCCTTAGTGCTTGTAGCAGATCATAACACACGTGCTTGTGTAATGCGGGGACAGCACAAGGGAAGAAATAGTGGCGGCTGGGAAACGAGTACCGAGGGACGGCCGCCGCCATCAGGTTGCGGAATGCTTCCGTCTCCACGAGCCTAAAAGGCAACATTTCGAGTAAAAGCAGTCGTGAAATGTGAGAATTTAGTAGTGTGGCCTGTGGGGCATTGGCTGCGTATTTGCGCTTGCGTTCCAAGGACTGGGGTATGGACAACTGAACATTGCTCTGGGACAAGGACATGGACGTGCTTCCTGATGCTGCTACTTGAGAGTGTGAAACGACAGGTGCAGGGCAGGAGGCGTCTGCTCATGCACCATGGACAGGGGATTGGCTTGCATGCACAACAGCGGAAGAAGCAATGGTGCCACCCGCAGACACTGTTCCTGGACCGTGGGGTTCGGCCCACAAAGTCGGGTGCTTTGCTGCCATGTGCCTGATCATGCTGGTGTTGGTCAGGCTTGTCGTTTTGCTATCCCTGCTGATGCTGGCCTGGCAGGTGGTGCAAATGGCCTTTTTGGGGTTATCGGCAGAGTCTTTAAAAAACAACTCGGGAAGACCTAACAGTTGCACTGGCTACTTCCTTTGTGTTGGTGTAACGGGGAACAGTTGCCTGCCTTCTGTCTGCGGCCACCACACTGCTTCTTCCTGCCTGTTGGGGTGCTCTGCCTCCCTCCCCCTGTGTGCTGCTGTCCTCGCTCTGCATGTCCTCCTGCCAGGTTGGGTCAGTTACTATATCATCCACCACCTCATCTTGGAGAAAACAGAGTTTTAAATAACTGACCTGTAGATAGGTAGTTTGAACAGCAAACTGCGGTGAATTGCTTCACAGACACACTAAAGGAAATTTTTAATGGAGGCCAGAAATGGCAGTATTTTCTGACAACGTATAAGTGATCCATTTGATGGAGAAAACAAAGTTTTAAATACCTGGTCTGTAGGTAAGTAGTTTGAACAGCAAACTGCGGTGAATTGCTTCACTGACACACTAAAGGAAATTTTTAATGGAGGCCAGAAATGGCAGTATTTTCTGACAACGCATATGTGATCCGTTTGACGAAGAAAGCACAGTTTTAAATAGCTGGATTTCTAGCGCTCTAATATGGAAAGGACCTGGCTGTATTCTGCAGTGCCAACAAGCAAATGGCGCAGAAAAAATGCTGTCCTCCGGATAGCTTTTTAAGCAAATAATGAGGATTAAGATCCAAACAAAAGTATTCCTGGCACCTGAGACCAGGGCCTTTGTATAGAAATATCTAACAGCAGCAGAAGGCAGAATTGGAATGGAGCCTCTTGTGCTATATGCACTGCAGTCTGCTATATACACAGCCTGCCTATACACCCTGCCTGCCTGATATCTCTGCAGATGGATTAGTCCTCAGAAGGACTGTTTGTTAAGATGTATATGTGTAATGTACGGTTTTTCTCCCTACACTACCTAATACACAAGCAAATCTGTCCCTGACGCAGCAGCACCTCTCCCTACACAAGCAAATGGCGCAGAAAAACGGTGTTCTCTGGATTGCTTTTTAAGCAAATAATGAGGATTAAGATCCAAAGAAAAGTATTCCTGGCCCCTGAGACCTGGGCATTTGTATAGAAATATCTAACAGCAGCAGAAGGCAGAATTGGAATGGAGCTTCTTGTGCCATATGCACTGCAGTCTGCTATATACACTGCCTGCCTATACACCCTGCCTGCCTGATATCTCTGCAGATGGATTAGTCCTCAAAGGGACTGTTTGTTAAGATGGATATGTGTAATGTACAGTTTTTCTCCCTACACTACCTAATACACAATCAAATCTCTCCTTAACGCAGCAGCAGCCTTCCCTACACTGTCTGATCCGGAGTGACTGTGATGAGCATGGCGGCGCCAGGTCTGATATAGACCTGATGATGCTGTGTGGCCAGCCAATCACTGTAATTCCCACAACCAACATTGCTACAGCATTACAGTGCATGGCAGGCAATCCCTGCATGTTCATTGGCTCTGTAAAGAGCGCCAAACATGCAGGGCGGGGACCTGAGTTCCTGCTCGAGCAACCCGGAAATACTCGGCGAGGGAGGCAGAGCACCCCAACAGGCAGGAAGAAGCAGTGTGGTGGCCGCAGACAGAAGGCAGGCAACCGTTCCCCGTAACACCAACAAGAAGGAAGTTGCCAATACAACTGTTAGGTCTTCCCGAGTCTGGTTGTTTTTTAAAGACTCTGCAGATATCCCCAAAAAGGCCATTTGCACCACCTGCCAGGCCAGCATCAGCAGGGGTGGTAAAACGACCAGCCTGACCACCACCACCTGACCTCTATGTTCTATGTTGTGTGTTTGTCTTTTACTGCTACAATTTCTGCTAGGAGGTGTCCAACTTTATCCCAGTCCCTAATTCTTGTAGGGATCCCTCCCTTGCATCTATAGGTCTTCGTACAGACTAGCCGAGGACTTTAGCGGGTCTGATCGCAGGATCAGGTTCCCCGTTACATCGTAGGGATCCAGTTTAATTCTATTGTAGGGACAGATCTCCTGTCTTTCCTTAGTGCTTGTAGCAGATCATAACACACGTGGTTGTGTAATACGGGGACAGCACAAGGGAAGAAATAGTGGCGGCTGGAAAACGAGTACCGAGGGACGGCCGCCGCCATCAGGTTGCGGAATGCTTCCGTCTCCACGAGCCTAAAAGGCAACATTTCGAGTACAAGCAGTCGTGGAATGTGAGAATTTAGTAGTGTGGCCTGTGGGGCATTGGCTGCGTATTTGCGCTTGCGTTCCAAGGACTGGGGTATGGACAACTGAACATTGCTCTGGGACAAGGACATGGACGTGCTTCCTGATGCTGCTACTTGAGAGTGTGAAACGACAGGTGCAGGGCAGGAGGCGTCTGCTCATGCACCATGGACAGGGGATTGGCTTGCATGCAGAACAGCGGAAGAAGAAATGGTGCCACCCGCAGACACTGTTCCTGGACCGTGGGGTTCGGCCCACAAAGTCGGGTGCTTTGCTGCCATGTGCCTGATCATGCTGGTGTTGGTCAGGCTTGTCGTTTTGCTATCCCTGCTGATGCTGGCCTGGCAGGTGGTGCAAATGGCCTTTTTGGGGTTATCGGCAGAGTCTTTAAAAAACAACTCGGGAAGACCTAACAGTTGTACTGGCTACTTCCTTCGTGTTGGTGTAACGGGGAACAGTTGCCTGCCTTCTGTCTGCGGCCACCACACTGCTTCTTCCTGCCTGTTGGGGTGCTCGGCCTCCCTCCCCCTGTGTGCTGCTGTCCTCGCTCTGCATGTCCTCCTGCCAGGTTGGGTCAGTTACTATATCATCCACCACCTCATCTTCCACTTACTCCTCCTGACTTTCTGGCAATTGTGTCTCATCATCGTCTACCTCTTGTGACACTTTCCCACCGTCGCCTTCATGTGACCGTGGCTGCTTAAATATTTGGGCATCGCTACACGTGATCTCCTCTTGCCCCGCTTCAAGTGGACCGGGCGAGAGGCCCGAATCTATAAATGGAAAAGTGAACAGCTCTTCAGAGTGTCCAAGTGTGGGATCAATTGTCTCTGGGAACTCGGCATGGTGGGAGGAAGGAGGATCAGGGTGAGGAATATGCGGTCCAGACTCACGGCTACTGAGACTTGACCGTGTGGAAGACAGGGTGGTGGTGGTGGTGGATAAGTGACTGGAAGCATTATCCGCTATCCAACCAACAACCCTTTGACACTGCTCTTGGTTCAATAGTGGTGTGCTGCGGTCCCCTAGAAATTGGGACAGGAAGGTCAGATGAGAAGATGTGGGTGTTTGTTGTGGCACAATTTGGGCTTGCCCACGGCCTTGTCCTCGGCCTCTGCATGCACCATTACCATCACGTCCAGTTTCCTATCCCTTGCCACGTGCCTTGCCCATTTTAAATGGAGGACAGTATCTTCCACGCTCACTACAAATGACTGAGTTTGGAGCGAACTTACATGTGATCCGTGTGATGGAGGAAACAGAGTTTTAAATACCTGGCCTGTAGGTAACTATTTTGAACAGCAAACTGCGGTGAATTGCTTCACTGACACACTGAAAGATATTTTTAATGGAGGCCAGAAATGTCAGTATTTTCTGACAACGTATATGTGATCCGTGTGATGGAGAAAACAGAGTTTTAAATACCTGACCTGTAGATAGGTAGTTTGCACAGCAAACTGCGGTGAATTGCTTCACAGACACACTAAAGGAAATTTTTAATGGAGGCCAGAAATGGCAGTATTTTCTGACAACGTATATGTGATCCATTTGATGGTGAAAACAAAGTTTTAAATACCTGGTCTGTAGGTAAGTAGTTTGAACAGCAAATTGCGGTGAATTATTTCACTGACACACTAAAGGACATTTTTAATGGAGGCCAGAAATGGCAGTATTTTCTGACAACGCATATGTGATCCGTTTGACGAAGAAAGCACAGTTTTAAATAGCTGGATTTCTAGCGCTCTAATATGGAAAGGACCTGGCTGTATTCTGCAGTGCCAACAAGCAAATGGTGCAGAAATAATGTTGTCCTCCGGATAGCTTTTTAAGCAAATAATGAGGATCGAGATCCAAACAAAAGAATTCCTGGCACCTGAGACCAGGGCCTTTGTATAGAAATATCTAACAGCAGCAGAAGGCAGAATTGGAATGGAGCCTCTTGTGCTATATGCACTGCAGTCTGCTATATACACAGCCTGCCTATACACCCTGCCTGCCTGATATCTCTGCAGATGGATTAGTCCTCAGAAGGACTGTTTGTTAAGATGTATATGTGTAATGTACGGTTTTTCTCCCTACACTACCTAATACACAAGCAAATCTGTCCCTGACGCAGCAGCACCTCTCCCTACACAAGCAAATGGAGCAGAAAAACGGTGTTCTCTGGATTGCTTTTTAAGCAAATAATGAGGATTAAGATCCAAAGAAAAGTATTCCTGGCCCCTGAGACCTGGGCATTTGTATAGAAATATCTAACAGCAGCAGAAGGCAGAATTGGAATGGAGCTTCTTGTGCCATATGCACTGCAGTCTGCTATATACACTGCCTGCCTATACACTCTGCCTGCCTGATATCTCTGCAGATGGATTAGTCCTCAAAGGGACTGTTTGTTAAGATGGATATGTGTAATGTACAGTTTTTCTCCCTACACTACCTAATACACAATCAAATCTCTCCTTAACGCAGCAGCAGCTCTCCCTACACTGTCTGATCCGGAGTGACTGTGACGAGCATGGCGGCGCCAGGTTCGATATAGACCTGATGACGCTGTGTGGCCAGCCAATCACTGTAATTCCCACAACCAACATAGCTACAGCATTACAGTGCATGGCAGGCAATCCCTGCATGTTCATTGGCTCTGTAAAGAGCGCCAAACATGCAGGGCGGGGACCTGAGTTCCTGCCCGAGCAACCCGGAAATACTCGGCGAGGGAGGCAGAGCACCCCAACAGGCAGGAAGAAGCAGTGTGGTGGCCGCAGACAGAAGGCAGGCAACCGTTCCCCGTAACACCAACAAAAAGGAAGTTGCCAATACAACTGTTAGGTCTTCCCGAGTCTGGTTGTTTTTTAAAGACTCTGCAGATAACCCCAAAAAGGCCATTTGCACCACCTGCCAGGCCAGCATCAGCAGGGGTGGCAAAACGACCAGCCTGACCACCACCAGCATGATCAGGCACAAGGCAGCAAAGCAACCGACATTGTGGGCCAAACCCCAGAGTCCAGGAACAGTGTCTGCGGGTGGCACCATTGCTTCTCCCGCTGTTGTGCATGCAAGCCAATCCCCTGTCCATAGTGCATGCGCAGATGCCTCCTGCCCTGCACCTGTCATTGCACACTCTCAAGTAGCAGCATCAGGAAGCACATCCATGTCCTTGTCCCAGTGCAGCGTTCAGTTGTCCATACCCCAGTCCTTGGAACGCAAGCGCAAATATGCAGCCAACGCCCCACAGGCCACACTACTGAATTCTCACATTTCACGACTGCTTGCGCACGAAATGTTGCCTTTTAGGCTCGTGGAGATGGAAGCATTCCGCAACCTGATGGCGACGGCCGTCCCTCGGTACTCGGTCCCCAGCCGCCACTATTTCTCCTGGTGTGCCGTCCCCGCATTACACAAGCACGTGTCCCAAAACATTAGCCGTGCTGTCAACAACGCAGTTACCAGTAAAGTCCACCTAACCACAGAAACGCGGACAAGTGCTTGTGGGCAGGGACGGTACATCTCGCTGACGGCACACTGGGTTAACATAGCGGAAGCCGGGACCCAGTCGGACCTTGGGATGGAACACATCCTCCCGACGCCAAGGATTGCTGGCCCAAGGTCAATCTGGCTTGCTCCCACCGTCTACAGCTCCTGCTCCTCATCCTCCTCAGCCTCTTCCACTTCAGCCTCCATCTCCGAAATGACCACATCAGTCACAAGCTGGAAGCACTGCAGCACTGCCTCGGCCAAGCGGCAACAGGCTGTGCTGAAGCTAATATGCTTAGGTGAAAAAACGCACAATGCTGAAGAGTTGTGGACAGCTCTGAAAGAGCAGGCAGATCTGTTGCTCACACTGCTGAACCTACAGCCTGGCATGGTCGTGTGGGACAATAGCCGGAACCTGGTGGCAGCTCTGAGGTGAGGCGAGCTCACACACGTACCATGCCTCGCCCAAGTGCTTAAACTCATGGTTCAGCAGTTTCTCAAAACCTACCAGAGCTGCCGGATCTGCTTATTAAAGTACGCCACCTGTGTGCCCATTTTAGAAAGTCAGCTACAGCTTCTACCACCTTTGCAGTGTTTCAGCAGCGTTTACAGCTTCCGGCTCACAGACTGGTGTGCGATGTCCCCACGCATTGGAACTCTACACTCCAGATGTTGGGAAGGATTTGTGAGCAGAAGAGGGCAGTTATTGAGTACCAGCATCAACAAGGCCGTCGGTATTCAGTTCAGACTCCACACATAAGACCTCAGGAGTGGATTTGGATGTCAGACATATGTACCATCCTCCAAAACTTTGAGGACTCCACCAAGATGGTGAGCGGCGATGACGCCATAATTAGCATCACCATCCAGCTTCTCTGTCTTCTGAAACACTCTCTGCTCACAATCAAAGAGGATGCAGTGCAGGCGGAGCACGATGAGATGAAGCAAGGAACCATACAGGGTGATTACACACAGCCAAGCCTCATCTCATCCCAATGTGGATTGGGTGACAATGAGGAAGAGGAGGAGGAGGAAGAACAGGAGCTAGTTTCATGCACTATAGACGGTACTACCTGCACAGCTGTCATACCGTCTATTCAGCGTGAATGGCTAGAGGACAGAGAGGAGAAGGAGGAGGAGGAGAGCATGGTCAGTCATCCTCTTGGTTAGGACACGGAAGTCTTGCCTGTTAGTAGTCTGGCACACATGGCTGAGTTTATGTTACGCTGCCTTTCCCATGACCCTCGAGTTCTCAAAATTTTGGGTGACAGTCATTACTGGTTGGTGACACTTCTAGACCCACGCTACAAGGAGAACTTTATATCTCTTATTCCTGAGGCGGCCAGGACTACAGAAATGGGGCTGTACCAGAAGGCCCTTGTTGCGGTACTATTAAAACAATTCCCATCTGAAAATGCTGGTGGAAGAGGGCACACTTCGCTGGACAACCAAGGAGAACAGGCGAGAGAGACACAACTTCAATCCAGCAGAGGCAGGGGAACACTGTCAAAGTTATGGGAGAGTTTTCTCAGACCCTCCCATCGCACAGGCCCTGAGGCGCGGGGTACTCTCACAAGGAGTGCAAAGTTTGGGAAGATGCTGAGGGAGTACCTTGTCGACCGTACCAACGTCCTCCGTGATTCCTCTGTGCCTTAACATTATTGGGTATCTAAGCTGGATAGGTGGAATGAACTGGCTCTCTATGCCTTGGAGGTCCTGGCCTGCCCTGCCGCCAGCGTTTTATCAGAGCAGGTTTTAAGTGCCGCTGGTGGAATAATAACTGATAAGCACATCCGCCTGTCAACTGAAAAGCTGGCAGGCTGACTCTTATAAAAATGAACTAGGGCTGGATTGGGCCAGACTTCTCAACACCACCAAAAGATAGCAGCGTAACATAAACTCAAATCCAGTGTCTTTTCTTGGGAGGTGTATTCTCATGCACCTTTTCACACCCACACATTGGTATATCTTTCCTGATTTTGGCTCCTTGCTCTGGTTCTCCTCTTTCTCCTCATCCTCCACCACCATATGACCAGGGTGACCGTGGTCTGTGATGCAACACCCACATAATTTTTTTAAAGGGTGTTTATGATGCCCGTAAAAATAATTTTTTATACAGTATGTTCATGTATACCCCCCAGGGGTAAATGTTTGTCAGCCCATACACTTAGTGCATGGGCATTACAAGTATAGGAGGCCCGCTCCGTTCTAATGAGAACAATATTTTATGAGGCCCTCCTCCACGTCTCTTCCAAGGGTCATTAAAGTGCCTCCAAATTTTTGGCAACCCTTGCATTCACTGCATAGGCCAACACTATGGGAGACTCTCTCCTTTCTAATGGGAATTTGTCGTTACTGTGGCCCTGCTCTTTATGTCTTTAATTTCTTAGTGGCATTTTTCCTAAATTTGGTCAGCCGTTGGACTCACTGCATACCCTATAACTGAATAGTAGACTCTCTCCTTTCTAATGGGAACATGTCGTACCTTGTTACTGTGGCCCTGCTCTATGTGTCTTTAAATTCTAAGTGGGGTTTTTCCTAAAATTCGTCAGCCGTTGGACTCACTGCATACCCTATAACTGAATAGCAGACTATCTCCTTTCTAATGGGAATTTGTCGCTACTGTGGCCCTGCTCTATGTGTCTTTAATTTCTTAGTGGGGTTTTTCCTAAATTTGGTCAGTCGTTGGACTCACTGCATACCCTATAACTGTAGAGCAGACTCTCTCCTTTCTAATGGGAACATGTCGTACCTTGTTACTAGTGTTGAGCCACCCCCGTAGTGTTCGAGTTCGGTTCGGTTCGTCGAACACCCGTATGTTCACCGAACTGTTCGTCGAACTGTTCCTCGAACACCGTCGAACACCATTAAAACCAATGGCAGGCAAACAAAAACACATAGAAACACATAGAAAACACCTTCAAAGGTGTCCAAAAGCTGACAAACTGCTCAGAAGACACAACTAACACATGGAAAAGTGACAAGTACATATATTTATGCGAAAAGAAAAGAGGTGGAGGAGTAAAAGGAGGGGGAGACACAGATATAGGCATGTCATGCCCTTCTAAAACCAAAAAAGTATGAAGTCGACACGGCCAGTCCGTTCCTGCCCATGCGACCTCCGTGTCGCCGGGTTTGTGCCAGAGCAGCGGTGGACCCTGGTGGCCAGCCCCCCTCTCCCAATACTGGTGCCTGTCCGCTGGTGGTTCAAGCGAGCCCCCCAGCGGTGGAGGCAGGTGTAATCTTTTTAATTTAAATTGTCTTTCTAATTTGAATGATTACACTTTACATCCTTTTACAAGGATCTATTGGAGGGCAAGTCTCATGCCAGCAACCGCGTAATTCCAGCTCCAGTAGCGTTCACTAAAGTTGCTGCAGTTAAAAAGCTTTTATAAGGATCGAGCTTGGCGGTCCACCACAAGGCATTCTACCGCCAGTCCCAGCCCCTGTGCCTTGGGGTGCCTCCCCGATGCTCTTCACTGAGTGTCCAGGGGGCCCGAACCATTTCCTTTGAAAAAATTAAGTGTCCAAACTACAGGTGGTGTAGCTTGCTTAACAGCCGGGATAATCCGCTGACTAGCAGACACTGCTACTAGGCACAAAGTATTTCCTGGGCTAGATGCAGTTAAAAATTTGTAATTAGATACTCTCGTTGGATGCTGAAAAAGCATTCCATAGAGTCTCCTGGCATGCCATATATTATTCTCTTAAAAAGCTTGGGGTAGGGGTCTAGGGGACCCTTTTATAGATAAAATCACGGCCCTGTATCGCAATACGTCACCTAGGCTGAAGATAAATGGAACGTTTTCATCACCTTTCATAATCACCAATGGGACAAGGCAGGGATGTCCTCTGGCCCCTCTCTTATACATCCTAGTGACGGAGCACCTGCTCTCATCAATTCGCCATAACCCCAATATTAGGTGGATTGAGGTGGGAGGCACCGAGCACAAGTGCTCTGCATTTGCTGATGATGTCCTAGTATATATCACTCAATCACATATATCCATCCCTGCTGTTATGGCTGAAAAAGATCACTTTGTTACATGGTCAAATTTTAAAATCAATGCAGCAAAGTCTGAGGCCCTCGATGTCTCCCTCCCCAAATCCATACAGGATTCCATCCAGCCCAACTTTCCCTTTGCCTGGCCCTCACAGGGTATCAAATACTTAGGAATTCGTATTCATAGAGACCTCTCCCATCTATGTTATCTTAATTTTGGGCCCTTTATTGAACAACTCCATACAGACCACGGTTGGCAAGTTAGAACTGTAAGATTCACTACGTGAACCACTGGTGTTTTGTGGAAAAGCACATATACACTGTGTTCCAAATTATTATGCAAAAAGTGTTTAGGAGTGATAAGGGAAGAATTTTTTTGTTTGTCAGTTAAACTCATTGATGGTGATGTGTGTCAGGGCTCTTTATATCACTGTAAGCAATTGCAGACACCTGTGCTAATTAGTTTGGCAGGTGTGTCCAATGAAAGGCAAGACTACTTAAGAAGGCTGTCCCACATTATTAAGCAGCCTACATTTTCTGCCAAAATGGGAAAGAAAAAGGATGTGTCGGCTGCTGAGAAGCAACAAATTGTGGAGTGTTTAGGTCAAGGCATGACTACAATCAACATTGCCAAGACACTTCATCCTGATCATCGCACAATCAAGAAGTATGTAGCTGATTCACAGTACACACGTGTGCGTGCTGATAAGGGAAAATTGAGGACTCTTTCCTACAGGCAATTACGTCAGGTTAAAAGAGCAGTGGCAAAAAAGCCTTGTCATAGCAGCAGACAAGTTTTTGAAGCTGCTGGTGCCTCCAACGTCCCCCGAACAACAAGATGCAGGGTCCTTCAGAGGTTTGCAGCTGTGCGAAAGCCATCCTGTCGACCTCCTCTATCCACTGTACACAAGCAGAAACGGCTCCAGTGGGCCAAACAATACATGAAGACTGACTTCAAAATTGTTTTGTTCACCGATGAGTGCCGTGCAACGCTCGATGGTCCAGATGGATGGAGTGGAGGATGGCTGGTTGATGAAAACCCCATGCAAACACGGCTACGGCGCCAGCAAGGAGGAGGTGGACTAATGTTTTGGGCTGGAATCATGGGGAGAGAGATTGTCGGCCCCTTTAGGATCCCTGAAGGGGTAAAGATGAACTCCATAATGTATGTGGAGTTTCTCAAACAGCACTTCCTGCCATGGTTCAAGAAGAAGAACCGTGTATTCCGCAGCAAGATCATTTTCATACTGCACATAACACATCTGCATCTCTGGCTGATATGGGCATAAAAGGGGACAAACTTATGGTGTGACCCCCATGCTCCCCTGACCTCAACCCCATTGAGAACCTCTGGAGCATCATCAAAAGGAGTGTCTATGATGGCGGGAGGAAGTTCACATCTAAGCAACAGCTCTGGGAGGGTATTCTGTCCTCATGCAAAACAATTGAAGCAGAAACCATCCAAAACCTGACAAATTCAATGGACGAGAGAGTTCAGAAGCTCCTTTCGAACAAGGGGTCCTATGTGCAAATGTAACATCACTTAGAATAAAGTTTTGAGTTGAAAACTGTTTGATTTCATTTTCTAATAACCTGCTAATGCTTGTAATTTCAAAAATGACCATTTTTTTGTTCTTTATTAAAATGAAAAGGTTGATCGAAGAGTGTGGGGGATCTGAGAGTGTGGCAACCCAGTAGTCAGGATTATTTCGAATTCTGACAATCTGAGGGTCATGTTGCAGGTAGTGCAGCAAGAAGGCACTCATGTGTCTTGCGCATCTAGGAGCCCCAAAATTATTTTCCGGGCTAGATGCAGCTAAAAATTATTATTAATTTGAAAGCTGGTGGAGCTTAGTATAGATGGCCTAATAGAATCAGTACTGCAAACTGCTACAAGGCCCAAATTATTTTCCAGCCAAGATACAGATAAACATGATTAGTAATTTTACATCTGGTGGAGTTTAGTATAGATGGCCTAATAGAATCAGTACTGAACACTGCTACAAGGCCCAAATTATTTTCCAGCCAAGATACAGATAAACATGATTATTAATTTTAAATCTGGTGGAGTTTAGTATAGATGACCTAATAGAATCAGTACTGCACACTGCTACAAGGCTCAAATTATTTTCCAGCCAAAATACAGATAAACATGATTAGTAATTTGAAAGCTTAAAATGGTTGGTGAGGTGATTTTAACAAATCATCAAGCTTTTACTCTCCCCAGGATGACACAGGGGTAGAAAAGTCATTTCGGATCCATGATTTGTTCATCTTTATGATCGTGAGTCTGTCTACATTATCAGTGGAGAGCCACGCTGCACACCACCAGCAGCGCTGAACACACGTTCAGACAGAACGCTGGCTGCGGGGCATGACAAGATCTCCAAGGCGTAAGTGGCGAGCTCCGGCCATTTATCCAGATTGGAAGCCCAAAAAGAGCAAGGGTCCTGTGACACAGTCATGGTCTCAATGTTTACATGGAGATACTCCTGTACCATCGTCTCTAGGCGTTGACTATGTGTTAGACTTCTTGTCTCCTGTGGCCTTGCAAAGGGTGGGCTAAAAAAGTGGTGAAATGATTCTGCAAAATTGATGTTACCAGCAGATACTGTGTTTCTGTTACGTTTTGAGTGCAGAACACTCGACGGTCCCATGGTTGGCAAGTTGGAACTGTGAGATTCACTACGTGCACCACTAGTGTTTTGGGGAAAAGCACATGTTAGATTCTGCAACAGTCTCTGCTGATACTCCTGCATGCGTGCATCTCTTTCCATGGCAGGAATAATTTCTGCAAATTTACTTTTGTACCGGGGATCTAACAGTGTGGAAACCCAGTAGTCAGGATTATTTCTAATTCTCACAATTCGAGGGTCATGTTGCAGGTAGTGCAGCAAGAAGGCACTCATGTGTGTTGCGCATCCAGGAGCACCAAGTCCCTGTTGTGTTGGTGGCGAGGTAACAATCATGCTTCCTTCCTCTGCCCTCTCCCACCAACCTCGCACAACAGAAATGTGATCAAGGTCTCCCACATCTGATGAGTCTTCCATCAGTTCGTCCTCCACGTCTTCCTGGGCTCCTGCACCTTCCTCGCTAGTTTGGCTGCTGCCATGCGCCCTGGTAAAACCATCTCCCCCACCCTCAAATGCCTGCCGCCTTGGTGCTGCCAACCGTCTGGACCTTTAAAATGTTAGCCCTTCCGCATACAACTCCTCCTCCTCTACTTCCTCCACCTCCTCTTGTGCCACCACCTGACTCCGAATTCTGTTTAACATGTGCTCCAGCATGTAAATCACCGGAATAGTCATGCTGATAATGGCATCGTCAGCACTAAACATCTTCGTCGCCATTTCAAAACTGTGCAGAAGGGTGCATAGGTCCCTGATCTGAGACCACTCCTCCAGCGTGATTTGGCCCACCTCTGGATCTCGTTGGCCCAGGCAATACGTCAGAACGTATTGCAGCAGGGCTCGTCGGTGCTGCCACAGTCGCTGCAAAATGTGCAGAGTTGAATTCCACCGGGTAGGCACATCGCATTTTAGCCGGTGAAGTGGCAGGCCCAACGACTTCTGTAGAGATGTAAGTCGCTGAGCTGCGGGATGCGAACGGCGGAAGTGAGCACACAGCGACCGTGCCCTCTGCAGAAGGCCATCTAGTCCGGGATAGTGGGCTAAAAATTGCTGGACAACCAGGTTCAACACGTGAGCCATACAAGGCATGGGTGTGACATTGCCCCGGCGAAGGGCCGCACCCAGGTTTGCAGCATTGTCGCACACGGCCTTCCCTGGTTTCAGGTCCAGTGGAGACAACCATTCAAGAAACTGGTTCTCCAGAGCTGACCACAACTCCTCAGCTGTGTGACTCACATTTCCCAGACATTTCAAAGTAAAAACCGCCTGATGACGTTGAACCCTGCTACCAGCATAGTAAGGAGGTGTGCAGGATCCCTTCTGCACAGTTAGAAAGCTTGTGGCATGACCAGACAGGCTTTGGGTGCAGGTGGAGTACTGAGAGGAGGTTGAGGAGGCAGAAGCAGTGGAGGAATTTTGAGATAAAGAGGATTGACGCACAACTCGTGGGGACGGCAAGACTTGGACAGCAGCCCCTTGTCCTGCTGTCACCATAGTTACCCAGTGCCCAGTCAGCGACATGTAATGCCCCTGTCCATGCCTACTCGTCCAAGTGTCTGTGGTGAAATGCACCCTGTCACACACAGAGTTTCTCAAAGAAGCGGTGATGTTGTGTGCGACATGCTGGTGGAGCGCAGGCACACCTTTCTTTGAGAAGTAGTGCCGACTGGGCATCTGGTACTGGGGCACTGCGACGGACATAAGGTCTCCAAAATCCTCTGTGTCCACCAGGCGGAAAGGCAGCACTTCTGTAGCCAAGAGCTTGCAGATGGTGAAATTCAACCTCTTAGCTTTCTCATGGCTAGGAGGAAATGGTCTTTTACATGTCCACATCTGAGGGACCGAAGGCTGGCTGTTGTGCTTAGACGGGGTTGAGAAGGGTGTCCCCGGCAAACTGCCAGTCTGTGAGGAAGATGCAGGTGGACATGTTAGGTTGCCTTGATCCAAAGGTTGCGCTATCGAAGTTGGACAGCGCTGAACACAAGCTGGTGTTTCCACCTCCAAAGAAAATGATGACCTGCCAATCACGCTGGCTGTTGCGGGTAAAGAGGTGGCAGGTCTGCATCCCAAAACAGGTGTGACTGCTGTCCCCCCAGTCACAGAGGATGAAGAGGCCGCGGATGCACAAGATGTGGCAGACGGTGGTTGGCCCGGCCGGCTAGGCTGCATTGTAGCACAGTGAGCTTCCCAGTGCAACTTATGCTTCATATCTATGTGCCGGTTCATGCATGAAGTACTCAAACTATGTATTTTTTGGCCTCTACTTAGCTTTTGCTGACAAATGTTACAGATAACACGAGTTAGGTCATCCTTATCGATCTGAAAAATGCCCAGGCTATGCAAGGCTTAGCACCCATGCGACCTGAAGAGTAGTGTTGAGCCACCCCCGTAGTGTTCAAGTTCGGTTCGTCGAACACCCGTGTGTTCGCCGAACTGTTCGTCGAACTGTTCGTCGAACACCTTCGAACACCGTTAAAACCAATGGCAGGCAAACAAAAACACATAGAAACACATAGAAAACATCTTCAAAGGTGTCCAAAAGCTGACAAACTGCTCAGAAGACACAACTAACACATGGAAAAGTGACAAGTACATATAGTCATGCGAAAAGAAAAGAGGTGGAGGAGTAAAAGGAGGGGGAGACACAGATATAGGCATGTCATGCCCTTCTAAAATCCAAAAAGTGAGAAGCCGACACGTTCAGTCCGCTCCTGCCCGTGCCACCTCCGTGTCGCCGGGTTTGTGCCAGAGCCGCGGTGAACCCTGACGGCCAGCCCCCCTCTCCCAATACTGGTGCCTGCCCGCTGGTGGGTCGAGCGGGCCCCCCTGTGATGGAGGCAGCTCTAAGCTTTTTAATTTAAATTGTCTCTCTAATTTGAATGAATACACTTTAAATCCATTTACAAGGATCTATTGGAGGACAAGTCTCATGCCAGCAGCCGCGTAATTCCAGCTCCAGTAGCGTCCACTAAAGCTGCTGCAGTTAAAAAGCTTTTATAAGGATCGAGCTCGGCTGTCCACCGCAAGGCATCCCACTGCCAGTCCCAGCCCCTCTGCCTTGGGGTGCCTCCTGATGCTCTTCACTGAGTATCCCGTGGTCCCGAAGCATTTCCTTTGAAAAAATTAAGTGTCCAAACTACAGGTGGTGTAGCTTGCTTAACAGCCGGGAGAATCCGCTGACTAGCAGACACTGCTACTAGGCACAAAGTATTTCCTGGGCTAGATGCAGTTAAAAATTTGTAATTAGATACTCTCGTTGGATGCTGAGAAAGCATTCCATAGAGTCTCCTGGCACGCCATATATGATTCTCTTAAAAAGCTTGGGGTAGGGGTCTAGGGGACCCTTTTATAGCCAAAATCACGGCCCTGTATCACAATACGTCACCTAGGCTGAAGATAAATGGAACTGTAGCACCCTGAGGGCTCGGTTGCTACAGAGGTATTGCACCTCACCCAGAGGTGTGATATCTCACTCTCAGGTAAGGATGGAGTGTGGATCAGGACCCGACACCTGCATGCATTACACCACATTGCCGTGGGGCAGGGCGACCAATATGCCTCTGAGATGGGCACGACAGTCCCTGTCCCTGGCTGGAGTGGGGGGAGGGAAC
Source organism: Phyllobates terribilis (assembly GCF_046119375.1). Classification (NCBI taxonomy): domain Eukaryota; kingdom Metazoa; phylum Chordata; class Amphibia; order Anura; family Dendrobatidae; genus Phyllobates; species Phyllobates terribilis. The sequence goes on from NW_027362764.1 coordinate 193,598,600, forward strand.
ACTGAGGAAGGGGAACCCTGTAGTGCAGGAGCAGGGAGGAAGCAGTTCCTGGGTGCATTGAGAAGGGAGTATAAAAGGTGGGCACCATCTTAGTTCAGTGCAGAGAAGTCTGAGCAGAAGTGGCAGGGAGCAGGGGCACTGCATGAGCTCTGCTCCGGAGGCGGGCCTAGTAACAGAGGCCCAGGCCTGGAAGAGGGAGAAGGAAGGAAGAGGAGCGGAGAAGGCTCCAGGAACGAGGAATGAAGGGATCCCAGGGGTGCGGACGGGCGAGTCGCCACCGCACGCCCGAATCCACCTGCGTGGAGGGGTCAGGCGAAAGGGGGAGACCGGTCCCCGAAACTAGTGGAGGCAGGAAACGACCCTCAGCTAGAAACCGGAGGCTGTGACATTTTATGTGGCGCAGCCCCTCGCTACACCCGCTAGGAAGGCACCACATAGGGTCAGGGAAACTGGCGCCAAGTTTACCAAGAGGAGGCCCGAGGCAGCCGGACAGAAGGGTTGGTAAGAAAGGCCAGACAAAGGACACACAAAGGGGGTCCTGTGAAGCGCTCCAAAGTTATCTGGGAGTTGTCTGAGCCCCTCACCTGGTGAGCACATTGCGACGTGGGCAGCCGTTACCTGCAGACGTGGTCTGGATAATAAGAACTGTGAGTAAAGGCCCTGGACTGCATCACTGACTCTGTGTCGTTACTGCTGCTGCCCTGCACCATCACCCCCATCCTCCGCATACACTGCCCTGAGGCTATACTCCTCCCGTGGGGAGTTATGCTACGATCTGCTGCACCCACAACACCAGCCTCAGCGGTCTGCCCTGCAGCGGCGGTTCACTCTGACGGCAATCCACGGGTGGCGTAGTCGGACATTTAAACATCAAAACCACATAAATAGTTCCGCCACTGGTTTGACCACCCTGAGCCACGGAACCGGGTCGCCGCCACGAAGACTACAGCCACCAGCATCCACCAAAAAGGGTCCGGCTCCGGGTGTCCCAAGCCCCAGGGGGTGCATCAGAACATTTTCATCACCTTTCACAATCACCAATGGGACAAGGCAGGGATGTCCTCTGTCCCCTCTCTTATACATCCTAGTGACGGAGCACCTGCTCTCATCAATTCGCCATAACCCCAATATTAGGTGGATTGAGGTGGGAGGCACCGAGTACAAGTGCTCTCTATTTGCTGATGATGTCCTAGTATATATCACTCAATCACATATATCCATCCATGCTGTTATGGCTGAAATAGATCACTTTGTTACATGGTCAAATTTTAAAATCAATGCAGCGAAGTCTGAGGCCCTCGATGTCTCCCTCCCCAAATCCATATAGGATTCCATCCAGTCCAACTTTCCCTTTTCCTGGCCCTCACAGGGTATCAAATACTTTGGAATTCCTATTCATAGAGACCTCTCCCATCTATGTTATCTTAATTTTGGGCCCTTTATTGAACAACTCCATACAGACCACGGTTGGCAAGTTAGAACTGTAAGATTCACTACGTGAACCACTGGTGTTTTGTGGAAAAGCACATGTACACTGTGTTCCAAATTATTATGCAAAAAGTGTATAGGAGTGATATGGGAAGAATTTGTTTGTTTGTCAGTTAAACTCATTGATGGTGATGTGTGTCAGGGCTCTTTATATCACTTTAAGCAATTGTAGACACCTGTGCTAATTAGTTTGGCAGGTGTGTCCAATGAAAGGCAAGACTACTTAAGAAGGCTGTCTCACATTATTAAGCAGCCTACATTTTCTGCCAAAATGGGAAAGAAAAAGGATGTGTCGGCTGCTGAGAAGCAGCAAATTGTGGAGTATTTAGGTCAAGGCATGACTACAATCAACATTGTGCGATGATCAGGATGAAGTGTCTTGGCAATCAAGAAGTATGTAGCTGATTCACAGTACACACGTGTGCGTGCTGATAAGGGCAAATTGAGGACTCTTTCCTACAGGCAATTACGTCAGGCTAAAAGAGCAGCGGCAAAAAAGCCTTGTCATAGCAGCAGACAAGTTTTTGAAGCTGCTGGTGCCTCCAACGTCCCCCGAACAACAGGAGGCAGGGTCCTTCAGAGGTTTGCAGCTGTGCATACACCATCCTGTCGACCTCCTCTATCCACTTCACACAAGCAGAAACGGCTCCAGTGGGTCAAACTTTACATGAAGACTGATTTCAAAACTGTTTTGTTCACGGATGAGTGCCGTGCAGCGCTCGATGGTCCAGATGGATGGAGTGGAGGATGGCTGGTTGATGGACACCCCACGCAAACACGGCTACAGCGCCAACAAGGAGGAGGTGGAGTAATGTTTTGGGCTGGAATCATGGGGAGAGAGATTGTCGGCCCCTTTAGGATCCCTGAAGGCGCTAAAGATGAACTCCATAATGTATGTAGATTTTCTCAAACAGCACTTCCTGCCATGGTTCAAGAAGAAGAACCGTGTATTTCACAGCAAGATAATTTTTTTGCATGATAATGCACCATCTCATGCTGCACATAAAACATCTGCATCTCTGGCTGATATGGGCATAAAAGGGGACAAACTTATGGTGTGACCCCCATGCTCCCCTGACCTCTACCCCATTCAGAACCTCTGGAGCATCATCAAAAGGAGTGTCTATGATGGCGGGAGGCAGTTCACATCTAAGCAACAGCTCTGGGAGGGTATTCTGTCCTCATGCAAAACAATTGAAGCAGAAACCATCCAAAACCTGACAAATTCAATGAACGAGAGAGTTCAGAAGCTCCTTTCCAACAAGGGGTCCTATGTGAAAATGTAACATCACCTAGAATAAAGTTTTGAGTTGAAAACTGTTTGATTTCAGTTTCTAATAACCTGCTAATGCTTATAATTTCAAAAATGACCATTTTTTTGGTCTTTATTAAAATTAAAAGGTTGATCGAAAAGTTTGGGGGATCTAAGAGTGTGGCAACCCAGTAGTCATGATTACTTCGAATTCTGACAATATGAGGGTCATGTTGCAGGTAGTGCAGCAAGAAGGCACTTATGTGTCTTGCGCATCTCGGAGCCCCAAAATTATTTTCCGGGCTAGATGCAGCTAAAAATTATTATTAATTTTAAATCTGGTGGAGCTTAGTATAGATGGCCTAATAGGATCAGTGCTGCACACTGCTACAAAGCCCAAATTATTTTCCAGTCAAGATACAGATAAACATGATTAGTAATTTTAAATCTGGTGGAGCTTATTATAGATGGCCTAATAGAATCAGTGCTGCACACTGCTACAAAGCCCAAATTATTTTCCAGCCAAGATACAGATAAACATGATTAGTAATTTGAAAGCTTAAAACGGTTGGTAGGGTGATTTTAACCAATCATCAAGCTTTTACTCTCCCCAGGATGACACAGGGATAGAAAAGTCGTTTCGGATCCATGATTTGTTCATCTTTATGAACGTGAGTCTGTCTACATTATCAGTGGAGAGCCGCGTGTGCTTATCTGTCAGCACACCACCAGCAGCGCTGAACACACGTTCAGACAGAACGCTGGCTGCGGGGCATGACAAGATCTCCAAGGTGTAAGTGGCTAGATCCGGCCATTTATCCAGATTGGAAGCCCAAAAAGAGCAAGGGTCCAGTGACACAGTCATGGCTTCAATGTTTACTTGGAGATACTCCTGTACCATCGTCTCTAGGCGTTGACTATGTGTCAGACTTCTTGTCTCCTGTGGCCTTGCAAAGGATGGGCTAAAAAAGTGGTGAAATGATTCCGCAAAATTGATGTTACCAGCAGATACTGTGGTTCTGTTACGGTTTGAGTGCTGAACACTTGACGGTCCCACGGTTGGCAAGTTGGAACTGTGAGATTCACTACGTGCACCACTGGTGTTTTGTGGAAAAGCACATGTAAGATTCTGCAACAGTCTCTGCTGATACTCCTGCATGCGTGCATCCCTTTCTATGGCAGGAATAATTTCTGCAAATTTACTTTTGTACCGGGGATCTAACAGTGTGGCAACCCAGTAGTCAGGATTATTTCTAATTCTCACAATTCGAGGGTCATGTTGCAGGTAGTGCAGCAAGAAGGCACTCATGTGTGTTGCGCATCCAGGAGCACCAAGTCCCTGTTGTGTTGGTGGCGAGGTAACAATCATGCTTCCTTCCTCTGTCCTCTCCCCCCAACCTCGCACAACAGAAATGTGATCAAGGTCTCCCTCATCTGATGAGTCTTCCATCAGTTCGTCCTCCACTTCTTCCTGGGCTCCTGCACCTTCCTCACTAGTTTGGCTGCTACCATGCGCCCTGGTAAAACCATCTCCCCCACCCTCACATGCCTGCCGCCTTGGTGCTGCCGACCGTCTGGACCTTGCAGATGTTAGCCCTTCCGCATACAACTCCTCCTCCTCTACTTCCTCCACCTCCTCTTGTGCCACCACCTGACTCCGAATTCTGTTTAACTTGTGCTCCAGCATGTAAATCACCGGAATAGTCATGCTGATAATGGCATCGTCAGCACTAAACATCTTCGTCGCCATTTTAAAACTGTCCAGAAGGGTGCATAGGTCCCTGATCTGAGACCACTCCTCCAGCGTGATTTGCCCCACCTCTGGATCTCGTTGGCCCAGGCTATACGTCAGAACGTATTGCACCAGGGCTTGTCGGTGCTGCCACAGTCGCTGCAACATATGCAGAGTTGAATTCCACCGGGTAGGCACATCGCATTTTAGCCGGTGAAGTGGCAGGCCCAACGACTTCTGTAGAGATGTAAGTCGCTGAGCTGCGGGATGCGAACAGCGGAAGTGAGCACACAGCGACCGTGCCCTCTGCAGAAGGCCATCTAGTCTGGGATAGTGGGCTAAAAATTGCTGGACAACCAGGTTCAACACGTGAGCCATACAAGGCACGTGTGTGACATTGCCCCGGCGAATGGCCGCACCCAGGTTTGCAGCATTGTCGCACACGGCCTTCCTTGGTTTCAGGTCCAGTGGAGACAACCATTCATGAAATTGGTTCTCCAGAGCTGACCACAACTCCTCAGCTGAGTGACTCACATTTCCCAGACATTTCAAAGTAAAAACCGCCTGATGACGTTGAGCCCTACTGCCAGCATAGTAAGGAGGTGTGCAGGATCCCTTCTGCGCAGTTAGAAAGCTTGTGGCATGACCAGACAGGCTTTGGGTGCAGGTGGAAGACTGAGAGGAGGTTGAGGAGGCAGAAGCAGTGGAGGAACTTTGACATAAAGAGGATTGACGCACAACTCGTGGGGACGGCAAGACTTGGACAGCAGCCCCTTGTCCTGCTTTCACCATAGTTACCCAGTGCCAAGTCAGCGACATGTAACGCCCCTGTCCATGCCTACTCGTCCAAGTGTCTGTGGTGAAATGCACCCTGTCACACACAGAGTTTCTCAAAGAAGCGGTGATGTTGTGTGCGACATGCTGGTGGAGCGCAGGCACACCTTTCTTTGAGAAGTAGTGCCGACTGGGCATCTGGTACTGGGGCACTGCGACGGACATAAGGTCTCGAAAATCCTCTGTGTCCACCAGGCGGAAAGGCAGCATTTCTGTAGCCAAGAGCTTGCAGATGGTGAAATTCAACCTCTTAGCTTTCTCATGGCTAGGAGGAAATGGTCTTTTACTTGTCCACATCTGAGGGACCGAGGGCTGCCTTGATCCAAAGGTGATGCTATCGATGTCGGACAGCGCTCAACACCAGCTGGTGTTACCACCTCCAAAGAAAATGATGACCTGCCAATCACGCTGGCTGTTGCGGGTAAAGAGGTGGCAGGTCTGCGCCCCAAAACAGGTGTGACTGCTGTCCCCCCAGTCACAGAGGATGAAGAGGCCGCGGATGCACAAGATATGGCAGACGGTGGTTGGCCCGGCCGGCTAGGCCGCATTGTAGCACACTGAGCTTCCCACTGCAACTCATGCTTCATGTCCATGTGCCGGTTCATGCATGAAGTACTCAAACTATTTTTTTTTTGGCCTCTACTTAGCTTTTGCTGACAAATGTTACAGATAACACGAGTTGGGTCATCTTTATCTATCTGAAAAAATGCCCAGGCTATGCAAGACTTAGCACCCATGCGACCTGAAGAGCCACCACGACTTGTGGTGAGAGGCAGAGTTGTGTTTGAGGATGCAGTTGTTGACGTGCTTACAGTACTATATCTCTGTCCAGGAAGGACCTCGTCGTCACTAGCATCTTCCTGCACCTCCTCTGCTGACCTCATCTCTTGGCTGACTGTGGGTTGACAGTAAGTGGGATCTCCAACCTCATCATCATCACCCTGTGCGTTATCACACCCGTCGTCCTCAGAACCAACCTGTTCCTGCCCTAACAAAAAACTAAAGTTGTCGCTCCAATCAGGTATTTGAGTCTCATCATCGTCTTCCTCATTGTCTCCACCAACAGGAGTTACATTTTGGGAATGAGGGTCTACATTATGGTCAGAACCTTCTGCGTCTGGTCCTGGATCCGACTCATAAAGATTCTGGGCATCAGTGCAGATCATTTCCTCGTCTGGATTCACAGAAGCGCTGGAGTCGACCTCTGATTCCCAGGCTATAGTATGAGTAAACAGCTCTGCAGACTCAACCATCTGTTCTACCTCATACTCAGACGGGCAGCTGGAGATTTGGGAGCTGTGAGGAAGCAAGTGCGATTGGGGTGACACCTTTGAGGACTGGAGTATTTGTGATGTTAAAGTTGATGTGGAGGAGAGCCGACTTAAAGGAGCACTTGATATCTGTTGAAGCACCTGCTGTTTTTGTGCCTCATCTGGAATTTGTAGCGATTGGCGTGGCCCTAAGAAAGGAATCTTATCACATTGTCCGCTAAAAGAAGTAGACATTTTAGTTTGGCTGGAAGATGGTCTTTCTTCTGCAGATGTTACTGTTGCTTTAACACCTACCCCACGGACACAACCTTTTTTCCCCTTCCCAACACGCCTATTCCCCTTTCCACCAGCAGCAGGCCTTTTTCCACTCATTTTGGTGGTTAACTAATTCACAACTCTGGAGTTGTTTGCACAAAAAAACAATGGATGGGAACCGAGCAAAGCTGAGTGGCCAAACTGTGGTATTAGGCCAAAACTATTGGCTGGGTTAGATGCAGAAAAAAATTATATTCAATTTGCAACCTGATGGAGGTCAGTATAGATGGACTAATAGAACAAGTCCCACACACAGCTAGAAGCCCAAATATTTTTTCAGAGGTAGATGCAGAAAAAAATTGTATTCAGTTTGCAACCTGATGGAGGTCAGTATAGATGGACTAATAGAACAAGTCCTAAACACAGCTAGAAGCCCAAATATTTTTTCAGAGGTAGATGCAGAAAAAAAATATATTCAGTTTGCAACCTGATGGAGGTCAGTATAGATGGACTAATAGAGAAAGTCCCACACACTGCTAGAAGGCCAAATATTTTTTCAGAGCTAGATGCAGACAAAAAATTATTTTTAATTTGCAACCTGATGGAGGTCAGTATAGATGGACTAATAGAGAAAGTCCCACACACTGCTAGAAGGCCAAATATTTTTTCAGAGCTAGATGCAGAAAAAAATTATATTCAGTTTGCAACCTGATGGAGGTCAGTATAGATGGACTAATAGAACAAGTCCCACACACAGCTAAAAGGCCAAATATTTTTTCAGAGGTAGATGCAGATAAAAATTATTTTTAATTTGCAGCCTGATGGAGGTCAGTATAGATGGACTAATAGAGAAAGTCCCACACACTGCTAGAAGGCCAAATATTTTTTCAGAACTAGATGCAGACAAAAAATTATTTTGAATTTGCAACCTGATGGAGGTCAGTATAGATGGACTAATAGAGAAAGTCCCACACACTGCTAGAAGGCCAAATATTTTTTCAGAGCTAGATGCAGAAAAAAATTATATTCAGTTTGCAACCTGATGGAGGTCAGTATAGATGGACTAATAGAACAAGTCCCACACACAGCTAGAAGCCCAAATATTTTTTCAGAGGTAGATGCAGAAAAAAATTATATTCAGTTTGCAACCTGATGGAGGTCTGTATAGATGGATTAATAGAACAAGTCCCACACACAGCTAGAAGCCCAATTATTTTTTCAGAGGTAGATGCAGAAAAAAATTATATTCAGTTTGCAACCTGATGGAGGTCTGTATAGATGGATTAATAGAACAAGTCCCACACACAGCTAGAAGCCCAATATTTTTTCAGAGGTAGATGCAGAAAATAAATATATTCAGTTTGCAACCTGATGGAGGTCGGTATAGATGGACTAATAGAGAAAGTCCCACACACTGCTAGTAGGCCAAATATTTTTTCAGAGCTAGATGCAGACAAAAAATTATTTTTAATTTGCAACCTGATGGAGTTCAGTATAGATGGACTAATAGAGAAAGTCCCACACACTGCTAGAAGGCCAAATATTTTTTCAGAGCTAGATGCAGATATAAATTATTTTTAATTTGCAACCTGATGGAGGTCAGTATAGATGGACTAATAGAGAAAGTCCCACACACTGCTAGAAGGCCAAATATTTTTTCAGAGCTAGATGCAGAAAAAAATTATATTCAGTTTGCAACCTGATGGAGGTCAGTATAGATGGACTAATAGAACAAGTCCCACACACTGCTAGAAGCCCAAATATTTTTTCAGAGCTAGATGCAGAAAAAAATTGTATTCAATTTGCAACCTGATGGAGGTCAGAATAGATGGACTAATAGAATGATGCTATGCCCAAAAGATTTTACTTCACTAGGTGCAGTAAAAAAATTGGTATTCTATACACAGGTGGTATATCTTGCAACACAGAAAGGCTACTCCACTGACTAACACACTCTGCAATAGGCCAAAAAGGATTAGCTTTGCTAGATTCAGCCAAATTCTGTGAAAAAAACTTGCACAGCACTGGCACAGACCTGCCTGGCAAAAACTGATAGGAACTGATGTAACCTAGTCCTGAAAAGGACTGCAATTACAATTAGTCTTTACTCCCACAATCTATCTATTTAAGAGCACAGACCTGCCTGATAAAAGTCGTAGGAAATGCTGTAACTTAGTCCTTAAAAGGACTGCAATCACAACTATTCCCTACTCCCAAGCTATCTGTAGATTTGTGCGAAAATTGGCTTGAAATTAACAAGGTATAGCGCACACAGCAACAGCGGTGCCGTCTAACACGCAGCTGCAGCAGTGAGAAAATGGTGGCGACGGGGAAAATGGCTTGGTCTTATAGGGCAAGGACATGTGACATACACTGCCAATGACACATGCCCTTGCTTGTGTGAAAAAAAGCACTTCGCTCCGTGTGTGCGCTGCTGATAGGCTGACAGATTGCACCTCCCCACTGTAAATGCGGGAAAGAGAAAAAAAAATGGAGATCTTCATTATTCCTGCAGAGATCCATCCCCTGCCCCTCCCCCCACCCCGCTGTACACTCAAACTGGGTATTAACATTAATTTTCATCATTACTGAGAAAAAATCCAGTTATGATTTTGGTGCACGAACAGTTATCGAACATAACCTCGAACAGCCGAATTTTTCTCAAATCGTTCGTGTTCGCCGAGCGGCTCGAACACCGCCCAAAACAGCTCGAATTTCAGATTGGCGAACAGTTCGAGTCGAACAACGCTCATCTCTACTGAAGAGCCACCACGACTTGTGGTCAGAGGCAGAGTTGTGTTTGAGGATGCAGTTGCTGACGTGCTTCCAGTACTACGTCTCTGTCCAGGAAGGCGCAACCTGACCTCGTCGTCACCAGCATCCTCCGCCACCTCCTCTGCTCACCTCATCGACTGGCTGACTGTGGGTTGACAGTAAGTGGGATCTCCAACGTCGTCATCATCACCCTGTGTGTTATCACACCCGTCGTCCTCAGAGCCAACCTCTTCCTGCCCTGACAAAAAACTCAAGTTGTCGCTCCAATCAGGTATTTGAGTCTCATCATCATCTTCCTCATTGTCTCCACCAACAGGAGTTACAGTTTGGGATTGAGGGTCTACATTATGGTCAGAACCTTCTGCGTCTGGTCCCGGATCCAACTCATAAAGATTCTGTGCATCAGTGCAGATCATTTCCTCGTCTGGATTCACAGAGGCTCTGGAGCCGACCTCTGATTCCCAGGCTATAGTATGAGTAAACAGCTCTGCAGACTCAACCATCTGTTCTACCCCATAATCAGACGGGCAGCTGGAGACTTGGGAGCTGTGAGGAAGCAAGTGTGATTTGGGTGACACCTCTGAGGACTGGAGTATTTGTGATGTTGAAGTTGAGGTGGAGGAGAGCCCAATTAAAGGAGCACTTGATATCCGTTGAAGCACCTGCTGTTTTTGTGCCTCATCTGGAATTTTTAGCGATTGGCGTGGCCGTAAGAAAGAGATCTTATCACATTTTCTGCTAAAAGAAGTAGACATCTTAGTTTGGCTGGAAGATGGTCTTTCTTCTGCAGATGTTACTGTTGCATTAACACCTACCCCATGGACACAACCTTTTTTTCCCTTCCCAACACGCCTATTCCCCTTTCCACCAGCAGCAGGCCTTTTTCCACTCATTTTGGTGGTTAACTAATTGACAACTCTGGAGTTGTTTGCTCAAAAAACAATGGATGGGAACCGAGCAGAGCTGAGTGGCCAAACTGTGGTATTAGCCCAAAAGTATTGGCTGGGTTAGATGCAGAAAAAAATTATATTGAATTTGCAACCTGGTGGAGGTTAGTATAGATGGACTAATAGAACAAGTTCCACACACTGCTACAAGCCGAAATATTTTTTCAGAGCTAGATGCAGAAAAAAATTATATTGAATTTGCAACCTGGTGGAGGTTAGTATAGATTGACTAATAGAACACGGCCCACACACTGCTACAAGCCGAAATATTTTTTCAGAGCTAGATGCAGATAAAAATTACATTGAATTTGCAATCTGGTGGAGGTTAGTAAAGATGGACTAATAGAACAAGTCCCACACACTGCTACAAGCCGAAATATTTTTTCAGACCTAGATGCAGATAAAAATTACATTGAATTTGCAACCTGGTGGAGGTTAGTATAGATGGACTAATAGAACAAGTCCGACACACTGCTACAAGCCGACATATTTTTTCAGAGCTAGATGCAGAAAAAAATTATATTGAATTTGCAACCTGGTGGAGGTTAGTATAGATGAACTAATAGAACGAGTCCCACACACTGCTACAAGCCGAAATATTTTTCAGAGCTAGATGTAGATAAAAATTATATTGAATTGGCAACCTGGTGGAGGTTAGTATAGATGGACTAATAGAACAAGTCCCACACACTGCTACAAGCCGAAATATTTTTTCAGAGCTAGATCCAGAAAAAAATTATATTGAATTTGCAACCTGGTGGAGGTTAGTATAGATAGACTAATAGACCAAGTCCCACACACTGCTACAAGCCAAAATATTTTTTCAGAGCTAGATGCAGAAAAAATTATATTGAATTTGCAACCTGGTGGAGGTTAGTATAGATGGACTAATAGAACAAGTCCCACACACTGCTAGAAGGCCAAATATTTTTTCAGAGGTAGATGCAGATAAATATTATTTTTAATTTGCAGCCTGATGGAGGTCAGTATAGATGGACTAATAGAGAAAGTCCCACACACTGCTAGAAGGCCAAATATTTTTTCAGAACTACAGTACAGACCAAAAGTTTGGACACACCTTCTCATTTAAAGATTTTTCTGTATTCTCATGACTTTGAAAATTGTACATTCACACTGAAGGCATCAAAACTATGAATTAACACATGTGGAATTATATACTTAACAAAAAAATGTGAAACAACTGAATATATGTCTTATATTCTAGGTTCTTCAAAGTAGCCACCATTTGCTTTGATAACTGCTTTGCACACTCTTGGCATTCTCTTGATGAGCTTCAAGAGGTAGTCACCGGAAATGGTTTTCACTTCACAGGTGTGCCCTGTCAGATTTAATAAGTGGGATTTCTTGCCTTATAAATGGGGTTGGGACCACCAGTTGTGTTGTGCAGAAGTCAGGTGGATACACAGCTGATAGTCCTACTGAATAGACTGTTAGAATTTGTATTATGGCAATAAAAATGCAGCTAAGTAAAGAAAAAGGAGTGGCCATCATTACTTTAAGAAATGAAGATCAGTCAGTCCGAAAAATTGGGCAAAATTTGAAAGTGTCCCCAAGTGCAGTTGCAAAAACCATCGAGCGCTACAAAGAAACTGGCTCACATGAGGACCGCCCCAGGAAAGGAAGACCAAGAGTCACCTCTGCTTCTGAGGATAAGTTTATCCGAGTCACCAGCCTTAGAAATCGCAGGTTAATTGCCGCTCAGATTAGAGACCAGGTCAATGCTACATAGAGTTCTAGCAGCAGACACATCTCTACAACAATTGTTAAGAGGAGACTTTGTGCAGCAGGCCTTCATGGTAAAATAGCTGCTAGGAAACCACTTCTAAGGACAGGCAACAAGCAGAAGAGACTTGTTTGGGCTAAAGAACACAAGGAATGGACATTAGACCAGTGGAAATCTGTGCTTTGGTCTGATGAGTCCAAATTTGAGATCTTTGGTTCCAACCACCGTGTCTTTGTGCGATGCAGAAAAGGTGAACGGATGGACTCTACATGCCTGGTTCCCACCGTGAAGCATGGAGGAGGAGGTGTGATGGTGTGGGGGTGCTTAGCTGGCAACACTGTTAGGGATTTATTCAAAATTGAAGGCATACTGAACCAGCATGGCTACCACAGCATCTTGCAGCGGTACGCTATTCCATCCGGTTTGCATTTAGTTGGACCATCATTTATTTTTCAACAGGACAATGACCCCAAACACGCCTCCAGGCTGTGTATGGGCTATTTGACCAAGAAGGAGAGTGATGGGGTGCTACGCCAGATGACCTGGCCTCCACAGTCACCAGACCTGAACCCAATCGAGATGGTTTGGGGTGAGCTGGACCGCAGACTGAAGGCAAAAGGTCCAACAAGTGCTAAGCATCTCTGGGAACTCCTTCAAGATGTTTGGAAGATCATTTCCGGTGACTATCTCTTGAAGCTCATCAAGAGAATGCCAAGAGTGTGCAAAGCAGTCATCAAAGCAAAATGTGGCTACTTTGAAGAACCTAGAATATAAGACATATTTTCAGCTGTTTCACACTTTTTTGTTAAGTATATAATTCCACATGTGTTAATTCATAGTTTTGATGCCTTCAGTGTGAATGTACAATTTTCATAGTCATGAAAGTACAGAAAAATCTTTAAATGAGAAGGTGTGTCCAAACTTTTGGTCTGTACTGTAGATGCAGACAAAAAATTATTTTGAATTTGCAACCTGATGGAGGTCAGTATAGATGGACTAATAGAGAATGTCCCACACACTGCTAGAAGGCCAAATATTTTTTCAGAGCTAGATGCAGACAAAAAATTATTTTTAATTTGCAAACTGATGGAGGTTGTAACATACCTGGCGATGTCCTTGCATAGTGGTCCATCTCCCACTGTGCAAGAGCGCGCACTTGATCTCCTGTCTAGAATGTCTCTCTGGCTTCCCTCCATGCTGTCTGTTTCTGTTTCTGCTGCTTAAGGGCGGCGCCCGATCACTTCCTGCTTTTTGTACCTGCTGTGGGTCACACCTCTTGTGCGTCCTCAGCCTATTGCTGTCTGTCACCTGGTATATAGCTCAGCTGCGCCCATCTATCCCTGCCTGAGCATAGTGTTTCTTTCAGTGTGTGCTTGCACTCTGAAGGTGCCAGGTCCCGTTCTGTGTTCTCTTGTCTGCCTATCCTGGAGGCTGTATTTCCAGGCCTGTCTGAACACGCTCCTAGCCTGTTCCTCCTGCCTTCTAGGGGCCGATTACCTAGACCTGTTCCTGTATCTTGTCTTACCTGTCTGAACACGCTCCTAGCCTGTTCCTCCTGCCTTCTAGGGGCCGATGACCTAGACCTGTTCCTGTATCTTGTCTGACCTGTCTGAACACGCTCCTTGCCTGTTCGTCCTGCCTCTCTGGGGGCCGTATTCCCAGACCCGCTCCTGTATCCCGCTGCAGTGTCGGTCTCCTCCGTACACACAGTTCCAGTCTGAACTCTCTCCTTTCCTTTACCTGTTTTGCCTCTATGTCCGTTCCCTTCCTTTTTCTGCAGAGTCTGAACTCGTACCTAACTCCTGCTTGTTGTCTCTGTACTCCCGTTTGTGAGTTTGTGGTCCATTCGCTACTTCACTGCAAGTACCCTGTGGGTGTCTGGCTCTGCCTTTCCCTTCCTGTCTGTTCCGTGTGAACAGAGCCCTGTCCCCCCTACTCAGCCTAGCCTGCTCTGACTCCTTTGCTCACCGCTCCGGCGGTTCTAGCCTGCTCTGACTCCTTTGCTTACCGCTCCGGCGGTTCTAGCCTGCTCTGACTCCTTGCTCATTGCTCCGGCAGTCCTGTCCTGCCCTGCTTCTGCCCGCTGCTCCGGCAGTCCTGTCCTGCCCTGCTTCTGCCCGCTGCTCCGGCAGTCCTGTCCTGCCCTGCTTCTGCCCGCTGCTCCGGCAGTCCTGTCCTGCCCTGCTTCTGCCCGCTGCTCCGGCAGTCCTGTCCTGCCCTGCTTCTGCCCGCTGCTCCGGCAGTCCTGTCCTGCCCTGCTTCTGCCCGCTGCTCCGGCAGTCCTGTCCTGCCCTGCTTGTGCTCGCTGCTCCTGCAGCCCCGTCCTGCTCTGTTCTTGCCCACCGCTTCGGGCGTTCCCTCTCTGCTGTGGTTGTCTACCGCATCTGCGGTTCTGTGACCCAGTCTGTACTGGGTCTTAACCTTTCTGTGCTCCAGCCCGTCCTTTCGGCCAGTACCTCCCTGCCTGCATACTCGCCTGTATCCACCCATCTGCATACCTGCCGTGTTTGCTTATATCCACCAGTCTGTGCCAGCCTAACCTGCCTGTTCCTGAGTCCCAGTGTGTACTGGGTCCTATCCCGCCTGTGTTCCTACCTGCTAGTGCCTCCCTGTCTGCACTCTAGCTGTGCTTGCCTGTACCCCTCTACCTGTATTGTTCCTGAGTCCCAGTGTGTACTGGGTCCTATCCCGCCTGTGTTCCTACCTGCTAGTGCCTCCCTGTCTGCACTCTAGCTGCGCTTGCCTTTACCCGCCTGCCTGCATACCAGTCGTGCCTGCCTATACCCTCCAGTCTGTGCGCCAGCCTAACCAGCCTGATCCAGTAATCCCTGTGTGGGTCAACCCCCGTGTCCGGAGTTTGACCTGGAGTAGCACCTGGTCCCTCTGCCCGGTTTCTCCCTGGTGCACTGGCGTCGTATGCCGTCGTGCCATCTTGGTCGGATCGGCCAGATACTTAGTCACGCCCCTCCAGGCACTCTCCGGTTCATGGTCCAGTGGAATCACTACAATCACACGCACACGCCGCTCAGCCCGGGCGTGTGCATAACAGCATGGTCAGGCCATGGTTCCCGTTGAGCCCCACGGCCTTCGCTCTCTGAGAAGTTTTCCAGCGAATACATGCATTAAAATAAATAAATAAATATATTTTTTTTCCTTTAGCTGAGTTCCAGGCGAATTACGCACCCGTCCAGATGGATCTATCTGCTCTCGTTCCCGCGGATCCGCTACGTTATTATGGGGATCCTAGACAAAGTCGTGCATTTGTGGAGCAATGCATGCTACACTTCAAGTTCTACCCTCTATGTTTTCCCACCGATCGGGTTAAGGTGGCATTCATTATGTCTTACCTGGCGGGTGATGCCTTGGAATGGATCAACCCCCTATATGAAACACAGGATCCGATCCTCCTGGACCTAATGGCCTTCCTGGTGGCCTTTCTAATGGTCTTCGATGATCCTAACCCGGAGGCTCCTGCTGAAGCTTCACTTCCCAATATCCCGGAGCAGCCCCAATGGGTAATGTGTGTGGGTAGCGCAATAGTCCTCCAGCCCAATGAGACTACTGCCCACCCAGAATCCTCACAGGGTGACTACGCTTTCCGGAATACTTCTCCCAACCTCAAGAGGCAGTCCAGACGTGCTAGACGTAGAGGCAAGCCGTCACGCCAGGGTCTGTCCTCCCTGAGACCTCCTGACCCCAACCTTGAAGTCCCTACTGAAGCTTCATCTCCCTGTATCCCGGAGAAGCCCCAACGGGTAATGTGCGTGGGTAGTGCACCAGTTCTCCTGCCCGAAGAGACTTCTGCCCATCCAGACTCCACACAGGAGAACTTCCTGCACCCGGCATCAGATGCTTCACCCACTTTAACCGGTGTGCATGTCCAAGGATGCTCCAAAACTGTGGTTACCTCAGAGTCTGTGCACCTCTACTACCTGGCGGAGGACCCCCTGTTGCCTCCTGAATCCTCCGGGATACCACTCGATGACAAATGGAGAGAGAGTTCTCTACACCCGGTACTCGATACTTTGTCCGCTTCGTCCTGTGAGCCTGACAATGGGTACCCCAAAGTGGTAGTTACCCCCGAGTCTCTACACCCCTCCGACCAGGCGGAGGACCTCCAGTTGTCTCCTGAACCCTTCGGGGTGCTACCTGGTAGCGAAAGGACAGAGACTCTCCTATACTCTGTACCTGATACCTCGCTCGCTTCGTCCAGTGAGTCCAACCTAGTGTACTCCGAAGCAGAGGTTACTCCCGAGTCTCTACACCCCTCCGACCAGGCGGAGGACCTCCAGTTGTCTCCTGAACCCTTCGGGGTGCTACCTGGTAGCGAAAGGACAGAGACTCTCCTATACTCTGTACCTGATACCTCGCTCGCTTCGTCCAGTGAGTCCAACCTAGTGTACTCTGAAGCAGTGGTTACTCCCGAGTCTCTACACTCCTCTGACCAGGCGGAGGACCTCCAGTTGTCTCCAGAACCCTTCGGGGTGCCACCTGGTGGTAAATGGACAGAGACTTTCCTATATCCTGGATCTGATACCTCGCTTGCTTCGTCCAGTGAGTCCGACCTAGTGTACTCTGAAGCAGAGGTTACCCGTGAGTCTCTACACCCCTCTGACCAGGCGGAGGACCGCCAGTTGTCTCCAGAACCCTTCGGGGTGCCACCTGGTGGAGAATGGACAGAGACTTTCCTATACTCGGTACCCGATACCTCGCCTGCTTCGTCCAGTGAGTCCGACCTAGTGTACTCTGAAGCAGATGTTTTCTCTGAGCCTCTGCACTCTTCTGACCCGGCGGAGGACCTCCAGTTGTTTCCTGAATCCTCCGGGGTACCACCAGAAAACAAAGAGACAGTGACTTTTCCTCATTATGTACCTGATAACCCGTCTATTTCTTCCTGTGAGCTTGACAAGATGTACCTCGAAGCAGAGATTACCCCCAAGTCTCTGTCCCCCTCCAACCCGGTGGAGGACTTCCAGTTGTCTCCTGTACCCTCTGGGGTGCCACCTGAAAATATGTGGAGAGAGACTTCCTTGTGTGCTGTTCCTGGTACTCCACCCGTTTCGTCTGTTGCTAAGGGTGGCTGGATGGGAGGTAGCATCCTAGCTACCCAGAGGAGACCAGTTTTTCCTGTGGACAGTGGAAGTGATCTCTTCGAAGTGAAGAATTGGCCCTCGAATTCCCTGCGGAAGATTCTGGCTGGCCTGAAGAAGAGGGGGCGTAAGGGGGGGGGTACTGTAACATACCTGGCGGCGTCCTTGCATAGTGGTCCATCTCCCACTGTGCAAGAGCGCGCACTTGATCTCCTGTCCAGAATTTCTCTCTGGCTTCCCTCCATGCTGTCTGTTTGTTTCTGTTTCTGCTGCTTAAGGGCGGCGCCCGATCACTTCCTGCTTTTTGTACCTGCTGTGGGTCACACCTCTTGTGCGTCCTCAGCCTATTGCTGTCTGTCACCTGGTGTATAGCTCAGCTGCGCCCATCTATCCCTGCCTGAGCATAGTGTTTCTTTCAGTGTGTGCTTGCACTCTGAAGGTGCCAGGTCCCGTTCTGTGTTCTCTTGTCTGCCTATCCTGGAGGCTGTATTTCCAGGCCTGTCTGAACACGCTCCTAGCCTGTTCCTCCTGCCTTCTAGGGGCCGATTACCTAGACCTGTTCCTGTATCTTGTCTTACCTGTCTGAACACGCTCCTAGCCTGTTCCTCCTGCCTTCTAGGGGCCGATTACCTAGACCTGTTCCTGTATCTTGTCTGACCTGTCTGAACACGCTCCTTGCCTGTTCGTCCTGCCTCTCTGGGGGCCGTATTCCCAGACCCGCTCCTGTATCCCGCTGCAGTGTCGGTCTCCTCCGTACACACAGTTCCAGTCTGAACTCTCTCCTTTCCTTTACCTGTTTTGCCTCTATGTCCGTTCCCTTCCTTTTTCTGCAGAGTCTGAACTCGTACCTAACTCCTGCTTGTTGTCTCTGTACTCCCGTTTGTGAGTTTGTGGTCCACTCGCTACTTCACTGCAAGTACCCTGTGGGTGTCTGGCTCTGCCTTTCCCTTCCTGTCTGTTCCGTGTGAACAGAGCCCTGTCCCCCCTACTCAGCCTAGCCTGCTCTGACTCCTTTGCTCACCGCTCCGGCGGTTCTAGCCTGCTCTGACTCCTTTGCTTACCGCTCCGGCGGTTCTAGCCTGCTCTGACTCCTTGCTCATTGCTCCGGCAGTCCTGTCCTGCCCTGCTTCTGCCCGCTGCTCCGGCAGTCCTGTCCTGCCCTGCTTCTGCCCGCTGCTCCGGCAGTCCTGTCCTGCCCTGCTTCTGCCCGCTGCTCCGGCAGTCCTGTCCTGCCCTGCTTCTGCCCGCTGCTCCGGCAGTCCTGTCCTGCCCTGCTTCTGCCCGCTGCTCCGGCAGTCCTGTCCTGCCCTGCTTCTGCCCGCTGCTCCGGCAGTCCTGTCCTGCCCTGCTTGTGCTCGCTGCTCCTGCAGCCCCGTCCTGCTCTGTTCTTGCCCACCGCTTCGGGCGTTCCCTCTCTGCTGTGGTTGTCTACCGCATCTGCGGTTCTGTGACCCAGTCTGTACTGGGTCTTAACCTTTCTGTGCTCCAGCCCGTCCTTTCGGCCAGTACCTCCCTGCCTGCATACTCGCCTGTATCCACCCATCTGCATACCTGCCGTGTTTGCTTATATCCACCAGTCTGTGCCAGCCTAACCTGCCTGTTCCTGAGTCCCAGTGTGTACTGGGTCCTATCCCGCCTGTGTTCCTACCTGCTAGTGCCTCCCTGTCTGCACTCTAGCTGTGCTTGCCTGTACCCCTCTACCTGTATTGTTCCTGAGTCCCAGTGTGTACTGGGTCCTATCCCGCCTGTGTTCCTACCTGCTAGTGCCTCCCTGTCTGCACTCTAGCTGCGCTTGCCTTTACCCACCTGCCTGCATACCAGTCGTGCCTGCCTATACCCTCCAGTCTGTGCGCCAGCCTAACCAGCCTGATCCAGTAATCCCTGTGTGGGTCAACCCCCGTGTCCGGAGTTTGACCTGGAGTAGCACCTGGTCCCTCTGCCCGGTTTCTCCCTGGTGCACTGGCGTCGTATGCCGTCGTGCCATCTTGGTCGGATCGGCCAGATACTTAGTCACGCCCCTCCAGGCACTCTCCGGTTCATGGTCCAGTGGAATCACTACAATCACACGCACACGCCGCTCAGCCCGGGCGTGTGCATAACAGAGGTCAGTATAGATGGACTAATAGAGAAAGTCCCACACACTGCTAGTAGGCCAAATATTTTTTCAGAGCTAGATGCAGATAAAAATTATTTTTAATTTGCAACCTGATAGAGGTCAGTATAGATGGACTAATAGAGAAAGTCCCACACACTGCTAGAAGGCCAAATATTTTTTCAGAGCTAGATGCAGAAAAAAATTATATTCAGTTTGCAACCTGATGAGGTCAGTATAGATGGACTAATAGAATAAGTCCCACACACAGCTAGAAGCCCAAATATTTTTTCAGAGGTAGATGCAGAAAAAAATTATATTCAGTTTGCAACCTGATGGAGGTCTGTATAGATGGATTAATAGAACAAGTCCCACACACAGCTAGAAGCCCAAATATTTTTTCAGAGGTAGATGCAGAAAAAAATTATATTCAGTTTGCAACCTGATGGAGGTCCGTATAGATGGATTAATAGAACAAGTCCCACACACAGCTAGAAGCCCAATATTTTTTCAGAGGTAGATGCAGAAAAAAAATATATTCAGTTTGCAACCTGATGGAGGTCAGTATAGATGGACTAATAGAGAAAGTCCCACACACTGCTAGAAGGCCAAATATTTTTTCAGAGCTAGATGCAAACAAAAAATTATTTTTCATTTGCAACCTGATGGAGGTCAGTATGGATGGACTAATAGAGAAAGTCCCACACACTGCTAGAAGGCCAAATATTTTTTCAGAGCTAGATACACAAAAAAATTATATTGAATTTGCAACCTGGTGGAGTTTAGTATAGATGGACTAATAGAATGATGCTGTGCCCAAAAGGTTTTACTTCACTAGGTGCAGTAAAAAAATTTGTATTCTATACACAGGTGGTGTAGCTTGCAACACAGATAGGCTACTCCACTGACAAACACACACTGCAAGAGGCCAAAAAGGATTTGCTTTGCTAGATTTAGCCAAATGCTGTGAAAAAAAACTTGCACAGCACTGGCACAG
The DNA here is from genome assembly GCF_046119375.1 of Phyllobates terribilis. Classification (NCBI taxonomy): domain Eukaryota; kingdom Metazoa; phylum Chordata; class Amphibia; order Anura; family Dendrobatidae; genus Phyllobates; species Phyllobates terribilis. Next base: position 193,619,077 of record NW_027362764.1, read on the forward strand.
TCCTGCCTGGCAAAAAGTGATAGGAACTGATGTAACCTAGCCCTCAAAAGGACTGCAATAACAATTAGTCTTTACTCCCAACCTATCTATTTAAGAGCACAGACCTGCCTGATAAAAGTCGTAGGAAATGATGTAACCTAGTCCTCAAAAGGACTGCAATCACAACTATTCCCTACTCCCAAGCTATCTGTAGATTTGTGTGAAAATTGGCTTGAAATTAACAAAGTATAGCGCACACAGCAACAGCGGTGCCGTCTAACACACAGCTGCAGCAGTGAGAAAATGGTGGCAACGGGGAAAATGACTGGGTCTTATAGGGCAAGGACCTGTGACATACACTGCCAATGACACATGCCCTTGCTTGTGTGAAAAAAAGCACTTCGCTCCGTTTGTGCGCTGCTGATAGGCTGACAGATTGCACCTCCCCACAGTAAATATGGGAAAGAGAAAAAAAAATGGAGATCTTCATTATTTCTGCAGGGATCCATCCCCTACCCCTCCCCCCTCCCCGCTGTACACTCAAACTGCGTATTAACATTAATTTTCAGCATTACTGAGAAAAAATCCAGTTATGATTTTGGTGCACGAACAGTTATCGAACATAACCTCGAACAGCCGAATTTTTTTCAAATTGTTCGTGTTCGCCGAACGGCTCGAACACCGCCCAAAACAGCTTGAATTTGAGATTGGCGAACAGTTCAAGTCGAACACCACTCATCTCTACTTGTTACTGTGGCCCTGCTCTATGTGTCTTTAAATTCTTAGTGGTGTTTTTACTAAAATTCACCAGCCGTTGGACTCACTGCATACCCTATAACTGTATAGCATACTCTCTCCTTTCTAATGGGAATTTGTCGTTACTGTGGCCCGCTCTATGTGCCTTTAATTTCTTATCGGGCTTTTTCCTAAATTTGGTCAGCCGTTGGACTCACTGCATACACTATAACTGTATAGCAGACCCTCTCCTTTCTAATGGGAACATGTCATACTTGTTACTGTGGCCCTGCTCTGTGTGTCTTTAAATTCTTAGTGGCGTTTGTCCTAATATTCATCAGCCGTTGGACTCACTGCATACCCTATAACTGTATAGCAGACCCTCTCCTTTCTAATGGGAACATGTTGTAGCTTGTTACTGTGGCCCTGCTCTATGTGTCTTTAAATTCTTAGTGGGCTTTTTCCTAAAATTCGTCAGCCACTGGACTCACTGCATATCCTATAACTGTATAGCAGACTCTCTCCTTTCTAATGGGAATTTGTCATTACTGTGGCCCAGCTCTATGTGTCTTTAATTTCTAAGTGGGGTTTTTCCTAAATTTGGTCAGCCGTTGGTCTCACTGCATACCCTATAACTGTATAGAAGACCCTCTCCTTTCTAATGGGAACATGTCGTACCTTGATACTGTGGCCCTGCTCTATGTGTCTTTAAATTCTTAGTGGGGTTTTTCCTAAAACTTGTCAGCCGTTGGACTCACTGGGTACCCTATAGCTGCATAGCAGACTCGCCTTTCTAATGGGAATTTGTTGTTACTGTAGCCCTGCTCTATGTGTCTTTAATTTCTTAGTGGGGTTTTAATTTGGTCAGCCGTTGGACTCACTGCATACCCTATAACTGTATAGCAGACCCTCTCCTTTCTAATTTTTCCCAAATTTTGGCAGCCCTTGCAGTCACAGCATGGGCATTACCACTATAAGAGACCCGCTTCTTTATAATGGGAACATTTTTTTTACTGAGACCCTCCTCTATGTCTCTTCAAAGGGGCATTGGGTTGCGTCCAAATTTTTGGCAGCCCTTGCAGCCACTGGATACGCAATAACAGTATAGGAGACCCACTTGTTAATAATAAGAACAACAAAGCATAGCCGGCTGATGTCTCTCTAACAATAGCCAGGGCCGACTGCTGGCCTTTTAAAAATAGTAAGTACCGTCTGATGGCCCTATAAAAACAGGCTTCATGACTTTCAGAGTCCCTCCATCATAAATAAAACAGGATGTGTCTGATGATGTGTCACACACCAAATTGCCAGATAAGGTTGTAAAATGTTAAAATGACATTTCCCGGTGAATGCATCTGTCTTAAAAAATAACGTAAAAAAAACAAAACAATAGGATCTTTCTTTAGTATAAAAAACAGCGTCACCAATTTAACCTCAATGTAATCACATTGTTCAGCTCATGCACCTCCTCCTCCATCTTCAAAATGACTACATCAGTCACAAGCTGACAGCACTGTAGCACTAGAAAAACCAGAAAGCATACACCAAACAAGTTGGCAACAGGGGTATACAATATTGAATAAACCTGATGCAAAAGAACATATACCCAATAAAAATTAACTTTTAATGATTACCATTTAAAAGTGTACTCAATAGTACAACTAGGACAAAAATTAACTACACATATCGATAAAAGCACCATATGAGGGAGGGATAATAAGGGTGGTAGGTAGTACAGACAGACTTGCCCTAAGCAGCCCTAATGGAGTATCTCTCCCTACCTAACAGTGGAGTGTTTTCACCCTAATAGTGCAGATTGGTGTCCCCGCTCCTCGGAGGCTGTCCCTTGCTTATCCATAGGTACCCCTAAGCACACACACAAACAATAAACATATTGACCAGCAGTATATATTAGTCATGCCATAATTGACATGCTAGACATCAAAAAATCACACAACATTTATGTCAGTGGGAAAAACAATAAATACACAGAGGAATGGATCCCATAAATAATTTGTCAACAAATAAGGACCACCCCCCCTAATTTTTGCTCATATGGGTAGATGAATAAGAGCAGCAATCACCCACTTATACAAATAAGTACCATTACATGACAAAAATACTGGTCAAAACACCAAAAAGGAGAAATTGACTTATCTGGACCAGTTTTTGAAGGGACTTTTGTTCTTTGCTGATGGCTATATACTTCTTTGAGGGATTGAAAAAGCGGATGCCTGGTGTGTTTGGAACCATACTTTGAAGCATTGTTGAACCTCTGTGATTTGTTCTGGACAGTTACCTATTGAGGGGTCTAAAAGAAACATCGCCCAAGGCATCTACCGTGACCTCAGATGGACTAGAGATCAGATAAGTCCATTTCTCCTTTTTGGTGTTTTGACCAGTATTTTTGTCATGCAATGGTACTTATTTGTATAAGTGGGTGATTGCTGCTCTTATTCATCTACCCATATGAGCAAAAATTAGGGGGGGTGGTCCTTATTTGTTGACAAATTATTTATGGGATCCATTCCTCTGTGTATTTTTTGTTTTTCCCACTGACATAAATGTTGTGTGATTTTTTGATGTCTAGCATGTCAATTATGGCATGACTAGTATATACTGCTGGTCAATATGTTTATTGTTTGTGTGTGTGCTTAGGGATACCTAGGGATAAGCAAGGGACAGCCTCCGAGGAGCGGGGACACCAATCTGCACTATTAGGGTAAAAACACTCTGCTGTTAGGTAGGGAGAGATACTCCATTAGGGCTGCTTAGGGCAAGTCTGTCTGTACTACCTACCACCCTTATTATCCCTCCCTCATATGGTGCTTTTATTGATATGTGTAGTTAATTTTTGTCCTAGTTGTACTATTGAGTACACTTTTAAATGGTAATCATTAAAAGTTAATTTTTATTGGGTATATGTTCTTTTGCGTCAGGTTTATTCAGCACTGCAGCACTGCCTTGGCCAAGCGGCAACAGGCTGTGCTGAAGATAACATGCTTAATGCTTAATTGCCAAACCGTCCAGCGCTTCAGAGTTGTTGAAAGCTGTAACACAGCAGCCTGATCTGTTGCTCTCACCGCTGAACATACAGCCAGGCATGGTCGTGTGTGACAATGGGCAGAACCTGGTGACGGAGAAATGACAGCCGGGGTAGATACGGTTTCCCTCTATGCCAGTCCTTTCACCGAGCTAAATAATATGGCTGTGGTGAAATACAACTCCCACTGAGAAGTTGTTTCAGATTGAAAAACATTGTGCCCAACAGAGGATTCTCTGGTGGGACCGTTCAACCCTGCCGAGAAGCAGTCCTTGCTAAGAAAAGTGTGTGGGAAGGTTCCTGAACACTCTATTTTTACTGAGGAAGAAACACACGCAAACATGGGGAGAACATACAAAGTCCATGCAGATGTTGTCCTTGCTGTGATTTGAACCCAGGATCCCAGCGCTGCAAGGCTTCAGTGCTAACCACTGATCCAATGTGCTGCCATTCACCCTCTAATATCTAGCAGGCTGGAGAAACTTGCACCTACTGCCACTCTATCTTCAGCTCCTTTGTGAGAAAATGTATTTGGGCAGCCACTCAGTCTACCAAAACAAATTCCTGAGAAGGAAATTGGTGATGGCTTTGCTACTGTTACTGGGGGCAGTGCTATTACCATGGCGTTGTACCATAGTTTGCTGAAAATATTTCAGGCTGGTAGGAGTCAAGCAAATTCCCACAGAAAAGTACCAGCAGTAATGTTCAGGCCACATTTCAAGTGCAAGCAGCTTTAGAGGACTTCCTGGGAGAAATGACACACAGGGTAGATACGGTTGATACGGTTTCCCTCTATGCCAGTCCTTTCACCGAGCTAAATACAACTCTCAGCAAAAAAAAGTTGTGGACTGGCTCCGTACCGTCCTTGGCCACATTCACCTGTCCACGTGTTTGTGTTTAGGCGGTCCTTCCCAGTAAGTGCACTGGGAGGGCACAAGGAATGTTGTGGGACTCGTGCTTGTGGAAGGAGGAGGCGATACTGGGAAATATAGTGGTGGCTGGGGACCGAGTATGGACACCCGGCCGCCGCCGGCATGAGGTTGTGAAAAGCTTCCGCCTCCACGAGCTTAGAAGGCCATATTTTAATTGCAAAGAGCTGCCCAGAAATCTGGCAGTTTAGTGTTGCGGCTTGTGGGTGGGTGGCTGGCTGCATACTTGCACTTGCATTCCAAGTGACAGAAAGCTAAGCAGATGGTGGTCTCTATCATCATCATGGCCTCACTTCGGCACTATGAACTCTCCTGAAGGAGAAGCCTGGGCCCGCCGGAGGAGTCTCCGGTTCTCTGGTGGGCCCGTCTAACCCTGCCGAAAAGCAGCCCTGGCTAAGAAAAGTGTGGGGGAAGGTTCCCGGACACTCTATGGCTGTTTTTTTAATGTGAATAGGCCATGCTTATGCATGTTATTTCTCAAAGCGCATTACAGATCAGGCCATTGTCCAACTCGGTATTCAAGAAATTAAATGTGCAAAGAAAGATGTGTGTGTGTCAAAGCATCACCAACAAGTGTGAGTTGATGTTGGATGGGCTGCCATTGCTTCTGCAACTAGCAAAATTACAGGACTTCCTAGGAGAAATGACACACAGGGTAGATACGGTTTCCCTCTATGCCAGTCCTTTCACCGAGCTAAATACAATTCTCAGCAAAAAAAGTTGTGGACTGGCTCCGTATCATCCCTGGCCACATTCACCTGTCCACGTGTTTGTGGTCAGGCGGTCCTTCCCAGTAAGTGCACTGGGAGGGCACAGGTAATGTTGTGGGACCCAAACTTGTGGAAGGCGGAGGCGATACCAGGAAATATAGTGGCGGCTGGGGACCGAGTATGGACACCCGGCCGCCGCCAGCATGAGGTTGTGAAAAGCTTCCGCCTCCACGAGCTTAAAAGGCCATATTTTAAGTGCAAAGAGCTGCCTAGAAATCTGGCAGTTTAGTGTTGTGGCCTGTTTGTGGGTGGGTGGCTGGCTGCATACTTGCACTTGCATTCCAAGTGACAGAAAACTAAGCAGATGGTGGCCTCTCTCATCATCATGGCCTCACCTCGGCACTATGAACTCTCCTGAAGGAGAAGCCAGGGCCCGCCGGAGGAGCCTCCGGTTCTCTGGTGGGCCCAACTAACCCTGCCGAAAAGCAGCCCTGGCTAAGAAAAGTGTGGGGGAAGGTTCCCGGACACTCTATGGCTGTTTTTTTAATGTGGATCGGCCATGCTTATGCATGTTATTTCTCAAAACGCATTACAGATCAGGCCATTGTCCAACTCTGTATTCAAGAAATTAAATGCGCAATGAAAGATGTGTGTGTCAAAGCACTGACGAGTGCGAGTTGATGTTGGACGGGCTGCCATTGCTTCTGCAACAAGTTCAATTACAGGACTTCCTGGGAGGAATGACACGCAGGGTAGATACGGTTTCCTTTGATGCCAGTCCTTTCACCGAGCTAAATACAATGCTCAGCAAAAAAAGTTGTGGACTGGCTCCGCATCGTCCCTAGCCACATTCACCTGTCCACGTGTTTGTGGTTAGGCGGTCCTTCCCAGTAAGAGCACTGGGGAGGGCACGGGTAATGTTGTGGGACCCGTGATTGTAGAAGGCGGAGGCGATACCGGGAAATATAGTGGCGGCTGGGGACCGAGTATGGACACCTGGCCTCCTCCGGCATGAGGTTGTGAAAAGCTTCCGCCTCCACGAGCTTAAAAGGCCATATTTTAAGTGCAAAGAGCTGCCTAGAAATCTGGCAGTTTAGTGTTGCGGCCTGTGGGTGGGTGGCTGGCTGCATACTTACACTTGCATTCCAAGGAATGGGGTAGGGACAACTGAACACTGCAGTGGGACAAGGATGTGGAAGGTGATTGTTGCAAGTCTGCAATGACAGGTGCATGGCGGGAGGCATCTTCGCATGTGCTAAGGATCACTTATGATGGGCACACTTTTAGGCAGTGACCTGGGAGTCAGAGATGCTTCCAGAGGTCTTCCCCATGCTGTTCCCATGTCTTTTCAGCAATGTATGATGATGATGTGTCACACACCACATGGCCAGATAAGGTTGTAAAATGTTAAAATGACATTTCCTGGTGAATGCATTTGTCTTGGTTGAAAGCAATGCAAAGTGCAAAAACGCATCAAAAACGCTACGTGTGAACATAGTCCAAGCTGTGAAGGAGTATTTTTGTTTTTGGTTATTAATTTTGTCTTATATACAAGTCATTACCCTGGAAAGGATGCTCCTTAACATATTTCCCAGGAAAATCCATTTTGGTTTCGTTTTTGTATGTTTTATTGTGAGTCTGTAAAAGTGGCGTAATACTCTGTAAACACGTTGTTGACAGCAGTGATCTGGGAGTCAGAGATGCTTCCAGGGGTCTTCCCCATGCTGTTCCTATGTAATTTGAGCACTGTTCCCATCGATTTGGGCAATTTTTAGGCCCTCTGCAGACCGTCGGGGGGAGCCGCCTGAAAAATGCTCGAGTTTCCCATAGACTTACATTGGGCTCGTTGCTCGGGTCGAGCACCCGAGTATTCCAATTTGCTCGACCCGAGCAACGAGTGCCCGAGCATTTTAGTGCTCGTTCATCACTAAACATTACCCCAAAACTGTGAAGAAAAGTCCTATTGTAGTGCAAGCAGATATTTCACATGTAGTGTTCCAAAAGGAACAAATGTGAATATCTCTGTAAAGGAGTGATATAGTGGAAATTGGAAAGGAGTGGCAAAATCAAGGGAGCTAAATGATTTTTAAAAGTTTTTTTTTAACTCAATCTTTTTGAGCAACTGACAGGTCCTCTTAAACTCAACAGGCTGATTCTAAAAGTAAAAGGTTTGGTGAGAAGCATATTAGAAGTTATCACAAAATTCCATAGACATATAAAAGCCATAAAGCCTCAACATTAAGGAAAAGTAGGAGTTAGACATTGTGACAGACCGCACTGATATGAAAGAGGAGTAGTTCCACATGTGGTAATGCTTCAAATAGCTTGCTAGCGAGTTTCAGGTTCGTACTGAACCCTTTCTCAGTTTTGAACTACTCCTTTTTCACAGAAAGTAGCAGTGGAATCACTCCTTTTTCACAATAGCATGGTCTACCAGTACGCCTATCTCCTATTTCTCCTCCATCTACATGTAGAAGAAGATTCTCTTTTATCTGCAGACATGACTGCAGTAGCTGAATAATACCTGTACTGCGCAAGTCAGTAACGGGTGTATTGAATGGGCTCACGTGGTGAGATCGCCCCATACTCTGCAGGTAATGGCTGTGTGTTACAGCCAGGACCTGTGTTAAGGGGACGGTTGCAATCAACTTTATTAAATAATGGAAAGCAACCGAACCCGGGGTCCGCGATGCAGCCTGGTGGACTGCGGCCGAACACCTTCCGGGTGAGAAGGTAAAACAACCAACTTAAATAACAATCCCTTCCGTGTTACTGCCCACCGGAACGGGAATAGGGATTCGCACTATCTCCGTTAACTGCACGAGAGATGTGCGATAAATAATGTATCTGTAGCCCTGTTACAGCACAGGGACTACACAGCAGGCGTTAGGATGCATGTGTGATACACGCCGGCGTATAAGTGCTCCCAGCCGGCGTGCTACCGGACTGAGGAGTATCTCTCCACGTGGCTTACAGGCGGTGCCGGGAATATGGCGTCTGCAGACTGCTCGGGGTGTATGGCGACCCCTTTGTCGGAGACAGACTGTCAGACTAAGCTACCTGCCTCCCTCCATCTTAGGCTGCCTATCCCCCGCTAAACCTGCCTGAATCAAGCTAAAGCACACATGGCGCCCAAACGACCAAGCGTCCACACAACACCATCACTGCTCAATGATCAGAGCACGCCGCCATGTTTGTGGGCGGGCTTTTTAAAGATTAAGCCCTGCCCACCATCGCATTATTGGTGACGTCACCCGCGACCAATCAGGCGGTGCCAGGCCACCGGATCAGCTGACTCCCAAACCACCAATCACGGTCCGCCTTGTCACGGGCATGCTCAGTACAGAAAATCCTGGACTTAGGCTTTAGCAGCCCTGTTTCCCTCCACAACCTATCCTTCATGTTGCTAGGAACAAAGACCCAAGAGGCAACCTGAACATCTCATGCACCAGCTAGGTGTTGGGAATGACAACAATGACAAGCTGGACCATCAATGGGAGACCACAGAATCCATTGATGGTTCTGAACCCATTTAGAATCCAGCAAACACCTAACAACCTGCCTCTAACCGCAGACAGCGTGAAGCACCACAATTTTTAACCTGTTAAGTGCCACTTTCAAAATCTGACAGCAACGTAAACTGAAAGCCAGCATGGGGGCGCATCATTATATGCTCCCATAGGCGTACCTGTGATATCATCACGGGGCACTGATGGGTTACTTTAACAGCAGAGGGCCTGGTGAAAACATCTGTGCTTGTCATTATGGAGCTCGCTTGAAACCCTGCCTGTGGCTGGACTTCAAAGTAGACCATGATTTTTACTATATGCTGGAATACTGTGGTATTGCTGTATATAGCACAAGCGATCAGACAATCCCAGTACAAGTCCCCTAAAGGAACTAATAAATACAATGAAAAGTAAAAAAAAGTTATAAAAAATATAAAAAAAATAAAGAAAACATAATAGTTAAAATCATAGCCCTTTTCCCATTAAAATAAAGATAATAAAAAATACACATATGAGGTATCACCATGTTTAGAAAAGTCTGGCCTACCAAAATATAAAAATAATTAATGAAAAACACTTGATAATGAAAAATAATTAAAAAAGAGTGGTGCATTAAATTAAATGCGCCAATTCTGGCGCTTCACCTTTTCTTTTTCTTATTGCCCTGGTGCATTGGCAATCGGGATATTGGAGCTTGGGGTTGATGTCAGCAGTGATTTGTCACAGCTGCCATCAAGCCATGATGTTAGTAATGGAGAGGTGTCTATCAGACCAATTTCTGTAAAAAAAACAAACATACAGGTCCAATGTAGTACAAGAAAACCAATGTAATCCACAAATGGAAACCTGAAAAACATAAAAACAGGGCAATAAAAACAAGGCACTGTCCCTCTTTCACCAATTTATTAGAAAAAAAATTCCCATGCAGGTCCGACGTAATTTAGTGCTTCCCATGATGTTCCCCGAATCCTGCCCCAGTGACTTTGAATAGTGTTACTGCTAATCACAGTCTCTGGGTACTGATGTCACCGCTCATCGGAGTTGCCGACTCACACTGCGCTCCACGAGACCCGGTGACACTGAACAGCAGTGACATCAGTAACGATAACACTCATCAGAGTCGCTGAGTCACGCTGCCCTCTGTGAGTCTTGGCGACTCTGATGAGCATTATCATTACTGATGTGACCACTGTTCAGAACCGCTGGGTCTCACAGAGCGCAGCGTGACCTGGTGAATCTGATGAGCGGTGATGTCAATACCCAGCGACTATGAATAGCAGTAACATTACTTCTATTCACAGCCACCTAGGTCAGATTCGGGGAAACGCTGGACTACAACAGACTACCTAGGAACTTTAAAAAACCTGATGGACTGAACTGGAATGTAAATTGGTGTGCATGCAGCATGTAAGAGCAGGTTCACACATGGCCACTAAACAGAAAAAAAACAAAGAGAGAAACACAATACACAAATACCCTGAAATAAATAAATAAACAAACCGCAATAGTACATGAAAATAATAAAGGGTACTTAGTTAACATAATTTTGATCAAAATAATGCGAAAGCCATCCCGTCTCGTCACGGCGACCCTTATGGTCCACTCTAATATTAAAAACTTTACCATTTGTCAAGTGACATACATATGGATAAGGGCTGAGAGGCTGAACCACTAATGGACACATAGACATGGGAAGCCCTTTATTAATTTCATGCACTATTGTGGTTTATTTATTTATTTCAGGGTATTTGTGTATTGTGTTTCTCTCTTTGTTTTTTTTTACCTGGGAACTTTGCTTTCTAATAAATTTTATGTCTTTCTTTTTATGTTTTCCAGGTTTCCATTTGTGGACTACGTCGGACCTGCATGTTTTTTTTTTTATAAATTGGTGAACCAGAGAAAGTGTCAGGGAGTGCTTATTCAAATAAATATTTTTTGGTGCGTGTATGATTTTTTTTTGATTACTGGGGGTAATAATAATAATAATAATTAATAATGGGGGTGTCTGATACACACCTCTCCATTACTAACACCAGGGCTTGATGCCAACTGTGATTTTTGACAAATCACAGCTGACATCAACCCCAAACTCCATCACCCCGATTAACAATGCACCATGGCAATCGGAAAGAGCAAAGGCAACGCACAAGAATTGACACATCTATCATAATTCACTACTTCTGGGTAGCTGTGGGCTGGTATTTTTTGTCTGGGAAGGGCCCAATAACTATGGACCTTCTCAGCCTGATAATATCAGCTCACAGCTGTCTGCTTTACTTTTGCTGGTTATCAAAAATGGGGGTGACCTCAGGTCATTTTTTTCATTTATTAGCTTAATACAGTAAACTACACACGCAAGGCACTAATTATATACAATGGGGGAAATAAGTATTTGGTCCCTTGCTATTTTTGTAAATTTGCCCACCCCCAAAGATATGAACAGTCTATAATTTTAAGGGTAGGTTAATTTTAACATTGCAAGATAGAATATCCCCCCCAAAAAATCAAGAAAATCAAATTGTATAAATTAGATAATTTTTTTTTTGCATTTTGCAGTGAAAAATAAGTATTTGATCCCTCTGGCAAACAACACTTAATACTTGGTGGTAAAACCCTTGTTAGTAAGCACAGCAGTCAGACGTTTTTAATAGTTAATGATGAGGTTTGCACACATGTCAGGAGGAATTTTGGTCCACTCCTCTTTGCAGATCATCTATAAATCATTAAAAATTTGAGGCTGTCGCTTGGCAACTCGGAGATTCAACTCCCTCCATAAGTTTTTTATGGGATTAAGGTCTAGAGACTGGCTAGGCCACTTCATGACCTTACTGTGCTTCATTTTGAGCAATTCCTTTGTTGCCTTGGCTGTATGTTTTGGGTTATTATCTTGCTGGAAGACCCAGCCATGACCCATCTTCAATGCTCTTACTGAGGGAAGGAGGTTGTTGGCCAAAATCTCGTGATACAGGACTCCATCCATCTTCCCTTCAGTACAGTGTAGTCATCATGTCCTCCTTTCAGAAAAGCACCCCCAAAGTATAATGTTTCCCCCACCATGCTTCACAGTTGGGACAGTCCTGACTCTAATATTAAAACCTTTAATATTCGAGTTAGGACTGTCCCATAAGGGTTGCCGTGACGTTGCGGGATGGCTTTTACATTATTTTGATCAAAATTATGTTAACTAAATACCCTTTATTATTTATCAATATTTTTGCACTGTGCAATTTATCCATTTACCTCCTGTTATTTGGGTATTTAGCTTGTCTTTGGTTTTTCTCTGTCTAGTGGCCTTATGTGAACATGCATTTACATTTTGCATGCACATCAATTTACGTTTCAGTTCAGACTCTCAGGTTTTCTCTTTGTAGTTTAGTGTGCTTCAGTGCATATAAGGTTGTGGCCGCCCTTTGTCTGAGCTGAAAGGTTCATTCTGCCGCTCAGGTCTATGCTTCTACTAGGGGTTCAGTCTCTCTGCCCTTATCCATATGTATGTCAGCTGACAAATGGGAAGGTTTTAACCGGTTCCCGACCGCCCACTGTAGATAAACGTCGGCGCTTGCTGGGCTCTGTGCAGCGCCGACGTTTAAAAACGGTGGGTGGTCTCGCAGCGCTCAGGACCCCCAGAGTCCTGCAAGCGCTGCAATTCCGGTGCAGAGCGATAGCTCTGACAGGGAACATCATCGGGACCTGATTAGATCAGGTCCCAGTGATGTTAACCCTTTGCTGTCTTCTATATGCTGCGATCTATAGTGATCGCGGCATATAGGAGACAGCAGGAGTAGAGGGGGTCGTCAACTTACCTCTCCGAAGACCTCCAAGTCCTTCCAGGACCTGGGGTTGCTATGGCAGCTGGAGGTCACATGACCGCCTCCAGCTCTGCCATATATGGTGTCCTGTCTGGCTCAGCTGCAGCATAGCCTGGCAGGAGACTCTGACTGAAACAGTAAGGGAAGGTCTCATGTAATGTAATGTAATACATGTCTATTACATTACATGAGATCATTGATCAGAAGAATAAAAATTAATGTCCCATACAGGGACTAAGAAAAAATGTAAAAAAAAGTAAAAAAAAAAGTTTTTAAACTATTAAAAAAAAAATCACAAAATAAATAAAAATAAATAAATAAAATATTAACCCAATAAATCCGTATATTTTTACAAAACCAAAAAAAGTACACATATTTGGTATCACCGCATCCGAAACAACCCGAGCTATAAAACTGTCACACTAATTAACTCCTTCTGTGCACACCGTAATAAAAATAAATAAAAAACGGAGCAAAAAAAATGCTTTTTCATCATATCGCCAAACAAAAAGTGGAAAAAAATGCGATCAAAACACAAAATAGAAATAAAAATGGTACCACTGAAAACGTCATCTTGTTCCGCAAAAAAAAAGCCACCATACAGCTCCATCAGCCGAAAAATAAAAAAGTTATAGCGCTCAGAATAAAGCAATGCAAAAAAAATATTTTTTTCTATAAAATTGTTTTATTGCGTAAAAGCGCCAAAATATAAAAAAAAATACAGTAAGTGTAGTATCGCTGTAAACGTACTGACCTGAAGAATAACGCTGCCTGATCACTTTTACCACATGCAGAACGGCATAAAAAAAAAACTCAAAAAATAATTCCTGAATTGTTTGTTTTTGTTAATTTTACCTCCCAAAAAACGGAATAGAAAGCGATCAAAAAATGTCACGTACGCAAAAATGGTACCAATTAAAATGTCAACTCGTCCCGCAAAATACAAGCCATCACATGACTCTGTCGGCCGAAATATGGAAAAATTATAGCTCTCACAATATGGTGATGCAAAAACTAGAATTTGCAAAAAAAGCGTCTTTTAGTGTGTGACAGCTGTCAGTCATAAAAACCCGATATAAATCTGGTATCTCTGTAATCGCACCGACCCGAAGAATAAAGTAATCTAATCAGTTATATCACACTAGGAACGGCGTAAAAAATAAATTAAACCAATTCTTCACCTGCTACTGATTTGTTTATTATGTCCCCAAAGATCCCAGTAAGGCTCTGCTCACATTTATCCTGTGCTCTGTGCTGAGCACTTACACCAGAGTTTCCGTGTAAATCTCTGAAATACATGATTCAGCCGGAACCCATGACGGAAGATTCCCTGCAATGAGGCAGATATAGGCCACTGTGGACGCCGTCTAGCCTGGGATCCCACGGTATCATTTGTTTTAGGCGTGCATAAAAGTGCGGTTGGCCACAGTTTTGTGCACTTCTGAAAAAAAGGACACCGCTAAACAGAGGCCAGACGGTGTCCAGAGTTACTCTGCTGCCTCATTACAGTGAATGGATCCCGCAGGGGTTTCATCTGAATTACATCACTTGGAAATTTATATGGAAACCCCGATGTAAGTGCTCAGCCTAGAGCGCCGGATAAATGTTACGTAAAATATTCCCAATAAAAGCTTCAACTCAGTCCTCAAAAAAAGCTAGTCCCCACTCAGGTCCGTCATCTGTTAAAAATATAAGGGACTTCCAAGTTACTGGTAGCAGAAAGGCTCTGGAAAAGCAAAATGACCCTTGCCCCCCAAAAGAAATTCAGAAAATTTTGTGCTCCCAAATCCAAATGCCTATTCTACAATAATTTGTTCTCCAATTGTCAAATAGCACTCCGTCCCCCCCAGATCTCACCGTATGGCTAAGCGGTACGATACAGCCATATATGGGGTATTGACACTTTTAGAAGAAATTGTGTGACACATTTCGGCACCATTTTTACCCATTGCCCCGTGTGAAAATGTAAAATCTGAGGGTAAAACATTTTTTTGTGGTAAAAATATAATTATGCTTTTTTCACTGCCCAATGGTATAAATTTAAAAATTAAAAAATACTCACTACTTCCCTAGATGAATTCCTTGAGAGGTGTAGTTTACAAAATGGGGTCACTTGTGGGGGTTTCTGCTGTTTTGGCATGTCAGCGACTCTTCAAATGTGACATGGTGTCTGCTGCCTATCCCAGCCAACATAGCGCTCCTTTCTCTTCCGAACCCTGCCGTACACCAAAGCAGTGGTTTTCCCCCACATATGGGGTATCGGCGTACTCAGGAGAAATTGTACAACAAATTTCGTGATGCAATTTATCCTGTTACCCTTATGATAATGCAAGATTAGGGAATGAAAAACATTTTTTATGGGAAAAATGTGAAAATTTTATTTTTACGGCTCAATATTATAAACTTCTGTGAAGCAGCTGGGGGTGCAAGGTGCTCACCACACATCTAGATAAGTTCCCTAAGGGGTCTAGTTTCCAAAATGGTGGCACTTGGGGGGGTTTCCACTGTTTAGGCACATTAGGGGCTCCCCAAATGCGACATGGCGTCTTCTAATTATTCAAACAAATTTTACATTCAAAAAGTCAAATGGCGCTCCTTCCATTTCAAACCCTGCCATGTGCCCAAACAGTAATTTGCCTCAACATATGGGGTATCGGCGTGTTCAGGAGAAATTGCAGAACAAATTTCATGGTGCAATTTATCCTGTTACCCTTATGATAATACAAAATTAGGGAATGAAAAACATTTTTTGTGGGAAAAATGTGAAAATTTTATTTTTACGGCTCAATATTATAAACTTCTGTGAAGCAGCTGGGGGTGCAAGGTGCTCACCACACATCTAGATAAGTTCCCTAAGGGGTCTAGTTTCCAAAATGGTGTCACTTGTGGGGGGTTTCCACTGTTTAGGCACATTAGGGGCTCCCCAAATGCGACATGGCGTCTGCTAATTATTCAAACAAATTTTACATTCAAAAAGTCAAATGGCGCTCCTTCCCTTTCAAACCCTGCCATGCGCCCAAACAGTAATTTTCCTACGCATATGGGGTATCAGCGTGTTCAGGAGAAATTTCACAACAATTTTCATGGTGCAATTTATCTTATTACCCTTATGATAATGCAAAATTAAGGGATGAAAAACGGTTTTGTGGGAAAAATGTGAAAATTGTATTTTTACAGCTCAATATTCTAAACTTCTGTGAAGCACCTTGGGGATCAAGGTGCTCACAACACATCTAGATAAGTTCCCTAAGGGGTCTAGTTTCCAAAATGGTGTCACTTGTGGGGGGTTTCCACTGTTTAGGCACATCAGGAGCTCTCCAAACGCAACATGGCATCTGCTAATTATTCAGACAAATTTTACATTCAAAAAGTCTAATGGCACTCCTTCCCTTCCGAACCCTGCAGTGCGCCCAAACAGTGGTTTTCCCTCATATATGGGGTATCAGCACGCTCAAGAGAAATTGCACAAAAAAATTTGCGGTCCATTTTTTCCTGTTACTCCTGTGAAAATAAAAAAAATTGGGTCTAAAGTAACATTTTTGTGAAAAAAGTTAAATGTTAATTTTTTTCTTCCACATTCCAAAAATTCCTGTGAAGCACCTGAAGGGTTAATAAACTTCTTTTATGTGGTTTTGAGCACCTTGAGGGGTGCAGTTTTTAGAAAGGTGTCACTTTTGGGTATTTTCAGTCATAAAGACCTCTCAAAGTGACTTCAAATGTGATGTGGTCCCTAAAAAAATGTTTTTGTAAATTTTGTTGGAAAAATGAGAAATCGCTGGTCAACTTTTAACCCTTATAGCTCCCTAACAAAAAAAAATTTTGGTTCCAAAATTGTGCTGATGTAAAGTAGACATGCGGGAACTGTTATTTATTAACTATTTTGTGTGACATATCTCTCTGATTTAAGGGCATGAAAATTCAAAGTTTGAAAATTGCAAAATGTTCAAAATTTTCACCAAATTTCCGATTTTTTCACAAATAAACGCAAGTTATATCGAAGAAATTTTACCACTATCATGAAGTACAATATGTCATGAAAAAACAGTCTCAGAATCAGGGGAATATGTTGAAGCGTTTACAGAGTAATTACCTCATAAAGTGACAGTGGTCAGAATTGAAAAAATTGGCCCAGTCACGAAGGCAAAAACAGGCTCTGGCGCGAAGTGGTTAATATTAGAGTTAGGACTGTCCCATAAGGGTTGCCGTGATGTGGTGGGATGGCTTTTACATTATTTTGATCAAAATTATGTTAACTAAATACCCTTTATTATTTATCATTATTTTTGCACTGTGCAATTTATCCATTTACTTCCAGCTATTTAGGTATTTTGCTTCTCTTTGGTTTTTCTCTGTCTAGTGGCCTTATGTGAACATGCATTTACATTTTGCATGCACATCAATTTACGTTTCAGTTCAGACTCCCAGGTATTTTCTATGTAGTTTAGTGTGCTTCAGTGCATATAAGGGTGTGGCCGCCCTTTGTCTGAGCTGAAAGGTTCATTCTGCCTCTCAGGTCTATGCTTCTACTAGGGGTTCAGTCTCTCTGCCCTTATCAATATGTATGTCACTTGACAAATGGTAAGGTTTTAATATTAGAGTTAGGACTGTCCCATAAGGGTTGCCGTGACGTGGCGGGATGGCTTTTACATTATTTTGATCAAAATTCTGTTAACTAAATACCCTTTATTATTTATCATTATTTTTGCACTGTGCAATTTATCCATTTACTTCCAGTTATTTTGGTATTTTGCTTGTCTTTGGTTTTTCTCTGTCTAGTGGCCTTATGTGAACATGCATTTACATTTTGCATGCACATCAATTTACATTTCAGTTCAGACTCCCAGGTTTTTTTTTTTGTTTATTTTTTGTTTTGTTTTGTTTTGATTAATTGAGTCTGTGGACAGGAGTGTTTTATACAGGTGACTATGTAAGACAGCTGTCTTTAATACAGGTAACGAGTTGATTAGGAGTGTCTTACTGGTCTGTAAGAGCCAGAACTCATAATGCTTTGTAGGGGATCAAATACTTATTTCTCACTGCAAAATGCAAAAAAAAATATTTAATTTATACAATGTGATTTTCTTGATTTTTAGTTGGATATTCTATCTCTCAATGTTAAAATTAATCTACACTTAAAATTATAGACTGTTCATGTCTT
Source organism: Phyllobates terribilis (assembly GCF_046119375.1). Taxonomy (NCBI): domain Eukaryota; kingdom Metazoa; phylum Chordata; class Amphibia; order Anura; family Dendrobatidae; genus Phyllobates; species Phyllobates terribilis. Next base: position 193,636,949 of record NW_027362764.1, read on the forward strand.
TGTCAGTGGGCAAACTTACAAAAACAGCAAGGGATCAAATACTTATTTCCCCCACTGTATCTCACGGATATCTATCTAGCTATCAATTTACCCCATATCTATCTATTTATCTATCAATCTGTTTAAATCTTTGCACATCTTTAACACCTAAACATCTGTAATTTCTATTCTGTATTCTTTCCCTGTGCGTGTCACAAGAATGTTGCACACGGACGACATACGAATAACACACACATACACTCGGGTGGCACATGAATGACACACATAGACCTGTTTCATACTTCCTGATATTTCCGGTACTGGAAAAAACAGTACTGGAGATATTCATGTCCAGGTGTCCGTGTGTGCCTGTGTGGCATACGTGTGGCAACCATGTGCTTCATTAAGATCACACATACCGGCGCCTGGGAATTAGCGGTACAGTTAGCAGAGTCTCAGGCGCCGTGTGCTTTGTCCCCTGCGTGCGCTGTGATCTACTGAAGACACTGACATGTGAAAGAGGCAATACATACAGAAAAGGATAACAACGGTACTGTTTTTAACAGTACCGCAACATCAGGACATGTGAAAGGGCTGTAATTATAAAATACACTGCTCAAAAAAATAAAGGGAACACTCAAATAACACATCCTAGATCTGAATGAATGAAATATTCTCACTGAATACTTTGTTCTGTACAAAGTTGAATGTGCTGACAACAAAATCACACAAAAATCATCAATGGAAATCAAATTTATTAACCAATGGAGGCCTGGATTTGGAGTCACCCCCAAAATTAAAGTGGAAAAACACACTACAGGCTGATCCAACTTTGATATAATGTCCTTAAAACAAGTCAAAATGAGGCTAACTATTGTGTGTGGCCTCCACGTGCCTGTATGACCTCCCTTCAATGCCTGGGCATGCTTCTGATGAGGTTGCGGATGATCTCCTGTGGGATCTCCTCCCAGACCTGGACTAAAGCATCCACCAACTCCTGGACAGTCTGTGGTGCAACGTGATGTTGGTGGATGGAGCGAGAAATGATGTCCCAGATGTGCTCAATCAATTCAGGTCTGGGGAACAGGCAGGTCAGTCCATAGCTTCAATGCCTTCATCTTGCAGGAAATGCTGGCACACTCCAGCCACATGAGGTCTGGCATTGTCCTGCATTAGGAGGAACCCAGGGCCAACCGCACCAGCATATGGTCTTACAAGGGGTCTGAGCATCTCATCTCAGTACCTAAAGGCCGTCAGGCTACCTCTGGCGAGCACATGAAGGGCTGTGTGGCCTTCCAAAGAAATGCCACCCCACACCATTACTGACCCACTGCCAAACCGGTCATGCTGAAGGATGTTGCAGGCATCAGATCGCTCTCCACGGAGTCTCCAGACTCTGTCACGTCTGTCACATGTGCTCAGTGTGAACCTGCTTTCATCTGTGAAGAGCACAGGGCGCCAGTGGTGACTTTGCCAATCCTGGTGTTCTGTGGCAAATGCCAAGCGTCCTGCATGGTGTTGGGCTGTGAGCACAACCCCCATCTGTGGACGTCGGGCCCTCATACCACCCTCATGGAATCGGTTTCTAACCGTTTGTGCAGACACATGTACATTTGTGGCCTGCTGGTTGTCATTTTGCAGGGCTTTGGCAGTCCTCCTCCTGTTCCTCCTTGCTCAAAGGCGGAGGTAGCGGTTCTGCTGCTGGGTTGTTGCCCTCCTACGGCCCCCTCCACGTCTCCTGGTGTACTGGCCTGTCTCTTGGTAGCGCCTCCAGCCTCTGGACACTATGCTGACAGACACAGCAAACCTTCTTGCCACAGCTCGCATTGATGTGCCATCCTGGATGAGCTGCACTACCTGAGCAACTTCTGTGGGTTGTAGAGTCCGTCTCATGCTACCACCAGTGTGAAAGCACAACCAACATTCAAAAGTGACCAAAACATCAGCCAGAAAGCATTGGTACTGAGATGTGATCTGTGGTCCCCATCTGCAGATCCAGTCCTTTATTGAGCGTGTCTTGATAATTGCCAATAATTTCGATCTATTGTCTATTCCATTTGCTCAACAGCATGTGAAATTGATGATCAATCAGTGTTGCTTCCTAAGTGAACAGTTTGATTTCACAGAAGTTTGATTCACTTGGACTTATATTCTGTTGTTTAAGTGTTCCCTTTATTTTTTTGAGCAGAGTATTTTATATACTACACTCACAGTCATTGAAATGCCCGTATAATCGAAGTTACATTTTCATTATTTATACATTACTGTACTATAAACTCTGTGACCGCAAGATTATTATAATTTCTTCTTGCTCTGTGCCAACTTTTCTGTGAATATCATTTTGTGCCAACTTTTATAGGAACTTTTTGTCTTTAGAATCCTTCATAGAGAGATTTGCAAATTTCTATATGTAATATAAAAAGCATGTAATAGTTATGGGCCCAGCTACTGATGTTATATTGAGGCATTACTCTGTGTTCCAAAACTGATCTATCACAACTGTGCTGTCTCCTTTAATTATGAAAGCCATGACGGCCATCCTACGTTTTGTTCCTGATACATTTATCCCCACCCTTCATTTATCATGTATTAATACACCTCCTCATCTTTTCTTTAGTAGTCATTTCGTACTTCTCAGCTCATTATTCCTTCTTTTTTACTGTTCTACTGTTTTAACATTTTGGCACAATGATGCATATTTTTAGGGTGTACATTTTTCATGTTGATGATTGATGTTGATAATTACACATAATGTACTTATGGCTGCAGAGCAGAATAAAATGTATATATATATATATATATATATATATATATACATATATATATATATATATATATATATATATACAGTACAGACCAAACGTTTGGACACACCTTCTCATTTAAAGATTTTTCTGTATTTTCATGACTTTGAAAATTGTACATTCACACGGAAGGCATCAAAACTACGAATTAACACATGTGGAATTATATACTTAACAAAAAAGTGTGGAACAACTGAAAATATGTCATATATTCTAGGTTCTTCAAAGTAGCCACCTTTTGCTTTGATGACTGCTTTGCATACTCTTGGCATTCTCTTGATGAGCTTCAAGAGGTAGTCACCGGAAATGGTTTTCACTTCACAGGTGTGCCCTGTCAGGTTTAATAAGTGGGATTTCTTGCCTTATAAATGGGGTTGGGACCATCAGTTGTGTTGTGCAGAAGTCAGGTGGATACACAGCTGATAGTCCTACTGAATGGAATGTTAGAATTTGTATTATGGCAAGAAAAAAGCAGCTGAGTAAAGAAAAATGAGTGGCCATCATTACTTTAAGAAATGAAGGTCAGTCAGTACGAATAATTGGGCAAACTTTGAAAGCGTCCCCAAGTGCAGTTGCAAAAACCATCAAGCGCTACAAAGAAACTTTCTCACATGAGGACCGCCCCAGGAAAGGAAGACCAAGAGTCACCTCTGCTTCTGAGTATAAGTTTATGCGGGTCACCAGCCTCAGAAATTGCAGGTTAACAGCAGCTCAGATTAGAGACCAGGTCAATGCCATACAGAGATCTAGCAGCAGACACATCTCTACAACAACTGTTAAGAGGAGACTTTGTGCAGCAGACCTTCATGGTTAAATAGGTGCTAGGAAACCACTGCTAGGGACAGGCAACAAGCAGAAGAAACTTGTTTGGGCTAAAGAACACAAGGAATGGACATTAGACCAGTGGAAATCTGTGCTTTGGACTGATGAGTCCAAATTTGAGATCTTTGGTTCCAACCACCGTGTCTTTGTGCGACGCAGAAAAGGTGAACAGATGGACTGTACATGCCTGGTTCCCACTGTGAAGCATGGAGGAGGAGGTGTGATGGTGTGGGGTGCTTTGCTGGTGACACTGTTGGGGATTTATTCAAAATTGAAGGCATACTGAACCAGCATGGCTACCACAGCATCTTGCAGCGGCATGCTATTCCATCCGGTTTGCGTTTAGTTGGACCATCATTTATTTTTCAACAGGACAATGACCCCAAACACACCTCCAGGCTGTGCAAGGGCTATTTGACCAAGAAGTAGAGTGATGGGGTGCTACGCCAGATGACCTGGCCTCCACAGTCACCAGACCTGAACCCAATCGAGATGGTTTGGGGTAAGCTGGACCGCTGAGTGAAGGCAGAAGGGCCAACAAGTGCTAAGCATCTCTGGGAACTCCTTCAAGATTGTTGGAAGACCATTTCCGGTGACTACCTCTTAAATCACATCAAGAGAATGCCAAGAGTGTGCAAAGCAGTCATCAAAGCAAAAGGTGGCTACTTTGAAGAACCTAGAATATAAGACATATTTTCAGTTGTTTCACACTTTTTTGTTAAGTATATAATTCCACATGTGTTAATTCATCATTTTGATACCTTCAGTGTGAATGTACAATTTTCAAAGTCATTAAAATACAGAAAAATCTTTAAATGAGAAGGTGTGTCCAAACTTTTGGTCTGTACTGTATATATATATATATGTTCATATATATATATATATATATATATATATATATATATACACTCTCATGGCCGAAAGTGCTGGCACCATTGAAAATGTTCCGGAAAATGAAGCATGAAGCAATTCTCCCAGAAAATGATTGCAATTACACATGTTTTGTTTTACACATGTTTATTTCCTTTGTGTGTATTGGAACAACACAGAGAAAAAAAAAAAAGAGAAAAAAAGGCAAATTGGACATACCATATTTTTCGGACCATAAGACACACTTCTTTTTACCCCAAATTTGGAAGGAAAATGGGGGTGCATGTTATAGTTCGAATGTATCTTACTTGGCTCGCTGTGAGGGGGAGGTGGAGCGGGGTCACGTGAGGCAGGAACAGGGTCACCAGTGCAGGAAGCCGGAGGGGGTCTCCAGCAAAATTGCGTCGCCAGTGACATTATCTTATCTGCCAGATCTGCTGTTCGCCGACTGGTAGTGTCTCTGATCGGAAGAAAGTGAAGATGTTACCTCCATACAGACCAGGTGATTGTTTCATAGACCTGCTCGCGGGATCCTCACTGCCTTGAGGACGTATCTTCATGGATACCGATTTGAAGATGGATCCAGAAAAGGTATCTTCAATTCTCAAGTGGCCGGTTAACGAGAACGTCAAGGCGGAAGCGCTTTCCAGGTCTTTCCTATTCACCGACCTGGAGGAAGAACCCCAATTTGTCTTTTTATTCTTCCAAGAAAGTGGCTCATCTGACCGAGCAGGGAGAGACTTTGCAATTCAAGGATCTTGATACTAAGCCCGCTTCCAGGTGTTCTGAGGATGTCTTGGTGGTGAAAAGAATCTTGGCCATGAAGAAAGTGAGAGATAAAAACCTTTCTTTTAGTGAACAGGAGAGAACATGGCCCTGAAGAGAGATTGTGGGAATCGAAGGAGAATAGTTATGCCCCATTTCTTCTGCAGAGATTCCATGCAGGCTTGAAGATGAGGGACGTATGGGGAGGGTGCTGTAACGCCAGTTTTGGGTGTCCCTGCGTGGTCTCTTTGCCTCTTCCAGCAGGGATGCAAACATACTCACCGTCCTGGCCGCATGACAGTGTCCCTGTTCCCTGCTGTGGCTACCTGTCCTATGCACACTGCGCAGGTCTCCCAGTGGAGCACCTAGTGCGCGCGTTCCCCAATTTTTAAAGGGGCAGCATGCATACTTTGGAAATGCCTCCAGCCAGTAGCTGCGATGCATCAAGTATATAATGCATGCTCAGCAGTAGTTAGGAGCCTGAGCAATGTTTTCCCTTTGGTTAGTTAGTGTTGTGCAAATAGTCAGTTGCCAGGTCCCCCATATAGTCTGAACAAGAAGCTATTTCTGAAACTTTTGACCCAGAACCTGTTCCTGTAACCTGTGCGGTCTGAACCAGTACCTGTTCCTAAAACCCGTGTTGTCTGAACCAGATCCTGTTCCTGAGACCCGTGTTGTCTGAACCTGAAATCGCTCCGACTGTACCTGGTCCTGAAGCCACTCCGCCGGTACCTGAATCTGAAGCCGCTCCGATGGTACCTGAACTTGAAACTGCTCCGGCGGTACCTGAACCTGAAGGTGCTCTGGTGGTACCTGAACCTGAATCTGCTCCGGTGTTACCAGAACCCGAAGTATCTGAACCTATAGCCGCTCCGGCGATACCTGAACCTGAAGCTGTCCGGACGTACTTGAACCGGAAGCCACTCCAGAGGTACCACAACCAGTACCAGTATCCATCCTATATGGTGTTTTAGAATCCGCACTGTCTGAACCAGAACCAGTATCCAAACCCTGTCTTGCTAGTGACTCCAAGTTCATGTCCGTGACTGCTATCCTATCCTAACACTAGTGGTCAGCTGCTGCAGTACCGGGGACTGCCTAGGAGTGGTACCTGGTGGCTACCTACAGCGTAAGTCAAACTCTACCATCAGGAGCTCTAGCAAATGCCAAGTAGCTGCTTAGCCACATCCCTCCAGGGTAAGCTTAGGTTGTGGCACAGTGGGTCAATGATCTGTGGCGCCCCTGAGGGTTCAGTCGCCACAGGGGTACTGCACCTCAGATAGAGGTGTGGTATCTCCTCTCTCAGGTAAGGATGGAGCATCACCCAGGACCCTGCTTTACACCCAACACTACACCACTCCCACCTGCAGGGGGCTTCAATGCACTAGGGTGCTGCCCCGTTCCGGGATAGAGGAGATGGGGGGAACCAAAGATAGGGGGAACCATGTAGTGGGTGAGGGTGGAGGAAGCACTTTACTTTGACACTTAATCTAGGCATATATATACAGTGGCCATCTTTATAGCCTGGTCTTTAGTCGTGGTTCCTTGGGAGGATCAGTCAGCATATTGCTGCGGCCGGCTCAGGGGTCACGATTCCCGGTCTCAGGCCTCGAGTCGGGGATTGGGGCAGAGTTGAGTTACAGCCAGCTCTGTCCCCGGTCAGAGTCCAGCCAAGAAGGCCCAGGAGGGCAGCAGAGGAGTTAAGCTCCACAGTCGAAAGGATCCCAGGAGGGTACGGACGGAGCGGAGTCGCCACCTGTATTCTTCACTCTGGCCCAGCCAGAGAGACTCCTGCCGCAAGAGGGGACCGGCCCCCGATATCTGACAGTGTACTTCACGTCACCGTTAGAAAAGCCCGGAGGCTTAATGGATCCCAGGGGGATACGGACGGAGCAGAGTCGCCACCTGTATCTCTCAATCCTGTGTATATCCAGTGGGACCGGGCCTTACACCACATACAGACAGGAGAGGACTCAGTGGGAGAAATCTAGGAAGGAGAGGAACACCCCGGCGGGGTCTTGGAAGGTGCTCCTGATTACCTGGGAAGTGCTGAACCCCCTTCCTGGTGGCCGCAGCGCACTGAGAGGCAGAGAGAGAAGCTTTGCAGCTGCTACTTCACCAAAGTGAGTAAAGCTTGGATGACTTCACCTACTGCCTCCGTTTGCTCATTCTTGCGCGGCACCGCACCTACCACTACTCCCCAGACCTCTTCTCACTGCCCTGAGGCCTACTCCGCCTGTGGGGAGTAGTACTAACTGAGCTGCCAGGACATCGGCCTCAGAGGACTGTAGCAGCGCTGGTGGCCTTCACCAGAAACCACAGGTGGCGTAATCGAACAACCACTCATCCAATAGCCCATTATTTTTTATGAGACAGCCCTGGGCACGGAACGGATCTAGGCAACGACTGCATTCCCCCCCCCCTCCTACAACTGACCCGGCTCCGAGTAACCCCAGCCGCGCAGGGAGGGCGCCTCAGATCCACGTGTGTGACATCTAGATTTCATTGCACCCATAAAGTATGAAGTCAACAAAAGTGCCCCACAAACACTATATGATACCCCCACAATGAAGTCCTTCACAGTGCCCTTCACATGCACAGTATGATGACCCTACTGTACCCCAACACAGTATAATTCCACAACTGTGACCCTCACACAACCCTCCTTGCAGTATAATGGGCCTACATATAATATAATGGCCCAACACTGTGCCCTGCACTATCCCTCCAAACAGTATAATTGCTCCCACACAGCCCTCCCAACACAATATGATGAACCCCACACAAACCTTCATACTGTATAAATGCTCACATACAGTATAATTGCCCCCTATAGCCCTCCATAAAGTATAAAGGCTTCCACATAGCCCTCCAAATATTATAATGGGTCTCACATAGCCTTCCACATAGTATACTGCACCCCATAGTCCTCCATATAGTATACTGCACTCCCCATAATCATCCATACAGTATACAGCACTCCCCATAGTCCTCCACACAGTATACTGCACTCCCCATAGTCCTCCATGTAGTATAATGCACTCCTCATAGTCCTCCATACAGTATACTGCACTCTCCATGGTCCTCCATACTGTATACTTCACTCCCCATAGTCCCCTATACAGTATTATGGCTACCACATTTAAAAAAAATGAGGCCATTAGATTAGAGCTGTAGCATTACATCTGCCATACTGAGATACTTGCTCTAAGCTATTGTGAAGGTGTGTTCTTTTTTCTTCATTGTGTTGCTGCCTGCTTAAGATTGGTCAACATCATATAAGGAGAAGTTCAAAACCCCCAATGAAAACTGTGTGATAACTTTTGTTAAGCCCAAGTGGGTGTTAACTAATTTATAATAATTTTGATTGCTAATACTTGTATATCTGCAACAGAAAGGCGAAATGAAAAAAAAAGAAAATGTTTTATCATGCTCAGCAGCAACTATCACATCATGTGTCCAGTTCAATAAGAGAGATTTTAAAAAAAGTCCTCTTTAAATTCAAAGAACATAGACTAGCAAAACTTAATTTGTAGGGTACATCTGAATAAACCTCCTATAAGTTATGTCATCCTGTCATTAGTGATGGACATGATGACTGACAGTGAACATGACAAGTAGTTCCAATTACATCCTGCTTAAGGTGAACCTGTCAGGCTTTAGGCTCCCAAACCATTCCCAACCTGTTATCTATAATGATAATATGTTGACAATGATGCCCTTCTACATTATGGCTGATGCAATTTGTTATAAATAAAAAATACACTTGAAAAAAGTGCATATAATGTTCTAATGAACTGTAAGGAGTCATATTGGAGCAGTGTTTCTCAAACTCCAGTCCTCACAGACTGCAACAGATCATGTTTTCAGGATTTCATTAGTAATGCACAGATGAGAAAAAAAACCATCACAGGAAAGAAACCAGCTGTGCTGCCCCTCCTTTATCATGGGGGTCTGCTGCATCCTCCTTGTGCATTGGTAATCTGACCTGGTGTTGGTAATGCTGTTTTATTTCCTGTGATGTTTTTTGAATCCAAGTCCTTTTCTGTGAGTCATTTTTAATTTTAGAGTAGGGACTCGCTAGTATGAGGACCCTTGACGCGTGTTGCGAGCTTGCGTAGTTTGGCCAAAATATTTACCACTTCATGTAATGTATTTATCTTATACAATATTTTTTTCTTTTTTTGCACATTTTCCATTTTTTGCAGGATGCAACCGGGCCCTTTAATGTTAGTTGGGTGAATTGGGGCATCTGTCTTGTGAGGTGCACGTATATAGTGTTGGGCAGTCCTCTTGATTTAAAATTATGGGTGTCATTGATAGGCTGTAAGCCAGACACTGTGCATCACACGTACCTGTGTGACTGGCGTCCTATGCAAACCCCATCTGTGTGCATTTGTAATACTACACAGCCACTCACATATTGTCACGGGTGTGTGAGAGGTGACAGACAGTCACCCTGCAGTGGGTTGCAGGAGATCTCTACATTTGGCATTACAGACAGTTTCTTAGATAAGAGGCTTTCTTTAGGACCGAGCAGCTACCTCTCTCTTGCTATTTAGCTCTCTGGCCTGGGTGTATATATACCTGGTGTGTCTGAGAGGGAGTCGCTGGCTATATCCATTTCTGCTTGTGAAGCTTTCCAGGAGCAGTACTTTGTCCTCTCTGGAGCTTGAAGCCCTGTGCTTATTTGGAGTTCATCTAAATCTAAGCCATTTCCCCTGTTTTTCCCACCCTTGTTGTCTATAGAGTTTAGTGGAGGTTGACTAGTGCTCATCTCCTTCCATCTCTAGCCGTAGCCATATGCCAGGGAGAGTAGGGCAAGGCACGCGTGTGGCGATTGCTGAGGAGACAATATAGGGACGATAGTTGAGACAGGGTGACACTAGACCAGATGAGGAGGTCTCCACTTTCCCCCTTTCCCTAGTGTCTGGGCTCCCTTTCCTTTTTCCCTCTGTGATGCACTAAGTCTTCCACACATCTGACATGACACATCTGCCAATTCCTGGAGGGGTTGGCTGTCGCATCAGTATTTTTCACCTGTGCTGCTCACGCCTTTATCATGGGGGTCTGCTGCATCCTACTTGTTCATTGGTAATGTGACCTGGTGTTGGTAAGGCTGGTTTCTTTTTTGTGATGTTTTTTTAATTCATGTCCTTTTCTGTGAGCCATAATGTACAGGTGAGAAAACCTGTGGCATTTTCTGATGCTTTGATAATTATTCCATCATCTGAGCAATACTAAGGAAATCCTGAAAACATGATCTGTTGGGGGTCATGATGACTGGCATTTGGGAAACACTGGTGTAGAGGATTGTCTTAAGAGCCTCACTGGCTGGTCCTCCTCCTGGATTAGTTAACCCTAGAACACATACCTGGGGCCTCGCAGGCCCACCCTGTTAATTGTTTTCTATTTTCTGCAAGATTACTTTAGTTAGAATTTTGAAACTCTAGGTATTCCTCAGGTATATAGTTGTTTGTCATTTTTGTTTGAGTTATTCCATGTTATTTGCACACGGGCCTAAAATGCCCCAGGTATGTGAAAAAGTAGATTTTTATGGTCATGCGTTCTAGGGTTAACGTCCCACTGGTTGGGTTTGTCATCACATGCCACCTTGACTTCATTGGAGGCCACTGGAGGTCAGTTGTGATGATGTACCTAGCTTATTAATACAAATTAGACAGTTAGTAGTTGGCTGCAGATATAGACTATAGGATATATAATGTATACGTCTATACACAATTAGGGTATATAATATAGTATAATCTACTTAGTATAGCATATATAAGGCTATGCTAGGTGGGAATTACATGCACAGTATCTAACATTAAATTAACTCCAATTTTCTACAGTAACTTGTGTGTTTTATTCATATGAATGAATTAATGTTTCATTATTATTTTGAAGCATTTTATTTCTTGATGTCATAGTATAAGTATCCCCTTAGTGACCAGACCAATTTTTTTAAATCTGACTAGTGTCACTTTATGTAGTAATAACTCTGGAATACTTCAACATATCCCATTGATTTTGAGACAGTTTTTTGTGACACATGATACTTTATAATAATGGTAAATTTAGGTTGATATGTCTTGCGTTTATTTAAAAAAATATCAGAAAGTTGACAAAAATGTTTTAAAAATTGCAATATTCAAACTTTGAATGACTATCCCTTTAATCCCAATAGTCATACCACACAAAACATTAATAAATAACATTTCCTTCATGTCTGCTTTACACTCTCCATAATCTTTGAAAATTCTTGGAGAACAGGAGAAGTCCCAGAAGACTGGAGAAGAGCAAATGTTGTTCCTATCTTCAAAAAGGAGAAGAAGGTGGACCCAGGGAACTATAGGCCGGTGAGTGTGACTTCTATACCAGGAAAGATCTTTGAACAAATTATTAAACAACATGTATGTAAGTACCTGGATAAGAATGAAGTGATTAACCAGAGTCAGCATGGGTTTGTAACTAACAAGTCATGTCAGACTAACTTAATTTCCTTCTATGACAGAATCACTGACTGGGTGGATCAGGGAAATGCTCTAGATATAGTATATCTTGACTCCAGCAAAGCATTTGACAAAGTATCTCACACCATCCTTATTGAAAAAATGACCAAGTATGGAATGGACCAGGCAACTGTTAGGTGGATTCATAACTGGCTTAGTGATCGGACTCAAAGGGTGGTCATAAATGGCTGCACATCCAGCTGGATGAATGTCTCAAGTAAGGTACCACAGGGCTCTGTCCTGGGACCTGTATTGTTCAACATCTTTATCAATGATTTAGATGAAGGAATTGAGGGTAAACTGATTAAATTTGCTGATGACACAAAGCTAGGAGGGATAGCTAATACTAGAGAAGAGAGAGAGAGGATTCAAAAAGACCTAAATAAACTGGAGCAGTGGGCAGCAACTAACAGAATGGTTTTTAACAGGGAAAAATGCAAAGTACTACATCTGGGCAATAAAAACGAATAAAGCATATACAGAATGGGAGGAATAGAGCTAAGCAACAGTACATGTGAAAAAGACTTAGGTATACTAATAGATCATAGACTGAACATAAGTCAACAGTGTGATGCAGCAGCAAAAAAGGCAAATGCAATTCTGGGATGTATTAACAGAAGCATACAGTCTAGATCACGTGAAGTCATTATCGGACTTTACTTCTCTTTGGTCAGACCTCATCTGGAATACTGTGTCCAGTTTTGGGCACCACATTTTAAAAAGAAATTGACAAACTGGAGCAAGCTCAGAGAAGAGCGACCAGAATGGTGACCGGTCTGCAAACCATGTCCTATGAGGAACGGTTGCAGGATTTGGGAATGTTTAGCTTGCAAAAAAGAAGACTGAGAGGATACTTAATAGCTGTCTACAAATATGTCAAGGGCTGTCACATTGTAGAAGGATCATCTTTATTCTCATTTCCACAAGGAAAGACTAGAAGCAATAGGATGAAACTGAATGGGAGAAGACACAGATTAGATATTAGAAAAAACTTTTTGACAGTGAGGGTGATCAATGAGTGGAACAGGCTGCCACGAGAGGCAGTGAGTTCCCCTTCAATGGACGTCTTCAAACAGAGGCTGGACAGACATCTGCCTGAGATGATTTAGTGAATCCTGCTTTGAGCAGGTGGTTGGACCAGATGACCCAGGAGGTCCCTTCCAACTCTACCATTCTATGATTCTATGATCACCACCATTGGTAACGTGTTGTTTTATTTTGCTAGCATTTTAGAAGGTTTAAAAATGTAGCAGTATTTTTTCATTTTTTCAAGTAAATTTACAAAAATTATTTTTATAGGGACCTGTTCAGTTTTGAAATGACTCTGGGGATCCTATATGTTGGAAACCACCCAAAAGTGATACCATTTTAAAAACTGCACCCCTCAGCGTATTTAAAATTGCTTTCAGGTAGTTCATTAACCCTTCTGGTTCTTTTCAGGAAGTAATGGAAACTGGCATGACAAGAATGAAAAAGTTTATTTTTACCACATAAATTTTAATAACTTCTGAACAGGCCGCTTTATCTGGCAGACTCTAAGGCCGATATTTGGCCATGAACTGTCAAGGCAAACATCAGGATCACACAATCAAGATCTCAGGGTGCCGATGAGGTTAAAGAGGGAGCCCCCACACACTGTTAACTATTTAGATTCTGTAGTCGCTATTGACAGCATCATCTAAGGGGTTAAACAGCCATGGTCGGTACCAACACTGATCATGACTGATGAATAGTGTTGAGCCACCCCCGTAGTGTTCGGGTTCGGTTCGGTTCGTCGAACACCGGGATGTTCGAGGAACTGTTCGTCGAACTGTTCGTCGAACACCTTAGAACACCGTCGAACACCGTTAAAACCAATGGCAGGCAAACAAAAACACATAGAAACACATAGAAAACACCTTCAAAGGTGTCCAAAAGCTGACAAACTGCTCAGAAGACGCTCTCTTTAAAAAAGACGGCCGGCAATTCAGCAGCGGCATACACCGGTACCCGACAATTTAGACAAGAAGGAATAGAGCCTCACACATAGATTAGATAGATAGAAACATGTCAGTCACACATATAAGAAGCACAGTGACAGTGTTGCTTACTGTACTTGTCATTTAGTGTAAAGGATTTATCAAAAAAAATAATAGTGTTTTCATGCACCGTCTCTTTAAAAAAGCCGGCCGGCAATTCAGCATCTGTACCCGACAATTTAGAATAGAAGGAATAGAGAATCACACATAGATTAGATAGATAGAAACATGTCAGTCACATATATAAGAAGTACAGTGACAGTGTTGATTACTGTACTTGTCATTTAGTGTAAAGGATTTATTTAAAAAAATAATAGTGTTTTCATGCACCGTCTCTTTAAAAAAGCCGGCCGGCAATTCAGCATCTGTACCCGACAATTTAGAATAGAAGGAATAGAGAATCACACATAGATTAGATAGATAGAAACATGTCAGTCACATATATAAGAAGTACAGTGACAGTGTTGATTACTGTACTTGTCATTTAGTGTAAAGGATTTATTTAAAAAAATAATAGTGTTTTCATGCACCGTCTCTTTAAAAAAGCCGGCCGGCAATTCAGCATCTGTACCCGACAATTTAGAATAGAAGGAATAGAGAATCACACATAGATTAGATAGATAGAAACATGTCAGTCACATATATATGAAGTATAGTGACAGTGTTGATTACTGTACTTGTCATTTAATGTTAAAATAAAGGATTTATTAAAAAAAAAAATGGGCGTGGGGTTCCCCGTAATTTTAGTCTCTAGCGGAGGTTAAGCAGACGGCTGGGGCAGATGTTTGAAGCCTGGGAAGGGGGTAATACCCACGGAGCTCCCCAGGCTACTAATATGAGCCCCCAGCTGAATACCTAGCCTTTACTAGCTATTAAAATGGGGGACCCCCCCAAAAAATGATGTGGGGTCCCCCCTATTTTAATAGCTAGCAAAGGCTAGGCAGACAGCTGAGGGCTGATATTAATAGCCCAGGAAGGGTACCATGAATATTGGCCCCCTCCCAGGCTAGAAACACCAGCCGTCAGCCGCCCCAGAAATGGCGCATCCATAGGATGTGCCAATTCTGGCACTTAGCCTCGCTCTTCCACGCTGCCCTGGTGCGGTGGCAGGGGGTAATAGGGCTGGGGTTGATGTCAGCTTATAATGCCAGCTGACATCAAGCCCAGGTTAGTAATGGAGTGGCGTCTATAAGACACCCCCATTACTAACCCCATAGTCAAAGTTAAAAAAAAAAACACAAACACCCAGAATAAAGTCCTTTAATTGAAATAAACACACAATTCTTTATTGTTCTAAATTAAACCATACTTACCACCACGCCCATTCCAGCTGAAGCCAACGCTCTCCTGCAATAAAAGAAAAATAATAAAGCAACCTCATCCTTACCTTTCCATGGTTCCCAGGACGGCTCCAGCTCTGCTACATCGAGATGACAGGATGGACCGCAGCAGAAAGCTGCCATCCAGCCTGTCATCCCGCAGACACTGAGAAGCGCAGGCATGCTTGCGCTCCTCAGTGTCTCTCTGTGACGGCATAAAGATGAGCCGAGGTCATGTCCAATGAACTCAGCTCACCTCATGCACGTCACTGACAGCGTGGGAAAATTCTCACGCTGTAGCGCTGAGTGCAGGAGAATTCTCCCACGCTGTCAGTGACATACATGAGGTGAGGTCATGTCCAATGAACTCGGCTCACCTCATGCACGTCACTGACAGCGTGGGAAAATTCTCACGCTGTAGCGCTGAGTGCAGGAGAATTCTCCCACTCTGTCAGTGACGTGCATGAGGTGAGCTGAGTTCATTGGACATGAGCTCACCTCATGCACGTCATTGACAGCGTGGGAAAATTCTCACGCTGAAGCGCTGAGTGCAGGAGAATTTTCCCACGCTGTCAGTGACGTGCATGAGGCTGATATTTAAATTTGGTGCACAAATCGGTGATTGGTCGCGGGCAGCGTCCGCGACCAATCAGCACGGTAGTGTTTAACTTGGGCGGCAAGATCAATGATTGGTCGCGCGCCAAGACCGCGACCAATCACCGATTTGGGCGCCACATTTAAATATCGGCCGCGACCAATCAGCACAGCGTTGTTTAAATGTGGATCCAAGATCGGTGATTGGTCGCGGCCGATATTTAAATGTGGCGCCCAAATCGGTGATTGGTTGCGGTCTTGGCGCGCGACCAATCACTGATCTTGCCGCCAAAGTTAAACACTACCGTGCTGATTGGTCGCGGACGCTGCCCGCGACCAATCACCGATTTGTGCGCCAAATTTAAATATCCAACCAATCAGCACAGTAGTGTTTAACTTTGGCGGCAAGATCAGTGATTGGTCTCGGTCAAGACGGCGACCAATCACCGATTTGTGCCGCACATTTAAATAGCGGCCGCGACCAATTGGATGTCAGCGCCGCTCCCCGGTCCTCCCTTCACACCCTAGCCGCATGGATGTCAGCGCCGCTGCCTGTGCGGATACTTTCACTCCGAGAACCCGGGACATGAGCGGGCGCTCGCAGCAGAAATATCCGGACCCGCAGCGCCGCTCCCCGGTCCTCCCTTCACACGCTAGCCGCTGATGTCCCCACAGTATCCGCATGGTATTACAAAGGTCCGGACATTTGTGTTAAAAATCGCTGATTGGTCGCTGGCGCTGCCCGCGACCAATGACCGATTTGGGCGCCAAATTTAAATATCAGCCGCGACCAATCACCGATTTGGGCGCCAAATTTAAATATCCTCCGCGACCAATCACCCATCTTGGCCCCACATTTAAACACCGCTGTACTGATTGGTCGCGGACGCTATTTAAATGTGGCGCCAAAATCGGTGATTGGTCGCGCCCAGCGTCGGCGACCAATCAGCACAGCGGTGTTTAAATGTGGAGCCAAGATTGGTGATTGGTTGCGGCCGATATTTAAATTTGGCGCCCAAATCGGTGACTGGTCGCGGGCAGCGCCCGCGACCAATCAGCGATTTTTAACACAAATGTCTGGATCTTTGTAACACCATGCGGATACTGTGGGGACATCAGCGGCTAGGGTGTCAAGTGAGGACCGGGGAGCGGCGCTGCGGGTCGGGATACTTCTGCTGCAAGCAGTCGCTCATCTCCCGGCTTCTCGCAACGGAAGTATCCGACCAGGCAGCGGCGCTCCCCGGTCCTCACCAATACGATTAGCTGATTGGTCGCGCTCTCCGCACGCGACCAATCAGTGATCTTGGCGCTAAAGTTAAACACCGCTCTGCTGATTGGTCGCGGACGCTGCCCGCGACCAATCACCGATTTGGGCACCACATTTAAATAGCGGCCGCGACCAATCAGCGAGCTTGGCGCCAAATTTAAACAACGCTCTGCTGATTGGTCACGGACGCCAGACGCGTCCAATCAGTGAGATTGGCGCCAAATTTAAACAACGCTCTGCTGATTGGTCGCGGACTCCAGCCGCGACCAATCAGCGAGATTGGTGCCAAATTTAAACCCCGCTCTGCTAATTGGTCGCGGATGCCGGCCGCGACTAATCAGCATTATTGGCGCCAAATTTAAACACCGCTCTGCTGATTGATCGCGGTCGCCGTCCGCGACCAATCAGTAGTATTGGCGCCAAATTTAAACCCTGCTCGGCTGATTGGTCACGGTTGCCGGCCGCGACCAATCAGCAGTATTGGCGCCAAATTTAAACCCCGCTCTGCTGATTGGTCACAGTTGCCTTCCGCGACCAATCAGCGATTTTGACGCCAAATATAAACACCGCTCTGCTGATTGGTCGCGGCCGGCGATTGCGACCAATCAGCATTATTGGCGCCAAATTTAAACCCCGCTCTGCTGATTGGTCGTGACCGCCGGCCGCGACTAATCAACATTGTTGCCGCCAAATTTAAACACCGCTCTACTGAATGGTCGAGGTCGTGACCAATCACCATTATTGGCGCCAAATTTAAACACCGCTTTGCTGATTGGTCGCAACCACAACCTATCAGCATTATTGGCGCAAAATTTAAACCCCGCTCTGCTGATTAGTCGCGACCTCCGGCCGTGACCAATCAGTGATATAGTCGCCAAATTTCAACACCGCTTTGCTGATTGGTCGCGGTTGCTGGCCGCGACCAGTCAGCGATTTTGGCGCCAAATTTAAACACCGCTCTGCTGATTGCGCCGGGTCTGCCGCATACATATTCTAGAATACCCGATGCGTTAGAATCGGGCCACCATCTAGTTTCATGAAATAATTTAAAAAAAAATTGACGTGGGGCTTCGCACTATATTTGTGTCCAGCCAGGTACAGCAGGCAGGAACGGGCTGCCCCCAACCACCAGCTGCCTATTTGTACCTGGCCGGACACAACAATATAGGGAAGCCCTTTTTTTCTTAATTATTTCATGAATTTCATGAAATAAATAAAAAAAAAAATACGTGGGGCTTCGCCCTATTTTTGTGTCCAGCCATGTACAACTAGGCAGCTGGGGGCTGGAATCTGCAGCGCAGGGAGGCCCAAGCTTTCTGGGTCCCCCCAGCTGCAAATTGCAGTCCGCAGCCACCCCGGAAAATGGCGCGTTCATAGAAGCGCCATCTTCTGGCGCTGTACCCAACTCATCCAGGGCCCTGGTGCGGTGGCTCACTGGGTAATAAAGGGGTTAGAGCCAGCTTGGCATTATCAGCTGGCCCTAAGCCCGAAATTCATGGGGTCACGCCAATATTAGACATGACCACTATGAATTTCTAGTAAAGTATTTTAAAAAAACACAACACCCAGAAAAAAGTCCTTTAATTGAAATAAACACACAATTCTTTATTGTTCTAAATTAAACCATACTTACCATCACGCCCATTACAGCTGAAGCCAACGATCTCCTGCAATAAAAGTAAAATAATAAAACAACCTCATCCTTACCTTTCCATGGTTCCCAGACAGCTTCAGCTCTGCTACATCGAGATGACAGGCTGGACCGTAGCAGAACGCTGCCATCCAGCCTGTCATCCCGCAGACACTGAGAAGCGCAGGCATGCTTGCGCTCCTCAGTGTCTCTCTGTGACGGCATCCAGATGAGCCGAGGTCATGTCCAATGAACTCAGCTCACCTCATGTACGTCACTGACAGCGTGGAAGAATTCTCCTGCACTCAGCGCTTCAGCGTGAGAATTCTCCCACGCTGTCAGTGACGTACATGAGGTCAGCTGAGTTCAATGGACATGAATGAGCTCACCTCATGCACGTCACTGACAGCGTGGGAAAATTCTCCTGCACTCAGCGCTTCAGCGTGAGAATTTTCCCACGCTGTCAGTGACGTGCATGAGGTGAGCTCATTCATGTCCAATGAACTCGGCTCACCTCATGCACGTCACTGACAGCGTGGGAAAATTCTCACGCTGAAGCGCTGAGTGCAGGAGAATTTTCCCACGCTGTCAGTGACGTGCATGAGGTGAGCCGAGTTCATTGTCGGCTCATCTTTATGCCGTCACAGCGAGACACTGAGGAGCGCAAGCATGCCTGCGCTTCTCAGTGTCTGTGGGATGACAGGCTGGATGGCAGCATTCTGCTGCGGTCCAGCCTGTCATCTCAATGTAGCAGAGCTGAAGCTGTCCTGGGAACCATGGAAAGGTAAGGATGAGGTTGCTTTATTATTTTACTTTTATTGCAGGAGATCGTTGGCTTCAGCTGGAATGGGCGTGGTGGTAAGTATGGTTTAATTTAGAACAATAAAGGATTGTGTCTTTATTTCAATTAAAGGACTTTATTCTGGGTGTTTGTGTTTTCTTTTAACTTTGACTATGGGGTTAGTAATGGGGGTGTCTTATATACGCCTCTCCATTACTAACCTGGGCTTGATGTCAGATGGCAGTATAAGCTGACATCAACCCCAGCCCTATTACCCCACTGCCACCGCACCAGGGCAGTGGGAAGAGCGAGGCTAAGTGCCAGAATTGGCGCATCCTATGGATGCGCCATTTCTGGGGCAGCTGACGGCTTGTGTTTCTAGCCTGGGAGGGGGCCAATATTCATGGCACCCTTCCTGGGCTATTAATATCAGCCCACAGCTGTCTGCCTAGCCTTTGCTAGCTATTAAAATAGGGGGGACCCCACGTCATTTTTTTGGGGGGGTCCCCCATTTTAATAGCTAGTAAAGGCTAGGTATTCAGCTGGGGGCTGATATTAGTAGCCTGGGAAGCTCCGTGGGTATTACCCCCTTCCCAGGCTTCAAACATCTGCCCCAGCCGTCTGCTTAACCTCCGCTAGAGCCTAAAATTACGGGGAACCCCACGCCAATTTTTTTTTAAATAAATCCTTTATTTTAACACTAAATGACAAGTATAGTAATCAACACTGTCACTGTACTTCATATATATGTGACTGACATGTTTCTATCTATCTAATCTATGTGTGATGCTCTATTCCTTCTATTCTAAATTGTCGGGTACAGATGCTGAAATGCCGGCCGGCTTTTTTAAAGAGATAGTGCATGAAAACACTATTATTTTTTTTAATAAATCCTTTACACTAAATGACAAGTACAGTAAGCAACACTGTCACTGTACTTCATATATATGTGACTGACATGTTTCTATCTATCTAATCTATGTGTGATTCTCTATTCTTTCTATTCCAAATTGTCGGGTACCGCTGCTGAATTGCCGGCCGGCTTTTTTAAAGAGACGGTGCATGAAAACACTATTATTTTTTTTGATAAATCCTTTACACTAAATGACAAGTACAGTAATCAACACTGTCACTGTGCTTCATATATATGTGGCTGACATGTTTCTATCTATCTAATCTATGTGTGAAGCTCTATTCTTTCGGTTCTGAATTGTCGGGTACCGGTGTATGCCGCTGCTGAATTGCCGGCTTTTCATGTTTCACTGTTGGCACTGTTCCCATCGATTTGGGCAATCACTGTAATGCCACAACCACCATGGCTGTGGCATTACAGTGAGTGGCAGACAATCCCTGCATGATTGGTGCTCTAAATAGCACCAGACATGCAGGACAAGCTTTTGGTGTACGAACAGTTATCGAACATAACCTCGAACAGCCGAATTTTTTGCAAATCGTTCGGGTTCGTCGAACAACTCGAACACCGCCCAAAACAGCTCGAATTTGAGATTGGCGAACAGTTCTAGTCGAACACCGCTCATCTCTACTGATGAAGCTTGTTGTCAGCTATAGTGTACACGTGACAGTTACAGGATTGTCACCTGTCGGGGAAAGCTAGTCTCTTATATCGCAGGTCAGTAAAAAGATGTCTATTGGTCACTAAGGGGTGTAACATCCCTGGCGGTGTGCTTGCATGGCTTACTACCTCCCACCATGCAAGATCGCAATCTTACCTATCAGGCCAGGCTGCACACTTTGCTCCAGTACTTGCTGTTTGTACGTCTCTTGTCTGCTGGCTTAGGGTGGCGGCGCTGTTGCTTCTTGATTCTTAAAGCTGCAGTGTGCGCAGTCCTAATGCGTCCCCAGCCTATTGCTGTGAGTCACTGGATACTTATACCCCCTCCACCCAGTAGGAGGTGCCTGAGCAACACTTTCTTACAGTGTGTTCTGTGCTACTGTGAGTTGCCAGGTCCTGTCCTGAATCTTGTCTGTTTCTGCAACCCTGGGGGCTGAGTACCCAGGGCAGTTACCTGTATCTTTTACTTCTAGTCTGTTTCCGCCTCCCTGGGGGCTGAGTTCCCAGGCTCCTTCCTGTATCTTGCTCCCGGTTCAGTCCCTGTCTGAACAGTGTCCTAGCTTGTTTCCTGTTTGTCTCTATGTCCGAAGCTTTCCTTTTCCTGCAGTGTCTGAACTTGCACCTAACTCCAACTCGTTGTCTCTGTACTTCTGTTTGTGAGTTTTTTGCACACTCGTTACTTCATTGTAAGTACCTTGTGTTTATCTGGTTCTGCTTGTTCACCGCATCTGCAGTTTTGCTTTGCTCTGCTTGTTCACCGCACCTGCGGTTTTGCTCTGCTCTGCTTGTTCACCGCACCTGCGGTTTTGCTCTGTGCTGCTTGTTCACTGCACCTGCGGTTTTGCTCTGCCCTACTTGTTCACCGCACCTGCGGTTTTTCTCTGCACGGTTTGTTCAACGCACCTGCGGTTTTGCTCTGCTTGTCTACCGCATCTGCGGTTTTGCTCTGCTCTGCTTGTTCACCGCACCTGCGGTTTTGCTCTGCTCTGCTTGTTTACTGCACCTGCGGGTTTTGCTCTGCTCTACTTGTCTACCGCCTCTGCGGGTTTTGCTCTGCTCAGCTCGTCTACCGCATCTGCAGGTTTTGCTCTGCTCTGCTTGTCTACCGCATCTGCGGGTTTTGCTCTGCTCTGCTTGTCTACCACATCTGCGAGTTTTGCTCTGCTTGTCTACCGCATCTGCAGGTTTTGCTCTGCTCTGCTTGTCTACCGCATCTGCGGGTTTTGCTCTGCTCTGCTTGTCTACCGCATCTGCGGGTTTTGCTCTGCTCTGCTTATCTACCGCACATGCGGTTTTGCTCTGCTCTGCTTGTTTACGGCACCTGCGGGTTTTGCTCTGCTCTGCTTGTCTACCGCATCTGCGGGTTTTTCTCTGCTCTGCTTGTCTACCGCATCTGCGGGTTTTGCTTTGCTCTGCTTGTCTACCGCATCTGTGGCTTTTGCTCTGCTCAGCTTGTCTACCGCACCTGCCGTTCCGTTCCTGAGTTCCTGTCTGTACTGGTCCCTATTCTGCCTGCGTTCCTACCTGCCAGTACCCGCCTGTTTGCATGCCAGCCGTGCCTGCCAGTGCCCACCTGTCTTCATGCTAGCCGTGCCTGCCAGTGCCCACCTGTCTGCATACGAGCCGTGCCTGCCAATACCCACCTGTCTGCATACCAGCCGTGCCTGCCAGTATCCACCTGTCTGTATGCCAGCCTAACCTGCCTGTTCCTGCATTCCCCGGTGTGGGTCAACAGCTGTGACCGGGGTCTGACCTGGAGTAGCACCTGGTCCCTCTGCTCTGTTCCTCCCTGGTTCACGGAGTCGACTGAGCCACCGTGTGACCTTGGTCGGACCGAGTTGATACTTAGTTACGTCCCTCCAAGCACTCCTCGGTTCATGGTACAGTGGGATCACTAATCATGCTCATGCCAGTCAGTCCGGGCGTGTACGTAACAAGGGAGTATTGTATATTCTCTAATATCATTTACAATATTATAAGGACAGTTTTTTCCTTGGAAGTTTCACTAGTTGCTTAATCCTATCACTTGAAGAAATTCATTTTAGCAAGAGATTTAACACTTTAATTGTCACATTTTACATGTGTTGCCTGGAATCTCAGAAACAATGTTGGAAAAGCTTAAAATAATTTTAGCGATAACTACCCCTGGAATCGCACTTGAATTTTTTTACACAGGGGCTGTCCTGTGATTTCTCATTGTAATATAACAGGAAAAAGTGTTCGCAAGCGACAGCGTACGTTTTCGCGACAACAAAATGTGTTGATGGCTTTCAGAAATGCAACGTGAGATCGATTGAGAAATTACTGCTATGTTGACACTTTGCCCCCCCCGTGTAGTAATAAGAATCTAGTTTTGATGATCACACCTTCAAGGTAACAAGACCTTTTTTCCACTGTTCAAATAAATAAGTACAAAATAAAAATTGGAAATAATTCAACTCACAATAGCTAAACATCTACAGTAAAGGAGAAATAAGTAACTCAGCTACAACTATAAAATATAACATATTTCAAGCAAGAAAAACATTCAGTACCAATAAAATACAGCCTTCATTTCTTCTTATACATAAAGCAAGTCTATTATTTACAATCTGCTTCAGCTTGTATAACATTGAAAAACATTCATGATGTCAATAAGAAGAAATAGTATAATGCTTGTAGGAAGGAATTTGTTGTGTCAAGTATTTTCAAATTCAACCCCTATTATTAACTCATGGTGCTGCACCTACAGTACCTAGAAGCTGTCAAACCTTTCCAGGCGCCCCAATAAGCTGACCGTCTTCCTTCTGAATTACATTTAATGGCCAGCATTTATTTATGATTTGACAAAAATCACACTGGTTAACTCCTTTACCCCCGAGGGTGGTTTGCACGTTAATGACCGGGCCAATTTTGACAAATCTGACCACTGTCACTTTATGAGGTAACACCTCTGGATTGCTTCAATGGATCCCGCTGATTCTGAGATTGTCTTTTGTGACATATTGTACTTCATGATAGTGGTAAAACTACTTCAATATTACTTGCGCTTATTTGTGAAAAAATCGGAAATTTGGCAAAAATTTTGAAAATTTTGCTATTTTCAAAATTTGAATTGTTATGCCCTTAAATCAGAAAGATATGTCACACAAAATAGTTGATAAATAACATTTCCCACATGTCTACTTTACATTAGCACAATTTTGGAACCAATTTTTTTTTTATTAGGGAGTAGTGATGAGCGAGTATGTACTGTTAACCCTTTCTCAGAGTATGCTCGGGCGAGCACTGAGTATTTACAGCTGCTCGGTGTTATGTCTATTTCTTACACAATCCTCACATGTATTAAAGCTGTCAAACAGTCGCAAATCATGCACACGGGAGTGATTCAAACATAACACCGAACAGCTGTAAATACTCGATGCTCGCCCGAGCATACTCGCTCATCACTATTAGGGAGCTATAAGGGTTAAAAGTTGACCAGCGATTTCTCATTTTTACAACAAAATTTACAAAAACATTTTTTTAGGGACCACATCACATTTGAAGTGACTTTCAGGGGCCTTTATGACAGAAATTACCCAAAAGTGACACCATTCTAAAAACTGCACCCCTCAAGGTACTCAAAACCACATTCAAGACACTTATTAACCCTTCAGGTGCTTCACAGGAATTTTTGGAATGGGGAAGAAAAAATGAACATTTAACTTTTTTCACAGAAATGTTACTTTAGACCCAATTTTTCTTATTTTTGCAGGGTAACAGGAAAAAATGGACCCCAAAATTTGTTGTGCAATTTCCCCTGAGCACGCATATACCCCGTACATGCGGAAAAAACACTTTTTGGGCGCACGGCAGGGCACAGAAGGGAAGGAGCGCCATTTGACTTTTTGAACGTAAAATTTGCTTGAATAATTAGAGGATGCCATGTTGTGTTTGGAGAGCCCTTGATGTGCCTAAACAGTGGAAACCCCCCACAAGTGACACCATTTTTAAAACTAGGGAACTTATCTAGATGTGTGGTGAGCACCTTGAACCCGCAGGTGCTTCACTGAAGTTTATAACATGGAGCCGTGAAAATAAAATGTTCAAATTTTTCCCGCAAAATTTTTTTTCAGCCCCCAGTTTTGCATTTTCATAAGGGTAACAGGATAAATTGCACCATGCAACTTGTTGTGCAATTTCTCCTGAGTAAGCTGATACCCCATATGTGGGGTAAAACCCCTGCTTGAGAGCACGGCATGGTTCGGACGGGAAGGAGCTCCATTTGACTTTTTGAATGTAAAATTTGCTTGAACAATTAGCGGGCGCTATGTTGCGATTGTTTGGACAGCCTCTGATGTGCCTATACAATGGAAAAATTCCACAAGTGACACCATTTTGGAAACTAGACCCCTCAGGGAGCTTATCTAGATGTGTGGTGAGCACCCTTAACCCCCAGGTGCTTCACAGAAGTTTATAACATGGAGCCGTGAAAATAAAAAAATCAAACTTTTTCCACAAAAATGATCTTTTAGCCCCAAATTTTTTACTTTCACAAGGGTAAGAGAAAAAGAGAAAATGGAACCTAAAAACTGTTGTGCAATTTCTCCTGAGTACCCCATAGGTGGGGAAAATACACTGTTTGGGCACATATCAGGGTTCAGAAGGGAAGGAGCACTGTGTGACTTTTTAAACGCAAAATTGGCTGGAATCAAGAGCGGACACCATGTCGCGTTTCGGGAGCCCCTGATGTGCCTAAATAGTGGAAACCAAGCACAATTGACTCCATTTTGGAAACTAGACCCCTCAAGGATTTTATCAAGGGGTATACTGTACATTTTGAACCCAGAGGTGCAACAGAATTTGATAACATTAGGTCATCATATTGAATAAGTTGTCATTAGTCTTGAGTGCAAGTGCTCGCTACTTGTGTTTGCATCGGGTACTCGGGTATGCACCATATATCACGGGTGCTCGAGTGACATGTTCTAGTCCCCGCCCCGCATGTTTGACGGTTGTTAGACACCCAAAAAAAACATGCGGGGATCGCTTGTGCATGGCAGGCGATCACAGCAATGTTTTTTTTTCGCCTCGAAGCATATGGGGGCAGAGACTCGAGCATGTCACTTGAACTCCCGCGATACTCAGTGCATAGCCGAACACCCGATGCAAACTCAAGTAGGGAGCACTCGCACTCAACACTGGTCGCCATATCGTCATCATTTTTTTTTCTTTACTTTTGTAAAAATCCCAACCCTCACCCCAACCCTAATACAGCTCCAACCCCAAACCTAGCCCAACCCTAACCACAACCCTAACCCTAGCACAACCTTAACCCTAGCCCAACCCTAACCCTAGCCCAACCCTAGCCCAAACCTAGCCAAACCCTAACCCTAACCCTAGCACAACACTAACCCTAGAGTTTATTTTTTTGCGCCGTTCCTCGTGTGGTATAAGTGATTAGACGACTTTATTCTTCATGTCAGTGCGATTACAGCGACACCAGATCATATGGGGTTTTATGAGTGACAGCTGTCACACACTAAAAGACGCATTTTTTTTGCTAAGACTAGTTTTTGCATCGCCATATTTTGAGAGCTATAATTTTTCCATATTTTGGCCGACAGAGTCATGTAAGGGCTTGTTTTTTGTGGGACAAGTTGACGTTTTTATTGTTACTATTTTCAGGCACGTGATATTTTTTGATCGCTTTCTATTCTGATTTTTGGGAGGCAGAATAAACGAAAACCAGCAATTCCAGAATTGTTTTTTTTTATGCCGTTTCACGTGTGGTAAAATTGATAAGGCAGCTTTATTCTTTGGGTTAGTATGTTTACAGCGGAACAGCATTCATATCTTTTTTTATGTTTTGGCGCTTTTACGCAATAAAAACTGTTTTCTTGTAAAAATTATTTTTTTGTATCGCTTTATTCTGAGAGCTATAACTTTTTTATTTTTCAGATGATGGAGCTGTATGGTGGCTTGTTTTTTGTGGGACAAGATGACGTTTTCAGCAGTACCATTTTTATTTACATTCGTCTTTTTGATTGCGTTTTATTCCATTTTTTGTTTGGCGGTATGATGATAAAGCATTGTTTTTTGCTTTGTTTTTTTTTTTCCGTGTCCACTAAAGGGGTTACTAGTGAGGCATTTTTATAGGTCAGGTCATTCCGGATGCGGCGATACCAAATATGTGTACTTTTATTGGTTTATTTTTTTCATAATAAATAAATATTATGGGTACAATATATTTATATTTTTTGAGGATTATTTTTTTCATTTTTTTTTTTATTTTTACAATTTTTTTTTTCACTTTCCTACACTTTTTTTTACTTTTACACATTGTCCCACTATGGGACTCTTACTTTTTGCAGCCTGATAGGCTGTATAGCATAGAGAGCAGCAGCTCCCTATGCCATGCAGCCAGTCAGCGTTGCACACAGGGAGACATTACTTTGGTCATGCACTGCTCATGACCAAAGTAACTTCCTGCCTCCTGGTGACCCGGATGTTGTCATGACGACATTGGGTTGTCATGACAACATCTGGGAGCCGCCACAAACATCGCTGGACGCCAGAGAGAAGGTGAGTACCAGCGTTTACTTCTCCCCTTGCCCCCGCAATGCTGCGATCGCAAGGGGTTAAAAAGTTATTTCCAAGACTGAAAATTTGCAATATTCGCCTTCTCACTAGTGATGAGCGAACGTACTCGCCACTGCTCGGTACTCGCCCGAACATCACTGTGCTCGACGAGCTCAGCACTCTGTGAGTATTTTTGGGTTGCTCGGGCGGGAACTCGGGTCCCCTCCCTGCATATTTGGCACTCTTTAGAGAGCCAATGAACATGCAGGGATTGCCTACCATGCACTGTAATGCTGTAGCCATGTTGGTTGTGGGCATTACAGTGACTGGCTGGCCGCACAGCATCATCAGGCGTATATAAGACCGGGCGCTGCCATGCTCGTCACAGTCTACTCCGGAATCAGGCAGAGTAGGGCGAGCTGCTGCTGCGTCAGGGAGAGATTTGTTTTTTTATAGTCAGCATAGATATTCCACAACATATATCTATATCCATCTGAACTAACAGTCCTTCTGAGGACTAATCCAGCTGCATATATTCAGTGGTTGTCACAAACCGATCGGAGCCACGTGCCCCCTGATCCTTCCTCACAACTTCCGTGAGTTCTGGGTTTAGGATAATGTGAAGCGAGTTTATAAATTTTATAGATTTCTTTTCTCAAAAGAGCGATGCTAGGTACAGCATATACAAGCGGACATGTGGACTTCTATACCTAAAAATCTGTTGTTATTTTGTATTTTCACTCCCTGGGCTGGTTACCTGTCAAGGTGTCTGCCTCTGTTCTGAGCACATTGCATTTTAATCTACTTCATATGACTTTTTACAATTTAAATATGCATTTAATAAAGAATTTTCTTACTTGCATGGAATAAGCTCCAGTTGTCTCCTGTTTTCATATGTATGTTGGAGCTATGCTGCTGTTGTGGCACATTCTTGAGTATGGGTATTGATGTGCCTCCAGCCATTATGTATTTGGGTTTTGTATTATTAACTTTTACATTCAGTAGTGTATAGTAGAGCAGCCGCAAATAAAAAACTTGTCGTTTGATTCTGGATACAGCTGGCTGGCAGCTGCGAGGCTTGCGACTGGCAGTCCCGGCCCCGTTGCCTTGGGACACCTCCCCAATGTTGTTGCCTTAGAGTCTCGGGGCTCAAAGTGTTTCACTTTAAATAATTATTGTTCAGAGCAGGCGACTACACCTGAAAACTTCAGCTAGGGATAATAGAATTGTACTCCATTTTTATTTTCTTGTTTGTTGGAACTGGGGCCATGATTAAGAGGGGACCTGGTGTAACACAAAGCGAAAGAACAGGAGCTACTCTCAACCATCCAATATCAAATTGCCTCTACTTCTACTGCCCCTCACCATTAGTACAGTGGTACTTGGGCCTATGAAATTACGCAGAATGTAAACATTGCACAATGCACACATGATTTTGTCCACAACATTAAGGCAGAGTAATCCCACAGAAGCTGATTAAAAATTGCACCCCCAGAGCATGTTTTCATATTTCCCCCACAGAGCATGGGGCACAGTACCCCCACAGAAGCTGATAACAAATTTCACCCACAGAGAATATTTTCACATTTCCCCTAGAGAAGCTGATTAAAAATTTCACACCCAGACAATGGGGTACAGTACCCCCACAGGCAGGATTGCAGAGTACACACAGCAACTTAAAGGCACAGTACTTCCACAGATATGGGTTAAATAATACACTCAGTGGCTTTTGGCATAGTACTATCATAGACATGCGCTATTGCGATTTATTTATTTATTTACTGCAGGGTAGTTGTGTATTGTATTTCTGTCTTTGTTTTTTTTCTGTTTAGTGGCCATGTGTGAACATACTCTTACATGCTGCATGCACACCAATTTACATTCCAGTTCAGGTCTCTTGCTTTTTCCAGTCTAATGTGTACAAGCACATATAAGGGCCACCCTTTCTTTGAGCTGGAAAGCTTATTCATCTTGCTCCCCATGTCTCTGTGTCCACTGCTTTTGTTCAGTCTTTCTGCCCTTATCCACACGTACGTCACTTGACAAACGGTAAGGTTTTTAAATATTAGAGTTAGAACTGTCCCATAAGGGTCGCCGTGACGAGGCGAGATGGCTTTCGCATTATTTTGATCAAAATTATGTAAACTAAGTACCCTTTATTATTTTCATGCACTATTGCGGTTTATTTATTCACTGCAGGGTATTTGTGTATTGTACTTCTGTCTTTGTTTTTTTATGGTTGCATAAGAGTAGAAAAATATGTTTAGATAATAATAATGTTTTTATTTATATAGCGGCAACAAATTCTGCAGCGCTTTACAATTCAGACAATTTGCAGACAATATCAGCACTGTCCCCATTGGGGCTCACAATCTACATTCCCTATCAGTATATCTTTAGAGATGCACATCACTCCCACTGACACAGTTGAAGATGTTAAAAATGTTTGGGTATGCACAGTATTATCACAGACACGGGTACAGAGTACACATAGAGGATGTTTTTGGAAAACTGCGCACATGCAAAACCTAATACTGTCCCTCACTACGGCTGCATCCTGTCCCTACAGTAAGCAGAGCAGAAATTAAAAAAAAGAATCTTGAACTAGGAGGAACAGGTCCAAGTGGAAGAGACGGTGGATGTGGTGGTATAGGTGAAAGAGACAGGGCAGCATGGTAGCTCAGTGGTTAGCCCTGCAGCCTTGCAGCATTAAGGTCCTGGATTCAAATCCCACCAAGGACAACATCTGCAATAAGTTTGTATGTTCTCCCTGTGTTTGCATGGGTTTTCTTACATGCTCCAAAGTCATTCTTATAGGGAATTTAGATTGTGAGCCCCAATAGGGACAGTGCCGATAATGTTTGTAAAGAGCTGTGGAAATAATGGCGCTTTATATGTGAGTAAAATAAATAAAAAGTCAAGGGAGTAATCTAACACAATCTTTTATTTTTGTGTATTTTTTTCTTTTTTATAGTTTTTAATTTTTATTATCTTTTAACATAAAACAACCTAGAATTTACAAAACTAAAACTAGCAATCTAGAACCAGGAGGTGTCAATGTAAATCCCCCCTCTGATTTTTAGCATATGGATGTTAAAAGAAAATAATTGATTTTAGGGGGGTCTGTCAAGGTAAAATATATATATTATAGAAAATCATTTAGTTTCTTTTAATAGATTACCAAATCAGTGTGAATTATTATAGAGATGATGGAATAATCTATGTGTATGTATGTATGTACATGTGAATATGCACATGGATTATGTTAATCGTTAATGAATATATAACTAACAGTTTCTGCTCTTATTGTAGGCATAAGCAACTAAATGATTTCCTGGGAATGACGTATGCATGTGCATGGCTGATAACAGAGAGATTCATGTCGAGTTGGCAAAGATGGCGCTGAGAGATGACTTCACCCCTCCCATCAGAATTCCTAAGGCATTATTGAGGCCAAGAGATACATGGATGAGCAAATTGCAGTGTGCAAAGTTATCAGAAAGAGTAATGAATTTTAATAAGCCCACCCAGGAGTAGAATACTATATAACCCCATGTCTACGTAATAAAGCATGCCATTTTACGTGGTTCAGTCTCTGAGTGAAGTTTTTCAACCAGATAAGCAAATTTGGTTGATTACCTTTCTTTGCATGCACTCGGACATCTTTAATTTGGAGGAGAGCAGTTACCTAGTGTATCTTAAATTGGTGAAACCTCCACAAATGGTGCCGTGACCCGGATCACACTCGAGGGGACTCTAGGTCTTGGGGTGCCCATCACCGGACCACCTACGGATGAGCCGGGACAGCTCAAAGCGAGAGACTGATCAACTCTCATCACTGAATACGGTAAGTCTGCAGATTTAATGAATCCCTAGTGCTTATTTGTATTTTGAGCGGTCTCTGGTGAGTTTGTGGTGTTAAGATTGGCCCTTAGGGACAGCCCCGTGCGACTGGGTGGGGCTCCGCTGTGTGATTCCAAGAACTCTGGTGTGTAGTCGCTCCTGGCTAACTGCTGCTCTGTGGTTTCTGAGGTGTTCCGTCCCATTGGAACGATATTTGTATGCAGGGGCATACAAGTATACACTTGAGAATTTAGGAAAATTTCTTTGTTTATAACGCGGGCACGTGCGGAGTGACGTTGCTGATAAGTTGTGTATTAAGACGCTATTAGGGCGCGGGCAAGCGGGGCCAACCAATCCTCTATTAAGTCGTGTATTAAGTCGTGGGACACGCGGGGAGTGAAGTTGCTGATAAGTCGTGTATTAATACGCCATTAGGGCACGGGCATGCGGGGTCACCCAATCCTCTATTAAGACGTGTAATACGCGGGGAGCCAACTGCATCGTTAAGCCGCATATTAAGATGTCACTAGGACGCAGGTGCGCGGGGTGTTCAGTGTGTAATGCACACGCCCGGACTGACTGGCGTGTGCGTGTTTAGTAGTTCCACTGGGCCATGAACCGGAGAGTGCCTGGAGGGGCATAACTAAGTATCTGCCCAATCCGACCAAGGTCGCACGACGGCATACGACGCCAGTGCACCAGGGAGGAACCGAGCAGAGGGACCAGGGTCTACTCCAGGTCAGACTCCGTACACGGCTGTTGGCCCACACGGCTGTTGGGAATACAGGAACTGAAAGGTTAGGTTGGCACACAGACTGGGGGGTATAGGCAGACACGGCTGGTATGCAGACGGGTGGATGCTGGTAAGCACGACTGGTGTGCAGGCAGGGACGTACAGGCAGATACCGCTGGAATGCAGGCAGGTGGATGCTGGTAAGCATGGCTGGTATGCAGGCAGGTAGGTACTGGCAGGTACGACAGGTTGGAGCACAGAGTGGATAGGACCCAGTACAGACTGGGACTCAGGAACAGAACCGCAGATGCGATAGACAAACACAGCCGAGTGAGACCGCCCGGAGCGGCGGGTAAGAGCAGAGCGGAAACTGGAAGAGCGGTGAGCAAGGCAGAGCAGAGCGGAGACCGCAAGAGCGGTGAGCAAGGCAGAGCAGAGCGGAAACCGCAAGAGCGGTGAGCAAGGCAGAGCAGAGCAGAAACCGCAAGAGCGGTGAGCAAGGCAGAGCAGAGCGGAAACCGCAAGAGCAGTGAGCAACGCAGAGCAGAGCGGAAACCGCAAGAGCGGTGAGCAAGGCAGAGCAGAGCGGAAACCGCAAGAGCGGTGAGCAAGGCAGAGCAGAGCGGAAACCGCAAGAGCGGTGAGCAAGGCAGAGCAGAGCGGAAACCGCAAGAGCGGTGAGCAAGGCAGAGCAGAGTGGAAACCGCAAGAGCGGTGAGCAAGGCAGAGCAGAGCGGAAACCGCAAGCGCGGTGAGCAAGGCAGAGTAGAGCAGAAACCGCAAGAGCGGTGAGCAAGGCAGAGCAGAGCGGAAACCGCAAGAGCAGTGAGCAACGCAGAGCAGAGCGGAAACCGCAAGAGCGGTGAGCAAGGCAGAGCAGAGCGGAAACCGCAAGAGCGGTGAGCAAGGCAGAGCAGAGCGGAAACCGCAAGAGCGGTGAGCAAGGCAGAGCAGAGCGGAAACCGCAAGAGCGGTGAGCAAGGCAGAGCAGAGCGGAAACCGCAAGAGCAGTGAGCAACGCAGAGCAGAGCGGAAACCGCAAGAGCGGTGAGCAAGGCAGAGGAGAGCGGAAACCGCAAGAGCGGTGAGCAAGGCAGAGCAGAGCGGAAACCGCAAGAGCGTTGAGCAAGGCAGAGCAGGGCGGAAACCGAAAGAGCGGTGAGCAAGGCAGAGCAGAACGGAAACAGCAAGAGCGGTGAGCAAGGCAGTGCAGAGCGAAAACCGGAAGAGCGGTGAGCAAGGCAGAGCAGAGCGGAAACCGCAAGAGCGGTGAGTAAAGCAGCACAGGCTAGAACCGCCGGAGCGGTGAGCAAGGCAGAGCAGGCTAGAACCGCCGGAGCGGTGAACAAGGCAGAGCAGGCTAGAACCGCCGGAGCGGTGAACAAGGCAGAGCAGGCTAGAACCGCCGGAGCGGTGAATAAGGCAGAGCAGGCTAGAACCGCCGGAGCGGTGAGCAAGGCAGAGCAGGCTAGAACCACCGGAGCGGTGAGCATGGCAGAGCAGGCAAGGACCGCCGGAGCGGTGAGCAAGGTACAGCAGAAGGGACAGGGCTCTGTTCACACGGAACAGACAGGAAGGGAAAGGCAGAACCAGATACACAATCGATACTTGCAATGAAGCAGAAGTGAACTCTAAACTCACAAACAGAAGTACAGCGACAACGAGAAGGAGTTAGGTGCAGGTTCAGACTCTGCAGAAAAAGGGAAGGTACGGACATAGAGAAAAACAGGAGACAGGTTAGGAGACAGTTCAGACAGGAACTGTTACTGCGACAAATACAGGAACGAGCCAAGGTAAAGCCAAGTGCTGGTTCAGACAAAGCAGGAGAAAGGGAAGGTACGGACACAGAGAAAAACAGGAAGCATGTTAGGAGACAGTTCAGACAGGAACTGTTACTGAAGTGAGATACAGGAGCGAGTCTGGGTATGCGGCCCCCAGAGGGCGAGATGAACAGGCAAAGAGCGTGTTCACACGGGCCTGGAAATACAGCCTCCAAGAAAGGCAGCTGGCAAGAGAACACAGACAGGACTCAGTTCAGACACGGGAACAGATACCACAAGGCAGGAAACATAGACAGGACCTGGCACGTCAGCGACCAGAAGCCAACTGACAGAACACAATGCTCAGGCAAGGATTCCAGGGAGGAGCTGGGTTAAATACCAGGTGACAGACAGCAATAGGCTGAGAACGCATCAGGGGTGTGTCTGCAGCAGCTACAAGAAGCAGGAAGTTCGGCGGGCGTCGCCCTAAACAGACAGAGCAAAGCAAAGCAGACAACATGGAAAGAAGCCAAAGTGGTAGTCTGGACTGGAGATCAAGTGCGCGCTCTTGCACAGTGGGAGATGGACCACTATGCAAGGACGCAGCCAGGTATGTAACAGTACACCCCCCTTACGCCCCCTCTTCTTCACGCCTGCCAGAATCTTCCGCAGGGCAATTGAGGGCCAATCCTTCACTTCAAGGAGATTACTTCTACTGTCCACAGAAAAGC
This sequence comes from Phyllobates terribilis, assembly GCF_046119375.1. NCBI lineage: Eukaryota > Metazoa > Chordata > Amphibia > Anura > Dendrobatidae > Phyllobates > Phyllobates terribilis. The sequence continues at coordinate 193,671,493 of NW_027362764.1, forward strand.
CTGGTCTCATCTGGTTAGCTAGGATGCTACCTAGCCAGCCATCCTCAGCAACAGACGAAACGGGTAGAGTACCTGGAACAGCACACAAGGAAGTCTCTCTCCACATATTTTCAGGTGGCACCCCAAAGGGTACAGGAGACGACTGGAAGTCCTCCGCCGGGTTGGAGGGGGGCAGAGACTCGGGGGTAACCTCTGCTTCGGAGAACACTAGGTCGGACTCACAGGACGAAGCGGCCGAGGCATCAGATGCAGAGTATAGGAAAGTCTCTGCCCATTCGCTACCAGGTAGCACCCCGAAGGGTTCAGGAGACAACTGGAGGTCCTCCGCCTGGTCGGAGGGGAGTAGAGACTCGGGGGTAACCTCTGCTTCGGAGTACACTAGGTCGGACTCACTGGACGAAGCTGGCGAGGTATCAGGTGCAGAGTATAGGAAAGTCTCTGTCCATTCGCTATCAGGTAGCACCCCGAAGGGTTCAGGAGACAACTGGAGATCCTCCGCCTGGTCGGAGGGGTGTAGAGACTCGGGGGTAACCTCTGCTTCGGAGTACACTAGGTCGGACTCACTGGACGAAGTGGGCGAGGTATCAGGTGCAGAGTATAGGACAGTCTCTGTCCATTCGCTACCAGGTAGCACCCCAAAGGGTTCAGGAGACAACTGGAGATCCTCCGCCTGATCGGAGGGGTGTAGAGACTCGGGGGTAACCTCTGCTTCGGTGTACACTAGGTCAGACTCACTGGATGAAGCGGGCGAGGTATCAGGTGCAGAGTATAGGAAAGTCTCTGTCCATTCGCTATCAGGTAGCACCCCGAAGGGTTCAGGAGACAACTGGAGATCCTCCGCCTGATCGGAGGGGTGTGGAGACTCGGGAGTAACCTCTGCTTCGGAGTACACTAGGTCGGACTCACTGGACGAAGCGGGCGAGGTATCAGGTGCAGAGTATAGGGAAGTCTTTCTCCATTTGTCATCAAGTGGTATCCCGGGGGATTCAGGAGGCAACAGGGGGTCCTCCACCAGGTTTCAGAGGTGCACGGACTCAGAGGTAATCACTGCTTTGGAGTACCCTTGGACAGGCTCACCGGTTAAAGTGGGTGAAGTATCAGATACCGGGTGCAGGAAGTCCTCCTATGTGGATTCTGGGTGGGCAGCAGTCTCTTCGGGCAGGAGAACTGTTGCGCTACCCACGCACATTACCCGTCGGGGCTGCTCCGAGATACTGGGAAGTGAAGCTTCAGCAGGGACTTCATGGTTGGGGTCAGGAGGTCTTTGGGAGGACAGACCCTGGCGTGACGGCTTGCCTCTATGCCTAGCACGTCTGGACTGCCTCTTGAGGTTGGGAGAACCATTCCGGAGAGCGTAGTCATCCTGTGTGGATTCTGGGTGGGCAGTAGTCTCATTGGGCAGGAGGACTAGTGCGCTACCCACACACATATCCCATCGGGGCTGCTCCGGGATATTGGGAAGTGAAGCTTCAGCAGGAGCCTCCGGATTAGGGTCATCGAAGACCATTAGAAAGGCCACCAGGAAGGCCATTATGTCCAGGACGATAGGATCCTGTGTGTCCCATAGGGGGGTGATCCATTTCAAGGCATCACCCGCTAGGTAAGACATCATGAATCCCACCTTAGACCGATCGGTGGGAAAACAAAGAGAGTAGAACTTGAAGTGCAGCATGCATTGCTCCACAAATGCACGACTCTGTCTTGGATCCCCATAATACCGTGGTGGATACACAGGAACGGGTGCAGAAAGCTCCATCTGGACGGTTGCGTAATTCGCCTGGTACTCAGCTAGTAGCAGAAAAAAAATAAAAATTTCTTCTAGATGCACGTATTCGCTGGAAAACGTCTCAGAGAGCGAAGGCCGCGGGTCTCAACGGAAACCATGGCCTGAGCATGCTGTAATGCACACGCCCGGACTGACTGGCGTGAGCGTGTTTAGTAGTTCCACTGGGCCATGAACCGGAGAGTGCCTGGAGGGGCATAACTAAGTATCTGCCCGATCCGACCAAGGTCGCACGACGGCATACGACGCCAGTGCACCAGGGAGGAACCGAGCAGAGGGACCAGGGTCTACTCCAGGTCAGACTCCGGACACGGCTGTTGGCCCACACCGGGGAATACAGGAACTGGAAGGTTAGGCTGGCACACAGACAGGGGGGTATAGGCAGACACGGCTGGTATGCAGACGGGTGGATGCTGGTAAGCACGACTGGTATGTAGGCAGGGAGGTACAGGCAGGTACGGCTGGAATGCAGGCAGGTGGATGCTGGTAAGCACGTCTGGTATGCAGGCAGGGAGGTACTGACAGGTACGACAGGTTGGAGCACAGAGTGGATTGGACCCAGTACAGACTGGGAATCAGGAACAGAACCGCAGATGCGGTAGACAAACACAGCCGAGTGAGACCGCCCGGAGCGGCGGGTAAGAGCAGAGCTGAAACCGCAAGAGCGGTGAGCAAGGCAGAGCGGAGACCGCAAGAGCGGTGAGCAAGGCATAGCAGAGCAAAACCGCAAGAGCGGTGAGCAAGGCAGAGCAGAGCGGAAACCGCAAGAGCGGTGAGCAAGGCAGAGCAGAGCGGAAACCGCAAGAGCGGTGAGCAAGGCAGAGCAGAGCGGAAACCGCAAGAGCGGTGAGCAAGGCAGAGCAGAGCAGAAACCGCAAGAGCTGTGAGCAAGGCATAGCAGAGCAGAAACCGCAAGAGCGGTGAGCAAGGCAGAGCAGAGCGGAAACCGCAAGAGTGGTGAGCAAGGCAGAGCAGAGCGGAAACCGCAAGAGCGGTGAGCAAGGCAGAGCAGAGCGGAAACCGCAAGAGCGGTGAGCAAGGCAGAGCAGAGCGGAAACCGCAAGAGCGGTGAGCAGAGCAGAGCGGAAACCGCAAGAGCAGTGAGCCAAGCAGAGCAGAGTGGAAACCGCAAGAGCGGTGAGCAAGGCAGAGCGTAAACCGCAAGAGCGGTGAGCAAGGCAGAGCAGAGCGGAAACCGCAAGAGCGGTGAGCAAGACAGAGCAGAGCGGAAACCGCAAGAGCGGTGAGCAAGGCAGAGCAGAGCGGAAACCGCAAGAGTGGTGAGCAAGGCAGAGCAGAGCGGAAACCGCAAGAGCGGTGAGCAAGGCAGAGCAGAGCGGAAACCGCAAGAGCGGTGAGCAAGGCAGAGCAGAGCGGAAACCGCAAGAGCGGTGAGCAGAGCAGAGCGGAAACCGCAAGAGCAGTGAGCCAAGCAGAGCAGAGTGGAAACCGCAAGAGCGGTGAGCAAGGCAGAGCAGAGCGTAAACCGCAAGAGCGGTGAGCAAGGCAGAGCAGAGCGGAAACCGCAAGAGCGGTGAGCAAGACAGAGCAGGGCGGAAACCGCAAGAGCGGTGAGCAAGGCAGAGCAGAGCGGAAACCGGAAGAGCGGTGAGCAAGGCAGAGCAGAGCGGAAACCGCAAGAGCGGTGAGCAAGGCAGAGCAGAGCGGAAACCGCAACAGCGTGAGTAAAGCAGCACAGGCTAAAACCGCCGAAGCAGTGAGCAAGGCAGAGCAGCCTAGAACCGCCAGAGCGGTGAACAAGGCAGAGCAAGCTAGAACAGCCAGAGCGGTGAACAAGGTAGAGCAGGCTAGAACCGCCGGAGCGGTGAACAAGGCAGAGCAGGCTAAAACCGCCGGAGCGGTGAGCAAGGCAGAGCAGGCTAGAACCGCCGGAGCGGTGAGCATGGCAGAGCAGGCAAGGACCACCGGAGCGGTGAGCAAGGTACAGCAGAAGGGACAGGGCTCTGTTCACACGGAACAGACAGGAAGGGAAAGGCAGAACCAGATACACAATCGATACTTGCAATGAAGTAGCGAGTGAACTCTAAACTCACAAACAGAAGTACAGCGACAACGAGAAGGAGTTAGTTGCAGGTTCAGACTCTGCAGTAAAAGGGAAGGTACAGACATAGAGAAAAACAGGAGACAGGTTAGGAGACAGTTCAGACAGGAACTGTTACTGCGACAAATACAGGAATGAGCCAAGGTAAAGCCAAGTGCTGGTTCAGACAAAGCAGGAGAAAGGGAAGGTACGGACACAGAGAAAAACAGGAAGCAGGTTAGGAGACAGTTCAGACAGGAACTGTTACTGAAGTGAGATACAGGAGCGAGTCTGGGTATGCGGCCCCCAGAGGGCGAGATGAACAGGCAAAGAGTGTGTTCACACGGGCCTGGAAATACAGCCTCCAAGAAAGGCAGCTGGCAAGAGAACACAGACAGGACTCAGTTCAGACACGGGAACTGATACCGCAAGGCAGGAAACATAGACAGGACCTGGCACGTCAGCGACCAGAAGCCAACTGACAGAACACAATGCTCAGGCAAGGATTCCAGGGAGGAACTGGGTTAAATACCAAGTGACAGACAGCAATAGGCTGAGAACGCATCAGGGGTGTGTCTGCAGCAGCTACAAGAAACAGGAAGTTTGGCGGGCGTCGCCCTAAACAGACAGAGCAAAGCAAAGCAGACAACATGGAAAGAAGCCAAAGTGGAAGTCTGGACTGGAGATCAAGTGCGCGCTCTTGCACTGTGGGAGATGGACCACTATGCAAGGACGCCGCCAGGTATGTAACACAGTGCTTCATTAAGTCGCAAAAGAATCAATTCAGGGCTTGATAGGGAGTGTAGGAACCTATTACAATTCTACTTGTGTATCAGCTGCCTGGTCTGATTATAAGCCTAAGGGGACAGAACGCCTGGAGCCAAAGTCATGGAAAAACTAAAGACATTGTTTGTGTCGCAGGGGTCACTCGATCAGGAGCGCCAGACCCCAAAGATAAAGTTGCTAGAAGAGAAGGAAGGAAATATGTAGAGAAAACCAAAAAAGTAATGTCATTGTGTGGGTTGTACCCAGGGGGTAGATTACAGTACGAGATGTTGAATGCAGCAATCTGTGAAAACGGGAAAACTGGAAGATAATGGGTTGTTGCAAAGTGCATACATATGGAAAAAGGTTGCGCTGAGTTTATCGAAAGAAGAGTTTGTGGAAATTGAGGATAGGGATAACAAAGGGAACATAACTGGCTATTTCTATGTTAGAGAGATGCCTCCGCCACCGCCCTATAATAGCGGCACAATGAATTGTTGGGTGTGTTCTAATTGTGGCCAGCAGAATCCATTGTCAGCAGATTATTGTGTTGCATGTCACGCGCCATCCAGGAGGCCCACCCCTCGCTACTACCCAAGCCACTCCTAGTGCCCCATCCTCATCTGTTATACCTATGTCCACCCAAAGTATCAACCCTTCCTACAGCGACCATGTTACTACACCCATTGCATCACCTCCAGCCTCTGACCAGATGTCAGTGGGTGTGCTCCTTCCCAGTGGCACACACCCTCCCTGTAGTGTGCTTCCTTCCGGCCATCTTGGCGCACCCAGAATACAGGCCACAATGCACACTACACCAGGAATATCAACCGCAACATTTACTCCTATACCAGTGTGTCCGGTTGTCACTCCGGATGGTGCGTACTATGTCCCAAAAGACTATGTCCCTCTCTATCCTCATTTGCCTAGTGCCAAAACTCTATGTAATAGTCCGGAGTTCCGGCAGGCCCTTAACCGAAGGAGAAATACTATTGAACCGGAGGAGCCGTGGGATGAAGAGGCAGCAGCACCACCACCACCATCAGCGTCCACACCAATAAGCGATCCAGAAGGTAAACCGGCTCGTGTCACATTTCGTACACCAATATCAGAATTCTCTCTGGATCGGGAGGATTCCCGTGCCACCCTTTCAGATGAAGAATACCCACAGGTGTGGAAACTATAGACAGAAAGAATGATTTGGAAGTCATCAACGTTACTAACAGCAGGTCTGGGGGATCTGATAACACAGTGGGTGGATGCTATAGTTAATGCAGCAAACCCTAGATTACAATATAGGGGAGGAGTGGCTAAGACTAATGTGCAAGGAGCATTAATTCTCTGTGTTTCTCCTGCTAATACTCCATTGCTTTCAATGAAGAAGAAAACTGCAAGAGGAGAACCGGATAAATTTAGGATGGTGCAAGATCTGAGATCTGAATGCAGTTACAATCCTGGAGACCCCAGTGGTGCCAAATCTGCATACATTACTCAGTGAAATTCCCCCTGAGGCAACGCATTTTACAGTAATCGACTTGGCAAACGCCTTCTTCAGTGTGCCTCTGCATCCAGACTGCCAGTATCTTTTTGCTTTTACACATAGAGGAGTACAGTTCACCTGGACTGTTATGCCTCAAGGAGCTCAGAACTCTCCTCATCACTTCACACTGGCCTTAACAACCTGTCTCCAAGCCTGGAAGAGTGAGAACCCTGAAGTCACATTGATGCAATATGTCGATGATCTACTCCTCTGTTGTCCCGATGACCAAACTTGTCACAGGTTCAGCTATTCTTTGCTCCGATTTCTGGCCACCATCGGATGAAAAGTTACTCTGCGAAAGCTACAATGGTGTTGTACCAAAGTTGTGTTTTTGGGTCATTGCATATCCCAAGGTACCAAGCATCTCACTGAAGAGTGGAAAACTGCTATCCGTGACATCCCGTACCCGAGAACTGTCAAACAACTCCAAGCTTTCCTGGGAATGGTCTTGTTAGAACTCTCCTGTTTGTTTTTTCCATTTTGTGTTTTGCGGTCACGTGACCATCTGCCTTTATATTCCAGCCCCGCCCTTTTGGCTGTGCTGGACTTCAGTGTTTGACTGTTTCTCTAGCCAGGTGCTTCGGTGCCTTTCTCTGTCAGTTCGCTTGGTCCTTCTGGGACCTCTACTACCTTTTTGTCAGTTTGTCTTTTTGTGTTCTGCAACAACTTCTCTGTTTAGGAGGTGTCCCATTTTTGTCCCAGTCCTTAGTTCTTTTAGGGACCCCTTCCCTTATGCTATAGGTCTTTGTTCAGACTAGCCGAGGACTAAGGCGGGTCTGTTCGCTAGGAACAGTCAGCCCGCTACATTGTAGGGATTCAGATTAGTCTTACTGTAGGGACAGCTTTCCCCTATCTTTCCTTAGTACTTGTTGCAGATCATAACAAGTCTCATACTGCAGGCAGTGGATCCCTAACGCGTCAGTTCTTATGCAACCTCTATATGATCGGGTCCACTCTTCTGAGTGTGACCTGCATTTTGGCCAAGAAGCTGAGGATGCAATGGATCAGTTGAAAGAACTCATCATTTCAGCCCCTGCACTGGGGATTCCCAACTATGAATTTCCATTCTTTCTATTTGTCTCTGAAGCGTGTGGCCATGCCTCAGGAGTTCTGCCACAAAAACATGGAGGCCACATAAGACCCATCGGATATTATTCCAGTAAATTGGATCCAGTGGCCAAACAGCTCCAACATGTCTCAAAGCAGTGCGTGCAGCTACAGAACTCCTCCACGGAACAGCAGATGTTGTACTTGGCCATCCTACAACTATACTGGCCCCTCATGATTTGAAAGCTATCCTTGCACAAACTCAGCACAACCATCTATCTATGCAACGTTGTGTCAGAATCAAATGTGAGCTCCTTTTACCAGAAAATATTTGCTCTTCGGCAATGTACTGTCTTGAACCCCTCCACTCTGCTTCCTCCGTCAAGGGGGGACTGCTCTGAAGACTTAGGGGGGACCTCAGAAGACCATGAATGCCCTGATTCGAGTGACCATGATTGCCTTGAGGTCATGAAGGCAGAAACCTCTCACCTACCTACTGTCTCTGAACAGCCACTACCTGAAGTGGATCTGATACTGTATACTGATGGGTCAAGATACGCAGATGAATATGGAACTTACCGTACTGGATATGCGGTGGTGTCCCCACCAACGGTTGTTTCTGCTGGACCACTGCCATCTTATATGTCAGCTCAAGAGGCCGAACTGTTTGCTCTGACCGAAGCCTTCAAGTGTGCAGAGAGTCGATTGGCCAATATCTTCACGGACTTGAGGTACGGATTCGGGATTGCCCATGACTTTGGCCTGATATGGGCCCGGAGGGGCTACAAGACAATGGAGCTCCAATCCGGAATGCAGCGGCAGTGAGAAGTCTGCTAGAAGCTCTGAAGTTACCTAGGCAAGTGGCTGTGATCAAAATTAAGGCTCATGGGAAACTGAATTCGGAGGAAGCCAAGGGGAATCATCTGGCTGACATTACAACAAAAGCAGCAGCTATGGAACCAATATTTCCAGAGGAAGCAGTGGTGTCGGGGGGTACGGAGGTGTTTGTGCTCACCAGAAGTCAGAGACAACAAGGGGCTGAGGAAGAAATGGGAATGAGAAATTTGGGGTTGGAAGAAGAAGAGGAGTAGTGTTGAGCGAGCACTAAAATGCTCGGGTGCTCGAAGCTCGGGCCGAGCTCGCCGTGATACTCGGGTGCTCGACCCGAGCAATGAGCCCAATGTTTGTCTATGGGAGACCTGAGCATTTTTGCGGCGGCACCCCCGGAAGTCTGTAGAAAGCCTAAAAAGTGTCCAAAATGATAATGACAGTGCTCAAATGACATGGGGACAGCATGGGGATCACCCCAGGAAGCATTTCTGACCCCCAGGTCACTGCTGTCAACAACGTGGTCAGAGGTATTAAGCCAATTTTACGGGCTCACAATAAAGCGTTCAAAAATGAAACTGAAACTGCTTTCCTGTGAAATATGTTAAGGAACATCCTTTCCAGGGTAAGGACTTGTGTATAAGGTAAAATAAATAACTAAAAACGAAAATACTCCTCCACACCTTGGTCTATGTTCACAAGTAGCATTTTTTATGCGTTTTTGCACTTTTGTATTGCTTCCAACCGCGACAAATGCATTCACAGGGAAATGTAATTTTAACATTTTTCAACCTTATCTGGCCATGTGCTGTGTGGCACATGCATACAGTGCTTAAAAGACATGGGAGCAGCATTGGGAAGACCCCTGGAAGCATCTCTGACACCCAGGTCACTGCTTAAAAGTGTGCCCATCAGAAGTGATCCTTGCCGCATCAGAAGATGCAGACTAGCAACTATCCCCGTGCAAGTCCTTGTCCCAGGGCAGTGTTCAATTGTACCTCCCTCATTCCTTGCAATGCAAGCGCAAGTATGCAGCTTGCCACCCACCCACTCCCAGGCTGCAATACCATACTGCTTGCTTGCACTTGAAATTGGGCCTTTTAGGCATGTGGAGGCGGAATCTGGACACCACGTCATGGCTGCGTCGGCGGCGTGGTATCCATACTCAGTCCCCAACGGCCGGGTGTCCACGCTTGGTCCCCAGCCGCCAGGGGGCGGCCGGGTGTCCGTACTCGGTCTCCAGTCGCCCCGCGGCCGGGTGCCCACACACGGTCCCCAGCCACCTGGGGGCGGCCGGGTGTCCATAAACGGTCCCCAGCCACCCCTATTTGTCCCAGTGCACCTTATACACAAGCGCGCATACCAAAACATTACCTGTGCCCTCCCCAGTGCATTTAGTGGGAAGGACAGCCTAACCACAAACATGTGGACAAGTGAATGTGGCCAGGGATGGTCCATCTCACTGATGCCTTCACACTGGGTTAATATTGTGGAAGCCGGGACACAGTTGGACACTGGGTTGCAACACGTCCTCCAGATATTAAGGGTTGCGGATCCTGGGTCAATCAGGCTTCAACACAAAGTTCAGAAGGTAGACAGCAGCAGTGGTCGGACTCCTACACAACGAGTAAATTATTCATGATCATGAGGCCATCCATCTCCTTAGCATCCTGTTCCTTGGAATGCAAGCGCATGTATGTAGTAGCAGCTAGGCCTGAGGTGGTCAGCGTTTTGGCGCATATCCAACCTCCTCCGAGGATTGCTGGATGTTTTCCTGCTACTATCCCAGTTCTATGACTCCTGTTAAAACAAAGGTTCAGGTGATGAATGATGGATGAGGTGGTGGCAAAGGAGAAAGAGCAGGAGGAACAGGGAAAATTCACATCAATATCAGGCCAGTCAACCACACATGTCTTGTAGGATATGTTTCTGTACCAAAAGGAGCGGTTCGGCTACACAGTTATAGGGCATACAGTGAGTGCAATGCCTACCAAAAATTTCGAGGCACTCCAATGCCCCTTGGAAGTGACACGGAGGTCAGAGGGCCTTAACTAAACCGTTTTTTCCATTTATAGCAACTGGGTCTCCAGTACACTGTTGGCTTACGCAGTGAGTGGAAGGCTTTCCAAAAATTATGAGGAACAGTAATGCCCCATGAAACAGACGTAGATTACAGCGTACTAAAAACCTTCTACCCATTATTGGGGAGTGGGTCTCCCTTAGTGTTCGCCTATGCATTGAAAATCAAAAGCTGACTAAAATTAGGAGGAAATGCAATGCCCGTTGGAAGAGTCGTGGAGGTTAGAAGTAATTAAAAACAACATTTCAATGCCCCTTGGAAGAGCTGTGGAGTTTAGAGCGGTTTAACAAGACGGTTTTAATTCCCCTTGGTAGAGACGTGTAGGTCACAGTAACTTAACAAGATGGTTTTATTGCCCCTTGGAAGAGACGTGGAGTTCAGAGTGGTTTAACAAGACGGTTTTAATGCCCCTTGGAAGAGACATGGAGGTCCCAGTGGAATAAAAAGACAATATCAATGCCCTTTGGAAGAGTGATGGAGGTTACAGTGGAATAAAAAGACAATATTAATGGCCCTTGGTAGAGTGGTGGAGGTCGCAGTGGAATAAAAAGACAATATCGATGCCCATTGGAAGAGACATCGAGGTCACAGTAGCTTAACAAGACGGTTTTAATGCCCCTTGAAAGACATGTGGAGATCACAGTAGCTTAACAAGACGGTTTTAATGCCCCTTGGAAGAGACGTGGAGTTCAGAGTGGTTTAACAAGACAGTTTTAATGCCCCTTGGAAGAGACGTGGAGGTCCCAGTGGAATAAAAAGACAATATCAATGCCCATTGGAAGAGTGGTGGAGGTAACAGTGGAATAAAAAGACAATATCAATGCCCCTTGGAAGAGTGGTGGAGGTCGCAGTGGAATAAAAAGACAATATCAATGCCCCTTGGAAGAGACATGGAGGTCACAGTAGCTTAACAAGATGGTTTTAATGCCCCTTGGAAGAGATGTGGAGTTCAGAGTGGTTTAACAAGACGGTTTTAATGCCCCTTGGAAGAGACGTGGAGGTCACAGTAGCTTAACAAGACGGTTTTAATGCCCCTTGAAAGAGACATGGAGTTCAGAGTGGTTTAACAAGATGGTTTTAATGCCCCTTGGAAGAGACGTGGAGGTCCCAGTGGAACAAAAGGACAATATCAATGCCCCTTGGAAGAGTGGTGGAGGTTACAGTGGAATAAAAAGACAATATCAATACCCCTTGGAAGAGTGGTGGAGGTCGCAGTGGAATAAAAAGACAATATCAATGCCCCTTGGAAGAGACATGGAGGTCACAGTAGCTTAACAAGACGGTTTTAATGCCCCTTGGAAGAGACGTGGAGTTCATAGTGGTTTAAACAGACGGTTTTAATGCCCCTTGGAAGAGACGTGGAGGTCCCAGTGGAATAAAAAGACAATATTAATGCCCCTTGGAATAGTGGTGGAGGTCCCAGTGTAATAAAAAGACAATATCAATGCCCCTTGGAAGAGTGGTGGAGGTCGCAGTGGAATAAAAATACAATATCAATGACCCTTGGAATAGACGTGGAGGTCACAGTAGCTTAACAAGACAATTTTAATGCCACTTGGAAGAGACGTGGAGTTCAGAGTGGTTTAACAAGAAGGTTTTAATGCCCCTTGGAAGAGACGTGGAGGTCCCAGTGGAATGAAAAGACAAAATCAATGCCCCTTGGATGAGTGGTGGAGGTCCCAGTGGTATAAAAAGACAACATCAATGCCCCTTGGAAGAGTGGTGGAGGTTACAGTGGAATAAAAAGACACTATCAATGCCCCTTCGAAGAGTGGTGGAGGTCGCAGTGGAATAAAAAGACAATATCAATGCCCCTTGGAAGAGACGTGAAGGTCACAGTAGCTTAACAAGATGATTTTAATGCCGCTTGGAAGAGACGTGGAGTTGAGAGTGATTTAACAAGACGGTTTTAATGCCCCTTGAAAGAGACGTGGAGTTCAGAGTGGTTTAACAAGACGCTTTTAATGCCCCTTTGAAGAGATGTGGAGGTCACAGTAGCTTAACAAGAAGGTTTTAATACCCCTTGGAAGAGACGTGGAGTTCAGAGTGGTTTAATTCCCCTTGGAAGAGACGTAGAGGACACAGTAGCTTAACAAGATGGTTTTAATGCTGCTTGGAAGAGACGTGGAGTTCAGAGTGGTTTAAGAAGATGGTTTTAATGCCCCTTGGAAGAGACGTGGAGGTTCTAGTGGATTAAAAAGACAATATCAATGCCCATAGGAAGAGTGGTTGAGGTTACAGTGGAATAAATAGACAATATCAATGCCCCTTGGAAGAGTGGTGGAGATCGCAGTGGAATAAAAAGTCAATCTCAGTGCCCCTTGGAAGAGACGTGTAGTTCAGATTGGTTTAACAAGACGGTTTTAATGCCCCTTGGAAGAGATGTGGAGGTCCCAGTGGAATAAAAAGACAATATCAATGCCCCTTGGAAGAGTGGTGGAAGTCCCAGTGGAATAAAAAGACAATATCAATGCCCCTTTGAAGAGTGGCGGAGGTTACAGTGGAATAAAAAGACAATATCAATGCCCCTTGGAAGAGTGGTGGAGGTTACAGTGGAATAAAAAGACAATATCAATGACCCTTGGAAGAGACGTGGAGGTCACAGTAGCTTAACAAGACAATTTTAATGCCCCTTACAAGAACCATGCAGTACAGCATATTAAAAACATTATTCCCATTATTGGGGAGTGGGTCTCCCATAGTCTTTGCCTATGCCTTCCAAGCAAAAGCTGCCAAAACTTAGGACGGAGGAACTTGCAATGTCCCCTTACAAGAGCCATGCAGTACAGCATATTGAAAACATTATTCCCATTATTGGGGAGTGGGTCTCCCATAGTATTTGCCTATGCTTTAAAAGCAAAAGCTGCCAAAAATTAGGACGGAGGAACTTGCAATATTGGCAACACGGACGACGTTCACCCTTGTGGTATAGTGGTGGTGGAGGCTGAGGATAAGGAGAAGAGCAAAAACTGCCAAAATTAGGAAGCATATACCCATGTGTGGGTGTGAAGCGGTGCATGGGAATACACATCCCGAAAAAACACAGTGGATTTGACTTTATGTTACTCTGCTGTCATTTGGTGGTGATGAGAAGTCTGGCCCAATCCAGCCCTTGTTCATTTTGATAAGGGTCAGCTTGTCAGCATTGACAGTTGACAGGCGAGTGCGCTTATCAGTTATAATTCCCCCAGCGGCACTAAAAATACGCTCCGATAACACGCTAGCGGCAGGGCAGGCCAGGACCTTCAAGGCGTACAGAGCGAGTTCATTCCAAGTGTCCAGCTTGGATATCCAATAATTAAAAGGCACAGAGGAATCACGGAGGACGCTGGTACGGTCGGCAAGATACTCCCTCACCATTTTTTGAAACTTTCCACTCCTTGTGAGAGTACCCCAGCGCCTCAGGGCCTGTAAGCTGGGCGGGTCTCAGAAAACTGTCCCAGAACGTTGACAGTGTTCCCCTGCCTCTGCTGGATTGGAGTTGCGTCTTTCTCGCCTCTACTCCTTGGTAGGGCAACGAACTGTGACTTCTGCCGCTAGCGTGTTCAGATGGGATTTTTTTTAACAGTTCTGCAGCAAGGGCCTTCTGGTACTGCCCCATTTTTGTAGACCTCTCCACCTCAGGAATAAGAGAGTGAAAGTTCTCCTTGTAGCGGGGGTCTAAAAGTGTCACCAACCAGTAATGACTGTCACCCAACATTTTTACAACGCGAGGCTCAGGTTAAGGCAGTGTAACATAAAGTCAGCCATGCGTGCCCGACTGGTAACGAGCAAGACTTCCGTGTCCTCACCAAGATGACGACTGACCATGCTCTCCTCCTCCTCCACCTCCTCCCCCCTGTCCTCAGGCCACCCACGCTGAACCGACGGTATGACAGTTGTACAGGTACTACCGTCTACAGCGCATGATACCAGCTCCTGTTCTTCCTCCTCCTCCTCCTCCCCCTCATTGTCCTCCAATGCACATTGGGATGAGATGAGGCTGAGCTCTGTGTAATCGCCCGCTACGGCTTCTTGATCCATCTCATCATACTCTGGCTGCAATGCCTCTTCTTTAATTCTCTGCAGAGAGTGTTGCAAAAGACAGACAAGTGGGATGCTGACGCTAATGATGGCATCATCGCCACTCACCATCTTGGTGGACTCCTCAAAGTTTGTCAGGATTGTACATATGTCAGACATCCAGGTCCACTCCTGAGGTCTTATGTGTGGAGTCTGACCTGAACATCGACGGCCTTGTTGCAGCTGGTACTCCACAACTGGTCTCTTCTGCTCACAAATCCTTGCAACATGTGGAGGGTAGAGTTCCAACGTGTGGGGACATCACACACCAGTCGGTGTGCCGGAAGCTGCAAACGCTGCTGCAACACAGCAAGGGCGGTGGAAGCTGAAGCCGACTTCCGAAAATGAGCTGACAGGCGGCGTACTTTGACGAGCAGATCTGGCAACTCGGGGTACGATTTAAGAAACTGCTGAACCACGAGGTTAAGCACATGAGCCAGGCATGGTACGTGTGTGATCTCGCCTCGCCACAGAGCCGCCATCAGGTTACGGCCATTGTCACACACGACCATGCCTGGATGCAGGTTCAGCGTTGTCAGCCACAGATCTGCCTGCTCTTTCACAGCTGTCCACAACTCACAAGCAGTGTGAGGTTTATCACCTAAGCTTATGAGTTTCAGCACAGCCTGTTGCCGCTTGGCTGAGGCAGTACTGCAGTGCTTCCAGCTTGTAACTGATGTGGTGATATCTGAGATGGAGGCTGAACATGAGGAGGAGGATGATGCGCAGGAGCTGTACACTGTGCTGGCAACTCTGACTGACATAGGGCCCGCAATCCTCAGTGTGGGGAGGATGTGTTCCGTCCCAAGGTCCGACTGGGTCCCGGCTTCCACTAGGTTTACCCAGTGTGCCGTCAGAGAGATGTACCGTCCCTGGCCACAAGCACTTGTCCACGTGTCCATTGTCAGGTGGACTCTCCCAGTAACTGCGTTGTTGAGGGCACGGCAGATGTTTTGGGACACGTGCTTGTGTAGTGTGGGGATGGCACACCGAGCAAAATAGTGTCGGCTGGGAACCGAGTACCGAGGGACGGCCACCAGCATAAGGTTGCGGAAGGATTCCGTCTCCACAAGCCTAAAAGGCAGCATTTCCAATGCAGGCAGTCGTGAAATGTGCGAATTTAGGACTGTGGCCTGTGGGGCGTTGGCTTCGAATTTGCGCTTTCGTTCAAAGGTCTGGGATATGGACAATTGAACGCTGCGGTGGGACGTGGACGTGGACGTTGATGCTGTTTCTTGAGAAACTGCAATAACAAGTGAAGACTGAGAGAAGGGGGCATCTTTGCATGCCGTATGGACAGGGGATTGCCTTGCACGCACAACAGGGGGTTCTCTTACACGCACAACAGCGGAAGAAGCAGTGATGACACCCGCTAACACTGATCGTGGACCATGGGTTTCGCCCCACAAAGTCGGGTGCTTTGCTGACATGTGCCTGATCATGCTGGTGGTGGTCAGGCTGTTAGTTTTGTCACCCCTGCTGATGCTGGCCTGGCAGGTGGTACAAATGGCCTTTTGGGGTTATCAGCAGAGTCTTTAAAAAACAACCAGACATGGGAAGACCTAACAGTTGTACTGGCAACGTTCCTCTTGTTGGTGTTACGGGGAACGGTTGCCCGCCCTCTGTCTGCGTCCACCACACTGCTTCTTCCTGCTTGTTGGGGTACTCTCCCTCCCTCCCCCTGTGTGCTGCTGGCCTCGCTCTGCGTGTCATCCTGCCACGTTGGGTCAGTTGCTAGATCATCCACCACCTCCTCCTCTTCCACTTCCGCACTACGGTCCTCCTCCTTACTTCGTGGTAATTGTGTCTCGTCATCGTCCACCTCTTGTGACAAATTGCCAGCGTCACCTTCCTGTGGCCGTGGCTGTTCAAATATTTGGGCATTGCTACATGGGATCTCCTCTTCCACCACTTCAAGTGGAGCAGGCGAGGGGCCCAAATATGGAAATGGACCAGTGAACAGCTCTTCAGAGTGTCCAACTGTGGGATCAGTTGCTGTCTGATGACACTCGGCATGGTGGGGGGAAGGAGCATCAGGGTGAGGAGGAGTATGCAGTCGAGACTCACGGCTACTAACACTTGACCGTGTGGAAGACAGACTGGAGGTGGTGGTGACCAGGTGACTGGAAGTATTATCTGCTATCCAATTAATAACCTGTTCACACTGATCAGTTCGCAATAGTGGTTCTGTTGTGTGCTTCCCTAGTAATTTGGTCAAGAAATGGGAGCGAGAAGATGTGGCTGTTGGTTGTGGCACATTTTCACCTTGGCCACGGCCCTGTCCTCTGCACGCACCATCACCAGAACTTCCAGTTCCACGTCCCTTGCCACGCGCCTTGCCCATTGTAAATGAAGTAAAATGGCTTATGCTCGCACTATCAATGGCTAAAGGGTAATAAAAAGGAGATTTGAACTGTGAAAGAGGAAACCCACAGTTCTAGTTATCTGGCCTACACCAGACTCTTTTAAACAGATATATTTGTGTCTGAACAGTCAGCGAGACACTCAAAATGTTTTTTGTTATGCAAAAAGGTGGATTACACCCAGATTTGAACCGTGGAAGAGGAAAACCACAGTTCTAGTTATCTGGCCTACACCAGACTCTTTTAAACAGATATATTTGTGTCTGAACAGTCAGCGAGACACTTAAAATGTTTTTTTTTTATTGAAAAAAGGCAAAAAAGTGAATAATACAGAGATTTGAAATGTGGAAGAGGAAAAACACAGTTCTAGTTATCTGGACTACACCAGACTTTTTTAAACAGATATATTTGTGTCTGAACCGTCAGCGAGACACTCAAAATGTTTTTTTTATGGAAAAAAGGCAAAAAAGTGGATAATACAGAGATTTGAACCGTGGAACTGCAAAACCACAGTTCTAGTTATCTGGCCTACATCAGACTGTTTTAAACAGATGAATTTGTGTCTGAGCACTCACAGACACACTCAATTTTTTTTTGGGGGGTGGGGGGATACCAAAAGGTTAATAAGACGGGTATTTGTACAGTCTGACTGAGGGGAAAAAAAAGAGAGGATTTAGATGAAAAAAAAAGGATTTTTCCTGGCCCCTGAGACCTGGGGCTAAGTCTAGCAATTTGAAAAGCAGCACACAGGACTGTAATGCAGTGTTTGTTGGTATTACCACTGCATCTCCTATACAGCCTGCCTGCCTGATATCTGGGATGGATGTTAGTCCTGAGAAGGACTGTTTGTTTGATTTGGCAGGCTTTAGAGACCCTACACTACCTATTTCACAGTATAAATCTCTCCCTAGCTCAGAATCACTCTCCCTACACTGTCTGATCCGGAGCGACTGTGTCCAAGATGGCGGCGCCTGGTTTTAAATACTCGAGGTGACTCTGTGCGGCCAGCCAATCACTGTAATGCCCACAAACAACATGGCTGCAGCATTACAATGACTGGCTGGCAATCCCTGCATGTTCATTGGCTCTGTAAAGAGCGCCAAACATGCAGGGCGGATACCCGAGCTACCACCCGAGTAACACAGAAATGCTCGGTGCTCGCCGAACATCCCGAGTAGTGAGATGCTCGGGCGAGTACCGAGCAGTGTCGAGCATGCTCGCTTAACACTAAAGAGGAGGAAGATGAAGAGGAGCAAAGACTGGAAGAGAATCCGGCACACAGGACTTTAGTGGACCGCCAGAATGGGGTAACAGAAGAAGAAAAACAAGGATAGATCGGACGGGGAGAAACGTTTTGTAAATACGGATTCTGGAGAGTGGGAAGAAGAATATGTCTGCCAAGAGCACTGTATCCTGCAGTGGTTCAGTGGGCTCATGGAAAGGTACATAGAGGGAAGAATCAGATGACTTCAGCTATCAATATACTCTATATTGCACCCGAGATCTCAGTTCTTGCTACAAACTATACTAGGACCTGTGAGATTTGTAGCACTTGTAATCCCGGAAGAACAGTACATGTGCCAAAGAAAAAACTGGCAAAATCACAGTATCCTTTCCAGAGAATCCAAATTGATCATATGCAATTACCCAGGAGTGGAAGATATGAATATGTTCTGGTGGTGGTGGAGATGTTTTCCAGCTGGACAGAAGCATACCCAGTAGCAAAATTGACCGCTAGAACTACAGTGAAAAGGCTTCTGGCAGAGATTCTGGATTCCAGAAGTGATTGAAAGTGATCAAGGACCCGCCTTCACTGCAGAAGTTACTAAATCAATCTGGGAGATGATTGGGGCGGATTTGGGCCTGCATACTCCTTATCTTCCTCAAAGTAGCGGCAAAATTGAAAGGATGAATGGCACTTTGAAAAACAAAATTCTTAAAGCCAGTAAAGAATTGTCACTTCCATGGCCGAAGGTGCTGCTTATTGCCCTATACTCAGTCCAAAATACCCCGAGACAACCCACAGGGCTCACACCATATGAGATCTTGTTTGGGGGACCACCTAGAATGGGTCGATATTACCCACAGCAGCTTAGTTCAGTGAATGATAAGCTTGTGAATTTTAATGTAGGACTTGCTAAAGAGTTGAAACTAACACATGCTACAGTGTAATCTTCTATTCCAGACTCAAATCTTGAACCAGGTACTCACAGCATCCAGCCTGGAGATTTTGTCTGGATAAAGAATCACGTGTGAGACATTCTGGATGCCAGATTTGAAGGGCCCTACCAAGTGTTGCTTACATCACCTACGGCTGTGAAGGTCGAAGGCCGAACATCATAGGTCCACGCATCCCATTGCAATAAGGCAGTCTCAGACCCACAACCCTGATGTTCCTTTTTCTGATGACGGTAGCTATGGGGGAAGCCTTTGTTACAGTAACACATGCATTCCAAGCAATTATTACTAAAGGGAATGATATTCCAGTTTTCTGGTACAACACTTCCTTGAATGTGGTGACTTTCCAATTTCATTACTGTGGGATAGTATCTTGTAGGGGGTATGAGAGATTGAGTAGTAACTGGTTAAGAGCTTTGTGGGCTGATGCTGACCAATATATCTGTGTCACTGACAATTACTTAAGACAAAAATGTGATTACTGGGGTGCTGTTGGGTGGAACACAGGTGACTACGACGGGGGATACAAACCACAATCTGCTAAGGACAAAAAGGATAATAACGGGAAATCTTTGCTTGACCGTTTCAAACTACTAAAAAGACCATTTAAACCTGGGTGTAGGGTTATAGGTACATGTAATGGGTTGACTATCACCATAGAGAACCCTATAGAGCAAGGTGGAGGAATATATATATTAAGATCCTGGAGTGAAGGAAAGGTGGAGGGTATGGGAAAGTAAAATTTGTCCAGTATTTCTAATAAAGTGGGTCCGAAGATAAACCCATTAGCTCCTCGGCACCACAGGATAGAAGGTATGGTAGCCATAGCCAATCCCACTTATGAGGATACCTTAACCATAGAAATGGGATTTTCAGATCATAACTGGTGGTTAGAATGGATGAAGTATACAGCAACCCAACATAACTTTAGTGATTGTTATGGATGTTCAAATGCCAGGCCACATTTGGGTACAGTCCCTCTAATTTTCCCAGAGAAGGTGCAAAGGTGTCTCTCGGATATGTATATCAACAGGACTTCAAATTCCAGTGTCTGCATCCCCTGGAGAACTAAATATTTCATTACTGCCGGAAAATCAAGTTCTGGACAAGGAATAATCGTCTATCCAGGAAATTACACTTGTTTCCAAAATACCAGGGGGAGTTTGAATTTCTTAGGGAATTTTACACAAGGTTACTGTGGGAATTACAGTACTATAGAGGTTACAGAGGCCCAGGACCAGAAACAATCTCTAAGTGACGTGTACTGGATTTGTGGTGACATGAAGATTAGGACTAGACTGGAGGGCAAATGGCTGGGGAATGTGCCTTAACTAAAGCAATAATGTCTGTTTACCTTATATCTGAGTCCCAGGAATCCAAAGAGAGAATAAAGGCTGCGTTTGCAGGTACATACAGGGCCAAGAGAGAAGTTAACCCCAAAGGCAGTTTTGACCCACAAATATACAGTGGTGGCCAAAAGTATTGGCTCCCCTGCAATTCTGTCAGATAATACTCAGATTCTTCCTGAAAATGATTGCAATCACAAATTCTTTGGTATTATTATCTTCATTTAATTTGCTTGCAAGGAAAAAACACAAAAGAAAATGAAGCAAAATCAAATCATTGATCATTTCACACAAAACTCCAAAAATGGGCCAGACAAAAGTATTGGCACCCTCAGCCTAATACTTGGTTGCACAACCTTTAGCCAAAATAACTGTGAATAACCGCTTCCGGTAACCATCAATGAGTTTCTTACAATGCTCTGCTGAAGTTGTAGACCATTCTTCTTTGGCAAACTGCTCCAGGTCCCTGATATTTGAAGGGTGCCTTCTCCAAACTGCCATTTTGAGATCTCTCCACAGGTGTTCTATGGGATTCAGGTCTGGACTCATTGCTGGCCACCTTAGAAGTCTCCAGTGCTTTCTCTCAAACCATTTTATAGTGCTTTTGGATGTGTGTTTTGGGTCATTGTCCAGCTGGAAGACCCATGACCTCTGAGGGATACCCAGCTTTCTCACACTGGGCCCTACATTATGCTGCAAAATTTGTTGGTAGTCTTCAGACTTCATAATGCCATGCACACGGTCAAGCAGTCCAGTGCCAGAGGCAGCAAAGCAACCCCAAAACATCAGGGAACCTCCGCCATGTTTGACTGTAGGGACCGTGTTCTTTTCTTTGAATGCCTCTTTTTTTTCCCTGTACACTCTATGTTGATGCTTTTTCCCAAAATGCTCTACTTTTGTCTCATCTGACCAGAGAACATTCTTCTAAAACGTTTTAGGCTTTCTCAGGTAAGTTTTGGCAAACTCCAGCCTGGCTTTTTTATGTTTCGGGGTAAGAAGTGGGGTCTTCCTGGGTATCCTACCATACAGTCCCTTTTCATTCAGACGCCGATGGATAGTACGGGTTGACACTGTTGTACCCTCGGACTGCAGGGCAGCTTGAACTTGTTTGGATGTTAGTCGAGGCTCTTTATCCACCATCCGCACAATCTTGCATTGAAATTTCTCGTCAATTTTTCTTTTCCGTCCACATCTAGGGAGGTTAGCCACAGTGCCATGGGCTTTAAAATTCTTGATGACACTGCGCACAGAAGACACAGGAACATTCAGGTCTTTGGAGATGGACTTGTAGCCTTGAGATTGCTCATGCTTCCTCACAATTTGGTTTCTCAAGTCCTCAGACAGTTCTTTGGTCTTCTTTCTTTTCTCCATGCTCAATGTGGTACACACAAGGACACAGGACAGAGGTTGAGTTAACTTTAATCCATGTTAACTGGCTGCAAGTGTGATTTAGTTATTGCCAACACCTGTTAGGTGCCACAGGTAAGTTATAGGTGCTGTTAATTACACGAATTAGAGAAGCATCACATGATTTTTCAAACAGTGCCAATACTTTTGTCCACCCCCCTTTTTAGGTTTGGTGTGGAATTGTATCCAATTTGGCTTTAGGACAATTCTTTTTGTGTTTTTTCATTGAAGACAAATTAAATGAAGATAATAATACCAAAGAATTTGTGATTGCAATCATTTTCAGGAAGAAACTGAGTATTATCTGACAGAATTGCAGAGGTGCCAATACTTTTGGCCACCACTGTATATTGATGTTCTCGGAGTGCCTAGGTGGGTGCCAGACGAATTCAAGGCCCGAGACCAAGTGAAGGCGGGATTTGAGTGCATAATACCCATAATAACCTTTAACAAGAATGTAGATTGGATAAATTACATATATTATAACCAATAAAGATTTGTCAATTACACCAAAGATGCCTTTCAAGGGATAGCTGACCAACTAGCACCCACATCTACCATGGCCTTCCAAAACAGAACAGCTCTGGATATGTTACTTGCAGAAAAAGGAGGGGTATGCAAAATGATAGGTGAGCATTGTTGTACTTATATCCCAGACAATACTGGCCCCACAGGGAAAGTTACTAAGGCTCTCAAAAAATTGACAAATTTAAGTGAAGAACTGGAAAGGAATTCAGGTGTGACTGATCCCTGGGATAAATATTTTTCTTGGATGAGAGATTGGAAGAGTTGGTTAATTCAAGGGGGAATTATTTTACTAAGTGTGATAACGCTAATTAGTGTATTGCTAATCTGTGTGATTCCCCGTGTCAAGAGGTTAATTGCCAAAACAGTAGATGCAGCATTACCTGTCAGCTTCTTGTCCGAAGAATCTAGTGAAGACGCCTATGAACAAACAGTTCCCCTTAGAACAAAGGTGTTGTATCAGAGAGATTACCGGAAGTAAATGGGTTTGTAAAGTTAATATCCATATTTCTGTGTTAGGGGTGGCCCTCGATTACCCAGTCACTAGATCTTTTAGGGTCTCCATCCCTTTCCTGTAGGTCTCCGTTTGAGTTAGATTTAGGAAACGTCGGTGGATCCGCCTAAAAGAGACAGGGCGCCCGCCACATCGTAGCATTCCAGAGTGATCTTAACATAGGGTCAATTCCTTCTCCCTCTCTGATTTTTAGCATATGGATATTAAAAGCAAATAATTGATTTTAGGGGGGTCTGTCAAGGTAAAATATATATATTATAGAAAATCAATTAGTTTATTTTAATAGATTACCTAATCAGTGTGAATTAACATAGAGATGATGGAATAATCTATGTGTATGTATGTATGTACATGTGTATATGCACATGGATTATGTTAATCGTTAATGAATATATAACTAACAGTTTCTGTTCTTACTGTAGGCATGAACAACTAAAGCGTTAATGAATATATAACTAACAGTTTCTGTTCTTACTGTAGGCATGAACAACTAAATGATTTCATGGGAATGACATATGCATGTGCATGGCTGATAACAGGGAGATTCATGTCGAGTTGGCAAAGATGGCACTGAGAGACAACTTCACCCCTCCCATCAGAATTCCTAAGGTGTTACTGAGGCCAAGAGATACATGGATGAGCAAACTGCAGTGTGCCAAGTTATCAGAAAGAGCAATAAGTTTTACTAATCCCACCTAGGAGTAGAATACTATATAACCCCATGTCTACGTAATAAAGCATGCCATTTTGCGTGGTTCAGTCTCTGAGTGAAGTTTTTCAACCAGATAAGAAAATTTGATTGATTAGCTTCTTTGCATGCACTCGGACATCTTTAATTTGGAGGAGACCAGTTACCTAGTGTATCTTAAATTGGTGAAACCTCCACAGAGGCATAGGTCCAAGTGAAGGAAGAGGTGGACATGGCAGTATGGGTGGAAGAGGCAAGGGAGGAGTAATCCTACACTGTTTGTGCTTTTGTTTTGTTTTTTTTCTTTTTTCAGGGAACTGACTTAAAAGAACATACTGTAGAATGAACCCAAAATAAACTAACAAGCTACAACCAGGCGGCAGAGGTCCAACTGGAGGAGGAGGTGGAGGAGGTGGTGGTGTAGGTGGAAGAAGCAGAAGATTAGGTAGCCAACATAGTTTTTTGGGTTTTTTATTTGGATGGTGGGCACCCAAATGAAAAGAATGGCAAATAGAGTTGAAGACTGACTGGGTGCGGCTGTTATAGTTGTCTTGTCATCCAAAGGTATGGACATGTTCTGTGGGATCCACACCTGGTTCATTTTAATGAATGTTAGCTTCCCCACATTGCATGTGGACAGCCAGAAGCGCCTGTCTGTGATAACAACCCCTGCCAAATTAAACACACGTTCCAACAGTACACTTGCCGCAGAGCAGGCCTGCACCTCAAAGGCTTGAAGGGCAAGCTCAAGCCATGTGTCCAATTTGGAGACACAGAAATTAAATGGGGCAGATCCATAAGTTAATACGTGGAGACATGTGGACACATACTCTTTCACCATGTTCTTGTAACGTTGCCTCCTGTTAATATGTACTGTATCAGATGGTGTTGACCGATGTGGTGTGGTGAGAAAGTCTTGGCACATTTCGGCCATGTTAACCCTGCCTTCCGAGGTGCTGTGGTGACCCAGCTTCTCCTCCATCTCTGCCTTGTTCTTCCACTGAGCCCCCACTGTCAGGTGTGAAAACCAGCAGTAGGTTCTCTACCACCGTGTTTTTGTAGTCACTCATTTTGAGATCATGCTCCAGTGATGGAAATAATGATGGTACATTGTCCTTGTAGCGGGGTTCCAGCATGGTGGCCACCCAGTAATCAGCACTGATAACAATACAGGAAACTCGATGGTCATTAAGCAGGCACAGCAGCATGTATTGGCTCATTTGTGCCAGGCTGCCCAGAGGCAAAAAATGCTGTCCTCAGTGAGAGGTGTATGGTCTGGGTATCCCCCCAGCTACGCACCAATGGCGCCCCTCCGTTGATCTGAGTGCCACCCTGCTATGAACATGGTTGTTCAGCCTCCTCCTCTTCTACCTCCTCCTCCTCCAAAATTGTCCCTTGGCTGTATAGGTGGGTACCTGGCCGCTGTTGAGACAGTAACCAACCATTTTTGCCATGTGTCTACGACAGGCCTGATAACGCTGTGAATTGGCCCTGCTCCTCCTGCTCCTCTTCCTTCTGTGCCACTACCTCATCCATCATGGCCTGAACTTTTTTCCATCAGGCATATAAATGGTATAGTAGCAAGCGTTGGCCATACTGGTGGAATATTCAAAGCAGTGCAACACGGCACACACATCCCACATGGAGGCCCAGTCATTGGTGGTGAAGTGGTGTTGTTCTGCAGAGCAACTCGTGCTTGTGTGTCTGCTGCATCAGAAACTCCACTTTTGCCTGCTGCTGCTCGCACAGTGTCTCCAGCATGTGCAAGGTGGAGTTCCACCTTGTTGGTATGTTGCATATTAGACAGAAGGCAGAGCAGGAAGGCAGAAGTGATGCTGCAGAGCAGACAGGCAAGCAGCAGCAGGGTGGGAACGCCAGAAGTGCGCACGCACTGCCCACACTTTCAGCAGCAGCTCCAACATGTGTGGGTAATTTTTCAGGAAGCTCTACAGCACCAAGTTCACCAAGTACAGATAACACGAGTTGGGTCATCTTTATCGATCTGAAAAAATGCCCAGGCTATGCAAGGCTTAGCACCCATGCGACCTGAAGAGCCACCATGACTTGTGGTGAGAGGCAGAGTTGTGTTTGAGGATGCAGTTGTTGACGTGCTTCCAGTACTACGTCTCTGTCCAGGAAGGCGCAACCTGACCTCGTCGTCACTAGCATTCTCCTCCACCTCCTCTGCTGACCTCATCTCTTGGCTGACTGTGGGTTGACAGTAAGTGGGATCTCCAACCTCATCATCATCACCCTGTGCGTTATCACACCCGTCGTCCTCAGAGCCAACCTGTTCCTGCCCTGACAAAAAACTAAAGTTGTCGCTCCAATCAGGTATTTGAGTCTCATCATCGTCTTCCTCATTGTCTCCACCAACAGGAGTTACAGTTTGGGAATGAGGGTATACATTATGGTCAGAACTTTCAGCGTCTGGTCCTGGATCCGACTCATAAAGATTCTGGGCATCAGTGCAGATCATTTCCTCGTCTGGATTCACAGAAACGCTGGAGCCGACCTCTGATTCCTAGGCTATAGTATGAGTAAACAGCTCTGCAGACTCAACCATCTGTTCTACCTCATACTCAGACTGGTAGCTGGAGATTTGGGAGCTGTGAGGAAGCAAGTGCGATTGGGGTGACACCTTTGAGGACTGGAGTATTTGTGATGTTGAAGTTGATGTGGAGGAGAGCCCACTTAAAGGAACACTTGATATCCGTTGAAGCACCTGCTGTTTTTGTGCCTCATCTGGAATTTGTAGCGATTGGCGTGGCCGTAAGAAAGGGATCTTATCACATTGTCCGCTAAAAGAAGTAGACATTTTAGTTTGGCTGGAAGATGGTCTTTCTTCTGCAGATGTTACTGTTGCTTTAACACCTACCCCACGGACACAACCTTTTTTCCCCTTCCCAACACGCCAATTCCCCTTTCCACCAGCAGAAGGCCTTTTTCCACTCATTTTGGTGGTTAACTAATTCACAACTGGAATTTGCACAAAGAAACAATGGATGGGAACCGAGCAGAGCTGAGTGGCCAAACGGTGGTATAAGGCCAAAACTATTGGCTGGGTTAGATGCAGAAAAAAATTATATTCAATTTGCAACCTGATGGAGGTCAATATAGATGGACTAATAGAACAAGTCCCACACACTGCTAGAAGCCCAAATTTTTTTTCAGAGGTAGATGCAGATAAAAATTATTTTTAATTTGCAACCTGATGGAGGTCAGTATAGATGGACTAATAAAACAAGTCCCACACACTGCTTGAAGCCCAAATGTTTTTTCAGAGGTAGATGCAGAAAAAAATTATATTCAGTTTGCAACCTGATGGAGGTCAGTATAGATGGACTAGTAGAACAAGTCCCATACACTGCTAGAAGGATAAATATTTTTTCAGAGCTAGATGCAGACAAAAATTTATTTTTAATTTGCAACCTGATGGAGGTCAGTATAGATGGACTAATAGAACAAGTCCCACATGCTGCTAGAAGGCCAAATATTTTTTCAGAGCTAGATGCAGATAAAAATTATTTTTAATTTGCAACCTGATGGAGGTCAGTATAGATGGACTAATAGAACAAGTCCCACACACTGCTAGAAGCCCAAATATTTTTTCAGAGCTAGATGCAGACAAAAAAATATTTTTAATTTGCAACCTGATGGAGGTCAGTATAGATGGACTAATAGAACAAGTCCCAAACACTGCTAGAAGGACAAATATTTTTTCAGAGCTAGATGTAGATAAAAATTATTTTTAATTTGCAACCTGATGGAGGTCAGTATAGATGAACTCATTAAACAAGTCCCACACACTGCTAGAAGTCCAAATATTTTTTCAGAGGTAGATGCAGAAAAATATTATATTCAGTTTGCAACCTGATGGAGGTCAGTATAGATGGACTAGTAGAACAAGTACCTCACACTGCTAGAAGGCCAAATATTTTTTCAGAGCTAGATGCAGACAAAAAATTATTTTTAATTTGCAACCTGATGGAGGTCAGTATAGATGGACTAATAGAACCAGTCCCAAACGCTGCTAGAAGGCCAAATATTTTTTCAGAGCTAGATGCAGATAAAAATTATTTTTCATTTGCAACCTGATGGAGGTCAGTATAGATGGACTAATAGAACAAGTCCCACACACTGCTAGAAGCCCAAATATTTTTTCAGAGCTAGACGCAGACAAAAAATTATTTTTAATTTGCAACCTGATGGAGGTCAGTATAGATGGACTAATAGAACAAGTCCCACACACTGCTAGAAGGCCAAATATTTTTTCAGAGCTAGATGCAGATAAAAAAAATTTTAATTTGCAACCTGATGGAGGTCAGTATAGATGGACTAATAGAACAATTCCCACACACTGCTAGAAGCCCAAATATTTTTTCAGAGGTAGATGCAGAAAAAAATGATATTCAGTTTGCAACCTGATGGAGGTCAGTATAGATGGACTAGTAGAACAAGTCCCACACACTGCTAGAAGGACAAATATTTTTTCAGAGCTAGATGCAGATAAAAATTATTTTTAATTTGCAACCTAATGGAGGTCAGTATAGATGGACTAGTAGAACAAGTCCCACACACTGCTAGAAGGACAAATATTTTTTCAGAGCTAGATGCAGAAAAAAATTATATTCAATTTGCAACCTGATGGAGGTCAGTATAAATGTACTAATAGAAAAAGTCCCACACACTGCTAGAAGTCCAAATATTTTTTCAGAGCTAGATGCAGATAAAAATTATTTTTAATTTGCAACCTGATGGAGGTCAGTATAGATGGACTAATAGAACAAGTCCCACACACTGCTAGAAGCCCAAATATTTTTTCAGAGCTAGATGCAGATAAAAATTATTTTTAATTTGCAACCTGATGGAGGTCAGTAAAGATGGACTAATAGAACAGGTCCCACACACTGCTAGAAGGCCAAATAATTTTTCAGAGCTAGATGCAGACAAAAAAATATTTTTAATTTGCAACCTGATGGAGGTCAGTATAGATGGACTAATAGACCAAGTCCCACACAATGCTAGAAGGCCAAATATTTTTTCAGAGCTAGATGCAGACAAAAAATTATTTTGAATTTGCAACCTGATGGAGGTCAGTATAGATGGACTAGTAGAACAAGTCCCACACACTGCTAGAAGCCCAAATATTTTTCAGAGCTAGATGCAGATAAAAATTATTTTTAATTTGCAACCTGATGGAGGTCAGTATAGATGGACTAATAGAACAAGTCCCACACACTGCTAGAAGCCCAAATATTTTTTCAGAGCTAGATGCAGATAAAAATTATTTTTAATTTGCAACCTGATGGAGGTCAGTAAAGATGGACTAATAGAACAGGTCCCAAACACTGCTAGAAGGCCAAATATTTTTTCAGAGCTAGATGCAGACAAAAAAATATTTTTAATTTGCAACCTGATGGAGGTCAGTATAGATGGACTAATAGACCAAGTCCCACACAATGCTAGAAGGCCAAATATTTTTTCAGAGCTAGATGCAGACAAAAAATTATTTTGAATTTGCAACCTGATGGAGGTCAGTATAGATGGACTAGTAGAACAAGTCCCACACACTGCTAGAGGCCCAAATATTTTTTCAGAGCTAGATGCAGACAAAAAATTATTTTGAATTTGCAACCTGATGGAGGTCAGTATAGATGGACTAGTAGAACAAGTCCCACACACTGCTAGAAGTACAAATATTTTTTCAGAGCTAGATGCAGAAAAAAATTATATTCAATTTGCAACCTTATGGAGGTCAGTATAGATGGACTAATAGAATGATGCTATGCCCAAAAGGTTTTACTTCACTAGGTGCAGTAAAAAAATTGGTATTCTATACACAGGTGGTGTATCTTGCAACACAGATAGGCTACTCCACTGACTAACACACTCTTCAATAGGCCAAAAAGGATTAGCTTTGCTAGATTCAGCCAAATGCTGTGAAATAACTTGCACAGCACTGGCACATACCTGCCTGGCAAAAACTGATAGGAACTGATGTAACTTAGTCCTGAAAAGGACTGCAATTACAATTAGTCTTTACTCCCACAACCTATCTATTTAAGAGCACAGACCAGCCTGATAAAAGTCATAGGAAATGCTGTAACCTAGTCCTTAAAAGGACTGCAATCACAACTATTCCCTACTCCCAAGCTATCTGTAGATTTGTGCGAAAATTGGCTTGAAATTAAGAAAGTATAGCGCACACAGCAACAGCGGTGCCGTCTAACACGCAGCTGCAGCAGTGAGAAAATGGTGGCGACGGGGAAAATGGCTGGGTCTTATAGGGCAAGGACATGTGACATACACTGCCAATGACACATGCCCTTCCTTGTGTGAAAAAAAGCACTTCGCTCTGTGTGTGCGCTGCTGATAGGCTGACAGATTGCACCTCACCACTGTAAATGCGGGAAAGAGAAAAAAAAATGGAGATCTTCTTTATTCCTGCAGAGATCCATCCCCTGCCCCTCCCCCCACCCCGCTGTACACTCAAACTGCGTATTAACATTAATTTTCATCCTTACTGAGAAAAAATCCAGTTATGATTTTGGTGCACGAACAGTTATCGAACATAACCTCGAACAGCCGAATTTTTCTCAAATCATTCGTGTTCGCCGAACGGCTCGAACACGGCCCAAAACAGCTCGAATTTGAGATTGGCGAACAGTTCGAGTCGAACGCCGCTCATCTCTACTGCTCAGTGCTTTTCTACCTGTTTAGTTTTATTGGGCTTTTTAAAACCTATTTTCTCACTACAGTTTTAGTTTCTTAGTTTACTACCTGTGTATTTAAGGGTTAACTACATTGCACTAAAATCCTGAGGTGTAGCTTTACTCACAAGGGGTTAATTAAGGGGAAGGGGTCATAATTAAGGGTTTATAAGGGGCAGCTGGTTGGGCATCCAGTCCTTTGGAAGTGCATTGAGGTGACGGGTGCATTGCTGGAAATGGGAAAAAAAAAAAAAAACTCTTTAAATCTCTTAATTTGCAAGTGTGAACGAGCTGAGTGTGACCGGAGCGTAAGTGCGAATGAAAGTAAGTGTGTGACTTGTTTTTCAGTGAAGAGGTATTTGGGAATCCTGCAGAAAATACCAGTGTGAATTGCGGTGAGTTGCTGCATTGTGACCTGCTGAGTGCTTTTCTACCTGTTTAGTTTTATTGGGCTTTTTAAAACCTATTTTCTCACTACAATTTTAGTTTCTTAGTTTACTACCTGTGTATTTAAGGGTTAACTACATTGCACTAAAATCCTGAGGTGTTGCTTTACTCACAAGGGGTTAATTAAGGGGAAGGGGTCATAATTCAGGGTTTATAAGGGGCAGCTGGTTGGGCATCCAGTCCTTTGGAAGTGCATTGAGGTGAAGGGTGCATTGCTAGAAAAGGGAAAAAAAAAAAAACCTCTTTAAATCTCTTAATTTGCGAGTGTGAATGAGCTGAGTGTGACCGGAGTGTAAGTGCGAACAAAAGTAAGTGTGTGACTTGTTTTTCAGTGACTTGGATTCAGGGAGTTTGGAAGGGAGGACTTTGGACTAAATTGCTGTCTGTATTTCATTAATTCTTTACTTTTCTTTTTACTTAACATTCTGTCTATTGCAATCCCCGTTAGGAAATGAGCTCCATTATTGAAAATGCTATCGAGTGTACATCTTGCCACATGTATGCATTCCTTGAACAGCCGGTCGGGGTTGCTTACTGCTGCGCAAGATGTGTGCACGTTGTGCGTTTGGAAGCCAAGATACTGGATCTAAATGAGCAGCTGGCAACACTGAGATCCATTGACAACATGGAAAGGAGTCTGCTGCTCACTGAGCAGCAGCTCACTGGGGTAGATGTGGGGGAGGGTGGTAGTCGGGAGCAGCAGGACAGTGAGGCCGCTAGTTGGGTTACAGTTAGAAGGGGGGGTAGAGGGAAGAGTGCCAGGGAGGCTAGTCCTGATCTGGCACACCCCAATAAGTTTGCAAAGTTGGCAGATGAGGGGAGTGACGGTACAGGGGTAGTACTGCTGCAGCAAGGCATGTCCCCTTAAAGCCGGAGGAGTGTCAGCTCCAGTAAAGAGGGAAATAGGAGAGTAGGGCAGGCCAGGCAGGTGCTGGTAGTGGGGGACTCAATTATTAGGGGAACAGATAGGGTAATCTGTCACAAAGACAGGGATTGTCGAGCAGTGTGCTGCCTACCTGGCGCTCGAGTCCGGCACATCGCTGATTGGGTTGACAGATTACTGGGAGGGGCTGGTGAGGACCCAGAGGTCATGGTGCACATTGGCACAAATGACAAAGTTAAAGGTAGGTGGAAGGTCCTTAAAGATGATTTCAGGGAATTAGGCTGCATGCTGAAAGCAAGGACCTCCAAGGTGGTATTCTCTGAAATACTACCAGTACCACGTGCCACTCCAGAGAGGCAACGGGAGATTAGGGAGATAAATAAGTGGCTCAAGAACTGGTGTAGGAAGGAGGGATATGGGTTCCTGGAGAACTGGGCCGACTTCTCAGTTGGCTACAGACTCTACGCTAGGGACCGGCTGCACCTTAATCGGGAGGGTGCAGCTGTGCTGGGGGAAAAAAAGGCTAGAAGGTTGGAGGAGTGTTTAAACTAGGGATTAGGGGGGAGAGTATTCAATTTATAGGTGGGGAAGATAGTGCAGATAGTGAACTGGGCACAAATAAAGAAATTGGGAGTGGGGTTAGAACAGTCAATAAAGTAAGAAGGAATAGAGGTACAGAGAGATTTATAAAATGCATGTACACTAATGCTAGAAGCCTCACCAACAAAATGGAGGAATTAGAATTAATTTTGTTGGAAAATAATTATGACATGGTAGGGATATCTGAGACATGGCTGGACGAGAGCCATGACTGGGCAGTTAATTTACAGGGCTATAGTCTGTTCAGAAATGACCGTACAAACAAGCGAAGGGGGGGGTGTGTTTATATGTAAAATCATCCTTAAAACCTGTCTTGCAGGAGGATATATGTGAATCTAATGAAAATGAAGAGTCCCTGTGGGTGGAGATAAGGGGAGGGGGAAAAAATAATAAATTACTGATAGGGGTTTGTTATAAGTCTCCAAAAATAATGGAAGTAGCGGAGAATATCCTCGTAAAGCAAATAGATGAAGCAGCGACTCAAGGAGAAGTCATTATTATGGGAGACTTCAACTACCCTGAAATACATTTGGGGACAGAAACATGTAGTTCAAGCAAAGGTAATAGGTTTTTGACAACTATGAGAGACAATTACCTTTCACAACTGGTTCAGGACCCAACAAGAAGGGGGGCACTGCTAGACCTAATATTAACCAATAGACCAGACCGCATATCAAATATACGAGTTGGGGGTCACTTGGGTAATAGTGATCACAAAATAATACGTTTTCATGTAACCTTTAATAAGATGTGTAGTAGAGGGGTTACAAGGACACTAAACTTCAGGAAGGCTAATTTCCAACGGTTGAGAGATAATCTTAGTGCAATAAACTGGGACGATATCCTGAGACATAAAGCTACACAAAGCAAATGGGAGACATTTATTAACATCCTGAATAGTACATGTGCACAATATATACCCTTTGGGAATAAACATGCTAGAAATAGGAGGAAACCACTATGGCTAAATAGAGCTGTAAGGGGCGCAATAAGTGACAAAAAGAAAGCATTTAGAGAACTAAAGAAAGTAGGTAGTGATGAGGCATTAAATAAATATAGAAAATTAAATAAATTATGTAAAAAACAAACCAAGGCAGCAAAGATTGAGGCAGAGAGAATCATTGCCAGAGAAAGTAAAAATAACCCCAAAATATTCTTTATCTACATAAATAGTAAAAAACTTAAAAAGTGATAGTGTTGGCCCCCTTAAAAATAGTCTGGGTGAAATGGTGGATGAAGATGAGGAAAAAGCCAATATGCTAAATGATTTTTTTTCAACCGTATTTACACAAGAAAATCGCATGAAAGAAAACATTTTTTGTGATAACAAAAATTCTCCATTAAATGTCACTTGCTTAACCCAGCAGGAAGTACGGCGGCATCTAAAAATCACTAAAGTTGACAAATCCCCGGGCCCGGATGGGATACACCCGCGAGTACTGCAGGAATTAAGTAACGTCATAGATAGACCATTATTTTTAATCTTTAAAGATTCCATAATAACAGGGTCTGTACCACAGGACTGGCGTATAGCAAATGTTGTGCCAATATTCAAAAAGGGGACAAAAACGTAACTTGGAAATTATAGGCCGGTAAGCTTAACCTCTACTGTGGGTAAAATCCTGGAGGGTTCCTAAGAGATGCTATAATAGAGTATCTGAAGAAGAATAACCTCATGACCCAATATCAACATGGGTTTACGAGGGACCGTTCCTGTCAAACTAATCTGATCAGCTTTTATGAGGAGGCAAGTTCTGGACTGGACCAAGGAAATGCAGTGGATGTTGTGTATATGGACTTTTCAAAAGCTATTGATACGGTTCCACACAAAAGGTTGATACATAAAATGAGAACAATGGGGATAGGGGAAAATATATGTATGTGGGTTAAGAATTGGCTCAGTGATAGGAAACAAAGGGTGGTTATTAATGGAAAACACTCAGACTGGGTCTCAGTTAACAGTGGGGTACCACAGGGGTCAGTATTGGGCCCCCTTCTTTTTAACATATTTATTAATAACCTTGTAGGGGGCATACAGAGTAATATTTCAATATTTTCAGATGACACTAAACTCTGCAGGGTAATCAATACAGAGGAGGACAATTTTATATTACAGGAGGATCTATGTAAACTAGAAGCTTGGGCTGATAAATGGCAAATGAGCTTTAATGGGGATAAATGTAAGGTAATGCACTTGGGCAGAGGAAATAAAATGTATAATTATATGCTTAATTGTAAAACACTGGGCAAAACTGTAACTGAAAAAGACCTGGGTGTATTGGTGGACGACAAGCTCACGTTTAGTGGCCAGTGTCAGGCAGCTGCTGCAAAGGCAAATAAAATAATGAGATGCATTAAAAGAGGCATAGATGCTCATGAGGAGAACATAATTTTACCTCTATACAAGTCACTAGTGCGACCGCACTTGGAATACTGTGTACAGTTTTGGTCTCCGGTGTATAAGAAAGACATAGCTGAACTAGAGAGGGTGCAGAGAAGAGCGACCAAGGTTATTAGAGGACTGGGGGGTCTGCAATACCAAGACAAGTTATTACACTTGGGGTTATTTACTGTGGAAAAAAGAAGGCTTAGGGGTGATCTTATTACTATGTACAAGTATATGAGGGGACAGTACAAAGACCTTTCTACTGATCTTTTTACTCTGAGGCCTGAGACGGGGATAAGGGGGCATCTTCTACGTCTGGAGGAAAGAAGGTTTAATCATAATCACAGACGGGGATTCTTTACTGTAAGAGCAGTGAGACTATGGAACTCTCTGCCGCATGATGTTGTAATGAGTGATTCACTGTTAAAATTTAAGAAGGGCATGGATGCCTTTCTTGAAAAGTATAATATTACAGGTTATAAATACTAGATTCCTTAATAGGGCGTTGATCCAGGGAACTAGTCTGATTGTCGTATGGAGTCGGGAAGGAATTTTTTTTCCACAATGTGGAGCTTAGTGTTTGCCACATGGGTTTTTTTTGCCTTCCTCTGGATCAACATGTTAGGCTATGGGTTGAACTAGATGGACTTAGTCTTCCTTCAACCTTAAAAACTATGTTACTATGTTACTATGTTATAAAACACACACCAGTACAGAATTTTTTTTTCTTTGACCTCAAAATGGCAACAAGATGGCTGATGCCAATTATTTATTTCCCAGACTAGTAGAAAACACACATCGATTTAAAAAAAATATTTATTTGGCCTAGAAATGGCAATAAGACGGATGATGGCAATTATTTATTTCCCAGACTGCTAGAAAACACACTGGTCCATAAAATTAATTTCTTTGGCTTATAAATGGCAATGAGATGGCTGATGCCATTTATTTATTTGCAACACTGCTAGAAAACATAGAAAACACACAGCAGTCCTGAAAAATTATTTTTTTGGCAGAAAAATGGCAAGGAGACAGCTGATGTCAGTTATTTATTTCCCAGGCTACTAAAAAATACACAACCATTTAGAAAAATTATTTCTTTGACCTAGAAATGACAATGAGATGGCTGATGCAAATTATTTATTTACCAGACTACTAGAAAACACACACCAGTCCAGAAAATGTATTTATTTGGCCTAGAAATGGCAACGAGACGGCTGATGCCATTTATTTATTTCCCAGACTAGTAGAAAACACACAGAGGCATAAAGGCACGGTAGTCTCACAGGACGGTGTACTCCCTCATAAAGGGGGTGCAAAGTACACACAGTGGCTTAAAGGTACAATACTCTCACAGGCGGGGGGTGCAGAGTACACACAGTGGCTTAAAGGCACAGTACTCCCGCAGACGGGGGCTGAGTACACACAGTTCCTTACGGACACAGTACTCCTTCAGATATGGGTTGCAGAGTACATAAGCGGCTTTATTGCAGTGTGTGCAGTCAGAATCTGTCCCTCACTCCAGCTGTATCCTATCCCTACACTAATAAGAGCAGAATGGCAACGGCACTCATGATCCAGCTTTTATACAGGCCGGGACCCATGGTGCACTGGCCAATCACAATAATGCCAATACCTGGAATGGCTGTGATGGCTCCAGAAGTGCCCACAGTCTAAAAGCTTGTTGATTGTCTGTTCTACAGCCTTTCAACAAGCTTTATTAGACTGGTGAACCTATACAGGAAACCGGATATACATTAAAAAGTCTGTTATCGGGGTTCGGTACGAGACACTATGTGTCCGGTATGGACCCCGAACTCTACCAATCAGGTTCGCTCATCCCTAATGCTGAGTAATTGAACTATCATGTGCGTTGGGCAGGGTGCGATCCCTGCAGCTCCAATGCAGACAGGAAAAAATGGCAGCCGAGCGGAGCTACAGGGATCGTCCTCTGCTTCCTGCCTGCTCTGCTCTTTCTTTCTGAGACAGGCACGCGTGGCTTGATGATGTCAGCACACCGTGCCTGTGTCAGTGAGAAAGTTACCAGGGATGAAGATGCTGCAGG
The DNA here is from genome assembly GCF_046119375.1 of Phyllobates terribilis. Classification (NCBI taxonomy): domain Eukaryota; kingdom Metazoa; phylum Chordata; class Amphibia; order Anura; family Dendrobatidae; genus Phyllobates; species Phyllobates terribilis. Next base: position 193,707,754 of record NW_027362764.1, read on the forward strand.
GGAACGAGCAGAGAGGTGAGTGTGTTTTTTTTAACCAATACTCGGGGGAGAGCAATGATGGAGGTGGTGGGGGAGAGCAGTGATGGGGTGGTGGGGGACAGCAATCATGGGGATGGTGGAGGAGAGCAATTATGGGGGTGGTGAGTGATAGCAATTATGGGGGGTGATGGGGAGAGCAATGATGGGGTGGTGAGGGAGAGCAATGATGGAGATGTGGGGAGAGCAATGATGGGGTTGGTGGGGGGAGAGAAATGATGGGGGATGGGGAGAGAGCAATGATGGGGGTGGTGTGGGAGAGCAATGATGGGGGTGGTATGGGTGAGCAATGATGGGAGTGGTGTAGGATATATATACACTGCTCATAAAAATAAAGGGAACACTTAAACAACAGAATATAGCTCCAAGTAAATCAAACTTCTGTGAAATCAAACTGTCCACTTAGGTAGCAACACTGATTGACAATCAATTTCACATGCTGTTGTGCAAATGGGAATAGACAATAGATGGAAATTATTGGCAATTATTAAGACACCCTCAATAAAGGAGTTGTTCTGCAGGTGGGGACCACAGACCACATCTCAATACCAATGCTTTCTGGCTGATGTTTTGGTCACTTTTGAATGTTGGTTGTGCTTTCACACTCGTGTTAGCATGAGACGGACTCTACAACCCACAGAAGTAGCTCAGGTAGTGCAGCTCATTCAGGATTTCACATCAATGCGAGCTGTGGCAAGAAGGTTTGCTGTGTCTGTCAGTGTAGTGTCCAGAGGCTGGAGGCGCTACCAGGAGACAGGCCAGTACGCCAGGAGACATGGAGGGGGCCATAGGAGGGCAACAACCCAGCAGCAGGACCGCTACCTCCGCCTTTGTGCAAGGAGGAACAGGAGGAGCACTACCAGAGCCCTGCAAAATGACCTCCAGCAGGCCACAAATGTGCACGTGTCTGCACAAACAGAAAGAAACCGACTCCATGAGGGTGGTATGAGGGCCTGACGTCCACAGATGAGGGTTGTGCTCACAGCCCAACACCGTGCAGGACGCTTGGCATTTGCCACAAAACACCAGGATTGGCAAAGCCGCCACTGGCGCCCTGTGCTCTTCACAGATGAAAGCAGGTTCACACTGAGCACATGTGACAGACATGAAAGAGTCTGGAGATGCCATGGAGAGCGATCTGCTGCCTGCAACATCCTTCAGCATGACCGGTTTGGCAGTGGGTCAGTAATGGTGTGGGGTTGCATTTCTTTGTAGGGTCGCACAGCCCTCCATGTGCTCGCCAGAGGTAACCTGACTGCCATTAGGTACTGAGATGAGATCCTCAGACCCCTTGTGAGACCATATGCTGGTGCGGTTGACCCTGGGTTCCTCCTAATGCAGGACAATGCCAGACCTCATGTGGCTGGAGTGTGTCAGCAGTTCATGCAAGATGAAGGCATTGAAGTTATGGACTGGCCCGCCCGTTCCCCAGACCTGAATCCGATTGAGCATATTTGGGACACCATGTCTCGCTCCATCCACCAACGTCACGTTGCACCACAGACTGTCCAGGAGTTGGCGGATGCTTTAGTCCAGGTCTGGGAGGAGATCCCACAGGAGACCATCCGTAACCTCATCAGGAGCATGCCCAGGCATTGGAGGGAGGTCATACAGGCACGTGGAGGCCACAGACAATACTGAGCCTCATTTTGACTTGTTTTAAGGACATTACATCAAAGTTGGATCAGCCTGTAGTGTGTTTTTCCACTTTAATTTTGGGGGTGACTCCAAATCCAGGCCTCCATTGATTAATAAATTTGATTTCCATTGATGATTTTTGTGTGATTTTGTTGTCAGCACATTCAACTTTGTACATAACAAAGTATTCAATGAGAATATTTCATTCATTCAGATCTAGGATGCGTTATTTGAGTGTTCCCTTTATTTTTTTGAGCAGTATATATATGTGTGTGTGGCTACATATACATCTGTAGCTTTGTCGACATAAAAGGAGGGGGACCCATACACATCTCTTGCACAGGGGCCCCAAGCTGTCAGTATCCTCCCCTGATAGAGATAATCCATCTTAGACTATGACTATATTTAAAACCGGTAAGAACCAATCACCTGTGGACAACCACATAACGTGCATATTTAGTTTAGGAAACACCTGTTGCACTAAGCTTTACTAAAGACATGCTTTTATTATCCTCAATATATATAAATTGGATTGTTTCTATAATTTAACCCATTAGACTGTTTGGTGTTTAGCAGAAAAATGCAATACATTTCTCGCATTAATAATTTCAATCACCTCCCCTTTCCGGAAAAGTAACTTTTTTCCAGCCCATAACATACCAAACTACTACTACTATTATGCTTCTCTGTGAAGTGCTTGGTGTCCCCTGAATATGTATTGTTTCCATTTATGATATTATGGATGCGTTCAGACACACGTTTTTTAAAATTCTTTGTAGTACAACCTACATATAATTTTATAAATTACATTCTGTACATTTAGTGCCTTGAACAATATATTCTGTATCACAATTCATGAAGTTGTTAACTGCTTCCCGACCGCCCACTGTATATAAACGTCGGCGCTGTCTGGGCTCTGTGCAGTGCCAACGTTTATAAACCCCCAGGGGATTGGATCAGGTCCCAATGATGTTAACCCTTTGCTATCTTCTAGATGCCGCGATCTATAGCGATCGCGGCATTTAGAAGATAGTGAGAGGAGAGGGGGTCGTCCACTTACCTCTCTGACGGCCCCCTGATGTCTGAGAGGACCTGGCGTTGTCATGGCAGCCGGAGGTCACATGACCACCTCCGGGTCTGCCATGTATAGTGTTCTGCTAGGCTCAGCCTGCAGCTGAGTCTAGCAGGAGATAATGACAGTTTTATACTGTCAGCAGAGCTCTCATGCAATGCAATACATGTCTATTGCATTGCATGAGAACAGTGATTACAAAAATAAAAATGAATGTGATGTCCCATACAGGGACTAAGTAAAAATGTAAAAAAAAAAGTCTAAAAAATGTTTTCAAACTGTTAAAAAAAATATCACTAAATAAATAAATAAAATATTAAACCAATAAATCCGTATATTTATGCAAAAACAAAAAAAGTACACATATTTGGTATCGCCGCATCTGAAACAACCCGATCTATAAAACTGTCACACTAATTAACAGTTTTATACTATCAACAGAGCTCTCATGCAATGCAATACATGTCTATTGCATTGCATGAGAACAGTGATTACAAAAATAAAAATGAATGTGATGTCCCATACAGGGACTAAGTAAAAATGTAGAAAAAAAAGTCTAAAAAATGTTTTCAAACTGTTAAAAAAAATATCACAAAATAAATAAATAAAATATTAAACCAATAAATCCGTATATTTATGCAAAAACAAAAAAAGTACACATATTTGGTATCGTCGCATCTGAAACCACCCGATCTATAAAACTGTCACACTAATTAACTCCTTCTGTGCACACCGTAAAAAAAAAAAAAACGGAGCAAAAAACTATGCTTTTTCATCATATTGCCAAACAAAAAGTGGAATAAAATGCGATCAAAAAGCCAAATGGAAATAAAAATGGTACCGCTGAAAACGACATCTTGTTCCGCAAAAAATAAAAAAGTTATAGCTCTCAGAATAGAGCAATGTAAAAAAAATATTTTTTCTATAAAATTGTTTTATTGTGTAAAAGCGCCAAAACATAAAAATAAATATACGGTAAGTGTAGTATCGCTGTAAACATACTGACCCGAAGAATAACGCTGCCTTATCACTTTTACCACACGCAGAATGGTATAAAAAAAAACTCAAAAAACAATTCCTGAATTGTTGGTTTTTGTTCATTCTACCTCCCAAAAAATGGAATAGAAAGTGATCAAAAAATGTCACATATCCAAAAATGGTACCAATAAAAATGACAACTCGTCCCGCAAAAAACAAGCCCTCACATGACTCTGTCAGCCGAAATATGTAAAAATTATAGCTCTCAAAATATGGCGATGCAAAAACTAGATTTTGGAAAAAAAAGCGTTTTTTAGTGTGTGACAGCTGTCAGTCATAAAAACCCGATATGATTCTAGTATCACTGTAATCGCACCGACCCGAAGAATAAAGTAATCTAATAACTTATACCACACGAGGAACGGTGTAAAAAATAAATAAAACCAATTCTTCACCTGCTACTGATTTGTTTATTATGTCTCCCAAAGATCGCAGTAAGGCTCTGCTCACATTTATCCTGCACTCTGCGCTGAGCACTTACACCAGAGTTTCCATGTAAATCTCTGAAATACATGATTCAGATGGAACCCCCGGCAGAAGATTCCCTGTAATGAGGCAGATATAAGCACTGTGGAGGCTGTCTGGCCTGCATCCCATGGTGTCAGATTTTTTAGGCGTGCATAAAGGTGCGGTTGGCCACAATTTTGTGCACTTCTGAAAAAAAGGACACCGCTAAACAGAGGCCAGACGGAGTCCAGAGTAACTCTGCTGCCTCATTATAGTGAATGGATCCCGCAGGGGTTTCATCTGAATTACATCACTTGGAAATTTAGATGGAAACCCTGATGTAAGTGCTAAGCCTAGAGCGCCGGATAAATGTTATGTAAAATGTTCCCAATAAAAGCTTCAACTCAGTCCTCAAAAAAAGCTAGTCTCCACTCTGGTCCGTTATCTGTTAAAAATATAAGGGACTTCCAAGTTACTGTTAGCAGAAAGGCTCTGGAAAAGCGGAATGTCCCTTGCCCCCCAAAAGAAATTCAGAAAATTTTGTGCACCCAAATCCAAATGCCTCCCTCCCTTCTGAGCCCCACAATGTACCTAAACTGCATTTAGGGTCCACATGTTTGAAATTCCTGTAGCGATGAGAGCTTGCCTAATTTACAGGTGCAAGTGACCAGCGTACTGGTCACTTCAACAGCAGTTTGAAATTTTCACTCAGCAACATCCACTGCTGATTGTTTCTGGAAAAGACCCATGGAGTCAAAATCAACACTACACCTGTAGGTAAATTCCCAAAGGGGTATAATTTCCAAAATGGGGTCACTTGAGGAGGGATTCTGCTCTTCTAGCACTTAGGGGCTGTGTATATGGAGTCCGCAAACTATTCTACAATAATTTGTTCTTCAAGTGTTAAATAGCGCTCCGTCCCTTCCGGATCTCGCCGTATGGCTAAGCGGTACGGTACAGCCAAATATGGGGTATTGCCACGTTTAGAAGAAATTGTGTGACACATTTCGGCACCGTTTTTACCCATTGCCCTGTGTGAAAATGTAAAATCTGAGGGTAAAACATTTTTTTGTGGTAAAAATATAATTATGTTTTCTTCACTGCCCAATGGTATAAATTTAAAAATTAAAAAATACTTACTACTTCACTACATGAATTCCTTGAGAGGTGTAGTTTACAAAATGGGGTCACTAGTGGGGGTTTCTGCTGTTTCGGCATGTCAGTGACTCTTCAAATGTGACATGGTGTCTGTAACCTATCCCAGCCAACATAGCGCTCCTTTCACTTCCAAACCCTGCCGTACACCAAAGCAGTGGTTTTCCCCCACATATGGGGTATCGGTGTACTCAGGAGAAATTGCACAACAAATTTCATGGTGCAATTTCTCCTGTTACCCTTATGATAATGCAAAATTAGAGAATGAAAAACATTTTTGTGGGAAAAATGTGAAAATTTTATTTTTACGGCTCCATATTATAAACTTCTGTGAAGCACCTAGGGGTGCAAGGTGCTCACCACACATCTAAATAAGTTCCCTAAGGGGTCTAGTTTCCAAAATGGTGTCACTTTTGGCGGGTTTCCACTGTTTAGGCACATCAGGAGTTCCCTAAATGCGACATGGAGTCCGCTAATTATTCAAACAAATTTTACATTCAAAAAGTCTAATGGCGCTCCTTCCCTTCCGAACCCTGCAGTGCGCCCAAACAGTGGTTTTCCCTCACATATGGGGTATCAGCGTGCTCATGAGAAATTGCACTACAAATTGTGTAGTCCATTTTTTCTTATTACCCTTGTGAAAATAAAAAAATTGGGTCTAAAGTAACATTTTTGTGAAAAAAGTTAAATGTTCATTGTTTTCTTCCACATTCCAAAAATTTCCGTGAAGCACCTGAAGGGTTAATAAGCTTCTTGAATGTGGTTTTGAGCACCTTGAGGGGTGCAGTTTTTAGAATGGTATCACTTTTGGGTATTTTCTGTCATAAAGACCCTTCAAAGTCACTTCAAATAAGATGTGGCCCGTAAAAAAATGGTTTTGTAAATTTTGTTGGAAAAATGAGAAATTGCTGGTCAACTTTTAACCCTTAGAACTTCCTAACAAAAAAAATGTTGGTTCCAAAATTGTACTGATGTAAAGTAGACATGTGTGTAATGTTATTTATTAACTATTTTGTGTGACATGTCTCTCTGATTTAAGGGCATGAAAATTCAAAGTTTGAAAATTGCTAAATTTTCTAAATTTTCGCCAAATTTCTGATTTTTTCACAAATAAACGCAAGTGATATCGAAGAAATTTTACGACTATCATGAAAAAAAACAATCTCAGAATCAGGGGAATCTGTTGAAGCATTCCAGAGCTATTACCTCATAAAGTGACAGTGGTCAGAATTGAAATAATTGGCCTGGTCACGAAGGCGAAAACAGGCTCTGGCGTGAAAAGGTTAATAAGTACTAAACTAGGAGATAAATTGTTTGCTAGTGAAAAACCTCGTTTAGCCACAATTCTATATCTCTGATCATGGATTTTTTTTAAAAAAAACAACTTCCTCCTGATGTAAAATAAATATTCCATTTTTTTAAATGGATTTAATTTGATTAAACATGGAACTGCACATATGATTTTTAACAAAGATATCAATAAAGAAAATTATGTTTTTATATTTCTCCTGGGAATGCCAATTCCTTTCCCTTGAATGTTTTAATGTTGTAACACTTGACTTCATTTTGTTCACTCTTGATTTCCCTGCCAACTAGTTAACTTATGGAAACACTTCAAAGATATGTTATATTATATAAATTGTAAAGTTTTGTGAACAAAGTCTACTGATATGCTACGACTGGATATACAGTATCTCTGATGCAAAATATAAAATAAAAAAAAACACAGATAGCCAAATGTAACATAGTTTTGCAGACAGATATTGCTACCCATACTAAATTGCATATAGCAGTTGCATGCTTCATTGATGTATACAATAAAAGTAATCACAACTCATTTTTCATTTTTTTATTGAAACTTATACAGAAAAGGTCAAATGATTACATAAAGGGGAAATCTTAAGTACATTTACAGACATATATGGAAGGTCTCAAGTAAAAAAATACTGTGTCATGAGAAGTATATAAATAAACTATCTGTTTCTGGTTAGGTCCCTTTCATACAACCATGTGCATTACTACTGTAATATTTGGATTAAGTGCACAGACATTCATATTTTTCATGCAAGGATCGCATCGCAGTGCACGGACTGGCCCGGCACCTCTCCTGACCTAAGAGTGACAGCGTGATGTTTTTTTATGCAGCTGTCACGCTCAGGTCAGGAGAGCCGATGGTCAGTCCGAGGATTGCAATGCGATCCTCAAACGAGAAATACGGCCGTCTGTTTGCCTCCTAATACTGAACCTTTTTTGTGGGTCTCATGGTTGTGTATCAGGTGCAAATTTCTGGAATGACTTTTCCACTAAAACCACTAAAAATAGTTCTTCTGTGGGAAAAGTCGGTCTGATATACAGCATCTAGTGGAGCACACCATAATTATTTTTACACATGCTATCCATTACAGAGCCTGTCCCTGTGCAACTAACTTCTTCCCAAAGGCTCAGTGATGTGTAAAAAATCAAAGCAATCTTTACTTATCTCCTCTGGGCCTAGGGCCGTGCCTCTGCTACTGCTCCAATCTTAGGTGATCAGCTGGAGCAATAACATCACATCAAAAGCCCTACAGCTAAACTGAGATCAGTGGCTCATGCTGTCTGCATCAGCACAGCTGGTTGGCTGCAGCGCTAATGCTGTGACGTTACCACTGTAGCCGATCAACATAGGCTGAAACAGCAGTGGAGCACAGCGCTAGACCCAGGGAGGATAAGTAAATCTCCGTTATTTTTTTAAATGCAAATTGCCTCTTCAGAGAAAAAGAGGACTTGAACTCTATAGCGCCATCTATTACAAGCAGCAATCCTACAAGTTACAATCAACCCTTAACGGGTCGTGCAATATGACTTAGGATAAAAGCCAAATCAGAATCTCATCTTGCAGGCAGTGTTTCGGGCTATTGGCCCTCGTCAGTGCAAAGTATGAGAACTGATTTGGCTAGATGAGAGGCTCTGGACTGAGGTCTAAGGGGTAACCTTTTTCCTTGTGGAGAGTGACATACCGGCTTTGGCACGTCAAAGTAAGAAGGCTTATTTGCCATGCAATGTTCCTCTGGGAAATTTAATCTGCAAATTGCCTCTTCAGAGAAAAAATAGGACTTTTTTAACACTTTCTTGAGCCTATTAGAAAAAGTTAACTGAAATAGGTCAATCCTTTTTAAGGGTAATTAGTTTTCAGCAAAATTTGGAAAGGACTGTTGACTAACTTGTTCACATTTCTTCAAATTCCATGGATTTTCTCTGCAGACACATTCATATATCCCCCGCTCTGCCATCCAGTGCTTTTCTTCAGCACTATAAAATACGCCATGTTGTAGGGAGCTTGGAAGTCTGCCAGTGGCAGGAGTTTGGTTACCACATTTCCCATCTTCCATTGCACACACAGTGTTCCCTAAATGAGATAAAAGCTAGACTATCTATAGACGACCCACCCTCCTGATGTGCTGATTAGCAAGGCATAATGTAATGGCTGGGTATTCTTATGATGTTATACAATTGTGGTGTCCCGCAAAGTGGCCATTTCTATGGGATACCGGATATATAGTGTGTTTCATGTAAATGCTGAGTTTTTTTTTGTATGTAAACTGTGCATTTTAAATACATTGTGAAACCTGCTGACAGGCAGCACAAAAAGGGCTAATCTTCCTCTCACAGGCTTGATCATGTGACCCAGCTCTGTTTAATATGCAGAAGCTTCTGAAAAAACGGCTCTGGGCAGTCAGCCAATGACTGCAGCTTCATCAGTCACATGGGAGTGGGAGGAGCTAAATCCAGTGAGGTAGTTAAGGATTGAAGTGGCATTTGGTGGCCATACATTTTGAGAAGAGGAAGCCATTTTGTAGGTGAAGGCGTTACCTACCTTCCCCCCTGACTTCTGCGCTTAAAAAGCGGATGAACACAATAAGGTGAGCTGATAGTCTTCATATTAGGATGATTACAATTGTACCTCTATGTGGAAAAATTACCTCAGGGCAGAAACAGAGCACAGTGCTGAGGAAGAAATATTCAGATTTGATGAAACCAGAGGTTACCAAGATCTGCCTGTCTGCAGGTATACAGCAGTCATCAACCCTGAGTGTAATCCTGTACCTCAGTTCCCTACCATTTGTGAATAAGAATTTGCCTCATTATCTTCAGTAAAGAGACTTCTGTTTAAGTTCTTAAGGCTTCTTTATGACTGGGGCTCAGGTGCACAGACTACTACCACCATCATCACCCTCTACCTGGAGGCATTTACTGGAACAACATTATATTGTGGAGTTTCATGTGGGTGTGTAATTTGAGAAGAGTGGACTCTTCTGACAGAAAACTGGCCACAGCGAGATACATTGTATACTGCCAGGAATACAACCCCCTGCCATACACCAAATGAGATTAACGCACAATGCCTACCCCTCTATTGTATGGGTCACATGAGCATAAGGCAGAGGGACAGACATACAGCTTCATACTTTAAACTAAATATGGTCAGTGGCAAGAGAGTAACATGCTTTAAGATCGCTAAATCATGGAAACAATATTCATTTTTTCCCTCTATATTGCAAAAATGGTAGTAAAAGTATTGTGCTTTTTCCATAAAAATCTCTAATTCATGGCAAAGGCGAAGCGGTGTTAATGCTAATTGTTATTTCTTTATGATATTATCAGGGACATTAGACTAAAGATTCGGACGTGATGATCTTGCTACTGCCAGATGACTAAACAGGATACAGGCTCGAGACTAGAGCACCCTTCAGCTTCTTAGAGACTGACTTTGCCTAACGACGGGCAGTAAACAGCAAAGAAGTGTGACCCATGGAAGCCAGCACTTTAAGGGTTTTTTTAAGGTAGAAAACATCAACATTTTTAATTACAGAATTACTTTTCAGGACATTTTCTATTAAATTAACATAATTTTTTTAACCCCTTTACAGCCTGGGGCGTAATAGTATGCACCAGGCTATCACCCCCTGTTCAGAGCGGGCTCCGGCGCTAAGCCCACACTGAACCGGGCACATGTCAGCTGATTTAAACAGCTGACATATGCCCGCAACAGCCGTGGGTGGAATCGCGATCCACCCCTGGCCGTTAACATGTTAAATGCCGCTGTCAATCTCTGACAGCGGCATTTAACAGCTTACCCCGTCACGTGATCGAGGGTCACTGATGGGTGGGCATGACAACCCTGGGTCTACAGCAGACCCCAGTGGTTGTCATGTACTGATCGCTATGAGCGCGACCTAGTGGTCGGCGCTCATAGCACAGGAGCATTTTTGCTACATAGAGGTGATCTGTTCATCACCTCTATGTAGCAGAGGCGATCAGACAGTAGCTGCTTCTAGTCTCCTATGGAGACTATAGAAGCAAGCAAAAAGTTTAAACGTTTAAATCACCCCCCTTTCGCCCCATTCAAAATAAAATAATAATAATAAAAAAAAAACATATACACATATTTGGTATTGCCGCCTTCGATCTATCAATATTAAAAAAGAATTAATCCGATTGGTAAACGGTGTAATGAGAAAAAAAATTCTAAACACCAGAATTACGTTTTTTGGTCGCCGCAACATTGCAATAAAATGCAATAACGAGCAATCAAAACATCGGATCTACCCGAAAATGATATCAATAAAAACTTCAGCTCAGCGCGCAATAAATAAGCCCTCACCCGGCCCCAGATCCAGAAAAATGTAGACGCTACAGGTCTCGGAAAATGGCGCCATTTTTTTTTATAAAACTTTTGAATTTTTTTTCACCACTTAAATAAAAAAGAACCTATACATGTTTGGTATCTATGAACTCGTAATGACCTGGAGAATAAGAATGGCAGGTCAGTTTTAGCATTCAGTGAACGTGGTAAAAAAAAATTAAAAAAACATCTGTGGTATTGCACTTTTTTGCAATTTTACCGCACTTGGAATTTTCTTCCTGTTTTCCCGTGCACAATATGGTAAAACCAGTAATATTCAAAAGTACAACTCGTCCTGCAAAAAACAAGCCCTCACACGGCCATATTGACAAAAAAATAAAAACTCTATGGCTCTGGGAACAAGGGGAGCAAAAAACGAAAATGCAAAAATGGAAAATCCCAGGGTCCTTAAGGGGTTTAAATACAGTTCCGTTTTCTCAGTTTGAGATTAAAATTTTATATGGCATTATGCATGGCCTAATTGAATTTACCATATTCAGGTTTCCAAACATAGACCTGTGCATATTCTGTGTGGGCGCATATTATATATGTCAATCAGTATGGTACAGACAGAGACAGTCATTATTTTTGTCTTCAGTAATAATAACAGTTATTGATGATGACAATAATAATATTAATAATAATATTTTGTTCCCTAACAACTAATATTAAAACATTGTAAAATTGAATCAAATAATAAAAAGATAAGAAGATACAGATCATATTAATGGTAGAAGCCAATTTCTATATATGCAACCCATGCACTACAAGGGATCCTCTAACTAAGGGAACCCAATACCATCATCAAAGAAAAATAACACTTAATACTTTCTATAAGATTGCAAGCAAGGGGCTAAACTAATGGCTCTATGGCTCACAATTACTGGTGGGTTGGTTTATTGGCAATGGTTTTTCTGGTAGCCAGGAAGGAGGTGCAGTATGAAAAGAAACAGGTAAAAAGAATAGAATTTCACCAAAAAGTGGAGTTACTGGTGCTCAACGCTTTTTATGTTTAATACACTTTTCACACTTTTCTCGACAATTCAAAAAACTGTCTACTGAATTGGGCAGAGCAGATGTGAAATTTGCAAATACAATTCATTATTTTATGGCACACACTTTTTGAGCAAAATAGTGCAGCCAAGAGCTGGAATTAGGAGAAAACTAACAAGCCTAGAAAGTTAGATCAAATATTTCAGTTGGAATTGTAAAATATTAATAATCTCCCTCAGAATATTTTAAAAATCTATTAAAGAGTAATAATGTATAGACATTAATTTAGTGTTTATTGCAAGAAACTAAAAAGAACATTTTCGTTATACTTTTCATGCATTTGGAAAATATATTAATGAATCATTAAATTAGCTTTTAGATGTGTTATTAGAACTGAATTATATTATTATAATCTAAAAATAAAGTGTCCAGTAATGACTTTTATGTAACCTGCCGTCATGCTCTGTTTAGTAAAAGATCACTAAAGTGGTTTCAACTTAGTTATTGTGGCAGAGAAGTCTTGCAATGCTTGAAAGAATATGTGAAATGTAGTCCCTGTGGAAGTCCCCAGACAATAACTGACTGGTGTAAGTAGCATCTGCTACACTACTATTTATTGATGAAATCACGGATAAGCGAGCACATGGTTAGCGCTTCATTGTCTTCCTTCCATATATTTTTGTTGCTGTTTATTTTGTTTCCCTTCTGGTATTTTTCATAATTTACGTTCACAAACTGTCGTGGGGAGGTCTGGCATAATTAGTCACAAACATGACAGATGGGGTGATAAGGAGGAGGATGGACAATCGATTGGCTAATGGAGTAAGGAATTCTCGCTGAATGTGCTGAAAGTGGCATGGAACAACAAGCACTTGAGGCAGTCAAATTCAGAAAACTGCAAATATTCTCTTCTTTCTTCTTTATCATTTCTGTTTTTATTGTTTAATAACTGGAGTTTTTCATGCAAGCGAATCTGTTTACAGACAAGTGGAGAAAAACTGTAATGAAGTTGTTATCATATAACTGATGTTAAGTGAAGGGTAGTAAGCATACACACACACACTCACTGAAATTTCTTCGAAAGACCACCTCTTGGAGAGGGCTAACCCTTATACAGACTAGATTTCTTATGACAGATTTTCAGTTCTACCCAATCTTATGCAGACAGGCTATCTTCTTTGAGAAGTCCACCCACTTTTTAAAGCCTCTTTAGTGGTCATCTCTAAGTGGTTTCACTGTATAATAAATGTGTGTGTGTTCAGGAATAATTTCAATAAGTTTAATACCAACTCTACATAAGGTACAGTATGTCATGTTGCAACTGTCTGAATACCCGGGACCAGGGGCTCCTACCCTGTCCCTAACAGTAGGGGCGCCCTATGTAGCCCTGTTTCACAGGTTACTTCAGATGGTGAAGATGCTTGAACCACATACCTTGTTGTTTTCCTGAATCGGCCCTTATCTGTCCCCTCCCCCACCCAGGGAAATGGGGAGGAATAGTGTGTGTATATATATATATATATATATATATATATATATATATATATATACACAAAACAAAGAAACAAGGAAGGGCGTACAAGGACAAATGAAAATACCAAACACACAAAATATGCACTCACAGACAACAATGGGAAACACCAAAGGGATTAGGAAGGTAAACAAAAATAGAAAAGGATAGAACTATGCACACAATCAAAACTCCAAGCAACAGTCACAGAAAAACTGTCCTTAAATGTCTCTACCAAACACTAACACCTCCACTCCTCACCAGGCTGCACCAGACATAACACTGACAATCCCAGATAGCCAAAGCAGAGACTATATAAGAGAGGGGAGAGGCTGATGTTGCACAGCTGAGAACTTGCAAATAGAAGCTACAGAAAGTCAAAACTGAGCAGAATAACTCCTGCACTGCTGAAAGAAACCAGCAACATTTAATATGAGGGAGAAGTGCTTCTATTCAATGCAGGAGTATGTCAACTCAGACACTGCAGTCTTCTGACTCCTGTCTGTCTCGGTAAATGCATAACAAGATATATGCAAGGGAAATGTGCGAGGCAAAGAGGGACTCCAGAATTGTGCAATCCCTACCTGAAGGCCAAGTTTATGGCCCCTATTCATCAAAGTGTCTTAGCTGGAAATCAGGCCTAAAACACTTTGAAAAGTCACAAAATATTTGCGCAACACAAGATTGAGCAAAAATGTTGCGACTTTTGACGTTTTCATTCTAGTTTCGGCCAGCAGAGTTGTTGCAGGGGCATAATAGATTATGGTGATGCTTACTCATGTAATGCATGACGAGCTGTGGCTTTCTTTATGTCACAAATAGAGATGAGCAAACCAGAACTTAAAAGTTTGGGGTTCGTACCAGACATTTAGTTTCCGGTGCTAAACGCCGAACACGGAATTTTCCCGGAAGTCCGTTACAATGTTCGGAAACCGTGAAAAGTCCATTGAAGAGAGAAAGATATTTCCAGTTCAAAAGTTTGGTTCCTCATTGTTTTAAATGGGGTTCATGTTCTGGTTCAAGTTCGGAGTTCTGGTACCCAAACCGAACTTTGGAATAAAGTTCTGGTCAGTACCAGAACTCTAACTTCCATGGATCTGACGCGCCCCCTGGGACATATTCCTTTTTGAGGGGAATACCCGGCACCGGATCAGATGGGGGGTTGTAGTCTCCGAGCGGCTGTGACCCGGCCCCGTGCCCAGGGCGTCAAGCTCAGTGCTATGTGGCAGTCCTACAGATGTTATTAAGAGTTCTTTTGTGTCGACTACGCCACCCGTTGTGATGCGGTCACTGTGGCCGCCGCTGCAGCAGGGTCCGCTGAGGCCGATGGTGCAGGTGCAGCTTGTGATGATAACCCCCAACGGGAGGGGTATAGCCTCAGGGGGAACAGGTGCAGAGGATGGGGGTTGTGGTGGTGCAGTGCAGACGGCAGTGAAGACAGAGTCGGGTTATGCAGTTAAGGGTGTTTACTTACTGCAGATGTTGTACTGGTCACTCCAGCTCCGAGTGACCACCCGAGCCGTGCTGCGTCCACCAGGTCCTGGATCCGGCCAACCCCCAAACAAGTCCGGAGCGTGGCCCTGAGCTCTCCTTCTGTCCCGTTCTCTGGCCGTCCCCACCAGTGATCCACCTAGGTCCAGCTCCCTCGGGCCTTCTGTTGGGACACCCTTGGCCTTGGGTTCCCTGACCCTTCATGTGGTGTGCCTTCGGGGTGGATGTAGTGGGTGACCGTGGCAAACGCTGCCCACGGTCTCCGGTCTCTGGCTGGGGAATGTTTTTACCCCCACCAGCTTGGGTTCCGGTACCCTGATGCCGACTCTTCACCCGGGGTTTGAATTTGGGATCTTAGAGTCCTGTTCTTCTGTGCCTCTGGGTCTCTCTCTCTCCTCTCTCACTCTGGGTCTTTCCTTCTCCTCTGCTCCTGACTTGTTCTCTGCATCTGACCCTGTTCTTAGTTGGTGCCCACCTTATATACACCCTCTATGTGTGAGCTCAGGTGACCAGCACCCAATGAGCTCCTAACTTTACCCAGGCTGCTCCCCCTATCTGCCCCTACACTACTTGGGATGTACCACCCCCCTCCCACTCCAGCCAGGAACAGACTCGGTCGTACCTGCACATTTCTAAGTGGGAGTACCGTCGGTCTGCTCCTCGGAAATGGGATGTGTGTAGTGCATGCAGCCTACCGAGCTCAGTTCCACACTCCATCCTTACCCGGGAGTGGAATATCACACCTCTGGGTTGAGGCGCAATACCCCTGTAGCAGCCGAATCCTCAGGGTGCTACAGATCCTCTCATCCCTAGTCACAAATCTTACTCCAGTCTTTGATGAAAATCTTTCAGCTCTTAGTGTGCCTGCACTGGGATCCGACTGTCCATCGGCATAACATTGGCAGTGATGCCCCATCAACAGTACAGAGGGCAAGGATCCCCTCTATCGACAGGACATCACAGGATGAAGATTAGTCCACTACTGATTAGTGCAGTGCAGTAGATAGTTAGCTACTACATGCCCTCTAATGCACAACTGCATTGGAAAAATAATCCTGAAACAACTCCTTTAAGCGGAACCTGTAATATGAAAGTAATATGAAAAAATGCTATTAACCTGAAAATATGGGGTTAATATGCAAGCTAATAGTGTTCTAAAGCTTTGCAGATGCCATACTTAAAACTCAGCTGCCTTTGGTTTTCAGTAATAACAGCACGGCTTCAGTCATCGCTCAGTACATAGTGAGCGTCAGCTGTAACCACACCCGGCACAGACTGACAGTCGACTTAGGAGTGCATCAGTGCTGAGCTAGCTGTCAGTCAGTGTTGGGCTTAGTTATAGCCACTGCTCACTATGTACTGACCAGTGACTGAAGCCGCTTCTCTATGACTGAAAGCCAGAATCTGCCGGGAGGAGTAAAGTTCATTTCCTCCTGGTAGCCAGGCTTTTTAAACGTGGCGGTTGCACAGCCTTAGGCTGTGTGCTCACGATACGGATTTACTGCATTTCCGCAGAGGAATATTCGCCGCGGAAACGCATTAAAATCGCTTGTTAAGATGTTTGCCATGTTTCCCAATGATAATCTGCATGTGCTATGCATATGCTGCAGAAATTTCCGCTGCGGATTATCATTGCGGAAAAATCCGCAGCACAACCATTTATTGTCAGATTTCGCGGTGAAATCGCCGCTGTTGACTTGCATTGAACCACATAACATCCGCATGTATACATGCGGATGTTATGCGGTTCAATGCGCAGATGGTACCCGGGTCTGGAGAAGAGGAGACTCTCCTCCAACCCGGGTACTATGGTACCTGCAAATTAAAAAAGAATTTAAAGTAAAAAATAAAAATAAATATTCATACACACCTCTCCAGCGGCCCCAGGTCTGCTCCAGGCTGCGTCCTCTCTCATCGGCAGTCCGCGGTGTACTGGCAGGACCTGCGGTGACGTCATTTAGTCAGCTGATGGTCACGCGACCACTGACGTCAGCGGTCAGGTGATGGTCACATGATCATCAGCTGACTAAAGGACGTCACAGCAGGTCCTGCCAGTACACCGCAGGCCGCCCAGGAGAGAGGACGCCACCTGGAGCAGACCGGGGGCCGCCGGAGAGGTGACTATGAATATTTTTTTTTATTTTTTACTTTATAACTCGTTTTTTTTTTACCAATAGTGCAGTATTTTAAGCAGAAATCTCAGTCACACAATATAAATCCATGCCAGTTGCATGGATTTATATTGTGTGACCAACTTGTCAAGCACTTTTCCAAGTGATGCTCAAAATCGCTTGGAAAAGCGCTTGAAAAAACGCATGCATAAACACATGTAAAAATGCTTAAAACGCTTCTCTCTGGCAGAAAAAAGCGCATGTAAAATCTGCATGGGTTTTTTCTGCCAGGGAGAGGAAAAAACTCTCAGGAAATTTCTGCTTAAAATCTGCATCGTGGGCACATAGCCTTAGAATGCTAATAACAAGCAGATTATTAAGTCACTTTTTTCCTTTAAATATTCAGTTTTCATTTTTACTGTAAACCTCTCCAGTGGCATAAGTAGTGATAACTATTGTATAATTGTATTGCTAAAAAAAAATCAATAGTACAAATACACAAGAGATTGTTATTGTTTTTTATTGCTCTTCATTAAATATTTCCATTTACAGATTTTACAGCCCTTTAGTTACTTGTATATTTTGTCATTTTTTTCTATTTTTAGATAAAATAGTCATTGTTACAATAATGTTCCTGATCAAGCAAGTGTTAGCACATGTCCATAAAACTCCATAACACATTCAGTATTAAAGTAATAGTTTTTTTTTCTCAGTCTACACTTAGTACAACATGCTATTTCACTTTTCCTGCTCTTTGGGACCACTTATATTCTTTCAGCATGAATTTAAAAAAAATAATATACAGCCACCTGCTATGAGCACCAGCTCTTTCCACTAACATTTTGCTCCTTTGGTAACGATCAAATCCCAACTGCAATACTGAAATGGCTAAAAAGGACTCCATTAACAACCTGGAGACTAAAGATGATGGACATTTAACACCAAGCTAAAGCTTGCTGACTGAGCATTGCATCATTCCTGAGGGGGAGTTTTTGATGGTGTGGTGTTTAGCAGACTGTCAAAATGAGGTGAAATATCTTAACTGTAAATGCATTCTGTGTTCATCTTTAATTTTCATAAGCCATATGTGAAAAAAAACGAGGATTGTAGTCTGCAAATCATTCATCTATCGGTTGGTTAATCATTATAATACAACATAGAAGCTCATCTTATTTTCTATTTTAGTACTATTCTTTGATCACTGCTTCATTTTAAGGAACTGAGCAAAAAAAAAAATTGGGAGCATCCAGCATGCACAAGAAATGAAGCAGAATAAGGCGCTAGAAAAGCAAGGGACGTGGCTTGCAGTTAATATGATTAAAACATCTGGAAAATAATATCAGGAAACTTGGCAGAATCAAGCACTGTGTTATTAGATATTTAGATGTGTGAATAAAATGCAAGTGAAAAACTCTCTTAAATTAAGAATGCTTAAAACATTCCCTTGCAGAACACCAAGAACAACTTCAATTTGACCAGAGTATGACCTGTCATCCAGCCTTCTGACCGGGAAAATGAAAAAGAATTTCAGCAGAAAGTAAGATCAAAAATATGTGTTGATCCTTTCTCTTAAAAGACTATGTAAAAAAAACATTTAAACAGTGGTGTGAACTTTGTACCCAGGTTTTGAAAATTGAAAGTAAAAATCAGATCAATGTCATATTGATAGCACAGAAATGTAGGATATACAGTGGGTACAGAAAGTATTCAGATCCCTTTAATTTTTTCACTCTTTGTTTCATTGCAGCCATTTGGTAAATTCTAAAACGTTCATTTTTTTTCTCATTAAATTACACTCTGCACCCCATCTTGACTGAAAAAAAATAAAAATGTAGAAATTTTTGAAAATGTATTAAAAAAGGAAAACTGAAATATTACATGGTCATAAGTATTCAGACCCTTTGCTCAGACACTCATATTTAAGTCACATGCTGTCTATTTCCTTGTGATCCTCCTTGAGATGGTTCTTCTCCTTCAATGGACTCCAGCTGTGTTTAATTAAACTGATAGCACTTGATTTGGAAAGGCACACACCTGTCTATATAAGACCTCACATGTTACAGTGCATGTCAGACCAAATGAGAATCATGAGCTCAAAGGAACTGCCCAAGGAGTTCAGAGACAGAATTATGACAAGGCACAGATCTGGCCAAGCTTACAAAAGCAATTCTGCATTACTCAAGGTTCCTAAGAGCACAGTTGTCTCCATAATCCTTAAATGGAAGAAGTTTGGGACCACCAGAAGTCTTCCTAGACCTGGCCGTCCAGCCAAACTGAGCAATCACGGGAGAAGATCCTTGGTGAGAGACGTAGAAGAACCCCAAGAGCACTGTGGCTGAGCTCCAGAGATGCAGTAGGGAGATGGGAGAAAGTTCCACAAAGTCAAATATCACTGCAGCCGTCCACCAGTCAGGCCTTTATGGTGAGTGACCTGACAGAAGCCTCTCCTCAGTGCAAGATATATGAAAGACCGCAGTTTGCTCATAAACACATGAAGGACTTCGAGACTATGAGAAATAAGATTCTACTTTATTTGTTAGTTATTAGTGTTGAGCGAACATGCTCGACACTGCTCGGTACTCGCCCGAGCATCACGCTACTCGGGATGTTCGGCGAGCACCGAGCATTTCCGGGTTACTCGGGCGGGAGCTCGGGTCTCCGCCCTGCATGTTTGGCGCTCTTTACAGAGCCAATGAACATGCAGGGATTGCCAGCCAGTCACTGTAATGCCGCAGCCATGTTGTTTGTGGGCATTACAGTGATTGGCTGGCCGCACAGCGTCACCTCGAGTATTTAAAACCGGGCGCCGCCATCTTGGACCCAGTCGCTCCGGATCAGACAGTGTAGGGACAGCGCTGCTGATTTAGGGAGAGATATATCCTGCAAAATAGTTAGTGTAGAGTCTGTAAAGGCTGCCAGATCAAACAAACAGTCCTTCTCAGGACTAATATCCATCCCAGGTATATCAGGCAGGCAGGCAGGCAGGCTGTATAGGAGACGCAGTGGTTATACCAGCAAACGCTGCATTACAGTCCTGTGTGCTGCTCCTGTTGCTGAAAGTGCTGGACTTAGCTCCAGGTCCCGGGGGCCAGGAAAAATCCTTTTTTTTTATCTAAATCCTCTTTTTTTTTTCCTCCTTCACAATGTACAAATACCCATCTTATTAACCTTTTGGTGCCCCCCCCCCCCAAAAAAAAAGTGTGCCTCTGATTTTTCAGACACAAATATATCTGTTGAAAATAGTCTGGTGTAGGCCAGAGAAATAGAAGTGTGGTTTTGCAGTTCTATGGGCCAATTGTATCTAAAAAAAACAGTTTGAGTGTGTCGCTCACTGTTCAGCCGCAAATATATATATATTTTAAAAAGCCTGGTATACACCAGTAAACTATTACTGTGGTTTTGATGTTCCACGGTAAAACATCTCTATTATCCTGTTTTTGGCATTTTTTGCTGTATAAAAATAATAATAGTGTCTCCCTGATTTTTCAGACACAAATATATCTGTTGAAAATAGTCTGGTGTAGGCCAGAGAGACAGAAGTGTGCTTTTGCTGTTCCACGGTAAAAAATCTCTATTATCCTGCTTTTTGCATTTTTTGCTGTAAAAAAAAAAAAATAGTGTCTCCCTGATTTTTTAGACACAAATATATCTGTTGAAAATAGTCTGGTGTAGGCCCGAGAAATACAAGTGTGGTTTTGCAGTTCCACGGTACAAACCTCTGTATTATCCACTTTTGGGCCATTTGTATCTAAAAAAAACAGTTTGAGTGTGTCGCTCACTGTTCAGCCGCAAATATATATATATTTTAAAAAGCCTGGAATACACCAGTAAATTATTACTGTGGTTTTGATGTTCCACGGTAAAACATCTCTATTATCCTGTTTTTGGCATTTTTTGCTGTATAAAAATAATAATAGTGTCTCCCTGATTTTTCAGACACAAATATATCTTTTGAAAATAGTCTGGTGTAGGCCAGAGAGACAGAAGTGTGCTTTTGCTGTTCCACGGTAAAAAATCTCTATTATCCTGCTTTTTGCATTTTTTGCTGTAAAAAAAAAAAAAAATAGTGTCTCCCTGATTTTTCAGACACAAATATATCTGTTGAAAATAGTCTGGTGTAGGCCCGGGAAATACAAGTGTGGTTTTGCAGTTCCACGGTACAAACGTCTGTATTATCCACTTTTGGGCCATTTGTATCTAAAAAAAACAGTTTGAGTGTGTCGCTCACTGTTCAGCCGCAAATATATACAGTAAAGACCAAAAGTTTGGACACACCTTCTCTTTTAAAGATTTTTCTTTATTTTCTTGACTATGAAAATTGTACATTAGCACTGAAGGCATCAAAACTATGAATTAACACATGTGGAATTATATACTTAACACAAAAGTGTGAAACAACTGAAAATATGTCTTATATTCTAGGTTCTTCAAAGTAGCCACCTTTTGCTTTGATGACTGCTTTGCACACTCTTGGCATTCTCTTGATGAGCTTCAAGAGGTAGTCACCGGAAATGGTCTTCCAACAATCTTGAAGGAGTTCCCAGAGATGCTTAGCACTTGTTGGCCCTTTTGCCTTCATTCTGCGGTCCAGCTCACCCCAAACCATCTCGATTGGGTTCAGATCTGGTAACTGTGGAGGCCAGGTCATCTGGCGTAGCATCCCATCACTCTCCTTCTTGGTCAAATAGCCCTTACACAGCCTGGAGGTGTGTTTGGGGTCATTGTCCTATTGAAAAATAAATGATGGTCCAACTAAACGCAAACCGGATGGAATAGCATGCCGCTGCAAGATGCTGTGGTAGCCATGCTGGTTCAGTATGCCTTCAATTTTGAATAAATCCCCAACAGCGTCACCAGCAAAGCACCCCCACACCATCACATCTCCTCCTCCATGCTTCACGGTGGGAACCAGGCATGTAGAGTCCATCCGTTCACCTTTTCTGCGTCGCACAAAGACACGGTGGTTGGAACCAAAGATCTCAAATTTGGACTCATCAGACCAAAGCACAGATTTCCACTCGTCTAATATCCATTCCTTGTGTTCTTTAGCCCAAACAAGTCTCTTCTGCTTGTTGCATGTCGTTAGCAGTGGTTTCCTAGCAGCTATTTTACCATGAAGGCCTGCTGCACAAAGTCTCCACTTAACAGTTGTTGTAGAGATGTGTCTGCTGCTAGAACTCTGTGTGGCATTGAACTGGTCTCTAATCTGAGCTGCTGCGATTTCTGAGGCTGGTGACTCGGATAAACTTATCCTCAGAAGCAGAGGAGGTTCTTGGTCTTCCTTTTCTGGGGCGGTCCTCATGTGAGCCAGTTTCTTTGTAGCGCTTGATTGTTTTTGCAACTGCACTTGGGGACACTTTCAAAGTTTTCCCAATTTTTTGCACTGACTAACCTTCATTTCTTAAAGTAATGATGGCCACTTGTTTTTCTTTACATAGCTGATTTTTTCTTGCCCTAATACAAATTCTAACAGTCTATTCAGTAGGACTATCAGCTGTGTATCCACCAGACTTCTGCAAAACACAACTGATGGTCCCAACCCCATTTATATGGCAAGAAATCCCACTTATTAAACCTGACAGGGCACACCTGTGAAGTGAAAACTATTTCCGGTGACTACCTCTTGAAGCTCATCAAGAGAATGGCAAGAGTGTGCAAAGCAGTCATCAAAGCAAAAGGTGGCTACTTTGAATAACCTAGAATATAAGGCATATTTTCAGTTGTTTCACACTTTTTTGTTAAGTATATAATTACACATGTGTTAATTCATAGATTTGATACCTTCAGTGTGAATGTACAATTTTCATAGTCATGAAAATACAGAAAAATCTTTAAATGAGAAGGTGTGTCCAAACTTTTGGTCTGTACTGTATATATTTTAAAAAGCCTGGTTTACACCAGTAAATTATTACTGTGGTTTTGATGTTCCATGGTAAAACATCTCTATTATCCTGTTTTTGGCATTTTTTGCTGTATAACAATAATTATAGTGTCTCCCTGATTTTTCAGACACAAATATATCTGTTGAAAATAGTCTGGTGTAGGCCAGAGAGACAGAAGTGTGCTTTTGCTGTTCCACGGTAAAAAATCTCTATTATCCTGCTTTTTGCATTTTTTGCTGTAAAAAAAAAAAAAATAGTGTCTCCCTGATTTTTCAGACACAAATATATCTGTTGAAAATAGTCTGGTGTAGGCCTGAGAAATACAAGTGTGGTTTTGCAGTTCCACGGTACAAACCTCTGTATTATCCACTTTTGGGCCATTTGTATCTAAAAAAAACAGTTTGAGTGTGTCGCTCACTGTTCAGCCGCAAATATATATATATTTTAAAAAGCCTGGAATACACCAGTAAATTATTACTGTGGTTTTGATGTTCCACGGTAAAACATCTCTATTATCCTGTTTTTGGCATTTTTTGCTGTATAAAAATAATAATAGTGTCTCCCTGATTTTTCAGACACAAATATATCTTTTGAAAATAGTCTGGTGTAGGCCAGAGAGACAGAAGTGTGCTTTTGCTGTTCCACGGTAAAAAATCTCTATTATCCTGCTTTTTGCATTTTTTGCTGTAAAAAAAAAAAAAAATAGTGTCTCCCTGATTTTTCAGACACAAATATATCTGTTGAAAATAGTCTGGTGTAGGCCCGGGAAATACAAGTGTGGTTTTGCAGTTCCACGGTACAAACGTCTGTATTATCCACTTTTGGGCCATTTGTATCTAAAAAAAACAGTTTGAGTGTGTCGATCACTGTTCAGCCGCAAATATATATATATTTTAAAAAGCCTGGTATACATCAGTAAATTATTACTGTGGTTTTGATGTTCCACGGTAAAACATCTCTATTATTCAGGTTTTGGTAGTTTTTTCCGTAAAGAAAAACAGTAGTGCCTCCTGACTGTTGTGGCACAAAAATATATCTGTTGAAAATAGTCTTGCGTAGGCCCGACATCACAGTGTGGTTTCGCAGTTCCACGGGTCAAATCGCTGTACTATCCAGTTTTGGGCCTTTGGTATCTAAAAAAAAAGCAGTTTGAGTGTGTCGCTCACTGTTCAGCCGCAAATATCTCTATTTAAAAAAGAGTGGTATACCCCAGTAAACAATAACTCTTTTTTACCCTTTTTCCATTGATAGTGCAAGGGTAAGCTATTTTACTTCATTTACAATGGGCAAGGCGCGTGGCAAGGGACGTGGAAGTGGACGTTCTGGTGATGGTTCGTGCAGAGCACGGGGCCGTGGCCAAGGTAAAAATGTGCCACAACCAACAGCCACATCTTCTCGCTCCGACTTCTTGACCGAATTACTAGGGAAGCACAGAACAACACCAGTATTGAGAACTGATCAGTGTGAACCGGTTATTAATTGGATAGCAGACAATACTTCCAGTTACCTGGGCACCACCAACTCCGGTCTGTCTTCCACACGGTCAACTCTTAGTAGCCGTGAGTCTCGACCGCATACTCCTCCTCACCCTGATGCTCCTTCCTCCCACCATGCCGAGTGTCGTCAGACAGCAAGTGATCCCACACTTGGACACTCTGAAGAGCTGTTCACTGGTCCATTTCCATATTTGGGCCCCTCGCCTGATACGCTTGAAGTGGTGGAAGAGGAGATCCCATGTTGCGATGCCCAAATATTTGAACAGCCACGGCCACAGGAAGTCGACGTTGGCAATCTGTCACAAGAGGTGGACGATGACGAGACAGAATTGCCAGGAAGTGAGGAGGAGGATAGTGGTGCGCAAGTGGAAGAGGAGGAGGTGGTGGATGATCTAGTAACTGACCCAACGTGGAAGGAGGACATGCAGAGTGAGGCCAGCAGCACACAGGGGGAGGGAGGCAGAGTACCCCAACAGGCAGGAAGAAGCAGTGTGGTGGCCGCAGACAGAAGGCAGGCAACCCTTCCCCGTAACACGAGGGACGTTGCCAGTACAAGCGGTAGGTCTTCCAGAGTCTGGAATTTTTTTAAAGACTCTGCTGATAACCCCAAAAAGGCCATATGTTCCACCTGCCATGCCAGCATCAGCAGGGGTGACAAAACTACCAGCCTGACCACCACCAGCATGATGAGGCACATGGCAGCAAAGCACCCGACTTTGTGGGGCGAAACCCAGGGTCCACGACCAGTGTCAGCGGGTGTCACCACTGCTTCTTCCACTGTTGTGCGTGCAATAGAACCCCCTGTTGTGTGTGCAAGGCAATCCCCTGTCCATACTGCATGTAAAGATGCCCCCTCCTCTCAGTCTTCACTTTTTATGGCAGTTTCTCAAGAAACAGCATCAACGTCCACGTCCACGTCCCACCGCAGCGTTCAATTGTCCATTAGTGTTGAGCCACCCCCGTAGTGTTCGAGTTCGGTTCGGTTCGTCGAACACCCGTGTGTTCGCCGAACTGTTCGTCGAACTGTTCGTCGAACACCTTCGAACACCGTTAAAACCAATGGCAGGCAAACAAAAACACATAGAAACACATTGAAAACACCTTCAAAGGTGTCCAAAAGCTGACAAACTGCTCAGAAGACACAACTAACACATGGAAAAGTGACAAGTACATATAGTCATGCGAAAAGAAAAGAGGTGGAGGAGTAAAAGGAGGGGGAGACACAGATATAGGCATGTCATGCCCTTCTAAAATCCAAAAAGTGAGAAGCCGACACGTTCAGTCCACTCCTGCCCGTGCCACCTCCGTGTCGCCGGGTTTGTGCCAGAGCCGCGGTGAACCCTGATGGCCAGCCCCCCTCTCCCAATACTGGTGCCTGCCCGCTGGTGGGTCGAGCGAGCCCCCCTGTGGTGGAGGCAGCTCTAAGCTTTTTAATTTAAATTGTCTCTCTAATTTGAATGAATACACTTTAAATCCATTTACAAGGATCTATTGGAGGGCAAGTCTCATGCCAGCAGCCGCGTAATTCCAGCTCCAGTAGCGTCCACTAAAGCTGCTGCAGTTTAAAAGCTTTTATAAGGATCGAGCTCGGCTGTCCACCGCAAGGCATGCTACTGCCAGTCCCAGCCCCTATGCCTTGGGGTGCCTCCTGATGCTCTTCACTGAGAATCCCATGGTCCCGAAGCATTTCCTTTGAAAAAATTAAGTGTCCAAACTACAGGTGGTGTAGCTTGCTTAACAGCCGGGATAATCCGCTGACTAGCAGACACTGCTACTAGGCACAAAGTATTTCCTGGGCTAGATGCAGTTAAAAATTTGTAATTAGATACTCTCGTTGGATGCTGAGAAAGCATTCCATAGAGTCTCCTGGCACGCCATAAATGATTCTCTTAAAAAGCTTGGGGTAGGGGTCTAGGGGACCCTTTTATAGCCAAAATCACGGCCCTGTATCACAATACGTCACCTAGGCTGAAGATAAATGGAACTGTAGCACCCTGAGGGCTCGGTTGCTACAGAGGTATTGCACCTCACCCAGAGGTGTGATATCTCACTCTCAGGTAAGGATGGAGTGTGGATCAGGACCCGACACCTGCATGCATTACACCACATTGCCGTGGGGCAGGGCGACCAATATGCCTCTGAGATGGGCACGACAGTCCCTGTCCCTGGCTGGAGTGGGGGGAGGGAACACTGAGGAAGGGGAACCCTGTAGTGCAGGAGCAGGGAGGAAGCAGTTCCTGGGTGCATTGAGAAGGGAGTATAAAAGGTGGGCACCATCTTAGTTCAGTGCAGAGAAGTCTGAGCAGAAGTGGCAGGGAGCAGGGGCTCTGCATGAGCTCTGCTCCGGAGGCGGGCCTAGTAACAGAGGCCCAGGCCTGGAAGAGGGAGAAGGAAGGAAGAGGAGCGGAGAAGGCTCCAGGAACGAGGAATGAAGGGATCCCAGGGGTGCGGATGGGCGAGTCGCCACCGCACGCCCGAATCCACCTGCGTGGAGGGGTCAGGCCAAAGGGGGAGACCGGTCCCCGAAACTAGTGGAGGCAGGAAACGACCCTCAGCTAGAAATCGGAGGCTGTGACATTTTATGTGGCGCAGCCCCTCGCTACACCCGCTAGGAAGGCACCACATAGGGTCAGGGAAACTGGCGCCAATTTTACCAAGAGGAGGCCCGAGACAGCCGGACAGAAGGGTTGGTAAGAAAGGCTAGACAAAGGACACACAAAGGGGGTCCTGTGAAGCGCTCCAAAGTTATCTGGGAGTTGTCTGAGCCCCTCACCTGGTGAGCACAGTACGACGTGGGCAGCCGTTATCTGCAGACGTGGTCTGGATAATAAGAACTGTGAGTAAAGGCCCTGGACTGCATCACTGACTCCGTGTCGTTACTGCTGCTGCCCTGCACCATCACCCCCATCCTCCGCATACACTGCCCTGAGGCTATACTCCTCCCGTGGGGAGTTATGCTACGCTCTGCTGCACCCACAACACCAGCCTCAGCGGTCTGCCCTGCAGCGGCGGTTCACTCTGACCGCAATCCACGGGTGGCGTAGTCGGACATTTAAACATCAAAACCACATAAATAGTTCCGCCACTGGTTTGACCACCCTGAGCCACGGAACCGGGTCGCCGCCACGAAGACTACAACCACCAGCATCCACCAAAAAGGGTCCGGCTCCGGGTGTCCCAAGGCCCAGGGGGTGCATCAGAACATTTTCATCACCTTTCACAATCACCAATGGGACAAGGCAGGGATGTCCTCTGTCCCCTCTCTTATACATCCTAGTGATGGAGCACCTGCTCTCATCAATTCGCCATAACCCCAATATTAGGTGGATTGAGGTGGGAGGCACCGAGTACAAGTGCTCTCTATTTGCTGATGATGTCCTAGTATACATCACTCAATCACATATATCCATCCATGCTGTTATGGCTGAAATAGATCACTTTGTTACATGGTCAAATTTTAAAATCAATGCAGCGAAGTCTGAGGCCCTCGATGTCTCCCTCCCCAAATCCATATAGGATTCCATCCAGTCCAACTTTCCCTTTGCCTGGCCCTCACAGGGTATCAAATACTTAGGAATTCCTATTCATAGAGACCTCTCCCATCTATGTTATCTTAATTTTGGGCCCTTTATTGAACAACTCCATACAGACCACGGTTGGCAAGTTAGAACTGTAAGATTCACTACGTGAACCACTGGTGTTTTGTGGAAAAACACATGTACACTGTGTTCCAAATTATTATGCAAAAAGTGTTTAGGAGTGATAAGGGAAGAATTTGTTTGTTTGTCAGTTAAACTCATTGATGGTGATGTGTGTCAGGGCTCTTTATATCACTGTAAGCAATTGCAGACACCTGTGCTAATTAGTTTGGCAGGTGTGTCCAATGAAAGGCAAGACTACTTAAGAAGGCTGTCTCACATTATTAAGCAGCCTACATTTTCTGCCAAAATGGGAAAGAAAAAGGATGTGTCGGCTGCTGAGAAGCAACAAATTGTGGAGTGTTTAGGTCAAGGCATGACTACAATCAACATTGTGCGATGATCAGGATGAAGTGTCTTGGCAATCAAGAAGTATGTAGCTGATTCACAGTACACACGTGTGCGTGCTGATAAGGGCAAATTGAGGACTCTTTCCTACAGGCAATTACGTCAGGATAAAAGAGCAGCGGCAAAAAAGCCTTGTCATAGCAGCAGACAAGTTTTTGAAGCTGCTGGTGCCTCCAACGTCCCCCGAACAACAAGATGCAGGGTCCTTCAGAGGTTTGCAGCTGTGCATACGCCATCCTGTCGACCTCCTCTATCCACTTCACACAAGCAGAAACGGCTCCAGTGGGCCAAACATTACATGAAGACTGATTTCAAATCTGTTTTGTTCACGGATGAGTGCCGTGCAGCGCTCGATGGTCCAGATGGATGGAGTGGAGGATGGCTGGTTGATGGACACCCCACGCAAACACGGCTACAGCGCCAACAAGGAGGAGGTGGAGTAATGTTTTGGGCTGGAATCATGGGGAGAGAGATTGTCAGCCCCTTTAGGATCCCTGAAGGCGCTAAAGATGAACTCCATAATGTATGTGGATTTTCTCAAACAGCACTTCCTGCCATGGTTCAAGAAGAAGAACCGTGTATTTCACAGCAAGATCATTTTTTTGCATGATAATGCACCATCTCATGCTGCACATAAAACATCTGCATCTCTGGCTGATATGGGCATAAAAGGGGACAAACTTATGGTGTGACCCCCATGCTCCCCTGACCTCTACCCCATTCAGAACCTCTGGAGCATCATCAAAAGGAGTGTCTATGATGGCGGGAGGCAGTTCACATCTAAGCAACAGCTCTGGGAGGGTATTCTGTCCTCATGCAAAACAATTGAAGCAGAAACCATCCAAAACCTGACAAATTCAATGGACGAGAGAGTTCAGAAGCTCCTTTCGAACAAGGGGTCCTATGTGAAAATGTAACATCACCTAGAATAAAGTTTTGAGTTGAAAACTGTTTGATTTCAGTTTCTAATAACCTGCTAATGCTTATAATTTCAAAAATGACCATTTTTTTGGTCTTTATTAAAATGAAAAGGTTGATCGAAAAGTTTGGGGGATCTAAGAGTGTGGCAACCCAGTAGTCATGATTACTTCGAATTCTGACAATATGAGGGTCATGTTGCAGGTAGTGCAGCAAGAAGGCACTTATGTGTCTTGCGCATCTCGGAGCCCCAAAATTATTTTCCGGGCTAGATGCAGCTAAAAATTATTATTAATTTTAAATCTGGTGGAGCTTAGTATAGATGGCCTAATAGGATCAGTGCTGCACACTGCTACAAAGCCCAAATTATTTTCCAGTTAAGATACAGATAAACATGATTAGTAATTTTAAATCTGGTGGAGCTTATTATAGATGGCCTAATAGAATCAGTGCTGCACACTGCTACAAAGCCCAAATTATTTTCCAGCCAAGATACAGATAAACATGATTAGTAATTTGAAAGCTTAAAACGGTTGGTAGGGTGATTTTAACCAATCATCAAGCTTTTACTCTCCCCAGGATGACACAGGGGTAGAAAAGTCGTTTCGGATCCATGATTTGTTCATCTTTATGAACGTGAGTCTGTCTACATTATCAGTGGAGAGCCGCGTGCGCTTATCTGTCAGCACACCACCAGCAGCGCTGAACACACATTCAGACAGAACGCTGGCTGCGGGGCATGACAAGATCTCCAAGGCGTAAGTGGCTAGCTCCGGCCATTTATCCAGATGGGAAGCCCAAAAAGAGCAAGGGTCCAGTGACACAGTCATGGCTTCAATGTTTACTTGGAGATACTCCTGTACCATCGTCTCTAGGCGTTGACTATGTGTCAGACTTCTTGTCTCCTGTGGCCTTAGAATCATAGAATCATAGAATGGTAGAGTTGGAAGGGACCTCCTGGGTCATCTGGTCCAACCCCCTGCTCAAAGCAGGATTCACTAGATCATCTCAGACAGATGTCTGTCCAGCCTCTGTTTGAAGACGTCCATTGAAGGGGAACTCACCACCTCTCGTGGCAGCCTGTTCCACTCATTAATCACCCTAACTGTCAAAAAGTTTTTTCTAATATCTAATCTGTGTCTCCTCCCATTTAGTTTCATCCCATTGCTTCTAGTCTTTCCTGGTGCAAATGAGAATAAAGATGATCCTTCTACAATGTGACAGCCCTTGACATATTTGTAGACAGCTATTAAGTCTCCTCTCAGTCTTCTTTTTTGCAAGCTAAACATTCCCAAATCCTGCAACCGTTCCTCATAGGACATGGTTTGCAGACCAGTCACCATTCTGGTCGCTCTTCTCTGAACTTGCTCCAGTTTGTCTATGTCTTTTTTAAAATGTGGTGCCCAAAACTGTACACAGTATTCCAGATGAGGTCTGACCAAAGAGGAGTAAAGACCGATAATGACTTCACGTGATCTAGACTGTATGCTTCTGTTAATACATCCCAGAATTGTATTTGCCTTTTTTGCTGCTGCATCACACTGTTGACTCATGTTCAGTCTATGATCTATTAGTATACCTAAGTCTTTTTCACATGTACTGTTGCTTAGCTCTATTCCTCCCATTCTGTATATGCTTTTTTCATTTTTATTGCCCAGATGTAGTACTTTGCATTTTTCCCTGTTAAAAACCATTCTGTTGGTTGCTGCCCACTGCTCCAGTTTATTTAGGTCTTTTTGAATCCTCTCTCTCTCTTCTCTAGTATTAGCTATCCCTCCTAGCTTTGTGTCATCAGCAAATTTAATCAGTTTACCCTCAATTCCTTCATCTAAATCATTGATAAAGATGTTGAACAATACAGGTCCCAGGACGGAGCCCTGTGGTACCCCACTTGAGACATTCATCCAGCTGGATGTGAAGCCATTTACAACCACCCTTTGAGTCCGATCACTAAGCCAGTTATGAATCCACCTAACAGTTGCCTGGTCCATTGCATACTTGGTCATTTTTTCAATAAGGATGGTGTGAGATACTTTGTCAAATGCTTTGCTGAAGTCAAGATATACTATATCTACAGCATTTCCCTGATCCACCCAGTCAGTGATTCTGTCATAGAAGGAAATTAAGTTAGTCTGACATGACTTGTTAGTTACAAACCCATGCTGACTCTGGTTAATCACTTCATTCTTATCCATGTACTTACATACATGTTGTTTAATAATTTGTTCAAAGATCTTTCCTGGTATAGAAGTCAGACTCACCGGCCTATAGTTCCCTGGGTCCACCTTCTTCCCCTTTTTGAAGATAGGAACAACATTTGCTCTTCTCCAGTCTTCTGGGACTTCTCCTGTTCTCCAAGAATTTTCAAAGATT
Source organism: Phyllobates terribilis (assembly GCF_046119375.1). Taxonomy (NCBI): domain Eukaryota; kingdom Metazoa; phylum Chordata; class Amphibia; order Anura; family Dendrobatidae; genus Phyllobates; species Phyllobates terribilis. The sequence goes on from NW_027362764.1 coordinate 193,739,622, forward strand.
ATGGAGAGTGGTTCTAAAATTTCTTCTACGATCTCCTTCAGTACTCTGGGGTGTAATTCATCTGGACCTGGAGACTTGAACTCATTTATGTTAGCTAAAAATTCCCTCACAATCTTTCTGTTTACAGATAACTTGGATTCCTCTATTCCTTTAAAAGGACAGTGAAGATCAGTTGATGTTACATTTTGTTTCTGAGAGAAAACAGATGCAAAATAGGAATTAAAAAGTTCGGCCTTCTCAACATCCTCTCTTACCATTTCTCCATTTTCATCCTGTAAAAATCCTATAGCATCTTTGACTTTTCTTTTACTTTTGACATACCCCCAAAATCCTTTTTTATTGCTTTTGACATCTCTTGCAAGCCTTAATTCATTGTCAGCTTTAGCTAACCTGATACGTGCCCTGCAGGATCTGCAGACTGCATTATAATCTTCTTTAGATATGCCTCCCTCTTTCCATTTAATAAACATTTCTTTCTTTCTTTTTAGCATGTGTTTAAGTTCTGTGTTCATCCATCCTGGTTTCCTTAAATGCTTCCCATTCTTCCTACTTTTCGGGATTGTTAACGATTGTGCTTTGAGAATCTCGTTTTTAAAAATTTCCCATCCTTCCTGGACATTTTTGTCCTTAAGGACATCCAGCCATTGGATCCCTCCTATTCTCTTTCTGAGTCTCTTAAAATCTGCCTTTCTAAAATCTAACCTTGAAGTTTGAGTCTTCACATGTCTTCCTCCTCTAGTTATCCAAAATTCTATAATAGCATGATCGCTGCCTCCTAGGGTCCCAGCCACCTTTACCTCCTCAACCATTTCCTCCCTGTTTATAAGGATTAGATCCAAAGTAGCAGATCCCCTTGTTTTCTCCCCTACCTTTTGGAAGATAAAGTTGTCAGCAAGAGAGGATAAGAATTTGCTTGACCTGTTAGTTTTACTTGAGAGAGATTCCCAACAAATGTCTGGATAGTTGAAATCTCCCATGACCACTACGTCATATTTTTTGGAGAACTTGGTCATTTGATACATAAAGAGTTCATCCATATCTTCAGCTTGCCCAGGTGGCCTGTAGTAAATGCCTACAATGGTGTCCTTTCCGTTGTTCTCTCCTTGTATTCTTACCCAAACAGTTTCCACAGAACTCCCAGTCTCTGAAGCTTCAATCTCTGTGCAGATATACGCTTTTCTAACATACAATGCAACACCTCCTCCTCGTTTATCAAGTCTGTTTCTTGCAAATAAGTTGTATCCTTTTAGCCTTTTATTCCAATCATGTGTATCGTCCCACCAAGTTTCAGTGATTCCAATGACATCATATTCCTTTTCCTGCATTAGTAGTTCCAATTCTCCTTGTTTGTTGCCCATGCTTTGTGCATTTGTATAAAAACATTTTAGTTTGTGATTGGTTTCTCTTCCTCCCATATTTTTATTATTTAAATTGTTTTGTCTTTGTTCTTCCTTTCCACTTCCAGTAGCAGAGATCTCAATAGTATTTGTCAGTTGTATGGCTTTTTCTGGCCTTTTGCTTCCCTTCCCACATTGTTCTAGTTTAAAGCTCTTCTGATGAGTGTAGCAAGGCGACTTCCAAATACATGTTTTCCAGTCTTCGTAAGGTGCACCCCATCTCTAGCAAGTAGTCCATCGTATAGGTAATTCATTCCGTGATCCAGAAATCCAAATCCTTGTTGACGGCACCATCGACGTAGCCAGTTGTTCACCTGTAGAATCTTATTCCACCTCATTGTTCCATGGCCATCCACTGGGAGGATGGATGAGAAGACCACCTGCGCTCCCAATTCTTTCACTTTCTTGCCTAAGTCTTCAAAGTCACTGCAGATGGTTTCCAGGTCCTTTCTTGCAGTGTCATTTGTCCCCACATGTATTAGCAGGAATGGGTAGTGATCTGTAGGTCTGAAGAGTCTTGATATCCTGTCAGACACATCTTTAATTTTTGCTCCTGGAAGACAGCACATTTCTCTTGAGGTTATGTCTGGTCTGCAGATAGCGGCCTCTGTTCCTCTTAACAGGGAATCCCCCATGACCACCACTCTCCGTTTTTTCTTCACAACATTCTTCTTTCTCCATCCAGGAGGATTTTGAGGGCTTACAAGGTTATTCATTGCTGGCAAAGTCTTATTTTGCTGTATTTCTTCATGGTTCTCCTGCGTGAGAGCCTGGTACTGGTTCCTGAGCAGTATGGGTGCTGACTGCCTCTCGATCCTCCTGCTTCTGTGGGTCACATGCTTCCATTCCTCTGTTTCGTCAGGTGTAGTTCGAATTTCTTCTCTTTCTGAATCATGAAGAGATAATTCTGCTCTGTCTAAGAACTCTTCACCTTCCTTAATGATTTTCAAGGTAGTTAACCTCTCTTCTAGATTTCGCAACTTTTCCTCCAACAGGGACACAAGCTTGCATTTCTGGCATGTGAAGTTTGGCTTTTCCACTGGCAAGTCTGTGAACATGTAGCAGGATATGCAGCTCACCAAATGGCTCCTGGACTCTTCCATGTTCTTATTGTTAATGTTCTGAAAACAGTGAAAAAAGCTTAAAAAAAAAGCTTCAAAATGCGCGCGCCGGTAGGCGCGCGGTTTATCGATGTCCTCTTTTCAGCTCCAACAGCCAAAATCCAGTGTTCTTTGAGCTCGCGGAGACTCTTCACTTACCCCAAAATGCAGTGGGAATATGCAAATTATCTCCTCAGGACTCCTCCCCTGGTTTACCGATGTCCTCTTTTCAGCTCCAACAGCCAAAATCCAGTGTTCTTTGAGCTCGCGGAGACTCTTCACTTACCCCAAAATGCAGTGGGAATATGCAAATTATCTCCTCAGGACTTCTCCCCTGGTTTAGCCTTGCAAAGGATGGGCTAAAAAAGTGGTGAAATGATTCCGCAAAATTGATGTTACCAGCAGATACTGTGGTTCTGTTACGGTTTGAGTGCTGAACACTTGACGGTCCCACGGTTGGCAAGTTAGAACTGTGAGATTCACTACGTGCACCACTGGTGTTTTGTGGAAAAGCACATGTAAGATTCTGCAACAGTCTCTGCTGATACTCCTGCATGCGTGCATCCCTTTCCATGGCAGGAATAATTTCTGCAAATTTACTTTTGTACCGGGGATCTAACAGTGTGGCAACCCAGTAGTCATGATTATTTCTAATTCTCACAATTCGAGGGTCATGTTGCAGGTAGTGCAGCAAGAAGGCACTCATGTGTGTTGCGCATCCAGGAGCCCCAATCCCTGTTGTGTTGGTGGCGAGGTAACAATCATGCTTCCTTCCTCTGTCCTCTCCCCCCAACCTCGCACAACAGAAATGTGATCAAGGTCTCCCTCATCTGATGAGTCTTCCATCAGTTCGTCCTCCACTTCTTCCTGGGCTCCTGCACCTTCCTCACTAGTTTGGCTGCTACCATGCGCCCTGGTAAAACCATCTCCCCCACCCTCACATGCCTGCCGCCTTGGTGCTGCCGACCGTCTGGACCTTGCAGATGTTAGCCCTTCCACATACAACTCCTCCTCCTCTACTACCTCCACCTCCTCTTGTGCCACCACCTGACTCCGAATTCTGTTTAACATGTGCTCCAGCATGTAAATCACCGGAATAGTCATGCTGATAATGGCATCGTCAGCACTAAACATCTTCGTCGCCATTTCAAAACTGTGCAGAAGGGTGCATAGGTCCCTGATATGAGATCACTCCTCCAGCATGATTTGCCCCACCTCCGGATCTCGTTGGCCCAGGCTATACGTCAGAACGTATTGCACCAGGGCTTGTCGGTGCTGCCCCAATCGCTGCAACATGTGCAGAGTTGAATTCCACCGGGTAGGAACATCGCATTTTAGCCGGTGAAGTGGCAGGCCCAACGACTTCTGTAGAGATGTAAGTCGCTGAGCTGCGGGATGCGAACGGCGGAAGTGAGCACACAGCGACCGTGCCCTCTGCAGAAGGCCATCTAGTCTGGGATAGTGGGCTAAAAATTGCTGGACAACCAGGTTCAACACGTGAGCCATACAAGGCACATGTGTGACATTGCCCCGGCGAAGGGCCGCACCCAGGTTTGCAGCATTGTCGCACACGGCCTTCCCTGGTTTCAGGTCCAGTGGAGACAACCATTCATGAAATTGGTTCTCCAGAGCTGACCACAACTCCTCAGCTGTGTGACTCACATTTCCCAGACATTTCAAAGTAAAAACCGCCTGATGACGTTGAGCCCTACTACCAGCATAGTAAGGAGGTGTGCAGGATCCCTTCTGCGCAGTTAGAAAGCTTGTGGCATGACCAGACAGGCTTTGGGTGCAGGTGGAAGACCGAGAGGAGGTTGAGGAGGCAGAAGCAGTGGAGGAACTTTGACATAAAGAGGATTGACGCACAACTCGTGGGGACGGCAAGACTTGGACAGCAGCCCCTTGTCCTGCTGTCACCATAGTTACCCAGTGCCCAGTCAGCGACATGTAACGCCCCTGTCCATGCCTACTCGTCCAAGTGTCTGTGGTGAAATGCATCCTGTCACACACAGAGTTTCTCAAAGAAGCGGTGATGTTGTGTGCGACATGCTGGTGGAGCGCAGGCACACCTTTCTTTGAGAAGTAGTGCCGACTGGGCATCTGGTACTGGGGCACTGCGATGGACATAAGGTCTCGAAAATCCTCTGTGTCCACCAGGCGGAAAGGCAGCATTTCTGTAGCCAAGAGCTTGCAGATGGTGAAATTCAACCTCTTAGCTTTCTCATGGCTAGGAGGAAATGGTCTTTTACTTGTCCACATCTGAGGGACCGAGGGCTGGCTATTGTGCTTAGACGGGGTTGATAAGGGTGTCCCCGGCAAACTGCCGGTCTGTGAGGAAGATGCAGGCGGACATGTTAGGTTGCCTTGATCCAAAGGTGGTGCTATCGATGTCGGACAGCGCTCAACACCAGCTGGTGTTACCACCTCCAAAGAAAATGATGACCTGCCAATCACGCTGGCTGTTGCGGGTAAAGAGGTGGCAGGTCTGCGCCCCAAAACAGGTGTGACTGCTTTCCCCCCAGTCACAGAGGATGAAGAGGCCGCGGATGCACAAGATATGGCAGACGGTGGTTGGCCCGGCCGGCTAGGCCGCATTGTAGCACACTGAGCTTCCCACTGCAACTTATGCTTCATGTCCATGTGCCGGTTCATGCATGAAGTACTCAAACTATGTATTTTTTGGCCTCTACTTAGCTTTTGCTGACAAATGTTACAGATAACACGAGTTGGGTCATCTTTATCGATCTGAAAAAATGCCCAGGCTATGCAAGGCTTAGCACCCATGCGACCTGAAGAGCCACCACGACTTGTGGTGAGAGGCAGAGTTGTGTTTGAGGATGCAGTTGTTGACGTGCTTCCAGTACTACGTCTCTGTCCAGGAAGGCGCAACCTGACCTCGTCGTCACTAGCATCTTCCTCCACCTCCTCTGCTGACCTCATCTCTTGGCTGACTGTGGGTTGACAGTAAGTGGGATCTCCAACCTCATCATCATCACCCTGTGCGTTATCACACCCGTCGTCCTCAGAGCCAACCTGTTCCTGCCCTGACAAAAAACTAAAGTTGTTGCTCCAATCAGGTATTTGAGTCTCATCATCGTCTTCCTCATTGTCTCCACCAACAGGAGTTACAGTTTGGGAATGAGGGTCTACATTATGGTCAGAACCTTCTGCGTCTGGTCCTGGATCCGATTCATAAAGATTCTGGGCATCAGTGCAGATCATTTCCTCGTCTGGATTCACAGAAGCGCTGGAGTCGACCTCTGATTCCCAGGCTATAGTATGAGTAAACAGCTCTGCAGACTCAACCATCTGTTCTACCTCATACTCAGACGGGCAGCTGGAGATTTGGGAGCTGTGAGGAAGCAAGTGCGATTGGGGTGACACCTTTGAGGACTGGAGAATTTGTGATGTTGAAGTTGATGTGGAGGAGAGCCCACTTAAAGGAGCACTTGATATCCGTTGAAGCACCTGCTGTTTTTGTGCCTCATCTGGAATTTGTAGCGATTGGCGTGGCCGTAAGAAAGGGATCTTATCACATTGTCCGCTAAAAGAAGTAGACATTTTAGTTTGGCTGGAAGATGGTCTTTCTTCTGCAGATGTTACTGTTGCTTTAACACCTACCCCACGGACACAACCTTTTTTCCCCTTCCCAACACGCCTATTCCCCTTTCCACCAGCAGCAGGCCTTTTTCCACTCATTTTGGTGGTTAACTAATTCACAACTCTGGAGTTGTTTGCACAAAAAAACAATGGATGGGAACCGAGCAGAGCTGAGTGGCCAAACTGTGGTATTAGGCCAAAACTATTGGCTGGGTTAGATGCAGAAAAAAATTATATTCAATTTGCAACCTGATGGAGGTCAGTATATATGGACTAATAGAGAAAGTCCCACACACAGCTAGAAGCCCAAATATTTTTTCAGAGGTAGATGCAGAAAAAAATATATTCAGTTTGCAACCTGATGGAGGTCAGTATAGATGGATTAATAGAACAAGTCCCACACACAGCTAGAAGCCCAATATTTTTTCAGAGGTAGATGCAGAAAAAAAATATATTCAGTTTGCAACCTGATGGAGGTCAGTATAGATGGACTAATAGAGAAAGTACCACACACTGCTAGAAGGCCAAATATTTTTTCAGAGCTAGATGCAGACAAAAAATTATTTTTAATTTGCAACCTGATGGAGGTCAGTATAGATGGATTAATAGAGAAAGTCCCACACACTGCTAGAAGGCCAAATATTTTTTCAGAGCTGGATGCAGATAAAAATTATTTTTAATTTGCAACCTGATGGAGGTCAGTATAGATGGACTAATAGAGAAAGTCCCACACACTGCTAGAAGGCCAAATATTTTTTCAGAGCTGGATGCAGATAAAAATTATTTTTAATTTGCAACCTGATGGAGGTCTGTATAGATGGACTAATAGAGAAAGTCCCACACACTGCTAGAAGGCCAAATATTTTTTCAGTGCTAGATGCAGACAAAAAATTATTTTCAGTTTGCAACCTGATGGAGGTCAGTATAGATGGACTAATCGAACAAGTCCCACACACAGCTAGAAGCCCAAATATTTTTTCAGAGGTAGATGCAGAAAAAAATTATATTCAGTTTGCAACCTGATGGAGGTCAGTATAGATGGAATAATAGAGAAAGTCCCACACACTGCTAGAAGGCCAAATATTTTTTCAGAGCTAGATGCAGACAAAAAATTATTTTTAATTTGCAACCTGATGAAGGTCAGTATAGATGGACTAATAGAGAAAGTCCCACACACTGCTAGAAGGCCAAATATTTTTTCAGAGCTAGATGCAGACAAAAAATTATTTTTAATTTGCAACCTGATGAAGGTCAGTATGGATGGACTAATAGAGAAAGTCCCACACACTGCTAGAAGGCCAAATATTTTTTCAGAGCTGGATGCAGATAAAAATTATTTTTAATTTGCAACCTGATGGAGGTCATTATAGATGGACTAATAGAGAAAGTCCCACACACTGCTAGAAGGCCAAATATTTTTTCAGAGCTGGATGCAGATAAAAATTATTTTGAATTTGCAACCTGATGGAGGTCAGTATAGATGGACTAATAGAGAAAGTCCCACACACTGCTAGAAGCCCAAATATTTTTTCAGAGGTAGATGCAGATAAAAATTATTTTTAATTTGCAACCTGATGGAGGTCAGTATAGATGGACTAATAGAGAAAGTCCCACACACTGCTAGAAGGCCAAATATTTTTTCAGAGCTAGATGCAGACAAAAAATTATTTTCAGTTTGCAACCTGATGGAGGTCAGTATAGATGGACTAATAGAACAAGTCCCACACACAGCTAGAAGCCCAAATATTTTTTAAGAGGTAGATGCAGAAAAAAATTATATTCAGTTTGCAACCTGATGGAGGTCTGTATAGATGGATTAATAGAACAAGTCCCACACACAGCTAGAAGCCCAATATTTTTTCAGAGGTAGATGCAGAAAAAATATATATTCAGTTTGCAACCTGATGGAGGTCAGTATAGATGGACTAATAGAGAAAGTCCCACACACTGCTAGATGGCCAAATATTTTTTCAGAGCTAGATGCAGAAAAAAATTATATTCAGTTTGCAACCTGATGGAGGTCAGCATAGATGGACTAATAGAACAAGTCCCACACACTGCTAGAAGCCCAAATATTTTTTCAGAGCTAGATGCAGAAAAAAATTATATTCAATTTGCAACCTGATGGAGGTCAGTATAGATGGACTAATAGAATGATGCTATGCCCAAAAGATTTTACTTCACTAGGTGCAGTAAAAAAATTGGTATTCTATACACAGGTGGTATATCTTGCAACACAGATAGGCTACTCCACTGACTAACACACTCTGCAATAGGCCAAAAATGATTAGCTTTGCTAGATTCAGCCAAATGCTGTGAAAAAAACTTGCACAGCACTGGCACAGACCTGCCTGGCAAAAACTTATAGGAACTGATGTAACCTAGTCCTGAAAAGGACTGCAATTACAATTAGTCTTTACTCCCACAATCTATCTATTTAAGAGCACAGACCTGCCTGATAAAAGTCGTAGGAAATGCTGTCACCTAGTCCTTAAAAGGACTGCAATCATAACTATTCCCTACTCCCAAGCTATCTGTAGATTTGTGCGAAAATTGGCTTGAAATTAACAAGGTATAGCGCACACAGCAACAGCGGTGCCGTCTAACACGCAGCTGCAGCAGTGAGAAAATGGTGGCGACGGGGAAAATGGCTTGGTCTTATAGGGCAAGGACATGTGACATACACTGCCAATGACACATGCCCTTGCTTGTGTGAAAAAAGCACTTCGCTCCGTGTGTGCGCTGCTGATAGGCTGACAGATTGCACCTCCCCACTGTAAATGCGGGAGAGAGAAAAAAAAATGGAGATCTTCATTATTCCTGCAGAGATCCATCCCCTGCCCCTCCCCCCACCCCGCTGTACACTCAAACTGCGTATTAACATTAATTTTCATCATTACTGAGAAAAAATCCAGTTATGATTTTGGTGCACGAGCAGTTATCGAACATAACTTCGAACAGCCGAATTTTTCTCAAATCGTTCGTGTTCGCCGAACGGCTCGAACACCACCCAAAACAGCTCGAATTTGAGATTGGCAAACAGTTCGAGTAGAACAACGCTCATCTCTAGATACCAGAAGATACTGTGGTTCTGTTACGGTTTGAGTGCTGAACACTTGACGGTCCCACGGTTGGCAAGTTGGAACTGTGAGATTCACTACGTGCACCACTCGTGTTTTGTGGAAAAGCACATGTAAGATTCTGCAACAGTCTCTGCTGATACTCCTACATGCGTGCACCCCTTTCTATGGCAGGAATAATTTCTGCAAATTTACTTTTGTACCGGGGATCTAACAGTGTGGCAACCCAGTAGTCAGGATTATTTCTAATTCTCACAATTCGAGGGTCATGTTGCAGGTAGTGCAGCAAGAAGGCACTCATGTGTGTTGCGCATCCAGGAGCACCAAGTCCCTGTTGTGTTGGTGGCGAGGTAACAATCATGCTTCGTTCATCTGTCCTCTCCCCCCAACCTCGCACAACAGAAATGTGATCAAGGTCTCCCTCATCTGATGAGTCTTCCATCAGTTCATCCTCCACTTCTTCCTGGGCTCCTGCACCTTCCTCACTAGTTTGGCTGCTACCATGCGCCCTGGTAAAACCATCTCCCCCAACCTCACATGCCTGCCGCCTTGGTGCTGCCGACCGTCTGGACCTTGCAGATGTTAGCCCTTCCGCATACAACTCCTCCTCCTCTACTTCCTCCACCTCCTCTTGTGCCACCACCTGACTCCGAATTCTGTTTAACATGTGCTCCAGCATGTAAATCACCGGAATAGTCATGCTGATAATGGCATCGTCAGCACTAAACATCTTCGTCGCCATTTCAAAACTGTGCAGAAGGGTGCATAGGTCCCTGATCTGAGACCACTCCTCCAGCGTGATTTGCCCCACCTCTGGATCTCGTTGGCTCAGGCTATACGTCAGAACGTATTGCACCAGGGCTTGTCGGTGCTGCCACAGTCGCTGCAACATGTGCAGAGTTGAATTCCACCGGGTAGGCACATCGCATTTTAGCCGGTGAAGTGGCAGGCCCAACGACTTCTGTAGAGATGTAAGTCGCTGAGCTGCGGGATGCGAACGGCGGAAGTGAGCACACAGCGACCGTGCCCTCTGCAGAAGGCCATCTAGTCTGGGATAGTGGGCTAAAATTTGCTGGACAACCAGGTTCAACACGTGAGCCATGCAAGGCACGTGTGTGACATTGCCCCGGCGAAGGGCCGCACCCAGGTTTGCAGCATTGTCGCACACGGCCTTTCCTGGTTTCAGGTCCAGTGAAGACAACCATTCATGAAATTGGTTCTCCAGAGCTGACCACAACTCCTCAGCTGTGTGACTCACATTTCCCAGACATTTCAAAGTAAAAACCGCCTGATGACGTTGAGCCCTACTGCCAGCATAGTAAGGAGGTGTGCAGGATCCCTTCTGCGCAGTTAGAAAGCTTGTGGCATGACCAGACAGGCTTTGGGTGCAGGTGGAAGACTGAGAGGAGGTTGAGGAGGCAGAAGCAGTGGAGGAACTTTGACATAAAGAGGATTGACGCACAACTCGTGGGGACGGCAAGACTTGGACAGCAGCCCCTTGTCCTGCTGTCACCATAGTTACCCAGTGCCCAGTCAGCGACATGTATCGCCCCTGTCCATGCCTACTCGTCCAAGTGTCTGTGGTGGAATTCACCCTGTCACACACAGAGTTTCTCAAAGAAGCGGTGATGTTGTGTGCAACATGCTGGTGGAGCGCAGGCACACCTTTCTTTGAGAAGTAGTGCCGACTGGGCATCTGGTACTGGGGCACTGCGACGGACATAAGGTCTCGAAAATCCTCTGTGTCCACCAGGCGGAAAGGCAGCATTTCTGTAGCCAAGAGCTTGCAGATGGTGAAATTCAAACTCTTAGCTTTCTCATGGCTAGGAGGAAATGGTCTTTTACTTGTCCACATCTGAGGGACCGAGGGCTGGCTATTGTGCTTAGACGGGGTTGATAAGGGTGTCCCCGGCAAACTGCCGGTCTGTGAGGAAGATGCAGGCGGACATGTTAGGTTGCCTTGATCCAAAGGTGGTGCTATCGATGTCGGACAGCGCTCAACACCAGCTGGTGTTACCACCTCCAAAGAAAATGATGACCTGCCAATCACGCTGGCTGTTGCGGGTAAAGAGGTGGCAGGTCTGCTCCCCAAAACAGGTGTGACTGCTGTCCCCCCAGTCACAGAGGATGAAGAGGCCGCGGATGCACAAGATATGGCAGACGGTGGTTGGCCCGGCCGGCTAGGCCGCATTGTAGCACACTGAGCTTCCCACTGCAACTTATGCTTCATGTCCATGTGCCGGTTCAAGCATGAATACTCAAACTATGTATTTTTTGGCCTCTACTTAGCTTTTGCTGACAAATGTTACAGATAACACGAGTTGGGTCATCTTTATCAATCTGAAAAAATGCCCAGGCTATGCAAGGCTTAGCACCCATGCGACCTGAAGAGCCACCACGACTTGTGGTGAGAGGCAGAGTTGTGTTTGAGGATGCAGTTGTTGACGTGCTTCCAGTACTACGTCTCTGTCCAGGAAGGCGCAACCTGACCTCGTCGTCACTAGCATCTTCCTCCACCTCCTCTGTTGACCTCATCTCTAGGCTGACTGTGGGTTGACAGTAAGTGGGATCTCCAACCTCATCATCATCACCCTGTGCGTTATCACACCCGTCGTCCTCAGAGCCAACCTGTTCCTGCCCTGACAAAAAACTAAAGTTGTCGCTCCAATCAGGTATTTGAGTCTCATCATCGTCTTCCTCATTGTCTCCACCAACAGGAGTTACAGTTTGGGAATGAGGGTCTACATTATGGTCAGAACCTTCTGCGTCTGGTCCTGGATCCGACTCATAAAGATTCTGGGCATCAGTGCAGATCATTTCCTCGTCTGGATTCACAGAAGCGCTGGAGTCGACCTCTGATTCCCAGGCTATAGTATGAGTAAACAGCTCTGCAGACTCAACCATCTGTTCTACCTCATACTCAGACGGGCAGCTGGAGATTTGGGAGCTGTGAGGAAGCAAGTGCGATTGGGGTGACACCTTTGAGGACTGGAGTATTTGTGATGTTGAAGTTGATGTGGAGGAGAGCCCACTTAAAGGAGCACTTGATATCCGTTGAAGCACCTGCTGTTTTTGTGCCTCATCTGGAATTTGTAGCGATTGGCGTGGCCGTAAGAAAGGGATCTTATCACATTGTCCGCTAAAAGAAGTAGACATTTTAGTTTGGCTGGAAGATGGTCTTTCTTCTGCAGATGTTACTGTTGCTTTAACACCTACCCCACGGACACAACCTTTTTTCCCCTTCCCAACACACCTATTCCCCTTTCCACCAGCAGCAGGCCTTTTTCCACTCATTTTGGTGGTTAACTAATTCACAACTCTGGAGTTGTTTGCACAAAAAACAATGGATGGGAACCGAGCAGAGCTGAGTGGCCAAACTGTGGTATTAGGCCAAAACTATTGGCTGGGTTAGATGCAGAAAAAAATTATATTCAATTTGCAACCTGATGGAGGTCAGTATAGATGGACTAATAGAACAAGTCCCACACACAGCTAGAAGCCCAAATATTTTTTCAGAGGTAGATGCAGAAAAAAATTGTATTCAGTTTGCAACTTGATGGAGGTCAGTATAGATGGACTAATAGAACAAGTCCTACGCACAGCTAGAAGCCCAAATATTTTTTCAGGGGTAGATGCAGAAAAAAAATATATTCAGTTTGCAACCTGATGGAGGTCAGTATAGATGGACTAATAGAGAAAGTCCCACACACTGCTAGAAGGCCAAATATTTTTTCAGAGCTAGATGCTGATAAAAATTATTTTTAATTTGCAACCTGATGGAGGTCAGTATAGATGGACTAATAGAGAAAGTCCCACACACTGCTAGAAGGCCAAATATTTTTCAGAGCTAGATGCAGAAAAAAATTATATTCAGTTTGCAACCTGATGGAGGTCAGTATAGATGGACTAATAGAACAAGTCCCACACACAGCTAGAAGCCCAAATATTTTTTCAGAGGTAGATGCAGAAAAAAATTATATTCAGTTTGCAACCTGATGGAGTTCTGTATAGATAGATTAATAGAACAAGTCCCACACACAGCTAGAAGCCCAAATATTTTTTCAGAGGTAGATGCAGAAAAAAATTATATTCAGTTTGCAACCTGATGGAGGTCTGTATAGATGGAATAATATAACAAGTCCCACACACAGCCAGAAGCCCAATATTTTTTCAGAGGTAGATGCAGAAAAAAAATATATTCAGTTTGCAACCTGATGGAGGTCAGTATAGATGGACTAATAGAGAAAGTCCCACACACTGCTAGAAGGCCAAATAATTTTTCAGAGCTAGATGCAGACAAAAAATTATTTTTAATTTGCAACCTGATGGAGGTCAGTATAGATGGACTAATAGAGAAAGTCCCACACACTGCTAGAAGGCCAAATATTTTTTCAGAGCTAGATGCAGATATAAATTATTTTTAATTTGCAACCTGATGGAGGTCAGTATAGATGGACTAATAGAGAAAGTCCCACACACTGCTAGAAGGCCAAATATTTTTTCAGAGCTAGATGCAGAAAAAAAATATATTCAGTTTGCAACCTGATGGAGGTCAGTATAGATGGACTAATAGAACAAGTCCCACACACAGCTAGAAGCCCAAATATTTTTTCAGAGGTAGATGCAGAAAAAAATTATATTCAGTTTGCAACCTGATGGAGGTCTGTATAGATGGATTAATAGAACAAGTCCCACACACAGCTAGAAGCCCAATATTTTTTCAGAGGTAGATGCAGAAAAAAAATATATTCAGTTTGCAACCTGATGGAGGTTAGTATAGATGGACTAATAGAGAAAGTCCCACACACTGCTAGAAGGCTAAATATTTTTTCAGAGCTAGATGCAGACAAAAAATTATTTTTAATTTGCAACCTGATGGAGGTCAGTATAGATGGACTAATAGAGAAAGTCCCACACACTGCTAGAAGGCCAAATATTTTTTCAGAGCTAGATGCAGATATAAATTATTTTTAATTTGCAACCTGATGGAGGTCAGTATAGATGGACTAATAGAGAAAGTCACAAACACTGCTAGAAGGCCAAATATTTTTTCAGAGCTATATGCAGAAAAAAATTATATTCAGTTTGCAGCCTGATGGATGTCAGTATAGATGGACTAATAGAACAAGTCCCACACACAGCTAGAAGCCCAAATATTTTTTCAGAGGTAGATGCAGAAAAAAATTATATTCAGTTTGCAACCTGATGGAGGTCTGTATAGATGGATTAATAGAACAAGTCCCACACACAGCTAGAAGCCCAATATTTTTTCAGAGGTAGATGCAGAAAAAAAATATATTCAGTTTGCAACCTGATGGAGGTCAGTATAGATGGACTAATAGAGAAAGTCCCACACACTGCTAGAAGGCTAAATATTTTTTCAGAGCTAGATGCAGACAAAAAATTATTTTTAATTTGCAACCTGATGGAGGTCAGTATAGATGGACTAATAGAGAAAGTCCCACACACTGCTAGAAGGCCAAATATTTTTTCAGAGCTAGATGCAGATATAAATTATTTTTAATTTGCAACCTGATGGAGGTCAGTATAGATGGACTAATAGAGAAAGTCACAAACACTGCTAGAAGGACAAATATTTTTTCAGAGCTAGATGCAGAAAAAAATTATATTCAGTTTGCAGCCTGATGGAGGTCAGTATAGATGGACTAATAGAACAAGTCCCACACACAGCTAGAAGCCCAAATATTTTTTCAGAGGTAGATGCAGAAAAAAATTATATTCAGTTTGCAACCTGATGGAGGTCTGTATAGATGGATTAATAGAACAAGTCCCACACACAGCTAGAAGCCCAAATATTTTTTCAGAGGTAGATGCAGATAAAAATTATTTTTAATTTGCAGCCTGATGGAGGTCAGTATAGATGGACTAATAGAGAAAGTCCCACACACTGCTAGAAGGCCAAATATTTTTTCAGAGCTAGATGCAGACAAAAAATTATTTTGAATTTGCAACCTGATGCAGGTCAGTATAGATGGACTAATAGAGAAAGTCCCACACACTGCTAGAAGGCCAAATATTTTTTCAGAGCTAGATGCAGACAAAAAATTATTTTTAATTTGCAACCTGATGGAGGTCAGTATAGATGGACTAATAGAGAAAGTCCCACACACTGCTAGAAGGCCAAATATTTTTTCAGAGCTAGATGCAGATAAAAATTATTTTTAATTTGCAACCTGATGGAGGTCAGTATAGATGGACTAATAGAGAAAGTCCCACACACTGCTAGAAGGCCAAATATTTTTTCAGAGCTAGATGCAGAAAAAAATTATATTCAGTTTGCAACCTGATGGAGGTCAGTATAGATGGACTAATAGAACAAGTCCCACACACAGCTAGAAGGCCAAATATTTTTTCAGAGCTAGATGCAGACAAAAAATTATTTTGAATTTGCAGCGTGATGGAGGTCAGTATAGATGGACTAATAGAACAAGTCCCACACACTGCTAGAAGGCCAAATATTTTTTCAGAGCTAGATGCAGAAAAAAATTATATTCAGTTTGCAACCTGATGGAGGTCAGTATAGATGGACTAATAGAACAAGTCCCACACACTGCTAGAAAAATTATATTCAATTTGCAACCTGATGGAGGTCAGTATAGATGGACTAATAGAATGATGCTATGCCCAAAAGATTTTACTTCACTAGGTGCAGTAAAAAAATTGGTATTCTATACACAGGTGGTATATCTTGCAACACAGATAGGCTACTCCACTGACTAACACACTCTGCAATAGGCCAAAAAGGATTAGCTTTGCTAGGTTCAGCCAAATGCTGTGAAAAAAACTTGCACAGCACTGGCACAGACCTGCCTGGCAAAAACTGATAGGAACTGATGTAACCTAGTCCTGAAAAGGACTGCAATTACAATTAGTCTTTACTCCCACAATCTATCTATTTAAGAGCACAGACCTGCCAGATAAAAGTCGTAGGAAATGCTGTAACCTAGTCCTTAAAAGGACTGCAATCACAACTATTCCCTACTCCCAAGCTATCTGTAGATTTGTGCGAAAATTGGCTTGAAATTAACAAGGTATAGCGCACACAGCAACAGCGGTGCCGTCTAACATGCAGCTGCAGCAGTGAGAAAATGGTGGCGACGGGGAAAATGGCTTGGTCTTATAGGGCAAGGACATGTGACATACACTGCCAATGACACATGCCCTTGCTTGTGTGAAAAAAAGCACTTCGCTCCGTGTGTGCGCTGCTGATAGGCTGACAGATTGCACCTCCCCATTGTAAATGCGGGAAAGAGAAAAAAAAATGGAGATCTTCATTATTCCTGCAGAGATCCATCCCCTGCCCCTCCCCCCACCCCGCTGTACACTCAAACTGCGTATTAACATTAATTTTCATCATTACTGAGAAAAAATCCAGTTATGATTTTGGTGCACGAACAGTTATCGAACATAACCTCGAACAGCCGAATTTTTCTCAAATCGTTCGTGTTCGCCGAACGGCTCGAACACCGCCCAAAACAGCTCGAATTTGAGATTGGTGAACAGTTCGAGTCGAACAACGCTCATCTCTATTGTCCATATCCCAGACCTTTGAACGAAAGCGGAAATTCGCAGTTAACGCCCCACAGGCCACAGTCCTAAATTCGCACATTTCACGACTGCTTGCATTGGAAATGCTGCCTTTTAGGTTGGTGGAGACGGAATCCTTCCTCAATCTTATGGCGGTGGCCGTCCCTCGGTACTCTGTCCCCAGCCGACACTATTTTGCCCAGTGTGCCATCCCCGCACTACACAAGCACGTGTCCCAAAGAATCTGCCGTGCCCTCAACAACGCAGTTACTGGGAGAGTCCACCTGACAACGAACACGTGGACAAGTGCTTGTGGCCAGGGACGGTACATCTCTCTGACGGCACACTGGGTAAACATAGTGGAAGCCGGGACCCAGTCGGACCTTGGGACGGAACACATCCTCCCCACACCGAGGATTGCGGACCCTATGTCAGTCAGAGTTGCCCCCACAGTGTACAGCTCCTGCGCATCCTCCTTCTCCTCCTCCTCATGTTCAGCCTCCATCTCAGATATCACCACATCAGTTACAAGCTGGAAGCATTGCAGTACTGCCTCCGCCAAGTGGCAACAGGCTGTGCTGAAACTCATAAGCTTAGGTGATAAACCTCACACTGCTTGTGAGTTGTGGACAGCTGTGAAAGAGCAGGCAGATCTGTGGCTGAGACCGCTGAACCTACATCCCGGCATGGTCGTGTGTGACAATGGCCGTAACCTGGTGGCGGCTCTGAGGCGAGGTGAGATCACACACGTACCATGCCTGGCTCATGTGCTTAACCTCGTGGTTCAGCGGTTTCTTAAATCGTACCCCGAGTTGCCAGATCTGCTCGTGAAAGTGCGCCGCCTGTCAGCTCATTTCCGCAAGTCCGCTACAGCTTCCGCCGCCCTTGCTGTGTTGCAGCAGCGTTTGCAGCTTCCGGCACACCGACTGGTGTGTGATGTCCCCACACGTTGGAACTCTACCCTCCACATTTTGCAAAGGATTTGTGAGCAGAAGAGAGCAGTTGTGGAGTACCAGCTGCAACAAGGCCGTCGATATTCAGGTCAGACTCCACACATAAGACCTCAGGAGTGGACCTGGATGTCTGACATATGTACCATCCTGACAAACTTTGAGGAGGCCACCAAGATGGTGAGTGGCGATGACGCCATCATTATTGTCAGCATCCCACTTGTCTGTCTTTTGCAATGCTCTCTGCAGAGAATTAAAGAGGAGGCATTGCAGCCTGAGTATGATGAGATGGATCAAGAAGCCGTAGCGGGCGATTACACACAGCCCAGCCTCATCTCATCCCAACGTGCATTGGGGGACAATGAGGGAAAGGAGGAGGAGGAGGAGGAAGAACAGGAGCTGCTATCATGCGTTGTAGACGGTAGTACCTGTACAAGTGTCATACCGTCGGTTCAGCGTAGGTGGCCTGAGGACAGGGGGGAGGAGAAAGAGGAGGAGGAGGAGGAGAGCATGGTCAGTCGTCATCTTGGTGAGGACATGGAAATCTTGCCCGTTACCAGTCTGGCACGCATGGCTGACTTTATGTTATGCTGCCTTAACCGTGACCCTCGCGTTGTCAAAATGTTGGGTGACAGTCATTACTGGTTGGTGACACTTGTAGACCCCCGCTACAAGGAGAACTTTCACTCTCTTATTCCTGAGGTGGAGAGGTCTACAAAAATGGGGCAATAACAGAAGGCCCTTGCTGCAGAACTCTTAAAAAAATTCCCATCTGAACACGCTAGCGGCAGTGGTCACAGTTCGTTGCCCAACCAAGGCGTACAGGCGAGAGAGATGCAACTCCAATCCAGCAGAGGCAGGGGAACACTGTCAACGTTCTGGGACAGTTTTCTGACACCCGCCCAGCTTACAGGCCCTGAGGCGCGGGGTACTCTCACAAGGAGTGGAAAGTTTCAAAAGATGGTGAGGGAGTACCTTGCAGATCGTACCAGCGTCCTCCGTGATTCCTCTGTGCCTTTTAATTATTGAGTATCCAAGCTGGACACTTGGAATGAACTCGTTCTGTACGCCTTGGAGGTCCTGGCCTGCCCTGCCGCTAGCGTGTTATCGGAGCGTGTTTTTAGTGCCGCTGGGGGAATTATAACTGATAAGCGCACTCGCCTGTCAACTGACAATGCTGACAAGCTGACCCTTTTCAAAATGAACAAGGGCTGGATTGGGCCAGACTTCTCATCACCACCAAATGACAGCAGAGTAACATAAAGTCAAATCCACTGTGTTATTTCGGGAGGTGTATTCCCATGCATCGCTTCACACCCACACATGGGTATACGCTTCCTCATTTCGGCTGTTTTTTGCTCTTCTCCTTATCCTCAGCCTCCACGACCACTATACCACCAGGGTGACCGTGGTCCATGTTGCCAGCATTGCAAGTTCCTCTGTCCTAATTTTTGGCAGCTTTTGCTTGGAAGGCATAGGCAAAGACTATGGGAGACCCACTCCCCAATAATGGGAATAATGTTTTTAATATGCTGTACTGCATGGCTCTTGTAAGGGACATTGCAAGTTCCCCCTTCCTAATTTTTGGCAGCTTTTGCTTGGAAGGCATAGGCAAAGACTATGGGAGACCCACTCTCCAATAATGGGAATAATGTTTTTAATATGCTGTACTGCATGGCTCTTGTAAGGGGCATTAAAATCGTCTTGTTAAGCTACTGTGACATCCACGTCTCTTCCAAGGGTCGTTAATATTGTCTTTTTATTCCACTGCGACCTCCACCACTCTTCCAAGGGGCATTAAAAGCGTCTTGTTAAGCTACTGTGACCTCCACGTCTCTTCCACAGGGCGTTGATATTGTCTTTTTATTCCACTGTAACCTCCACCACTCTTCCAAGGGGCATTGATATTGTGTTTTTATTCCACTGCAACCTCCACCACTCTTCCAAGGGGCATTAAAACCGTCTTGTTAAGCTACTGTGTCCTCCACGTCTCTTCCACGGGCCATTGATATTGTCTTTTTATTCCACTGTAACCTCCACCACTCTTCCAAGGGGCATTAAAACTGTCTTGTTAAACCACTCTGAACTCCACGTCTCTTCCAAGGGGCATTAAAACCATCTTGTTAAGCTACTGTGACCTCCACATCTCTTCCAAGGGGCATTAAAACTGTCTTGTTAAACCACTCTGAACTCCACGTCTCTTCTAAGGGGCATTAAAATCGTCTTGTTAAACCACTCTGAACTCCACAGCTCTTCCAAGGGGCATTGACATGTTGTTTTTAATTACCTCTAACCTCCACGACTCTTGCAACGGGCATTGCATTTCCTCCTAATTTTTGTCAGCTTTTGCTTTTCAATGCATAGGCGAACACTAAGGGAGACCCACTCCCCAATAATGGGTAGAAGGTTTTTAATACGCTGTAATCCACGTCTGTTTCAAGGGGCATTGCAGTGCCTAATAATTTTTGGAAACCTTCCATTCCCTGCTTAGGTCAACAGTGTACAGGAGACCCAGTTGCTATAAATGGAAAAAACGGTTTAGTTAAGGCCCTCTGACCTCCATGTCACTTCCAAGGGGCATTGGAGTGCCTCGAAGTTTTTGGTAGGCATTGCATTCAGTGTATGCCCTTATAACTGTGTAGCTGAACCGCTCCTTTTGGTACGGAAACATATCCTACAAGACATGTGTGGTTGGCTGGCCTGATATTGATGTGAATGGTCCCTGTTCCTCCTGCTCTTTCTCCTTTGCCACCACCTCATCCATCATTCATCACCTGAAGCTTTGTTTTAACGGGAGTCATAGAACTGGGATAGTAGCAGGAAAACATCCAGCAATCCTCGAAGGAGGTAGAATATGCGCCAAAACGCTGACCACCTCAGGCCTAGCTGCTACTACATACATGCGCTTGCATTCCAAGGAACAGAAAGCTAAGGAGGTGGATGGCCTCATGATCATGAATAATTTACTCGTTGTGTAGGAGGCCGACCACTGCTGCTCTCTACCTTCTGAACTTTGTGTTGAAACCTGATTGACCCAGGACCCGCAATCCTCTATGTCTGGAGGACGTGTTGCATCCCAGTGTCCAACTGTGTCCCGGCTTCCACAATATTAACCCAGTGTGAAGGCGTCAGTGAGATGGACCATTCCTGGCCACATTCACTTGTCCACGTGTTTGTGGTTAGGCTGTCCTTCCCACTAAATGCACTGAGGAGGGCACAGGTAATGTTTTGGTATGCGCGCTTGTGTATAAGGCGCACCGGGACAAATAGGGGCGGCTGTGGACCGTTTATGGACACCCGGCCACCCCCACGCGGCTGGGGACTGTGCGTGGGCACCCGGCCGCGGGGCGGCTGGGGACTGAGTATGGACACCCGGCCGCCCCCTGGTGGCTGGGGACCAAGCGTGGACACCCGGCCGCCGGGCGGCTGGGGACTGAGTATGAATACCAGGCTACCGACGCAACCATGACGTGGTGGCCAGATTCCACCTCCACATGCCTAAAAGGCCCAATTTCAAGTGCAAGCAAGCTAGCAGTATGGTATTGCAGCCTGGGGTGTGGGTGGGTGGCAGGCTGCATACTTGCGCTTGTTTTGCAAGTTATGGGGGAGGTACAATTGAACACTGCCCTGGGACAAGGACTTGCACGGGGATAGTTGCAAGTCTGCATCTTCTGATGCGACAAGGATCACTTCTGATGGGCACACTTTTAGGCAGTGACCTGGGTGTCAAAGATGCTTCCAGGGGTCTTCCCCATGCTGTTCCCATGTCTTTTTAGCACTGTATGCATGTGTCGCACAGCACATGGCCAGATAAGGTTGTAAAATGTTAAAATGACATTTCCCGGTGAATGCATTTGTCACGGCTGAAAGCAATACAAACGTGCAAAAACGCATAAAAAATGCTACTTGTGAACATAGCCCAAGGTGTGGAGGAGTATTTTTGTTTTTGGTTATTTATTTTACCTTATACACAAGTCTTTACCCTGGAAAGGATGTTCCTTAACCCCTTTCCGACCTGGTCAGTAATAGTACGCACCAGATCGGGAAGGCCGGTTCAACGGGGGCTCCGGCGGTGAGCCCGCACTGAAGCGAGCACATGTCAGCTGATTATTGGAATCGCAATCCACCCGCGGCTGTTAATATGTTAAATCTCTGACAGTGGCATTTAACTCGCGCTTCCGGGAGTCCTAAGCCCTGCCCATCAGTGACCCCGTCACGTGATCGCGGGTCACCAGTGAGTGGGCATGACAACTCAGGGTCTGCAGCAGACGCCTGTGGTTGTCATGTCTCAATTGCTATGAGCGCCACCTAGTGGTCAGCGCTCATAGCAAGTGAGCATTTCTCCTGCATACAAGCGATCTGCTCATCGCTTGTATGCAGTAGAAGCAATCAGACAACTGCTGCTTCTAGTCTCCTCTGGAGACTATAGAAGCAAGCAGAAAGTGTAAAAAAAAGTTTTTAAAAAAATAAAAAAAATAAAAAATATATAAAAGTTTAAGTCACCCCCCTTTCGCCCCATTCAAAATAAAATATATATATATATAAAAAAAAACACATACACATATTTGGTATCGCCGCGTTCAGAATCGCCCGATCTATCAATATAAAAGAAGAATTAATACAATCAGTAAACGGCGTAACGAGAAAAAAAATTTAAACGCCAGAATTACGTTTTTTTGGTCGCTACAACTTTGCAATAAAATGCAATAACGGGCGATAAAAACATCGGATCTACCCCAAAATGGTATCAATAAAAACGTCAGCCCGGCACGCAAAAAATAAGCCCTCACCTGGCCCCAGATCCCGAAAAATGGAGAAGCTAAGGGTCTCGGAAAATGGCTTCATTTTTTTTTGTTTTTTTAGCAAGCTTTGGATTTTTTTTTCAACACTTAAATAAAAAAGAACCTATACATGTTTGGTGTCTATGAACTCGTAACGACCTGGAAAATAATGATGGCAGGTCAGTTTTAGCAATCTGTGAACGTGATAAAAAAAGGACCCAAAAAACAACTGTGGAATTGCATTTTTTTTGCAGTTTCACTGCACTTGGAATTTTTTTCCCATTTTCCAGCACATGATATGGTAAAACCAGTGATGGTGTTTAAAAGTACAACTCGTCCCGCAAAAAATAAGCCCTCACATGGCCATATTGAACGAAAATTAAAAAAGTTCTGGCTTTGGGAAGAAGGGGAGCAAAAAAGGAAAACACAAAAACAGAAAGACCCATGGTCGTTAAGAGGTTAACATATTTCACAGGAAAGCACTTTCACTTTCGTTTTTGAACGTTTTATTGGGAGCCTGTAAAAGTGGCTTAATACCTCTGACCACGTTGTTGACAGCAGTGACCTGGGGGTCAGAAATGCTTCCAGGGGCAATCCCCATGCTGTCCCCATGTCATTTGAGCACTGTCACTATCGTTTTGGGCACTTTTTAGGCTGTCTACAGACTGCCGGGGGAGCCGCCGCAAAAATGTTCGGGTCTCCCATAGACTAACATTGGGCTCGTTGCTCGGGTCGAGCACCCGAGTATCACAGTGAGCTCGGCCCGAGCTTCGAGCACCCGAGCATTTTAGTGCTCGCTCAACACTATTAGTTATATATTGGGATGGCTACTCTTAGTAAGCACCTGTACACACCAGTTTTCTGTTTTGGTAGTGACGGTCAGTCTTTGTCGTTTATATGCATAGGCCTTCTGACTGAGTACTTCGCCTCTAAACCACAGGTGGTTTTAATTACAGCAGATTCTTACCTTCCCATTCACATGGAGACTTTAGTCTCTAAGAGAGGATACACATTGGTAGTTTCCTGGTAACGAGAAACGCCTTTCCGTGGCTGCCGGGTACACATGAATTGGACAATTTGTGCGCTAAGATTTATCAATTATTTCTACTTTCTTGAGCAGTAATGCTATTCAAATTTCATATATTTCATGTTTGCATACTTAGCGTTACAGAGTGCTACTTTATTTGTTAGCTTCCTTGAGCTGACTGACTAAGGAGAACAGCATGGTTATATGCAGGGCTAGCCAGGTGATCTAATCTGTACCTGTAGAGCTAGGACTTAACCCTAGCCTACATACCCCGACCCCTTGCGCAAAGCTTGGGCTGGGCACCATGTTATGATCTGCAACATAAACTAAGGAAAGAATGGGAAAAGCTGTCCCTACAGTAAGACTAAGCTGAATCCCTACAATGTAGCAGGTAGCCTGTTCCTTGTGAACAGACCCGCCTTCGTCCTTAGCTAGTCTGAACGGAGACCTATAGAATAAAGGGAGGGGTCCCTAAAAGAACTAAGGACTGAGACAAAAATGGGACACCTCCTAACAGAAGTTGTTGCAGAGCAAAAAGACAAACTGACAAAAAGTACTAGAGGTCCCAGAGGACCAAGGAAACTAGACAGAGATAGGCATCGAAGCACCTGGCTAGAGAGACAGGCAAAAAACACTGAAGTACAGCAAAGCCAGAATGGAGGAGCTGGAATATATAGGCAGCTGGTCACGTGACCGCAAAACACAAGATAGCAAAAACTAACAGGAGGGTTCTAACAGTACCCCCTCTTCTATGAGGATCCTCTGGATCCTCCAGGCCCAGGCCTATCAGGAAACTTCCTGTGGAAGGCTTTAACAAGCCTAGGAGCAGAGACATCATCCGTTCTTACCCAGGAGTTGTCTTCGGGACCAAAACCCTTCCAGGAGACAAGATACTGTAATTTCCCTCTATACCATCTTGAATTCAAAATACGAGAAATTTCATATTCACTGTCTTCCACCACAGGAGGAACTGTGACAGTGGCGTCCCTATTAGAAACGTCAGCCTTTTTCAACAAGGAAACATGAAACACAGGATTAATCTTCCAGGAAGTAGGGACATCCAACCTGACAGCAGATGGGTTAACAACCTGAAGCACTTTAAATGGACCCACAAACTTAGGACCCAGTTTTTTAGAGGGAATCCTCCCACACTAAACAAAACCTCTTTACGTTTCCTGTCAAAATACTTCTTGGACTTCTTGTTAGCCTCTTGCAGGTTACAACGTACATTAGTCCAAACTCTCTCCAAATCACCGGAAAAATTCTCCTCCTCCGGCACCGCCGACCCCAATTTGGAGAACGAACCAAAAAACGGATGTCTCCCAGTACAACAAAAAAAAGGAGAACACCCAGCAGAGGAGGATGTATGATTGTTAAGAACAAATTCTGCGAGAGGCAGAAACTCAGACCACACCTCTTGATTGTCCGCCACAGAGCAACACAAAAACTGTTCAATATCCTGGTTCTTTCTTTCAGTCTGTCCATTAGACTCAGGATGATAACCAGACGAAAATGACAAATGGACTCCCAACCTGTCACAAAAAGCACGCCAAAAGCGAGCCACAAACTGAGGTCCTCTATCAGAAACAATATCCGTGGGGACACCATGGAGCTTTACAACCTCCTTAACAAACGCCTTAGCGAGTGTCTTGGCGCAGGGCAACTTAATGAAAGGAACCAAATGACACATCTTACTAAAATGGTCCACGACCACCCAGATGACAGTAAAACCCTCAGACACAGGAAGATCAGTAATAAAATCCATAGTGAGATGCGTCCAAGGAGCACTAGGAACCTCTAGAGCAGTGATTTTCAACCTTTTTTGAGCCGCGGCACACTTTTTATACTTAGAAAATCCTGGGGCACACCACCAACCAAAATAGCACAAAATGACACTAAAACAGTCATATTATACATATAGTTAATAATATAGATTCTAAATTTATTTTACTCACTCAGTGTGAAACCTGGGCCTGTTTCGATAAACACAAAAGGGATATCCTGGCCGGAATGGTGGAAAGACACACACGAAGCTCTTCCTCAACAGTTCTCAGTTTCTCCCTGTTTTTAGTTTTTATCGCAGTCAAGCTTGAGAAGCCCAGCTCACATAGATATGTGGTTGAAAATGGGAGCAATGTCAAAATAGCTTTGTTGGCCAGAATGGGGAACTCCTTGGCAACAGATAACCAAAAACTGTCCAAAGGAAGATCAGCAAACTTTAGCTTTAAACCGCGATCTTGATTCAGTTCAACGAGTTCCTCTTGCTCCTTTAAAGTCATGTCCTTTCCAGCAACGGATAATGAGCTGTATGGGTCCCTAACCCAGTCAAGGCATTCTGTGAAGGCTGAAGAGAAATAGAACGATAACTTCTCCTCAAGAGTTTTCAAATGTCTGCCAATCGCTTCGCACATTGCAGCAGTATTGTCATCATGCAGTTTCTCGGTGAGTGGGAACATCTGAAGGTTGCCACCCTGCACATGTTGTTGCCAGAGCTGCACCTTTAAACGGAATCCGTTCATTTTATCAGTGCTTGTAAGCAGGTTTTCAGTTCGACCTTGCATCCGTGTGTTTAGTTCATTCAGATATTGAAATATATCAGCCAGGTATGCCAGCTTTGCACACCACTCATCACTTGCAAGCAGCTTTGAATAATCGGACCTCTCGTTTGTAAGAAATATTTTAAGTTCCTCTCGCAACTCATACACACGGGCCAGCACTTTGCCGCGTGACAGCCACCTGACCTCCGTGTGGAGCAATAAGATTTTATGTTCCGCTCCCATTTCTGTACACAAAGACGCAAATAAGCGACATCTCAAAGGTCGCGTCTTCACAAAGTTCACTATGCGCACAACATCATCCAACACAGGAGCTAGATCTGCTGGTAAGGTCTTTGCAACGAGGGCCTCACGGTGCAAGAAACAGTGGGTAGCAAGAACATCTGGGTTTCTTTCTTTAACCCTACTTACAAAGCCTTTGATGCACCCGACCATGGCTGCGGCTCCATCAGTGCAGACACCTGTGCAGTTTTCCCATGTAAGTCCACTTTTATCAAGATATTCCGATGTGACTTGGAATATTGCCTCTCCTGTTGATTTTTCTGTCAGTGCCTTGCAAAATAGGAAGTTTTCTCTAATGGCTTCACCATCCACAAAACGCACATTGGCCAACAACTGACAATGTCCACCGATATCCGTCGACTCATCAAGTTGCAAGGCAAATTTCTTACTGATACGCACCTTTTCCAAAACAACTGTTTCAATGTCCGCAGACAAGTCATCAATCCATCTGGCAATTGTGTTATCAGAGAGAGGCACTTTAGCTATCTCTTTAGCTGCTTCAGGGCCAAGCATCTCATTTACAATACCTTTACAAGCTGGTAGTATTAATGTTTCTGCCAGTGTGGGACTTTTTTGATTTAGCTATGAGTTCAGCAACAAGGTAGCTAGCTTTGAGGGCTCTCTCATTTACCTTTCTGCTTTTTCTCAAAAAAGTTGCCCCTTTCTCATTGTTTGTACGTAAGCGTACAAAATACTCCATCGGTTTATTTTGAACGGAAGGGTGTTTCGTTTGGAGATGGCGTTTAAGTTTGCTTGGCACCATAGCGCTATTGGAAAGCTTCTCACCACACACCAAGCACAGTGGTGTTGGTGCTGTCGCATCCCCAGTGGAAGTAAATCCAAATGAAAGATAGCTTTCACTGTATTGCCTTGAGCTCACCGTCTTGTCTTTTTTCTTTTGTCGAACTCTCATACTAGGGCCTTCATTTGGGTTAGAATTGTGTCCAGGGTCCTGTTCGGCATTTGCCTTTTCCATTCTCAAATACTTCTCCATCACTGCTGAGATAGTGTGCGCAGCCACACACTAAAATAGAAGAGTATTGACATTATCTGCCACACTTAAAGGACCTCTGCTAGGCATATTTCATTCCTGAGGGCTTAAAAAGCAGCTCTCGTGGTGACAAGAAGCTGATTTAAACCCCCCAAGAGTGAACTTCGCGAGAGCTGTATGTGTGTGATAATAACTTATATTACTACGGTCTGCATTTCCTGCTTGAATTGACACTAGTGACGTAGCACTCAGCTTTCTCTATAAGTAGAATAGAGCCGGCTGCCAAGTGCTACGCCACTAGAGTCAATTCAAGCAGGACATGACTGCTGAAGAACGGTACTAATATCATTTATTATTCCATACATACAACTCTCACGGAGTTCACTCTTGGGGGTTTTAAATCAGCTTCTTACCACCACAAGAGCTACTTTTTTAGCCCTCAAGAGTGAAATATGCCTGGCAGAGGTCCTTTCAATAAATTATTTATTTTAAAAAAGTGAAATAAAAAAGGATAACCCCCTCATATATTCAATCCCATGTAACCTCATAAATACAGTCCCACGTATATGAGCACATGATTATCAGCATCATATACTGTGGTGATGTGCACTGTACAGCGCCACAGTATATGGTGCTGATTATTATGTGGCTCATATACTGCAATATAAAGGGGTACAATGAGAAGTACTATGGCCATGAGGCCAGAGTACAAGTGCCAGCTCTTATACTCAGCATATGAGCTGGTACTTGTAGTACTCCAGCCTCATGACTATAGTATTTCTCATTTTACATTTCTCATTGTTATATGCAGTATACTGCTGGAGTACTAAAAGTACCAGCTCATATGCTGAGTATTCTGCCAACAGTTCATATACTCAGGCAAAAGCTCATATAGTCAGCATTATTGGCGGGCATTACCTTGGCGGCGAGCAAATGCGAGAGTCTCTCCGCTCTCAGGATGACGCGCCGGCCTCGGTGACGTCATTAAGTCGCGCGAGGTTCAAAGCTTGCGCATGTGTTATTGTACACGTCTCCTACATTGTAAGAAGGCGTGACTGTGCATCGAGCGCATTGCCGGGAAACAAAACACAGGGGGCACCATAGTTTGGGGAACTTTCCCCGCGGCACACCCGACCATGTGTCGCGGCACACTAGTGTGCCGCGGAACACTGGTTGAAAATCACTGCTCTAGAGGGCAAAGCAACCCCGCAGCAGGAGTATGTGAAGCCTTTGACCTAGCACACACAGTACATTGATGCACCCACTTGATGACTTCCTTCTGCCATCCAGGCCACCAAAAACTGCGACTGATAAGTCTCTTAGTCTCCGAAACTCCTGGATGACCTGCCAACCGAGACTCATGACACTCCACAAACAAATCTCTTCTAAAGGCTCTAGGCATGAACAACCTCCCATGGGGAGTGTTAGATGGAGCATCATCTTGAGCATTCAGAATCCCATTCTCCAAATCAGAGTCCAATGCCGCCACCACAACTCCTTTCTGCAAAATGCTCTCCTCCTCCTCGGCACCGACCGTAGGAGAGAAGCTGCGAGATAAAGCATCGGCTTTAACATTCTTAGTACCAGGGATAAAGGTAACAGAAAAATGAAACCGAGAAAAAAAAAATGCCCACCTAGCTTGACGGGCACTCAAGCGCTTGGCAGCATCCAGATAGATCAAATTCTTATGATCTGTGAAAACCTGAATAGGAAATCTAGCGCCTTCCAAAAAAAGATGCCAGTGTTCAAACGCAAGTTTAATAGCCAGCAACTCCCGATTTCCAACATCATAATTCAGTTCGGTTTCCGAAATTTTTTTCGAAAAGAAGGCACAAAGATGTACTCCACCCTCCTTCTCTTGAGACAAAACTGCTCCGACCCCCACTGATGAAGCATCGACCTCGACCAAAAAAGGCTTGGTCTCATCAGGCTGCATAAGGATAGGGGCAGAACTGAACCTCTCTTTGAGATACTCAAACGCTTCAATGGCCTCAGTAGTCCACTGGGTCATATTCGCACCTTTCCTGGTGAGATCGGTTAGAGGTTTAACAATTACAGAAAAATTCTTAATGAATTTCCTGTAATAATTGGCAAAACCCCAAAATTTCTGTATAGATTTCAAACCAACAGGCCTAGGCCATTCCTGCACAGCCTGAACCTTCACAGGGTCCATCTCAAAGCCCTCGCTGGAGACAATGTAGCCAAAAAGAACTAATTTTCTGCACAGTGAACTCACATTCCTCCAGCTTAGCAAAGAGTGAATTATCACTCAATAACTGCAAAACTTCACGTACACTTTGCCAATGGGACTCTAGATCTGGAGAATAAATCAAAATGTCATCCAAATACACAACCACATTCTTACCAATCAAAAGTCTCAGGATGTCATTAATAAGGTTCTGAAAAAATGCAGGTGCATTGGTAAGACCTAAAGGCATCACCAGATTCTCAAAATGACCTACCGGAGTGTTAAAAGCAGTTTTCCATTCATCACCCTCCTTCACACGTAACAAATTGTATGCCCCTCGGAGATCAATTTTTGAGAACCACTTGGCTCCCACTAACTGGTTAAACAAGTCAGGAATTAACGGCAATGGGTAGGAATTGAGTACGGTAATCTTATTAATTTCACGAAAATCCAGACATGGACGTAAACCGCCGTCCTTTTTTTAACAAAGAAGAATCCGACTGCCACAGGCGATTTAGAAGGTCTAATGTGACCAGCAGCCAGGCTAGTCTCTATGTACTCATCCAAGGCCTTTCTTTCAGGGATAGTAAGATTAAACAAGCGACTTTTGGGAAGAGTAGCACCTGGAACAAACTCAATGGCGCAATCATAATCCCTATGAGGAGGTAAAACTTGCGACTCCTCCTCTGAAAAAACCCTCCAAAAATCTTGAATAGGTACTGGTAATTCCCTTTTTTCCACAGCCGCAATGCAACCATTACAACATTTATCATAGCACTTCGGACTCCAAGACTTAATCACATTAGTAGACCAGTCCAACAAAAGATTGTGCAGTTTTAACCAAGGCAATCCTAGAACAACTGGAGAGGGCAAATTATCCAAAACAACCAAGTCCAAAATTTCTTGGTGAACACCATTGATAGTGAGAGGAAATGCAGCAGTTTTGTGAGTAATACATTTCAAATGAGTGTTATCAATTGCAACCACAGAAATAGGAGATGACAAAGGTTTGGATTTCAATTTAAGGTTTTCCAAAAACCCTTTATCAATCACATTAAGTGTTGAACCACAATCCACAAATACCTGAAATTCAATCAAATCTCCCTGCAGAGTAGTAAACCCAGAAAGGAACACTCCTGCAGAGCGTAAACAAGCTATACGGGCGTAACTGACCTTTTTTTTTCTTTACTTAAACGACGCTCACAATACTTAATCAAATGATCAGCTTTACCACAATAAAGACACAAACCTTCCGCGAATCTCTGATCTCTTTCTTGAGAGCGGAGTGACATCGCTCCAACCTCCATTGGTTCTCCGCTGTCAGAGCAGATTTTCTGGAAACTAGGACCTGAAGTTACAGGAGTTTTTACATCATTGACCCTGGACCTTATTCTCCTGTCCACACGAACAGCTAACTGCATAGCTTCCTGCAGAGTCTCAGGTGCAGGGAATGCAATTAACAATTCCTAAACCCTTTCACTCAGACCAGCAAGAAATAAACTTTTCAGCGCCGAATGATTCCACTTAACTTCTGAAGCCCATCTCCTGAAGTTTGTGCAATAAATTCCAACATCATCTGACCCCTGATTCAAACGTCTAAGTTCTGATTCAGCAGATGAGATTCGATCAGGATCGTCATATAATAGCCCCATAGCAGAAAAAAATTCCTCAACAGAACTTAAACACGGATCATTAGGTTGGAGAGAAAAGGCCCACCCCTGTGGTTCTTTGCGCAAAAGTGACATAATAAAACCAATGCGCTGTGATTCATTCCCAGAGGACCTCGGTCTCAAATGAAAATATAACAAACAAGCATTTTTAAAGGAAAAAAAATCTTGCTGTTTACCATAAAAAATATCAGGCAGTCCTACCTTTGGTTCCACAAAATGCGCTCCAGGACAGCTACTCACGTGTTGCTGAAGCTCGGCCACCTCCAGAGACAATCCCTGCAGGCGTTGAGCCAACTCCTGGATGGAAACCATATTGATCCCCGAATTTCTTTCCTTTTAGTTTTTTTTTTTAGGCTGGACTTACTGTTATGATCTGCAACATAAACTAAGTAAAGAATGGGAAAAGCTGTCCCTACAGTAAGACTAAGCTGAATCCCTACGATGTAGCAGGCAGCCTGTTCCTTGTGAACAGACCCGCCTTCGTCTTCGGCTAGTCTGAACGGAGACCTATAGAATAAAGGGAGGGGTCCCTAAAAGAACTAAGGACTGAGACAAAAATGGGACACCTCCTAACAGAAATTGTTGCCGAGCAAAAAGACAAACTGACAAAATGTACTAGAGGTCCCAGAGGACCAAGCAAACTAGACAGAGATAGGCATCGAAGCACCTGGCTAGAGAGACATGCAAAAAAACACTGAAGTCCAGCAAAGCCAGAAGGGCGGAGCTGGAATATATAGGCAGCTGGTCACGTGACCGCAAAACACAAGATAGCAAAAACTAACAGGAGTGTTCTAACACACCATCTGCCAACACACAGAGCCTGCAGGGCTTTAAATTTACCCAAATGTGAGGCTCATACTTGATGACACGAGGGTGACCTAGTAACTCCAAGAACCTGCCCATACTTTTGGGTACCCATTTTCAGCCGTGCTGATTTTTGGAAGATGACAAAGTTCCTGACACTTTGACCCTCACAGGGTTGACTTCTGATCTGCCCAACCAGCAAGGGGTTTCAAGCAAGTCCCTACCTTTTCAGAATTTTAGTGGGTTGCCATAAAATAGAGGAATGGCCTACCTTTTCCCTAGCTGATGTACTTTATATTTGACCTCTCCCACCTTTTCCCCCACCCTATAGGGCCCCTGCCACTGGGTAAGGAACTTGCTCTCTCCTGTGGGAACTAACACAAGTACCCGCTCCCCTGGCTTAAATTGAATCACTCAAGCCGATCGATTATACCCCTGGATTTTTCCCCTTGGGCCTTGAGGAGGCACTCTTTTACCTGTCCCTTCACTTTGCTCCCAAGACAGAACAAATAATTATGCCTGGCTGGCCCCTTGTGGAAACTGACTATTGGCTCCCTGCTTCTGAGGAACTTTACACAGTACCTTTTACTGTTAAAGTTCCAAAGTTGTCGTTGGACTCCTCCTGGTCAGGGATATTGGCTTTAGGTGGTGATTCCTTATCCTCCTTTTTACTAAGTACAGTGAATGGAATTCACCATTTACATCATGTGACTTTGTTACCATAACCGACTCCTGGCGGCATGCTGGACTACTGGGTGCTACAGCTTTAGCCCACAAGTCCCAAAACAATGGAAAATCTTGACTATAATAATAGCATGCAATAGCAGTCCTTGACCACTCCCACTCCCACTTGATGGGACACCAAATCACAGTCTGTGCTTATGTCAACCTGGGCCATGGGATCGTTCTTGTCATCTCCATGGATACACCTTACTCCCACCTTCTCCCCAGGGAGTAGCACATGCGGAATTGTGGCTCTTGCCAGGGTCACCAAATTCCCTGAGTCCAGAAGTCCCGTCACTTAGACACTTAGACACTGTACACAGTCCTGAGGCCCCTCGACAGGATAAGCTTTGAACTTGACTATGACCTGTCCAGGGTCTTTTTGCACCCCTCAGATGTGAGCTTGGGCTTCTTCTTTCGGGTTTCCCAGAAATGTGAGGCAAAAAAATATATACATATATATATATATATATTGTCATTTTTACATTTTAAAGATTACAAAAAGCAAAATGGGCCAATGCAAAAGTTTGGGCACCCTTGGAGATTTGTGTGCTCAGATAACTTTGGCCATGGTTTCAGACCTTAATTAGCCTGTTAGGGTTATAGCTTGTTCACTGTCATCGTTAGGAAAGGCAAGTCGATGCAAATTTCCCAGCTTTATAAAAACCCAGCCTCCTCTAACCTTGTGCCAAAAAACAGCAGCCATGAATTCTTCTAAGCAGCTGCCTAGCAATTTGAAAATGAAAATGGTGAAGGTCCACAAAGCAGGAGAAGGTCATATGAAAATAGCAAAGCGTTTTCAAGATGCCATTTACCTCAATTTGAAATGTAATTAAGAAATGGCAGTTAACAGGAACAATGGAGGTCAAGATAAGGCCTGGAAGACCAAACAAAATTTCAGTGAGAGCTGCTCGTAGGATTGCTAGAGAGGCAAATCAGAACTCCTGCTTGACTGCAAAAGACTTTCAGAAAGATTTAGCAGACTCTGGAGTTTTGGTACATTGTTCTACTGTTCAGAGACACCTGGGCAAATATGGCCTTCATGGAAGAGTCATCACAAGAAAACCTCTTCTGCATCCTCACCATAAAATTCAGCATCAGAAGTATGCAAAAAACATCTAACTAAGCCTGATGCATTTTGGAAACAAGTCCTGTGGACTGTGGTGTTGAAATAGAACTCTTTGGCCACAATGATCAAAGGTATGGGTGGAGAAAAAAAGGCACAGAATTTCAGGAAAAGAACATCTCGTCAACCATTAAGCATGGGGGTGGATCAATCATGCTTTGGGGTTGTATTGCAGCCAATGGCATGGGGAACATTTCACGGGTAGAGGGATGAATGGATTCAATGAAATTTCAACAAATTCTTGATGCAAACATAACACCATCTGAAAAAAAGCTAAAGTTGAAAAAAGGAGGACTTCTTCAAATGGATAATGATCCTAAACACACGTCAAAATCCACAATAGACTACCTCAAAAGGCTCAAGCTGAAGGTTTTACAATGGCCCTCACAATCCCTTGATCTGAACATCATTGAAAATCTGTGGCTAGACGTCAAAATAGCAGTGCATGCAAGGCGACCCAGGAATCTCACAGAACTGGAAGAATTTTCCAAGGAAGAATGGATGAATATCCCTCAAACAAGAATTGAAAGACTTGGCTGGCTGCAAAAAGGGTTTACAAACTGTAATACTTGCAAAAGGGAGTGCTACTAGGTACTAACCATGCAGGGTGCCCAAAATTTTGCATCAATCCATTTTTCTTTCTGTCATTTTTAAAATGTAAGAAATGACTATATTTTTATTTTTTAATAGAAAGGAAATGTATCATCTTTAACTTTAGGCCTTTTAGAGATCATTTCATCTTCAGCTTGCTTAACTGTTCACAATAACAGTAATTTTGAACAGGAGTTTCCAAACTTTTACATGCCATTGTAGTTACACCATAGTCAAAATACATTTCACTCTACGATATATACTTTATAACAATGATCACAATTGCTAGGATGAAAATCAGTGTGGTTCCACTTATTACAGCTTGCAAGGGATTTTGGATTAGTGCATTGTACTACATTTCTCTTATAAACAAATGTGTGTCTTTAGATTCTCCTTGGTAGCATATGTCGATGTTTTAAAATAGATCAAATATGTTATACTTGGCATTATATATGGGTCAGCATGAATCACTTGGCAAAAGTCATGAACTAGCTTTGTGTACATGTAACCATGAATAAAACTGTAATAGTCAAGTTTAGCTGGCACCTTACTAAATATGTGATATTTATACCTACTCTGTTCTCTTAACTCAGCAAGTTGTCATGATGCACAAATATTGTAGCCTCTAGGAAGGAAATGACAGATTATTATTATTTAATGCATCGCTTGCAAAAGTGGAAGAAAAAACAAGGCTGGTCTGAGAATTATAATGGTCCGAGTCAATTAGGGCAATGGGACCCTTTCCATTTACAAAACAAGTTATTTTTTTTCATGAATTTATTTGAAAGCTTAAAGTAATCCTTTTTCCACCAACATGCATTGACAGCTGGCAAAATAACATCTCATGAATGCTGAGGGCAACAGCATATGTCCAGTATGGCAGTCAATGTTTTTTTTTAATTGCAGTGTGTCACTATTCCAATATGGACTTCATAGTGTTCCTGGTTTCTAACTACTTCAGACATAAAGTTAGTTTGTAACTAGCAGGGCTTTGGAGTCAGAGTGGAAGTCGTGGAGTTGGTGTCCATTTTGGTAGAGTCAGAGTCAGTATAAAATGCACTGACTCCAACTTCAAAAATATATAATAAATTGGTACTGTAGTACAATGCAGTATGTGCTGGAAATTTTTTTATAAGAATTTGGAAAAGTTATGAAATGTTCTATAAATGTCTGTTCTATTCCTGATCCAAGGATCTAGGCTTTTAGTTGAGATGAATCTGTGCTGCACTTAATATACAGTACATGCTCAGTAGTGAGGCCGTGCTGTGGAGTCGGAGTTGTGGAATTGGAGTCAAATGTGGAGTCGGAAGTCATGGAAATTGAGGAGTCAGAATCGGGGTCGGAGGTTTGGCTTACCGACTCCACAGCCCAGGTAGCTAGTCAATGTTAGGGTATGGTCTCTTACATCTTTCATTTTTACTGCTTATTTTAAGGGAATATTAAATCTAGAAATTAATCTTTAAATGAATAAAAAGAAATATAGTTACCTTCACTATTATAGCTGTTCTCAACTTCTCGACTTTATTTTCTGCATGATCCTAAAATGGTGAGTCTTATTGAAAACTTGCAGAGTACACCATGGTTAATCTTCTGCGGTTTTACTCTGTGTTTCGCTAGTGGCAGCTAAAGCCCCTCTTAAGTCAATAAGTGGGGTTTAGGGACATTTTGTCCTACTACAGACAAGGCACAGCATTGAGGCTTCTGCTGCTGTCAATTTCCTTACAGCAACACATCAGGCAGTGATAAAAGATATGAGATTAACAAAAAATTTGATTAAAAGAGAAATTACAGGGCTAATTTTGAATTTTGTGCAGATTTTCTGTCTTTAGTGTTTATTTAATATTATATGTGAGATTCTTCATCGCACAGTCCTTTATGATGTAGAGTACATAGTGATTTCTAATACTTTTATTACTATTACACCACATGACAATTCATAATGGTGTATCAATTTGATTAGCTGGTGACTATGTGAGCAGCTTTATTGAATACACTATTAATATTTTAACATTTAGACTTTGTTTTATTTTCCTTTTTCTTAGTATCGCTGTTTATTATCCTGCATTGTTCCACATCATTACCTAACATACTAAATCTTTTGGACCATTTACAGAATGTGATGTATTACATATTCCTGACCGCATAAATAAAATACAATTTATACCATAATATTAAAGATTAAAGAGCCCACAGCTCCATGCTGTAGTAGTCTATGACTCAACATCTGTCAGCAGCCTTCTGAATCAGTACAGGAGTGATTCTACACTTCAGATACACAAACTGCTAAACGAATTAGTCGTACTCTCCTGTCATCCACTCAATAAAAATAAACTGTATGAAATGTACAAGATCTGTTTAGTTTTCAAGCCAGATTAAGAAAGTTAAGTGAAAACATAATTTTTATTTAACTCATTTAAAGGGAACCTGACAGCTCCCTCATGACCTACAAACCATCACTATGTATTTATACTCATGTTAACTCTTCGTAACAAGTCCTTTGTACGATATATTTGTTTACACTCTATGACAAAAGACAATTTAGTAAATCAAGTTGGAATATGCTAATTAGTGTCAAGTTGAGGGGGCGTTGGTGTCCCCAGACTTGTTATGCCACTAATCATGTTATCTTGCCCCTGTGGGTGTGATAACATGATTTGCAAGAGCCAGTGTCACCCATAGCTCTTTGCAAGTCTCGCTAATGCATGCGACTATCATCTTTTTATATCAGTGAGCAATGAAGCCAAGTGTACGTTCCCCGGCTTCATATGCACAGTACGCATGTCTGGAGAGCACATCGTCTGTCTTCCACCAAAGATAATACTGGCAAGGAGAGCATTGCAAGCACGCCTGTGATTCCCAGATATATGCAACTATGAAGCCGAGGAATATATACTCTGCTTCATTGTGCACTTTCATGAAAGATAAAGGTTGCACGGATGCACAAATTTTGCAAGGACCAGTGATGATGCCATCTCTTGCAAATCATGTAATCACACTCACAGGAAGAGTTAGGAAGAGTATTAACCGGTTCCCGACCGCCCACTGTACATAAACGTCGGCGATGCCTGGGCTCTGTGCAGCGCCGACGTTTAAAAACGGTGGGTGGTCCCGCAGCGCTCAGGACCCCCAGGGTCCTGTTAGTGCTGCGGTACCAGTTCAGAGCGATAGCTCTGACATGTGGCATCATGGGGACCTGATTGGATCAGGTCCCCATGATGTTAACCTGTTCCTATCTTCTAGATGCCGCGATCCATAGCGATCATGGCATTTAAAAGATAGTGCCAGCCGGTGGTCGGCGATCGGGACTCCCCACATACCTGCCAGCGGCGGGGATCCCGGTGCTGTGAC
The DNA here is from genome assembly GCF_046119375.1 of Phyllobates terribilis. Lineage (NCBI taxonomy): Eukaryota > Metazoa > Chordata > Amphibia > Anura > Dendrobatidae > Phyllobates > Phyllobates terribilis. The sequence continues at coordinate 193,777,383 of NW_027362764.1, forward strand.
CTCTGACATCATCGAGACCTGATTGGCTCAGGTCTCGATGATGTCAGTGTCACACCAGCCAATCAGAGAGATCACCAGGGAAGTTTGTTTTAGCAACAAACTTTCCCGGGCGATCTGCCTGATAAATACATTGTTTCTCCTCCGATCTCAGTGAGAGAGCAGAGGAGAAACACTGTGACAAGAGCTGTCAGCCTTGCCACAGTAAAAGTGAAAAAAAGAAAAAAGAAAGTAAGAGTTAGGGTTAGTCAATCCTGTCAGATCTGTCAGTCAGTCAGTCCTGTCAGATCAGTCAGTCAGTCAGTCCTGTCAGATCAGTCAGTCCTGTCAGATCTGTCAGTCAGTCAGTCCTGTCAGATCAGTCAGTCAGTCAGTCCTGTCATATCAGTCAGTCCTGTCAGATCTGTCAGTCAGTCAGTCCTGTCAGATCTGTCAGTCAGTCAGTCCTGTCAGATCAGTCAATCCTGTCAGTCAGATACAGAAAAACAACCTGGCACTCAGAAGACTCATGGGTTCTTTTAGTGATTTTTAATAAAGTAATGTAGTAAATAACAAATAAACAGACGTTTCGGTCACAATAGACCTTCATCGGTGTACGGTTTTATTAAAGGCGTGATGCATTTGGGCCGCTGTCTGTAGAAATTTGTAAACCGTTGCACCTCAAGCAATTTATCTCATCTAAAAGGGCAAGGTTTGGAATAAAGCTCTATAAAATGTGCGAAAGTTCAACCGGATACACATCCGCTTTTCGCATATATGAGGGGAAAGATAGCCTAACTAAACCCACCAGGATGCCCTACTTATCTGGGGACATCTGGAAAAATTGTTTGGGAGCTGATAAGTCCATTTTTTCAAAAAGGCTACAATCTATATGTGGACAATTATTACACCAGCATACCCCTATTTAAAAGTCTGGTTGAACACAACATCGGGGCTTGTGGGACCATCTGTAAAAACCGTCAGGGGTTTCCACAACCATTGGTCAACCAAAAGTTTCAAAAGGGGCAGTCAGGGGCTGTACACAACGGAGAGCTGCTTGCCCTGAAATATAGGGATAAGAGGGATATTTTTGTCCTCAGCTCGATCTACACAGATGCCACAAGGGCCACTGTAGAACTAGGATCCACCACTCCGAAGCAAAAACCTGTGTCAGTCATTGATTACAACAAACACATGGGGGGTGTGGACCTTGCAGACCAGGTTCTACAGCCATACCAGGTATCAAGAAAGTCCTATACCTGGTATAAAAAGTTGGTTATTTATTTGTTTCAGGTGGCCACATACAATTCTTTTGTGTTGCACAAAAAAGCAGGAAATTCAGATCCTTTTCTTGATTATCAAGAAAAGGTAATTGAAAATCTTGTCTTTCAAAGTGTTAGCCCCGCTCATCCATTAAAATCTGAGGATGTGAAAAGACTCACTGAGCGACATTTTATTGCACTTATTCCAGCAACGGAAACAAGAAGGAACCCCCAGAAAAGATGTCGTGTATGTACTAAGAGAGGAATGAGGCGTGATACCCGCTACTATTGCCCACAATGCCCATCATTGCCAGCCTTATGCGTCACTGACTGCTTTAAAATCTTCCACACAGAACCACTTTTTTAAACTGTAAAAATGTATCCCAATTTGTCATTTAAACATTTGGTTCATTTAGTGAATGACACATTCGAGTAGAGCTCACTTAATTTCCAGGGGGGGTTCTCCAGAATCTAAACCTTCCATTGCGTGCTTGTTTCTGGAAATCATCCATTGAGTTAAAATGGTCACTAAACCCATAGATGAATTTCCAGAGGGGTGTCATTTCCAAAATTTCTTTAGCTCTGGTACTCTGAAAAGTGCCAGAACAGCATAATCCCCCCTGAAGTGACCCCATTATGGAAATGACACCTCTGTGGGAATTCTTCTATGGGTTTAGTGACCATTTACCTATCTACTTATTTTCCCACCACTAGATTAATTTATACAGAGGAGTAGGTTGTAAAATTCAGTCACTTGTTGTGGGTTTCCTCTGTTTAGGCACCTCAGGGGCTCTCCAAATGCAACATGGCGTCCGCTATCCATTCAAGTCAAATTTCCATTCCAAAAGTCAAATGGCGCTCCTTACCTTCCGAGCCATGCCGTGCGCCCAAACAGTGGCTTTGCACCACATATGGGGTATCAGCGTGCTCAGGAGAAATTGCACAACACATTTTGGGGTCCATTTTTTCTGGCTGCCCATGTGAAAATTAAAAATTTGAGGCTAAATTAGCAGTTTTGTGTTAAAAATGTGATTTTTTATTTTCACACTTCAACATTATAAAATTCTGTGAAGCCCCTGGGGCTTCAAGGTGCTCACCACACATCTAGATAAGTTCCTTGAGGGGTCTAGTTTCCAAAATGGGGTGACTTGTTGGTGGTTTCCTCTGTTTAGGCACCTCAGGGGCTCTCCAAATGCAACATGGCGTCCGCTATCGATTCCAGTCAAATTTCCATTCCAAAAGTCAAATGGCGCTCCTTACATTCCGAGCCATGCCGTGCGCCCAAACAGTGGTTTTGCACCACATATGGGGTATCAGCGTGCTCAGGAGAAATTGCACAATACATTTTGGGGTCCAATTTTTCTGGCTGCCCTTGTGAAAATTAAAAATTTGAGGCTAAAGTAGCAGTTTTGTGTTAAAAATGTGTTTTTTTATTTTCACACTTCAACATTATAAAATTCTGTGAAGCCCTTGGGGGTTCAAGGTGCTCACCACACATCTAGATAAGTTCCTTAAGGGGTCTAGTTTCCAAAATGGGGTCACTTGTTGGGGGTTTCCTCTGTTTAGGCACCTCAGGGGCTCTCCAAATGCAACATGGCACCCGCTATCGATTCCAGTCAAATTTCCATTCCAAAAGTCAAATGGCGCTCCTTACCTTCCAAGCCATGCCGTGCGCCCAAACAGTGGCTTTGCATCACATATGGGGTATCAGCGTGCTCAGGAGAAATTGCACAACACATTTTGGGGTCCATTTTTTCTGGCTGCCCTTGTGAAAATTAAAAATTTGAGGTTAAAGTAGCAGTTTTGTGAAAAAAAGTTAAATGCTCATTGTTTTCTTCCACATTCCAAAAATTCCTGTGAAGCACCTGAAGGGTTAATAAACTTCTTGAATGTGGTTTTGAGCACCTTGAGGGGTGCAGTTTTTAGAATGGTATCACTTTTGGGTATTTTCTGTCACAAAGGCTCCTCAAAGTCACTTCAAATAAGATGTGGTCCCTAAATAAATGTTTTTGTAAATTTTGTTGTAAAAATGAGAAATCGCTGGTTAAATTTTAACCCTTATAACTTCCTAACAAAAGAAAATGTTGGTTCCAAAATTGTGCTGATGTGAAGTAGACATGTGGGAAATGTTATTTATTAACTATTTTGTGTGACATATCTCTCTGATTAAAGGGCATGAAAATTCAAAGTTTGAAAATTGCAAAATTTTAAAAATTTTCGTCAAATTTCTGATTTTTTCACAAATAAACGCAAGTGATATCGAAGAAATTTTACCACTATCATGAAGTACAATATGTCACAAAAAAATAGTCTCAGAATCAGGGGGATCCATTGAATCGTTCCAGAGTAATTACCTCATAAAGTGACATTGGTCAGAATTGAAAAAATTGGCCCGGCCACGAAGGCAAAAACAGGCTCTGGCGCGAAGTGGTTAACAAATACTGACAAATAAATGGTGACTGTTTGGAAGGCATGTACAGTGGGGAAAAAAAGTATTTAATCAGCCACCAATTGTGCAAGTTCTCCCACTTAAAAAGATGAGAGAGGCCTGTAATTGACATCATAAGTAGACCTCAACTATGAGAGACAAAATGAGAAAACAAATCCTGAAAATCACATTGTCTGTTTTGGAAATAATTTTTTTTCAAATTTTGGTGGAAAATAAGTATTAGGTCACCTTTAAAAGTTCATCTCAATACTTTGTTATATATCCTTTGTTGGCAATGACAGAGGTCAAACATTTTCTGTAATTCTTCACAAGGTTGGCACACACTGTTGCTGGTATGTTGGCCCATTCCTCCATGCAGATCTCCTCTAGAGCAGTGATGTCTTGGGGCTGTCGCTGGGCAACACGGACTTTCAAATCCCTCCAAAGGTTTTCTGTAGGATTTAGATCTGGAGACTGGCTAGGCCACTCCAGGACCTTCAAATGCTTCTTATGAAGCCACTCCTTCGTTGCCCTGGGGGTGTGCTTGGGATCATTGTCATGCTGAAAGACCCACCACGTTTCATCTTCAATTCAATGCCTTTGCTGATGGAAGGAGGTTTGCACTCAAAATCTCACGATACATGGCCCTATTCATTCTTTCATGTACATGGATCAGTTGTCCTGGTCCCTTAGCAGAGAAACAGCCCCAAAGCATAATGTTGCCACCCCCATGCTTCACAGTGGGTTTGGTGTTCTTAGAATGCTGAGTTACATCTATTCTCCTCCAAACACGACGAGCTATGTTTCTACCAAACAGTTCTACTTTGGTTTCATCTGACCATATGACATTCTCCCAATACTCTTCTGGATCATCCAAAATGCTCTCTAGCAAAATTCAGACGGGCCTGGACATGTAATGGCTAAGCAGGGGGACACGTCTGGCACTGCAGGATCTGAGTCCCTGGCGGCGTAGTGTGTTACTGATGGTAGCCTGGGTAACGTTGGTCCCAGCTCTCTGCAGGTCATTCACTTGGTCCCCCCGTGTGGTTCTGGGATTTTTGCTCACCGTTCTTGAGATCATTTTGACCCCACAGGCTGAGATCTTGTTTGGAGCCACAGATTGAGGGATATTATGAGTGGTCTTGTATATCTTCCATTTTCTAATTATTGCTCCCACAGTTCTTCACACCAAGCTGCTTGCCTATTGCAGATTCAGTCTTCCCAGCCTGGTGCAGGGCTACAATTTTGTTTCTGGTGTCCTTCGACAGCTCTTTGGTCTTCACTATAGTGGATTTTGGAGTGTGACTGTTTGAGGTTGCGGACTGGTGTCTTTTATACTGATAACAAGTTCAAACAGGTGCTAGTACTACAGGTAATGAGTGGAGGACAGAGGAGAAGAAGTTACAGGTCTGTGAGAGACAGAAATCTTGCTTGTTTGTAATTTACCAAATACTTATTTTCCACCGAAATTTGAAAAAAAATTCTTTCCAAATCAGACAATGTGATTTTAAGGATTTGTTTTCTCATTTTGTCTCTCATAGTTGAGGTCTACCTATGATGTCAATTACAGGCCTCTCTCATCTTTTTAAGTGGGAGAACTCACACAATTGGTGGCTGACTAAATACTTTTTTCCCCCACTGTAGGTGCTGTCAGGCTCCCTTTAAAGGGAACCTATAATCAGGATATTAGACCCCTAACTAAAGGCATGCGTGTAAATACCCTTTAAATGGAACCTTGTCAGCAGGATCGTGCTAAGTAAACTACAGGCAGTATCAGGTTGGCGCCGTTACACTGATTAAAATTATACCTGGGTTCTTGAAACTCGTCTTGTGATTGTTGTTTAATCTTTATTTGCAGTTTGGAGATAATGATATGCTTGTGCTCTGGGGAGGGCCTGTGGGCGAGTCTTTTCTTGGTGCTCTGTTCTCATATTCATCATTGTGGCTCCTATTTTAAATACTGCGGTTGCACAGTTCATATTGTGGTCTTTTAAAAAAAAAAAATTGAATCTAGCAAAATGGCGCATGCACATTTTTTTGTGTTATGGAGAATGTCATAATCTTAATGTTTACTTGGAACAAAGACACCGCTCAGAGTCTCCAAGCAACATAATGTGGAATTCAGGATTCTCCACAATGCCTTTCAGGAGGAGACCGACAAATACATTCTTTATTGTCATTGCTGTAGATAAAAAAAATTTTAGCTCCAGCAAAATGGCCGCAGTGCATGCGCAGTAGGATCTATCAGCAAGCAATAGCTGCTACTGTGCATGCGCAGGTGCTGGCACCGTTTTTCTAGAGCAAAACATTTTTTTAGCTCCAGCAAAATGGCCACCACACGTGCACAGTAGCTTCTATCGGCAAGCAATAGCTGCTGCTGCTCATGCACGTGTGCTGGCGCCATTTTGCTGGCATTAAAATTTTTTTTTATAAGACCACAATATGAACTGTGCTAGTGCAGTATTTAAAATAGGAGGCAGGTCACTGAAGGATCAGTGATCTGTCATTTAAGCCACAATTATGAAGGTAATGCCAGAGCAACAAAGAAAGACTCACCCACAGGCCCGCCCTGGAGCACCAGAATCTAATTATCTCCAAACTGCCAATAAAGATTAAACAACAATCACAGGACGGATTTCATCATCCCATGTATCATTTTAATCAGTGTAATGTCGTTCACCTGACAGTGCATGTAGTTTTCTGAGCACAATCCTGATAACAGGTTCACTTTAATGCTGATTAAATCCATACCTTGCTCATAGTATTTGTAAATTGTAGAGATATCCAGTCTTGAAGTTTTAATCAGAAATGCAGGGGGTGGACACTGCACTTTTGCTTCGCTCCCTTTTTCCCATCCTACTGGCTTAGGGTCTCTGAAGGACAGGTCCCTCTTCTCTCAGTTACCTGCCCCTCCTGCCTGCGATTCTGCATATGTGCCATCATTGTCGGGGGTCATCACATCATTGGAGACAGTGCATGTGCAATAAACCTCCGTAGGCGATGCTAGAGCCAGACTATCAATCTGTGCATGTGCCGCCCCCCCGATGAGACTAAATATATATATATATATATATATATATATATATATATATACAGTACAGACCAAAAGTTTGGACACACCTTCTCATTTAAAGATTTTTCTGTATTTTCATAACTATGAAAATTGTACATTCACACTGAAGGCATCAAAACTATGAATTAACACATGTGGAATTATATACTTAACAAAAAAGTGTAAAACAACTGAAAATATGTCTTATTTTCTAGGTTCTTCAAAGTAGCCACCTTTTGCTTTGATGACTGCTTTGCACACTCTTGGCATTCTCTTGATGAGCTTCAAGAGGTAGTCACCGGAAATGGTCTTCCAACAATCTTGAAAGAGTTGCCAGAGATGCTTAGCACTTGTTGGCCCTTTTGCCTTCACTCTACGGTCCAGCTCACCCCAAACCATCTCGATTGGATTCAGGTCTTGTGACTGTGGAGGCCAGGTCATCTGGCGTAGCACCCCATCACTCTCCTTCTTGGTCAAATAGCCCTTACACAGCCTGGAGGTGTGTTTGGGGTCATTGTCCTGTTGAAAAATAAATGATGGTCCAACTAAACGCAAACCGGATGGAATTGCATGCCGCTGCAAGATGCTGTGGTAGCCATGCTGGTTCAGTATGCCTTCAATTTTGAATAAATCCCCAACAGTGTCACCAGCAAAGCACCCCCACACCATCACACCTCCTCCTCCATGCTTCACGGTGGGAACCAGGCATGTAGAGTCCATCCGTTCACCTTTTCTGCCTCGCACAAAGACACGGTGGATGGAACCAAAGAACTCAAATTTGGACTCATCAGACCAAAGCACATATTTCCACTGGTCTAATGTCCATTCCTTGTGTTCTTTAGCCCAAACAAGTCTCTTCTGCTTGTTGCCTGTCCTTAGCAGTGGTTTCCTAGCAGCTATTTTACCATGAAGGCCTACTGCACAAAGTCTCCTCTTAACAGTTGTTGTAGAGATGTGTCTGCTGCTAGAACTCTGTGTGGCATTGACCTGGTCTCTAATCTGAGCTGCTGTTAACCTGCGATTTCTGAGGCTGGTGACTTGGATAAACTTATCCTCAGAAGCAGAGGTGACTCTTGGTCTTCCTTTCCTGGGGCGGTCCTCATGTGAGCCAGTTTCTTTGTAGCGCTTGATGGTTTTTGCAACTGCACTTGGGGACACTTTCAAAGTTTTCCCAATTTTTCGGACTGACTGACCTTCATTTCTTAAAGTAATGATGGCCACTCATTTTTCTTTACTTAGATGCTTTTTTCTTGCCATAATACAAATTCTAACGGTCTATTCAGTAGGACTATCAGCTGTGTATCCACCAGACTTCTGCACAGCACAACTGATGGTCCCAACCCCATTTATAAGGCAAGAAATTCCACTTATTAAACCTGACAGGGCACACCTGTGAAGTGAAAACCATTTCCGGTGACTACCTCTTGAAGCTCATCAAGAGAATGCCAAGAATGTGCAAACCAGTCATCAAAGCAAAAGGTGGCTACTTTGAAGAACCTAGAATATAAGACATATTTTCAGTTGTTTCACACTTTTTTGTTAAGTATATAATTCCTCATGTGTTAATTCATAGTTTTGATGCCTTCAGTGTGAATGTACAATTTTCAAAGTCATGAAAATACAGAAAAATCTTTAAATGAGAAGGTGTGTCCAAACTTTTGGTCTGTACTGTGTATATATATATATATATATATATATATATTTACTGCTCAAAAAAATGAAGGGAACGCTCAAATAACACATCCTAGATCTGAATGAATGAAATATTCTCATTGAATACTTTGTTCTGTACAAAGTTGAATGTGCTGACAACAAAATCACACAAAAATAATCAATGGAAATCAAATTTATTAACCAATGGAAGCCTGGATTTGGAGTCACCCCCAAAATTAAAGTGGAAAAACACACTACAGGCTGATCCAACTTTGATGTAATGTCCTTAAAACAAGTCAAAATGAGGCTCAGTATTGTCTGTGGCCTCCACGTGCCTGTATGACCTTCCTACAATGCCTGGGCATGCTCCTGATGAGGTTGCGGATGATCTCCTGCGGGATCTCCTCCCAGACCTGGACTAAAGCATCCGCCAACTCCTGGACAGTCTTTGGTGCAACGTGACGTTGGTGGATGGAGCGAGACATGATGTCCCAGATGTGCTCAATTGGATTCAGGTCTGGGGAACGGGTGGGCCAGTCCATAGCTTCAATGCCTTCATCTTGCAGGAACTGCAGACACACTCCAGCCACATGAGGTCTGGCATTGTCCTGCATTAGGAGGAACCCAGGGCCAACCGCACCAGCATATGGTCTCACAAGGGGTCTGAGGATCTCACCTTGGTACCTAATGGCAGTCAGGCTACCTCTGGCAAGCAAATGGAGTTCTGTGTGGCCCTCCAAAGAAATGCCACCCCACACCATTGCTGACCCACTGCCAAACCGGTCATGCTGAAGGATGTTGCAGGTAGCAGATCGCTCTCCACGGCGTTTCCAGACTCTGTCACATCTGTCACATGTGCTCAGTGTGAACCTGCTTTCATCTGTGAACAGTACAGGGCGCCAGTGGCGACTTTGCCAATCCTGGTGTTCTGTGGCAAATGCCAAGCGTCCTGCAGGTGTTGGGCTGTGAGCACAACCCCCATCTGTGGACGTCGGGCCCTCATACCAACTTCATGGAGTCGGTTTCTAACCGTTTGTGCAGACACATGCACATTTGTGGCCTGCTGGAGGTCATTTTGCAGGGCTCTGGCAGTGCTCCTCCTGTTCCTCCTTGCACAAAGGTGGAGGTAGCGGTCCTGCTGCTGCGTTGTTGCCATCCTACGGCCCCTCCATGTCTCCTGGTGTACTGGCTTGGCTCCTGAAAAAATTAAAGAGATCCATTAATATAAAAACCAGGTTTTATTAAGTCAATCAATTAAAATATCAGACCAGACTAAAAGACAACATATAATTAAAATAGAGGAACAGAGTGCCCAGTATAAGGGGAATAGCTCCTGCCCAGAATACAACAATAGTATCACATATAGTGGGCTCAAATAACTCCATAGAAATAACTAATAATGATAATCATAAGATGTCAATATGTGCTACAATTACATCTGCAAACTGACATTTACAATAGCCTAGTTACCAAAGTCTGTATGGGGTATTACGCAAATTATCCCAGTTACAAAAAGTGGATGTTTTGATTAAATTTAGGCAGCCTTTACATAGGCCACAGGGAAAGAATCCTGGTGAGCGCTGAAGTTTGAAGATTTTATTTTTATTGGGATCGTAATGGCTGTGAACCAAAGCATCCTTTAGATTAGCTGCCTGTCTGGCAACATAGGAAGGCGAGGTAGGCAGTACCCGTTGCAAAATGGGATCTGACATCAGGATCTTCCAATTTCTTGAGATGATAGACTTTAGATCTTGCCACTGGTTATTAAAGGTGGAAATAAGCCATACCTGATTGTTGTCCTCTTTTTTTGGTTTGGGAGGGCCATCAAGAAGTTCATCCCTGGAAATTCTTTTAGCTCTGAGGTAACCCCGTTTTATGAGTCTCTTACTGTATCCTCTGTCTTGAAAGCGTCTCGCCAAATCCATGGCTTGAAATTCAATAGTTTCATTATCCGAACATATCCTTTTAACCCGAAGAAACTGTTCAATTGGTATACCTCTAATAGTATTCTTTGGGTGTGAAGAATCAGCCATAAGGAAAGAATTAGTCGCTGTGGGTTTTCTGTGCACATCCGTATGTAAGCGTCGGAGTGATAAGGGAACAGCGTCCTGCCCTGGTCTCTGTACATTCCAAATTTACGGCTCATCTCCTTATTCAGTCTGGATCAGGTATATGATTTTATTTATATCAATCATGATATTCTCTTTACACTTTTCATATGCTGATTTTACTATGACTGGTTAAACTAATTTTGCTGCTCTAAATATTCACTGCGTATACTAATTTTATACTTACCAAGCTGTTTTTCATGTATTGGGGCTTATTCTCTTTCCTGAAGGGGTTTGTGTCCCCTCATTAATTGTGATACCCCATACAAACTTTTGTAACTAGGCTATTGTAAATGTCAGTTTGCAGATGTAATTGTAGCACATATTGACATCTTATGATTATCATTATTAGTTATTTCTATGGAGTTCTTTGAGCCCACTATATGTGATACTATTGTTGTATTCTGGGCAGGAGCTATTCCCCTTATACTGGGCACTCTGTTCCTCTATTTTAATTACATGTTGTCTTTTAGTCTGGTCTGATATTTTAATTGATTGACTTAATAAAACCTGTTTTTTATATTAATGGATCTCTTTAATTTTTTCTGCACTTAAACGCAGTGTGGATGTGGTGATTTATGGATTTGTTTGAAGAGCCATTCTCTATATAAATTATATCCAATTATTGATGTTTGGCTTGTCTCCTGGTAGCGTCTCCAGCCTCTGGACACTACGCTGACAGACAGCAAACCTTCTTGCCACAGCTCGCATTGATGTGCCATCCTGGATGAGCTGCACTAGCTGAGCAACTTCTGTGAGTTGTAGAGTCCGTCTCATGCTACCACGAGTGTGAAAGCACAACCAACATTCAAAAGTGACCAAAACATCAGCCAAAAAGCATTGGTACTGAGATGTGGTCTGTGGTCCCCACCTGCAGAACCACTCCTTTATTGAGGGTGTCTTGATAATTGCCAATAATTTCCATCTATTGTCTATTCCATTTGCACAACAGCATGTGAAATTGATTGTCAATCAGTGTTGCTTCCTAAGTGGACAGTTTGATTTCACAGAAGTTTGATTTACTTGGAGTTATATTCTGTTGTTTAAGTGTTCCCTTTATTTTTTTTAGCAGTGTGTATACACACACATCATGTGGTCATTATATACGGTGCACTATTATTAGGCACGTGAATATTTTGACCATATCATCAATTTTATGCAGATTTTCCAATGCTAAGATGTATTAACTTGAATGCTTATTGGTTTTAAGCAGATCAGGTGATGTGTATTTATGTAATGAGGAGGGTGAGGCCTAAGGATAGAACACCCCTTATCAAAGTGTGCAGAATTATTAGGCAGCTTGTTTTCTCAGGCATAAAAGAGATTTAATTGACTCTAAAAGTCAAAAATTGTTGCAAGTCCTACTGAGAGATGCAGCACTCTTGAAATTGCTAAAATATTGGGGCCATCAAAATTTGAGCAAATATTGAGCAAAAGCAAAACCAAAAAAAAGAGCCGGCATAAGCTGGTATACGTGCAATGTGTAGAAGCACGTTTACAGTGTGGCCATTTCACAGTCAAAACCCAAGAAAAAAAAATGAGCATATATTCTGAAATAAGTAAATAGTAAAAGTACATGTAAATATTTAATACTAGAGATAGGATATGACCGCCACCATCCTGATTGGGTACACCTTGTCACGATGGATTGGCTTTTATGCTTTTTTGATCAAAAATAATTAACTAAGTACCCTGTGTTATTCACATGTACTATTACTATTTACTTGTTACAGGGTATATGCTCTTTTTTTTCCCTTGGGTTTTGTCTTAGAGATAAGGAACAAATTAGCAGTACCTTAGTTTGGCCCGGACCGGGGCAGATCACATTTTGTTGGCATTCAGGGTGCCTCTTGCTATTACTAGGCCCCCAAGGCATCATATTGCAATTCTTTTTGCTTATCTCTAGTTAGCAGTGAATACATCAGTGAGTTAGTCTGATGGTTGCAGCTTTTATCCCTCATCTCGCTTCTCCCAAACCATCTTCAAATCTGAATTTATGACCACATCAAAGTTTGCCATTCATATAGTCGTAGATCAAACAAGCTCTCTGATGAATTTGGTTGTTTTTACTCCTTCTGAAGTTTCCTTTGAGATATAATACAAAAAGACTGTAAAAGTCAAATGGTCCAACATTTTTATTAAAACTCTATCACAAAAAAATTTCTGCACCGAAAATACATGCATTTTCTTAAACAACATGTGTGCCCGTATCCTTTATACTTTTCATAGATGTCAGATATTTGTTAGCTAGTCCTGACAATTTCAGCGAATTCACAAAAAATAGTGTGTACCTTTAAAAGTGGAGACCCCATTTTGATAATACTTTATGCTCATAGCTCATAATAGCCAAATCAGAGATCCATCTTGTTATGGAGACCCTCTTTGTTTTAAGGAGAACTTTGGAATTGACTGCAAATAGTCTTCACATTGCCAGTGAGTAGTGTTGAGCATTCCTATACTGAAATATCGGGTATCGACCGATATTCGCTGTATCGGAGTTCCGATACTGAGTTCCGATACTTTTAGAATATCGAATACCGGAATCGGAAGTTCCCATAATGCAATGAGCCAGTTTCATTTTATTCAGCCAATGAGGATCCTAAGAAGTGTGGGCACATCCTGTTAGGCATGTTAGGCATGTTAACTAATGGCATGGCTGTGATTGGCTGCTGAAATGATGTCATGATGCACTATAAAAGCCGCCGCCGCCATTTTGGGTTCACTTTGCTGTGAATTCAGTTAGGGACAGGACGGTGCTGTTCTGAGGGACAATTTAAGCTAGTGATTTGCTTTATTGTGCCTTACACAGGCTACTTTATAAACCGCTGTGCGAGAAGCTTTCTTTTGCCTTGCATCACTAGTGCACAGTTCTCTGCACTGTTCACGGCTGTCTGCGAGGTCTCTGTGCAGCTGATGCTGTAGTGTGTTCTGCAGCCACGTTCGGTTGTAGTCCGCTCAGCGTGCATCACTGCCTCATACATTGTCCTTTTTTGCATTAGTGCTGCTCATTTTTCCTGATTTCTCCTATTAGTGTGGTCCCATCCGTATCCAGCTAGATTGCTTCCAAACACACTATATAGGAGTAGATAGAGAAGCTTTATTTTGCCTTGCAGTGCTAGTGCACAGTTCTCTGCACTGTTCACGACTGTCTGCGAGGTCTCTGTGTGTGAGTGCAGCTCACGCTGTAGTGTGTTCTGCAGCCATGTCCGGTTGTAGTTCGCTCAGCGTGCGTCACTGCCTCATACATTGGCCTTTTTTGCATTAGTGCTGCTCATTTCTCCTGGTTTCTCCTATTAGTGTGGTTCCATCCATATCCAGCTAGATTGCTTCGAAACAAACAATATAGGAGTAGATAGAGGAGCCTTTCTGCAGCCTTGTGCCCTGCAGCCCCAGCCAGATTAGTATTAGCCTATTTTTTGTTGCCTCATCTATTGCATTGTAGGTTACCTTCCTGCATTGTAATAGCTACAAAAAGTTTGTGATACTATCGATTTTACATCTTTGGGCACATCCAGTGTCTTTTTGTGAAAAAAAAAAACTTAAATAAAGTTCACCAAACACTCCACTTTACAGTTGTGTAGGCCACAGTAGCTCATATTAAAGTCTAGTCCACACTTTATAAAATTAGTGTTTCTTATACCTGTTAGCAGCTGTTCAGGAATAAGCACACTAAGTCCTTAGTACTTTTCTGCCTATCTTTATCAGTCTACCAAGATGAAGAAGGCAGGGAGTAAGGCATGTGGTCATGGGCGTGGGCGTCGAGTTTCTGCAGGGAGAGGACGTGGGGATTCTGTGCCTGCTGCAGGCACCAGTGACTCAGCATCCCCCAGTTTTACCAGGGAACAGTCCTTTATGCGCAGCTTTGTAGGAGCTCGCCGTACCTCACTGCTGCGGGAGGAACAAATTGAAGCCCTTGTCGGATGGATGGCAGCTAACGCTTCGACTTCAATTACTTCCAGATCCTCTCAGGTCCTGAGCACTGAAGAGCACCCATCTGTCTCTTCACCACCTGCCAAATTGCCCAGGCAGTCAGAGAGCCCTGGACAGGAGCCATCTCTACTTCTGTTCTCTGAATCTCTTGGCTTGGAAAGAGGGGGCCAGCCAAGCAGAATTCTAGAATTTGAAGAAGAGGTAGTATGCGATGATGAGCAACCGCTTTGTCTCTCTGAATCTGAAGAGGCGGGTGGGCCAGTGCTTATGGTCAGCACACCTCAGTACGCATCTGATGATGAGACTCAGGTGCCACTTTCTGGTGCGTACTGTGCTCTCGAGACTACCCAGGAGAAGCAGTTGTTTGAAGAGGGTAGTGTAGATGATGAGGTCCTTGACCCATCATGGCGTGAGGTACAGGAAGGTGGTGGGAGCAGCTCTGAGGAAGAGATTCCCCGAATGGCCCAAAAAGGAGGGAGAGGGAGGGGGCAGACTTACTTGCCTGTAGCCTCCACTTCGGCACCCATTAGGAGCATGAATCTTCCAAAACCCAAAGCGGGCTCTCCCAAGACTTGCAGTACCTGGTCCTTTTTTGACACAGTTGCAGATGACATTTGCTTTGTCAAATGCAAGCTGTGTAATCAGAAAGTGAAAAGAGGGAAAAGTGTCAGCAACCTCAATACCACAAATATGTGGAAACATGTGCGGACCATGCACGTGGTGGAGTTACAAAGACACACTGAAAACCTAGGCCAACCTACAGCGCCACCTACCACCTCTTCAGCTTGTGTTGTAGCGTCTTCCTCCAGCTCGCACACAGCTGGTTCGGCTTCCTCACAGGATCACCATGGAAGAACCTCTGGCACTGTTGTACAGAGACGCAGTGTAATTCCACCCACAGCACCACGTTCCCTGTCATCCTCACACTCCCAGGCCAGTCTACAGCCATCGTTAGCACAGGCATGGGAGAAAAGGTGCCCATACTCGGCAAACCACCCCCGAGCACAGACTCTGAATGCTGGCACTGCAAAACTACTGGCCCTTGAAATGCTATCATTCAGGCTGGTGGAGACTGACACCTTCCATAACTTGATGGCATTGGCAGTCCCACAATACAACGTGCCCAGCCGCTTTTATTTTAACAGGCAAGCCGTCCCTGCCCTGCAACAGCATGTGGAGGGAAAAATTAAACATGCGTTACAAAACGCCGTCAGTACCAAGGTCCACCTGACCACCGATGTGTGGACCAGTAAGCATGGACAGGGACAATACCTTTCCCTCACTGCCCATTGGGTAAATGTTGTGGAGCCGGGTACAGATCTTGAGAGTGGCGCTGTACATGTTCTGCCCACTCAAAGGATTGCAGGAATCCAGTCTGTACACATTGGCTCTTCCTCATACTCCAGTTCCTCTGAATCAGCGCTGCAGGAGCTGTCACGGTCTACCTCCACATCGACCCGTGAACGGTTACCTGTTACGGCTTACGACAGATATAAGCACAGCCGTGGTCAAACATCAACAGGCCATATTGAAATTAATTTCTTTGGGGAATCAAAGCCACACAGCGCAGGAGCTCTGGAATGCCATCAAGCAGCAGAGCGACGTGTGGTTTGTGCAAGCAAATCTCCAGAAAGGCATGGTAGTGTGTGACAATGGCCGAAATCTGGTGGCAGCTCTGGGCCTAGGCAACCTCACTCACATCCCATGTCCGGCACATGTGCTCAACTTGGTCGTGCAGAGTTTTTTGAGGGACTATCCGGATCTTGATGCACTGCTGCACAAGGTCCGCATAGAGGGCGCTCACTTGCGGCGTTCCAGCATCGCAAGATCGCGCATTACAACTCTGCAGTGCCGATTACGCCTTCCGGAACATCGCATCATATGTGACCTACCCACCAGGTGTAATTCAATGTTACATATGTTGGAGAGGTTGTGTGAGCAGCAGGCAGCAGTAATGGAGTACCAGCTGCAGCAGGCGCAAACAAGTCGCACTGCGCGCCGTTCACACTTCATCACCACTGAGTGGGCCTCTATGAAGGACATTTGCCACGTTTTGCGTGCCTTCGATTATTCCACGCGGATGGCAAGTGCAGTTGATGCACTAGTCAGCATGACTATCCCCCTTATCTGCCTGCTTGAAAAAACACTGCAAGCACTAAGGGAGGAGGTTTTGTAAGAGGTGGAGGATGAGGTCACAAATGCCATCTGCTTCTGTACAGTCTGCACAACGTGGTTCCTCACAAAGGCCTAGGCAGGGGACACTTTGTGAGAAGGATGAGGAGGAGTCGATGGAGGAGGAAGACATCTGTCCAGAGGAGGGAGGTACACAATTCTCTAGTAGTCAGTATCCAGAGAGAGGGTGAGGTGATGCAGAGCAGGCAGAGATCATGCCTCAAGCAGGGGACAGCGTTTCTTGGCCAGTTGGCAGTCTGCAGCACATGGTTGATTTCATGCTGCAGTGCCTGAGAAACGACCGCCGCATCGCCCACATTCTCAACATGGCGGATTATTGGGTGTCCACCCTCCTAGATCCTCGCCACCGGGACAACTTACAAAGCCTCGTAACACCGTTGAACCGGGAGCGTAAAATGCGGGAGTACCAAGACACGCTGGTGCATTCCATCATGTTCTCCATTCCACCCGAGAGCAGTGCTGCTAGTGCTTTACAAAGCAGCTCAGTGCGTCGAGGCAGTGGAGGAAGCTCTGCACAAAGAGGGAGCAGAAGCAGTGCCTCAGCACAAGGCAAGACCAGTATGGCCCAAATGTGGTAAAGTTTTGTGTCCCCGCCACAAATGTCTACACCATCACAGACGACTCCAGTCAGCAGGAGGCAACGTTTCCGTCAGATAGTGAGAGACTACATGTCTTGCCTTCTCAGTGTACTCCCAGACGGCTCTTCCCCCTTCAAGTTTTGGGTCTCTAAGCTGGATACATGGCCAGAGCTTAGCCAGTATGCATTGGAGGTGCTGGCTTGCCCTGCTGCTAGTGTATTATCGGAATGCGTCTTTAGTGCCGCAGGTGGTGTACTAACAGACCGTCGCATGCGACTTTCCTCCGATAGCGTTGACCGGCTTACTTTTCTGAAAATGAACAAGGCCTGGATCTCGCATGACTTTGCCAGTCCTCTTCCAGATTAAATAATTGGTTGTCAACTGTATCCAGGTCTCCTGTTGTGTTCATGTTTCTACCACCTGAACTGTAATCCCTGAGCTCCAACACCGCCAGTTGCTGCTCAGAAGTGCTGTCTGCACAGTCAACACTTGCTCCAGTGTTATTGGGGCTCAGTAACGTCAGCTGATCAACTGCTGCGTGTCTGGCAATTTCTCCTGCTCTGTCCACATTCACACTACTACTGATTTTAAACTTGCTCCAATTAGGCCTCTGGCTCCTCTCTGTTTTCAGTATTTACCCTGGGCTTCAACACCGCCAGTTGCTGCTCAGAAGTGCCGTCTGCACTGTCAACACTTGCTCCAGTGTTATTGGGGTTCAGTAACGTCAGCTGATCCCCTGCTGTGTGTCCGGCAATATCTCCTGCTCTGTCCAAATTCACACTACTACTGATTTTAAACTTGCTCCAATTAGGCCTCTGTCTGGCTCCTCTCTGTTTTCAGTATTTACCCTGGGCTCCAACACCGCCAGCTGCTGCTCAGAAGTGCCGTCTGCACAGTCAACACTTGCTCCAGTGTTAATGGGGTTCAGTAACGTCAGCTGATCAACTGCTGTGTGTCCGGCAATTTCTCCTGCTCTGTCCACATTCACACTACTACTGATTTTAAACTTGCTCCAATTAGGCCTCTGGCTCCTCTCTGTTTTCAGTATTTACCCTGGGTTCCAACACCGCCAGTTGCTGCTCAGAAGTGCCGTCTGCACAGTCAACACTTGCTCCAGTATTATTGGGGTTCAGTAACATCAGCTGTTCCCCTGCTGTGTGTCCGGCAATTTCTCCTGCTCTGTCCACATTCACACTACTACTGATTTTAAACTTGCTCCAATTAGGCCTCTGGCTCCATTCTGTTTTTAGTATTTACCCTGGGTTCCAGCACCGCCAACTGTTTCCCGGCAGTGTCTTTGGCACGGGTACTCCCTCCTGCCCAGCCTGGTTCCAGCACGCCAGCTGTTTCCTGGTAGTGTCAATGTCATTTTGCCTCCAATATGTTGTCCTGTCGTGTTGCGGTCGGGTTAGCCGACTCTATGGTGCCTGCAGTTTAGGTGACTCCTATGTGGGCTGCGGGATCTGGCAATGAAGGCTGGTTCCATAGTGCCAATAGGACAAGCACCCCCTGTAGGACTGTGGGTTTCGGTAACTCCGGCCGGCTCGCGGCCTTGCAACTTTTTTTTTCATGTGTACCTTCTGCTGCCTATCTGAGTTCCAGTACCATTAGCTGGTTCTTTGGAAGTCAATCTTGAATATGTCCCCCTGGGTTCCAGTAACATCAGCTGGTTCCAGGCAGTGCCTTTGGCTTAGGTGCCTCCTTCTCGGTATCCGAGTTCCACCAATGTCTGCTGGTCCTTGGTAGTGCTTTCAGGCACAGGTACCTCCTGCTTAGTAACCGGGTTCCAGTACCATCAGCTGGTCTTCGGTAGTTCCATTGGCTCTTGTACCTTCTGCTACCCATCCGGGTTCCAGTACCGTCAGCTGGTTCTCGGCAGTTCCTCAGCCTTCTTGTACCTTCTGCTACATTTCCAAGTTCAAGCTTTTTGAAAAGGTTTTTGGTAATCACTCTGGATCTCCCTGACGACGACCCTGAAGACGACGACCCTGAAGACCACCCCGAAGAAGATGAGGACCCCGAAGACGACGACCCTGAAGACGACGACCCTGAAGACCACCCCGAAGAAGACGAGGACCCCGAAGACGACGACCCTGAAGACCACCCCGAAGAAGACGAGGACCCTGAAGACGACGACCCTGAAGATCACCCCGAAGAAGACGAGGACCCCCAAGACGATGACCCCGAAGATGAAGACCCTGAAGACGAAGACCCTGAAGACCACCCCGAAGAAGACAACGCCCCCAAAGACGACGACCCTGAAGACGCCGACTCTGAAGACCACCCCGAAGAAGATGAGGACCCCGAAGACGACAACCCCGAAGATGACGACCCTGAAGACGAAGACCCTGAAGACCACCCCGAAGAATACGACGACCCCGAAGGCGACGACCCTGAAGACCATCCCGAAGAAGACGACGACCCCGAAGACGACGACCCTGAAGACGACGACCCTGAAGACCACCCCGAAGAAGACGAGGACCCCGAAGATGATGACCCTGAAGACGATGACCCTGAAGACCACCCCGAAGAAGACGACGACCACGTAGACGACGACCCTGAAGACGACGACCCTGAAGACCACCCCGAAGAAGACGAGGACCCCGAAGACGATGACCCTGAAGATGATGACCCTGAAGACCACCCCGAAGAAGATGACCCCGAAGATGAAGACCCTAAAGACGCTGACCCTGAAGACCACCCCGAAGAAGACGAGGACCCCGAAGACGAGGACCCTGAAGACGACAACCCTGAAGACCACCCCAAAGAAGACGATGACCCCGAAGACGACGACCCTAAAGACGCTGACCCTGAAGACCACCCCGAAGAAGACGAGGACCCCGAAGACGATGACCCTGAAGTTGATGACCCTGAAGACCACCCCGAAGAAGACGACGACCCCGAAGATGACGACCCTAAAGACGCTGACCCTGAAGACCACCCCGAAGAAGACGAGGACCCCGAAGACGACGACCCTTAAGACGACGACCCTGAAGACTACCCCAAAGAAGACCAAGAAGATGACCCTGAAGAAGATGACCAAGAGGACAAAGAACAAGAAGACAACCACCAAGATACAGAAGAACAAGAGACAGAAGACCAAGAAGCAGAAGAACAAGAAGCTGCAGAACAAAAAGAAGAAGAACATTAAGCATAAGACTAAAAATCAGAGCAAAAGATATTATCTAAATTATAAGCAGAAGAAAACTAAGCAGTGTATGGGGGTGAGTCCGTTCCTCTTCGTGGTGCCCCTGGAAAATACCTGCTGCTGCAGGCCAAACTGAACGCGGACAAATCCTGTTTTAAATCTTTTGTGACAGGCAGAACGGAAGGTGTAATCTTCAAACTTTTATAGATAACAACTACAGGAATGCCAGTCACAAATAAGAATATGATGAAGAAGAAGAATATGAAGAAGATGAAGAAGTAGAATATGAAGAAGAATAATAGTTGAATAAGAAGAATATGAAGAATGTAAAAAAAAAGAATAATTGGAAGAAGGTGAAGAAGAAGATGAATAAGGTGAAGAATAAGTTGATGAAAAAGATGCTGCTGCTGAGGATGATGAAGGAGAAAGTGTGGGAGAAGTAAAAAAGAAGGTGAAGAGCATGGAAGTAGTGAAACATAAATATCTGACAAAATATAAAAAAGCTTAACATAGTCAATATCTTTGTAACTCCGAATGTCTTAAAAAATTTATTAATTCCTGCTATTCCATTTGATTGGGCTAAACCTCTATGCCTTTAATGTCTCCTCCACCTCCCCCAATACATTCTACATTATTCTTAGTTGTTTTCCTTCATGTAGAATTAACCTATAAGGAAAGGAAGGGTTTATTTTCATTCCGATATTTGTGTCCCATTGACTTGCATTGGTTTCCGGTATCGGAATCGGCGATATCTGATATTTTTTGGGTATCTGTCCGATCCAATCCGATCCGATATTACCCGATATCGGAAGGTATCGCTTAACACTACCAGTGAGATTCAAATTAAGATACTTCATCGATGAAGGAAGAGAGACAGAATACATGTGACATGCATTATCAGCAGGTAGAGTCTTCTGGTGTGGCAACATAGACTCACCACATTTATTAGCTAGACACAAAGCGGAATTTCATTGTTTCATACAACTGAACAGGAAACCGAAATAGACTTATGAGTAGTAGAGATGAGCGGTGTTTGACTCGAACTGTTCGCCAATCTCAAATTCGAGCTGTTTTGGGCGGTGTTCGAGCCGTTCAGCGAACACGAACAATTTGGAAAAAATTTGGCTGTTCGAGGTTATGTTCGATAACTGTTCGTGCACCAAAATCATAACTGGATTTTTTCTCAGTAATGCTGAAAATTAATGCTAATACGCAGTTTGAGTGTACAGCGGGGCGGGGTGAGGGGCAGGGGATGGATCTCTGCATAAATAATGAAGATCTCCATTTTTTTTTCTCTTTCCCGCATTTACAGTGGGGAGGTACAATCTGTCAGCCTATCAGCAGCGCACACACGGAGCGAACTGCTTTTTTTCACACAAGCAAGGGCATGTGTCATTGGCAGTGTATGTCACATGTCCTTGCCCTATAAGACCCAGCCATTTTCCAGGTAGCCACCATTTTCTCACTGCTGCAGCTGCGTGTTAGACCGCACCGCTGTTGCTGTGTGCGCTATACTTTGAGTGTTAAATTCAAGCCAATTTTCGCACAAATCTACAGATAGCTTGGGAGTAGGGAATAATTCTGATTGCACTTCTTTTGAGGACTAGGTTACATAATTTCCTACGACTTTTATCAGGCAGGACTGTGCTCTTAAATAGAAAGGTTGGGAGTAAAGACTAATTGTAATTGCAGTCCTTTTGAGGGCTAGGTTACATCAGTTCCTATCACTTTTATCAGGCAGGTCTGTGCTCTTAAATAGATAGGTTGGGAGTAGGGACTAATTGTAATTGCAGTCCTTTTGAGGGCTAGGTTACATCAGTTCCTATCACTTTTTGCCAGGCAGGTCTGTGCCAGTGCTGTGCAAGTTTTTTTCACAGCAGTTGGCTAAATCTAGCTAAGCAAATCCTTTTTGGCCTCTAGCAGTGGGTGTTAGTCAGTGGAGCAGCCTATCTGTGTTGCAAGCTACACCACCTGTGTATAGAATACAATTTTTTTTACTGCACTTAGCCAAGTAAAACCTTTTGGGCATAGCATCATTCTATTAGTCCATCTATACTCTGAATCTAGCTCTGAAAAAATATTTGGGCTTGTAGCAGTGTGTGGGACTTGTTCTATTAGTCCATCTATCCTAACCTACACCAGGTTGCAAATTCAAAATAATTTTTATCTGCATCTAGCTCTGAAAAAATATTTGGGCTTGGGCTTGTAGCAGTGTGTGGGACTTGTTCTATTAGTCCATCTATACTAACCTCCACCAGGTTGTAAATTCAAAATAATTTTTATCTGCATCTAGCTCTGAAAAAATATTTGGGCTTGGGCTTGTTGCAGTGTGTGGGACTTGTTCTATTAGTCCATCTATACTAACCTCCACCAGGTTGCAAATTCAAAATAATTTTTATCTGCATCTAGCTCTGAAAAAATATTTGGGCTTGGGCTTGTAGCAGTGTGTGGGACATGTTCTATTAGTCCATCTATACTAAACTCCACCAGGCTGTAAATTCAAAATAATTTTTATCTGCATCTAGATCTGAAAAAATATTTGGGCTTGGGCTTGTTGCAGTGTGTGGGACTTGTTCTATTAGTCCATCTATACTAACCTCCACCAGGTTGCAAATTCAAAATAATTTTTATCTTCCTTCTAGCTCTGAAAAAATATTTGAACTTGGGCTTGTAGCAGTGTGTGGGACTTGTTCTATTAGTCCATCTATACTAACCTCCACCACCTGTGTGTGTAATAAAATTGTTTCACTGCATCTAACCAAGCCAATACTTTTGGGCTAATACCACAGTTTGGCCACTCAGCTCTGCTCGGTTCCCATCCATTGTTTTTTGTGCAAACAACTCCAGAGTTGTGAATTAGTTAACCACCAAAATGAGTGGAAAAAGGCCTGCTGCTGGTGGAAAGGGGAATAGGCGTGTTGGGAAGGGAAAAGAAGGTTGTGTCTGTGGGGTAGGTGTTAAAGCAACAGTGACATCTGCAGAAGAAAGACCATCTTCCAGCCAAACTAAGATGTCTACTTCTTTTAGCGGGAAATGTGATAAGATCCCTTTCTTACGGCCACGCCAATCGTTAAAAATTCCAGATGAGGCACAAAAACAGCAGGTGCTTCAACGGATATCAAGTGCTCCTTTAAGTGGGCTCTCCTCCACCTCAACTTCAACATCACAAATACTCCAGTCCTCAGAGGTGTCACCCCAATCGCACTTGCTTCCTCACAACGCCAAAGTCTCCAGCTGCCCGTCTGAGTATGGGGTAGAACAGATGGTTGAGTCTGCAGAGCTGTTTACTCATACTATAGCCTGGGAATCAGAGGTCGGCTCCAGAGCTTCTGTGAATCTAGACGAGGAAATGATCTGCACTGATGCCCAGAATCTTTATGAGTCAGATCCAGGACCAGACGCAGAAGGTTCTGACCATAATGTAGACCCTCGTTCCCAAACTGTAACTCCTGCTGGTGGCGACAATGAGGAAGACGATGATGAGACTCAAATACCTGATTGGAGCGACAACTTTAGTTTTTTGTCAGGGCAGGAAGAGGTTGGCTCTGAGGACGACGGGTGTGATAACACACAGGGTGATGATGACGAGGTTGGAGATCCCACTTACTGTCAATCCACAGTCAGCCAGTCGATGAGGTCAGCAGAGGAGGTGGAGGAGGATGCTAGTGACGACGAGGTCAGGATGCGCCATCCTGGACAGAGACTTAGTACTGGAAGCACGTCAACAACTGCATCCTCAAACACAACTCTGCCTCTGACCACAAGTCATGGTGGCTCTTCAGGTCGCATGGGTGCTAAGCCTTGCATAGCCTGGGCATTTTTTCAGATCGATAAGGATGACCCAACTCGTGTTATCTGTAACATTTGTCAGCAAAAGCTAAGTAGAGGCCAAAAAATACATAGCTTGAGTACTTCATGCATGAACCGGCACATGGATATGAAGCATAAGTTGCAGTGGGAAGCTCACTGTGCTACAATGCGGCCTAGCCGGCCGGGGCAACCACCGTCTGCCAAATCTTGTGCAACCGCGGCCTCTTCATCCTCTGTGACTGGGGGGACAGCAGTCACACCTGTTTTGGGACGCAGACCTGCCACCTCTTTACCCACAACAGCCAGCGTGATTGGCAGGTCATCATTTTCTTTGAAGGTGGAAACACCAGCTGGTGTTCAGCGCTGTCCGACATCGATAGCACCACCTTTGGATCAAGGCAACCTAACATGTCCGCCTGCATCTTCCTCACAGACCGGCAGTTTGCCGGGGACACCCTTCTCAACCCCGTCTAAGCACAACAGCCAGCCCTCGGTCCCTCAGATGTGGACAAGTAAAATACCATTTCCTCCTAGCCATGAGAAAGCTAAGAGGTTGAATTTCACCATCTGCAAGCTCTTGGCTACAGAAATGCTGCCTTTCCGCCTGGTGGACACACAGGATTTTCGAGACCTTATGCCCGTCGCAGTGCCCCAGTACCAGATGCCCAGTCGGCACTACTTCTCAAAGAAAGGTGTGCCCGCGCTCCACCAGCATGTCGCACACAACATCACCGCTTCTTTGAGAAACTCTGTGTGTGACAGGGTGCATTTCACCACAGACACTTGGATGAGTAGGCATGGACAGGGGCGTTACATGTCGGTGACTGGGCACTGGGTAACTATGGTGACAGCAGGACAAGGGGCTGCTGTACAAGTCTTGCCGCCCCCACGAGTTGTGCGTCAATCCTCTTTATCTCGAAGTTCCTCCACTGCTTCTGCCTCCTCAACCTCCTCTCGGTCCTCCACCTGCACCCAAAGCCTGTCTGGTCATGACACAAGCTTTCTAACTGAGCAGAAGGGATCCTGCACACCTTCTTACTATGCTGGCAGCAGGGCTCAACGTCATCAGGCAGTTTTTACTTTGAAATGTCTGGGAAATGTGAGTCACACAGCTGAGGAGTTGTGGTCAGCTCTGGAGAACCAATTTCATGAATGGTTGTCTCCACTGGACCAGGGAAGGCCGTGTGCGACAATGCTGCAAACCTGGGTGCAGTCCTTCGCCGGGGCAATGTCACACTCGTGCCTTGTATGGCTCACGTGTTGAACCTGGTTGTCCAGCAATTTTTAGCCCACTATCCCGGACTAGATGGCCTTCTGCAGAGGGCACGGTCGCTGTGTGCTCACTTCCGCCGTTCGCATCCCGCAGCTCAGCGACTTACAGAAGTCTTTGGGCCTGCCACTTCACCGGCTAAAATGCGATGTGCCTACCCGGTGGAATTCAACTCTGCACATGTTGCAGCGACTGTGGCAGCACCGACAAGCCCTGGTGCATTACGTTCTGAAGTATAGCCTGGGCCAACGAGATCCTGAGGTGGGACAAATCATGCTGCAGGAGTGGTCTCAGATCAGGAACCTATGCACCCTTCTGCACAGTTTTGAAATGGCGACGAAGATGTTTAGTGCTGACGATGCCATTATCAGCAAGACTATTCCGGTGATTTACATGCTGGAGCACATGTTAAACAGAATTCGGAGTCAGGTGGTGGCACAAGAGGAGGTGGAGGAAGTAGAGGAGGAGGAGTTGTATGCGGAAGGGCTAACATCTGCAAGGTCCAGACGGTCGGCAGCACCAAGGCGGCAGGCATGTGAGGGTGGGGGAGATGGTTTTACCAGGGTGCATGGTAGCAGCCAAACTAGTGAGGAAGGTGCAGGAGCCCAGGAAGAAGTGGAGGACGAACTGATGGAATACTCATCAGATGAGGGAGACCTTGATCACATTTCTGTTGTGCGAGGTTGGGGGGAGAGGGCAGAGGAAGGAAGCATGATTGTTACCTCGCCATCAACACAACAGGGACTTGGTGCTCCTGGATGCGCAACACACATGAGTGCCTTCTTGCTGCACTACCTGCAACATGACCCTCGAATTGTGAGAATTAGAAATAATCCTGACTACTGGGTTGCCATACTGTTAGATCCCCGGTGCAAAAGTAAATTATTCCTGCCATAGAAAGAGATGCACGCATGCAGGAGTAGCAGCAGAGACTGTTGCAGAATCTTACGTGTGCTTTTCCCCAAAACACTAGTGGTGCACGTAGTGAATCTCACAGTTCCAACTTGCCAACCATGGGACCGTCGAGTGTTCAGCACTTAAAACGTAACAGAAACACAGTATCTGCTGGTAACATCAATTTTGTGGAATCATTTCACCACTTTTTTAGCCCATCCTTTGCAAGGCCACAGGAGACAAGAAGTCTGACACATAGTCATCGTCTAGAGACGATGGTACAGGAGTATCTCCAAGTAAACATTGAAGCCATGACTGTGTCACTGGACCCTTGCTCCTTTTGGGCTTCCAATCTGGATAAATGGCCGGAGCTCGCCACTTACGCCTTGTAGATCTTGTCATGCCCCGCAGCCAGCATTCTGTCTGAACGTGTGTTCAGCACTGCTGGTGGTGTGCTGACAGATAAGCGCACGCGGCTCTCCACTGACAATGTAGACAGACTCACGTTCATAAAGATGAACAAATCATGGATCCGAAACGACTTTTCTACCCCTGTGTCATCCTGGGGAGAGTAGAAGCTTGATGATTTGTTAAAATCACCTCACCAACCATTTTAAGCTTTCAAATTACTAATCATGTTTATCTGTATCTTGTCTGGAAAATAATTTGAGCCTTGTAGCAGTGTGCAGTACTGATTCTATTAGGCCATCTATACTAAACTCCACCAGATTTAAAATTATGAATCATGTTTATCTGTATCTTGGCTGGAAAATAATTTGGGCCTTGTAGCAGTTTGCAGTACTGATTCTATTAGGCCATCTATACTAAACTCCACCAGATTTAAAATTACTAATCATGTTTATCTGTATCTTGGCTGGAAAATAATTTGGGCCTTGTAGCAGTGTGCAGTACTGATTCTATTAGGCCATCTATACTAAACTCCACCAGA
The DNA here is from genome assembly GCF_046119375.1 of Phyllobates terribilis. Lineage (NCBI taxonomy): Eukaryota > Metazoa > Chordata > Amphibia > Anura > Dendrobatidae > Phyllobates > Phyllobates terribilis. The sequence continues at coordinate 193,804,634 of NW_027362764.1, forward strand.
TTTAAAATTAATAATCATGTTTATCTGTATCTTGGCTGGAAAATAATTCGGCCTTGTAGCAGTTTGCAGTACTGATTCTAGTAGGCCATCTATACAAAACTCCACCAGATTTAAAATTAATAATCATGTTTATCTGTATCTTGGCTGGAAAATAATTTGGGCCTTGTAGCAGTTTGCAGTACTGATTCTATTACGCCATCTATACTAAGCTCTTCCAGCTTTCAAATTAATAATAATTTTTAGCTGCATCTAGCCCGGAAAATAATTTTGGGGCTCCACATGAGTGCCTTCTTGCTGCACTACCTGCAACATGACCCTCAGATTGTCAGAATTCGAAATAATCCTGACTACTGGGTTCCCACACTCTTAGATCCCCCACACTCTTCGATCAACCTTTTCATTTTAATAAAGAACAAAAAAATGGTCATTTTTGAAATTATAAGCATTAGCAGGTTATTAGAAACTGAAATCAAACAGTTTTCAACTCAGAACTTTATTCTAGGTGATGTTACATTTGCACATAGGACCCCTTGTTCGAAAGGAGCTTCTGAACTCTCTCGTCCATTGAATTTGTCAGGTTTTGTATGGTTTCTGCTTCAATTGTTTTGCATAAGGACAGAATACCCTCCCACAGCTGTTGCTTAGATGAGAACTGCCTCCCGCCATCATAGACACTCCTTTTGATGATGCTCCAGAGGTTCTCAATGGGATTGAGGTCAGGGGAGCATGGGGGTCACACCATAAGTTTGTCCCCTTTTATGCCCATATCAGCCAGAGATGCAGATGTGTTATGTGCAGCATGAGACGGTGCATTATCATGCATGAAAATGATCTTGCTGCGGAATACATGGTTCTTCTTCTTGAACCATGGCAGGATGTGCTGTTTGAGAAACTCCACATACATTATGGAGTTCATCTTTACCCCTTCAGGGATCCTATAGGGGCCGACAATCTCTCTCTCTATGATTCCAGCCCACAACATTACTCCACCTCCTCCTTGTTGGCGCCATAGCCGTGTTTGCATGGGGTGTCCATCAACCAGCCATCCTCCACTCCATCCATCTGCACCATCGAGCGTTGCACGGCACTCATCGGTGAATAAAACAGTTTTGAAGTCAGTCTTCATGTAATGTTTGGCCCACTGGAGCCGTTTCTGCTTGTGTACAGTGGATAGAGGAGGTCGACAGGATGGCTTACACACAGCTGCAAACCTCTGAAGGACCCTGCATCTTGTTGTTTGGGGGACGTTGGAGGCACCAGCAGCTTCAAAAACTTATCTGCTGCTATGACAAGGCTTTTTTGCCGCTGCTCTTTTAACCTGACGTAATTGCCTATAGGAAAGAGTCCTCAATTTTCCCTTATCAGCACGCACACGTGTGTACTATGAATCAGCTACATACTTCTTGATTGTGCGATGATCTGGATGAAGTGTCTTGGCAATGTTGAATGTAGTCATGCCTTGACCTAACCACTCCACAATTTGTTGCTTCTCAGCAGCCGACACATCCTTTTTCTTTCCCATTTTGGCAGAAAATGTAGGCTGCTTAATAATGTGGGACAGCCTTCTTAAGTATTCTTGCCTTTCATTGGACACACCTGCCAAACTAATTAGCACAGGTGTCCGCAATTGCTTACAGTGATATAAAGAGCCCTGACACACATCACCATCAATGAGTTTAACTGACAAACAAAAAAATTCTTACCTCATCACTCCTAAACACTTTTTGCATAATAATTTGGAACACAGTGTACATGTGCTTTTCCACAAAACACCAGTGGTTCACGTAGTGAATCTTACAGTTCTAACTTGCCAACCGTGGTCTGTATGGAGTTGTTCAATAAAGGGCCCAAAATTAAGATAACATAGACGGGAGAGGTCTCTATGAATACGAATTCCTAAGTATTTGATACCCTGTGAGGGCCAGGCAAAGGGAAAGTTGGACTGGATGGAATCTTGTATGGATTTGCGGAGGGAGACATCGAGGGCTTCAGATTTCGCTGCATTGATTTTAAAATTTGACCATGTAACAAAGTGATCTATTTCAGCCATAACAGCAGGGATGGATATATGTGATTGAGTGATATATACTAGGACATCATCAGCAAATGCAGAGCACTTGTATTCGGTGCCTCCCACCTCAATCTACCTAATATTGGGGTTATGGCGAATTGATGAGAGCAGGTGCTCCGTCACTAGGATGTATAAGAGAGGGGACAGAGGACATCCCTGCCTTGTCCCATTGGTGATTATGAAAAGTGATGAAAATGTTCCATTTATCTTCAGCCTAGGTGACGTATTGCGATACAGGGCCGTGATTTTGCCTATAAAAGGATCCCCTAGACCCCTACCCCAAGCTTTTTAAGAGAATAATATATGGCGTGCCAGGAGATTCTATGGAATGCTTTCTCAGCATCCAGCGAGAGTATCTAATTACAAATTTTTAACTGCATCTAGCCCAGGAAATACTTTGTGCCTAGTAGCAGTGTCTGCTAGTCAGTGGATTATCCCAGCTGTTAAGCAAGTTACACCACCTGTAGTTTGGACACTTAATTTTTTCAAAGGAAATGCTTCGGGCCCCCGAGACACTCAGTGAAGAGCATCGGGGAGGCACCCCAAGGCACAGGGGCTGGGACTGGCGGTAGGAAGCCTTGCGGTGGACCGCCAAGCTCGATCCTTATGAAAGCTTTTTAACTGCAGCAGCTTTAGTGGACGCTACTGGAGCTGGAATTACCGTGGCTGCTGGCCTGAGACTTGCCCTCCAATAGATCCTTGTAAAAGGATTTAAAGTGTACTCATTCAAATTAGAGAGACAATTTAAATTAAAAAGATTAGACCTGCCTCCACTGCAGGGGGGCTCGCTCGACCCACCAGCGGACAGGCACCAGTATTGGGAGAGGGAGGCTGGCCGTCAGGGTCCACCGCGGCTCTGGCACAAACCCGGCGACACGGAGGTCGCACGGGCAGGAACGGACTGGCTGTGTCGGCTTCGCACTTTTTTGGTTTTAGAAGGGCATGACATGCCTATATCTGTATCTCCCCCCTCCTTTTACTCCTCCACCTCTTTTCTTTTCGCATGACTTTCTGTACTTGTCACTTTTCCATGTGTTAGTTGTGTCTTCTGAGCAGTTTGTCAGCTTTTGGACACCTTTTGAAGTGTTTTCTATGTGTTTTCTATGTGTTTCTATGTGTTTTTGTTTGCCTGCCATGGGTTTTAACGGTGTTCGAAGGTGTTCGACGAACAGTTCGATGAACAGTTCGGCGAACATACGGGTGTTCGACGAACCGAACTGAACGCGAACACTACGGGGGTGGCTCAACACTAATCAGTAGTAAACACATTTCCCTTGACCCAACATAACATCTTTCTCAGGGACTTCACAGGAAACCAGTATCTTAGTCAGACATTTCACAATGTACGTCTTAAAACACTCAAGCAGAGGCCTCATGGAATAGATTGCTTTTTCTAAATTAAAAATGATATCTAGATATTAAAAATTAACCATAACAATCTGTAGACAGAACTGTTTTGGGGTTCTTGCTCCTCATCAATACAGAACAGGATACTGGTTGGCTGAATGAGCTGCCTCATATACAGCTCAAAGGGGACACTGGATCTTCTTGAAAAGACCCATATCTGTATGAAGAAATTTTTAAGGCAATGCCTTGCTCCAGCTGCAATGGAACACCAAAGTGGATGCCAAACCAGAGTAGTGCTCACCTTTACTGTTAACTCATTCTGCAGTCTGCAATTTACAGCGAAATACAGAGGCTGTAAAAGCCAAATTTCCAACATTGCAAACATTTGAAATCAACAACAAATGAAAAAAAAAACATACTAGTGATCGGTGTAGACAATTCTGGATTTAATTCTCAGGATCCCATAGATGTAGATGGCACCATAGACCCCTTCCATTAGGTAGGCCACAACATAAGTCAAGTATTTAAATATTTTTTCTGTTTGTCCTTGGGGCAATCTATGTTGTGTATAGGCATTGGCCTACATCGAGTATGCATAATTTCATCCATGAAAGCAAATATAAATAGAATTTGGGTTTTTCTTTGCCCCATATATTATTCTAGAACTAAACATATGACTGAATATCATCATATCATGACAATATAAAACTATGTTCTTGCAGCAAACTTTTTCTAATGAGATTCCCTTCTGTCTTTTGTGATTAATATATTATACTCAAGTATGATCAAATTTCCTACTCATACTTGTTGAGAACTGATCATATAATCTGATGGGAAAAAAAGTGTAAAAATATTCTTACACTGATATCTCCAGAAGTCAAAAATAACAAGCTGGTCAAAGAAGAAAAAGGAAGAAAGAAGGCCACATGTCTACTTTCCTCGACATTAATTTTGACATGTCTGTGGAACTTTACTGAGGATGCTGGTAATTAATAATTCTCTTTTTTAATTCTGTTGGGAAATGTTCCTTTCAAACAAAATCAGGGCTGAATGAACTTGGAAAATTGCTCAAGAGAATATACTGCTCATCAAAGACACAGAGAGCCATGGGAGGAAAGAATGACTTTAGAAAATAATGTATATAAAAGGTTACTGGAAAATAGATGCTGCTCGTAAAGTAGTGTCAGAAAAATAATAGCAAGCTTAATGTGTTCTAGAACCTCTGTTTTTAGTTTATAGTCTTTCAGACGTAAATTCACATTTTTCACTCCTCCTTGAAGAAATGATAGATAATGTGTACAAGCAGCCAGGAGAAAACTGTTACTTACAAATTCTTTAAACAGTGTTTTGATTTAGTCTTGTGCAAGAGTCAGCCAGAAAGAACAGCAATCATCAGGAAGATTTATTGTCTGTCATGAGCAGGAAGTATCAGCTATAATTGTTTTAAGTTCTTTTGATAAACAAAGACTATTCTTCAGCGAATTGCTTGGAACAAGCATTTCAGCCAACCTGCATTTACATTTCCTAGTTATCAGGATACCACATATCCTTTTAGCTACTCTGCTCATACATTTCATTTCTGTACTAATAAAATCTCCTAATATCTTCAAGTGGTATACAGTATTAATGCGTATTTTGGTAATGCGTTGTATCAGTGTATCAGATAATATTGTGTCAACGTATTCCTTACCAAGCAGTATGTGGACACTAGGATTTATTACAGACCGGAAAAACAGGCAGAATTCTTCACTCACAAACTATTCACAGAGGTGTGGGCTTTCTTTGGGTGAATATTCAGGAATTGTCCCTGTTAGCAACAGTCAGTATCACACTGCGTGCTAAGGGCCCACCAGTTACTTTGACTCTGATAGTCCACTGTTTAGCTACTTTCAAATATTACATTACCCTCATTCACAATTACCTATGTAATATTAAAGAAGCACTACTCTTCCCATCAAAGTTTTTATCCTTTTAATGTATTGCAGTCATCATATTATATGACACAGTTTACTGTGTACTCATTTTGCCCCTCAACACAGTTAATTCTTATATTTTCCACTAGGTCTATGACATCACGTGATTAAAAACATACTGGCTGAATCCTTCTATGCTCTACAGAGAAACAGGAATACTCTTTTCCCTGCACGAGTCATCATAAGAACTACAATTCCACATCACGGCAAAATTCCTGGCAGCAGCGAGGAGTGGAGCAGCTGGGTCAGGAGTCGAAGGGAAAGTGTAGCTGGGCTGCCAGGGACTTTGCAATGATGTAAAATTTAAGTTCTAATGATGGCTGGCTCATTCAGGGAAAAGAGACTTCCTGTGACTACATAGAGCTCAGAAGGATTCAGATCGTCTTTATTTAATCATGTGATGTCACAGACCCAATGTAATAGAGAAGAATTAACTGGGTAGAAGGGCAAAGTGAGCAATTGTAAGTATATGATGATTGCAATATATCAAGTTTGAAAACTTTGACGAAAGTGTTTCTTTAAGCTGGATAATTTGTTCAATGAAATATAAGATGCTGACTTTGGCTGTATATAGCTAATGAAGTGTATTGAGCCAAATACTGCTCATATAGTATCTCAATGCTTCAGAAATGTATTCAAAGCTCTACCGCAGTCTTGTGTCACTATAGTTATAGACAACAAGCATTGTGTGGTCTAATCATGTAGTTATACACTCTTCCAGTCTCACTTTTTGTTAACATACATATGTTGGGTTAGCAGGAAATATGAGGGTAGATCTGCAGTTTATACATTCACCACTAACTGACTTTTTAGTAATAATCAATTAGTTCTATTCAAGATCATAATAAAAATGAACAACTCTGTAAACTCTGTGTAGATGACACCATTGACAAAAGGTGATAAAAACAGCTCAAAAACTTCTCCCTCTTCGTCCTCATTGTATAATGACTAGTGTTGAGCGAGCACTAAAATGCTCGGGTGCTCGAAGCTCGGCCCGAGCTCACCGTGATACTCGGGTGCTCGACCCGAGCAACGAGCCCAATGTTAGTCTATGGGAGACCCGAGCATTTTTGCAGTGGCACCCCCGGCAGTCTGTAGAAAGCCTAAAAAGTGCCAAAAACGATAGTGACAGTGCTCAAAAGACATGGGGACAGCATGGGCATCGCCCCAGGAAGCATTTCTGACCCCCAGGTCACTGCTGTCAACAACGTGGTCAGAGGTATTAAGCCACTTTAACGGGCTCACAATAAAACGTTCAAAAAAGAAACTGAAACAGTTTTCCTGTGGAATATGTTACGGAACATCCTTTCCAGGGTAAAGACTTGTGTATAAGGTAAAATAAATAACAAAAAACAAAAATACTCCTCCACACCTTGGGCTATGGTCACAAGTAGCATTTTTTTATGCGTTTTTGCACTTTTGCATTGCTTTCAACCGTGACAAATGCATTCACCGGGAAATGTCATTTTAACATTTTACAATCTTATCTGGCCATGTGCTGTGTGGCACATGCATATAGTGCTTAAAAGACATGGGAACAGCATGGGGAAGACCCCTGGAAGCATCTCTGACACCCAGGTCACTGCTTAAAAGTGTGCCCATCAGAAGTGATCCTTGCCACATCAGAAGATGCAGACTTGCAACTATCCCCGTGCAAATCCTTGTCCCAGGGCAGTGTTCAATTGTATCTCCCCCATTCCTTGCCCTGGCTTCTCCATCAGGGGAGTTGAGAGTGCCAAGGTGAGGAGCATGATGATGATGATAGAAGTTAGCATCTGCTTTGTTTTCTTGGAATGCAAGCGTAAGTGTGCAGCCTGCCACCCACCCACCCCCAAGCTGCAATGCCATACTGCTAGCTTGCTTGCACTTGAAATGAGGCCTTTTAGGCTTGTGGAGGCAGACGCCGGCCACCATGTCATGGCTGCGTCGGCGGCCTGGTATCCATACTCAGTCCCCAGCCCCCGGGCGGCCGGGTGTCCACACTCGGTCCCCAGCCGCCAGGGGGCGGCCGGGTGTCCATACTGGGTCCCCAGCCGCCCCTATTTGTCCCAGTGCACCTTATACATAAGATTAAATGCTCATACAAAAACATTACCTGTGCCCTCCCCAGTGCATTTAGTGGGAAGGACAGCCTATTCCGCTGTAGTGTGTGCATGCCAACCCCCTGTTCATGGCACATGTGAAGATGCCTCCCACCCTGCACCTGTCGTTGCAGACTTGCAACTATCCCTGTGCAAATTCTTGTCCCAGGGCAGTGTTCAATTGTACCTCCCCCATTCCTTGCAATGCAAGAGCAAATATGCAGCCAACCATCCACTCACCCGCAGGCTGCAATACCATATTGCTAGCTTGCACTTGAAATGGGGCCTTTTAGTTTGGAGGAGGCCGAAGCTGGCCACTACCTCATGGCTGCTTCGGCAGCGAGGTATGCATACTCAGTCCCCAGCCGCCCGGCGGCCGGGTGTCCACATTCGGTCCCCAGACGCCAGGGGGCGGCTGGGTGTCCATAAACGGTCCCCAGCCGCCCCTATTTCTCCTGGGAACTTCCCCCACACTTTTCTTAGCTTGGTCTGCTTTAGGGCAGCATTGTGCGAGCCCACCAGAGAACCAGACTCCTCCGGTGGGCCCTGGCTTCTCCATCAGGGGAGTTGAGAGTGCCAAGGTGAGGAGCATGATGATGATTATAGTAGTTAGCATCTGCTTTGTTTTCTTGGAATGAAAGTGCATGTATGTAGTAGCGGCTAGGCCTGAGGTGGTCAGCGTTTTGGCGCATATCCTACCTCCTCCGAGGATTGCTGGATGTTTTCTTGCTACTATGCCAGTTCTATGACTCCCGTTAAAACAAAGCTTCAGGTGATAAATGATGGATGACGTGGTGGCAAAGGAGAAAGAGCAGGAGGAACAGGGACCATTCACATCAATATCAGGCTAGTCAACCACACATGTCTTGTAGGATATGTTTCTGTACCAAAAGGAGCGGTTCGGCTACACAGTTATAGGGCATACAGTGAGTGCAATGCCTACCAAAATTTCGAGGCACTCCAATGCCTCTTGGAAGTGACATGGAGGTCAGAGGGCCTTAACTAAACCATTTTTTCCATTTATAGCAACTGGGTCTCCTGCACACTGTTGGCCTAAGCAGTGAATGAAAGGCTTTCCAAAAATTCTGAGGAACTGCAATGCCCCTTGAAAAAGACGTGGATTACAGCGTACTAAAAAACCCCTACCCATTATTGGGGAGTGGGTCTCCCTTAGTTTTCGCCTTTGCATTGAAAAGCAAAAGCTGACTAAAATTAGGAGGAAATGCAATGCCCGTTGGAAGAGTCGTGGCGGTTAGAGGTAATTAAAAACAACATTTCAATGCCCCTTGGAAGAGCTGTGGAGTTCAGAGTGGTTTAACAAGACGGTTTAAATGCCCCTTTGAAGAGACGTGGAGGTCATAGTAGCTTAAAAAGATGGTTTTAATGCCCCTTGGAAAAGTGGTGGAGGTCGCAGTAGCTTAACAAGACGGTTTTAATGCCCCTCGGAAGAGACGTGGAGGTCACAAGAGCTTAACAAGACGGCTTTAATGCTCCTTGTAAAAGTGGTGGAGGTCGCAGTAGCTTAACAAGATGGTTTTAATGCCCCTTGGAAGAGACGTGGAGGTCACAGTAGCTTAACAAGATGGTATTAATGCCCCTCGGAAGAGACGTGGAGGTCGCAGAAGCTTAACAAGACGGTTTTAATGCCCCTTGAAAAAGTGGTGGAGGTCGCAGTAGCTTAACAAGACGGTTTTAATGCCCCTTGGAAGAGACGTGGAGGTCGCTGTAGCTTAGCAAGATGGTTTTAATGCCACTCGGAAGAGATGTGGGGGTCGCAGTAGCTTAACAAGACAGTTTTAATGCCCCTTGGGAAAGTGGTGGTGGTCGCAGTAGCATAACAAGACGGTTTTAATGCCCCTTGGAAAAGTGGTGGAGGTCACAGTAGCTTAACAAGACGGTTTTAATGCCCCTTGGAAAAGTGGTGGAAGTCGCAGTAGCTTAACAAGATGGTTTTAATGCCCATTGGAAAAGTAGTGGAGGTCGCAGTAGCTTAACAAGATGGTTTTAATGCCCCTTGGAAGAGACGTGGAGGTCACAGTAGCTTATCAAGACGGTTTTAATGCCCCTTGGAAGAGACGTGGAGGTCGCAGTAGCTTAACAAGACAGTTTTAATGCCCCTCGGAAGAGGCGTGGAGGTCGCAGTAGCTTAACAAGACTGTTTTAATGCCCCTTGGAAAAGTGGTGGAGGTCCCAGTAGCTTAACAAAACGGTTTTAATGCTCCTTGGAAAAGTGGTGGAGGTCACAGTAGCTTAACAAGACAGTTTTAATGACCCTCGGAAGAGACGTGGAGGGCGCAGTAGCTTAACAAGACGGTTTTAATGCCCCTTGGAAAAGTGGTGGAGGTCACAGTAGCTTAACAAGGCGGTTTTAATGCCCCTTGGAAGAGACGGGGAGGTCACTGTAGCTTAACAAGACGGTTTTAATTCACCTTGGAAGAGACGTGGAGGTCACAGTAGCTTAACAAGACGATTTTAATGCCCCTTGGAAAAGTGGTGGAAGTCACAGTAGCTTAGCAAGACGGTTTTAATGCCCCTGGGAAAAGTGATGGAGGTCACAGTAGCTTAACAAGACGGTTTTAATGCCCCTTACAAGAGCCATACAGTACAGCATCTTAAAAACATTATTCCCATTATTGGGGAGTGGGTCTCCCATTGTCTTTGCCTATGCCTTCCAAGCAAAAGCTGCCAAAAATTAGGACGGAGGAACTTGCAATGCCCCTTACAAGAGCCATGCAGTACAGCATATTACAAACATTATTCCCATTATTGGGGAGTGGGTCTCCCATAGTCTTTGCTTATGCCTTCCAAGCAAAAGCTGCCAAAAATTAGGATGGAGGAACTTGCAATGCCCCTTACAAGAGCCATGCAGTACAGCATATTACAAACATTATTCCCATTATTGGGGAGTGGGTCTCCCATAGTCTTTGCTTATGCCTTCCAAGCAAAAGCTGCCAAAAATTAGGACGAAGGAATTTGCAATGCCCCTTACAAGAGCCATGCAGTACAGCATATTACAAACATTATTCCCATTATTGGGGAGTGGGTCTCCCATAGTCTTTGCTTATGCCTTCCAAGCAAAAGCTGCCAAAAATTAGGACGAAGGAACTTGCAATGCCCCTTACAAGACCCATGTAGTAAAGCATATTACAAGCATTATTCCCATTATTGGGGAGTGGTTCTCCCATAGTCTTTGCTTATGCCTTCCAGGCAAAAGCTGCCAAAAATTAGGAGGAAATGCAATGCCCGTTGGAAGAGTCGTGGAGGTTAGAGTTAATTAAAACAACATTACAATGCCCCTTGGAAGATCTGTGGAGTTCAGAGTGGTTTAACAAGACACTTTTAATGCCCCTTGGAAGAGACGTGGAGGTCGCAGTCGCTTAACAAGACTGTTTTAATGCCCCTTGGAAGAGACGTGGAGGTCGCAGAAGCTTAACAAGATGGTTTTAATGCCCCTCGGAAGAGACGTGGAGGTCACAGTAGCTTAACAAGACGGTTTTAATGCCCCTTGGTAGAGACGTGGAGGTCGCAGTAGCTTAACAAGATGGTTTTAATGCCCCTTGGAAGAGACGTGGAGGTCACAGTAGCTTAACAAGACGTTTTTAATGCCCCTTGGAAAAGTGGTGGAGGTCATAGTAGCTTAACAAGATGGTTTTATAGCCCCTTGGAAAAGTGGTGGAGGTCACAGTAGCTTAACAAGACAGTTTTAATGCCCCTTGGAAAAGTGGTGGAGGTCACAGTAGCTTAACAAAATGGTTTTAATGCCCCTTGGAAGAGACGTGGAGGTCGCAGTAGCTTAACAAGGCGGTTTTAATGCCACTTGGAAGAGACATGGATGTCACAGTAGCTTAACAAGACGGTTTTAATGCCCCTTGGAAAAGTGTTGGAGGTCGCAGGATCTTAACAAGACGGTTTTAATGCCCCTTGGAAAATGGTGGAGGTCACAGTAGCTTAACAAAACGGTTTTAATGCCCCTTGGAAAAGTGGTGGAGGTCACAGTAGTTTAACAAGATGGTTTTAATGCCCCTTGGAAAAGTGGTGGAGGTCACAGTAGCTTAACAAGACGGTTTTAATGCCCCTCGGAAAAGACGTGGAGGTCGCAGTAGCTTATCAAGACGGTTTTAATGCCCCTCGGAAGAGACATGGAGGTCACAGTAGCTTAACAAGACGGTTGTAATGCCCCTTACAAGAGCCATACAGTACAGCATCTTAAAAACATTTTTCCCATTATTGTGGAGTGGGTCTCCCATAGTCTTTGCTTATGCCTTCCAAGCAAAAGCTGCCAAAAATAAGGACGGAGGAACTTGCAATAATGGCAACACGGACCACGGTCACCCTGGTGGTATAGTGGTGGTGGAGGCTGAGGATAAGGAGAAGAGCATAAAACAGCCGAAATGAGGAAGCGTATACCCATGTGTGGGTGTGAAGCGGTGCATGTGAATACACCTCCTGAAATAACACAGTGGATTTGACTTTATGTTACTCTGCTGTCATTTGGTGGTGATGAAAAGTCTGGCCCAATCCAGCCCTTGTTCATTTGATAAGGGTCAGCTTGTCAGCATTGTCAGTTGACAGGCGAGTGCGCTTATCAGTTATAATTCCCCCAGCGGCACAAAAACACGCTCCGATAACACGCTAGTGACAGGGCAGGCCAGGACCTCCAAGGCGAACAGATCGAGTTGATTCCAGGTGTCCAGCTTGGAAACCCAAAAATTAAAAGGCAAAGAGGATTCACGGAGGACGCTGGTACGGTCGGCAAGGTACTCCCTCACCATCTTTTGAAACTTTCCACTCCTTGTGAGAGTACCCCGCGCCTCAGGGCATGTAAGCTTGACGGGTCTCAGAAAACTGTCCCAGAACGTTGACAGTGTTCCCCTGCCTCTGCTGGATTGGAGTTGCGTCTCTCTCGCATGTACGCCTTGGTTGGGCAACGAACTGCGACCTCTCCCGCTAGCGTGTTCAGATGGGAATTTTTTTAACAGTTCTGCAGCAAGGGCCTTCTGGTACTGCCCCATTTTTGTAGACCTCTCCTCCTCAGGAATAAGAGAGTGAAAGTTCTCCTTCTAGCGGGGGTCTAAAAGTGTCACCAACCAGTAATGACTGTCACCCAACATTTTGACAACGTGAGGGTCACGGTTAAGGCAGCGTAACATAAAGTCAGCTATGCGTGCCAGACTGGTAACGGGCAAGACTTCCGTGTCCTCACCAAGATGACGACTGACCATGCTCTCCTCCTCCTCCTCCTCCTCCCCCCTGTCCTCAGGCCACCCACGCTGAACTGACGGTATGACAGTTGTACAGGTACTACCGTCTACAGCTCATGATACAAGCTCCTGTTCTTCCTCCCCCTCCTCATCCTCCTCTCCCTCATTGTCCCCCAATGCACGTTGGGATGAGATGAGGCAGGGCTGTGTGTAATCGACCGCTACGGCTTCTTGATCCATCTCATCATACTCTGGCTGCAATGCCTCCTCTTTAATTCTCTGCAGAGAGCGTTGCAAAAGACACACAAGTGGAATGCTGATGCTAATGATGGCGTCATCACCACTCAACATCTTGGTTGACTCCTCAAAGTTTGTCAAGATGGTACATATGTCAGACATCCAGGTCCACTCCTGAGGTCTTATGTGTGGAGTCTGACCTGAATATCGACGGCCTTGTTGCAGCTGGTACTCCACAAATGCTCTCTTCTGCTCACAAATCCTTTGCAATATGTGGAGGGTAGAGTTCCAACATGTGGGTACATCACACAACAGTCGGTGTGATGGAAGCTGCAAACGCTGCTGCAACACAGCAAGGGCGGCGGAAGTTGTAGCCGACTTGCGAAAATGAGCTGACAGGCGGCGTACTTTGACGAGCTGATCTGGCAACTCAGGGTACGATTTAAGAAACCGCTGAACCACGAGGTTAAGCACATGAGCCAGGCATGGTACGTGTGTGATCTCGCCTCGCCTCAGAGCCGCCACCAGGTTACGGCCATTGTCACACACGACCATGCCTGGATGTAGGTTCAGCGGTCTCAGCCACAGATCTGCCTGCTCTTTCACAGCTGTCCACAACTCACAAGCAGTGTGAGGTTTCTCACCTAAGCTTATGAGTTTCAGCACAGCCTGTTGCCGCTTGGCGGAGGCAGTACTGCCGTGTTTCCAGCTTGTAACTGATGCGGTGATATCTGAGATGGAGTCTGAACATGAGGATAAGGAAGAGGAAAATGCGCAGGAGCGCATTAAATGTCACTTGCTTAACCCTGCAGGAAGTACAGCGTCGTCTAAAAATCACTAAAGTTGACAAATCCCCGGGCCCGGATGGGATACACCCGCGAGTACTGCAGGAATTAAGTAACGTCATAGATAGACCATTATTTTTAAACTTTAAAGATTCCATAATAACAGGGTCTGTACTACAGGACTGGCATATAGCAAATGTGGTGCCAATATTCAAAAAGGGGACAAAAACTGAACTTGGAAATTATAAGCCGGTAAGCTTAACCTCTACTGTGGGTAAAATCCTGGAGGGTTTCCTAAGGGATGCTATAATAGAGTATCTGAAGAAGAATAACCTCATGACCCAATATCAACATGGGTTTACGAGGGACCGTTCCTGTCAAACTTATCTGATCAGTTTTTATGAGGAGGCAAGTTCTGGACTGGACCAAGGAAATGCAGTGAATGTTGTGTATATGGACTTTTCAAAAACTTTTGATATGGTTCCACACAAAAGGTTGATACATAAAATGAGAACAATGGGGATAGGGGAAAATATATGTATGTGGGTTAAGAATTGGCTCAGTGATAGGAAGCAAAGGGTGGTTATTAATGGAAAACACTCGGACTGGGTCTCAGTTAATAGTGGGGTACCACAGGGGTCAGAATTGGGCCCCCTTCTTTTTAACATATTTATTAATGACCTTGTTGGGGGCATACTGAGTAATATTTTCAGATGACACTAAACTCTGCAGGGTAATCAATACAGAGGAGGACAATTTTATATTACAGGAGGATCTATGTAAACTAGAAGCTTGGGCTGATAAATGGCAAATGAGCTTTAATGGGGATAAATGTAAGGTAATGCACTTGGACAGAGGAAATAAAATGTATAATTATATGCTTAATTGTAAAACACTGGGCAAAACTGTAACTGAAAAAGACCTGGGTGTATTGGTGGACGACAAGCTCACGTTTAGTGGCCAGTGTCAGGCAGCTGCTGCAAAGGCAAATAAAGTAATGGGATGCATTAAAAGAGGCATAGATGCTCATGAGGAGAACATAATTTTACTTCTATTCAAGTCATTAGTGCGACCACACTTAGAATACTGTGTACAGTTCTGGTCTCCGGTGTATAAGAAAGACATAGCTGAACTAGAGATGGTGCAGAGAAGAGCGACCAAGGTTATTAGAGGACTGGGGGGTCTGCAATACCAAGACAGGTTATTACACTTGGCGTTATTTACTGTGGAAAAAAGAAGGCTTAGGGGTGATCTTATTACTATGTACAAGTATATGAGGGGACAGTACAAAGACCTTTCTACTGATCTTTTTACTCTGAGGCCTGAGACGGGGACAAGGGGGCATCTTCTACGTCTAGAGGAAAGAAGGTTTAATCATAATCACAGACGGGGATTCTTTACTGTAAGAGCAGTGAGACTATGAAACTCTCTGCCGCATGATGTTGTAAAGAGTGATTCACTGTTAAAATTTAAGAAGGGCATGGATGCCTTTCTTGAAAAGTATAATATTACAGGTAATAAATACTAGATTCCTTGATAGGGCGTTGATCCAGGGAACTAGTCTGATTGTCGTATGGATTCGGGAAGGAATTTTTTTCCCCAATGTGGAGCTTAGTGTTTGCCACATGTTATTTTTTTGCCTTCCTCTGGATCAACATGTTAGGCTGTGGGTTGAACTAGATGGACTTAGTCTTCCTTCAACCTTAAAAACTATATTACTATGTTACTATGTACACTGTGGGGGCAACTCTGACTGACATAGGGCCCGCAATCCTTAGTGTGGGGAGGATGTGTGCCGTCCCACGGTCCGACTGGGTCCCGGCTTCCACTATGTTTACCCAGTGTGCCGTCAGGGAGATGTACCGTCCCTGGCCACAAGCACTTGTCCACGTGTCTGTTGTCAGGTGGACTCTCCCAGTAACTGTGTTGTTGAGGGCACGGCAGATGTTTTGGGACACGTGCTTGTGTAGTGCGGGTATGGCACACTGGGCAAAATAGTGTCGGCTGGGGACCAAGTACCGAGGGACGGCCACCGCCATAAGGTTGCGGAAGGATTCCGTCTCCACCAGCCTAAAAGGCAGCATTTCCAACGCAAGCAGTCGTGAAATGTGCGAATTTAGGACTGTGGCCTGTGGGGCATTGGCTGCGAATTTCCGCTTTCGTTCAAAGGTCTGGGATATAGACAATTGAACGTTGCGGTGGGACGTGGACGTGGACGTTGATGCTGTTTCTTGAGAAACAACCATAACAAGTGAAGACTGAGAGGAGGGGGCATCTTTGCATGCAGTATGGACAGGGGATTGCCTTGCACACACAACAGGGGGTTCTATTGCACGCACAACAGCGGAAGAAGCAGTGGTGACACCCACTGACACTGGTCGTGGACCCTGGGGTTCACCCCACAAAGTCGGGTGCTTTGCTGCAATGTGCCTGATCATGCTGGTGGTGGTCAGGCTGGTAGTTTTGTCACCCCTGCTGATGCTGGCATGGCAGGTGGTACAAATGGCCATTTTGGGGTTATCAGCAGAGTCTTTAAAAAAAATTCCAGACTCTGGAAGACCTACAGGTTGTACTGGCAACATCCCTCGTGTTGGTGTTACGGGGAACTGTTGCCTGCCTTCTGTGTTCGGCCATCACACTGCTTCTTCCTGCCTGTTGCGGTACTCTGCCTCCCTCACGCTGTGTGCTGCTGGCCTCGCTCTGCATGTCCTCCTGCCACGTTGGGTCAGTTACTAGATCATCCACCACCTCCTCATCTTCCACTTGCGCACCACGATCCTCCTCCTCACTTCCTGGCAATTCTGTCTCGTCATCGTCCACCTCTTGTGACAAATTGCCAGCGTCGACTTCCTGTGGCCGTGGCTGTTCCAATATTTGGGCATCGCTACATGGGATCTCCTCTTCCACCACTTCAAGCGGAGCAGGCGAGGGGCACAAATCTGGAAATGGACCAGTGAACAGCTCTTCAGAGTGTCCAAGTGTGGGATCAGTTGCTGTCTGACGACACTCGGCATGGTGGGAGGAAGGAGCATCAGGGTGAGGAGGAGTATGCGGTCGAGACTCACGGCTACTAAGAGTTGACCATGTGGAAGACAGACCGGAGGTGGTGGTGCCCAGGTAACTGGAAGTATTATCTGCTATCCAATTAATAACCTGTTCACACTGATCAGTTCGCAATACTGGTGTTGTTCTGTGCTTCCCTAGTAATTCGGTCAAGAACTGGGAGTGAGAAGATGTGGCTGTTGGTTGTGGCACATTTTCACCTTGGCCACGGCCCCGTCCTCTGCATGCACCATCACCAGAACGTTCAGTTCCACGTCCCTTGCCACGCGCCTTGCCCATTGTAAATTAAGTAAAATAGCTTACACTCACACTATCAATGGAAAAAGGGTAATAAAAAGGAGATTAGAACCTTGGAAGAGGAAAACCACAGTTCTTTTTCTCTGGCTTACACCCGACTCTTTTAAACAATCTGAACAATCAGCGAGAAACTATTACTGTTTTTCTTTACAGAAAAAATACCGAAAGTTGGATAATAGAGATTTTTTACCATGGAACGGCAAAACCACTGTTATAATTTACTGGTGTATGCCAGACTCTTTTAAACAGATATATTTGTGTCTGAGCAATCAGGAGACACTATTACTGTTTTTCTTTACGGCAAAAAATGCCAAAAGCAGGATAATACAGAGATTTGACCCGTGGAACTGCAAAACCACACTTCTATTTCTTGGGCCTACATCAGACTCTTTTAAACAGATATATTTGTGTCTGAACAATCAGGAGACACTATTACTGTTTTTCTTTACGGATAAAATACCAAAAGCTGGATAATAGAGATTTTTTACCGTGGAACGGCAAAACCGCAGTTATAATTTACTGGTGTATACCAGACTCTTTTAAACAGATATATTTGTGTCTGAACAATCAGGAGACACTATTACTGTTTTTCTTTACGGCAAAAAATGCCAAAAGAAGGATAATACAGAAATTTGACGGGTGGAACTGCAAAACCACACTTCTATTTCCTTGGCCTACACCAGACTCTTTTAAACAGATATATTTGTGTCTGAACAATCAGGGAGACACTATTACTGTTTTTCTTTAAGGAAAAAATACCAAAAGCTGGATAATAGAGATTTTTTACCATGGAACGGCAAAACCACAGTTATAATTTGCTGGTGTATACCAGACTTTTTTAAATAGATATATTTGCGGCTGAACAGTGAGCGACACACTCAAACTGGTTTTTTTTAGGTAAAAATGTCCCAAAATTGGATAATACAGTGGTTTGAACCGTGGAACTGCAAAACCACACTTCTATTTCTCTGGCGTACACCAGACTATTTTAAACAGATATATTTGTGTCTGAACAATCAGGGAGACACTATTACAGTTTTTTTTTTACGGCAAAAAATTCCAAAAGCAGGATAATAGAGATTTTTTACCATGGAATGGCAAAACCACAGTTATAATTTACTGGTGTATAACAGACTTTTTTAAATAGATATATTTGCGGCTGAACAGTGAGCGACACACTCAAACTGTTTTTTTTTAGGTAAAAATGTCCCAGAAGTGGATAATACAGTGGTTTGAACCGTGGAACTGCAAAACCACACTTCTATTTCTCTTGCCTACACCAGACTCTTTTAAACAGATATATTTGTGTCTGAACTGTCACACAATTTTTTTTTTTTTTTGGGGGGGGACACCAAAAGGTTAATAAGATGGGTATTTGTACAGTGTGAAGGAGGAAAAAAAAAAAAAAGAGGATTTAGATGAAAAAAAAAGGATTTTTCCTGGCCCCCGAGACCTGGAGCTAATTCTAGAAATTTGAGCAGCACCACACAGGACTGTAATGCAGCGTTTGCTGGTATAACCACTACGTCTCCTATACAGCCTGCCTGCCTGCCTGATATCTGGGATGGGTATTAGTCCTGAGAAGGACTGTTTGTTTGATTTGGCAGGCTTTAGAGACCCTACACTACGTATTTCGCACTATAAATCTCTCCCTAGCTCAGCAGCACTTTCCCTACACTAGCTGATCCTGGCCGTCTGAGTCCAAGATGGCGGCGCCCGGTTTTAAATACTCGAGGTGACGCTGTGCGGCCCGCCAATCAATGTAATGCCCACAACCAACATGGCTGCGGCATTACAGTGACTGGCTGGCAATCCCTGCATGTTCATTGGCTCTGTACAGAGCGCCAAACATGCAGGGCGGAGACCCGAGCTCCCGCCCGAGTAACCCGGAAATGCTCGGTGCTCACTGAACATCCCGAGTAGCATGATGCTCGGGCGAGTACCGAGCAGTGTCGAGCATGCTCGCTCAACACTAGTCATAATGTTTCTCCTTTGCAGCGGGAACAGGTATGGAATATAACAATGCAGAACAATACCATGCAGCAGGAGTGCCTGGTAGATCTATGGAGAATCCCTTCAGGGCAGTGAAGGATTTAATCTCTTGGTCAGTAGCGAACAGGACTTGGGCTAAGTATGAACAGGCTTGGAAAATTTGGGAGGAGTGGAAAACAATTATAGGCGACAGGGTGGAAGAAGAGAGTCTATTATTACTGCTTTTGGGTCATGGTTGGGAAGCGGGTTGGTCTGTGGCAAAAATAAATGGCATCTTGACCGGTTTAGCATTTGTATTTAAAGCAAGGGGAGTTAAGGACCAGACAAAATCATTTTTAGTCAAGCAAGCATTAAAAGGTTGAAAGAAGGGTTGGAAGGTCTTGGATAAGAGACGGCCAGTTTCGCATGACTTGCTCCATTTAGAGGGGGCACAGCTGGAAACCATCTGCACTTCTGGTTGGGAAGTTGATTTATTTAAATTAGCATTTTCATTGGCATTTTTTGGGCCATTACGTTTGGGAGAGTTGGTAAGTCCTTTGAGGTTTAAATCAGGGGGGCGGTTAAACCAAGATGTTGATTTATATGAAGACAGGGTTGAACTGTTGATACGGTCTTTGAAAACAGATGTTTATGGTAAAGGTTGTAGGTTGGTGCTGTTTAAAGTGCAAGGGTTGGCCCTGTGCCTGGTACAGTGCACTCGACCTTTTGGGAGAGCACTGAAGAATATGGATGTTCCGGTCTTAGTTCATGCTGACGGTTCATTCCTATAGCGTTTTCAGTCTATCGCCGTCTTTAAATGTGGCTTAGAGGCTGGTGGGGTTTCGTCAAGGGATTATAGTGGACACTCATTCCGTATTGGTGCATCGATGGAGGCAGCCAGGAGGGGCTTAGGTGAAGAAGTGATCAAGAAAATAGGGTGTTGGGAATCCGAATTCTGGATTATGGGACATTCGTTTGTTTTCTGGGCGGTTTTGCGTGCTGCGTTGCAGCCGGACGGGCGACAATTGGGAATTGGAAGGGAGGAGGCCGTGTTACGATGGATTGGAAAACGTGGAATGGTTTGGAGGCAGTTTCTTCCTGAGTTTCACCGTTTTGTGCAGCTGGATCGGGCTCCGGATGTTGTAGTGGTCCATCTTGGGGGCAATGACCTTGGCAAACGACCTTGCAGTGAGCTAATTAAGGATATCAAGTTCGATTTCCTTAGGCTGTGGTCAATGTTCCTAGTGGCAATTTAGTCGGATATTATTCCGAGGAAGGTTTGGAGGGGGGCACGATCCGTGGATGGTATCAACAGGGCTAGGATCAAGTTAAAAAGGGCTGTTTCTTGTTTCATTGTGTGAAACAGTGCGATGGTGGTAAGGCACGTGGAATTAGAATCTGGGGAGGGAGAATTTTGGAGAAGTGATCCATTTGAATGCTGTGGGAACGGACATGTGGTGCTTGGCGATTCAAGAAGGAATAGAGATAGCCATTAAGGTGTGGAGGGACAAAATATTTGAGGGGACAGAATATTTTTGTTCGTGGCATGGGGGGGAGGTCCTCGAAGTTGATGGTCCTGGATAATGGTGCTATAATGGGGGGGAATCTCACAAGGTTCTGGACTCCCCCTAATAGAGTTGACTGAAAATGGCCTTAATATCTCGAGAGAGAGATTGCATGGGCCTGCGGCTTATGGTCCGGGACAATTGCCAAGTTATTTTATGTGCCTTTGAGCTGGTGCTTTATGGCTAGAGGTAAATTATGACCTGAGTTGGGACAATAAATAAGAAAAAGTGGTATGGTGTTCATCAAGTTTTTTGGGGCTTCGAGGACCACCCCCTCTTTGAGTTTATTTGTTTACTGTTTATTAAGTGTTAATAAACGGCTGCTGTGGCCAATTAAATCCAAAAATTTGTGTTTTGTGTTGTTTTTGTAATAGGTATATGTTAAGGGGGAGGAGATGGTTAAATGTGGGCTTGTGATTTATCTAGGGGCAGCTGAATGAGTTGCTATTACCCTTGTCATGGTTTGGGGCTGCATGACTGCTGCTAGCTGTGGGGAGCTACAGTTCATTGAGGGAATCATGAATGCCAACATGTACTGTGATATACTGAAGCAGAGCATGATCCCCTCCCTTTGGAAACTGGACCGCAATGCAGTATTCCAACATGATAACAACCCCAAACACGCCTACAAGACGACCACTGCCTTGCTAAAGAAACTGAGGGTAAAGATGTTGAACTGGCCAAGCATGTTTTCAGACCTAAACCATATTGAGCATCTGTGGGGCATCCTCAAACAGAAGGTGGAGGTGCACAAGGTCTCTAACATCCACCAGCTCTCTGATGTCATCACGGAGGAGTGGAAGAGGATTCCACTGACAACCTGTGAAGCTCCAGTGAACTCCATGCCCAAGAGAGTTAAGACAGTGCTTGAAAATAATGGTGGCCACTCAAAATATTGACACTTTGGCCACAATTTGGCCATTTTCACTTAGGGGTGTACTCACTTTTGTTGCCAGCCGTTTAAACATTAATGGCTGTGTATAAAGTTATTTAGAGGGCACAACAAATTTACACTGTTATACAAGCTGTACACTGACTACTTTACATTGTATCAAAGTGTCATATCTTCAGTATTGTCCCATGAAAAGATATAATAAAATATTCACAAACATTTGAGGGGTGTATTCACTTTTGTGATATACTGTATGTGTATGTGCTCTATGTATAGTCATGTATGTATGTGCTATGTGTATATACATTTTTTTTAGTAACATACAGTGAGGGTGTACTCACTTTTATGATATCCTGTATATGTATGTACAGATTGCACATACACATATATGTATATACACATAGCACATACCGACATGTATATGCTGTAGCAAAGCCAGGTAGGACTGGGTAAAATCCTAGCACTGTAGGTCTTAATTAGATGCACCAGGCTAGCTTTGGCTAAGAACCAGAAAATGGGCTCACCTTGTTTCAGTCTGCTAGATGTTGAGCATAGTGGAGTGTGTTGAAGCTGGTGAGTGACTAGCCAAAATGTGAGCTGTAGTTTGGAGATAGACAATCCAGAGTCTCCCTCTGAATGGATACTGCACGGGAAAGCTAGGAAAGCTGAGCAGCCTGTGTGTTGGAGCTGCAGAGTAACGTGTGGAAGCTGAAGCCTGTTCAGTTTTAACTGAGCATGTTGTTGAACACTTTTATTTGGCGCTGGAAGCAGCTGGAGCTCAGGCTGAAGGTGGCACCAATACTGGTAGGACCATACCTCTTCTGTATGCAAAGCTTGCTCTGGGAGAAAGTATTGTTATCTATTTGGGTGAGCCCGCACTGACATATATGTGCCTGCAGAATGAACAGTTTTTTTGCTGTTATACCTTTGTGCCCAGAAGAGGCAGTTTTGGTTATGAATCCCTTGGAGTTTTAAGAAAGCAATAAAACTGTTACGAGTCCGGGTGGTGGAACCTCTGTGTTTCAGTGCAAGGAGGGACCAGAGGGGCGTGACTAAGTGCCTACTCGGCCTGACCAAGGTCACACGGCGGCTTTGTCGACTCCGTGAACCAGGGAGGAACCGGGCAGGTGGACCAGGTGCCACTCTGGGACCGACCTTGTGTGAGAGCAGGTGACTCCCACGGGTCAGATGGCAGAAACTGACCGGTACAGCGAATGAGCACGGCAGGAAGGCAGACGGGTGGACCGGGTTGATAAGCAGGCTGGTTCGGCAGATAGCCAGACGGGTGCTCCGGGTAGGCGAGCAGGCGGGCATGGCAGGTAACTGGCAGGTGCTCCGGATAGACTGGCTGGTGGGCACGACAGGTAACAGGCAGGTTCTCCAGGTAGGCTGGCGGGTGGGCATGACAGGTAACAGGCAGGTGCTCCAGGTAGGCAGACTGGCGGGCACAACTGTAGACAGACTGGAGAACAGAACTGTTAGACAGGCTGGCGGGCTGGACTGACAGACAGACTGACAGGCAGGAATGACAGGCAGCAGGACCTGAGGGCTGGAGCAAGTGTTTAGCACACGGAACAACAACCTTGCACAGACACCTCCATTTTGGAGGAGGTGCCTTATATAGCGGAAGTCCTCAAGCTATTGGCCGGGGACTCTATAGGATGGCACTCACTGCCCCATTAAGAGGGAGGGAGCGTGCGCGTTCCCTAAGCACAGTGCCTGGGAAGCAACACGCGGTGCGTGCCACAGCAGCAGGGGAGCAGGAAGACGCCGGACCTGGACCGAGGCGGTGAGGGGAACGGAGTCTCTGCCCGGCAGGAGGCAGAGACGCCGATGCTACAAAAACCACATGATTGGACCCTACCGCATTGTCTGTGTGAATGCTACCTAATGCCTACCTGAGAGAGTTTATCCCTACAATGTACACTGACGAGTAAAAGGGTACCAATGTTTTGAACTTTTGACTTTAAGGCTCCATATCTCACCATCCACTACTTCAAACGTGATACTACCATTATTTCATTGACAATAGCAATGAGCGAGTGTGCTCGTTTAACCGTTTCGCCGAGCATGCTCGGGTGCTTTCCGAGTATCTTCGGCATGCTTGTATATTTTGCCTGTTTGTTACGGAATCCTCACATGTGTTGAGGCTGACTGACAATCATAAATCATGCAGATGCAGGGACTCAAACTGTTAGTCAGCCTCAACACATGTGAGGATTCCCTAACAAACAGGCAAAATATACATGCACGCCGAAGATACTCGTAAAAAGCACCCGAGCGTGTTTGGCGAAAGGGTTAAATGAGCACGCTCGCTCATCACTAATTGACAATCATTTTTGCTATCTCATACATAAATTTGAATTGTAACTATTTACCATATGATTAGTTATGCAGATTCTTATGATGTCACGGCATTGTTACTTTTTTGCTCCTGGTGGAGGAATAATGTTTTTCTTCCTGTATACTACAAATTACAACTTGCTCTCACATTTCCTAAAAGCTTATAAGGTTGATTCCCAAGCGAACGATCACTGGTTCGGATCTCATGGAGCAGCCATTAAGAAGATTTCCCAAGAAGAGAGAAACAGCATCATCCAGCTCATTGATAGTGGTCTTTCAGCCAAGAGAATTGCCAAACTGCAGCAAGTGAGTACCATAACAGTTGGAAGAATAGGAAATGAAGTCCATTCATCCATTCAAAAGCCAAGAGGTGGATGTCCAGGCAAAATATCCGAGTCAACAAGTCAGCTCATCACAAGGTCTATCAGTTCTGGCACAACATACACAGCAGTGGAGTTGACTTGTAATAGTGAGATCACAGACATCCATGCAAGCACCGTGCACTTTACACAAGTCTGGAATGGTGGCCTGGAAAAAGGTGAAGAAGCCTCGACTTCAATAACGTCATAAGAAGTGTCAGCTCGAGTTTGCAAAAAAGTACAAAAAATGGACAGTAGAAGATTGTAAATGGGTGATTTGGAGTGATGAGATGAAAGTCAATAGACTAGGCTATGGTGGGTGCGATGAGTCTGGAAGAAACAAGGGAAAAGGGGTCAACAGTTTGAGAAATTGAATGAACTGTCAATTTCGGTAAAGGAAGAATTATGATATGGGGTTGAAGGTGGTCTCAATGCTGAGCTATATGTGAGTATCCTACAAGACGAGTTACTTCACACACTCGAGTACTATGGGTATGAAAAGGACGACATAGTATTTCAGCAGAACAATGACCTAAAGCATACATCGAGGTTGGCAAAAAAATGGTTCAGTGACAATGAAGTAGAGGTGCTGGATTGGCCCGCACAGTCTCCAGACCTCAGCCCAATTGAAAATGAAAACTTGTGAGTAGAGTTAAAGAAAAAGCTGTATACATACCCAAGTGAGTTGACCAGTATGCACCAACTTTGGGAACGTGTAGAATAGACCTGGGATCAGATTTCATTCGAGACACGCTTAAATCTGATTGAGAGCATGCCTAGAAGGATTCAGGAAGTGCTGGAATGACTGTCAAGATGGATTTACAAAACACTAACATGCAAATTGCCTCTTCAGAGAAAAAGAGGACTTGAGCTCTATATCGCCACCTATTGGAAGCAGCAATCCTACAAGTCACAATCAACCCTTTAACGAGTTGTGCAATATGACTTAGGATAATAGCCAAACCAATAGGTGGCACTATAGAGTTCAAGTCCTCTTTTTCTCTGAAGAGGCAATTTGCATATTAAATTTCCCAGAGGAGCATTGCATGGCGAATAAGCCTCCTTATTTTGGCATGCCACAGTCAGTGTGTCACTCTCCACAAGGAGAAACGTTACCCCTCAGACCTAAGTCCAGAGCCGCTCACCTAGCCAAATCAGTTCTCATACTTTGCACTGATGAGGGTCAACAGTCTGAAATACAGTGTCTGCAAATTGAGATTCTGATTTGGCTATTATCCTAAGTCATATTGCACGACTCGTTAAAGGGTTGATTGGGACTTGTAGGATTGCTGCATCCAATAGGTGGCGCTATAGAGTTCAAGTCCTCTTTTTCTCTGAAGAGGCAATTTGCATATTAAATTTCCCAGAGGAGCATTGCACGGTGAATAAGCCTCCTTACTTTGGCATGCCAGAGCCGGTGTGTCACTCTCCACAAGGAGAAAGGTTACCCCTTAGACATCAGAGTACTAACAAAATAATAAAAAATAAAGTTTTGATTTTTAGGAGAAAAAGAGTAACAATGCAGTGGCATTACAAAATTCTGCATAACTAATCATATACAAAATAGTTGCAAGTCAGATTTATGTATGTGATAGTCAATAAAATGATGGTAGTATCACGTTTGAAGTAGTGGATGGTGAGATATGGTACCTGAAAGTCAAAAATTCAAAACATCGTTACCCTTTTGCTCGTCATTGCATATGCACATAGTACATACTTACATGTATATGTACACTGCTCAAAAAAATAAAGGGAACACTTAAACAACAGAATATAACTCCAAGTAAATCAAACTTCTGTGAAATCAAACTGTCCACTTAGGAAGCAACCCTGATTGACAATCAATTTCACATGCTGTTGTGCAAATGGAATAGACAATAGATGGAAATTAAAGGAGTGGTTCCGCAGGTGGGGACCACAGACCACATCTCAGTACCAATGCTTTCTGGCTGATGTTTTGGTCAGTTGAATGTTGGTTGTGCTTTCACACTCATGGTAGCATGAGACTGACTCTACAACCCACAGAAGTTGCTCAGGTAGTGCAGCTCATCCAGGATGGCACATCAATGCGAGCTGTGGCAAGAAGGTTTGCTGTGTCTGTCAGCGTAGTGTTCAGAGGCTGGAGGCGCTACCAGGAGACAGGCCAGTACACCAGGAGACGTGGAGGGGGCCGTAGGAGGGCAACAACCCAGCAGCAGGACCGCTACCTCCGTCCTTTGTGCAAGGAGGAACAGGAAGAGCACTGCCAGAGCCCTGCAAAATGACTTCCAGCGGGCCACAAATGTGCATGTGTCTGCACAAATGGTTAGAAATCGACTCCATGAGGGTGGTAAGAGGGCCCGACGTCCACAGATGGGGGTTGTGCTCACAGCCCAACACCGTGCAGGACGCTTGGCATTTGCCACAGAACACCAGGATTGGCAAAGTTGCCACTGGCGCCCTGTGCTCTTCACAGATGAAAGCAGGTTCACACTGAGCACATGTGACAGACGTGACAGAGTCTGGAGATGCCGTGGAGAGCGATCTGCTGACTGCTACATCCTTCAGCATGACCGGTTTGGCAGTGGGTCAATAATGGTGTGGGGTGGCATTTCTTTGGAGGGCCGCACAGCCCTCCATGTGCTCGCCAGAGGTAGCCTGACTGCCATTAGGTACCGAGATGAGACCCTCAGACTCCTTGTGAGACCATATGCTGGTGCGGTTGGCCCTGGGTTCCTCCTAATGCAGGACAATGCCAGACCTCATGTGACTGGAGTGTGTCAGCAGTTCCTGCAAGATAAAGGCATTGAAGCTATGGACTGGCCCGCCCGTTCCCCAGACCTGAATCCGACTGAGCACATCTGGGACATCATGTCTCGCTCCATCCACCAACGTCACGTTGCACCACAGACTGTCCAGGAGTTGGCGGATGCTTTAGTCCAGGTCTGGGAGGAGATCCCACAGGAGACCTTCCACAACCTCATCAGGAGCATACCCAGGCGTTGTAGGGAGGTCATACAGGCACGTGGAGGCCACACACAATACTGAGCCTCATTTTGACTTGTTTTAAGGACATTACATCAAATTTGGATCAGCCTGTAGTGTGTTTTTCCACTTTAATTTTGGGGGTGACTCCAAATCCAGGCCTCCATTGGTTAATAAATTTGATTTCCATTGATGATTTTTGTGTGATTTTGTTGTCAGCACATTCAACTTTGTACAGAACAAAGTATTCAATGAGAATATTTCATTCATTTAGATCTAGGATGTGTTATTTGAGTGTTCCCTTTATTTTTTTGAGCAGTTTATATATCTATATACGCATAACATACACATGTATATACACAGAACACATAGACACATCAGTATATATACATGTAGCACACACACATATGTATAAACACATAGCACCATTGCACATACAGTATATATATACACATAGCAGATAAACACATAGGTATGTACACAAAGCACATACACACAAATATGTACAGTATATACACATAGCATATGCACACATATATGTAAATATACAGTGGGGAAAATAAGTATTTGATACACGGCCGTATTTGCAAGTTTTCCCACCTACAAAGAATAGAGAGTTCTATAATTTTTATTGAAAGTACACTTCACCTGTGAGAGACAGAATCTAAAAATAAAAAACAGAAAATCACATTGTATGAATTTTAAATAATTAAATTGCATTTTATTGCATGAAATAAGTATTTGATGCAATAGAAAAACGGAACTTAATATTTGGTACAGAAACCTTTGTTTGCAATTACAGAGGTTAGATGTTTCCTATAGTTCTTGACTAAGATTGCCCACACTGCAGCAGGGATTTTGGCCCGTTATATAGTGTACATAAATATAAAGTTATATAGTGTATGTAAACTTCTGGTTTCAACTGTAAATATATACAAAAAGCACACATACATATATTTACAGTGGCTCATGAATGCATTCACCACCCTTGGCTTTTTACCTTTTTTATTACATTACAACTAGTGATGAGCGAGCACTAAAATGCTCGGGTACTCGTTGTTCGAGTCAAGCAAATTGGAATGCTCGAGTGCTCGGACTGAGTAACGAGCCTAATGTAAGTCTATGGGAAACTCGAGCATTTTTCCGGTGGCTCCCCCCGGCGGTCTGCAGAGGGCATAAAAATTGCCCAAATCGATTGGAACAGTGCTCAAATGACATGGGAACAGCATGGGGAAGACCCCTGGAAGCATTTCTGAGTCCCAGGTCAATGCTGTCAACAATGTTGTCAGAGGTATTACGCCACATTTATGGACTCAAAATAAAACATACAAAAATGAAATCAAAATGGATTTTCCTGGGAAATATGTTAAGGAACATCCTTTCCAGGGTAATCACTTATATATAAGGCAAAATAAATATACAAAAACAAAAATACTACTTCACACCTTGGCCTATGTTCACAGCGTTTTTGATTCACTTTTGCATTGCTTTCAACCAAGACAAATGCATTCACCAGGAAATGTCATTTTAACATTTTACAACCTTATCTGGCCATGTGGTGTGTGAAACATCATCAGACACATTCTGTTTCATTTATGAAGGAGGGACTCTGAAAGTCACAAAGCCTATTTTTAGAGGGCCATCAGGCGGCCGTTACTATTCTTAAAGGGCCAGCAGTTGACCCTCGCTATTGTTAGAGAGCAATCAGTCAGCTATGCTTTGTTGTTCCCATTATTAAAGAGTGGGTCTCCTATACTGTTATTGCATATGCAGTGACTAGACTAAAATGGCTGCCCAAAATTTGGACGCAACCCAATACCCCTTGGAAGAGGCACAGATGAGGGTCTCAGTAAACAAAATGTTCCCATTATAAAGGAGCAGGTCTCCTATAATGGTAATGCCGATGCTGTGACTGCAAGGGCTGCCAAAATTTAGGAAAAACCCTACTAACAATTTAAAGACACATAGAGCTGGGCCACAGTAACGAGTACGACATGTTCCCATTAGAAAGGAGAAGGCTTGCTACTCAGTTATAGGTTATGCAGTCAGTGCAACGGCTGACAAAATTTAGGAAAAATCCTACTAACAAATTAAAGACACATAGAGCTGGGCCACAGTAATGACATGATCCCATTTGAAAGGAGATGCCCCTTGGAAGAGACATGGAGGTCAGAGAGCCTCCTGAAAACAATGTTTCCATTATTAGGAAGTGGGTCTCCCATACTGTTTGCCTATGCAGTGAATGCAACTGCTGCCAAAAATTTGGAGGAACTCCAATGACCCTTGCAAGAGACATAGATATATTGATATGGTACATATGGTGGTGATATGGTGGTGGAGGATGAGGATACGAAGAAGGAGGAGGACAAAAGCAAATAGACAAAATCAGGAAGCGTATACCCATGTCTGGGTGTGAAGACAGAGATGCATGGGAATATAGTTAGATCTCCCAAAAAAAGACACTGTATTTGAGTTTATGCTATGCTGCTATCATTCGGTGGTGTTGAGAAGTCTGGCCCAATCCAGCCCTTGTTCATTTTTATAAGAGTCAGCCTGTCAGCATTTTCAGTTGACAGGCGGATGCGCCTATTGGTTATAATTCCACCAGCGGCACTAAAATCCCTCTCTGACAAAATGCTAGCGGCAGGGTAGGCCAGGAGCTCCAAGGCGTAGAGAGCCAGTTCATGCCACGTGTCCAGCTTGGATACCTAATAATTATAAGGCACAGAGGAATCACGGAGGATGTTGGTACATTCGGCATCTTCTGAAACTTTTCCCTCCTTGGGAGAGTACCCCGCGCCTCAGGGCATGAGCGATGGGAGGGTCTGAGAAAACTGTCTCAGAACTTTGACAGTGTTCCTTTGTCTCCGCTGGATTGCATTTGTTTCTCTCTCGACTTCCATGTCCTCACCAAGAGGATGACAGACCATGCTCTCCTCCTCATCCTCCCCCTCTTCCTGTTCCAGCTTCTGTTCTTCCTCCTCCTCCTCTTCCTCATTGTCACCCAATCCACATTTGGATGAGATGAGGCTGTGTGTAATCACCCTGTATGGTTCCTTTCTCCATCTCATCGTGCTCCGCCTGCAATGCATCCTCTTTATTTGTGAGCAGAGAGCGTTTCAGAAGACAGAGAAGCGGGATGGTGATGCTAATCATGGCGTCATCGCCGCTCAGCAGTACAGCCTGTTGCTGCTTGGCCGAGGCAGTTCTGCAGTGCTTTCAGCTTGCGAATGATGTGGTCATTTCGGAGATGGAGACTGAAGAGGAGTAGGAGGAGGTGCAAAAGCTGTAGAATATGGGGGCAACCCTGATTTACCCAGGGCCCGCAATCCTCGGCGTCAGAGGACGTGTTCCGTCCCAAGGTCCGACTGGGTCCCAGCTTCCACTATATTAACCCAGTGTGCCGTCAGCGGGATGTACCGTCCCTGCCCACAAGCACTTGTCCATGTGTCCGTGGTTAGGTGGACGTTCCCGGTAACTGCATTGTTGAGGGCACATTTAATGTTGTGGGACACATGCTCGTGTAATACGGGAATGGCACACCGGGAGAAAAAGTGGCAGCTGAGAACCGAGTACCGAGGGACGGCTGCCGCCATCAAGTTGAGGAAATCTTCCGTCTCCAAGAACCTAAATTCAACATTTAGAGCGCAAGCATTTGCGAAAAGTATGAATTTAGTAGTGTGGCCTGTGGGGCGTTGGCTGTGTATTTGTGCTTGCGTTCCAAGGACTGGGGTAGGGACAACTGAACGCTGCACTGGGACAAGGACGTGGACATGCTTTCTGATGGTGCTAGTTGAGAGTGTTCAACGACAGGTGCAGGGCAGGAGGCATCTTGGCATGCGCCATGGAAAAAGCAGTGGTGTTACCCGCAGACACTGTTGCTGGACCCTGGGGTTCGGCCCACTTAGTTGGGTGCTTTGCTGCCATGTGCCTGATCATGCTGGTGGTGGTCAGGCTGCTAGTTTTGCTACCCCTGCTGATGCTAGCCTGGCAGGTGGTCCAAATCGCCTTTTTGGGGTTATCTACTTGTTGGCGTTACGAGGAACGCTTTCCCGCCTTGTGTCTTCCTGCCTGTTGTGATGCTACACCACCCTCCCCCTGACACTGCTCTGTGTTTAATAGTGGTGTTCTGTGGTCCCCTAATAATTGGGACAGGAAGGTCGAGTGACAAGATGTGGGTGTTTGTTGTGGCACAATTTCAGCTTGCCCACGGCCACGTCCTCGGCCTTCGAATGCACCATCACTATCCACGTTCACAAGAAATGGCTGATTTTAGAAAGCAGTTATTTTTGATACGTCTGACAGAGAACCATGATTTTTAATAGCAGGCCTATAATTTACTAATATTATTCTACAAAGAGACCTAGTGCGAATAGCTTGACCGACACACTGCAACAGAATGGAAATGGAAGAAATGTCTGATTTTGGAACAGTCTTATAAGTGATATGTCAGACAGAGAACCACCGTTTTAAATAGCAGGCCTGTAATTTATTACTACTATTCTTCACAGACACCTAGTGTGAATAGCTTGACCGACACACTGCAACGGAATGAAAATGGAAGAAATGTCTGATTTTGGAACAGTCTTATAGGTGATATGTCTGACAGTGAACCGCGGTTTTAAATAGCAGGCCTGTAATTTACTAATACTATCCTTCACAGACACCTAGTGTGAATAGCTTGAACGACACACTGCAACAGAATGGAAAAAGATGCCAATATTTTCCACGTTCAATTAAAATTTCTGGATTTTTATAGCTGATATATGGAACAGATCTGGCTTTATTCTGCAGTAAGAACAAGCAAATGGAGCAGGGAAATGGTGTACTCTGGATTGCTTTTTAAGCAAATAACCAGGATTAAGATAAAAACAAAAAATTCCCTGGCCCCTGATATCTGGGGCTATGTCTACAAATATCTGTAAGAACAGCAGCAGCAGACAGGACGTTCAAAGGACCGTATTGTGCTGTATCATACACTGCAGTCTGCCACATACACTGCCTACCTGCCTAGTACTGATTATATGTAGCTAGATTAGTCCTCAGAAGGACTGTTAGTTCAGATGGATATACTGTATATATATATATATGTTGTGGAATACCTTTACTAATAGGACGTTCAATGAACCCTCTTGTGCTGTATCATACTCTGCAGTATGCTACATACACTGCCTGCCTAGCACTGATTATATGCAGCTGGATTAGTCCTCAGAAGGACTTTTATTTCAGCTGTATATATATGTTGTGGAATACCTATACTAACTATAAATAAGCAAATCTCTCCCTGACACAGTAGCCCCTCTCCCTACTCTGCCTGATTCCGGGGTAGACTGTGACGGGCATATTGGCACTAGGTCTTATATAGACCTGATGATGCTGTGCTGCCAGCCAATCACTGTAATGCCCACAGCCAACATGTCTACGGCATTACAGTGCGTGGCAGGCAATTCCTGCATGTTCATTGGCTCTCTAAAGAGCGCCAAACATGCAAGGAGGGGACCTGAGCTCCCAACCGAGCAACCTGGAAATACGCGCCAAGTTTGTCGAGCACAGTGATGCTCGGGCAAGTACCGAGCAGTGGTGAACACGTTTGCTCATCACTAGTGTTGAGCGAGTATGTTCTATTAACCCTTTCGCCGAGTATGCTTGGGCCGAGCTCCGAGTATTTATAGCTGCTTGGTGATAAGGTTAAATCACTCCCGTGTGCATGATTTGCGACTGTTTGACAGTTTTACTATATGTGAGGAATGTCTATTTCTTACACATTCCTCACATGTAATAAAGCTGTCAAATAGTTGCAAATCATGCACACGGGAGCGATTTTACCTTATCACCGAGCAGCTGTAAATACTCGGAGCTCGGCCCGAGCATACTCGGACAGAACATAATCGTTCAACCCTACTCATCACTAATTACAACCTGTGTTTAAATATTTTTGTAATCCGATTTGTGTGATACTTCAGGACTAAATAGTCTAAATTTAGGAAGTGAAGTGAGAAAGATATATGCATAAATTAAGTTTATAGGCTCAAATAATTAAAAATTGTCATGTGTATATGTATTCACTAGTGATGACCGAGCATGCTCGCCACTGCTCGGTACTCGCCAGAGCAGCTCGGTACTCGCCAGA
Organism: Phyllobates terribilis; assembly: GCF_046119375.1. Taxonomy (NCBI): domain Eukaryota; kingdom Metazoa; phylum Chordata; class Amphibia; order Anura; family Dendrobatidae; genus Phyllobates; species Phyllobates terribilis. The sequence goes on from NW_027362764.1 coordinate 193,837,913, forward strand.
GCATCTCAGTACTCGAGATGCTCGGAGCTCGCCGAGTACTTTCGAGATGCTCGGGCGGGAGCTCGGGTCCCCGTCCTGCATGTTTGGCGTTATTTAGAGCACCAATCATGCAGGGATTGTCTGCCACTCACTGTAATGTCACAGCCATGGTGGTTGTGGCATTACAGTGATTGCCCAAATCGATGGGAACAGTGCTCACAGTGAAACATGAAAAGACGGCAATTCATCAGCGGCATACACCGGTACCCGACAATTTAGAACAGAAAGAATAGAGCATCACACATAGATTAGATAGATAGAAACATGTCAGTCACATATATAATAAGTACAGTGACAGTGTTGGTTACTGTACTTGTCATTTAGTGTTAAAATAAAGGACTTATTAAAAAAAATAGTAATAGTGTTTTCATGCACCCGTCTCTTTAAAAAAGCCGGCCGGCAATTCTTCAGCGGCATACATCGGTACCCGACAATTTAGAACAGAAAGAATAGAGCATCACACATAGATTATATAAATAGAAACATGGCAGTCACATATATAATAAGTAGAGTGACAGTGTTGGTTACTGTACTTGTCATCTAGTGTTAAAATAAAGGATTTATTTAAAAAAAAATTGGCGTAGAGTTCCCCGTAATTTTAGCCTCTAGCGGAGGTTAAGCAGACGGCTGGGGCAGATGTTTGAAGCCTGGGAAGGGGGTAATACCCACGGAGCTTCCCAGGCTACTAATATCAGCCCCCAGCTGAATACCTAGCCTTTACAAGCTATTAAAATGGGGGGCCCCAAAAAAAAAATGAACTCAGCTCACCTCATGCACATCACTGACAGCGTGGGAAAATTCTCCTGCGCTTACATTGAGCGCAGGAGAATTCTCTCACGATCACCGCAAGCGCAGGAGAATTCTCCCACGCAGTCAGTGACGTGCATGAGGTGAGCTGAGTTCATTGGACATGAACTCGGCTCATCTGGATGCCGTCACAGCCAGACACTGAGGAGTGCAAGCATGCCTGCGCTTCTCAGTGTCTGCGGCATGGCAAGCTGGATTGCAGCTTTCGGCTGTGATCCAGCCTGTCATGTGAATGTAGCAGAGCTGAAGCTGTCCTGGGAACCATGGAAAGGTAAGCATGAGGTTGGTTTATTATTTTACTTTTATTGCAGAAGACATTGGCTTCAGCTGGAATGGGCGTGATGGTAAGTATGGTTTAATTTAGAACATTAAAGAATTGTGTGTTTATTTCAATTAAAGGACTTTATTCTGGGTGTTGTGTTTTTTTAAATACTTTACTAGAAATTCATGGCGGTCATGTCTAATATTGGCGGGACCCCATGAATTTCGGGCTTAGGGCCAGCTGATAATACCAAGCTGGCCCTAACCCCTTTATTACCCAGTGAGCCACCGCACCAGGGCCCTGGATGAGTTGGGTACAGCGCCATAAGATGGCGCTTCTATGAACGTGCCATTTTCTGGGGTGGCTGCGGACTGCAATTTGAAGTAGGAGGGGCCCAGAAAGCTTGGGCCTTCCTGCGCTGCGGATTCCAGCCCCCAGCTGCCTAGTTGTACCTGGCTGGACACAAAAATAGGGTGAAGCCCCACGTATTTTTTTTTTTAATTATTTCATGAAATTCATGAAATAGTAAAAAAAAAGGGGCTTCCCTATATTGTTGTGTCGGGCCAGGTACAAATAGGCAGCTGGTGGTTGGGGGCAGCCCGTTCCTGCCTGCTGTACCTGGCTGGACACAAAAATAGGGCGAAGCCCCATGTCAATTTTTTTTTAATTATTTCTGCCCCCAACCACCAACTGCCTATTTGTACCTGGCCGGACACAACAATATAGGGACGCCCTTTTTTTTTATTATTTCATGAAATTCATGAAATAATTAAAAAAAGGGCTTCCCTGTTTTGCTGTGTCTGGCCAGGTACAAATAGGCAGCTGGTGGTTGGGGGCAGCCCGTTACTGGATGCTGTACCTGGCTGGACACAAAAAATAGGGCGAAGCCCCACGTCAATTTTTTTATAATTATTTCATTAAATTTATGAAATCATTTTAAAAAATTGACGTGGGGCTTCGCCCTATTTTTGTGTCCAGCCAGGTACAGCAGGCAGGAACGGGCTGCCCCCAACCACCAGCTGCCTATTTGTACCTGGCCGGACACAACTATATAGGGAAGCCCTTTTTTTTTTATTATTGTTTAATGAATTTCATGAAATAATTAAAAAAAAAAATATGTGGGGCTTCGCTCTATTTTTGTGTCCAGCCAGGTACAACTAGGCAGCTGGGGGCTGGAATCCGCAGCGCAGGGAGGCCCAAGCTTTCTGGGCCCCCCCCCCCGCTGCAAATTGCAGTCCGCAGCCACCCCAGAAAATGGCGCGTTCATAGAAGCGCCATCTTCTGGCGCTGTACCCAACTCATCCAGGGCCCTGGTGCGGTGGCTCACTGGATAATAAAGGGGTTAGGGCCAGCTTGGTATTATCAGCTGGCCCTAAGCCCGAAATTCATGGGGTCCCGCCAATATTAGACATGACCGCCATGAATTTCTAGTAAAGTATTTAAAAAACACAACACCCAGAATAAAGTCCTTTAATTGAAATAGACACACAATTCTTTAATGTTCTAAATTAAACCATACTTACCATCACGCCCATTCCAGCTGAAGCCAATGTCTTCTGCAATAAAAGTAAAATAATAAACCAACCTCATCCTTACCTTTCCATGGTTCCCAGGACAGCTTCAGCTCTGCTACATTCACATGACAGGCTGGATCGCAGCCGAAAGCTGCCATCCAGCTTGCCATGCCGCAGACACTGAGAAGCGCAGGCATGCTTGCGCTCCTCAGTGTCTAGCTGTGACGGCATCCAGATGAGCCGAGTTCATGTCCAATGAACTCAGCTCACCTCATGCACATCACTGACAGCGTGGGAAAATTCTCCTGCGCTAGCGGTGAGCGTGAGAGAATTCTCCTGCGCTCACTGCAAGAGCAGGAGAATTTTTCCACACAGTCAGTGACGTCTATGAGGTGAGCTGAGTTCATTGGACATGTCCAATGAATTCAGCTCACCTCATGCACATCCCTGACAGCGTTGGAAAATTCTCCTGCACTTGCGGTGAGCGTGAGAGAATTCCCCTGCGCTCACTGCAAGCGCAGGAGAATTTTCCCACGCTGTCAGTGACGTGCATGAGGTGAGCTGAGTTCATTGGACATGTCAAATGAGCTCAGCTCACCTCATGCATGTGTCACTGACAGCGTGGGAAAATTCTCCTGCGCTTGCAGTGAGCATGAGAGAATTCTCCTGCGCTCATGGCAAGCGCAGGAGAATTTTCCCACGTTGTCAGTGAGGTGCATGAGGTGAACTGAGTTCATTGGACATGAACTCGGCTCATCTGGATGCCGTCACAGCCAGACACTGAGGAGCGCAAGCATGCCTGCGCTTCTCAGTGTCTGCGGCATGGCAAGCTGGATGGCAGCTTTCGGCTGCGATCCAGCCTGTCATGTGAATGTAGCAGAGCTGAAGCTGTCCTGGGAACCATGGAAAGGTAAGGATGAGATTGGTTTATTATTTTATTTTTATTGCAGGAGATCGTTGACTTCAGCTGGAATGGGCGTGATGGTAAGTATGGTTTAATTTAGAACATTAAAGAATTGTGTGTTTATGTCAATTAAAGGACTTTATTCTGGGTGTTTGTGTTTTTTTTTAACTTTGACTATAGGGTTAGTAATGGGGGTGTCTTATAGACGCCTCTCCATTACTAACCTGAGCTTGATGTCAGCTGGCATTATAAGCTGACATCAACCCCAGCCCTATTACCCCACTGCCACCGCTACAGGGCAATGGGAAGAGCGAGGCTAAGCGCCAGAATTGGCGCACATAGGATGCGCCATTTCTGGGGAGGCTGACGGCTGGTGTTTCTAGCCTGGGAGGGGGCCAATATTCATGGCACCCTTCTTGGGCTATTAATATCAGCCCCCAGCTGTCTGCCTAGCCTTTGCTAGCTATTAAAATAGGGGGGACCCCACGTCATTTTTTTTTGGATCCCCCATTCAAACATCTGCCCCAGCCGTCTGCTTAACCTCCACTAGAGACTAAAATTACGGGGAACCCCACGCCAATATTTTTTTTAATAAATCCTTTATTTTAACACTAAATGACAAGTACAGTAATGAACACTATCACTGTACTTATTATATATGTGATTAACATGTTTCTATCTATATTATCTATGTGCGATGCTCTATTCTTTCTGTTCTAAATTGTCGGGTACCGATGTATGCTGCTGAGGAATTGCCAGCCGGCTTTTTTAAAGAGACAAAAAACACTATTTTTTTTTTTTTTATAAATCCTTTATTTTAACACTAAATAACATGTACAGTAACCAACACTGTCACTGTACTTATTATATATGTGACTGACATGTTTCTATCTATCTAATCTATGTGTGATGCTCTATTCTTTCTGTTCTAAATTGTCGGGTACCGATGTATGCCGCTGATGAATTGCCGGCCAGCTTTTTTAAAGAGATGGGTGCATGAAAATCCGAGGGCACTGTGTGCCCTGCTATGTTTTTCATGCACCCTCCTATATACCCTGCCTGCCTGTCTGCCTATATATTCTGCCTGCCTGACATTTAATTGAGCACCGTTCCCATCGATTTGGGCAATTTTTGACCTTCTGCAGACCGCCGGGGGGGACCACCAGAAAAATGCTCGAGTTTCCCATAGACTTACATTGGTCTCGTTGCTCGGGTCGAGCACCCGAGTATTCCAATGTGCTCGACCTGAGCTTCGAGCACCCGAGCATTTTAGTGCTCGCTCATCACTAGTATTCACTAGGGTTGAGCGAGTATGTTCTGTACAAGTATGCTTGGGCCAAGCTCCGAGTATTTATAGCTGCTCGGTGATGTGTTTGAATCGCTCCCGTGTGCATGATTTGCAACTGTTTGACAGTTTTATTACATGAGAGGAATGTCTATTTCTTACACATTCCTCACATGTAATAAAACTGTCAAACAGTCGCAAACTATGCACACGGGAGCGATTCAACCATATCACCGAGCAGCTATAAATACTCGGAGCTCGGCCCGAGCATACTCGGCGAAAGGGTAAATAGAACATACTCGCTCAACACTAGTATTCACCCCTGTTGCGATGAAGCCCATAAAAATTTCTGGTGCAAGCAATTACCTTTATAAGGCACATGCTTAGTGAAAGGAAGTCCACCTGTGAGAATTCTAAGTGTCACATGCTTTGTCAGTATAGACACATCATTTCTGAAAGGCCACAGAGGCTGCAACACCATTAAGCAAGAAGCACCACTAACCAAACAACACCATGAAGACCAAGGAGAGCTCCAAACAAGTGAGGGACAAAGAAGTACAGGTCAGTGTTTGGTTATAAAAAAATATCCCAATCTCTGAGGATCCGCCGGAGCACCATCAAATCCATTATCATAAAATGAAAAGAACATAGTACCACAACAAACCTGCCAAGAGAGGGCTGCAGACCAAACTTCTTGGCCCGAGCAAGTAAGGCATTGATCAGAGAGGCAGCACAGAGACCAAAGGTAACCCTGAAGGAGCTGTAGAGCTCCCAAGCAGAGAATGGAGTGAAGACCGGGGTCTTCCGTACGCGTAATGCTATGCAGACAACACAGGGTAAGGGTAAAACAGTGTGGCAATACTTTATTGAACCACAAAGCGGACAATAAACAGATAGAATAGTCCCAGCAAATGCCCAAGATGGTACAACATTACACAGTCTCACCCTTCTGCTGGCCTGCCTGGGATAGAACAGCTGTGAGTTTGGGACTTCCAGGGTCAACTACCTCAACCAGTGGCCCCCCACTTTTGGCGGGCTCCCACAGAGAGGAGGTAGCTTAGGAAGCTGACAGTCCATCGAAGTACAAGGCCAGGAGACCCGAGGTTCCCACCCTGGCCTATCCGAGAGTTTCCATGGGCCAGATGACCAGCTGGTCCCAATCTGGCTTCTCCAAATGTCTCCATGGGTTTCAGGCGACCAGAGGGTCCCACTTGGCAACCCCAAACAACAAATTCATGGGGCCAGATTACTCCATCGTCCCAACCTGGTATCCCCAAATGTATCCATGGGCTCTCTGATGGTCAATGGAGTAGATCCATATCTTTCCAGTCAGGGCCAAATACCCTTAGGCAGGAATCATGTAGAATCCAAATATGTGTCTCTTGTTACCAAGCTGATGGTCTGAAGAGAGTCTGATTTTTGATTCTGATGTAGAGTCTCTTTCAATTCTCTGTTTTAAATCTGCCTGCTACAGAGGCATATGTTCCTTAAATAGTTCACATTTGTTATTTCAAGTACACATCCACAGGGCAAAGGTTAGGGGGGTATTATTCCACTGGGCTCAGGCCTCATTGTTTTAGCCTTTAATCTATTTACATAGTTGTTATTGTACGGGGCTCTTGTAAATTAACATCTAGCTGGCTTTAGTATGATATGCAATTAGCATTGCAACAAACATCATTGTTTCAGAACCAAGAGAAGACAACATTTAGGGTTATATAAATACTGATCTGTCCTTCTTGACCCACTAAAGAAACACACAAGTTCTAAAGTCAACACAAACACAATAGTGCATTTCTCTTGGCTTAACAAATCTAGACATCTGGCTGATTAAGATTAGAAGCTGTTTCGTCACACGGTCCATACGACTACAATAAGCCGTACACTCCATAGTGGAGACCTTTATGGAAGAGGGGTCAGAAAAAAGCCTTTACTTAAACACAAAAATTGTAAGGTTTGTTTTGAGTTTGCCAAAAGATACGTGGGAGACTCCTCAAATGTATGGAGGAAGGTGCTGTGGTCAGATGAGACCAAAATTGAACATTTTGGCCACCAAGCAAAATGCTATATCTGGCATCAAACTAACACAACTCATCACCCCAAGAACACCATCCCCTCAGTGAAACATGATGGTGCTAGCATCATGCTGTGGGATGTCCATGGATAGGGAAAATGGTCCAAATCAAGGGGAAGATGGATGGTGCGAAATACATGGATATTCTTGAGCAAAACCTGTTTCAGTCTGTCAGTGATTTGAGACTGGCACGGAGGTTCACCTTCCAACAAGACAATGACCTAAAACATACTGCTAAAGCAACACTCGAGTGGTTTAAGGGGAAACATGTAAATGTTTTAAAGTGGCCTAGTCAAAGTCCAGACCTTAATCCAATTGAGAATCTGTGGTCAGACTTAAAGATTGCTGTTCAGCAGAGGAAACCATCTAACTGGAAAGAGCTGGAGCAGTTTTGCCTTAAGGAATGGGCAAAAATCCCAGTGGCAAGATGTGGAAAGCTCAGAGAGACTTATCCAAAGTGATAAATTGCAGCTTATCCAAATCTGTAATTGCCGCAAAAGGCGGCTCTACACAGTACTGATTTTAGGGGGGTGAATATTTATGCACACTGAAGTTTTCAGTTATTTTGTCCTATTTGTTGTTTGCTTCTTAATAAAAATATAACCAAATTGTAGGCATGTTCCTTACATGAACTGATACAAACCCTGAATAAAAACAGTGAAATTGCAGGTTGTGAGGTAGTAAATCACGAAAATGCCAAGGGGAGGTGAATACATTCACAAGGCACTATATATACACATAGCACATGCGGACATGTATATACATATAACAAACAAATATGTATATACGCAGATGAGATACAAACACTATGGAGGACTTACCAGCCTGTCTCTTGCAGAGTATAGGACCTTTGCTCACATGACCTTGATGTCACCAAAGCTCCTGCTGTACTAATTACATGAGTAACTGCACTGATAATGCAGGACTGGTAATATCAGTGCAGAATCTTCTTGTAATCGCTGGGAGACCTTATAAGTATGGGGTAACTTGTCAATTGCCCAGTTTACACTTCCCACAATGCCAATTCTGGTTAATCCTACACCCATGTGTAACAATTGAATAAAAAAACAGACTTTCAGAGCTATGGACACTCTTCAAACATTTTAAATATTACATTTTTCCACAAAATTGGAAAGAGGATCTGCATGCACCTCTATAATAAATGCAACATTCGAGCAGTGCAATGTATTTTAGACATATGACATAATATTATAAATATCTCAGAAAAGAAGAAATCTGAATAGGAAATATAGCATTCAATTATTAATATGTTTTCAATATTACATTTTTTACTACTGTTTTTCAGCTCTACATTATTACTTAATCTACAGTTTCTTAAAATTTCATATGTAAATGTCTGTTGCTTTTTTGTAGCTAGTGCACCTGCCTCAACCCACTAGTGACCAACGGCCAGGAATGATTCTCTTCATTGCACAATAACTGCAATACCAGTTCCACTTGACAAGCACCAGCTGAGGCATGCACACTAGGGGAACAACATGGATGCCAGTGCTGGCGGTAACACAAGTGCCTGTCAGACTGTCACAATTTTATTAGAAATGCTTGTACTAAATATTTAGCTCACATTGTTAGAAGATTTTTCAGGATACTGTCTAAGGAAATAGATGAATAGGATAAAAAAGTTGTTTGCTTAAGTAATGAATGCAAACTACAGTATATACCTTCAAGCAGGGATGGACTGATTTGGGCATTATTTTGCTTTACACAAGGTGGGCTATAAAGAGCACACATCTCATAAGTCACATGCATTAAAATTTAGAGCCAAGCCTCACAACAAAAAACAAATGAATTTTGCTCAATGCAGTGCAACATGGATCTAATGTATAACTGTAGTGGTTAGAAAGGAGGGCATGACAATTATTCTAAAAGGTCTCCCGCAGCTTGAGCAGCACTGCACCAAATTGTGTGTTAGGTGTGCCGGAAAGTATTATTATTATTATTATTATTATTATTATATTATATTACTATTTAAATCAGATTTTGCTATAAACATTTTTAAAAGCATTTTAATGCTATTTTCTTATTTTATTTTATTACTGTCCATATTGATAAAAATCTTCAAATATATTCCTTTTCAAACTGGCCACTAAAACATTCTTCTGATGTTTCCATTTTTTGTACAGCTTATTTTGACAGTGTTGCTGTGTAGCCTGGAAGACAAAAAGCAGAAAAGTCTAAATATCATAAAAGGACATTCAATATGGTATTTACCAGTGTACTCAGTGGTGGAAGGTGATGTTGACCCCTGAGGAAGCTGGTCAATACCAGCAATACGGATGGGAACCTTTGTTTCTGACCATTTTATATGATCTTTACCTGTACTCCACACAACTTATAGGTATTTATGTATATTCTTAGATTTTCTCATGTTATTTTTATTGCATGCTTTATATTAGTGTGGGAATTCACTTGCTTAATAGTCCACTGTTTTGGACATTAAATGGTGGGTTCATTTCCAGTTTTTAGCTTTATCATTTGTTAAAATAGAAATTTCTTGGCTTTTTTTGCTATTTTAAATGTTTTTAATTAGTTTTTCCTTGTTGAATTTTCTTTGATTGTAAAATTAAAGTTTAATTTTTGGATGTGCCAGATTTTTTCTCGGTGTATCTTCTCTGTCTTTTTCTTCCAAGTATACAATTCTGGTGGCATCGCACGCTGGTTAACAGATGCACCTAATTCATTAGGTGGTGTGTGCTGCTTAATGAATTAGATGCATTGTACTCCAGCAAGTTTCTTCATTAAGACTGGCATGCGCAATGACAATCTTTATGAATCAATCCCTATATGTGTTCCCTTCTTGCTCTTTTGTTTTTGAAAGACTGAGAGGGGGGTATACTATATAAACTATCTCTCTCCTAAATACATTTATAATATATCTCATTAATCTGTGATATCTTTTTTTCCATTTATTTCAGCTACCATAAAGGTATCTAAGAAGAAAAAGTTCTCCTTGCGAAGAGCGACATGCTAAGCACGTCAACGTGAGGAGACTTTTCAAGCCCCAATGCTCCTCTGGGAAATGTGCAAATTGTCTCTTCAGAGAGGAAGAGAACTGGAACTCTAGTGCCACCTATTGGAAGTAGCAATCCTAAAAGTCAATATTGACCCTTTAACGAGCCTTGTCACATGACTTAGGATAAAAGCCAAGACCAGAAACTCAATTTGCAGACACTGTGTTTCGGAGTACTGCCCCTCGTAAGTGCAAAGTGTGAGTTCTGATTTGGCTGGGTGAGAGGCATCAGGCCGGTATCTAAGAAGTAACATTTCTCCTTGCGGAGAGCGACATGCTAAGCACGTCAAGGTGAGGAGACTTTCCAAACTGCAATGCTCCTCTGGGAGTATCCAAATTGTCTCCTCAGAGTGGAAGAGAAATAGAACTCTAGTGCCACCTATTGGAAGTAGCAATCCTAAAAATCAATATTGACCCTTTAACGAGCTTTGTCACATGACTTAGGATAAAAGCCAAGACCAGAAACTCAATTTGCAGACACTGTGCTACGGGATACTGCCCCTCATCAGTGCAAAGTATGAGAGGCATCAGACCGGTATCTAGGGGTAATATATCTCCTTGTGGAAAGTGACATGCTAAGCACGTCAAGGTGAGGAGACTTTTCAAGCCGCAATGCTCCTCTGGGAAAAACGCAAATTGTCTCTTCAGAGAGGAAGAGAACTAGAACTCTAGTGCCAACTATTGGAAGTAGAAACCCTAAAAGTCAATATTGACCCTTTAACGAGCCTTGTCACATGACTTAGGATAAAGGGTCAGTATTGACTTTTAGGATTGCTACTTCCAATAGGTGGCACTAGAGTTCTAGTTCTCTTCCTCTCTGAAGAGATAATTTGCACAGCTGCAATAAAGCAAACACCACATGCTATATTGTCTGTACAAAAAATCATTATGGCTGCTATCCTCTAATTCAAATAATATTAATTAGTAGCATCTTCATCTCAAATTTCTAAAGATACTATTCGTAGTCGGTCAGAGTTTGCACTGTGAATTTCACATAGTTGTTGCAATCTTTACTTTTCGAGTTCCATTCTGATCCTGAGCATGTCCATGGCATCTCATCAAGCACAAAATCAGCAATTAGCATATGACATGCTGACAGATTCAAGAATTTGTTAAGTCTGTTCTAAAATGTAGTAAGTGTCATCTTCAATAATGTAAAAGCAGTTCATCCGTATGTTTTACCAATCTACAACATTGTTGATGTGTGCAATGAAAAATGTGAACTTTGCTTAATCACGCTGTGTCTACTTGTCAGAAAGATGCTCCTATGATGTATGGATTGAAATCATATCCTGCTTGTAAGATGACCCAGAAAGTTTTGAATGGTTTGGCTAGCTGCCACATTTATGAGATAAGCTGAAGTGAAACAGTTATCACAGAAGTACAAGACCATCCATATAGTCACAAACATGTCATTGACTAATAATCTATGATTCTAATAGAATGTGGACACGTCTTTAATTCATTTTTGCAGTAGGCTTAACACTGAGATGTTTATTGGTAATAATAACGATTCAATGGTCACAGTATGCACATGTAAATATTAATACAACCAGTAAGACTTCCAGAAATAAAAAAAAAACTATGATCGAGTCTACCAAAGAATATACACGAAAATGGGCTTCAACTTTTTAGCAACAAGTTCCCAGTTTGCATGTAGAATCACTGAACAAGATCATAACATTATTTTTTACCAGGACCAAACATAACTAGTGATGAGCGAGCACTAAAATAATCAAGTGCTCGTTATTCAAATCGAGCAAGACAGATGCTAGGATGAGCTCAGCTCGAGTAACGAGTATAATGGAAGTCAAAGGGAAACATTTTTCCAGCAGAACCTCCCAAGAGGTCTGTGGGGGCAGGAAAATCACTGAAATGGATGGAAATAGTGCTCAAATGGAATGGAAACAGCATGGGGAAGATGCCTGCATGCACCTCTGTTTCGAGGGTCACTGCTAGGAAGAATGTTGTCAGAGTATTACGCCACTTTTATGGAGTGACAATAAAACATCCAAAACCGAAGATAAAATGGATTTTACAGGAAAAAATGTTGTAAAACATTCTTTCCTCTAAAATGACTTGTATATAAAGCAAATTAAAAAGAGAGAAAAAAAACGCTTCCTCCACCCCTTAGGCTATGTTGACAAGTAGCGTTTTGCTACATTTTTGCACCTTCTCATTGCTTTAAATGGTGAAAAAAAAATTCACCTGTAAATGTAATTATATAATTTTACTACCTTATCTGGACTTGTGGCGTGTGTGACATGGTCAAACACATCTTGTTTAATTTATGAAGGAGAGACTCTGTAACTCACAAAGCCTTTACAGACAATGCAAGAACTGTCAAAAATTAGAAGGAAGAGGGACTCCGATACACCCTGAATTAAACATAATGGAGGGCCTCATACACATTCTGTTAAAATTATAGATAGTGGGACTCCCAGAAACATAAAGCTTATAAACTACGTGCAGGGGCTGCCAAAAATTTGAAGGAGGGACTCCAATACACCCTGGAAGGCACGTAGAAGAGGGCCTCACAAAACCTTTTTTTCCTGTTATTAAGGAGTGGGACTCCTACACTGATAAAGCCTATGCACTAAGTGCAACGCCTAGCAAAAATATAAAGGAGGGACTGAAATACACCATGGGCGACACGTAGAGGATGGTCTCAGAATACATTTTTTGACAATTTTAAAAAGATTGTGACTTTTAAATTTTAAATAGATTGTGATATGGCCCTCTCCCATGACTACTGCTTTGGGCCACATTACATTTTGCCTTCTTTTGTGAATGTCTGTCTACAGATGACCAAAAACAGCCTGCATGTGTCCAAGATTTCATGGAAAGCAGCTATTGTATCGTGTTGTGGACTGTGGAAGAGATTTGTGTGACCAGAAGAAATACTCTTTTCCATCAGATGATACTGACATGAGATGAGAATTAAAACAAGATTTGAAAAAGCAAGAATTTGACGTGATTGAAACTAAAGCTGCTGATGTGCTGAGTGAAGACTATGTGGAAAGTGAAGACCTTACCATCATTAAAAATTGAAGAAACACCCCAAAACAACGATGGGAGGGAAAAGGCCTCAATCATTGTAACTAGTGAAGCGCAAAGGGTCAAAGCAGTTCAGCTGAAGAGAGTGACTGGCAGCGCATCAGCACACTGGTCCCAGAAGAGAAGGATGTTAGAACTCTCCTGTTGGTTTTTTTCTAGTTTGCTGGTCACATGACCTTTTTGCCTATTTAATCCGGCTCCGCCCTCCTGGCCTTGCTGGACTTCATTGTAATATTTACTCTTGAGCTAGCTTGGTGCTCTGTTCCTTTCTCTGTTAGTTTTGCTAGGTCTTCGGACCTCTATGTTCTATGTTGTGTGTTTGTCTTTTACTGCTACAATTTCTGCTAGGAGGTGTCCAACTTTATCCCAGTCCCTAGTTCTTGTAGGGATCCCTTCCTTGCATCTATAGGTCTTCGTACAGACTAGCTGAGGACTTTAGCGGGTCTGATCGCAGGATCAGGTTCCCCTTTACATCGTAGGGATCCAGTTTAGTTCTATTGTAGGGACAGATCTCCTGTCTTTCCTTAGTGCTTGTAGCAGATCATAACAAAGGACCTACGTGAGCAGGAAGTGCATGGTGAGTCACTGTCCATTGCCATTTTCTTAGAGACTCATATCCAGAGAGAGAATGTTAAAACAGTGAGACTCCTACACTGCTAAAGCCTATGCACTTAATTCAAGGCCTAGCAAAAATTTAAAGGAGAGATTGCAATCCACCCCAGAAGAAACGTACAGGATGGCCTCAGAATACATTTTTTGCAAATTTTAAAAAAAGTGGGACTCCTACACTGGTAAAGCCTATGCACTAAGTGCAAATGCTGCCAAAAAAAAGAAGGAGGGTCTGCAATACCCCCTGGAATACATGTATTGGAGGGCCTAAGAAAACATTTTTTCCCATTATTGACTTGTAAAGCGTATGCACTATATGCAAGGGCTGAAAAACATTTACCCCTGGGGGGAATACATATATATATGTAAGAGAATTGTAGAGGTAGATGTGAAGAACCAGGGTCTTCCGTGGGCGTTACACTACTCAGACAACACAGGGTGAGGGTAAAACAGCATGTCAATACTTTATTGAAGTACAAAGCGGAAAATAAACAGATAGAACAGTCCCAGCAAGTACCCAAGATGGTACAACATTACACAGTCCTCACCCTTCTGCTGGCCCACCTGAGATAGAACAGCTGCGACTTTGGGGACTTCCAAGGCCAACTACCTGAACCAGTGGCCCCCCGCTTCTGGCAGACCCCCACATAGAGAAGGTAGCCAAAAGTTTAGGAAGCTAGCAGTCCATCGAGGTACAAGGCCATCATAGTTTCCCACCATGGCCTCTCCGATAGTTTCCATGGGGCCAAATGACCAGCTGGTCCCAATCTGGCTTCTCTAAATGTCTCCATGGGTTCCACCTGGCAACACCAAACAACATATCCATGGGGCCAGGTGACTTTACTGTCCCAACTTGGTCTCCGCAAATGTATCCATGGGCTCTCTGATGGTCAATGGAGCAGATTCGTATCTTTCCAGTCAGGGCCTCGTACCCTTAAGCCGGAATCATGTAGAATCCAAATCTGTGTCTCTTTGGTTAAAACCATGCTTCCAAGCTGATGTTCTGACGAGACTGACTAATATTTTGCTTCTCCTTGATTCTCTTTTCAGTAAGATAGAAAAACCCTTTTTACATATGTAGCTAAGGTCATCAGTCACAGATTGGGGGGAAAAGGCAGCACTCAGGTCTCATTGTTTGAGCATTTAATGAATTTACATAGTTTGTCCTCCTGTCTTGTGAGTCAACAAGCCACAGGGTCCACACAAAGGTTAATCAACATATTTAGCAAACATTCATTGCTCCACGATGAGTCACTGTCCTTCTTGACCAGCCACAGAAATACACATACATTTACAAGTCAACATAAACACAATAGTGTATTTCTCTTGGCTTAACAAATCTAATTGTCTGGCTGATTACATTTGTAAGCTGTATCATCACAGTAGGCCTCCTACATATCCTGAAAAAATTATGTAGTAGAGCATCATACACTCCCTGGAAAAATTAAGAACGAGTGTCAGATTATGACCCTGTACATTTGGTGGAGGAGGAGGACAAGAAAAATTAGAAAACAAGAACCGTATACCCTTGTTTGGGTGGGAAGAGGTGCATGGGAATATGCCATAAAAAAGGAACATTTTAGTTGACCAATGGGTGTTCCACTGCTGTAATCCGGTGGGGTTGAGAAGTCTAGGCCAATCCAGACCTTGTTCATTTTGATAAAAGTTAGCCTGTCAGCATTTTCAGTTGACAGGTGGATCCGCCTATCAGTTATTATATCCCCGGCAGCACTAAAACCCCGCTCAGACAAAATGCTAGCAGCAGGGCATTCCAGCACCTCCAAAGCGCAGAGGGACAGTTCATGCCAAGTGTCCAGCTTGGATACCCAATAGTTTTACGGCACATAGGAATCACAGGGGATGCTGGTAGGGTCGGCTAGGTACTCCTTCACCATCTTCCAAAACTTTTCCCTCCATGTCAGAGTATTTCGAACATCAGGGCCTGGGTGCTAGGAGGGTCTGATGAAACTGTCCCAGACCTTTTATAGTGTTCCCCTGCCTCTGTTGGACCTTGTGTGTGTCTCCCTTGTCTCTACTCCTTGGTTGTCCAAAGAAATCTGACCTCTGCCGCCAACGATATCAGATAGGAATTTTTAGATTAATTATTCAACTAGGGCCTTCTGGTATTGCACTATTTCACTAGCCCTCTCCACTACAGGAAGGAGAAATGAAAAGTTCTCCTTGCAGTGTGGGTCGAGAAGGGAGGACATCCAGTAATCAGTGTTGGCCAAAATGCATATAACGCGAGGGTTACTAGAAAGGCAGTGGTACATAAGGTTAGCTACATGTGCCAGACTCCCAACAGGCAAGACTTCCCTGTCCCCAACAGCATGATGACTCTCCATCTCCTTCTCCTCCTCCCTCTCCTCCAACTGCACCACCTCTTCAGGCCATCCATGCCGAATAAAGAAGAAACTGGTGTTGGTATTACTCTCTGTAGCTCAGGCAACCATCTCCTGTTGCTCCTCCTCATCCTCAGCCTCCTCACTATCACCAAATCCGAAATGAGAAGATGAGATGAGGGCTGGGTAGTATCACCCTGTGTACTTTCTTCCTCCATCTCCACCTGGTCCACATGCAAAGCTTTCTCTTTCATTGTGAGCAGCGATCGTTTGAGTAGACACAGAAGCGGGATGGCTACGCGGATTATAGTGCTGTCACTGCTCAACATCTTGGTTGATTCCTCAAAGTTTTGGAGAACCGCACAAATGTCAGATAACTATGCCCACTCATCGGCTCTTATGTGCGGAGGCTGACTGTAATACTAATGGGCATGTTGTAGCTGGTATTCAACTACTGCCCTCTGCTGCTCACAAAGCCTTGCCAACATATGTAATGTTGAGTTCCAACATATTGTCAGGTCACAAACCAGTCTATGAGGTGGCACTTGCAAGCGCTGCGGCAGTGGCAGCTGTAGGTGACTTGCAGAACTGGGCGCACACATGGCGTACCTTCACAAGTAACTCAGGCAAATCTGTGTAGGTTTTCAGAAAGCATTGAACCACTAACTTGAGCATGTGGGCCAGGCATGTTACGTGTGCCAGCTTGCCAAGCTTCAGAGCTGCCACCAGGCTACAGCCACTATCACATATGACCATGCCTAGTCGTAGGTGCAGCAGCAAGAGTCACAGATCTGTCTGGTCTGTTAGACCTCTCAACAACTCTGCGACAGTGTGCTGTTTGCCAGCTGTACAAATTAGTTTCAGCAAAACCTGTTGCCTCTTCACCGAGGCAGTGCTGCAGTGTTTCCAGCCTGTGATCGATATGGACGATAATTCAGAGATGGAGGATGAGGAAGAGGAGGGGATACAGGAACTGGTGTAGGAGGTGAGGGAAGCCCTGATTAAACTAGGGCCCACAATTCTAGGCGTTAGTAGCGTGTGTGCCGTCCCAGGGTCCAACTCGAGCCCGGGCTCCACAAGGTTCACCTAGTGTGCCGTCAGGGAAATGTAGCATCCCTGGCCACAAGCAGTTGTCCACATGTCGGTGGTTAAGTGGACCTTCCCAGTAACTGTGTTGGTCACTGCACGGGTGATGTTATGGGACATGTGCTTGTATAAGGTGGGGACGGCACACTGGGAGAAAGAATGACGGCTGTGGAATTAGTACCGAGGGATTGCCACCATAAGGTTGGGGAGAGCCTCAGTGTCCACAAGCCTAAACGGAAACATTTCCAGGCTAAGCAGTCTGGAAATTAGTTCATTTAGTGTTTGGACCTGTGGGTGGTTGCATATTTACGCTTGCGATCCAAGGCCTGGGGAAGGGACAGCTGAACTTTGCGCTGGGACAATGAAGTGGACGTGGTTGCTAATGGTGGTTGTGAATGTGCAATGACAGGTGCAGGGCAGGAGGCATCTGCACCTGCATCCTGGACAGGGGATTGGCAAGAACATAGCAAAGGCTAAAAGGCAGTAGTGTCACCCGCAGACACTGATTGTGGACCCAGGCGTTTGGTTGCCCACCTAGTCAAGTGCTTTTATGACATGTGCCTGACCATGCTGGTGATGGTCAGCCTGGTAGTGGTCAGGCCCCTTCTGATCTTGGGACAGCACAGGTTGCAAGTAACCGTTTTCTTGTCTTCCACACTTTCTGTAAAAAAGCGAGAGACTGGGGAATGCCTAGCTCTTGGCCTGGGATCTTTCCACATGTGGGTGTTCTGGGGAACAGTTGCTCGTCTTCTCCCTTTGGCCATCACACTGTCTCTGGCTCCCTGTTGCGGAGCGGCGGATCCCTCCCCCTCTGCGCTGCTGTGTTCTCTCTGGATGGCACCCACCCAGTTTGGGTCATTGAATTCATCGTTCACCACCTCATCTTCCACTTCCGCACTCTGGTCTTCCTCTTAACTTGTTGACTTAACAAGATGACTTGTTGGCAACTGTGCCCATCATCGTCCTCTTCTTGAGGCAGTAATTGCAGTTCCCCACAGTTTTCTTGTACTGACCGTGAGTGCTCAAATATTTGGGCAACGCTACACACAAGCTCTTCATGTCCCTCTTCAAACGTGCAGTGCGAGAGGCCAGAATCAATAAATGAACATGTAAAGAGCTCCTTGGAGTGTCCGCGTGTGGGATCATTTGTCTCCTGGGAGTCGCCATGTGGGGAGGAAGGAGGATCAGGGTGAGGATTATGTCATCAAGACTCTTGGCTAGTGAGACTGGACTGTGTTGAAGACAGGGCGGTGCTGGGAAACATACTGAAAGCATTATCTGCTATCCAACCGACCACTTGTTTGCACTGTTCTGGCTTCAGGAGTATTGTCCCGCACCCCCCTGCAAAGTGGGACAGGAAGCTAGGTCTCGTGGATGAGCATGTTTGGTGTACTCCCACAGCAGGCACAGTTTCACCTGGCCCATGGCCTCGGCCTCTGCGTGAGCCATCAGCAACACATCACTTCACCATCCCTTACCGCACACCCTGCACATATTAAATTGGGTATGCAGCCAACATGTTCCCTGGCTATTAATAACAGTTCACAGCTGTTGGACCAGCGTTTACTGGCTAGTTTACATTGGGACCCCAGAAAAAAATTGACGTAGGGTCCCCCTATAAAATCTAACCAGCAAAGGCTAATCAGACAGCTGTTGGCTGATATTAATAACCAGGGAAGGGGCCATGGATACTGGCCCCCTCTGAGGTTAATAACAACATCCCTCAGCTGCCCCAGAAATGGAGCATCAATAAGATGTGCCAAATCTGGTGCTTAGCCTTTGCTCTTCCCACTTGCCCTGGTGCGGTGGCAAGTGGGGTAATAGGGTTGGGGCTCATGCCAGCCTTGTATTGGCAGCTGTCATGAAACCCAGGGGTTAGTAATGGAGTGGCGTCTATTGGACGCCCCCATTACTAACCCCATAGTTAAAGTTTGTAAAGAAAGACACAGCCTGAAAAAAAAACTTTATTTGAAATAAAAGTCCACACGGTTTTACACATTTATTTAAAAATAAAAAGCTAATTTATACTCACCTAACACCTAGTACTTAAAGCTATTGTCACCTGTAAAAGAGAAAAAATAATAAACCACCAGAATACTCACCTGTTCGCCATGAAGATAATCCCTACAGTCCCAGGATGATCCGGATTACTTGTAGAGCAGTCATATCAGAAGTCACTGATGTGACTGCTCTACACGACAGCTGGCTACACACTGATACCGGCAGTGTGTAGAGTTGAGCTGCCGTGAGAAATTTCACTGGAGTTCATCAGCTGATGAAACCCAATGACCTCACTTACGGCACCACCGCTGTGTAAGAACTTTCTTACGCAGCAGCTGTTCCGTAAGTGAGATCACCGGGGCTCAACAGCTGATGAATTAGTGGAACTTTGTCATGACAGCTCAGCGCTACACATTGCAAGAGCAATTACGCTCCTGTCAGTGTGTAGACAGCTGCAGGGGAGAGCAGTCACAACAGTTGATTTGACTGCTCTATAAGTGATCCGGATCATCGTGGGACAGTATGGATTATGGCAGATAGGTGAGTATTATGGTGGTTAATTATTTTTTCTCTTTTACAGGTGACATGGGCATCAGGAATTAGGTGTTAAGGTGAGTATTATGGTGTCTTTTTATTTTTTACAGGGGACAAGGGCTTCAGGCATTAGGTGTTAAGATGAGTATAAACGTATTTTTTATTTTTATTTCAATATATATTTATTTATTTTTCTTTACTTTGAGCACAGGCGCCAGCTGATAACTACTCCCATCAGCGACATCTGCTCTCGCTGTCTGTGGTCAGTGACAGGAGGCGTAGGCTGATGAGAGTAGTAGTCTCTCAACAGCCGATGCCTGTGACCAACGGTAAGCTTTTTACTGTTAGTCACAGTCACTGCTGCGGGCTCATGCTGTCATCTGACACACAGATGACAGCGCAGGAAACACCCGATGTTCGGGATGCCGAACCCGAACAGTAATACAGACTTCCTGAGAAAGTCCATGCTCAGGGTCTGTGCCTGAACACAAGGTGTTCGGTACGGACCCTGAATTTTACTGTTCTTATATACACCCCATGGTGTGATGTAGCCGGCCAATCACAGTAATGCCAGAAGCCAGCATAGTTATGGTATTACCATGATTGGCAAGCAATCCCCGCATATTTAGTGGCAGAAAAACAGCCGGGAGGGGGCGGGGACTCAAGCATAAGCATGAGCACCAGGGATACTCGATCGAGTACTGAGCGTTCCCGAGCACCCCAATGCTTGATCGAGTACTGAGCAGTGCCGATCACGCTTGCTCATCACTATTCATAACATAAAAAAGCACCAAAACCAAACTCATGACATAAATACAGCACCAAAACCAAGCTCAAAACATAAAAGCAGCATAAAGCTATATTTTGCAGCAGATTTTTATGCAGATTTTCAGTTGCGTCTAGTAGTACCAGGAAAGTCTTTGAGAAACCAGAATTCTCTGTTCACACATGTTGCTTTTTGTTTGCTGCATATTTTCTGCCTTGGTTGTGTTTTTGAAACATAGAGCATGTCACTTCTTTCAGCTCTTTTTCAGCGTTTTTTCACCCATAAGAAGTAATGGGTGGTGAAAAAAACGGTGCAAAAACGCACCTGCATTTTTTTGTTGCGTTTTTGCAATGTTTTTGATGGCAAAATATAATGGGATTCTTTTTTTTCAGAGAACTTTATGTACATGCCTAAAGAGAGACAGAAGGACAGTGAAAAAAACGCTGCAAAAATGCATAAAAAAACACTGGAAACCTGAATTTTTGACGCAGCTGTTTTCCTGCCAGAGAAAAGTTGTCAGCAGATTTGCAGCAGATTTATCTGCAGAAAAAAAACACAACATGTGTGAACATAGCCTTAGAACCAAGTTCATAACATTAATGCTGCACCAGAACCAAGCTTGTAAAATAAATATAGCACCAGAACTAATCTCATAAATACATCACCAAAATAAGCTCATATTATAAATACAGCACCAAAGCCAAGCTCATAAAATAAATGCAGCATAAGAACCAAACTCATAACATAAATACAACACCAAAACCAAGTTCATAACAAATATGCAGCCTAAGAACCAAGCTCATAACATGAACACAAACCATAACCCAGCTCATAACATAAATACAGCACCAAATCCAAGCTCATAACATAAATGTAGCATAAGAGTCAAGCTCAGAACATAAATACAGCACCAAAACCAAATTCATAACATGAATGCAGCATAGGAACCAGGCACATAACACAAATACAGCACCAGAATCAAGCTCACAACATAAATACAGCACCATAACTAAGCTCATGACATAAATGAGCATAAAACCCAAGATCACAATATAAATATAGTGTATTTCATGGACTTTTGAATATACACTGCTCAAAAAAATAAAGGGAACAGTTAAACAACAGAATATAACTCCAAGTAAATCAAACTTCTGTGAAATCAAACTGTCTACTTAGGAAGCAACACTGATTGACAATCAATTTCACTTGCTGTTGTGCAAATGGAATAGACAATAGATGGAAATCAAAACACCCTCAATAAAGGAGTGGTTCTGCAGGTGGGGACCACAGACCACATCTTAGTACCAATGCTTTCTAGCTGATGTTTTGGTCACTTTTGAATCTTGGTTGTGCTTTCACACTCGTGGTAGCATGAGACGGACTCTACAACCCACAGAAGTTGCTCAGGTAGTGCAGCTCATCCAGGATGGCACATCAAGACGAGCTGTGGCAAGAAGGTTTGCTGTGTCTGTTAGCGTAGTGTCCAGAGGCTGGAGGCGCTACCAGGAGACAGGCCAGTACACCAGGAGACGTGGAGGGGGCCATAGGAGGGCAACAACCCAGCAGCAGGACCGCTACCTCTGGCCTTTGTGCAAGTAGGAACAGGAGGAGAACTGCTAGAGCCCTGCAAAATGACCTCCAGCAGGCCACAAATGTGCATGTGTCTGCACAAATGGTTAGAAACTGACTCCATGAGGGTGGTATGAGGGCCCGACGTCCACAGATGGGGGTTGTGCTCACAGCCCAACACCGTGCAGGATGCTTGGCATTTGCCACAGAACACCAGGACTGGCGCCCTGTGCTCTTCACAGATGAAAGCAGGTTCACACTGAGCACATGTGACAGTTGTGACAGAGTCTGGAGACGCCGTGGAGAGCGATCTGCTGCCTGCAACATCCTTCAGCATGACCGGTTTGGCAGTAGGTCAGTAAGGGTGTGGGGTGGCATTTCTTTGTAGCGCCGCACAGCCCTCCATGTGCTTGCCAGAGGTAGCCTGACTGCCATTAGCTGGTGCGGTTGGCCCTGGGTTCCTCCTAATGCATGAGAATGCCAGACCTCATTTGGCAGGAGTGTGTCAGCAGTTCCTGCAAGATGAAGGCATTGCAGCTATGGACTGACCCGCCCATTCCCCAGACCTTAATCCGGTTGAGCACATCTGGGACATCATGTCTCGCTCCATCCACCAACATCACGTTGCACCACAGACTGTCCAGGAGTTGGCGGATGCTTTAGTCCAGGTCTGGGAGGAGATCCCACAGGAGACCATCCGCAACCTCATCAGGAGCATGCCCAGGCATTGTAGAAGGTTCATACAGGCACGTGGAGGCCACACACAATACTGAGCTTCATTTTGACTTGTTTTAAGGACATTACATCAAAGTTGGATCAGCCTGTAGTGTGTTTTTCCACTTTAATTTTGGGGGTGACTCCAAATCCAGGCCTCCATTGGTTAATAAATTTGATTTCCATTGATGATTTTTGTGTGATTTTGTTGTCAGCACATTCAACTTTGTACAGAACAAAGTATTCAATGAGAATATTTCATTCATTCAGATCTAGGATGTGTTATTTGAGTGTTCCCTTTATTTTTTTGAGCAGTGTATGTTAACAGAATTTATTTGATGATACTTATTAGAGTTTACATGTGTCTGGATGAGTTAGCTGAACTTATTTCCAACATCTACTGGACACTGACTAAAAATGTGTTTTATTGCTTCACAAAAGTACTTATGTTCTAGAAGATGTACAAGAATGAACAATGGGAATTATGGAAAGGTATATTTTTTTTACATGGTATCACTACGGCAAGTCTGATATCAGCAGAGATCAACATGTCTGCCTGTTGTTTATTAGTATTGTAGTGACTGACAAAGATTTTTTTTTGTATATTAAAACAGCAATTCTAAGTAAATAGATGCACTACAATATATAAAAACAACATTTTATAAGTAAATTAAATCATGGAAAAAAATAGAAATTTGTTGTAGATTTTATTAAATAATGGAAAAAATAACAGAGAAATCTGGTGTAAATTTTTTTTCATGTGTAAAAAATAGAGATGAGTGAATCAAATTGATGCCACTCAAGTTGTTGTTAAAATGGATGAAATTCGAAGATCCCAGAAAATTCTAACAATTTGTGACTTGATTCAAGCGAATGAACCACAAACTGGCAGTGAAACTTTTACACATTGAAGAAATTTGAAAAAATCACAAAAAGTTCACATGACCTCAGGCACAGCTGCACAGGCTTCCCAATAACGCATTGCATCTATCACATCTCATGGGATAGTGCCACCAATCAGGATGGATATCATAGCCTGTGTCAAAGATGTAGCTAGGGGTTCAGCACAGGTGACGCAAAACATCTGAGTGGGTCCCTAACCAGTAACCGTGTTTACAACTATCATGGAGCACCCTAATCGTGGTTATATGGGAATCTCAGCATATGATGTTACTGAAAATCAATCTCTATACAAAGATCAACACCAATATTACTGACATACAATGACCATAAAGTTGTATTTACGAGTCCTACACAATATATTAAGAGATGACAGTAAAGTTATAGATAGGTAGATCCACATAGCAAAATGGTAGATAGGTAGATCCACACGTCCACGTGGCAAAGAGCAGCAACAAAATGATTAAAAATATATAACAATGGTAGAGAATAGATGCAAGTCTAATCAGGCATCCCTGTTGCCTGGTTAGCCATGCGTCCATTCTCTACCATTGTTATATGTTTTTAAGCATTTTTGTAGCTGTTTTTTGCCACTCATGTTTTTAATCTGAACAATAAGTTTAATTTTTTGATGGAATACTATGAGTGCTGGCTTCTACATGCCTATACCTATATTACTACAGAGGGCTTTTTGGACAGGTGAGCTGATTTCCCCTTTTCATGTTACTACAGTTATAGATAGTAACTTACAAGTGATGTTCTTTCTGATGGAGTTGTTCACTTTTCCAGTCTTTCAATCTGGTCAAGACTGACAACTTCTTTCAGTCACGACTCATCTGCAAAATTTACAACAAAAACGCATTTGACTTCTCACATTTCCAGCACTTTCCTCATCTATTCCAAACCTACTATACCCCAATGCTGAGCTAGCTGCTACCATGTTTATACCTGTTACTGAACATGCTTTATGGCACAAAAAAAATTCTACAGTTAGTGGCCCACATAATAATGCCCACCACTCTGACCTTTAGGCTATGTGCCCACGATGCAGAAATTAAGCAGAAAATTTCTGCAGCATTTCTGCATCTCCCTGGCAGAAAAAAACGCATGCAGATTGTGCATGCGTTTTTCCTGCAGAATACATGCGGATTCACATGCGTATCCACATGCGTTAACGCATGTGTTTCCGCATGCGGACTGACAAGCACTTTCCAGGCGATAGCATCACTTGGAAAGTGCTTGACAACTAGGCCACACTGTATAAATCCATGCAAACGGCATGCATTTATACAGTGTGACCGTAAAAAAATAAAAAAATAAAGCTATACTTACCCCCGATCCCCCGCCGCGTGAGCTGTCGCGCTCCTTCCTGGTTCCTTCCTGGCTTGCCGGCATCTCGCGAGACAGCCTGCGGTCACATGACCACGACGTCATCTCAGGTCCTGGAAGGAGAAGCGCTGCAGGGGCCACCGGACAGGTGAATATAAACTTTATTTTTTATTTTATTCTTTTTTTTTACAGGTACAATGGTACCCAGGTCTGGATGAGAGTCTTCTCTCCTCCAGAACAGGGTACCATCCTCACATTGAAACACATATTATTCGCGTGTACAAATGTACAGACACGGATTCTATGCGTCTCAATGCAAGTCAATGGCGGCGCTTCCGCTGCGCTTCCGCAAAATTAATGAACATGCTGCGGATTTATGAGCGCTGCAGAAACGCTGCGGAAAAATCCGCAGCATGTGCATTGACAATGCGGAATGCCATTGGGGACCATGGGGTGCGGATTACCATGCGTTTTTGATGCGTTTCCGCTGCGGAAATTCTGCAGCGGAAACGCATGAAAAATGCATCGTGTGCACGCAGCTTTAAAGTAAAATTCCTTTGTGACCTTTAGATGGTCAAATGACCCTGTAAAAAATATTTATGCACTGTGCAAGTGCTCTAGAAAATAGTGCTCCCTAGAAAGTAATAATGCCCTCTGTGTGCTCTATTGATGGGAACAATACCCTGAGTGCTCCTATAACAATAATGCTTCGTAAATGCCCCCTTAACACTTAATAAATTCCCCTGAATCTCCATGTACAGTTATAATATTCCCTAAGCTCCATCATACTACGCACAGTAAAAATTTCCCCTGAGTCATGGCTATACACAATAATAATGTCCCCTGAGTCCTTCAATGTACCATAATAATGTTCTCTGAGTCTCCTCCACATACAATAATAAAGTACCCTTAGTCTCTCCATGTACCACTCCCTTATGCAGAGTATGATGCTCCCACAGCTACCCTATACACAGTATGATTTATCTACAGCTCCCCTGTGAGACGTATAATACCCCCACACAATACTATGTCTCCACAGCTACTCTATACACAGTATGTTGGGACCACAGCTCCCCTATACACAGTCACGCTTGATTGGGACTTTGGGCGTTAACAAGGTCCTTATAACTAGGGGTACCCTAGTCTATCCCTGTGCCCCGAATTACTCCTGAAGGTGGGGATACTGGGTTCTCATTTCTTGCTATGCTACTATATCTACCCTGATCTTTCCGCTCCTCCATCCACGGTAGTGGAAAGCTGAAGTGTATAGGAACACACTAACCAGACAAACAACTGAAGACGAATAGGGATCAATGAAAATAACAACCATACAAAATACACAAACCAAACAACAGAGTGGGACACAGGGGAGTTAAAGGAAGGAGAAACCAAATAGGAGATGATGATGATGTGCAGACAGACAAAGCTCCAAGCAACAATCTCCAGAACAATCTCCAAAAGCTAACTCTAGCCATGAAGTACACCTCCAACTCTAGAACCAGACAGTAAGAACTAGCACTGGCAATCCCTAAGTGCCAGAGGCGAGCATATATAGCAGAGCGGAGTTTCTAACACTGAACTGCTGAGACAGTCCAAGTAGGAAAGCTCCAGGAGCTTCAACTGAACAGATTAACCCTTGCACTGCTAGCAAGGAAAAAACCTGCACTGTTTAATACGATGGTGAAGTACTTCTAACTAGTGCAGGAGTTCTTGAAACCAGACACCGCGGTCTTCTGGCCCCTCTCTGTTGCGGTATCCACATGACATACACACTATAATGGGTCCACAGCTCCCCTATACACAGTATGATGGCTCCCAAAGCCCTCCACACAGTATGTTGTCCCACTGCTACTCTATATATATCATACATACACAGTATGATGTCTCCATAGCCTCTATATGTAGTATGATGTTCCAATAGCCCCTATGCACAGTACAATGTCACTCACAGCTCCTTATATACAGCTTTATGCTGGCACAGCTCTTTTTATGCAGTATGACGGTCCTCACAGGTCTCTATATACAGTATGTCTCCACATCTTCGATATACAGTATGATGTCCCTCACAACAATGCAATATTATGACACCACAGGTCCTTACATATAATATGATGTCCACCACAGATCCATATATACAGTATGATGTCCCAATAGCTCCCAATGCACAGTGTAATAGCCCTCAAAGCCCCCTATAAACAGCATAATTTCCTTTACGTTACACGATGGCTCACACGGTATAATGTCGCCAAAGCCCCCTATTCATAGTATAATACCCCAAAAAACCCTATACCCAGTAGAATATCTACAAGTCCCCCTAAGCACAGTAAAATGCCCCAAACACCCTATACACAATATGCCTCCATAGCAGCCTATACACATTATAATGCCTCTATAGCCACCTATACACAGTGTGATGATCCATCACAGCTCCCCTATACACATTATAATGCCCCTTACACTGTATGGTATCCCCCACTATAGTACTCACACAGTATAATGCCCACAACACTGTATGATGCTCCCACAGCTTCCTATACATAGCATAATGCCCCCCACACTAGTATGCACACTTTATGATGCCCCACATAGGCCTCACACAAGTACTATTAAAATAAAAAATAACCATCTTATACTTAACTAATTTCAGATCCTTATGAGTCCACCAGCAGGAAGCAGCAGGGCGCGGGTGGACCAACATGATGACATCATGTTGCCAGGGAAATCACAGAGGTCCTTCATGATTTCCCTCCCAGCTTGGGACTCGTTCAGTGCGTCATCCTGTCGTTCTGTAGACTGTTAGCCTAAAGCAACTTGTGGCCTACAGAATGGAGAATGGTACTACAGGGAGACCATGTCTCTCTGCTCTATTGTAGAGATTAACTGTATTGGCATGCTGTACCTATTGATACACAGCAGTTAAAATTCATGGTCGCTCTGGGTGGGCCCCCTCTGAGAGAGGGACTGGGGCTGATCGGCCCCCTTGACCCCCCCCCCTCCCCGGTAGCCATGCTACTGGCCTATATAACAGCCAAAGCAGGGGATGCAGCAGATATTTAATTGTGATTTAGGATAGACTAGGGATAGGAAATGAATGTCCTAAAACATTGGAACAATACTCCGGACAGTAATGTTTCGTACAATTGTAGCACTAAAGAAGATGTGCGTACGTAGGAGTCTGCGAATAATACAGAGATGCAATTAATAGGGCGAGAGATATATGCAATGTGCTAGCAGCAGTGCCAGTGTGATTATATTTCTTGTGCAATTCTTTTTGTGAACGGGAAATAACTGTATTTTAAAAATAAGAAATAAAACGTCCCCAAATCCAGACATTTAACTGTGACCGTCTACCTCACAGAGTGTGTAAAGAAATTTTTTTTACAACTCAAATTTTACTTGTGTGCACACAACATCAATGCAGCACACTGTTATAAGTGCTGGCTTTTTGGGTGTGTGTGACTATATTGCATTTCGTATTGTCATTTTAAGGAAGAGTGTTGAATTTTTCTAAAAAATAAAAATGTAGACATTTAATTCTGGATGTCTGTTTTCGCACATCTGTTTTATGGGTTGAATATGACATGCCACTCCTATACTGCAGCCTGCTGCCACATTTTGCTTTCCATATGTACAGTGCCTACAAGTAGTATTCAACCCCCTGCAGATTTAGCTGGTTGACACATGCGGAATTAACTTGGCATTGTGACATTTGTACTGTAGATCAGCCTGGAAGTGGGAAATGCACTGCAGCAAATTTTGTTTTTGTTTGTTTTTTTGTTTGTTTTTTTAAACGTTAAATGTTAATTCAGAGTGTCATTTATTATTCAACCCCTCAAACCACAAGAATTCTGTTTGGTCCCCCTAAAGTATTAAGAAGTAGTTCAGGCACCAAGAATAATGAGCTTCACATGTGTGGATTAAAGATCTCTTTTGCCAGCCTTTTCTGACTATTTAAGACCCTCCCCAAACTTGTGAACAGCACTCAGACATGGTCAACATGGGAAAGACAAAGGAGCATTCCAAGGCCATCAGAGACAAGATCGTGGAGGGTCACAAGGCTGGCAAGGGGTACAAAACCCTTTCCAAGGAGTTGGGCCTACCTGTCTCCACTGTTGGGAGCATCATCCGTAAGTGGAAGGCTTATGGAACTACTGTTAGCCTTCCACGGCCAGGACAGCCTTTGAAAGTGTCCTCCTGTGCCGAGGCCAGGCTTGTCCGAAGAGTCAAGGCTAACCCAAGGACAACAAGGAAGGAGCTCCGGGAAGATCTCATGGCAGTGGGGACATTGGTTTCAGTCAATACCATAAGTAACGTACTCCACCGCAATGGTCTCCGTTCCAGACGAGCCCGTAAGGTACCTTTACTTTCAAAGCGTCATGTCAAGGCTCGTCTACAGTTTGCTCATGATCACTTGGAGGACTCTGAGACAGACTGGTTCAAGGTTCTATTGTCTGATGAGACCAAGATCGAGATCTTTGGTGCCAACCACACACGTGACGTTTGGAGACTGGATGGCACTGCATACGACCCCAAGAATACCATCCTTACAGTCAAGCATGGTGGTGGCAGCATCATGCTGTGGGGCTGTTTCTCTGCCAAGGGGCCTGGCCATCTGGTCCGCATCCATGGGAAGATGGATAGCACGGCCTACCTGGAGATTTTGGCCAAGAACCTCCGCTCCTCCATCAAGGATCTTAAGATGGGTCGTAATTTCATCTTCCAACAAGACAACGACCCAAAGCACACAGCCAAGAAAACCAAGGCCTGGTTCAAGAGGGAAAAAGTCAAGGTGTTGGAGTGGCCTAGTCAGTCTCCTTGTAGCATCGGCGTCTCTGCCCCGTTCTAGGCAGAGACGCCGTCCCTCTCACCTCCCCGCTCCTGGCGCGGCGTCCTCCAGCGCTGCTCTCCCCGCTGCTTCCGGCACGCGCTCCTTCCCCGGCAGTGTGCTTAGGGCGCGCGCGCGCGCTCCCCCTCTCTTAAAGGGACCGTGCGCGCGCCGTCCTAAGAAGTCCCCGGCCAATTGCCGGAGGACCTCCCATATAAAAGGCACCTCCTCCAAAATGGAGGTGCCCGAGCAATGTTGTAGCACTGTTCACTACTCTGCTTCAGCCCTCAGGTCCCGTTGCCAGTTACCTGCCAGATACCTGCCAGATACCTGCCAGTCTGCTGTCTAATTCCTGCCTGATATCCTGCTACCTGCCTGCTAGCCTGAGGTCCGACGGTCTGCCTTCCAACTTCTGTCAGTCTGTCTAAGGACCAGCTTGCCCGCTCACCTGGGAGCGCACATCTTCTACCTGCCTTCTTGCCTACCAGGAGGCTCTGCCATCACGTGCTGTGACCACCCGCCTGTCCAGAGATTCCTGCCCGCTCACCTGGGAGCGCTCATCTGCTACCTGTCTGTTGGTCTTCCTGGAGGCTCTGCCGTCACGTGCTGTGACCACCCGCCTGTCCAGAGATTCCTGTCCGCTCACCTGGGAGCGCTCATCTGCTACCTGTCTGTTGGTCTTCCTGGAGGCTCCGCCGTCACATGCTGTGACCACCCGATTATCCAGAGACTCTCGCCTGCTCACCTGGGAGCTCACGTCTATCATCTGCCGCCACAGGTCGTACCAATCCTTTACCCAGAGACTGCCCCGGTCACTTGCCGTGACCTCCTGCCCGTTCATCCAGAGACTGCCCCGGTCACTTGCCGTGACCTCCTGCCCGTTCATCCAGAGACTGCCCCGGTCACTTGCCGTGACCTCCTGCCCGTTTACCCAGAGACTGTCCCGGTCACTTGCCGTGACCTCCTGCCTGTTCATCCAGAGACTGCCCCGGTCACTTGCCGTGACCTCCTGCCCATTCATCCAGAGACTGCCCCGGTCACTTGCCGTGACCTCCTGCCCGTTCATCCAGAGACTTCCCCGGTCACTTGCCGTGACCTCCTGTCCGTTCATTCAGAGACTGTCCCAGTCACCTGCTGTGACTGCCTGCCCGTCCACCCTGGTCGCCACCTGCTCCCTTACAAGGACCGCCCCCTTGTATAGTAGCTCAGAGGTTCCGCCTCCCTGACCCGTTACAGTTTGCTCGGGCCATGGAACCCGGTGGCACCCAAGCTCCCTCGCTCTCGGACCTGTGTCATGAACTGTCCCGTCAGAGGTCCCAACAGGAGTCCATCCTGGGTCACCTGCGGAATGTCAATTCTCGCCTGGACACTCTGACTGCTCTGCCTGCAACCACCGCCAGTGCCATGACTCGCAATCCGGCAGCTCCACTGCCCACTAATAACATGGTATCCTACCCCGGACCCCGGCTTTCTGCACCTCCTCGTTTTGGAGGCGACTCCGCCCAGGCTCGGGGCTTCATAAATCAGTGCACCCTGCACTTTGAACTCCTGTCTCACCAGTTTAACTCCGACCGGGCCAAAATTGCCTTCATCATGTCCCATCTCACCGGAGAGGCCCTGGCCTGGCTAAATCCTCTATGGGAGAGAGGAGACCCCCTGGTGTCCGACTTGCCTGCCTTTCTCACGGCTTTCCGGAAAGTCTTCGACGAACCCAGACGGAAGACCTCATCCGCATCATCTCTGCTACGCCTCCGTCAGGGAAGTCTCACCGTGGGCCAACATGCCATACGGTTCCGTACCCTTGCCTCGGAGCTGGCCTGGGATAATGACGCTCTGGTTTCCGTCTTCTGGGAGGGTCTGTCCGGCCGTATTAAAGATGAACTTGCCGGTCGGGACATTCCTACCACTCTCGATGACCTAATAACTCTTGCCACCCGGATTGACCTGCGGTTCCAGGAGCGTGCCAAAGAGGTCACCCGTGAGAGGAGGTTTCCACGTCTAGCTCCTACTTTTCAGAAACCCGTCACTCCCTCCGTCTCTCCTGAGCCTATGCAGGTCGACCAGACCAAGATGGTCGGTTCTCGCCAAGAATCTCGCCGAGCCGAGGGAAGCTGTTTCTATTGTGGCAGTATGAAGCACTTCATCCGTTCCTGCCCGGAAAAGCCGGGAAACGCCAGTGTCTAGGACCACTCGGAGAGGTCGTCCTAGACAAAAGTAAGCCCTCTCCGTCTCTGACCTTACCGGTCTCTATTGCTTGGGGAGAAAACCGTCTCTTTGAACTCGCCCATCTGGATTCTGGAGCTGCTGGAAACCTCATCTCCCAGTCTCTGGTAGAGAGATACCATATTCCCACCAAGTCCCTGGCTGAACCATTGTCAGTCGCCTCCGTGGATGGAAGACTTCTCTCGGAGACCATCCTGCTCGTCACCGAACCCATAACCCTGCAGGTGGGAATGCTGCACTCTGAGGAGATCTCATTCCATGTGCTGTCCGGACTTTCTCACTCCCTGTTGATAGGTCTACCTTGGCTCCAGACACATGAACCCATATTGAACTGGCGGTCCGGTGAAGTACTCCGATGGGGTCCTGACTGCCATAGGACCTGCCTGGTCCCGGTCCGCCCACTTCGCCCTCAGCCTACTCCAGCTAACTTACCTGGTCTCCCGGCTCCCTACTGGCCCTATGCGGACGTCTTCGGTAAGAAGGAAGCTGAGACGTTGCCACCCCATAGGCCATACGATTGCCCGATCGACCTGGTACCTGGCACCACTCCTCCCCGTGGGCGTATCTACCCGTTGTCTGCAGCCGAGACCCGAGCCATGTCTGAGTACATTGAAGAGAATCTGGCTAGGGGATTTATCCGAAAATCTACCTCCCCGGCTGGAGCCGGATTCTTCTTTGTCAAAAAGAAAGACGGCTCGCTACGTCCCTGTATTGACTACAGAGGACTCAATCTCATCACGGTAAAAAACAAATATCCCCTGCCACTCATCTCCGAATTGTTTGACCGTCTCAAGGGCGCCAGGATCTTCTCCAAGCTGGATCTATGAGGAGCGTATAATCTGGTCCGTATCCGTCAAGGAGACGAGTGGAAGACGGCATTTAATACCCGGGACGGTCACTACGAGTACCTTGTGATGCCCTTCGGTCTCTGTAATGCTCCCGCGGTCTTTCAGGAACTAGTCAACGACATCTTCTGTGACCTCCTGTACTCCTGCGTAGTGGTATACCTGGACGATATCTTGGTCTTCTCTCCGGATCTCCCCACACACCGGAGGGATGTTCGTCAGGTCCTGCTTAGGCTTCGGCAGAACCACCTTTACGCCAAATACGAGAAGTGCCTCTTCGATCAGACCTCCCTTCCGTTCTTGGGCTATGTCATCTCCCAAACAGGTCTGCAAATGGATCCCGAGAAGCTCTCTTCCGTTCTAAAATGGCCTCGTCCTGAAGGTTTGAAGGCGATACAGCGATTCCTGGGCTTCGCTAATTATTATCGTCTTTTCATCCCACATTTCTCGTCCCGGACTGCTCCCATATCTGCACTTACCCGTAAGGGGGCTAACCCCAGGACATGGTCGCCTGAAGCCGAGGAGGCCTTCCTTTCCCTAAAGAAAGCCTTCGCCTCTGCTCCCGTCCTGCACCGTCCGGACTGTAATAAACAATTCTACCTGGAGGTGGATGCCTCCGGAGCCGGAGCCGGAGCGGTGCTCACCCAGAAGTCATCTACCGGGAGAATGGTAACGTGCGGCTTCTTCTCCAAAATCTTCTCCTCGTCGGAGCGCAACTACTCCATTGGAGACCGGGAATTGCTAGCCATCAAATTGGCACTGGGAGAGTGGCGCTATCTGCTTGAAGGGGCTCTCTACCCGGTAATTATCTACACGGATCACAAAAACCTGGCATATCTCCAAAATGCCCAGAGACTCAATCCTCGCCAGGCCCGGTGGTCGTTGTTTTTTGCCCGCTTCGACTTCATTCTTCATTTCCGTCCGGCGGACAAGAACGTGAAAGCTGATGCCTTGTCCCGGTCCTTCCTTTCCTCCGATCAAGAGGAGGAACCTACGCACATCATCGACTCCTCCAAGGTGATGAATGTGGCCCCCTTGGATCTGACTCGTCTTCCACCCGGTAAGACGTTCATAGCTGTGCCAGATCGGGAGAGGGTTCTTCGCTGGGGACATTCTTCTAAACTAGCTGGCCATGCTGGCCAAAAGAAGACCTTCCAACTTATTACCCGGAATTACTGGTGGCCTACCCTGCGTAAGGACGTGGTAGACTTCGTCGCGGCCTGTTCATCCTGTGCCCGTAACAAAGTTCCCCGACATCTACCTGCCGGCCATCTCCTGCCCCTTCCCGTACCTGCTGCTCCTTGGCAACACATCGCTATGGACTTTATCACCGACCTTCCAGTTTCTGCCGGTTGTACTGTCATTTGGGTTGTCGCTGACCGTTTTTCTAAGATGGCCCACTTCATTCCCCTGCCTGGTCTTCCGTCTGCACCCAAGCTGGCTAAAGACTTTATCCGCCACATCTTCCGTCTCCATGGTCTGCCCCTCCACATCGTGTCGGATCGTGGGGTTCAGTTCACCTCTCGCTTCTGGAGAGCCACATGTAAGCTGCTGGACATTACCCTGGATTTCTCCTCCGCTTACCACCCTCAGTCCAATGGTCAAGTGGAGCGGATCAATCAGATCTTGTCCAGCTACCTCCGGCACTTCGTTGATGCTCACCACTCGGACTGGGTAGATCTCCTACCATGGGCCGAGTTCTCTTATAACAACCATGAGAGCGAGTCCTCTTCCAAATCCCCGTTCTTTATAGTCGGTGGCCAACATCCCTGGATTCCACTTCCTGTCTCCGTTTCTGTGGACAACCCTGCTGCGGAGTCTCTTGTCAGTGAATTTTCTACTATTTGGGAGAGCACCAGGTCCGCTCTTCTTCTCTCCTCTGAGCGGATGAAGAGATATGCTGATAAGAGACGTCTGGATCCGCCCCAATTCCGTCCGGGAGACAAGGTTTGGCTCTCATCCAAACATGTGCGGCTCAAAGTACCCTCCTACAAGTTGGGTCCTCGATTCATCGGCCCCTTTGAAGTCCTCAGGCAAATTAACCCTGTGGCCTACAAATTAAAACTCCCGGCCACCCTACGGATCCCCAACTCCTTCCACGTATCTCTCCTCAAACCCGTTGTCTTTAACTTTTTTTCCAAAAATCCAGGTGCCCCTCCTGCTCCGGTTTCCGCTGATGACATCTT
This sequence comes from Phyllobates terribilis, assembly GCF_046119375.1. Lineage (NCBI taxonomy): Eukaryota > Metazoa > Chordata > Amphibia > Anura > Dendrobatidae > Phyllobates > Phyllobates terribilis. Next base: position 193,872,815 of record NW_027362764.1, read on the forward strand.
TGAGGTAGAGAGTATTCTGGCCTCGAAGAGGGTAAGAGGAAAAACCTTTTTTCTGGTAGATTGGAAGGGGTTTGGTCCTGAGGAGAGAACTTGGGAACCCAGGGAGAACATCAACGCCCCGCTTCTCCTTGAGAAATTTCTTTCTGGCCAAAAAAAGAGGGGGCCTAAAGGGGGGGGTACTGTAGCATCGGCGTCTCTGCCCCGTTCTAGGCAGAGACGCCGTCCCTCTCACCTCCCCGCTCCTGGCGCGGCGTCCTCCAGCGCTGCTCTCCCCGCTGCTTCCGGCACGTGCTCCTTCCCCGGCAGTGTGCTTAGGGCGCGCGCGCGCGCGCTCCCCCTCTCTTAAAGGGACCGCGCGCGCGCCGTCCTAAGGAGTCCCCGGCCAATTGCCGGAGGACCTCCCATATAAAAGGCACCTCCTCCAAAATGGAGGTGCCCGAGCAATGTTGTAGCACTGTTCACTACTCTGCTTCAGCCCTCAGGTCCCGTTGCCAGTTACCTGCCAGATACCTGCCAGATACCTGCCAGTCTGCTGTCTAATTCCTGCCTGATATCCTGCTACCTGCCTGCTAGCCTGAGGTCCAACGGTCTGCCTTCCAACTTCTGTCAGTCTGTCTAAGGACCAGCTTGCCCGCTCACCTGGGAGCGCACATCTTCTACCTGCCTGCTTGCCTACCAGGAGGCTCTGCCGTCACGTGCTGTGACCACCCGCCTGTCCAGAGATTCCTGCTCGCTCACCTGGGAGCGCTCATCTGCTACCTGTCTGTTGGTCTTCCTGGAGGCTCTGCCGTCACGTGCTGTGACCACCCGCCTGTCCAGAGATTCCTGCCCGCTCACCTGGGAGCGCTCATCTGCTACCTGTCTGTTGGTCTTCCTGGAGGCTCCGCCGTCACATACTGTGACCACCCGATTATCCAGAGACTCTCGCCTGCTCACCTGGGAGCTCACGTCTATCATCTGCCGCCACAGGTCGTACCAATCCTTTACCCAGAGACTTCCCCGGTCACTTGCCGTGACCTCCTGCCCGTTCATCCAGAGACTGCCCCGGTCACTTGCCGTGACCTCCTGCCCGTTCATCCAGAGACTGCCCCGGTCACTTGCCGTGACCTCCTGCCCGTTTACCCAGAGACTGTCCCGGTCACTTGCCGTGACCTCCTGCCCGTTCATCCAGAGACTGCCCCGGTCACTTGCCGTGACCTCCTGCCCATTCATCCAGAGACTGCCCCGGTCACTTGCCGTGACCTCCTGCCCGTTCATCCAGAGACTGCCCCGGTCACTTGCCGTGACCTCCTGTCCGTTCATTCAGAGACTGTCCCAGTCACCTGCTGTGACTGCCTGCCCGTCCACCCTGGTCGCCACCCGCTCCCTTACAAGGACCGCCCCCTTGTATAGTAGCTCAGAGGTTCCGCCTCCCTGACCCGTTACACTCCTGACCTTAACCCAATTGAAAACTTGTGGAAGGAGCTCAAGAATAAAGTCCACATGAGACACCCAAAGAACCTAGATAACTTGGAGAAGATCTGCATGGAGGAGTGGGCCAAAATAACTCCACAGACCTGTGCCGGCCTGATCAGGTCTTATAAAAGACGATTATTAGCTGTAATTGCAAACAAGGGTTATTCCACAAAATATTAAACATAGGGGTTGAATAATAATTGACCCACACTTTCATGTTTAAAATTTAATAAAATTCAACTGAGCAACATAACTTTTTGGTTTGTAAGATTTATGCTTCTGTTCATAAAACCTACTCTCATTTGCAGTTTGAAGGCTCTAACTTATTTGCATCTTATCAAACCAGCTAAATCTGCAGGGGGTTGAATACTACTTGTAGGCACTGTATATATGCCTACCTAGCATTTCTCATTATGTCCTGGGTTGAATCATTGGTGTTGACTGAAAACATTTTCAAAAATTAATTATAGTGTTGTACAAAAATATATGAAAAAGTGGTAATGGCAAGAGACATGGTAAAAGAAAAAAAACACACCATGGCTGAATGTGTAACATACTAGCTGCAGCAAAATCACCACCGACACTTACACACAGTCCTTACAAATCTCAGAGTGTTGCACATGTCTTTTCAGGGCAATTTGAGGCTTTGTAGTATTGTCATTTGTGGTGATTTGCAGCAAATCTTTTCACTGTGAATAAAAATTTGGGAAAAATATTTTGAATCTGACGAATTCAATTTCAATTTGATTATTTGTAGTTAAAAAGCAAAAATTAATCAATCTTAAAGTTTGTCTTCTAAAGTAATAAAATAAAAGAAATCATTTCATGAATTGTATAAAGTTTAATTTCCAATTAAGAGTAACTTGAGTCTTCAAAGCAAAATCTGTAGTACTGGCTTTCCATGCACCATTTTTCATTTACCGTTGTAAACTCTACCACCCGGACTGGGGCTGCTCACTACTGTACCTACACCCACTATAATTATGCCCAAATTTTCAACTCCAAACCCCCTTAAAGATTCTATTGATGATGAAAACTTGATCAATGTAAGGGAATGTTCACACTAACATTTTTTACACTGGAAAAGTGTAAATGTTATTGATTTTTTTGAAGCAGAATCCACAGTATAAATTCAAGGCTGACCGTTGGGATTCTGGTGTTGATCTTTCAGTTTGAACTGACTGGGTCCACAGATAGGTTAGTCCCTTTCAATGATGCCTATCAGCTTGTGGCTACCACACACATAAAACAATTCAATAAGCGACATGGAAAAAGTCATACATGGATTTCCGATTGCAAACAAGAACATTTTGAAGGTGACTTTCTCACAGGTTTTGGAGTACGCCTCCCAGCTTACACCTATGTAGCACTTTACATAAAGATATGCCCACTGCTATCTTTTCTTGAATTTGGTTAAATACTTCAATTTTTCAGAAAAGAAAAATTTACCAAAGAGAAAATGTAAAAGAAAAGGTTCATCAGAGCATGTTCAGAGCCATATACTGGTGGGGTGAAAAAACAGGCATCTTTTTATAATCTGATAAAGCTTAACAACCCAGTGTCATAAAAATATTTTTTTTTGGATGATGCGCAATATTTTTGAATACATGAATCTCTGAAACCTATCTTAGGTGTGAAATTGGCATGTTCCTCACCTTCCATGGACCTATAGTTCTTCTCTCACTGCCTAAAAGCTATCTGTAAATGTCCTGAAACCTCTTTTGTCACTAATAAAAAGTTATATTGTGTTAAACATGAAAGGTTTATACAACATTTTATAAAGTGCTGGCATAACTTTATGATCATGAATATCCAACCTCTAGGACCTAGACCAATTTGGAAAATAAAAAAAAACACGGTAAATAGAAAACAAGGAGGATGAAACAGTCTCAAAATATACAGGCTAGGCACAATGTAACAACTGGACTAATAGGGAGTGATTTTTTTTTATCTTTACAATATTAGCATGGGGTGATTTGGTTAAATTTTTACAAAGGGCCAATCGACAAAACAGGTTAAATCTATTAATGTTATAAAAGGAATAGGTATTTCATTTCTATCTGCTGAGCAACTGTGAGATCAGATAGCAATTTCTATGGGATTGCAAGTGCGCTTGACTAAGTATTTTCTCCAACAACATTTAGAATCTCAGGAGATTTTACTAAAAGAAATTTGAATGCAATTTTACATCTCAATATGCATGAATTGCTATAATGTTCTTTTTATATCTGTAAAAATGCATCTACCACTATAATGTTGCTATGCCTGTAATACTGTTCGATTAATATATACTTTTGCTTTAAAATGTGGTTGTTGTGAAGTAACCTTTTCATGCGGGATTAGTATTATTATCTATATTTCATTATGATCAGACACCAATAATTTATATTGGCCATGCATCGATTATTTACGTTATAATTGTTTTAACTGTTTCAATAAATTACCTAGCAAAATTCTGTAATTTTTTTATTTGGTGGGGGGAATATTTCATAGGGATTTAAACCTAAACCGCTTTTGTACAAAAGCACTACCCAAATTAAATCCCTATAAAAATCGCTATAATACTGTATATCCTTAAATATATATACTATGAGTAGTGTTGAGCATTCCGATACTGAAATATCGGGTATCGGCCGATATTCGCGGTATCGGAATTCCGATACTTAATTCCGATACTTTTGCAATATCGTATACCGGAATCGGAAGTTCCCATAATGCAATGAGCCATTTTCATTTTATTCAGCCAATGAGGATCCTAAGAAGTGTGGGCACATCCTGTTAGGCATGTAGGCATCTTAACTAATGGCATGGCTGTGATTGGCTGCTGAAATTATGTCATGATGCACTATAAAAGCCGCCGCCGCCATTTTGAGCTCAATCTGCTGTGAATTCAGTTAGGGATAGGACGCTGTTGTTCTGAGGGACAGTTTTAGCTACCTATTTGCTCTATACTGCTTTACCCAAGCTACTTTCTAAATCACTGTGCCTTGCAGCGCTAGTGCACAGTTCCCTGTGCTGTTCACCGCTGTCTGCAAGGTCTGGTGTGTGAGTGCAGCTCACCCTGTAGTGTGTGCTTCAACCCCGTCTGGTTGTAGTGCACTCAGTGTGTGTCACTGCCTCATACATTGTCCTTTTTTGCCAATTCATAATTTTTCCTGATATCTCCTATTAGTGTGGTGGTTCCATCTGTATTCAGCTAAATTGGTTCCAAACACACTATATAGGAGTAGATAGAGAAATTTTTTTCCGTCTTGCAGCACTAGTGCACAGTGCTCTGCATCTGTACTGTTCACCGCTGTCTGCAAGGTCTGGTGTGTGAGTGCAGCTCACCCTGTAGTGTGTGCTTCAACCACGTCTGGTTGTAGTGCACTCAGTGTGTGTCACTGCCTCATACATTGTCCTTTTTTGCCAATTCATAATTTTTCCTGATATCTCCTATTAGTGTGGTGGTTCCATCCGTATTCAGCTAAATTGGTTCCAAACACACTATATAGGAGTAGATAGAGAAATTTTTTTGGTCTTGCAGCGCTAGTGCACAGTGCTCTGCATCTGTACTGTTCACCGCTGTCTGCAAGGTCTGGTGTGTGAGTGCAGCTCACCCTGTAGTGTGTGCTTCAACCCCGTCTGGTTGTAGTGCACTCAGTGTGTGTCACTGCCTCATACATTGTCCTTTTTTGCCAATTCATAATTTTTCCTGATATCTCCTATTAGTGTGGTGGTTCCATCCGTATTCAGCTAAATTGGTTCCAAACACACTATATAGGAGTAGATAGAGAAATTTTTTTGGTCTTGCAGCGCTAGTGCACAGTGCTCTGCATCTGTACTGTTCACCGCTGTCTGCAAGGTCTGGTGTGTGAGTGCAGCTCACCCTGTAGTGTGTGCTTCAACCCCGTCTAGTTGTAGTGCACTCAGTGTGTGTCACTGCCTCATACATTGTCCTTTTATGCCAATTCATAATTTTTCCTGATATCTCCTATTAGTGTGGTGGTTCCATCCGTATTCAGCTAAATTGGTTCCAAACACACTATATAGGAGTAGATAGAGAAATTTTTTTGGTCTTGCAGCGCTAGTGCACAGTGCTCTGCATCTGTACTGTTCACCGCTGTCTGCAAGGTCTGGTGTGTGAGTGCAGCTCACCCTGTAGTGTGTGCTTCAACCCCGTCTGGTTGTAGTGCACTCAGTGTGTGTCACTGCCTCATACATTGTCCTTTATTGCCAATTCATAATTTTTCCTGATATCTCCTATTAGTGTGGTGGTTCCATCCGTATTCAGCTAAATTGATTCCAAACACACTATATAGGAGTAGATAGAGGAGCCTTTCTGCAGCATTGGGCCCTGCAGCTCCAGCCAGATTAGTATTAGCCTATTTTTTGCAGCCTCATCTATTGCATTGTAGGTTACCTTCCTACATTGTAATAGCTACAAAAAGTTTGTGATACTATCGTTATTACATCTTTAGGCACATCCAGTGTCTTTTTGTGACAAAAAAAAACCTAAATAAAGTTCACCAAACACTCCACTTTACAGTTGTGTAGGCCACATTAGCTCATATTAAAGTCTAGTCCACACTTTATAAAATTAGTGTTTCTTATACCTGTTAGCAGCTGTTCAGGAATAAGCACACTAAGCCCTTAGTACTTTTCTGCCTATCTTTATCAGTCTACCAAGATGAAGAAGGCAGGGAGTAAGGCATGTGGTCGTGGGCGTGGGCGTGGGCGTGGAGTTTCTGCAGGGAGAGGACGTGAGGATTCTGTGCCTGCAGGGAGAGGACGTGGGGATTCTGTGCCTGCTGCGGGCACCAGTGACTCAGCATCCCCCAGTTTTACCAGGGAACAGTCCTTTATGCGCAGCTTTGTAGGAGCTAGCCGTACCCCACTGCTGCGCGAGGATCAAATTGAAGCCGTTGTCGGATGGATGGCAGCTAACGCATCGACTTCAATTAGTTCCAGATCCTCTCAGGTCCTGAGCACTGAAGAGCACCCATCTGTCTCTTCACCACCTGCCAAATTGCCCAGGCAGTCAGAGAGCTCTGGACAGGAGCCATCTCTACTTCTGTTCTCTGAATCTCTTGGCTTGGAAAGAGGAGGCCAGCCAAGCAGAATTCTAGAATTTGAAGAAGAGGTAGTATGCAGTGATGCGCAACCGTTTTGTCTCTCTGAATCTGAAGAGGCGGGTGGGCCAGTGCCTATGGTCAGCAGCACACCTCAGTACGCATCTGATGATGAGACTCAGGTGCCACTTTCTGGTGCGTACTGTGCTGTCGAGACTACCCAGGAGAAGCAGTTGTTTGAAGAGGGTGGTGTAGATGATGAGGTCCATGACCCATCATGGCGTGAGGGACAGGAAGGTGGTGGGAGCAGCTCTGAGGAAGAGATTCCCCGAACGGCCCAAAAAGGAGGGAGAGGGAGGGGGCAGACTTGGTTGCCTGTAGCCTCCACTTCGGCACCCATTAGGAGCATGGCTCTTCCAAAATCCAAAGCGGGCGCTCCCAAGACTTGCAGTGCCTGGTCCTTTTTTGACACAGTTGCAGATGACATTTGCTTTGTCAAATGCAAGCTGTGTAATCAGAAGGTGAAAAGAGGGAAAAGTGTCAGCAACCTCAATACCACAAATATGTGGAAACATGTGCGGACCAAGCACGTGGTGGAGTTACAAAAACACACTGGAGACCTAGGCCAACCTACAGCGCCACCTACCACCTCTTCAGCTCGTGTTGTAGCCTCTTCCTCCAGCTCACACACAGCTGGTTCGGCTTCCTCACAGGATCGCCATGGAAGAATCTCTGGCACTGTTGTACAGAGACACAGTGTAATTGCACCCACAGCACCACTTTCCCAGTCATCCTCACACTCCCAGGCCAGTCTACAGCCATCGTTAGCACAGGCATGGGAGAAAAGGCGCCCATACTCGGCAAACCACCCCCGAGCACAGGCTCTGAATGCTGGCATTGCTAAACTACTGGCCCTTGAAATGCTATCATTCAGGCTGGTGGAGACTGACACATTCCGTAACTTTATGGCATTGGCAGTCCCACAATACAACGTGCCCAGCCGCTTTTATTTCAGCAGGCAAGCCGTCCCTGCCCTGCAACATCATGTGGAGGGAAAAATTAAACATGCGCTACAAAACGCCGTCAGTAGCAAGGTCCATCTGACCACTGATGCGTGGACCAGTAAGCATGGACAGGGACGATACCTTTCCCTCACTGCCCATTGGATAAATGTTGTGGAGCCGGGTACAAATCTTGAGAGTGGCGCTGTACGTGTTCTGCCAACTCCAAGGATTGCAGGAATCCAGTCTGTACACATTGACTCCTCCTCATACTCCAGTTCCTCTGAATCAGCGCTGCAGGAGCCGTCACGGTCTACCTCCACATCGACCCGTGAATGGTTACCTGTTATGATGACCGATATGAGCACAGCCGTGGCCAAACGTCAACAGGCCGTATTAAAATTAATTTCTTTGGGGAATCGAAGCCACACAGCGCAGGAGCTCTGGAATGCCATCAAGCAGCAGAGCGACGTGTGGTTTGTGCCAGCGAATCTCCAGCCAGGCATGGTAGTGTGTGACAATGGCCGAAATCTGGTGGCAGCTCTGGGCCTAGGCAACATCACTCACATCCCATGTCTGGCACATGTGCTCAACTTGGTCGTGCAGAGTTTTTTGAGGGACTATCCGGATCTTGATGCACTGCTTCATAAGGTCCGCATAGAGTGCGCTCACTTGCGGCGTTCCAGCAATGCAAGATCACGCATTGCAGCTCTGCAGCGTCGATTATGTCTTCCGGAACATCGCATCATATGTGACCTACCCACCAGGTGGAATTCAACGTTACATATGTTGGAGAGGTTGTGTGAGCAGCAGGCAGCAGTAATGGAGTACCAGCTGCAGCAGGCGCAAACAAGTCGCAGTGCGCGCCGTTCACACTTCACCACCACTGAGTGGGCCTCTATGAAGGACATTTGCCACGTTTTGCGTGCCTTCGATTATTCCACGCGGATGGCGAGTGCAGGTGATGCACTTGTCAGCATGACTATCCCCCTTATCTGCCTGCTTGAAAAAACACTGCAAGCACTAAGGGACGAGGTTTTGGAAGAGGTGGAGGATGAGGAGTCACAAATGCCATCTGCTTCTCTACAGTCTGCGCAATGTGGTTCCTCACAAAGGCCTAGGCAGGGGACACTTTGTGAGGAGGATGAGGAGGAGTCAATGGATGAGGAAGACATCTGTCCAGAGGAGGGAGGTACACAATGCTCTAGTAGTCAGTATCTAGAGCGAGGGTGGGGTGATGCAGAGCAGGCAGAGATCACGCCTCAAGCAGGGGACAGCGTTTCTTGGCCAGTTGGCAGTCTGCAGCACATGGTTGATTTCATGCTGCAGTGCCTGAGAAACGACCGTCGCATCGCCCACATTCTCAACACGGCTGATTATTGGGTGTCCACCCTCCTAGATTCTCGCTACCGGGACAACTTACAAAGCCTCATAACACCGTTGAACCGGGAGCGTAAAATGCGGGAGTACCAAGACGCACTGGTGCATTCCATCATGTTCTCTATTCCAACCGAGAGCAGTGCTGCTAGTGCTTTACAAAGCAGCTCAGTGCGTCGAGGCAGTGGAGGAAGCTCTGCACAAAGAGGGAGCAGAAGCAGCGCCTCAGCACAAGGCAAGACCAGTATGGCCGAAATGTGGCAAAGTTTTGTGTCCCCGCCGCCACAAATGTCTACACCATCACAGAAGGCTCCAGTCAGCAGGAGGCAACGTTTCCGTCAGATGGTGACAAACTACATGTCTTGCCCTCTTAGTGTACTCCCAGACGGCTCTTCTCCCTTCAAGTTTTGGGTCTGTAAGCTGGATACATGACCAGAGCTAAGTCAGTATGCATTGGAGGTGCTAGCTTGCCCTCCTGCTAGTGTATTATCGGAACGCGTCTTTAGTGCCGCAGGTGGTGTACTAACAGACCGTCGCATGCGACTATCCTCCGATAACGTTGACCGGCTTACTTTTCTCAAAATGAACAAGGCCTGGATCTCTCATGAATTTGCCAGTCCTCTTCCAGAATAAATAATTGTTGGCAAAAGTATCCAGGTCTCCTGTTCTGTTCATGTGTCTACCACCTGAACTGTAATCCCTGAGCTCCAACACCGCCAGTTGGCGCTCGGAAGTGCCGTCTGCACAGTCAACACTTGCTGCCGTGTCATTGGGGTTCAGTAACGTCAGCTGTTCCCCGGCTGTGCGGATGGCAATTTCTCCTGCTCTGTCCACATTCTCACTACTACAGATTTTAAAGTTGCTCCAATTACACCTCTGGCTCCTCTGTTTTCAGTATTATCCCTGAGCTCCAACACCGCCAGTTGGCGCTCGGAAGTGCCGTCTGCACAGTCAACACTTGCTGCCGTGTTATTGGGGTTCGGTAACGTCAGCTGTTCCCCTGCTGTGCGGACGGCAATTTCTCCTGCTTTGTCCACATCCACTGTACTACACAATTTAAAGTTGCTCCAATTACACCTCTGGCTCCTCTGTTTTCATTCTTATCCCTGGGCTCCAGCACCGCCAGTTGGCGCTCGGAAGTGCCGTCTGCACAGTCAACACTTGCTGCCATGTTATTGGGGTTCAGTAACGTCAGCTGTTCCCCTGCTGTGCGGACGGCAATTTCTCCTGCTCTGTCCACATTCTCACTACTACAGATTTTAAAGTTGCTCCAATTACACCTCTGGCTCCTCTGTTTTCAGTATTATCCCTGAGCTCCAACACCGCCAGTTGGCGCTCGGAAGTGCCGTCTGCACAGTCAACACTTGCTGCGGTGTTATTGGGGTTCGGTAACGTCAGCTGTTCCCCTGCTGTGTTCACGGCAATTTCTCCTGCTCTGTCCATATTCACTGTGCTACTTATTTAAAACTTGCTCCAATTACACCTCTGGCTCCTCTCTGTTTTCATTCTTATCCCTGGGCTCCAACACCGCCAGTTGGCGCTCGGAAGTGCCGTCTGCACAGTCAACACTTGCCGCGGTGTTATTGGGTTTCGGTAACGTCAGCTGTTCCCCTGCTGTGTTCACGGCAATTTCTCCTGCTCTGTCCATATTCACTGTGCTACTTATTTAAAACTTGCTCCAATTACACCTCTGGCTCCTCTCTGTTTTCATTCTTATCCCTGGGCTCCAACACCGCCAGTTGGCGCTCGGAAGTGCCCTCTGCACAGTCAACACTTGCTGCGGTGTTATTGGGGTTCGGTAACGTCAGCTGTTCCCCTGCTGTGCGGACGGCAATTTCTCCTGCTCTGTCCATATTCACTGTGCTACTTATTTAAAACTTGCTCCAATTACACCTCTGGCTCCTCTCTGTTTTCATTCTTATCCCTGGGCTCCAACACCGCCAGTTGGCGCTCGGAAGTGCCGTCTGCACAGTCAACACTTGCTGCCGTGTTATTGGGGTTCGGTAACGTCAGCTGTTCCCCTGCTGTGCGGACGGCAATTTCTCCTGCTTTGTCCACATCCACTGTACTACACATTTTAAAGTTGCTCCAATTACACCTCTGGCTCCTCTGTTTTCATTCTTATCCCTGGGCTCCAGCACCGCCAGTTGGCGCTCGGAAGTGCCGTCTGCACAGTCAACACTTGCTGCCATGTTATTGGGGTTCAGTAACGTCAGCTGTTCCCCTGCTGTGCGGATGGCAATTTCTCCTGCTCTGTCCACATTCACACTACTAGTCTACTACTGATTTTAAAGTTGCTCCAATTAGGCCTCTGGCTCCACTCTGTTTTTAGTATTTACCCTGGGTTCCAGCACCGCCAGCTGTTTTCCAGCAGTTTCTTTGGCACGGGTACTCCCTCCTGCCCAGCCTGGTTCCAGCACGCCAGCTGTTTCCGGGTAGTGTCAACATCACTTTGCCTCCAATGCGTTGTCCTGTCGTGTTGCGGTCGGGTTAGCCGACTCTATGGTGCCTGCAGTTTAGGTGACTCCTATGTGGGCTGCGGGATCTGGCAATGAAGGCTGGTTCCATAGTGCCAATAGGACAAGCACCCCCTGTAGGACTGTGGGTTTTGGTAACTGCGGCCGGCTCGCGGCCTTGAACTTTTTTTTACATGGGTACCTTCTGCTACCCATCCGGGTTCCAGTACCGTCAGCTAGTTCTCGGCAGTGCCTTTGGATTAGGTGCCTCCTTCTCGGTATCCAAGTTCCACCAACGTCTGCTGGTCCTTGGTAGTGCTTTCTGGCACAGGTACCTCCTGCTTAGTAACCGAGTACCAGTAACATCAGCTGGTCTTTGGTAGTTCCATTGGCTCTTGTACCTTCTGCTACCCATCCGGGTTCCAGTACCGTCAGCTGGTCCTCGGTAGTTCCTCAGCCTTCTTGTACTTTCTGCTACATTTCCAAGTTCAAGCTTTTTGAAATGGTTCTTGGTAATCACTCTGGATCTCCCTGACGAGGACCCTGAAGACGAGGACCCTAAAGACCAACCCGAAGAAGACGAGGACCCCGAAGATGACGACCCTGAAGACGAGGACCCTGAAGACCACCCCGAAGAAGACGAGGACCCTGAAGACGAGGACCCTGAAGACCACCCCGAAGAAGACGAGGACCCTGAAGACCACCCCGAAGAAGACGAGGACCCCGAAGACGAGGACCCAGAAGACCAACCCGAAGAAGACGAGGACCCCGAAGACGAGGACCCCCGAAGACGACGACCCTGAAGACCACCCCGATGAAGACCAAGAAGATGACCCTGAAGAAGTTGACCAAGAGGACAAAGAAGAGAAGACAAGCACCAAGATACAGAAGAACAAGAGACAGAAAACCAAGAAGCAGAAATACAAGAAGCTGCAGAACAAAAAGCGGAAGAACATTAAGCATAAGACTAAAAAACAGAGCAAAAGATAATATCTAAATTATAAGCAGAAGATGACTAAGCAGTGTATGGGGGTGAGTCCGTTCCTCCTCGTGGTGCCCCTGGAAAAGACCTGCTGCTGCAGGCCAAACTGAACGCGGACAAATCCTGTTGTGAATCTTTTGTGACGGGCAGAACGAAAGGTGTAATGTCCAACCTTTTATAGATAACAACTACAGGAATGCCTGTCACAAATAAGAATATGATGAAGAAGAAGAATATGAAGAAGATGAAGAAGTAGAATATGAAGAATATAAAAAAAAGAATAATACGAAGAAGGTGAAGAAGAAGAAGGTGAAGAAGAAGTGGATGAAAAAGATGCTGAGGATGATGAAGGAGAAAGTGTGGGAGAAGTAAAAAAGAAGGTGAAGAGCATGGAAGTAGTGAAACATAAATATCTGACAAAATATAAAAATACTTAACATAGTTAATATTTCCGTAACTCAGAACATCTTAAAAAAATAGTAATTCCTGCTATTCCATTTGACTGGGCTAAACCTCTATGCCTTTATTGTCTCCCCCACCTCCCCCAATACATTCTACATTATTCTTAGTTGTTTTCCTTCATGTAGAATTAACCTACAAGGAAAGAAAGGGTTTATTTTAATTCCGATATTTATGTCCCATTGACTTGCATTGGTTTCCGGTATCGGAATCGGCGATATCCGATACTTTTTCGGTATCGGTCCGATCCAATCCGATCCGATATTTCCCGATATCGGAAGGTATCGCTCAACACTAACTATGAGACTTCAGCAGGGAAAATACTAGAAAAAGTATTTATCTCTCCCAGATTCTTAAAAATAGGAGATGTTCTGCAGCAACCAGTAACTGCTGCTACGGAGGCTTGATCAGTTTCTTTTTGGGTCTGAATTTTTATAGAATAGTAAGTAGGTTAGTATTCGGACCTGCCATTCTCCCTGCCTCCAGTGCAGACTTTAGCCCTGATCTTAAAACAGCTACGCTGTCAATAGTGAGCTCATTACTGAGGCCTAAGATAAAGCCAGACAGTGACACTTCTGTGATATTTCACCTGCAAAGTGACATGGAAATTAAATTGTTGATTTTTGGGTGTACATCAGCTGTTTTTTCGTTAAAACATGCTCCATTTACCAATTTAAAAAAAACAGCTTCACGCTGCCATTGTTTTTGCCAACATCAGTGCTATCCAATCTGGCCTACCTTAAAAGGTTTGCTCTGAATGCTGAATAGGTCAGAAAATTAATGTGCAAGCCTAATGTAAGATGTCTATACACTTGGATTCTATGATTTTTCAAGTTTGTGTATGTCTTCGCCTCGTATTGTGGGACATTCTGAGACGTTGTACCTGTTCCAAATTGAATTGTAAAATCCAAATACGTGCACAGAAGAGCCACACTGATACATTGAGCGTCAAGGCAGATCTCTCTTTATTATATCATGACATCATCTTATATAGATAGGCATTTCTTGGTCATATATTGTAGCAATATAATTCTCTTAACTTATATCTAAATATGTGCTGGATTTGCATAAATACATCTCATTGGCTAAAACTAATTCTGTCTCCATCCAGCTGAAGAGTCTATGTGTGGTTCTACTCCTTAGTTTCGTTTCTCAATTATGTCTAAGTCTTTAGACAAAGAAATTCCTAAGATCTCTGGTATCTAAACATAGACTCCATTTTGGAAAGCAGGAGATGCATGTAGAATATCCAAAATGGAGTCAAGATAGATTAAATCCTGCTCTCACATGTATAGGTGAGGAACACAGATTGTTTTTAGGTGGAATCCAGACAGGCACTGGACCAAAATAAATCCATCCAACCTGGAATTTCTCAAGAATTCTCATATATATATACTGTATACGTGTGTGTGTATATATATATATATATATATATATATATATATATACAGTACAGACCAAAAGTTTGGACACACCTTCTCATTTAAAGATTTTTCTGTATTTTCTTGACTATTAAAATTGTACATTCACACTGAAGGCATCAAAACTATGAATTAACACATGTGGAATTACAGTTATATGAAAAAGTTTGGGCACCCCTATTAATCTTAAGCTTAATGTTTTATAAAAATTGGTGTTTTTGCAACAACTATTTCAGTTTGATATGTGTAATAACTGTTGGACACAGTAATGTTTCTGCCTTGAAATGTGGTTTATTGTACTAACAGAAAATGTGCAATCTGCATTCAAACAAAATTTGACAGGTGCATAAGTATGGGCACCCTTATCATTTTCTTGTTTTAAATACTCCTACATACTTTTTACTGACTTACTAAAGCACTTTTTTTTGTTTTGTAACCTCATTGAGCTTTGAACTTCATAGCCAGGTGTATGCAATCATGAGAAAAGCTACTTAAAGTGGCCACTTTCAAGTTGTTCTCCTGTTTGAATCTCCTCTGAAGAGTGGCATCATGGGCTCCTCAAAACAACTGTCAAATGATCTGAAAACAAAGATTATTCAACATAGTTGTTCAGGGGAAGGATACAAAAAGCTGTCTCAGAGATTTAACCTGTCAGTTTCCACTGTGAGGAACATAGTAAGGAAATGGAAGAACAGAGGGACAGTTCTTGTTAGGGCCAGAAGTGACAGGCCAAGAAAAACATCAGAAAGGCAGAGAAGAAGAATGGTGAGATCAGTCAAGGACAATCCTCAGACCACTTCCAGAGAGCTGCAGCATCAACTTGCTGCAGATGGTGTCACTGTGCATCGGTCAACTATACAACGCACTTTGCACAAGGAGAAGCTGTATAGGAGAGTGATGCGAAAGAAGCCGCTTCTGCAAGCACGCCACAAACAGTCGGCTGAGGTATGCAAAAGCACATTTGGAGAAGCCAATTTCTTTTTGGTAGAAGGTCCTGTGGACTGATGAAACCAAGATTGAGTTGTTTGGTCATACAAAAAGGCGTTATGCATGGCGGCAAAAAAACACAGCATTCCAAGAAAAACACTTGCTACTCACAGTAAAATTTGGTGGAGGTTCCATCATGCTTTGGGGCTGTGTGGCCAATGCCGTCACCGGGAATCTTGTTAAAGTTGAGGGACGCATGGATTCCACTCAGTATCAACAGATTCTTGACAATAATGTTCAAGAATCAGTGATAAAGTTGAAGTTACGCAGGGGATGGATCTTTCAGCAAGACAATGATCCAAAACACCGCTCCAAATCTACTCAGGCATTCATGCAGAGGAACAATTACAATGTTCTGGAATGGCCATCCCAGTCCCCAGACCTGAATATCATTGAACATCTGTGGGATCATTTGAAGAGGGCTGTCCATGCTCGGCGACCATCAAACTTAACTGAACTGGAATTGTTTTGTAAAGAGGAATGATCAAAAATACCTTCATCCAGGATCCAGGAACTCATTAAAAGCTACAGGAAGCGACTAGAGGTTGTTATTTTTGCAAAAGGAGGATCTACTAAATATTAATGTCACTTTTCTGGTGAGGTGCCCATACTTATGCACCTGTCAAATTTTGTTTGAATGCAGATTGCACATTTTCTGTTAGTACAATAAACCTCATTTCAAGGCAGAAACATTACTGTGTCCAACAGTTATTACATATATCAAAGATTAATAGGGGTACCCAAACTTTTTCATATAACTGTATATACTTAACAAAAAAGTGTAAAACAACTGAAAATATGTCTTATATTCTAGGTTCTTCAAAGTAGCCACCTTTTGCTTTGATGACTGCTTTGCACACTCTTGGCATTCTCTTGATGAGCTTCAAGTGGTAGTCAGCAGAAATGGTTTTCACTTCACAGGTGTGCCCTGTCAGGTTTAATAAGTGGGATTTCTTGCCTTATAAATGGGGTTGGGACCATCAGTTGTGTTGTGCAGAAGTCTGGTGGATACACAGCTGATAGTCCTACTGAATAGACTATTTGAATTTGTATTATGGCAAGAAAAAAGCAGCTAAGTAAAGAAAAACGAGTGGCCATCATTACTTTAAGAAATGAAGGTCAGTCAGTTTGAAAAATTGGGAAAACTTTGAAAGTGTCCCCAAGTGCAGTTGCAAAAACCATCAAGCGCTACGAAGAAACTGGCTCACATGAGGACCACCCCAGGAAAGGAAGACCAAGAGTCACCTCTGCTTCTGAGGATAAGTTTATCCGAGTCACCAGCCTCAGAAAGTGCAGGTTAACAGCAGCTCAGATTAGAGACCAGGTCAATGCCACACAGAGTTCCAGCAGCAGACACATCTCTTCAACAACTGTTAAGAGGAGACTTTGTGCAGCAGGCCTTCATGGTAAAATAGCTGCTAGGAAACCACTGCTAAGAACAAGCAAAAAGCAGAACAGACTTGTTTGGGCTAAAGAGCCCAAGGAATGGACATTAGACCAGTGGAAATCTGTGCTTTGGTTTGATGAGTCCAAATTTGAGATCTTTGGTTCCAACCACCGAGTCTTTGTGCAATGCAGAAAAGGTGAACGGATGGACTCTACATGCCTGGTTCCCAGTGTGAAGCATGGAGGAGGAGGTGTGATGGTGTGGGGGTGCTTTGCTGGTGACACTGTTGGGGATTTATTCAAAATTGAAGGCATACTGAACCAGCATGGCTACCACAGCATCTTGCAGCGGCATGCTATTCCATCCGGTTTGTGTTTAGTTGGACCATCATTTATTTTTCAACAGGACAATGACCCCAAACACACCTCCAGGCTGTGTAAGGGCTATTTGTCCAAGAAGGAGAGTGATGGGGTGCTACACCAGATGACCTGGCCTCCACAGTCACCAGACCTGAACCCAATCGAGATGGTTTGGGGTGAGCTGGACCGCAGAGTGAAGGCAAAAGGGCCAACAAGTGCTAAGCATCTCTGGGAACTCCTTCAATATTGTTGGAAGACCATTTCCGGTGACTACCTCTTGAAGCTCATCAAGAGAATGGCAAGAGTGTGCAAAGCAGTCATCAAAGCAAAAGGTGGCTACTTTGAAGAACCTAGAATATAAGACAAATTTTCAGTTGTTTCACACTTTTTTGTTAAGTATATAATTCCAAAAACCATCAAGCGCTACAAAGAAACTGGCTCACAAGAGGACCGCCCCAGGAAAGGAAGACAAAGAGTCTCCTCTGCTTCTTAGGATAAGTTTATCTGAGTCACCAGCCTCAGAAAGTGCAGGTTAACAGCAGCTCAGATTAGAGACCAGGTCAATGCCACACAGAGTTCCAGCAGCAGACACATCTCTTCAACAACTGTTAAGAGGAGACTTTGTGCAGCAGGCCTTCATGGTAAAATAGCTGCTAGGAAACCACTGCTAAGAACAAGCAAAGAGCAGAACAGACTTGTTTGGGCTAAAGAGCACAAGGAATGGACATTAGACCAGTGTAAATCTGTGCTTTGGTTTGATGAGTCCAAATTTGAGATCTTTGGTTCCAACCACCGTGTATTTGTGCAATGCAGAAAAGGTGAACGGATGGACTCTACATGCCTGGTTCCCAGCGTGAAGCATGGAGGAGGAGGTGTGATGGTGTGGGGGTGCTTTGCTGGTGACACTGTTGGGGATTTATTCAAAATTGAAGGCATACTGAACCAGCATGGCTACCACAGCATCTTGCAGCGGCATGCTATTCCATCTGGTTTGTGTTTAGTTGGACCATCATTTATTTTTCAACAGGACAATGACCCCAAACACACCTCCAGGCTGTGTAAGGGCTATTTGACCAAGAAGGAGAGTGATGGGGTGCTACGCCAGATGACCTGGCCTCCACAGTCACCAGACCTGAACCCAATCGAGATGGTTTGGGGTGAGCTGGACCGCAGAGTGAAGGCAAAAGGGCCATCAAGTGCTAAGCATCTCTGGGAACTCCTTCAATATTGTTGGAAGACCATTTCCGGTGACTACCTCTTGAAGCTCATCAAGAGAATGGCAAGAGTGTGCAAAGCAGTCATCAAAGCAAAAGGTGGCTACTTTGAAGAACCTAGAATATAAGACATATTTTCAGTTGTTTCACACTTTTTTGTTAAGTATATAATTCCACATGTGTTAATTCATAGTTTTGATGCCTTCAGTGTGAATATACAATTTTCAAAGTCATGAAAATACAGAAAAATCTTTAAATGAGAAGGTGTGTCCAAACTTTTGGTCTGTACTGTACATATACATATATATATATATGTATACAGTTGTGCTCAAAAGTTTACATACCCCGGCAGAATTTTTCCTTTCTTGGCTTTGTTTCAGAGAATATGAATAATAACAAAAGACTTTTTCTCCGCTCATGGTTATTGGTTGAGTGAAGCCATTTATTGTCAAACTACTGTGTTTTCTATTTTTAAATCTTAATGGCAACCAAAAACATCCAAATGATCCTGATCAAAAGTTCACATACCCCAGTTCTTAATATCGTGTCTTGCCCCCTTTAACATCAATGACAGCTTGAAGTCTTTTGTGGTAGTTGTGGATAAGGTTCTTTATTTTCTCAGATGGTAAAGCTGCCCATTCTTCTTGGCATAAAGCCTCTAGTTCCTGTAAAGTCCTGGGCTGTCTAGCATGAACTGCCCGCTTGAGATCTCCCCAGAGTGACTCAATGATATTGAGGTCAGGAGACTGAGATGGCCACTCCAGAACCTTCACTTTGTTCTTGTCACGGGTGTGTTGCCACGAAGATCGTCACGAGTACACAGCCTGACTTCTCGCAGCTGACTTGTTGGTGCTTTGTGTTTTTTCGGCAGTGAAGGAGTTAATTCTCTCTCTCTCTGGGCTAGCTGAGGTCCAGCCTCGCCCAGCTGCAATCAATGCTTCTTTAGTGAGACTCCTTCATATTCCTGCAGGTCTGTTTGGGAGGTGTCGGTGAAGCTTTTCATTCAGACTTACAGAGCGGATCGTGGTGTTTGGAGTTGCTGAGATAAGTGTATTTGGAAGTGTTTTTTTCCCTTTCCTCGCTTTATCATTTATCTCCTTTCCCGTTGGTGTTCCCTCTGTTGTAGTTGTGTAGAAGTTGTATGCAAGGTGGTTTTGGTTTTTCCCTTGTACTGTCTCGTTCGTCTAAATACTGTGTGTGGGCATATTATTTCTGGTTCCCAATTGTTGTGATCGGGGTCCTTCTCAGGACTAGATTACTGAGGTGCAGGGATCCTCAGGAGGTAGGGGTTACGCTGGCGGCCTGGACCTCTGTACCTTTAACAGTACCTCCAGGTTGAGGGATTAGTCAGGGCCCCAGCTTAGGGTCAGCTTAGGCCCCCTACCTCCAGTATTCTGTGACAGTGTGACATTTTCACCGACCAACTTAGTTTTTCTCCAGCTACCATGGATCCAGTAGCCGGTCTAGCTCGGCAGTTGCAGAGTTTGTCCATGGGGCTGGCGGACGTTAGGTCCAAGGTTTTGCATCCTCTGGAGCAAGCCGGACCAGAACCTAAAGTAGCTCTCCCTGACAGGTTCACTGGGGGGCGGGACAAGTTTTTTGTTTTCCGGGAGGCATGCAAATTGTACTTTCGTCTGCGGCCTCGGTTATCGGGCAGCGAAGAACAAAGGGTGGGAATTGTCATCTCGCTCCTACAAGGGGACCCACAATCTTGGGCGTTCTCTCTTCCCCCAAGCTCCCCGGTTCTCCGGTCAGTGGATGGGTTTTTCGCTGCTCTGGGACTCGTATATGATGACCCAGATCGGATCTCCCTTGCTGAGTCTAAGTTACGTAGGATTCAGCAGGGAGATCGTCCGGCGGAGGAATTCTGTTCGGAGTTCCGTAGGTGGGCCACGGACACCCAGTGGAATGACCCGGCTCTTAGGAGCCAGTTTTGTCATGGTTTATCCGACAAATTACAGGATGTGTTGGCACAGTATGACTCTCCCGCGTCACTGGAAGCCGCTATGGCCCTTGCCATTCGCGTTGACAGACGGCTTCGGGAGAGGTGCGGGATAACTCTACCCCCTGTAATGTCTCCACCTCCTACAAGGTCCCCTCATATGGTGGTTCCCCTGGTCAGTCCGGAGGAGCCTATGCAATTAGGAGGGACATCATTTCGGGGAAGGGGACCGGTGGAGCGCCATAAGACAGGAAGGTGTTTCCTCTGCGGGAAAAAGGGACATTTTATTGAGTGGGTGTCCATCCCGTCCCTTGCAGAGTAAAGAGTCGTCGAAAAAACTGTTGATCCCAGGTTGTGTGGTGGACGGCAATCTGGGAGTAGGTATTTCGTCCCTAGGTTCGTCTCAGTTTCTCGTACCGGCGGAGGTGGTGGTGGGTGCGAGAACTGAGAGGATATCTGTTCTTCTGGATAGTGGGGCCGGGGCTAATCTGGTTGATGCTCGGTTTGCCCGGGTTCAAGGTATGCGATTGAGTGAGTTGGCTAAACCCATCCCCATATTCTCGATCGATGCCAGGCCTCTCGGTCAGGGAAGTTTTTTGCAAGCTGTGCATGGCGTAAAACTTCAAGTGGGGGCAATACATAAAGAACTGTTGTCTTGCTACGTGTTGGAGGGTCTTCCCACTCCTATAGTGTTGGGCCTTCCTTGGTTAGCTAAGCATAACCCGGTTATTAATTGGCAAACCAGAGAGATAAGCCAATGGAGTAAATTCTGTAATAAAAACTGCATGAACACGGTCATCGGTGCGGTTACTCCTTGGGTCTTACCTCCATTTCTGGCGGACTTTGAGGATGTATTCTCGGAGAATGGGTGTCAGGAACTACCTCCTCATCGCGAGTATGACTGTTCTGTAAAACTGCTCCCTGAGGCCAAGTTACCTAAAGCTAGGTTGTATAACCTTTCTGGTCCTGAGAGGCAGGCCATGAAGGATTATATTTCTGAAAGTCTGGCTAAGGGGCATATTAGACCTTCATCTTCACCGGTGGCCGCGGGGTTCTTCTTTGTTAAGAAGAAAGATGGAGGCCTACGCCCTTGCCTGGATTTCCGTGAACTTAATCGGATTACGGTCCGAGATCCGTATCCGCTCCCACTTATTCCCGATCTCTTTAATCAGATCGTGGGCGCCAAATGGTTCTCTAAGTTGGATCTCAGGGGGGCGTACAATCTGATTAGGATGAAGGAGGGGGATGAGTGGAAGACAGCTTTTAACACTCCGGAGGGGCATTATGAGAACCTTGTCATGCCATTCGGTCTGACTAATGCCCCGGCGGTGTTTCAACACTTTGTTAATGATATTTTTCGCCACCTGGTGGGACAGTTTGTTGTCATATATCTGGATGATATCTTAATTTACTCGCCGGATCTGGTGTCTCATCAGGAGCACGTTAGACAGGTGTTACAGATCTTGCGGGATAATAAACTGTATGCCAAGTGGGAAAAGTGTGTGTTCGCCGTACAGGAACTCCAGTTTTTAGGCTTCCTGGTTTCAGCGTCCGGTTTTCGTATGGACCCTGGGAAAGTGCGGGCAGTTCTTGAGTGGGATCGGCCGGAGAATCTTAAGGCACTACAACGTTTCCTGGGGTTTGCTAACTATTACCGGAAGTTCATTCGTAATTTCTTCTCCATGGTTAAGCCTCTCACAGACATGACTAAAAAGGGGACGGATTTTTCTAGGTGGTCTGACAAGGCTTGTCAAGCATTCTCCTCCTTGAAAAAATGTTTTGCCTCGGCACCCATACTCATTCAACCTGATGCGTCTCAGCCATTCTTTGTAGAGGTAGACGCTTCCGAGGTAGGGGTGGGAGCAGTATTGTCACAGGGTTCGTCCCCTGGTAAGTGGCATCCGTGTGCCTTTTTCTCTAAAAAATTGTCGTCCGCTGAGAGGAATTACGATGTCGGCAATAGGGAACTCTTGGCCATTAAGTTAGCTTTTGAGGAGTGGCGCCATTTTTTGGAGGGGGCAGTTCATCCGGTCACCGTCATCACCGATCACAAGAACCTGCTATATCTGGAGTCCGCTAAACGTCTGAATCCCAGACAAGCTAGGTGGTCATTGTTTTTTACCAGGTTTAATTTCGTCGTTACATATCGTCCTGGGTCTAAAAATGTAAAGGCGGATGCCTTATCTCGTAGTTTCCCTGGGGCCGGGAATACGGACGACCCGATTCCTATTCTTCAGGAGGGGGTGGTGGTTTCGGCAGTATGCTCTGAGCTGGAGGAGGAGATATTGGAGGCTCAGGGGGACACCCCTGTTGGACCTCCGGGGAGACTGTTCGTTCCAGATCAGTTGCGACAAAAGGTGATCGAGGCACACCATAACTCAGTTTTTGCAGGACACCCGGGGAGTAAAGCACTGTGGATCTCCTCTCGCGTCGGTTTTGGTGGCCTAACCTACATAAAGAGGTGGTAACTTTTGTCGCGTCCTGTGGGGTTTGTGCGCGCTCTAAGACCTCACATACCCGTCCGTCTGGGGCCCTTTTACCTTTGAAGATCCCGGAGCGTCCTTGGACTCATCTGTCTATGGACTTTATTACGGACCTCCCTCCGTCTTCGGGTAAAACGGTCATACTCGTTGTAGTGGACAGGTTCAGCAAGATGGCACATTTTATCGCTCTTCCGGCTCTCCCTAATGCTAAAACTCTTGCGCAGGTGTTCATTGGGGAGATTGTGAGGCTTCACGGGGTACCCTCCGAGGTGGTGTCTGATCGGGGGTCTCAGTTTGTGTCCAAGTTCTGGAAGGCGTTTTGTGCACGGCGGGGGATGCATTTGTCATTCTCGTCGGCTTTTCATCCTCAGACCAATGGTCAGACGGAACGTATGAACCAGAGCTTGGAGACATATCTTCGGTGTTTTGTGTCAGAGAACCAGGAGGACTGGGCTTCTTTCCTACCTCTGGCAGAGTTTGCTCTCAATAATAGGCGGAGCGAGTCCACTGGTAAGTCCCCGTTTTTTGGGGCATATGGTTTTCACCCCCAGTTTTGTACTTTCAGTAGGGGGGGCTCTTCGGGGGTTCCGGAGGAGGAACGATTTTCCTCATCTCTCGCTTCAGTATGGAGAGGGGTGCTGAAGAATCTGAATACTATGGGGAACCGATACAAACGTATGGCTGATAGGAGGAGAGTGTCTGGTCCGGACCTAAGTGTGAACGATCAGGTATGGTTGTCTACCAGGAATATTAAACTTAAGGTTCCCTCCTGGAAACTGGGCCCCAGGTTCATCGGGCCGTACAGAATCAGTTCTGTTATTAATCCGGTGGCATTCCGTCTTGACCTCCCCCCTACGTTTAAAATTCACAACGTGTTTCACAGATCATTGCTTAAGAGGTATGTGGCGCCGGTGGTACCGTCACCTTTACCTCCCCCTCCTGTGGTTGTCAATGGTAACTTGGAGTTCCAGGTATCGAGGGTCATTGATTCACGCTTTAATCGCCGGTCCCTTCAGTACTTGGTTCATTGGAAGGGGTATGGTCCTGAGGAGAGGATGTGGGTTCCTGCGTCGGATATTAACGCAGACCGATTAGTTCGGGCCTTCCACACGACTCACCCGAATAAACCTGGCCCTGAGGGTCCGGAGGCCCCTCGTAGAAGGGGGGGTACTGTCACGGGTGTGTTGCCACGAAGATCGTCACGAGTACACAGCCTGACTTCTCGCAGCTGACTTGTTGGTGCTTTGTGTTTTTTCGGCAGTGAAGGAGTTAATTCTCTCTCTCTCTGGGCTAGCTGAGGTCCAGCCTCGCCCAGCTGCAATCAATGCTTCTTTAGTGAGACTCCTTCATATTCCTGCAGGTCTGTTTGGGAGGTGTCGGTGAAGCTTTTCATTCAGACTTACAGAGCGGATCGTGGTGTTTGGAGTTGCTGAGATAAGTGTATTTGGAAGTGTTTTTTTCCCTTTCCTCGCTTTATCATTTATCTCCTTTCCCGTTGGTGTTCCCTCTGTTGTAGTTGTGTAGAAGTTGTATGCAAGGTGGTTTTGGTTTTTCCCTTGTACTGTCTCGTTCGTCTAAATACTGTGTGTGGGCATATTATTTCTGGTTCCCAATTGTTGTGATCGGGGTCCTTCTCAGGACTAGATTACTGAGGTGCAGGGATCCTCAGGAGGTAGGGGTTACGCTGGCGGCCTGGACCTCTGTACCTTTAACAGTACCTCCAGGTTGAGGGATTAGTCAGGGCCCCAGCTTAGGGTCAGCTTAGGCCCCCTACCTCCAGTATTCTGTGACAGTGTGACATTTCTGCTGTAACCAATGACAAGTCGAATTGGCCTTGTGTTTTGGATCGTTGTCATGTTGGAACTTCCAAGTACGTCCCATGCCCAACTTCCGGACTGATGAGAGCAAACTTACCTCCAGTATTTGCTTTCCTTCAATTTTTACCAAGTTTCATGTGCCTTTGTAGCTCACACATCCCCAAAACATCAGCGATCCACCTCCGTGCTTTACTGTAGGAATGGTGTTCCTTTCATCATAGGTCTTGTTGACCTCTCTCCAAATGTAACATTTATGGTTGTGGCCAAAAAGTAAAATTTTGGTCTCATCACTCCAAATTACCTTGTACCAGAAGTTTTGAGGCTTGTCTCTGTGCTGTTTGGCGTATTGTATGCATGATACTTTGTGTCATTTGCGAAGTAATGGCTTTCTTCTGTTGACTCGACCATGCAGCCCATTTTTCTTCAAGTGCCTCCTTATTGTGCATCTTGAAACTGCCACACCACTAGTTTTCAGAGAGTCCTGAATTTCAATTGATGTTATTTGTGGGTTTTTCTTTGCATCCCGAACAATTTTCCTGGTAGTTGTGGCCGAAAATTTTGTTAGTCTACCTGACTGTGGTTTGGTTTTTACAGAGCAATTGATTTTCCATTTGTTAATCACAGTTTGAACGCTGCTGACTGTCATTATCAGTTCCTTGGATATTTTTTTTTATCCCTTTCCTGTGTTATACAGTTCAACTACCTTTTCCCGTAGATCCGTTGACAATTCTTTTGCTTTCCCCATGACTCACAATCCAGAAACGTCAGTGGCTAAAAGAAAGATGCAAGAGTCTGTCTGGATCCCAGAAACTCACTCAGATTTTATGCACATGTAAGGTGCCCCAGCGAGGTAGTCATGGGCGAGCTGTAGCCCCCTCTCGCTATGGCACCCTACAGACAATACGTGTCCTCCCTCTAAAGTGTGGCTGTGTATGTAGTGCTCTTCACTTACTTCAAGCCATCCGATCGCGGCTGTCTCCTGGCATTTCTCTTCTGGGACCAGGGCAGCAATAAATTCAGAGGACACGAGGTTCTTAACCAGAACTTGGACTTTACTTGGGGAACAGGAATATGTACAATATTTACAGGCAGATATAATGGATAAGGCCCGACAGGTTATCATCTCTCTCACAGGCGCTGGTAACTCCTTCAACCCTGGTTCCCTCTTTAAGTGAAGCATCTCTGTGACTCTAATATCTGGCCCAAGAGACTCTTCTGTAACACTGACAGTGACCTGGATCCGATATCTCTCCCCCACGTCTTAGCCTGGAGTCCTATTTGTCTTCCTCTGCTTCCTGCAGACTAGAAGTGCTCCGGGTTCTCACTACCTTTGCTGAGTTTCTCCGGCCAGCTAACAGGACTCGTGCTTTTGCATAAGGAGACTGTAGCACTAGTGATCCCACTGTCTGAGGGTATGGAGCTCCCGTCTACCCTAGCAGCCACTATAGTCAGACTGCCTGAACGATTTACTGTCCAATCTCTTACTGAGTGACTCCTCCTGCTTTCTGGAAACTTAAGCAGGAATCTTCCTAAAGTGCCCACCCTCGGTGAGCTGTCATCACACAGTATTAACTCCTCACTGTCTGTAACCCTGCTAGCAGACTCAACCTGACATCTGCACCCAGAACAGTGGCATCTTGTGGCTATTTACTGGCACTGCAGCCCACAAGGAATTATTCCAGGAACAAGCTCTATGTTACTCAAGGCTTGATCAGGCACTAAGTTCCCCCTCTACTCTACTAACTGAACCACTAAAGCTAACCCCCTTAGCTTGGTCTACCACAGTTAGAGAGGTCTGGCTTCAGGAACACTTCCTTTAGCTATCTCAGTACCAAGGGAAGGCTACGCCCTTCCCCACTATTACATTCCCCGACACTTTAATGTTGGTCGTCCCTGACCACACTAAACAATAAACACAAATCAGCAGTTATGACATTATATCACATTCCTAAATTTTACTAAAACATTTTAGTAAACGACTGGTCCTGAGGTCATCTTCTTGGATGGGAGACCGGCCCTTCTCGGTTAAGGGCCCCGGAACAGCAGCTCAGGACAGTCCATTATCAACTTTTCAAAACTTTCTCAGGAGTTCCGGTCCTTCTTGGTAAGGACCCTGGAAACACAGTGTCCATGTCCATATTTTTAAGACAGGCCAACACCTCCATAGCTCCCAATCTCCTTCAAGGGCTGCATTCTGAGGCACACAGTCACAGGTAACACCCCGTGAGTCTCTTTCTTCTTGGCCCTAGCGGGGGTCACCGGTTCTTCCCGCTAGGCCACAAGTCTCTTAGATTTGGAGGATATCCACCCTCAAGGTGTGCCTCAGCGTTTTAAATTTCAGCAGAAAAAGGCGCAACAAGCGCAAAAAAGAAAAATAAAAAGTAAAAACAAAAAGAGCAGCTCTCCTGGGCACACAACTTTTGGTGCTGCTTAAGGCCCTCCTGGCCTGGGAGGTAGGGGAACAGTCCTTCATTTTTTTATTCAACTCGTTATGGGGCATTCCGCCCCCATTGGGTAACAGTCCCAAAAGGAAAACAGGACCTCCGCTGATGGGTCCTAAAAAGGAAAGTAGAAGGTCAACGGACCTTTCAGTTCACCACCTCATTTCTTCCGGGACTCCTTCCTTTCTTTCATTAAGGCGGCCCATGCTGCAGAAGAAGGTGGCTTCCTCCACCTCCAGGGCTGGTCAGGATATCGGCTATGCCCGGGGTCCTTATCCGAGGATGTAGCCTGCCACAGCCGACCTGAGTAGGGCCGTAGCTAGTCACTGTGAAGCTGTGGACTTCCTGACTGACAGCAGCCTGAGCCCTTTCGACGGCTCCTCGCTTAACCGCCTCAGCCCCTTCTGGGTGTTTGGTTGTTGAACCTACATCAGGCGCCTCACTGGGAGAGTCGGCTCTGCTGCAACTCGAGAAATCCTCCTCCTCCTTACCAACAACATCTCCCCGCTGCTGGTTTCTAGATTCCTCCTCCTGCGGGACGCCGGCCTTGGGAGGGGGCAAGAATCCTACAGGGGCTTCCCTAGCCCGACGCTGCCAAGCCTCTCTCTCAGCTCTTCGCCGGAAGACCTGCCTGTCCTTCTCAAGGACGTCCTCCCACTTATATGGACGGGCGACTGCAGCCGCGTACCACCCCCTTGCACATTCGCATTTCACAAAATAGACAATTTCCCCCTCATGCAGGTTGTGGAGGCGGTCGGGCAGGTACTCACACTTGACAGCTTCTCGGCTGACAAACACCTCATGCCCGGTCCATTCTTCCTCTAGGAACCCGTACCCCTCGCGGATACGGAACTCCATGACCCGCCCCCGGGTCTGGGAGTCCTCCACTGACTCCCTCCGCGCCGCGTTGGACCCCTCCAGCCAGCCTCTCAGGAAGGTGTCGGTTCACCGCCGCTGCTCTCGCGAGGTAATCAGAGGGTCGCGGGTAGCCCATTTCGGACTTTCGGGCTCGGTGTACCGCTCTGCCGAGGGGGAATGTAGGGCCTCCAAGGCTAACGACCAAAAATTCTCCCGCGGAGCCTTTCTTTTAAGGGGCTTCTCTTCCACACCGCCCCCTGAGGGCCTGGGGGCCTCTGTTGCCGCCAAAGCTGCTGGGGCAGATCCTGCAGGGGTGACCGGCCGCTGGGGCATGGACCGCTCACCTTCTCTAAGCTCCGCTGCAACTATTGCTCCGGCCCCACCGGGATGTTCTCCTCCCTCAGCCGAGAGGGATGACTTCTCCGGCATCTGGCTCCAGCACCACTTGCGGAGCTCGTGGACTAGCAGGCCCAGCTTCGGATCAGGCCTAGTGGCCCACTGGACAGCCACTGGGGGTAAGGGCAACGGTTCGCGGGCAGCGCCCGCCGGCGAACGGCTTCTGGCCGCGGCCCCTGGGGTGGTAATCTGCAGGGGTTCCTCCTCTCCGCTTGTCTCACGCACATTGTCAGGCTCTGGGGCTGCCATCCTTTCAGGACGTCCGCTGCCGTACCTCCTTCTCCTTTCGTGTCGGGCAGAAAATGGCGCCGGTCGCTTACTGATGACGCGCATCCTGCGCGTCCAGCTCCGCCTCTTCCTAGGCCGGCATTCTGACGGGACCACCGCGTCACTCGTCACTCTCGGCCGCTCCGCCTTCGACCACGCCCCTTTTCTGTGCGTGCTGATACTCACGGGGCCGGACTTCACTTTACGCCGCGCCCTCTTCCTCACTGGACGTCCCATCCTGGGATGCATCTTCACTGCTGGGCCCATCCTTCTTCGGGCCGGAACTCGTAGGGGCTGGACATCTTTTCGCGCTCTCCGGCGCCGTCCACTCCCACGATAGGCAGTTCTTCTCCCAGACCTTACCGCCACTGTCACCATCTTGGAATCCATGCTTCGGGCCGCCATCTTGGGCCGCATGCCTTCCAACACTTTCTCGCTATGGCACCTACAAACAATACGTGTCCTCCCTCTAAAGTGTGGCTGTGTATGTAGTGCTCTTCACTTACTTCAAGCCATCCGATCGCAACTGTCTCCTGGCATTTCTCTTCTGGGACAAGGGCAGCAATAAATTCAGAGGACACGAGGTTCTTAACCAGAACTTGAACTTTACTTGGGGAACAGGAATATGTACAATATTTACAGGCAGATATAATGGATAAGGCCCGACAGGTTATCATCTCTCTCACAGGCGCTGGTAACTCCTTCAGCCCTGGTTCCCTCTTTAAGTGAAGCATCTCTGTGACTCTAATCTCTGGCCCAAGAGACTCTTCTGTAACACTGACAGTGACCTGGATCCGATCTCTCCCCCACGCCTTAGCCTGGAGTCCTATTTGTCTTCCTCTGCTTCCTGCAGACTAGAAGTGCCCCGGGTTCTCACTACCTTTGATGAGTTTCTCCGGCCGGCTAACAGGACTCGTGCTTTTGCGTAAGGAGACTGTAGCACTAGTGATCCCACTGTCTGAGGGTATGGAGCTCCCGTGTACCCTAGCAACCACTATAGTCAGACTGCCTGAACGATTTACTGTCCAATCTCTTACTGAGTGACTCCTCCTGCTTTCTGGAAACTTAAGCAGGAATCTTCCTAAAGTGCCCACCCTCGGTGAGCTGTCATCGCACAGTATTTGACTCGCCCCCTGGGCCAGTGCTGTAGTGCGGCGCGCGTGCGCGCGGAGAATACCCGGAGCCGGATCCGATGGGGGTAGTAGTCTTCGTGTGGCGGTGACCCGGTCCGTGCCCAGGGTGGTCAAACTAAGTGGCAGTTATTGGTATGATGGTATTAGTGTCCGACTACGCCACCCGTTGAATGCGGCTATGAAGCCGCCGCTGCAGGGCAGTCCGCTGAGGCCGGTGGTACAGATGTGCAGCGTGGATGGTATAACCCCCAACGGGAGGGGTATGGCCTCAGGGCAGAGGATGAGGTTGATGTTGGGAGTGATGGTGTGGATGTCCCAGCACTAATGGTGCGACAAGGAAGCACGGAGACGCGAGGGTACCGTTCAGGGTCTTTACTGATGGTACAAGGCAAATTCCCCCGGGAGTACTGGCTAGTAGTTGGGGCCTGGTTAGTCTGCGAGTAAGCCGGAGTTCCCCTGGCCAGGTGGAGTTGTAGGCCTTCCCGTTAGTCTGTACCCTTCCTGGCTACCCTGCTTTCGGCGGTTACAAGTAGCCCACGTCTCTGGGTATACCGTGTGGTGCTCACCCGTATGGCTGGTGACCTGGGGCCTCCTGTTAGCCTCCGCTCCGGGATGGCGGTGCTGGTCCCTTCGTTGTGACTGAGCCTCCAGGCTTTTATGGCCAGAGGACCTGGAATCCCCTGCCGGCTGGTTTCTGCTGCTGGGTATATCTTAGTCCCCACAGCCTCGGACTCCTGTGTCTGGTTTTAGTACCTTCTCCCAGGGCGAGCTCTGCACAGCTCCTGCCCCTGGCGCTTCTCCTTGGCTCCTACAGAGCTCCTGATGTTTATCTGTCCCTGTTTCTGCGTGTCCAGACCAGACTCCGTCTCTGTCTGGAACTCCTCTCCCCTAACCCTGCCTCAGCCCCAGTTTATGTAGGGGAAGTTCTTCCCCTCCCAGGACTGGGCAGGAGGTGTGGCATGCTTAGGATTCCTGCCCAGGAGACCTCCCACCTGCTCACAGACGTAATATTGCTATTACTGTGGAAACCAGACCCCTGGGGTGCCACATTCCCCCCTAGTGAAATTTAGTACTCCCGGACTAAACATATATATTTTTTTTTTTTTTAAAACATAACAGGGTATAAACAATAACAATTAAATACATGAGATGGTCACGGCGTGTCCGTAACCGGGAAGCAATAAGGGTGTCCATTTCACCAAAGAACAGGGAGCCGTAACCAGGTAGGGGTCTGTCCTGCCCCGAGTCTTTAACAGTCTGTAGTTCATTCCTGGGTTACGCTCCAAACATATTTACAGCAGAGTTCCGGTTACTCACTGTCCATAACCTGTCAGTCCATATAAAGAAATCTGTAACTGAAAAACATAATTAGCAACGGCTACAACAAAACATCTAAACATAAAATAGTTAAAGCAACTAGCCAACTTAGATTCTCCAACGTACGGGCATCTGGCCTCTGGTAACCCTAGTGGACCTACGGAGCTCACTAACTGGTCCTGCACTACAGGGTGTAGGAGGTGTTATGGGCAGGCTGGGCAGCTTTCTGCGCACTCTTTGGCTCACTAGGGGCACGGCAGGCTCACTACTAGCAGAGGGTTGATCCTCCTGTACTGCTGGTGTGGACTCTTCTGCCTCTTGGGCCGGCTGCTCTTCCAGCTCTTCCGGTTCCTCTGTAGGCACTTGCGGGGCTGGCTGCAGAAAGGTGAGGACGGGTACCACGACAGCACCGTTTACTTGTGTCCAAGACCGGGGGAAGTCTCCGAGTACAGTCCTGATCATTTCTTCCCTTTCCTCTGCGGGTCGAGGGTTTTCTTGATCTTCTTCTTCAGGGCTTTGCAGCTGCTCGGGACACTTCTTCAGGTGGTCTCTGGAGACAACGGCTGTGGTTTCTCCTCCATCCTTACTGATCACGCAAATCTTTGGGCTCTCATGGCTTGATGGCAGTACAGTGTACGGGTCCTTCTCCCACTGGTCGTCCAACTTGTGGAGCCGTCTTTTCCTCTTCAAGACCTGCTCTCCAGGTACCAGGGGAACAGCGGGAGCATACTGATTATAAGGCCTCTCTTGCCTTTCTCTAGCTTGAGACAGACTTCGCTCCACGCTCTCCTGCACTTTCCGATACTGCTGCTGCCGCCCTGTATCCCAGTCTGCCTCTGGCGAGGTGTCCTCGGGCGTCAGGACTCCCATATCCAGGTCGATAGGCAGCTTACCAGGTCTCGCTCTCATTAGGTAAGCCGGGGTACAGTTGGTAGAACCTACAGGGATGTGGTTGTATAGGTCCACCAGATCAGGCAGCTTCTCAGGCCACATACTGCGTTCTTCCAGGGGCAATGTTTTCAGGAGGGCTATCACCACCTGGTTCATCTTCTCGCAGAGTCCATTGGTTTGAGGGTGATAGGGCGTTGTTCTTATCTTCGTGCAGCCATACAGGTTGCAGAACTCCTGGAAGACTTCCGCTTCGAAGGCTGGCCCTTGGTCTGTCAGCACTTGGTCCGGGTACCCGTGTGGACGGCAGAAGTGCTGCTGGAAGGCTCTAGCTGCTGTTTGAGCCGTTAAGTCCTTGACCGGGACCACCACCAGGAACCGGGAGTAATGATCTACGATTGTGAGGGCGTAGACATACCCAGATCTGCTTGGAGCCAGTTTCACATGGTCCAGGGCTACCAGTTCCAGTGGCTGTCGGGTGATGATGGGCTGCAAGGGAGTCTTCTGGCTGGCACGGTCCTTCCTTCTTAGGTGGCACGGTCCACAGTTTCTGCACCACCTCTAGATGGCTCCTCTCATGCCTACCCAGTAGAACCGTTCACGCAATAAGAACTCCAGCTTCTTCCACCCGAAATGTCCTGCTCCGTTGTGGTACGCCTCCAGAATCATAGCCGCGTCTCGTCTGGGGACCACTACCTGCCAGGTCAACTCATGCGTTCGAGAGTTAACCATTCTCCGGCACAACTTCTCCCTGTAGAGGAACAGCCTACTTTTCTCCTTCCACAGTTGCTTAGTCTCCTCTGGGGTGTCTGGGTCCAGACTGGCATCGGCTTGGGTCAGCATTTCCTTCACCAGGCGGACTGCAGGATCACTGTCTTGCGTCTCCGCCCAGTTGTAGTGGGGCAAGGGATTGAACGTCGCGGAGCACCTGTCCTTCACACGGTTGGAATACAGGGTAATCCCATGACGGTGGAACGCAGGGAGCTCAACTTCTTCCAGATCTTCTGGATCTTCCCCTACATCCGGTAAGTTCGGCATTCTAGACAGGGCATCCGCGTTGGCATTTGAGCGTCCTGCCCGGTATTTGATGGTGAATTCAAAGTTGGACAGGTGGGCCATCCATCTCTGTTCCAGGGCACCGAGCCTTGCAGTGTCCAGGTGTGTCAACGGGTTGTTATCCGTGTACACAGTGAATTTGGAGGAGGCAAGGTAATGCTTGAAACGTTCGGTCACTGCCCACACTACTGCCAGGAACTCCAGCTTAAATGAGCTATAATTCTCAGGGTTCCTCTCCGTGGGCCGTAGCTTTCGGCTGGCGTAAGCGATTACCCGTTCTTTCCCCTGCTGGATCTGGGACAGTACGGCTCCTAGTCCGATGTTGCTTGAGTCCGTGTGGAGGATAAAGGGCTGGCTGTAGTCTGGATATGCCAGGATTTCATCCCCGTGAGGGCCATCTTCAGCTGGCAGAAGGACTCCTCTTCCAGCTTTTCCCACCTGAAGGGCGGCTTCTGGTTTTTGGCTTTCCGAGATTGACCTATCAGGAGGTCCTGCATAGGGGCTGCCATTTTGGTGAAACCGGGAATGAATCTTCGGTAGTAGCCTACCAACCCGAGGAACTGCCGCACTTCCTTTATGCTGGAGGGTCTTGGCCAGTCCTTAATTACGGTGATCTTATCAGGGTCGGGAGCCACTCCGTCAGCACTCACCACGTGTCCCAGGTATTGCACCTTTGGTTTCAGGAGGTGACACTTGGAGGGTTTTACCTTTAGGCCGTAGTTTGCCAGAGCTTCAAACACTTCCGCCAGGTGTTTCAGGTGATCCTCGTAGGTCTTGGAATAGACGATGACATCGTCCAGGTATAACAGGACCGTCTCGAAGTTCCGGTGTCCCAGACAGCATTCCATCAACCGTTGGAAGGTTCCTGGTGCGTTGCAGAGCCCGAACGGCATACAGTTAAATTCGCTGAGACCCATCGGGGTGGTAAATGCGGTCTTCTCCCGGTCTGCCTCTGCTACAGGAACCTGCCAGTACCCGCTAGTGAGATCCAAAGTAGAGAAGAATTTAGCAGATTTTAATGCAGCTAAGGACTCTTCTATCCTTGGTAACGGGTACGCATCTTTGTGTGTGATACGGTTGACCTTCCTGTAGTCTACACACATTCTCATAGTGTTGTCCTTCTTTTTCACTAAGACTAGTGGAGCTGCCCAGGGGCTACAGCTGTCCCTGATTACCCCAGCCTCCTTCATGTCTCTAAGCATCCCGTTGGCGTGTTGGTAGTGTGCAGGGGGTACGGGTCGGTATCTCTCCTTTATGGGAGGATGGTCTCCCGTGGGGATGTGGTGTTCTACCCCCTTTACTCGCCCGAAGTCTAACGGGTGTTTACTAAACACTCTCTCGTACTCTTGAACCACCCGATAGACTCCTCGTTTCTGGTGTGAGGGAGTGGAGTCAGTACCCAGATGTAGTTGCTGACACCAGTCCCCCACTGGTTTCTTAGAGCCGTTACCTTCCTCTGGTTGAGATGGAGGCAAGGGTTCCACGGCCTGTACAGAATTCTGGTTTATGGTGAACAATTTGGCTAGCGTGGCATACCGGGGCAGGTGTACTTCTCTCTCCCCGATATTTATGATGCGAACGGGCACCCTCCCATGGCGTACATCGACCACCCCCCGTGCTGTCAAAATGGTGGGCCTACTGTCTGAGTAGACGGGTTCTACCATTGCTTGGTAGTCTCTACCTCTTAGACCAATAGCCGCCCGGCACCAAATCATCATCTCACTTTTTGGGGGCATGGCAATAGGGAACGGGTCACACATTCTCACGCTACCTATCTCACCACCAGATAGTTCCACCTGTTGCCGCTTCATCAGTGCCCGGATCTCTTTTTGGAGCACACGCTGCTGGCCGGAACTGGCGTTCTTGGCCACCTGCTGTAAAATGAGAATCACCTCTGCAAGACAATTTTCAATTACATTGGTTCCCAGGGTGATTCTAGGGTGACTCTCATGACGGTCTATATCCACTATAATCAGTCCTTGTGCCGCCAGTTCGACTTTACCGATTTTAATGGTCACCTCCTTGAATCCCACCTGCGGCACGGGCTGACCATTGCTGGCGATGATACTCAGGTCGTCGTCTGGGTAGCGGGTTATGTCCGAATCATTCCAGTACTGCTTGAAGAGCACGTACGGGATGGTGGTGACCTGTGACCCACTGTCTAGTAGGGCACTCATAGGAATGCCATCCAGTACCACAGGCAAGATTGGACGTCCCCCTACGTATTTATCACGCCAGTTTGATGGGCCTGATGGTCTTATGCCTGGGGGTTGGCCCTCTACCCCAGGTTGTGCCCGTTTAAATGACAGTACCTTGCCACATGTCCGGGTTGATTGCAGCGGCGGCAAATAGGTCGTCCGTCCTCGTTGTATCGATCGCTGGGTCTTCCTCTGGCCGGTGGGGTCCTCCTTGGTCGGCGCCACGGGATGTCCTCCGGTCCGGATGCCAGCTCGATCTTCCCTGCAGTAGAAACCTATAAAGACTGCACAGTTCGGGTTAGCGCGGCAACGCTTTTAGTTAGCTCTTGGACCTGATGGTGCAGGTCTGTAGCTGGGTCATTGTTTAAAGCCTGCACATCAGCTCCCACAGGCCCTGCAGACAAGGGCGCCGTCTCCTGGTGATAAGTGATAGCAGGGCACCTGTGGGTCACAGCGCCACCTGGTGCCGGTTCTCGGAGCACCCGGATGGCTCTGTCCTTGAACTGTGCAAAGTCCAGGTCAGGGTCCTGTAAGGCCATTGCCCGCAACTGGGTTCGGTGGGCATTGCACAGTAGACCCTCAATGAATTGTTCAGTTAACAGCTTATCTTCATTTCCCACGCTGTCAGGGTCTGCCTGCTTAATGGCTCTCAGGGCCTCTTGTAGGTTTAGAGCATAGTCTCTTATACTCTCATGTGCCCGTTGTTTGCACCCATAAAATCTTAGTTTTATTTTGGCTGAGGTGCGGGTGTCAAATGTGTCTTTCAGCCGGGTTAGTATGTCTCTGACAGTCCTCTTCCTCCCAGGTGGCCAGGACTTTACCTCCCTTTGGGCTGCCCCGATTAATTGGGCCACCAGGATGCTCACTTTTTGCGCCTCCGTGAGGGGATACACCTGGAAGAGGCTATCCAGCCTTTCTCTGAAGTCATTTAGGGTATGTGACTCCCCTGAGTACTGGGGTAGTCAGGCTGCCCCCGGGATATAGGGCATGGTGAAAGGCATGACCGCAGCAGCGGTGGCGCTGGCGGCGGCTGTGGCGGTGAAGCTCTCCTCCGTATCCGACATCCTCCTCCCCCCTAGTGGACCGTGGCCTACCTTGCGATGATCCTCTTCCGTAGGCCGCGGCTCCGCAGTGGATCGTCAGGGTTGAGGACCTTCCGTCGCGCTCCTGTGACGTCGGCGTCTGCTGGGCTCCTTCCAGGACCTTACGCAACGTCCGGACGTGAGGCGGGGCTTCAGTTCTCGCGCGCTTTCGGAGTCCACGCCCCTCTTCTTCCCGCGCGGCGCCCTCAAGATGGCGTCCAATGGCGGGAAAACTCCACGGATGGCGGGAAGAAGGCAGAAGATGGCGTCGGATGGCGGGAATCGGCTCCAGATGGCGGGAAACGACTCCGGACGGCGGGAAACTTCACCACAGGTAAGTATAAAAGTCTCTTTTTTCAGGCACGCAGTACCCGGTGGTTGCGGGCACGAAATCCTGCCGACTACGCCAAAGTTGACTCGCCCCCTAGGCCAGTGCTGTAGTGCGGCGCGCGCGGGGAATACCCGGAGCCGGATCCGATGGGGGTAGTAGTCTTCGTGTGGCGGTGACCCGGTCCGTGCCCAGGGTGGTCAAACTAAGTGGCAGTTATTGGTATGATGGTATTAGTGTCCGACTACGCCACCCGTTGAATGCGGCTATGAAGCCGCCGCTGCAGGGCAGTCCGCTGAGGCCGGTGGTACGGATGTGCAGCGTGGATGGTATAACCCCCAACGGGAGGGGTATGGCCTCAGGGCAGAGGATGAGGTTGATGTTGGGAGTGATGGTGTGGATGTCCCAGCACTAATGGTGCGACAAGGAAGCACGGAGACGCGAGGGTACAGTTCAGGGTCTTTACTGATGGTACAAGGCAAATTCCCCCGGGAGTACTGGCTAGTAGTTGGGGCCTGGTTAGTCTGCGAGTAAGCCGGAGTTCCCCTGGCCAGGTGGAGTTGTAGGCCTTCCCGTTAGTCTGTACCCTTCCTGGCTACCCTGCTTTCAGCGGTTACAAGTAGCCCACGTCCCTGGGTATACCGTGTGGTGCTCACCCGTATGGCTGGTGACCTGGGGCCTCCTGTTAGCCTCCGCTCCGGGATGGCGGTGCTGGTCCCTTCGTTGTGACTGAGCCTCCGGGCTTTTATGGCCAGAGGACCTGGAATCCCCTGCCGGCTGGTTTCTGCTGCTGGGTATATCTTAGTCCCCACAGCCTCGGACTCCTGTGTCCGGTTTTAGTACCTTCTCCCAGGGCGAGCTCTGCACAGCTCCAGCCCCTGGCGCTTCTCCTTGGCTCCTACAAAGCTCCTGATGTTTATCTGTCCCTGTTTCTGCGTGTCCAGACCAGACTCCGTCTCTGTCTGGAACTCCTCTCCCCTAACCCTGCCTCAGCCCCAGTTTATGTAGGGGAAGTTCTTCCCCTCCCAGGACTGGGCAGGAGGTGTGGCATGCTTAGGATTCCTGCCCAGGAGACCTCCCACCTGCTCACAGACGTAATATTGCTATTACTGTGGAAACCAGACCCCTGGGGTGCCACATATTAACTCCTCACTGTCTGTAACCCTGCTAGCAGACTCAACCTGACATCTGCACCCAGAACAGTGGCATCTTGCGGCTATTTACTGGCACTGCAGCCCACAAGGAATTATGCCAGGAACAAGCTCTATGTTACTCAAGGCTTGATCAGGCACTAAGTTCCCCCTCTACTCTACTAACTGGACCACTAAAGCTAACAACCTTAGCTTGGTCTACCACAGTTAGAGAGGTCTGACTTCAGGAACTCTTCCTTTAACTATCTCAGTACCAAGGGAAGGCTACGCCCTTCCCCACTATTACACACACACACTGATTACAAGCAAACAGGTCACAGGCAAGGATGTTACCTTTAGTAGCCACTCAAACTCATTTGTGTCAAATTCTGAGCATGTTATCAGGCCAAAATCACCAGGGTATGTGAACTTTTGATCAGGATCATTTGGATGTTTTTGGTTGTCATTAAGATTTAAAAAGAGAAAACACAGTAGTTTGACAATAAATGGTTTCACCCAACCAATAACCATGAGTGGAGAAAAAGTTTTTTTGTTATCATTCATATTCTCTGAAACAAGACCAAGAAAGCAAAAATTCTGCCTGGGTATGTAAACTTTTGAGCACAACTGTATATATATACTGTATATGTATGTATAAGCAAAACCAAGCAAATATACCAGAACATCAGTTGGTATATGTGCAGTGTGTAGCAACAGATTCATGCTATGGCCATTTAACAGACAAAAACCTAATATAAAAACAAAATGAGCATATTCCCTGTAGTGAGTAACTAAGTAAATAGTAATAATACACGTAAATAGCATAGAGTACTTAGTTAACACTAATTTGGTCAAAAAAGCGTAAAAGTCATCCCACCACGACAAGGTGTATCCAATCAGGGTAGTCCCATCCCTAGCATTAAAACCTCACTTTGTGTCAACTGACCTCAATATACAGTAGATGGGGCAGAGTAGAACTCAGACCCAATTGTATACACACCTGCCTATAAGAAGCCTTGTAGATGAAATACTTAGCTCAAGAAGGGGGGCATGTCCCTGTTTGTACAAACTACAAGAAATTACAGCAATATAATACTAATACTACTGGAATATAGTACTACAATCGGGCTGTGGAGTCAGTAAGCCAAACCTCTGACTCAGACTCCCAACTCCACAGCACCGACTACAATATACAATTATTATTTTTACTGCCCATGTTTTTTACATGAAATTTCTATAGAGGTCTCAATATATTGTACTATACACCATACAGTGGGTGCAATAAGTATTCAACACGTCACCATTTTTTCTTCTGATGATTCTTGGGGGGAGCACCTAGCCGTGGCCGGTTTATGTTGAAATGATGTTTTTT
The DNA here is from genome assembly GCF_046119375.1 of Phyllobates terribilis. NCBI lineage: Eukaryota > Metazoa > Chordata > Amphibia > Anura > Dendrobatidae > Phyllobates > Phyllobates terribilis. The sequence continues at coordinate 193,911,672 of NW_027362764.1, forward strand.
CCACTTCCGGATTATGGACCCAACAGTGCTCACTGGAACATTCAGTAGTTTAAAAGGTTGCAAAGGTCTTGAGACAGCTCACTGGTTTTACCCATCATGAGAAGTTTCTTGTGTGGCGCCTTGGTATTGAGAAACCTTTTTATAGGCCATCAGTTAAACCAGCTGAGATTACTTTTCACTGAGTGGCAGGATTGCTTTCTAATTACCGTATTTTTCAGACTATAAGACGCACTTTTTTCCTCCAAAATTTTGGAGGAAAATGGGGGGTGCGTCTTATAGTCCAAATGTTGCTGTGGGGGTAGATATATATATACAGTGCGGGGGGAGCGGTTGCGGATGAGGAGCGGGGCACAGGAGGCAGCAACCTCTTTCTGCAGCCTACACTGCCTCAGCTGCTAAAGAAAATGAATATTGACTACTCTCCACGCCCATAGGCGAGAGGAGCACTGAATAGTCATGCTCCTTAATAGCAGCACATAGTGTATCAGCAGCACGGCTCCAGCTGCTGCCGGGCGATCGCGTGGGCCCGCTATTAAAGAGCATGAATATTCATCCCATCTCCACGCCCATGGGGGATCATACATACCAGTATAAGGATGAGGGGGATCACACATACCAGTATAAGGATGAGGGGGCCATGCATATCAGGATGGGTATGAGGGGTGTCATGCATACTAGGATAAGGATAAGGGTTGCCATGGATACCAGGATAGGGATGAGGGGGCCATGCATACCAGGATAGGGATGAGGGGTGCCAGGCATACCAGGATAGGGATGAGGGGTGCCATGCATGCTAGGATAAGGATGAGGGGTGCCATGCATACCAGGATAGGGATGAGGGGTGCCATGCATACTAGGATAAGGATGAGGGGTGCCATGCATACCAGGATAAGGATGGAGCAGTGCGATGCATAACAGGATGGAGGGGTACCATGCATATCAGGATGGAGGGATGCCATGCATACCAGGATGGGGGATATTATCTGAATTGGGGGACATTACCCCTATACCAGTGTCAGCAGCAGACCCGCTCCCCTTTAACAGTGCATCGTGACCACATTTTTTGCTTACATTTTTTTTCTATTTTCCTCCTCTAAAACCTAGGTGCGTCTTATGGTCCGTTGCGTCTTATAGTTCGAAAAATATGGTACTGATAGATTTCAGCTGTTGACATGACTTTCCATGTCTTTTCACACCTGCCTATCATAGAAAATCTCCAGTGGAAAAACAAGTGACCAATATTCTGCTCACCTGGTTGTCTATCGGTTGTCTATCACACCCTGAACTTTTATGTATACTATTCTCATTTCTCTGCACTGCTTCTGACCAAATATTGTCTTGAATTTTGATCATATTTTGCTTCCTCTTCCTTTTTAGTATACTGCTAATCCCATGAATCCACAAAAGAGCATCACCAGAAGCAAACAAAGCTATCTTTGCCTCTTGGATCTACTTGAGGAGCAACTGCTTAGTTTTCCTTCAATACTCTCCTCAATAAGTTAATAGAACCATGAATACTGAACAGCTAAAACAATGGGACAGAAATCTATTTATCATAATCAGTAACTAATAATATACTTTTTATTTTTCCTGTCCATGGTCTTATAGGCAACTCAGTACAATTAGTTGCAGCTCACTCACTCTCTCACTGATTGAAAGCTATCTGTGTGCACTGTGCATAGGCAGAAAGCTGCCAATCAGTGGTGGAGCGGTGTTATACAGAGCTCATGTATGTGGAAATCTACATAGCCGCAGCTTTACTAGTCCTCTAGTGATAATCTCCTACTGATTATTTGGTTTTATCAAAACAGCAAGCAGCCCAATAAAGCTACATTCACTAGCCAATAAGCCATCAGATTATAACATTAGCGACCCATCATTTGAGTGTGTTATGTGACTGAGTATAGTGACTGAACGATGTGTCCATAAATGCTTGTTCAACTTGAATGAAATAGTTTAGGCAAGCAAAAACATACTTGTTGAACTTTCGAAAATTGTGTAATGTAAATGGAGATTGTTCACTCACTCAACAACTTGACCGACAAACAGGAGGAGTGGAAATTCAAGTCCTAAAGAGTTGATGATATTCCAAGGCAATAAATACTTCATTAGCAGATTATCTTCCTATATAAACACTTGTCTCTCATTGTTTGCTACTTGTGAGTTACGATCACATTGTTCTACATTGAAACGAATATCTGCTTGTGTAAATAAACCTTAAGTGACACATCACCAATATCAGGGTCTCTATCTCTATATTATGCTGCTCTCAGATTAGTTGGAAAAAATCTGGTAATAGATTCCCTTTAACTTCTATCTTCTATACTTAATCTGCAGGAAGACGTATATATTTTCTATAGAACTTTTATCCTGTAAGGACTGCATTAAGGACAATGACAGCATTGGATTGAATTGTTGTACTATATGGGACACTGTATCAGACTAAGGAGAGGGTTAGAGATCTTGAGCATGTGGAATTGTGGCACCCCAGGGGTCCGGTTGCCACGGTGGCATTGCCTCTCTCACAAGGGGTGATGCCATGCCTGGAAACAAGGAGGGGTCCCCTAATCAGGTTTATCAGCATACAACACTTTCCTGGCTCCAGACCAGAAAGGGGAGCTCCTCCCCTTTACACTGGAATCTGGAGGCAGGGTTAGAAAGAGTTAGTTGAGAGGAGTTGAAAACAGGACAGCGACGAGAAAGGACCTGAGGAAGGGAGCTGTGGAAAAGCTCGCCTCAGGAGAGAAGTGCAAAGGAAGTAGACACCGGAGTCCGTGGCTGTGGGGCACTGAAGGCTCAGCAGCAAGATCCGGAGGGCAGGAGACTGCCCCTTGGAAGAGTGGTGGAAGTCCCAGTGGAATAAAAAGACAATATCAATGACCCTTGGAAGAGTGGTGGAGGTCCCATTGGAATAAAAAGACAATATCAATGACCCTTGGAAGAGAGGTGGAGGTCACAGTAGCTTAACAAGACGATTTTAATGCCCCTTGGAAGAGACGTGGAGTTCAGAGTGGTTTAACAAGATGGTTTTAATGCCCCTTGGAAGAGACTTGGAGGTCACAGTAGCTTAGCAAGACGGTTTTAATGCCCCTTGGAAGAGACGTGGATGTCCCAGTGGAATAAAAAGACAATATCAATTCAAAAGCTGCCAAAAATTAAGATGGAGGAAATTGCAATGCCCCTTACAAGAGCCATGCAGTACAGCATTCTAAAACATTATTCCCATTATTGGGGAGTGGGTCTCCCATAGTCTTTGCCTATGCCTTCCAAGCAAAAGCTGCCAAAAATTAGGACGGAGGAACTTGCAATGCCTCTTACAAGAGCCATGCAGTACAGCATATTAAAAACATTATTCCCATTATTGGGGAGTGGGTCTCCCATAGTCTTTGCCTATGCCTTCCAACCAAAAGCTGCCAAAAATTAGGACGGAGGAACTTGAAATGCCCCTTACAAGAGCCATGCAGTGCAGCATATTAAAAACATTATTCCCATTATTAGGGGGTGGGTCTCCCATAGTCTTTGCCTATGCCTTCGAAGCAAAAGCTGCCAAAAATTAGGATGGAGGAACTTGCAATGCCCCTTACAAGAGCCATGCAGTACAGCATATTAAAACATTATTCCCATTATTGGGGAGTGGGTCTCCCATAGTCTTTGCCTATGCCTTCCAAGCAAAAGCTGCCAAAAATTAGGACGGAGGAACTTGCAATGCCCCTTACAAGAGCCATGCAGTACAGCATATTAAAAACATATTCCCATTATAGGGGAGTGGGTCTCCCATAGTCTTTGCCTATGCCTTCCAAGCAAAAGCTTCCAAAAATTAGGACGGAGGAACTTGCAATGCCCCTTACAAGAGCCATGCAGTACAGCATGTAAAAAACATATTCCCATTATTGGGGAGTGGGTCTCCCATAGTCTTTGCCTATGCCTTCCAAGCAAAAGCTGCCAAAAATTAGGACGGAGGAACTTACAATGCCCCTTACAAGAGCCATGCAGTACAGCATATTAAAAACATTATTCCCATTATTTGGGAGTTGGTCTCCCATAGTCTTTGCCTATACCTTCGAAGCAAAAGCTGCCAAAAATTAGGATGGAGGAACTTGCAATGCCCCTTACAAGAGCCATGCAGTACAGAATATTAAAAACATTATTCCCATTATTGGGGAGTGGGTCTCCCATAGTCTTTGCCTATGCCTTCCAAGTAAAAGCTTCCAAAAATTAAGACGGAGGAACATGCAAATCTGGCAACACGGACCACTCTCACCCTGGTGGTATAGTGGTGGTTGAGGCTGAAGATAAGGAGAAGAGCAAAAAACAGCCAAAATGAGGAAGCGTATACCCATGTGTGGGTGTGAAGCGGTGCATGGGAATACACCTCCCGAAATAACACAGTGGATTTGACTTTATGTTACTCTGCTGTCATTTGGTGGTGATAAGAAGTCTGGCCCAATCCAGCCCTTGTTCATTTTGATAAGGGTCAGCTTGTCAGCATTGTCAGTTGACAGGTGAGTGCGCTTATCAGTTATAATTCCCCCAGCGGCACTAAAAACACACTCTGATAACACGCTAGCGGCACGGCAGGCCAGGACCTCCAAGGCGTACAGAGCGAGTTCATTCCAAGTGTCCAGCTTGGATACCCAATAATTAAAAGGAACAGAGGAATCACGGAGGATGCTGGTACAGTCGGCAAGGTACTCCCTCACCATGTTTTGAAACTTTCCACTCCTTGTCAGAGTACCCCGCGCCTCAGGGCCTGTAAGCTGGGCGGGTCTCAGAAAACTGCCCCAGAACGTTGACAGTGCTCCCCTGCCTCTGCTGGATTGGAGTTGCATCTCTCTCACCTGTACGCCTTGGTTGGGCAACGGACTGTGACCTCTGCCGCTAGCATGTTCAGATGGGAATTTTTTTAACAGTTCTGCAGCAAGGGCCTTCTGGTACTGCCCCATTTTTGTAGACCTCTCCACCTCAGGAATAAGAGAGTGAAAGTTCTCTTTGTAGCGGGAGTCTAAAAGTGTCACCAACCAGTAATTACTGTGACCCAACATTTTGACAACACGAGGGTCACGGTTAAGGCAGCGTAACATAAAGTCAGCCATGCGTGCAAGACTGGTAACGGGCAAGACTTCCGTGTCCTCACCTAGATGACGACTGACCATGCTCTCCTCCTCCTCCCCCCCTGTCCTCAGGCCACCCACGCTGAACCGACGGAATGACAGTTGTACAGATACTAACGTCTACAGCGCATAATACCAGCTCCTGTTCTTCCTCCTCATCCTCCTCCTCCTCTCCCTCATTGTCCCCCAATGCACATTGGGATGAGATGAGGCTGGGCTACGGCTTCTTGATCCATCTCATCATACTCTGGCTACAATGCCTCCTCTTTAATTCTCTGCAGAGAGCATTGCAAAAGACAGACAAGTGGGATGCTGATGCTAATGATGGCATCATCGCCACTCACCATCTTGGTGGACTCCTCAAAGTTTGTCAGGATGGTACATATGTCAGACATCCAGGTCCACTCCTGAGGTCTTATGTGTGGAGTCTGACCTGAATATCGACAGCCTTGTTGCAGCTGGTACTCCACAACTGCTCTCTTCTGTTCACAAATCCTTTGCAACATGTGGAGGGTAGAGTTCCAACGTGTGGGGACATCACACACCAGTCGGTATGCTGGAAGCTGCAAACGCTGCTGCAACACAGCAAGAGCGGTGGAAGCTGTAGCCGACTTGCGAAAATGAGCTGACAGGCGGCGTACTTTGACGAGCAGATCTGGCAACTCGGGGTACGATTTAAGAAACCGCTGAACCACGAGGTTAAGCACATGAGCCATGCATGGTACGTGTGTGATCTTGCCTCGCCTCAGAGCCGCCACCAGGTTACGGCCATTGTCACACACGACCATTCCTGGATGTAGGTTCAGCGGTCTCAGACACAGATCTGCCTGCTCTTTCACAGCTGTCCACAACTCACAAGCAGTGTGAGGTTTATCACCTAAGCTTATGAGTTTCAGCACAGCCTGTTGCCGCTTGGCTGCGGCAGTACTGCAGTGCTTCCAGCTTGTAACTGATGTGGTGATATCTGAGATGGAGGCTGAACATGAGGAGGAGGAGGATGATGCGCAGGAGCTGTACACTGTGGGGGCAACTCTGACTGACATAGGGCCCGCAATCCTCGGTGTGGGGAGGATGTGTTCCGTCGCAAGGTCCGACTGGGTTCCGGCTTCCACTATATTAACCCAGTGTGCCTTCAGGGAGATGTACCATCCCTGGCCACAAGCACTTGTACATGTGTCCGTTGTCAGGTGGACTCTCCCAGTAACTGCGTTGTTGAAGGCACAGCAGATGCTTTGGGACACGTGCTTGTCTAGTGCGGGGATGGCACACCGGGCAAAATAGTGTCGGCTGGGGACCGAGTACCGAGGGACGGCCACCGCCATAAGGTTGCGGAAGGATTCCGTCTCCACAAGCCTAAAAGGCAGCATATACAACGCAAGCAGTCGTGAAATGTGCGAATTTAGGACTGTGGACTGTGGGGCGTTGGCTGCGAATTTGCGCTTTCGTTCAAAGGTCTGGGATATGGACAATTGAATGCTGCGGTGGGACATGGACGTGGACGTTGATGCTGTTTCTTGAGAAACTGCCATAACAGGTGAAGACTGAGAGGAGGGGGCATCTTTGCATGCAGTATGGACAGGGGATTGCCTTGCACGCACAACAGGGGGTTCTCTTACACGCACAACAGCGGAAGAAGCAGTGGTGACTAGTGTTGAGCCACCCCCGTAGTGTTCGAGTTCGGTTCGGTTCGTCGAACACCCGTGTGTTCGCCGAACTGTTCGTCGAACTGTTCGTCGAACACCTTCGAACACCGTTAAAACCAATGGCAGGCAAACAAAAACACATAGAAAACACCTTCAAAGGTGTCCAAAAGCTGACAAACTGCTCAGAAGACACAACTAACACATGAAAAAGTGACAAGTACATATAGTCATGTGAAAAGAAAAGAGGTGGAGGAGTAAAAGGAGGGAGAGACACAGATATAGGCATGTCATGCCCTTCTAAAATCCAAAAAGTGAGAAGACGACACGTTCAGTCCGCTCCTGCCCGTGCCACCTCCGTGTCGCCGGGTTTGTGCCAGAGCTGCGGTGAACCCTGATGGCCAGCCCCCCTCTCCCAATACTGGTGCCTGTCCGCTGGTGGGTCGAGCCCCTCTGTGTTGGAGGCAGCTCTAAGCTTTTTAATTTAAATTGTCTTTCTAATTTGAATGAATACACTTTAAATCCATTTACAAGGATCTATTGGAGGGCAAGTCTCATGCCAGCAGCCGCGTAATTCCAGCTCCAGTAGCGTCCACTAAAGCTGCTGCAGTTAAAAAGCTTTTATAAGGATCGAGCTTGGCTGTCCACCGCAAGGCATCCTACTGCCAGTCCCAGCCCCTATGCCTTGGGGTGCCTCCTGATGCTCTTCACTGAGTATCCCGTGGTCCCGAAGCATTTCCTTTGGAAAAATTAAGTGTCCAAACTACAGGTGGTGTAGCTTGCTTAACAGCCGGGATAATCCGCTGACTAGCAGACACTGCTACTAGGCACAAAGTATTTCCTGGGCTAGATGCAGTTAAAAATTTGTAATTAGATACTCTCGTTGGATGCTGAGAAAGCATTCCATAGAGTCTCCTGGCACGCCATATATGATTCTCTTAAAAAGCTTGGGGTAGGGGTCTAGGGGACCCTTTTATAGCCAAAATCACGGCCCTGTATCACAATACGTCACCTAGGCTGAAGATAAATGGAACTGTAGCACCCTGAGGGCTCGGTTGCTACAGAGGTATTGCACCTCACCCAGAGGTGTGATATCTCACTCTCAGGTAAGGATGGAGTGTGGATCAGGACCCGACACCTGCATGCATTACACCACATTGCCATGGGGCAGGGCGACCAATATGCCTCTGAGATGGGCACGACAGTCCCTGTCCCTGGCTGGAGTGGGGGGAGGGAACACTGAGGAAGGGGAACCCTGTAGTGCAGGAGCAGGGAGGAAGCAGTTCCTGGGTGCATTGAGAAGGGAGTATAAAAGGTGGGCACCATCTTAGTTCAGTGCAGAGAAGTCTGAGCAGAAGTGGCAGGGAGCAGGGGCTCTGCATGAGCTCTGCTCCGGAGGCGGGCCTAGTAACAGAGGCCCAGGCCTGGAAGAGGGAGAAGGAAGGAAGAGGAGCGGAGAAGGCTCCAGGAACGAGGAATGAAGGGATCCCAGGGGTGCGGACGGGCGAGTCGCCACCGCACGCCCGAATCCACCTGCGTGGAGGGGTCAGGCCAAAGGGGGAGACCGGTCCCCGAAACTAGTGGAGGCAGGAAACGACCCTCAGCTAGAAACCGGAGGCTGTGACATTTTATGTGGCGCAGCCCCTCGCTACACCCGCTAGGAAGGCACCACATAGGGTCAGGGAAACTGGCGCCAAGTTTACCAAGAGGAGGCCCGAGGCAGCCGGACAGAAGGGTTGGTAAGAAAGGCCAGACAAAGGACACACAAAGGGGGTCCTGTGAAGTGCTCCAAAGTTATCTGGGAGTTGTCTGAGCCCCTCACCTGGTGAGCACAGTACGACGTGGGCAGCCGTTACCTGCAGACGTGGTCTGGATAATATCAACTGTGAGTAAAGGCCCTGGACTGCATCACTGACTCCGTGTCGTTACTGCTGCTGCCCTGCACCATCACCCCCATCCTCCGCATACACTGCCCTGAGGCTATACTCCTCCCGTGGGGAGTTATGCTACGCTCTGCTGCACCCACAACACCAGCCTCAGCGGTCTGCCCTGCAGCGGCGGTTCACTCTGACCGCAATCCACGGGTGGCGTAGTCGGACATTTAAACATCAAAACCACATAAATAGTTCCGCCACTGGTTTGACCACCCTGAGCCACGGAACCGGGTCGCACCACGAAGACTACAACCACCAGCATCCACCAAAAAGGGTCCGGCTCCGGGTGTCCCAAGGCCCAGGGGGTGCATCAGAACATTTTCATCACCTTTCACAATCACCAATGGGACAAGGCAGGGATGTCCTCTGTCCCCTCTCTTATACATCCTAGTGATGGAGCACCTGCTCTCATCAATTCGCCATAACCCCAATATTAGGTGGATTGAGGTGGGAGGCACCGAGTACAAGTGCTCTCTATTTGCTGATGATGTCCTAGTATATATCACTCAATCACATATATCCATCCATGCTGTTATGGCTGAAATAGATCACTTTGTTACATGGTCAAATTTTAAAATCAATGCAGCGAAGTCTGAGGCCCTCGATGTCTCCCTCCCCAAATCCATATAGGATTCCATCCAGTCCAACTTTCCCTTTGCCTGGCCCTCACAGGGTATCAAATACTTAGGAATTCCTATTCATAGAGACCTCTCCCATCTATGTTATCTTAATTTTGGGCCCTTTATTGAACAACTCCATACAGACCACGGTTGGCAAGTTAGAACTGTAAGATTCACTACGTGAACCACTGGTGTTTTGTGGAAAAGCACATGTACACTGTGTTCCAAATTATTATGCAAAAAGTGTTTAGGAGTGATAAGGGAAGAATTTGTTTGCTTGTCAGTTAAACTCATTGATGGTGATGTGTGTCAGGGCTCTTTATATCACTGTAAGCAATTGCAGACACCTGTGCTAATTAGTTTGGCAGGTGTGTCCAATGAAAGGCAAGACTACTTAAGAAGGCTGTCTCACATTATTAAGCAGCCTACATTTTCTGCCAAAATGGGAAAGAAAAAGGATGTGTCGGTTGCTGAGAAGCAACAAATTGTGGAGTGTTTAGGTCAAGGCATGACTACAATCAACATTGTGCGATGATCAGGATGAAGTGTCTTGGCAATCAAGAAGTATGTAGCTGATTCTCAGTACACACGTGTGCGTGCTGATAAGGGCAAATTGAGGACTCTTTCCTACAGGCAATTACGTCAGGTTAAAAGAGCAGCGGCAAAAAAGCCTTGTCATAGCAGCAGACAAGTTTTTGAAGCTGCTGGTGCCTCCAAAGTCCCCCGAACAACAAGATGCAGGGTCATTCAGAGGTTTGCAGCTGTGCATACGCCATCCTGTCGACCTCCTCTATCCACTTCACACAAGCAGAAACGGCTCCAGTGGGCTAAACATTACATGAAGACTGATTTCAAAACTGTTTTGTTCACGGATGAGTGCCGTGCAGCGCTCGATGGTCCAGATGGATGGAGTGGAGGATGGCTGGTTGATGGACACCCCACGCAAACACGGCTACAGCGCCAACAAGGAGGAGGTGGAGTAATGTTTTGGGCTGGAATCATGGGGAGAGAGATTGTCGGCCCCTTTAGGATCCCTGAAGGCGCTAAATATGAACTCCATAATGTATGTGGATTTTCTCAAACAGCACTTCCTGCCATGGTTCAAGAAGAAGAACCGTGTATTTCACAGCAAGATCAATTTTTTGCATGATAATGCACCATTTCATGCTGCACATAAAACATCTGCATCTCTGGCTGATATCGGCATAAAAGGGGACAAACTTATGGTGTGACCCCCATGCTCCCCTGACCTCTACCCCATTCAGAACCTCTGGAGCATCATCAAAAGGAGTGTCTATGATGGCGGGAGGCAGTTCACATCTAAGCAACAGCTCTGGGAGGGTATTCTGTCCTCATGCAAAACAATTGAAGCAGAAACCATCCAAAACCTGACAAATTCAATGGACGAGAGAGTTCAGAAGCTCCTTTCGAACAAGGGGTCCTATGTGAAAATGTAACATCACCTAGAATAAAGTTTTGAGTTGAAAACTGTTTGATTTCAGTTTCTAATAACCTGCTAATGCTTATAATTTCAAAAATGACAATTTTTTTGGTCTTTATTAAAATGAAAAGGTTGATCGAAAAGTTTGGGGGATCTAAGAGTGTGGCAACCCAGTAGTCATGATTACTTCGAATTCTGACAATATGAGGGTCATGTTGCAGGTAGTGCAGCAAGAAGGCACTTATGTGTCTTGCGCATCTCGGAGCCCCAAAATTATTTTCCGGGCTAGATGCAGCTAAAAATTATTATTAATTTTAAATCTGGTGGAGCTTAGTATAGATGGCCTAATAGGATCAGTGCTGCACACTGCTACAAAGCCCAAATTATTTTCCAGCCAAGATACAGATAAACATGATTAGTAATTTTAAATCTGGTGGAGCTTATTATAGATGGCCTAATAGAATCAGTGCTGCACACTGCTACAAAGCCCAAATTATTTTCCAGCCAAGATACAGATAAACATGATTAGTAATTTGAAAGCTTAAAACGGTTGGTAGGGTGATTTTAACCAATCATCAAGCTTTTACTCTCCCCAGGATGACACAGGGGTAGAAAAGTCGTTTCGGATCCATGATTTGTTCATCTTTATGAACGTGAGTCTGTCTACATTATCAGTGGAGAGCCGCGTGCGCTTATCTGTCAGCACACCACCAGCAGCGCTGAACACACGTTCAGACAGAACGCTGGCTGCGGGGCATGACAAGATCTCCAAGGCGTAAGTGGCTAGCTCCGGCCATTTATCCAGATTGGAAGCCCAAAAAGAGCAAGGGTCCAGTGACACAGTCATGGCTTCAATGTTTACTTGGAGATACTCCTGTACCATCGTCTCTAGGCGTTGAATATGTGTCAGACTTCTTGTCTCCTGTGGCCTTGCAAAGGATGGGCTAAAAAAGTGGTGAAATGATTCCGCAAAATTGATGTTACCAGCAGATACTGTGGTTCTGTTACGGTTTGAGTGCTGAACACTTGACGGTCCCACGGTTGGCAAGTTGGAACTGTGAGATTCACTACGTGCACCACTGGTGTTTTGTGGAAAAGCACATGTAAGATTCTGCAACAGTCTCTGCTGATACTCCTGCATGCGTGCATCCCTTTCTATGGCAGGAATAATTTCGGCAAATTTACTTTTGTACCGGGGATCTAACAGTGTGGCAACCCAGTAGTCAGGATTATTTCTAATTCTCACAATTCGAGGGTCATGTTGCAGGTAGTGCAGCAAGAAGGCACTCATGTGTGTTGCGCATCCAGGAGCACCAAGTCCCTGTTGTGTTGGTGGCGAGGTAACAATCATGCTTCCTTCCTCTGTCCTCTCCCCCCAACCTCGCACAGCAGAAATGTGATCAAGGTCTCCCTCATCTGATGAGTCTTCCATCAGTTCGTCCTCCACTTCTTCCTGGGCTCCTGCACCTTCCTCACTAGTTTGGCTGCTACCATGCGACCTGGTAAAACCATCTCCCCCACCCTCACATGCCTGCCGCCTTGGTGCTGCCGACCGTCTGGACCTTGCAGATGTTAGCCCTTCCGCATACAACTCCTCCTCCTCTACTTCCTCCACCTCCTCTTGTGCCACCACCTGACTCCGAATTCTGTTTAACATGTGCTCCAGCATGTAAATCACCGGAATAGTCATGCTGATAATGGCATCGTCAGCACTAAACATCTTCGTCGCCATTTCAAAACTGTGCAGAAGGGTGCATAGGTCCCTGATCTGAGACCACTCCTCCAGCGTGATTTGCCCCACCTCTGGATCTCGTTGGTCCAGGCTATACGTCAGAACGTATTGCACCAGGGCTTGTCGGTGCTGCCACAGTCGCTGCAACATGTGCAGAGTTGAATTCCACGGGTTAGGCACATCGCATTTTAGCCGGTGAAGTGGCAGGCCCAACGACTTCTGTAGAGATGTAAGTCGTTGAGCTGCGGGATGCGAACGGCGGAAGTGAGCACACAGCGACCATGCCCTCTGCAGAAGGCCATCTAGTCTGGGATAGTGGGCTAAAAATTGCTGGACAACCAGGTTCAACACGTGAGCCATACAAGGCACGTCTGTGACATTGAGCTGGCGAAGGGCCGCACCCAGGTTTGCAGGATTGTCGCACACGGCCTTCCCTGGTTTCAGGTCCAGTGGAGACAACCATTCATGAAATTGGTTCTCCAGAGCTGACCACAACTCCTCAGCTGTGTGACTCACATTTCCCAGACATTTCAAAGTAAAAACCGCCTGATGACGTTGAGCCCTACTGCCAGCATAGTAAGGAGGTGTGCAGGATCCCTTCTGCACAGGTAGAAAGCTTGTGGCATGACCAGACAGGCTTTGGGTGCAGGTGGAAGACCGAGAGGAGGTTGAGGAGGCAGAAGCAGTGGAGGAACTTTGACATAAAGAGGATTGACGCACAACTCGTGGGGACGGCAAGACTTGGACAGCAGCCCCTTGTCCTGCTGTCACCATAGTTACCCAGTGCCCAGTCAGCGACATGTAACGCCCCTGTCCATGCCTACTCGTCCAAGTGTCTGTGGTGAAATGCACCCTGTCACACACAGAGTTTCTCAAAGAAGCGGTGATGTTGTGTGCGACATGCTGGTGGAGCGCAGGCACACCTTTCCTTGAGAAGTAGTGCCGACTGGGCATCTGGTACTGGGGCACTGCGACGGACATAAGGTCTCGAAAATCCTCTGTGTCCACCAGGCGGAAAGGCAGCATTTCTGTAGCCAAGAGCTTGCAGATGGTGAAATTCAACCTCTTAGCTTTCTCATGGCTAGGAGGAAATGGTCTTTTACTTGTCCACATCTGAGGGACCGAGGGCTGGCTATTGTGCTTAGACGGGGTTGATAAGGGTGTCCCCGGCAAACTGCCGGTCTGTGAGCAAGATGCAGGCGGACATGTAAGGTTGCCTTGATCTAAAGGTGGTGCTATCGATGTCGGACAGCGCTCAACACCAGCTGGTGTTACCACCTCCAAAGAAAATGATGACCTGCCAATCATGCTGGCTGTTGCGGGTAAAGAGGTGGCAGTTCTGCGCCCCAAAACAGGTGTGACTGCTGTCCCCCCAGTCACAGAGGATGAAGAGGCCGCGGATGCACAAGATATGGCAGACGGTGGTTGGCCCGGCCGGCTAGGCAGCATTGTAGCACACTGAGCTTCCCACTGCAACTTATACTTCATGTCCATGTGCCGGTTCATGCATGAAGTACTCAAACTATGTATTTTTTGGCCTCTACTTAGCTTTTGCTGACAAATGTTACAGATAACACTAGTTGGGTCATCTTTATCGATCTGAAAAAATGCCCAGGCTATGCAAGGCTTAGCACCCATGCGACCTGAAGAGCCACCACGACTTGTGGTGAGAGGCAGAGTTGTGTTTGAGGATGCAGTTGTTGACGTGCTTCCAGTACTACGTCTCTGTCCAGGAAGGCGCAACCTGACCTCGTCGTCACTAGCATCTTCCTCCACCTCCTCTGCTGACCTCATCTCTTGGCTGACTGTGGGTTGACAGTAAGTGGGATCTCCAACCTCATCATCATCACCCTGTGCGTTATCACACCCGTCGTCCTCAGAGCCAACCTGTTCCTGCCCTGACAAAAAACTAAAGTTGTCGCTCCAATCAGGTATTTGAGTCTTATCATCGTCTTCCTCATTGTCTCCACCAACAGGAGTTACAGTTTGGGAATGAGGGTCTACATTATGGTCAGAACCTTCTGCGTCTGGTCCTGGATCCGACTCATAAAGATTCTGGGCATCAGTGCAGATCATTTCCTCGTCTGGATTCACAGAAGCGCTGGAGTCGACCTCTGATTCCCAGGCTATAGTATGAGTAAACAGCTCTGCAGACTCAACCATCTGTTCTACCTCATACTCAGATGGGCAGCTGGAGATTTGGGAGCTGTGAGGAAGCAAGTGCGATTGGGGTGACACCTTTGAGGACTGGAGTATTTGTGATGTTGAAGTTGATGTGGAGGAGAGCCCACTTAAAGGAGCACTTGATATCCGTTGAAGCACCTGCTGTTTTTGTGCCTCATCTGGAATTTGTAGCGATTGGCGTGGCCGTAAGAAAGGGATCTTATCACATTGTCCGCTAAAAGAAGTAGACATTTTAGTTTGGCTGGAAGATGGTCTTTCTTCTGCAGATGTTACTGTTGCTTTAACACCTACCCCACGGACACAACCTTTTTTCCCCTTCCCAACACGCCTATTCCCCTTTCCACCAGCAGCAGGCCTTTTTCCACTCATTTTGGTGGTTAACTAATTCACAACTCTGGAGTTGTTTGCACAAAAAAACAATGGATGGGAACCGAGCAGAGCTGAGTGGCCAAACTGTGGTATTAGGCCAAAACTATTGGCTGGGTTAGATGCAGAAAAAAATTATATTCGATTTGCAACCTGATGGAGGTCAGTATAGATGGACTAATAGAACAAGTCCCACACACAGCTAGAAGCCCAAATATTTTTTCAGAGGTAGATGCAGAAAAAAAATATATTCAGTTTGCAACCTGATGGAGGTCAGTATAGATGGACTAGTAGAACAAGTCCCACACACAGCTAGAAGCCCAAATATTTTTTCAGAGGTAGATGCAGATAAAAATTATTTTTAATTTGCAACCTGATGGAGGTCAGTATAGATGGACTAATAGAGAAAGTCCCACACACTGCTAGAAGGCCAAATATTTTTTCAGAGCTAGATGCAGAAAAACATTATATTCAGTTTGCAACCTGATGGAGGTCAGTATAGATGGACTAATAGAACAAGTCCCACACACAGCTAGAAGCCCAAATATTTTTTCAGAGGTAGATGCAGATAAAAATTATTTTTAATTTGCAACCTGATGGAGGTCAGTATAGATGGACTAATAGAGAAAGTCCCACACACTACTAGAAGGCCAAATATTTTTTCAGAGCTAGATGCAGAAAAAAATTATATTCAGTTTGCAACCTGATGGAGGTCAGTATAGATGGACAAATAGAACAAGTCCCACACACAGCTAGAAGCCCAAATATTTTTTCAGAGGTAGATGCAGATAAAAATTATTTTTAATTTGCAACCTGATGGAGGTCAGTATAGATGGACTAATAGAGAAAGTCCCACACACTGCTAGAAGTCCAAATATTTTTTCAGAGCTAGATGCAGATAAAAATTATTTTTAATTTGCAACCTGATGGAGGTCAGTATAGATGGACTAATAGAGAAAGTCCCACACACTGCTAGAAGGCCAAATATTTTTTCAGAGCTAGATGCAGATAAAAAATATTTTTAATTTGCAACCTGATGGAGGTCAGTATAGATGGACTAATAGAGAAAGTCCCACACACTGCTAGAAGGCCAAATATTTTTTCAGAGCTAGATGCAGAAAAAAATTATATTCAGTTTGCAACCTGATGGAGGTCAGTATAAATGGACTAATAGAACAAGTCCCACACACTGCTAGAAGCCCAAATATTTTTTCAGAGCTAGATGCAGAAAAAAATTATATTCAATTTGCAACCTGATGGAGGTCAGTATAGATGGACTAATAGAATGATGCTATGCCCAAAAGATTTTACTTCACTAGGTGCAGTAAAAAAATTGGTATTCTATACACAGGTGGTATATCTTGCAACACAGATAGGCTACTCCACTGACTAACACACTCTGCAATAGGCCAAAAAGGATTAGCTTTGCTAGATTCAGCCAAATGCTGTGAAAAATACTTGCACAGCACTGGCACAGACCTGCCTGGCAAAAACTGATAGGAACTGATGTAACCTAGTCCTGAAAAGGACTGCAATTACAATTAGTCTTTAGTCCCACAATCTATCTATTTAAGAGCACAGACCTGCCTGATAAAAGTCGTAGGAAATGCTGTAACCTAGTCCTTAAAAGGACTGCAATCACAACTATTCCCTACTCCCAAGCTATCTGTATATTTGTGCGAAAATTGGCTTGAAATTAACAAGGTATAGCGCACACAGCAACAGCGGTGCCGTCTAACACGCAGCTGCAGCAGTGAGAAAATGGTGGCGACGGGGAAAATGGCTTGGTCTTATAGGGCAAGGACATGTGACATACACTGCCAATGACACATGCCCTTGCTTGTGTGAAAAACAGCAGTTCGCTCCGTGTGTGCGCTGCTGATAGGCTGACAGACTGCACCTCCCCACTGCAAATGCGGGAAAGAGAAAAAAAAATGGAGATCTTCATTATTCCTGCAGAGATCCATCCCCTGCCCCTCCCCCCACCCCGCTGTACACTCAAACTGCGTATTAACATTAATTTTCATCATTACTGAGAAAAAATCCAGTTATGATTTTGGTGCACGAACAGTTATCGAACATAACCTCGAACAGCCGAATTTTTCTCAAATCGTTCGTGTTCGCCGAACGGCTCGAACACCGCCCAAAACAGCTCGAATTTGAGATTGGCAAACAGTTCGAGTAGAACAACGCTCATCTCTAGTGGTGACACCCGCTGACACTGGTCGTGGACCCTGGGGTTCGCCCCACAAAGTCGGGTGCTTTGCTGACATGTGCCTGATCATGCTGGTGGTAGTCAGGCAGGTAGTTTTGTCACTCCTGCTGATGCTGGCCTGGCAGGTGGTACAAAATGGCCTCTTTGGGGTTATCAGCAGAGTCTTTAAAAAAATTCCAGACTCTGGAAAACCTACTGGTTGTACTGGCAGCGTCCCTCGTGTTGGTGTTACGGGGAACGGTTGCCTTCCTTCTGTCTGCGGCCACCATACTGCTTCTTCCTGCCTGTTGGGGTACTCTGCCTCCCTCCCCCTGTGTGGTGCTGGCCTCGCTCTGCGTGTCCTCCTACCACGTTGGGTCAGTTACTAGATCATCCACCACCTCCTCCTCTTCCACTTGCGCACCACGGTCCTCCTCCTCACTTCGTGGCAATTGTGTCTCGTCATCGTCCACCTCTTGTGACAAATTGCCCACGTCACCTTCCTGTGGCCGTGGCTGTTCAAATATTTGGCCATCGCTACATGGAATCTCCTCTTCCACCACTTCAAGCGGAGCTGGCGAGGGGCCCAAATATGGAAATGGACCAGTGAACAGCTCTTCAGAGTGTCCAACTGTGGGATCATTTGCTGTCTGATGACACTCAGCATGGTGGGAGGAAGGAGCATCACGGTGAGAAGGAGTATGCGGTCAAGACTCACGGCTACTAACACATGACCGTGTGGAAGACAGACCGGAGGTGGTGGTGCCCGGGTGACTGGAAGTATTATCTGCTATCCAATTAATAACCTGTTCACACTGATTAGTTCGCAATAGTGGTGTTGTTGTGTGCTTCCCTAGTAATTCGGTCAAGAACTGGGAGCGAGAAGATGTGGCTGTTGGTTGTGGCACATTTTCACCTTGGCCACGGCCCCGTCCTCTACACGCACCATCACCAGAACGTCCAGTTCCACCTCCCTTGCCACGCGCCTTGCCCATTGTAAATGAAGTAAAATAGCTTACACTCGCACTATCAATGGCAAAAGGGTAATAAAAATGAGATTAGAACCGTGGAAGAGGAAAACCACAGTTCTATTTCTCTGGCCTACACCAGAATCTTTTAAACAGATATATTTGTGTCTGAACAGTCAGCGAGACACTCAAAAAATTGGATAATACAGAGATTTGAACCGTGGAACTGCAAAACCACAGTTCTAGTTATCTGGCCAAAACCAGACTCTTTTAAACAGATATATTTGTGTCTGAACACTCACAGACACACTCAATTTTTTTTTGGGGGGGGGGGAAATAGCAAAAGGTTAATAAGACGGATATTTGTACAGTATGACTGAGGAAAAAAAAAAAGAGGATTTAGATGAAAAAAAAAGATTTTTCCTGGCCCCTGAGACCTGGGGCTAAGTCTAGCAATTTGAGTAGCAGCGCACAGGACTGTAATGCAGTGTTTGTTGGTATAACCACTGCGTCTCCTATACAAGCCTGCCTGCCTGATATCTGGGATGGATATTAGTCCTAAGAAGGACTGTTTGTTTGATTTTGCAGGCTTTAGAGACCCTACACTACCTATTTCGCAGTATAAATCTCTCCCTAGCTCAGCAGCACTCTCCCTACACTGTGTGATCCGGAGCGACTGTGTCCAAGATGGCGGCGCCCGGTTTTAAATACTCGAGGTGACGCTGTGCGGCCAGCCAATCACTGTAATGCCCACAACCAACATGGCTGCGGCATTACAGTGACTGGCTGGCAATCCCTGCATGTTCATTGGCTCTGTAAAGAGCGCCAAACATGCAGGGCGGAGGCCCGAGCTCCCGTCCGAGTAACCCGGAAATGCTCGGTGCTCGCCGAACATCCCGAGTAGTGAGATGCTTGGGCGAGTACCAAGCAGTGTCGAGCATGCTCTCTCAACACTAGTAACAATCTGAGACTCAGAGGCCTCCCCAAATCAATCATTTCTGACTGACCTGGAACCAGCTGTCCAACAAATATTTGGAGCCCCACTGAGTAGTGATCCATCAGAGCCCATCTTGCTTTACAGAGTCCACAGGTCTCTGGGCTCAAGTTCTTCTGAACCAACATGTCCTCGAGATGTAATTTGTAGAATTTACTTTTCAAGGAAAACGAAGCTATTGTTAAAACAATCGGAGAAAAAAGGGATATAACTCATGAATGGTCCCAAATCACTATCTTTGTTCACATCTCCCAATGCACTTTCATATTGCACCTGTTATCTCTAACTTAACCAATAGGGTTGTCCTTTCCACATGTTTGCCTTTAGTAATGGGAAGTCGGTGACATTTTGCCAGTTAGGTGTTGTGATAAATTTACTTGGTACTTTACAACTCTCAGTGGTCTCCTTTAAATTGCCCCAATACTCTCTGGTGATAATTGCACATGGTAAGAAGTGGCAACCCACTATACCCCAAACAATGGAGGGGGCAGGGGCTTTGCAGTAACCACAGCCTCTGTCCCCTGCCATGCACTAAGATTCTCAAAAGAAGCATTGTCACACAGGAAATAGGGGGCAAAAAATAGAATAGTAGTTAGATAGTGTAGTGAGTAAACGGTAGGGAACTTTTAATACAAATTTGTTAGAAAGTAGATTAAATTACAACACTTAATAAATAGGGATTAAAAATTTAGTTTGACTTTGGACCACCCTTTTAAATTAGTTTGGAGGAAAAGAAAATAAAAATGGTTTGTGTGCTTTGTTATCCCTGGGAATATTTTCTATGGTTGATACATACTGGGAACTTTGTTTTATGTATTTTGAGTTGGCAATTGCTACTGACTCGCCCAGGGGGATATGGGGAACTCGGTACCCGGGCCTTTGCCTTCTTGGGATGTCACAGCGGTCGGCTCCCGGGCCCGTACCCTGGAGTCACTCTTAAAAAGGGGTTGTTGCTTGAAGGGATGATAAACGGTTTTGTCTCGTGACGCCACCTGTGGTTCCCGGTAATGGGTACCAGCGCTGCTGCAGACCTCCGGGGGTGATGGGATGGCAGCTGAGATGTTTCTGCTCCCCACAGGCGAAGCGGGCCCCCGGGCAGGGTTGATGGAAGGGATGCAGGTGAGAGGTGGCCTAGCCGGGTCAGGGGAGAATAACAGGCACGCACACAGGGGATTTGCTTCAGTACCTTTACTGGTGTAAACGGCAGGTATGGTCCAGGGTACTTAGTAGGAAGGGTGCACTTCTGGACTCTCCCCAGTGAGCGGGTAGTAGGCCTCCTGATCCGTTTCTTCCTCTTTCTCTCTGGAGCTCCTGACAAGTCTGGAACTAGGCCTAGCTTCTGTACTGTTTCATTCTCTCACCTGTCTGCTTGGTAGTAAGAACTTTTCTCTGGCTACCACTATCCCTGGACGCTGGGGCCTTCATGGTTCCTAGTTCTGTAGATGATTGTAGCTTCAGGTTGACCAGGGGTCTGGAATCCTCCTGGTATACTGGTTATTCCTACTGGGCATAGAGGGCCCTGTAGGCGCAGACCCGGTGTCCAGCTTGTGTTCTGGGGTGAGCTTAAGATGCTCCTCTGCCCCCTTAACTCCTCTCTCCTCTCCTTGCCTCCTGCCACACTCTAGGACCTCAGGCTTCAGCACGTGCTTAGGCCTTAGCTTGCCCTCAGCACAGCAGCTCAACAGGTGCGCTTCTTCACTGATCTCAAGTGCCAGCACACTCTCCCTAGCTAACTCCACCCTCCAGTATATATATCCCTAACAGGGCTCCCTCTTGTGGTATGAGGTGGAAGGGTGGAGGTGTCTGTGTGTACTATGGGACTCTTGTGGAGAAGTCCGTCCATGCACCCTTTTGGGTCCTGTGGTACCTGTGTGTAGCAGGGTGCCACACTACCACTAATCCCAGGGTTATGCTCTTCTTCCCCCTCCTTCTTTCTTTCTTCGTGCTCCCTATCCTACGCCCCTTTTTTTCCTTTTTCTCTCCTCCACACCTTCCTGAAATTTATCCTATCATCAATATATAGCTTTAAGTTACATGGTTGAAATAACAGCTTTTCATGTGATAACATAATGCAGGAATTTTCCCCCGCCTATGGCTTCTTCTCTTCCATCTAGGGCTTTTGACAGCCCTCCCTGGCTAGTTTATGTCAGTGAATTACTCTAATGTGTAGTTTCTTTGGAATTTCTATGTGTTTTATGCTTATGCTTAATTTTTTGTCCTAGTCTTTTTTAATCCCTCTTGTTTATTCCCTGAGTAGTGCTTTTACATTTTGTGTACAGGTGACAGACATACTGTACATGTTTATGACCTTATGACCTTTTTTTTTTTTTTATCAGTAATGGCTGCTTTGGCCTTTCCTTCTTTCAATGGCAAGGGATTCAACAAGCCGTAGAAGAGAAGCCAACTTTGTTATCACTTGCATTAAAATAAATCATCTATACTACTTATCGAGGAGATGCACCTTAATGTAAGTTTTATACCCAGATGTAACAACAAATACCCTAAATGGATTCTTAGTCCCAACCTGGGGTTTAAATCGGGAGGGGTTTCTATAGCACGTCACTCTTCCTTTTCTCAATCAAAAAAGAATTGATTGATCTGGATTGTAAGTTTTTATTTCTAAAGAAGGAAATCGTTAATAGTCTTCATACTGCTGTTAATTTATATTTCCCTAACCAAGGTCAGATAGACTTTGGCCTGAGAGTTGTACAGACATTAGCTGTTTTTGCTTACAGCTCAAAATTGCTGGTGGGGACAGATTTTAATATGGTTATGGATATTTTAATCACGGTTATGGACTCTTCTCTGGGTAGTTCACCTGTCCCTAGGTGGAGATATGTAGATTGCAGAGACATCTTCCAGATATGTATTTGATTTATTTTATCCCAATTTAAAGGACTATAGCTTTCATTCAAGCACTCACAACAGTTATACGAGAATTGATTATATTTTTCTTTCACTTTCACTTTTGGAGTCTTCCCCTTGATGATCACATGATATGTTTTAATGGCTGATCATGCAGCAGTTCTGGGTTCAATATTGCCTGTCCAAAAACAGAAGGGAGTTGATATCGACAGGTTGAGCCAACGGTCTAATGGGTATGGGGGCACTGGCCAACTGGTGGTCAATCGCGCATGAATGATTTTGGACTGCCAATCGAATTGTTCTCCCTAAGATAAGCCACTGGCCAACGTGGCAGTCAGTGGCTTTCTCATACAGATCACAGGAGCAATCAGTTGAGCAAGCGCTCTTTTGTATGGGAATGTCGGCTGAAATAGCTGTCGGTCAAATGATCTGCCAATGCACTTACGGCCATCTAATGTGTTTGGCTGGCCTTGGAGTTTAAATGGTAACCTCCTAAGTCATTCTCTTTGTATGTTGGAGGTGGATTCTGTGGTCTTTTCTTTTTCTCTTAATAACAAACATGATGATATTAGCAATCTTAACAAATGGGAGGCACTCAAGTGTGTTCTCAGAGGTATCTTTATCTCTCATGACACACATTGTTAGCTCACATTTCTTTGATTTTGAAGAGTACTGTTTGGTAGTTATAGGGCTATTTCTCTTATAAATGTTGGCACCAAGATCTTTTGTAAGATCCTGGCATTATGTTTGAGGCTATGTGCGCACGGTCACGGTCAGGATTTGAAGCAGAAATTTCCTGAGCGTTTCTGCATCTCCTTGGCAGGAAAAACTCTGCGGAAAAAACGTGCAGTTTTGATGCATTTTTGGATGCGGTTTTTGACGCGTTTTTGAAGCGTTTTGTACATCAATGAATGCTTTTTGGTGGGACATTGCTTAAACCCTTGGATTACGGTCAGAACTGGGGTGAGTATATTGGTTAATTTAAATTATTAAAGAATGTGTCTGTTGAATTTCAGATAAAGTGTTTGCTCTGTGTCTGTGTGTTTATTTAACTCTTTACTTTACTTTAATTAGGTCTGGTGATGAAAGGGTCTGATTGACACCTTGTCATCATCACACAACCACAGCTAGGTATCAGCTAATCCCATTCGACCAATCTTATTAGCCTTTCCATTCATGTAATTTATGCGGCAGCTGTGAGCTGCTATTTTTAGCCTTGAAAGGTGCCATTTGCAAACATGGTCCATGGCCATTAATCACAGCTCACAGCTGAGTCGTTAGCCACTACGTCCCCCTGATCAGCACTCAGCAGCACTTTGGATGCAGCGTATTTTTGCTCTAATGCTGCACTTTTGTTGTCAGTACATGTGAATCCACTGCATATAATGACACTTCAATTGGTCAAAATCTGCAGCGGAGACTAGCGTGTCCGCTACAGAAATTGACATGCTGCGGGAGAGTTTGGGTACGTGGCCATGATCAGGAGCCGCTGCAGGTTTGACGCTGCGTGTTTATACAGCGTCAAACCCGCAGCATTCAGATGGTACAGCATCGTGGGTGGGATCTCTAAAAATCCCATGTCCACTATTCGTGCATCTGAGGCTGTGGATCACCCGTGGACACTGACATGTGGCACGTCTTTCAGGACATCAGCATCTCAAATTCTCTTGCGGAGTCGCTAGTCTCCGCTGCAGAAATTGACATTCTGCAGGTGAGTTTGGGTACATGCCCACGATCAGGAGCCGCTGCAGGCTTGAAGCTGCGTGTTTATGCAGCGTCAAACCAACAGTTTCCAGATGTTACACCATGGTGGATGGGATTTCTAAAACACTTACATGCAGCGCATCTTTCAGGACCGCAGCATGTCAAATTCTCTTGCGGAGTCGCTAGTCTCCGCAACATACATTTGACCACTAGAATGTATTGAATGCAGTAAATCATGGGTCAGTGAACACATGTGGATTCACCTGCGTTAAATAGAATGCAACGTTTTGGACGCAGCAAAAAATATGCATCCAAAGCGCTGCTACATCCGGATCGTGGTCACAGAGCCTAAAATGTAAAAAAAAATGGCTCTCGCATCATTTTTATAACCAACAGATGAAAGCCGACCGCTGGGGGCTAATATCAGTAGCCGGGGAAGTGGCCATTAGCCAAAAATCTTCCCTGGCTATTAATATCAGCCCACAGCTGTTTGTTTAGCTTTTACTGCATAGATTACAGGGGAACCCCAGAAAAAAATTGATGTGGGGTCCCCCTATAAAATCTAACCAGAAAAGGCTAAACAGACAGCTGCGGGCTGATATTAATAGCCAGGGAAGGGGCCATGAATACTAGCCCCCTCCGCGGCTATTAATATCACCCCTCAGCAGTCCCAGAAATGGCGCATCCATAAGATGCCCTGTAGCGGTGGCGAGTGGGGTAATGGAGTTGGGGTTCGCGTCAGCCTTGTATTGGTGGCTGACGTGAAGCCCAGGTTAGTAATGGGGGCGTCTATTAAATGCCCCGATTACTAACTACGTAGTAAAGTTATCACCACCTTTTCAATAAAGACGCGGCCAGAATAAAGTATTTTAATGAAATAAAAAACACATGGTTTTGAAAAAAAATTCATTGCACTCTGTCCGCAAAGCCCTCAATCTTCTGAAAATAAAAGTAAAAAAACAAACAACCATATCCCTCACCTGTCCGCCCTCACAACGCAGTCCATGATTACGCCAACGATTGTCCCTCGGCGATCCGGGTCACTTCTACAGCAGTGACATCAGCAATCACTGATGTCATGGCTGTAGAAGACAGCAATGTACACTGACAGGGGTGTGAAATCACTCCTGTCAGTACATATGCTGTTGCAGGAGGTCACTGGGGTTCATCAGCTGAACATCAGCTGATCAGCCCCGGTGAGCTAACCACCATGGGAACATTCTGATCACTCACGTGACCGCAGGTCCTGGCAGCGCAGTACACTGCTGGGAGCAAGCACGCTCCCCGCAGTGTACCGCGGGCCACCGAGAGGAGAACATCGCCGGGGACCAGGATCAGGAGGACACCGTGGGGCTCCGGACAGGTGATATAGTGTTTTTTTTTTTGTTTTTTTTTTAATTTCCTTTTTTCTTTCTTTCTTTACCACTGCGGGAACGCCGGCTTGGCAGAGCAGACTACTGCTCCCCCCAGCCGCGCTGCTCTTGCTGTTATCAGCAGGAGCGGCGGTCGGATGAGAGGAGTAGTAGTCCTCCTCTCCTGACCCAGGTACCACCCGCACCACGCTTCCGCCGTGAATTCGCGGCTATTGGCTTTAATTGAAATGCAGCAAATCCGCAGGTATAAATATTTTCCCTGTGGATTTTCTATGGTTCAATTCAAGTCAATGGGCGCGAATTCACGGCGGAAATGCCCGAACAATGGACATGCTGCGTTTTTTTCCGCAATGGTAATCCTGAGCGGAAATTTCCACATCATGTGCACAGCACATCAGGATTACCATTGCTATAGCTGGAAGACCTATTAACAAGCATTTTCACAGCGTCTCTCTCCACCGCGGAAACGCAGTAAAAACGCCTCGTGTGCACATAGCCTGAGCCGTCTTCCAATTGGCTTTATAAATAATGAACAGGTGTCACAAGTAGGGAATCGCAGGATAATACCATTAAAACTATTTATATCAAAAAGGCCGAACATATGTCTCTAAAATATATACAGAGACGCACTTGGTATCATATACAATACCAACAAAAATAATGCCATGAAGTCTCATAAAAAGCTATAACTTTATTTAAATATGTAATTAAAACAGGAAAGTTAAATATATGGATGACAGCAGAAAAACACTACGGACCACTACATAACACAATGTACAGAAGTAATAAAAATAGATGCATAGTACAAAAATCTCAAAATATCCAAAAGTATATTTAGTGCTAAAACTTTTAGATCTTTCATGCAGTGTCCCAGACCAGAGAAATGTTTTACCACAGGCATGTCCAGTTCATTCATAATTGTGTGTCTGTGTAAATTCATTCTCGTTTGCAGTTTCTGCATAGTTTCTCTAGTATAAACTCCTTCCGGGCACCTTGTGCATTGTATCATGTATACTACATTGGAGGATGTACATGAAAAGACATCCATGATTTTGTAGTCCTGATTTGTGCTTGGTCTTGCTGTAACATCTCTTAAATGTTGTGCCTTTTGTCTTATCAATTAATTTGTAATATTGCCTGACGAAGGAGCCTTTGTGCTCTGAATTGGTTAGCCAATAAAGTTACCACTCCGAGAATACTTTTGTCATTTTTGGGCATAAAAGTATTTATATGTATGTACCCTCAAAATGGTTTTATTTAACCCCTTTAAAGCCCATGACGTACTAATACGCGTCTGTGCCCTTGGCCTTAAGAACGTGACCCGTATTAGTACGTCATCGCGATCGCGTGCGCACACAGGCTGTGCGGGCCCAATCGCCGCCGGGTGTTAGCTGATTGTCACAGCTGACACCTGGTACATTTGTGCAGGGAGCGGTCCCGCACCGCTCCCGGCACATTAACCCTCGCAATGCTGCGATCGAAGTCGATCGTAGCATTGCGGTGGCTAAGGGGAGGTGATCGGTATACTCACCTCCTCTTCCAGCCTCCAGCGCTGTCTGCCGCGGCTTTCCGGGTGTTGCCATGATGATCCGATCTCGTCATGACAACATCCGGGTCACCAGAGAAGCAGGAAGATTTTTTGGTCATGCGCAGTGCATGACCAAACAATCTTCTCACTGTGCAGCGCTGACTGCCTGCATAGCACAGGGATGGTGCTCCATCCCTATGCTATGCAGGCGATCAGAATAAAAAAAGTGAAAGTCCCATAGGGGGACAAAGTAAAAAAGTAAAAGAAACTCTCAGAAAGTGAAAAAAAAATTAAAAATAAATTGTAAAAATATTAAAAAATAAATAAAAAAAATAATCCACCAAAAATAAAAATATAATGTACCCATCAATAAATATTATTATGAAAAAGAAAAAAAAAAACAATAAAAGTACACATATTTGGTATCGCCATGTCTGGAACGAGCTGACCTATAAAATTGTCCCACTAGTTAACCCCTTCAGTGAACACGATAAAAAAAAATAATAAAAAACGAAGCAAAAAACAATGCTTTATCATCATACCGCCAAACAAAAAATGGAATAACACGCGATCAAAAAGACGAATATGAATAAAAATGGTACCGCTGAAAATATCATGTTGTCCCGCAAAAGACAAGCTGCCATACAGCTCCATCATCCAAAAAATCAAAAAGTTATAGCTCTCAGAATAAAGCGATGCAAAAAAATAATTTTTTCTATAAAATAGCTTTTATTGTGTAAAAGCGCCAAAACATAGAAAAACGAAATAAATGTGGTACCGCTGTAAACATACTGACCCGAAGAATAAAGTTGCCTTATCAATTTTACCCCACGAAGAGTAGAATAAAAAAAAAAAAAAAAAAACAATTCCTGAATTGTTGTTTTTTGTTTATTCTGCCTCCCAATAGCTGGAATAGAAAGCGATCAAAAAATGTCACGTGCCTGAAAATGGCACCAATAAAAATGTCAACTCATCCCGCAAAAAACAAGCCATCACATGACTCTGTCGGCCAAAATATGGAAAAATTATAGCTCTCAAAATATGGCGATGCAAAAACTAGATTTTAAAAAATATGTGTCTTTTAGTGTGTGACAGCTGTCAATCATAAAAACCCGATATCATTCTGGTATCTCTGTAGTCGCACCGACCTGAAGAATAAGGTCATCTAATCACTTATACCGCACTAGGAACGGCGTAAAAAATAAACGCTAGGGCTTGGGTTGGGGTTAGGGTTGTGCTAATGTTAGGGTTGGGGTTAGGGTTGGGCTAGGGTAGGGTTAGGGTTGGGGTTAGGGTTGTTTTTTTTTCAAAAGTAAAAAAAAAAAGATAACGATATGGCAACTAGTGTTCAATGCAAGTGCTCGCTACTTGAGTTTGCATCGGATGCTCGGGTATGCATTGAGTATCACGGTTGCTCGAGTCTCCGCCCCATATGCTTCGCGGCTAAAAACACCTCGCGGGGATTGCCTGCCATGCACGACCGATCCCCGCATGTCTTTTTGGGGTGTCTAATAACCGTGAAACATGCGGGCGGGGACTCGAGCATTTCACTTGAGCACCCGTGATATATGGTGCATACCTGAGTACCCGATGCAAACTCAAGTAGCGAGCACTTGCGCTCAAGACTAATGACAACTTATTCAATATGATGACCTAATGTCATCAAATTCTGTGTCGTACCTCTGGGTTCAAAATGTTCACTATACCCCTTGATAAAATCCTTGAGGGGTGTAGTTTCCAAAATGGGGTCACTTGTGGGGGGTTTCAACTATTTAGGCACATCAGGGGCTCTCCAAACGCGACATGGCGTCCGCTCTTGATTCCAGACGATTTTGCGTTCAAAAAGTCACACAGTGCTCCTTCCCTTCTGAACTTTGCCATGCGCCCAAACACTGCATTTTCCCCACATATGGGGTATTGGCGTACTCAGGAGAAATTGCACAAAAGTTTTGGGTGTCCATTTTCTCCTCTTACCCTTGTGAAAATAAAAAAATTGGGGCTAAAACATAATTTTTGTGGAAAAAGTTTGATTTTTTTATTTTCACGGCTCCATGTTCTGTAAAGGACTTTGGGGTTCTAGATGCTCACCACACATCTAGATAAGTTCCCTGAGGGGTCTAGTTTCCAAAATGGTGTCACTTGTGGGGGGTTTCCACTGTTTAGGCACATCAGGGGCACATCCGCTAATTATTAAAGCAAATTTTACAATCAAAAAGTCAAATGGCGCTCCTTCCCTTCCGAACCCTGCCGCGTGCCCAAACAGTGGTTTTCCCCCACATATGGGGTATCTGCTAACTCAGGAGAAATTGCACAACATACTGCATAGTGCAATTTCTTCTGTTACCCTTATGAAAATGCAAAAGTGGGGGCTGAAAAACATTTTTGTGGGAAAAATGTGAAAATTTTATTTTTACGGCTCAATGTTATAAACTTCTGTGAAGCACCTGGGGGTTGAAGGTGCTCACCACACATCTAGATAAGTTCCCTGAGGGGACTAGTTTCCAAAATGGTGTCACTTGTGGGGGGTTTCCACTGTTTAGGCACATCAGGGGCTCCCCAAATGCAACATGGCGTCCGCTAATTATTCAAGCAAATTTTACAATTAAAAAGTCAATTGGCGATCCTTCCCTTCCGAACCCAGCCGGGCACCCAAACAGTGGTTTTCCCCCACATATGGGGTATCTGCTTACTTAAGAGCAATTGCACAACAAATTTTGGGGTCCATTTTTTCCTGTTACCCCTGCGAAAATAAAAAAAATTGTGTCTAAAGTAACATTTTTGTGAAAAAAGTTAAATGTTAATTATTTTCTTCCACATTCCAAAAATTCCTGTGAAGCACCTGAAGGGTTAATAAAGTTCTTGAATGTGGTTTTGAGCACCTTGAGGGGTGCAGTTTTTAGAATGGTGTCACTTTGGGGTATTTTCTGTCATAAAGACCCCTCAAAGTGACTTTAAATATGATGTGGTCCCTAAAAAATAGTTTTGTAAATTTTGTTGGAAAAATGAGAAATCGCTGGTCAACTTTTAACCCTTATAGCTCCCCAATAAAAAAAAAATTTGGTTCCAAAATTGTGCTGATGTAAAGTAGACATGTGGGAAATGTTATTTATTAACTATTTTGTGTGACATATCTCTCTGATTTAAGGGCATAAAAATTCAAATTTTGAAAATTGCAAAATTTTCAAAATTTTCGCCAAATTTTCATTTTTTTCACAAATAAACGCAAGTGATATCGAAGAAATTTTACCACAATCATGAAGTAAAAACCACGAAAAAACATTCTCAGAATCAGGGGGATCTGTAGAAGCGTTCCAGAGTAATTATCTCATAAAGTGACAGTGGTCAGAATTGTAAAAATTGGCCTGGTCATTAACGTGCAAACCACCTTGGGTTGTAAAGAGGTTAAAATACAGCTACAAAAAAATAAGCTCTTGTACAGCTGATAATACAATGAAAAAGCTATGGATTTCACAATGCAGAATTGAAAAAAAAATTGCAGCATCATTAAGGGGATACATTATAGATAAAAATAGAGAAAATAGTTTAGCTCTCTCAATATATATATGAGTGGGGAGAGTAAGTATTTGATACACTGCCGATTTTCCCACCTACAAAGACTGGAGCGGTCTGTAATTTTTATTGTATGTACACTTCAACTGTGAGAGACAGAATCTAAAAATGAAAACCAGAAAATTACATTGTATGATTTTTACATAATTATTTAGCATTTTATTGCATGAAATAAGTATTTGATCACCTACCAACCAGCAAGAATTCTGGCTTTCACAGCCCTCCTATTCTGCACTCACCTGTATTAATTGCACCACTTTGAACTCATTACCTATATAAAAGACACCTATCCACACACTCAATCAATAACACTCCAACCTCTCCACCAAGACCTCCGCAAGGCTGGGATGGGCTACAGGACAATAGACAAGCAGCTTATCCCCCTGCTCACGCCAGCACATATCCAGGCCCGTTTGAAGTTCACCAATGACCATCAGGATGATCCATAGGAGGCACGTGAGAAGGTCATGTGGTCGGATGAGACCAAAATAGAACTTTTTAGTATCAACTCCACTTGCTGTGTTTGGAGGATAAAGAAGGATGAGTACAACCCGAAGAACACCGTCCCAACCGTGAAGCATGGTAAGGGAAACATCATATTTTTGGGGTGCTTTTCTGCAAAAGGGTCAGGACAACTGCACAGTATTGAATGGAGGATGGATGAGGTCATGTATCGTAAGATTTTGTCCAACAACCTCCTTCCGTCAGTAAGAGCATTGAAGATGGATCATGGCTGGGTCCTCCAGCATGACAATGACCCAAAACACACAGCCAGGGCAACTAAGGAGTGGCTCAGTAAGAAGCGTTTCAAAGTCCTGGAGTGGCCTAGCCAGTCTGCAGATCTGAACCAAGTAGAAAAGCTTTGGAGGGAACTGAAACTCAATGTTGCCCAGTGACATCCCCAAAACCTGAAAGATCTGGAGAAGATATGTATGGAGGAGTGGGTCAAAATCCCTGCTGCAGCGTGTGCAAACTTGGTCAAGAACCACAGGAAACATCTAACCTCTGTATTTGCAAACAAAGATTTCTGTAACAAATATTAAGTTCTGTTTTTCTACTGTATCAAACTTCTACTGTATGCAAATTAATTATGTAAAAATCATACAATGTGATTTTCTGGATTTTTTCAAAGATTCTTCACAGTTGAAGTGTACTTACGATAGTGTACCTGTAATAGTGGGGAAGGACGTAGCCTTCCCTAGGCACTGAAGTAGTTAAGGAAAGTGTTCTCTTAATTAATCCTCTCTGAACTGTGGTAGGCCAAGCTAAGGGGTTAGCTCTGGCATAGTTTCTTGTGGGCTGCAGTACCTGTAATCAGCTACAAGATGCCACTGTCCTGGGTGCAGATGTCAGGTTGAGTCTGCTAGCAGTGTTATAGACAGTGATGGGTTAAAGTTCTGTGATGACAGCTCACAGAGGGTGGGCACATTAGCAAAAAGCCTCTGTTTTAGTGTCCAGAGGACAGTAAGAGATAGGACAGTGAATTGTATGGGCAGCTAATATATGTGGCTGCTAGGGTAGACGGGAGCTCCATACCCTCAGACAGTGGGATCACCAGTGTGAAAGTCTCCCTACGCAAGAGCAAGAGTCCTGTTAGCCGGCTGGAGAAACTCATCAAAGGTAGTGAGGACCCGGGGCACTTCTAGTCTGCAGGAAGCAGAGGAAGATAAATAGGACTCCAGGCTAAGACGTGGGGGAGAGATATCGGATTCAGACCATTGTTGGTATTTCAGAAGAGTCTCTTGGGCCAGAGATTAGAGTCACAGAGATGCTTTACTTAAAGAGGGAACCAGGGCTGAAGGAGTTACCAGCGCCTGTGAGAGAGATGATAACCTGTCGGGCCTTATCCATTATATCTGTCTGTAAATATTGTACATATTCCTCTTCACTAAGTAAAGTTCAAGTTCTGGTTAAGATCCTCGTGTCCTCTGAATTTATTGCTGCCCTGGTCCCAGAAGAGAAATGCCTGGAGACAGCCACGATCGGATGGTTTGAAGTAAGTGGAGAGCCCCATATACACAGCCACACATCAGAGGGAGGACACGTTTTGTTTGTAGGGTGCCAGAGCGAGAGGGGGCTACAGCTCGCCCACGACTACCTCGCTGGGGCACCTTACATACCTACATCTGGTTACTCTAATTATTTATTAAACGGGTGTCCGGCAGACATATGACTATAAAGGGGCCTTACTTAAACAAAGAAAACCCCTTCCTATATCATGCTGTTAATAATAGCACCACATGGACTACCTAAGAAGGAAAATAATTTATATACACAGAAAGTTGAAGGCTACCAGAAGATCAAAAACACTTTACTTAATAGCCAGAATACTGTAGTAAAAGTGATACAAAAATTTATCAAAGATGCAACTGCAACCATTTCACAGAGACTTCCAGGCTGACCAAGGAAGCTAGCAGCTAAACAGGAGCGTCTTCTGATGAGAAGGGTTGAAGACTGTTGACATGCAAGTTCACTGCAGTTAACTAAAGAAGTAAAAAAGCCAAACGAAAGTGAGTGTTTCCCATGACACAATATGGCGTACACTGCAGAGGAATGGCATGAATGGGTGACATCCACTTAGGAAGCCTCTTCTAAAACCCATACACAAAAAGCCAGCCTACAAATTGCCATGGCCTATGCTGAAAAATATGAAGACTACTGGGGCTCTATATTCTGGAATGATGAGACCAAGATAAATATTTTTGGAACTGATGGCTTCAAGAGTGTACAGCGTTGCAAAGGTGCAGGGTGCTTAAAGTGAAACATGGTGGTTGCAGTGTCCTTAAATGGGGCTGCATAAGTGCTGCTTATGTAGGGGAGCTATATTTCATTGATACTATCAGGAATTCATTTTTACAACATTACAATGATCCAAAACATACATCGAAGGCCGCTGTTGCGTTTCTGAAGAATAGGGTGAAAGTGATTCAGTGGCCAAGAATGTCTCCTGATCTTAATCCAATTGAAAAACTATAGAGAATTCTGAAGAGACATGTTGAGCATCACTCTCCATCCAGAATCCCGGCTCTAAAAGAGGTCGTTCATGAAGAATGGAAAAGGTAGATGCTGCAATATGTAGCCAACTTGTTCATTCCATGCCTACAAGACTTGGTGCTGTCTTTGAAAATTGTGGAGGTCATGCAAAATACTAGATGTAGTTGTTTTTGACGTGAAGTGTATTCATTTTTGCATCAACTAATTTGAGTAAAACTGAAGACTTTGTAAAGAAAGTTATATTCTTAACCTTACTTTGATGTTGTGGGTTAAAAAAATGTTATATGAAACTCAGTCTAGTCAGCATTTTGGAAAGTGTTCTTGTGCTCAGTGATATATTAATTAAAATCTTACTTTTCAAAGGAGGTGTACTCATTTATGCTGAGAACTGTATATATACTAGCTGAAGGTATTTTTATTAAAAGGAAAAAAGTTGGTGAGATGTGCATGATATGGTCCTGTCTATATGGGAAGCATGATCACGGTTTATTTCTGGGTTACGATCACAATAATGGCAAATATGCCTGACTATTCTCTAAAGGCTAATATGCCTGACTATTTTGCAATAGAAACTAATATGCCATAAATAATCTGAGTCCATTATGAATCCACTCTGCTAAATGAATTATCATGGGAGAGGCTTTCCTTCATCTTCCCTCTGGCTTTTGGCTAATAGCTGTTGACAGTAAGAATTCTTACACTTAAAAGTAGATATTCTTATCTTACAACATGTGGATAGTACTTAGGGCTTCAGTAACTGTTTATTTTTTTTATTTTTTTAGACTTATTCTTTTTTTATTAAGACATAAATTGAGTTTGCACCCACTAATCTTAAACCCATGGAATAATGCTTTCAGTGCTTCCTTTGCACCATAACTAGATATTGTTCAATCATGGCTTTGTACAATAAAAAAATATTATATTTTGTACTAAAATGAATATAGTTATTATATGTTACAGCCTACAAAGTTTCTCCACTTATAAATATAATATAATCCCTAAAAAGACTAATTATGAATAACCAAAGTATTGCCTATCTAATCAAGATAGTACTGTAATCAAGAAAATATTATGATAGAAAGGCAAATAAAAAGGGATAAACCAAAATATATATAATAATAAGGTTTTTTAAACAAGTATCAAAAGAACAGTGTAGGTATAAATGTCCGCCCCCTCAGTGCTCACATGTCCTGCTGTGTGTGGCTGAGTCGCCCTGCTGGTGCAGCGTCACTCACGGTCATAGTGATGGACTCCATGACGCTGTGCACATGATCTGCGCCATCATGGGGAGTCGAATACACACCATATTGAGATCATCAATCATTATGCTTTGCCCTAGATAAAGAGCCTTACTATACTATTATACTTAGCCACACCTCCTGAAGAAGCTTAGTGCGGTGAAACACGTGTCAAGATGCTTGTGCACTCCCCTTGTCTCTGTCCCTGGTTTCCATTATTACTGACCTTACTATGTGTATAGGTAACAACTATGTTCTATAGTTATTATAAAACACATCGGATTATAAGACACACCTAGGTTTTAGAGGAGAAAAATATATAAAAAAAAAAAGTTGAAGCAAAAAATGTGGTCATGACATACAGTTGTGGGAGATCATTTTATTCCCTCCATCAGCACAGCCCCTCCCCTCATTTTATCCCCCCCCCCCCCCCCCCCCACAACAGCACAGGCTCTCCCCTCATTTTATTCCCCTCATGCAGCACAGACCTTCCCCTCATTTTATTCCACCATCAGCATAACCCCTCTCCTTATTTTATCCCCACTATGCACAGCTCCTCATTTTATGTCCCCCTGCACAGTAATATAAGAATTAAAAAAAAAGTTCATACATAATTCAGGCTCCTATTTACCTTCTCCTCTTCTGTGAAGGACAGCAGTGGATGCTGGATGGAGTCATGACGTCACTACATCGCGCCACCCGACGTCTCCTGCGTGCGCCTTCTCCAACAAGGCACAGGCCGGAAGTGACCTATGTCTTGCTGGACATCCCGGAGGAGCAGGGGATATTACAGCTTCTCTGCTCCTGTCCCAGCAGCCCACAAAGCAATAGTATTCTCCTCTGACAGACAAGAATTCAAGTGAGTGCAGGGAGGGAGCGATGACCGGGGCGTGGGCAGAGAGAGGGGGTGAGTGGTGTCAGTGACTGACACTACTCTCCTGTGTGCCGAGCCCTGGTCATTACGGTGCTGAATGCCACAGGAAGATGCTGGGCTAGTGCAGACTAGAGATGAGCGTTGTTCTACTCGAACTGTTCGCCAATCTCAAATTCGAGCTGTTTTGGGCGGTGTTCGAGCCGATCGGCGAACACGAACAATTTGATAAAAATTCGGCTGTTCGAGGTTATGTTCGATAACTGTTCGTGCACCAAAATCATAACTGGATTTTTTCTCAGTAATGATGAAAATTAATGTTAATACGCAGTTTGAGTGTACAGCGGGGTGGGGGGAGGGGCAGGGGATGGATCTCTGCAGGAACAATGAAGATCTCCATTTTTTTTTCTCTTTCCCGCATTTGCAGTGGGGAGGTGCAATCTGTCAGCCTATCAGCAGCGCACACACGGAGCGAAGTGCTTTTTTTCACACAAGCAAGGGCATGTGTCATTGGCAGTGTATGTCACATGTCCTTGCCCTATAAGATCAAGCCATTTCCCCGTCGCCACCATTTTCTCACTGCTGCAGCTGCGTGTTAGACGGCACCGCTGTTGCTGTGTGCGCTATACCTTGTTAATTTCAAGCCAATTTTCGCACAAATCTACAGATAGCTTGGGAGTAGGGAATAGTTGTGATTGCAGTCCTTTTAAGGACTAGGTTACAGCATTTCCTACGACTTTTATCAGGGAGGTCTGTGCTCTTAAATAGATAGGTTGTGGGAGTAAAGACTAATTGTAATTGGAGTCCTTTTCAGGACTAGGTTACATCAGTTCCTATCAGTTTTTGCCAGGCAGGTCTGTGCCAGTGCTGTGCAAGTTTTTTTCACAGCATTTGGCTGAATCTAGCAAAGCTAATCCTTTTTGGCCTATTGCAGAGTGTGTTAGTCAGTGGAGTAGCCTATCTGTGCTGCAAGATATACCACCTGTGTATAGAATACCAATTTTTTTACTGCACCTAGTGAAGTAAAATCTTTTGGGCATAGCATCATTCTATTAGTCCATCTATACTGACCTCCATCAGGTTGCAAATTAAAACTAATTTTTATCTGCATCTACAGTACCTCTGAAAAAATATTTGGGCTTCTAGCTGTGTGTGGGACTTGTTGTATTAGTCCATCTATACTGACCTCCATCAGGTTGCAAATTAAAAATAATTTGTATCTGCATCTACAGTACCTCTGAAAAAATATTTGGGCTTCTAGCTGTGTGTGGGACTTGTTGTATTAGTCCATCTATACTGACCTCCATCAGGTTGCAAACTGAATATATTTTTTTCTGCATCTACCTCTGAAAAAATATTGGGCTTCTAGCTGTGTGTGGGTCTTGTTCTATTAATCCATCTATACTGACCTCCATCAGGTTGCAAACTGAATATAATTTTTTTCTGCATCTAGCTCTGAAAAAATATTTGGCCTTCTAGCAGTGTGTCGGACTTTCTCTATTAGTCCATCTATACTGACCTCCATCAGGTTGCAAATTAAAAATAATTTTTATCTGCATCTACAGTACCTCTGAAAAAATATTTGGGCTTCTAGCTGTGTGTGGAACTTGTTGTATTAGTCCATCTATACTGACCTCCATCAGGTTGCAAATTAAAAATAATTTGTATCTGCATCTACAGTACCTCTGAAAAAATATTTGGGCTTCTAGCTGTGTGTGGGACTTGTTGTATTAGTCCATCTATACTGACCTCCATCAGGTTGCAAACTGAATATATTTTTTTCTGTATCTACCTCTGAAAAAATATTTGGGCTTCTAGCTGTGTGTGGGACTTGTTGTATTAGTCCATCTATACTGACCTCCATCAGGTTGCAAATTAAAAATAATTTGTATCTGCATCTACAGTACCTCTGAAAAAATATTTGGGCTTCTAGCTGTGTGTGGGACTTGTTGTATTAGTCCATCTATACTGACCTCCATCAGGTTGCAAACTGAATATATTTTTTTCTGCATCTACCTCTGAAAAAATATTTGGGCTTCTAGCTGTGTGTGGGACTTGTTGTATTAGTCCATCTATACTGACCTCCATCAGGTTGCAAATTAAAAATAATTTGTATCTGCATCTACAGTACCTCTGAAAAAACATTTGGGCTTCTAGCTGTGTGTGGGACTTGTTGTATTAGTCCATCTATACTGACCTCCATCAGGTTGCAAACTGAATATATTTTTTTCTGCATCTACCTCTGAAAAAATATTTGGGCTTCTAGCTGTGTGTGGGACTTGTTGTATTAGTCCGTCTATACTGACCTCCATCAGGTTGCAAACTGAATATAATTTTTTTCTGCATCTACCTCTGAAAAAATATTTGGCCTTGTAGCAGTGTGTCGGACTTTCTCTATTAGTCCATCTATACTGACCTCCATCAGGTTGCAAACTGAATATATTTTTTTCTGCATCTAACCCAGCCAATAGTTTTGGCCTAATACCACAGTTTGGCCACTCAGCTCTGCTCGGTTACCATCCATTGTTTTTTTGTGCAAACAACTCCAGAGTTGTGAATTAGTTAACCACCAAAATGAGTGGAAAAAGGCCTGCTGCTGGTGGAAAGGGGAATAGGCGTGTTGGGAAGGGGAAAAAAGGTTGTGTCCGTGGGGTAGGTGTTAAAGCAACAGTAACATCTGCAGAAGAAAGACCATCTTCCAGCCAAACTAAAATGTCTACTTCTTTTAGCGGACAATGTGATAAGATCCCTTTCTTACGGCCACGCCAATCGCTACAAATTCCAGATGAGGCACAAAAACAGCAGGTGCTTCAACGGATATCAAGTGCTCCTTTAAGTGGGCTCTCCTCCACATCAACTTCAACATCACAAATACTCCAGTCCTCAAAGGTGTCACCCAAATCGCACTTGCTTCCTCACAGCTCCCAAATCTCCAGCTGCCCGTCTGAGTATGAGGTAGAACAGATGGTTGAGTCTGCAGAGCTGTTTACTCATACTATAGCCTGGGAATCAGAGGTCGACTCCAGCGCTTCTGTGAATCCAGACGAGGAAATGATCTGCACTGATGCCCAGAATCTTTATGAGTCGGATCCAGGACCAGACGCAGAAGGTTCTGACCATAATGTAGACCCTCATTCCCAAACTGTAACTCCTGTTGGTGGAGACAATGAGGAAGACGATGATAAGACTCAAATACCTGATTGGAGCGACAACTTTAGTTTTTTGTCAGGGCAGGAACAGGTTGGCTCTGAGGACGACGGGTGTGATAACACACAGGGTGATGATGATGAGGTTGGAGATCCCACTTACTGTCAACCCACAGTCAGTCAAGAGATGAGGTCAGCAGAGTAGGTGGAGGAAGATGCTAGTGACGACGAGGTCAGGTTGCGCCTTCCTGGACAGAGACGTAGTACTGGAAGCACGTCAACAACTGCATCCTCAAACACAACTCTGCCTCTCACCACAAGTCGTGGTGGCTCTTCAGGTCGCATGGGTGCTAAGCCTTGCATAGCCTGGGCATTTTTTCAGATCGATAAAGATGACCCAACTCGTGTTATCTGTAACATTTGTCAGCAAAAGCTAAGTAGAGGCCAAAAAATACATAGTTTGAGTACTTCATGCATGAACCGGCACATGGACATGAAGCATAAGTTGCAGTGGGAAGCTCAGTGTGGCCGGGCCAACCACCGTCTGCCATATCTTGTGCATCCGCGGCCTCTTCATCCTCTGTGACTGGGGGGACAGCAGTCACACCTGTTTTGGGGCGCAGACCTGCCACCTCTTTACCCGCAACAGCCAGCGTGATTGGCAGGTCATCATTTTCTTTGGAGGTGGGAACACCAGCTGGTGTTGAGCGCTGTCCGACATCGATAGCACCACCTTTGGATCAAGGCAACCTAACATGTCCGCCTGCATCTTCCTCACAGACCGGCAGTTTGCCGGGGACACCCTTATCAACCCCGTCTAAGCACAATAGCCAGCCCTCGGTCCCTCAGATGTGGACAAGTAAAAGACCATTTCCTCCTAGCCATGAGAAAGCTAAGAGGTTGAATTTCACCATCTGCAAGCTCTTGGCTACAGAAATGCTGCCTTTCCGCCTGGTGGACACAGAGGATTTTCGAGACCTTATGTCCGTCGCAGTGCCCCAGTACCAGATGCCCAGTCGGCACTACTTCTCAAAGAAAGGTGTGCCTGCGCTCCACCAGCATGTCGCACACAACATCACCGCTTCTTTGAGAAACTCTGTGTGTGACAGGGTGCATTTCACCACCGACACTTGGACGAGTAGGCATGGACAGGGGCGTTACATGTCGCTGACTGGGCACTGGGTAACTATGGTGACAGCAGGACAAGGGGCTGCTGTCTAAGTCTTGCCGTCCCCACGAGTTGTGCGTCAATCCTCTTTATGTCAAAGTTCCTCCACTGCTTCTGCCTCCTCAACCTCCTCTCGGTCTTCCACCTGCACCCAAAGCTTGTCTGGTCATGTCACAAGCTTTCTAACTGCGCAGAAGGGATCCTGCACACCTCCTTACTATGCTGGCAGTAGGGCTCAACGTCATCAGGCGGTTTTTACATTGAAATGTCTGGGAAATGTGAGTCACACAGCTGAGGAGTTGTGGTCAGCTCTGGAGAACCAATTTCATGAATGGTTGTCTCCACTGGACCTGAAACCAGGGAAGGCCGTGTGCGACAATGCTGCAAACCTGGGTGCGGCCCTTCGCCGGGGCAATGTCACACACGTGCCTTGTATGGCTCACGTGTTGAACCTGGTTGTCCAGCAATTTTTAGCCCACTATCCCAGACTAGATGGCCTTCTGCAGAGGGCATGGTCGCTGTGTGCTCACTTCCGCCGTTCGCATCCCGCAGCTCAGCGACTTACATCTCTACAGAAGTCGTTGGGCCTGCCACTTCACCGGCTAAAATGCGATGTGCCTACCCGGTGGAATTCAACTCTGCACATGTTGCAGCGACTGTGGCAGCACCGACAAGCCCTGGTGCAATACGTTCTGACGTATAGCCTGGGCCAACGAGATTCAGAGGTGGGGCAAATCACGCTGGAGGAGTGGTCTCAGATCAGGGACCTATGCACCCTTCTGCACAGTTTTGAAATGGCGACGAAGATGTTTAGTGCTGACGATGCCATTATCAGCATGACTATTCCGGTGATTTACATGCTGGAGCACATGTTAAACAGAATTCGGAGTCAGGTGGTGGCACAAGAGGAGGTGGAGGAAGTAGAGGAGGAGGAGTTGTATGCGGAAGGGCTAACATCTGCAAGGTCCAGACGGTCGGCAGCACCAAGGCGGCAGGCATGTGAGGGTGGGGGAGATGGTTTTACCAGGGCGCATGGTAGCAGCCAAACTAGTGAGGAAGGTGCAGGAGCCCAGGAAGAAGTGGAGGACGAACTGATGGAAGACTCATCAGATGAGGGAGACCTTGATCACATTTCTGTTGTGCGAGGTTGGGGGGAGAGGACAGAGGAAGGAAGCATGATTGTTACCTCGCCACCAACACAACAGGGACTTGGTGCTCCTGGATGCGCAACACACATGAGTGCCTTCTTGCTGCACTACCTGCAACATGACCCTCGAATTGTGAGAATTAGAAATAATCCTGACTACTGGGTTGCCACACTGTTAGATCCCCGGTACAAAAGTAAATTTGCCGAAATTATTCCTGCCATAGAAAGGGATGCACGCATGCAGGAGTATCAGCAGAGACTGTTGCAGAATCTTACATGTGCTTTTCCACAAAATACCAGTGGTGCACGTAGTGAATCTCACAGTTCCAACTTGCCAACCGTGGGACCGTCAAGTGTTCAGCACTCAAACCGTAACAGAACCACAGTATCTGGTGGTAACATCAATTTTGCGGAATCATTTCACCACTTTTTTAGCCCATCCTTTGCAAGGCCACAGGAGACAAGAAGTCTGACACATAGTCAACGCCTAGAGACGATGGTACAGGAGTATCTCCAAGTAAACATTGAAGCCACGACTGTGTCACTGGACCCTTGCTCTTTTTGGGCTTCCAATCTGGATAAATGGCCGGAGCTAGCCACTTACGCCTTGGAGATCTTGTCATGCCCCGCAGCCAGCGTTCTGTCTGAACGTGTGTTCAGCGCTGCTGGTGGTGTGCTGACAGATAAGCGCACGCGGCTCTCCACTGATAATGTAGACAGACTCACGTTCATAAAGATGAACAAATCATGGATCCGAAACGACTTTTCTACCCCTGTGTCATCCTGGGAAGAGTAAAAGCTTGATGATTGTTTAAAATCACCCTACCAACCGTTTTAAGCTTTCAAATTACTAATCATGTTTATCTGTATCTTGACTGGAAAATAATTTGGGCTTTGTAGCAGTGTGCAGCACTGATCCTATTAGGCCATCTATAATAAGCTCCACCAGATTTAAAATAAAAAATAATTTTTAGCTGCATCTAGCCCGGAAAATAATTTTGGGGCTCCGAGATGCGCAAGACACATAAGTGCCTTCTTGCTGCACTACCTGCAGCATGACCCTCATATTGTCAGAATTCGAAGTAATCATGTCTACTGGGTTGCCACACTCTTAGATCCCCCAAACT
This sequence comes from Phyllobates terribilis, assembly GCF_046119375.1. Taxonomy (NCBI): domain Eukaryota; kingdom Metazoa; phylum Chordata; class Amphibia; order Anura; family Dendrobatidae; genus Phyllobates; species Phyllobates terribilis. Next base: position 193,953,587 of record NW_027362764.1, read on the forward strand.
TTTCGATCAACCTTTTCATTTTAATAAAGACCAAAAAAATGGTCATTTTTGAAATTATAAGCATTAGCAGGTTGTTAGAAACTGAAATCAAACAGTTTTCAACTCAAAACTTTATTCTAGGTGATGTTACATTTTCACATAGGACCCCTTGTTCGAAAGGAGCTTCTGAACTTTCTCGTCCATTGAATTTGTCAGGTTTTGGATGGTTTCTGCTTCAATTGTTTTGCATGAGGACAGAATACCCTCCCAGAGCTGTTGCTTAGATGTGAACTGCCTCCCGCCATCATAGACACTCCTTTTAATGATGCTCCAAAGGTTCTGAATGGGGTAGAGGTCAGGGGAGCATGGGGGTCACACCATAAGTTTGTCCCCTTTTATGCCCATATCAGCCAGAGATGCAGATGTTTTATGTGCAGCATGAGATGGTGCATTATCATGCAGAAAAATGATCTTGCTGTGAAATACACGGTTCTTCTTCTTGAACCATGGCAGGAAGTGCTGTTTGAGAAAATCCACATACATTATGGAGTTCATCTTTAGCGCCTTCAGGGATCCTAAAGGGGCCGACAATCTCTCTCCCCATGATTCCAGCCCAAAACATTACTCCACCTCCTCCTTGTTGGCGCTGTAGCCGTGTTTGCGTGGGGTGTCCATCAACCAGCCATCCTCCACTCCATCCATCTGGACCATCGAGCGCTGCACGGCACTCATCCGTGAACAAAACAGTTTTGAAATCAGTCTTCATGTAATGTTTGGCCCACTGGAGCCGTTTCTGCTTGTGTGAAGTGGATAGAGGAGGTCGACAGGATGGCGTATGCACAGCTGCAAACCTCTGAAGGACCCTGCATCTTGTTGTTCGGGGGACGTTGGAGGCACAAGCAGCTTCAAAAATTTGTCTGCTGCTATGACAAGGCTTTTTTGCCGCTGCTCTTTCAACCTGACGTAATTGCCTGTAGGAAAGAGTCCTCAATTTGCCCTTATCAGCACGCACACGTGTGTACTGTGAATCAGCTACATACTTCTTGATTGCCAAGACACTTCATCCTGATCATCGCACAATGTTGATTGTAGTCATGCCTTGACCTAAACACTCCACAATTTGTTGCTTCTCAGCAGCCGACACATCCTTTTTCTTTCCCATTTTGGCAGAAAATGTAGGCTGCTGAATAATGTGAGAGAGCCTTCTTAAGTAGTCTTGCCTTTCATTGGACACACCTGACAAACTAATTAGCACTGGTGTCTGCAATTGCTTACAGTGATATAAAGAGCCCTGACACACATCACCATCAATGAGTTTAACTGACAAACAAACAAATTCTTCCCTTATCACTCCTAAACACTTTTTGCATAATAATTTGGAACACAGTGTACATGTGCTTTTCCACAAAACACCAGTGGTTCACGTAGTGAATCTTACAGTTCTAACTTGCCAACCGTGGTCTGTATGGAGTTGTTCAATAAAGGGCCCAAAATTAAGATAACATAGATGGGAGAGGTCTCTATGAATAGGAATTCCTAAGTATTTGATACCCTGTGAGGGCCAGGCAAAGGGAAAGTTGGACTGGATGGAATCCTATATGGATTTGGGGAGGGAGACATCGAGGGCCTCAGACTTCGCTGCATTGATTTTAAAATTTGACCATGTAACAAAGTGATCTATTTCAGCCATAACAGCATGGATGGATATATGTGATTGAGTGATATATACTAGGACATCATCAGCAAATAGAGAGCACTTGTACTCGGTGCCTCCCACCTCAATCCACCTAATATTGGGGTTATGGCGAATTGATGAGAGCAGGTGCTCCGTCACTAGGATGTATAAGAGAGGGGACAGAGAACATCCCTGCCTTGTCCCATTGGTGATTGTGAAAGGTGATGAAAATGTTCTGACGCGCCCCCTGGGCCTTGGGACACCTGGAGCCGGACCCTTTTTGGTGGATGCTGGTGTTTGTAGTCTCCGTGGCGGCAACCCGGTTCCGTGGCTCAGGGCGGTCAAACCAGTGGCGGAACTATTTATGTGGTTTTGATATTTAAATGTCCGACTACGCCACCCGTGGATTGCGGTCAGAGTGAACCGCCGCTCCAGGGCAGACCGCTGAGGCTGGTGTTGTGGGTGCAGCAGAGCGTAGCATAACTCCCCACGGGAGGAGTATAGCCTCAGGGCAGTGTATGCGGAGGATGGGGGTGATGGTGCAGGGCAGCAGCAGTAATGACACGGAGTCAGTGATGCAGTCCAGGGCCTTTACTCACAGTTCTTATTATCCAGACCACGTCTGCAGGTAACGGCTGCCCACGTCGTACTGTGCTCACCAGGTGAGGGGCTCAGACAACTCCCAGATAACTTTGGAGCGCTTCACAGGACCCCCTTTGTGTGTCCTTTGTCTGGCCTTTCTTACCAACCCTTCTGTCCGGCTGCCTCGGGCCTCCTCTTGGTAAACTTGGCGCCAGTTTCCCTGACCCTATGTGGTGCCTTCCTAGCGGGTGTAGCGAGGGGCTGCGCCACATAAAATGTCACAGCCTCCTGTTTCTAGCTGAGGGTCGTTTCCTGCCTCCACTAGTTTCGGGGACCGGTCTCCCCCTTTGGCCTGACCCCTCCACGCAGGTGGATTCTGGTGTGCGGTGGCGACTCGCCCGTCCGCACCCCTGAGATCCCTTCGTTCCTCGTTCCTGGAGCCTTCTCCGCTCCTCTTCCTTCCTTCTCCCTCTTCCAGGCCTGGGCCTCTGTTACTAGGCCCGCCTCTGGAGCAGAGCTCATGCAGAGCCCCTGCTCCCTGCCACTTCTGCTCAGACTTCTCTGCACTGAACTAAGATGGTGCCCACCTTTTATACTCCCTTCTCAATGCACCCAGGAACTGCTTCCTCCCTGCTCCTGCACTACAGGGTTCCCCTTCCTCAGTGTTCCCTCCCCCCACTCCAGCCAGGGACAGGGACTGTCATGCCCATCTCAGGGGCATATTGGTCGCCCTGCCCCACGGCAATGTGGTGTAATGCATGCAGGTGTCGGGTACTGATCCACACTACATCCTTACCTGAGAGTGAGATATCACACCTCTGGGTGAGGTGCAATACCTCTGTAGCAACCGAGCCCTCAGGGTGCTACAGTTCCATTTATCTTCAGCCTAGGTGACGTATTGCGATACAGGGCCGTGATTTTGGCTATAAAAGGGTCCCCTAGACCCCTACCCCAAGCTTTTTAAGAGAATCATATATGGCGTGCCAGGAGACTCTATGGAATGCTTTCTCAGCATCCAACGAGAGTATCTAATTACAAATTTTTAACTGCATCTAGCCCAGGAAATACTTGGTGCCTAGTAGCAGGGTCTGCTAGTCAGCGGATTATCCCGGCTGTTAAGCAAGCTACACCACCTGTAGTTTGGACACTTCATTTTTTCAAAGGAAATGCTTCGGGACCACGGGATACTCAGTGAAGAGCATCAGGAGGCACCCCAAGGCATAGGGGCTGGGACTGGCAGTAGGATGCCTTGCGGTGGACAGCCGAGCTCGATCCTTATAAAAGCTTTTTAACTGCAGCAGCTTTAGTGGACGCTTCTGGAGCTGGAATTACGCGGCTGCTGGCATGAGACTTGCCCTCCAATAGATCCTTGTAAATGGATTTAAAGTGTATTCATTCAAATTAGAGAGACAATTTAAATTAAAAAGCTTAGAGCTGCCTCCACCACAGGGGGGCTCGCTCGACCCACCAGCGGACAGGCACCAGTATTGGGAGAGGGGGGCTGGCCATCAGGGTTCACCGCGGCTCTGGCACAAACCCGGCGACACGGAGGTGGCACGGGCAGGAGCGGACTGGCCGTGTCGGCTTCTCACTTTTTGGATTTTAGAAGGGCATGACATGCCTATATCTGTGTCTCCCCCTCCTTTTACTCCTCCACCTCTTTTATTTTCGCATGACTATATGTACTTGTCACTTTTCCATGTGTTAGTTATGTCTTCTGAGCAGTTTGTCAGCTTTTGGACACCTTTGAAGGTGTTTTCTATGTGTTTCTATGTGTTTTTGTTTGCCTGCCATTGGTTTTAACGGTGTTCGAAGGTGTTCGACGAACAGTTCGACGAACAGTTCGGCGAACACACGGGTGTTCGACGAACCGAACCGAACTCGAACACTACGGGGGTGGCTCAACACTAGTGCAGACATTCAGAATTTTTTTTTTCAAAGTGCACCCGTCTTGGGTAGGCAGGTAGGGCCTTAGGTAGGTGCCTACCCTGCCTACCCCTCGTCCCGGCCCTGGTGTCACTTATAGAGGCATCAGAATGTGCTGTATGATCTTTTCTTTATAAGTGGATACAAACTGACACAGTTACAACCATGGTATAACAGACTCCTGTCTTACAATTATATGAAGATCATAGTTCAGTCTCCCTGACTGTATGATTTTATTCTTTTTGCATATTTAGGAGTGTATTAAGGGGAAAATAAACTCGCTGTCCTTCCCAGGCAGCAGGCAGAGATGCTTCTTGTTCCACCTGTAATATTATTCTGTGCTAAATCTTGATGAAATGATACCACATGATGGAAGAAACAAGATGAAATCTAAAATTCAAGACTGAGCCTGATCTGAATCAGGATTCTTTACTGCAGTGAATGAATAATATTGCTATGGGCTTGCAATGATGAAACCTTTCAATTATGCTGAAAATTTTCTTTGTTGCATAAAAAAAAATTGTTAGTTCTTTATTTGTGTATTTTTGGGGGTGGGATTTGGGGAATGTTAATTTTTTCTAGTTTTAATTTATTTTTATTTCAAGGGCTTTAGAAGTGTACAAAATACAGATTGCATATTTACATGTGTCAAATGCGAACTAAATCATACCACCGGTATTTATTTTTCAGTTTTATTATCCTGACCCTAATATTTACATTAGTTTTCATGCTGCTTTCATGTGTTCTGGCAGCACATGTACAGTATCTTTCTAAGTGCAATATTGTCAAAGTGCATGTAGTTTAACATGGTAGTTCAACAGTCCAGGAGACAGATAAGCTATGCCAGATATTCAAACAAACATGCTTCTGGCTCAGTTGTACTGCATTACTTATTTTTCATATCTTTTTGCTTCCTCTGTGTCATAGCTGCTGCTTTATTTCACATCTACCACCCTTTTACACATTCTATGCACTCTCTCTACATCAGTCCCTCTCTCCTCCCCTCTTCCATGTACAGTTCTCAGGCTCTACTGATATTTCTCAAAAGCTCAAAACTATACAATACCACCATATAAAACGCTGGCACAAATCATTAAACCACTTGCTCTTTCTCTTTTTTCTCCTCCTAGTCGCTGGCGACATCACCTCTAACCCTGGCCTTCCTTCCACTAGTATATATAACTCTCTTCCTGATGCACATGCAAACCCTGCTAATCTTATCAACATTCAGTGCAAACCTTCTCCTGTCTCTTCTAATTGTGCCTTCTGGAACGCACGGTCAGCATGTAACAATCTTCCGAACATCCAAGACTTTTTCCTTTCTAATTCTCTTAACCATCTGGCTCTTATTGAAACCTGGCTCCAGCAGTCGGACACCACCGTTATTTCTGCTTTCTCGTGGTGGGCTACATACACAGAGACCTGGGAGCAACCAAGGTGTAGATGTTGGTCTGTTCCTTTTATCATAATGGGCTTTTCAGGTTATTCCCCAATACTCTCCTTTGAAGTCCACATCATTAGACTCTTCAAACCCTTCTACTTAGGAATGACGGTTGTGTATCGCCCTCAAGGCAAAACCAACCAGTTCCTCGATCACTTTGCCACCTAGCTTCCACATTTTATATCCTGTGACAATCTCACTCTAATCATGGGGGATTTTAATATCCCCATTGATAATCCGCTCTCCCCATCTGCCACTCATCTTCTTTTTCTAACTTCCTACTTCGGTGTTTCACAGCTTACTAACTCTCCTATACATGAGGATGGGAATACTCTTGACCTGGTCAGTCTTAGGCTCTACTAATTCCCCTCTCCTGCTCTCTGACCACAACCTTCTTTCCTTCTCTGTCAAGAACTGTCTCCCCACTCAGGATACCCCCACTTACCACACATACAGTGTTATGATCTGCAACAAGTACTAAGGAAAGATAGGGGAAAGCTGTCTCTACAGAAGACTAAGCTGAATCCCTACGATGTAGCGGGCTGCCTGTTCCTAGCGAACAGACCCACCTTAGTCCTCGGCTAGTCTGAACGAAGACCTATAGCATTAAGGGAGGGGTCCCTAAAAGAACTAAGGACTGGGGCAAAAATGGGACACCTCCTAAACAGAGAAGTTGTTGCAGAACACAAAAAGACAAACTGACAAAAGGTACTAGAGGTCCCAGAAGGACCAAGCAAACTGACAGAGAAAGGCACAGAAGCACCTGGCTAGAGTCCAGCACAGCCAGAAGGGCGGAGCTGGAATATAAAGGCAGATGGTCACATGACCGCAAAACACAAGATGGAAAAAACAAACAGGAGAGTTCTAACATACAGAAATCTACATGCCATAGATACCCAGAAGCTTTTTAACAATCTACAGTCATCTTTAGCTCAGATCTTCTCTCTCTCTCGTCCAGACTCAGCATTTTCACATTAAAATAATATGCTGCATAGTGCCCTGGATGAAGCAGCATCTGCTACACACAGGACAACCCAACACTAATGCCTGAGTTCCTGCATGTTATCTCTCCCTCCTTCCAGCAGGGACGCTGACATACTCACTGTCCCAGCTGCTCAGCGGTGTCTCTGTGCCCTACAGGTCTACCTGCTCCCCTGGGTGTGCACACGCTGCGCAGGTCTCCTGGAGATGCGCCTAGTGCGCATGTTCCCTGATTTTTAAAGGGGCAGTGCACACTTTGGAAACTCCCCCAGCCAATAGCTGGGAGACTTCTAGTATTTAATGCATGCTCCCTGTAGGGAGGTGCCTGTATAGCGCCCTTCTCAGTGTTTGCTTCATTGTGTTTGCCCCTGCTAAATTAGTTGTCAGGTCCCTTAACCTTTCCTGAACCCATCCCTGAACCTATTCTATTAGTACCTACACCTGTTGTAGAACCTGCTTAGTCAGAACCTGAATCTCTGCCTGTGACGCATGTTGTCTAACACTGAACCTGTTACCGTAGCAGGTGTTACCTGAACCTGACACTGCTCCAGCAGTACCTGTGTCTAACGCTGCTTCGGTGGTACCTGGTCCTGAATCTGCACCAGACTTACCTAAATCTGACACCACTAAGGCGGTACCTAAGCCTAACATCGCTCCCGCAGTATTTGATCATTAAGCCACACTGGCAGTACCTGAGCCTGACACCGCTCCAGCGGTACCTGAGCCTGACATTACTCTGGCAGTACTTGAGCCTGAAACCGCTCTGGTGGTATGTGAGCCTGAAGACCCTCGAGCGATACATGGACCTTGAAGCCACACCGGCTGTATCTGAGCCTGACTATGCCCCAGCTGTAACTCAACCTGATGCCGCATTGGCGGTACCTAAACCCTGAAGACGCACCAGCGGTACTTGAACCCTGAAGCCACATCGGCGGTACCTGAACCATGAAGCCACACTGGCAGTACGTGAACCCTGAAGACATTCTAGCGGAACTTGAATCAGCACCAGTATCTGTTCCAGTATCCAAATCCTGTCTTGCCCATGACTCAGAGTTTGTGTCCGTCCAGCCAGTGACCCAGAACCCGTGTTGTCTGAACAAAGTCTGAATCCTGTCCTGCTGCTGACCCAGAACCCATGTTTTCTGAACAGAGTCCGAATCCTGTCATATCAGTGACTCCAAACATGTGTCCGTGTCTGCGATCCTGACCCCTGGGGTCAGCAGCTGTAGTACCGGGGAATGCCTAGGAGTGGAACCTGGTGGCTACCTGCACCTCATGCCTAACTCCACCATCAGGAGCTCTAGCGAAAACCAGGTGCCTCTTAGCTACGCCTCTCCTAGTTAAGCCTGGCCCCGTGGTGCAGTGGGTACACGATCCAAATGTGTGTGACAACTTCATACACCTTAAGTTAATGCTCACGACTTATAACTCTCCATCTGGCCAAACAAGTCTACTTCATAACCCTCATTACATCACTAGCCTACAATCCAAAATGACTTTTGGAAACTTTCCACTCCCTCCTGAGCCCTAAAGAACAGGCTCTTATTACCAACCTCAGCGCTGACGACCTGGCCAATTATTTCCTAGAAAAAAGTCAACCATATCTGGCAGAACATTTTTGCAGAATCCCCTTAGAGGGTGGATCCCCTTCCCTCCCAAACCACAAGCTCACTTTCCACCTTTGAACCTGTTACAGAAGAAGAAGTTGCCAGCCGACTTGCTTCCACTCGCCCTACACTCTGCACCAATGACATTATTCCTTCCTATATCCACCAGTCCCTCTCCCCGGCTATCACTGCCCACCTAACTAAAATATTTAACTTCTATCTTTCTTCAGTTATCTTTCCCTCATCATTCAAACATGTTGTCATAACCCCTTTACTAAATAAAATCCCTTGACCAAAACAGCACTGCTAAATACAGGCCTGTCTCTAATCTTCATCTCTAAAATCATGCAACGCTTGGTCCACTCTCGTTTCATCCGCTATCTCTCAGATAACTCTCTTCTTGACCCTTTACAATCTGGTTTCTGCTCTTCACACTCTACTACTGATCTAGTAACAGCAAAATCTAATGGCCACTTCTCCCTGCTAATTCTCCTGAATCTCTCTTCAGCATTTGACACTGTGGATCACCAGCTTGTGCTCACCATGCTCCGCTCCAGAGGACTCAAAGAAACTACTCTCTATTGGTTCTCCTCCCTGTATATTTGGCCAGCTCTTATTACTCTAATCTTCCCTTTACTATCGGGGTTCCTCAAGTCTCAGTCCTAGACCCTCTCCTCTTCTTCCTATATACTGCCCCTATTGGATAAACTATTAGTAGATTTGGCTTCCAGCATCACCTCCATGCTGATGATACCCAATTATACACCTCTTTTCCTTCCATCACCCCCATCTTAATAAAAAATACAAGAGGTTTTCTCTCCGCTGTCCCTAACATCATGTGCTCTCTCTATCTGAAACTGAATCTCTCCAAAACTGAACTTCTCATGTTCCGTCACACTACCTCGGATGATCTGACTAATACCTAGCCCACACATTTTAAAACCTGCTTTAACCTTTTACTGACATACAGTACAGACCAAAAGTTTGGACACACCTTCTCATTTAAAGATTTTTCTGTATTTTCATGACTATGAAAATTGTACATTCACGCTGAAGGCATCAAAACTATGAATTATCACATGTGGAATTATATAGTTAACAAAAAAGTGTGAAACAACTGAAAATATGTCTTATATTCTAGGTTCTTCAAAGTAGCCACCTTTTACCTTTGATGACTGCTTTGCACACTCTTGGCATTCTCTTGATGAGCTTCAAGAGGTAGTCACCGGAAATGGTTTTCACTTCACAGGTGTGACCTGTCAGGTTTAATAAGTGGGATTTCTTGCCTTATAAATGGGGTTGGGACCATCATTTGTGTTGTGCAGAAGTCTGGTGGAAACACAGCTGATAGTCCTACTAAATAGACTGTTAGAATTTGTATTATGGCAAGAAAAAAACAGCTAAGTAAAGAAAAATGAGTGGCCATCATTACTTTAAGAAATGAAGGTCAGTCAGTGTGAAAAATTGGGCAAACTTTGAAAGTGTCCAAAACTGCAGTTGCAAAAACCATTAAGCGCTACAAAGAAACTGGCGCACATGAGGACCGCCCCAGGAAAGGAAGACCAAGAGTCACCTCTGCTTCTGAGGATAAGTTTATCCGAGTCATCAGCCTCAGAAATCGCAGGTTAACAGCAGCTCAGATTAGAGACCAGGTCAATGCCACACAGAGTTCTAGCAGCACACACATCTCTACAACAACTATTAAGAGGAGACTTTGTGCAGCAGGCATTCATGGTAAAATAGCTGCTAGGAAACCACTGCTAAGGACAGGCAACAAGCAGAAGAGACTTGTTTGGGCTAAAGAACACAAGGAATGGACATTAGACCAGTGGAAATCTGTGCTTTGGTCTGATGAGTCCAAATTTGAGATCTTTGGTTCCAACCACCTTGTCTTTGTGCGACGCAGAAAAGATGAACGGATGGACTCTACATGCCTGGTTCCCACTGTGAAGCATGGAGTAGGAGGTGTGATGGTGTGGGGGTGCTTTGCTGGTGACACTGTTGGGGATTTATTTAAAATTGAAGGCATACTGAACCAGCATGGCTACCACAGCATCTTGCAGCGGCATGCTATTCATCCAATTTGCGTTTAGTTGGACCATCATTTATTTTTCAACAGGACAATGACCCCAAACACACCTCCAGGCTGTGTAAGGGCTATTTGACCAAGAAGGACAGTGATGGGGTGCTACGCCAGATGACCTGGCCTCCACAGTCACCAGACAGGAACCCAATCGAGATGGTTTGGGGTGAGCTGGACCGCAGAGTGAAGGCAAAAGGGCCAACAAGTGCTAAGCATCTCTGGGAACTTCTTCAAGATTGTTGGAAGATCATTTCCGGTGACTACCTCTTGAAGCTCATCAAGAGAATGCCAAGAGTGAGCAAAGCAGTCATCAAAGCAAAAGGTGGCTACTTTGAAGAACCTAGAATATAAGACATATTTTCAGTTGTTTCACACTTTTTTGTTAAGTATATAATTCCACATGTGTTAATTCATAGTTTTGATGCCTTCAGTGTGAATGTACAATTTTCATAGTCATGAAAATACTGAAAAATCTTTAAATGAGAAGGTGTGTCCAAACTTTTGGTCTGTATTGTACATATACAGTATAATGCAGATACTCATGGTTACATCCAGTATACTAGACAGGAGAAGTGGTACTGTGCAGTGTATACAGTATATTCAGAATAAGAGTAGATACTGAGAATTACATCCAGTATACAGGACATGAGAAGTGGCACTGTGCAGTGTATATATACAGAATAATAGATACTGAGAACTACACCCAGTTTACAGGACAGGAGTCATGGTACTGTGCAGTTTATATATACAGGATAAGAGCACATACTGAGAATAGCAGCCTGCATAAGGACAGGAGAAGTGGTACTGTGCAGTGTACAGTTTATATACAGAATAAAAGCAGACTTTGAGAATAACACCCAGCATACAGGGCAGGAAGAGTGGCACCAAAACAGCAAAATCATAAACAGAAATCCCTAGCCTTGTCCAGGCGATAATGTATAGACCCTGACTACTTCAGACACTGCTGAGCTTGCCCCAGTTCGGTCAAACAAAACTGTTATTGTCCATAGCAACCACTGATACTTGCAGTTTGGTGCACATGGCCTGTGCAGACTCTTCACAAAGAAATTCTGGCTTGTTTCTCTCATCAAATTCAAGACACATCCAGTCTGCTCAGCCTCCCCAGCAGACTGACTTACATGAACACCTAACCTGTTTATATGTAAAGCTAGCCAGGTGTACTAATCAAAGCCTGCAGAGCTAGGATTTAACCATAGCCTGCCTGGCATTCCTACATACGCTCCCCCTCTGCTCAAAGCTGAAGGCTGGGCACCATCTGCCAACACTCAGGACCTATATGGCTTTAAATTGACCCCAACGTGAGGCTCATGCCTGATGACACGAGGGTGACCTAGTAACTCCAACAACCTGCCCCTATTTTTTGTACGACCGATTTTCGGCCATTTTGATTTTTGCATGGCAGCAAAGTTCCTGCCACTTTGACACCCACAAGGTTGGCTTCTGATCGGGCCAACCAGAAAGGGGTTTCATGCGGGTCTCTACCTTTCCAGGGTTTTAGTAGGTTGTCATAATATATAGGAAAGGCCTTTCCTTTCTATGGTCGGTGTACTTTATTGTTGACCTCTCCCACATTTTCCAGCACCATATAGGGCCCCTGCCACTGAGTAAGGAACTTGCTCTCTCTTGTGGGCACTAACACAAGTTCCCGATCCCCTTGGTTAAATTGTATCACTCAAGCCGACCGATTACCCCTGGATTTTTCCTTTTGGGACTTGAGGCCCACTTTTACCTGTCCCTTCACTTTGGTCCCATGACAAAACAAATCGTTATGCCTGGTGCCTTGCAGAAACCTATTACTGGCTACCATTTCCTAGTGAACCCCATTTACATTTTCCAGAGTACCTTTTACTGTTAAATTTATGAGCTGGGCAGTCCCAAAGTTGTCCTGGGACCCCTCCAAGCCAGGGACCTTGTCTTCAGGAGATGCTTCCTCATCTTCCTTTATAGCGAGTACAGTGAAATACAATTCACCGTTTACATCATGTGACTTTAATATCAGAGCCAACTTCTTGTGGCATACTGGACAACTAGGTGCTACAGCTTTAGCCCATAAGTCCCAGAACAATGGAGAGTCACATCCTATAACGATATCATGCAATAGGTCTTTGACCACTCCCACTTGGTGGGACATGGAACCACAGTCTGTGCATATATTGACCTGAGCCATGGGACAGTTTTTGGAATCTCCATGGATACACCCTATCTCCACCCCCTTCTCAGGGACTAGCACATGCGGAAGTGTGGCTCTCACCAAAGTCACCAATCTCCCTGAGTCTAGAAATCCCATTACTTGGACATTCTTCACTGTCATTCAGCATACCTGAGGCCCTTGCCAGAATGAGGAACAGCGCTGCAGGTGGGGTAGGTGAAGTAGGATCAGCACCAGGCCATGCTGCAGTCCATCGGCTCTGAGGTCAAGGGACAATTGGCTGATATATGACCTGGGGCACAACACCTCCAGTAGACAATGTGACATGGTGTACCCCTTGAGCCCGGCTCTGAACACCTCCTGGGACCTTCGGTGCCCCTGAGACATGATCTTGGATTCCTTCTTGTGGGTATCCCTGACAGGTGAACTCGGGTTCCCTTGACTGTTCAGGGAGTTCTCTGCAGCCAAGTATCTTTCCCCCAGGCTAACAAGGTCATCTGCATTCTTGAGATCTCCCTGGGCAACCAAGCTGTGCACAGATTTAGGTAATGAGTGGATAAATCGGTCCACTACCAGCATAACACCATCTGTGCTGGAGAGCAGGTCTCAGAATGCAGCCATCTGTGCACCAGGTGTAACAGGTTGAACATCTGGGACCCGGGAAGTTTGTCCCTTTGGTAGTGCCAGAGTTGCACCCGTTGAGCCTGGACTGTCAGGGTTATGCCCAAACATGACATAATCTTCACCTTCAGCTTATCATACTCCTTGGCATCCTGTATGGTAAGGTCATAATATGACTTCTGTGGTTCCCCAGTAAAGTACGGACCTAGGATGTCTGCCCATTGCTCTGGAGACAGTTTCTCCCTGTCTGCCACTCTTTCAAAGACAGTCAGAAAAGCCTCAAGGTCATCCTCCAGAGTCATTTTCTGCAAGGCCTCCCATACTGTTCACCTCACATGGCTACCTTCACTTTGGCTGGCGGGAGATGCAGTCTCCCTGACCCGGACAGTTTCTGCCTGGAGAGCCATCTGCTGCCGATGATACTGCTAAACCTGCTGTAACTTCTGCTGATCCTGCTGCTGCTTTAACTCCTGCTGCTGCTGTTGAAACTGCTGGATCAGAAGTTTGTTAGACTCCTGTTGGGTCTGCTGCTGCTGCTGGTGCTGCTGTATCTGCTGCTGCTACACCTCGACCTGTTGCTTAGCAAGTTCCTCCATGCTTTAAGACTCTGTTCGCAATGCTGTAGCTGTCTTTACTCAATCGTTACACTGTAATCATCTATGCTCTCTGGGAATTCATGCATGCTTTCTCCATCAACTGTGAGGATTCACTCTTTTTGCTGAGCTTGCCTCAGTTCGGTCAAACAAAACTGCTATTGTCCATAGCAACCACTGATATTTGCAGCTTGTTGCACACAACCTGTGCAGACTCTTCTCAAAGAGTTTCTGGCTTGTTTCTCTCATCAACTTCAAGACACACTCAGTCTGCTCAGCTTCCCCAACAGACTGATTTAGATGAACACCTAGCCTGTTTATTTTTAGAGCTAGCCAGGTGTACTAATCAAAGCTTGCAGACCTAGGATTTAACCCTAGCCTACCTGGCATCATTACAACTGTGATACTGCAATATATGCTAAATTAGCTAACATGGAACTGCTTGTGCTCTCACAGTTAGTTTGTCTACAGATATGGCAGATAAATATAGGTATAGTATAATGTCAAAGATTTCACTTACTTCTTACATTACATGAGTGATATCAATTGTAAATTCTACAATAGCTCAGAAACTGGCAAATCCTCACAGCGCACAATGCGTGCCCTGGGGGGATTCCAAAAATTTAATTTTAGACCGGACAGTATAATCCTCCATAAAGTATTATGGGCACTACATAGTCCTCCATACAGTATTATGGGCACCACATAGTCCTCCATACAGCATTGTGGGCACCACATAGTCCTCCATGCAGTATTATGGACACCACATAATGCTCCATATAGAATACTGGACTCTATATAATGCTCTTTACAGAATAATGGATCCAATATAATCCTCCATACAGAATAATGGACCCCATATAATGCTCCATACAGAATACTGGACCCCATATAATGCTCCATACAGAATACTGGACCCCATACAATGCTCTATACTGAATACTGGACCCCATACAATGCTCCATACAGAATACTGACCTCATATAATGCTGCATACAGAAGCCTGGACCCCATATAGTGCTCCATACAGAATAATGGACCCCATATAATGCTCCATACAGAATACTGGGCCGCATATAATGCTCCATATAGAATACTAGGCCCAATATAATGCTCCATACAGAATATTGGGCCCCATATAATGTTCCATGCAGTATGGGCCCCATATAATGCTCCATGCTGTATGGGCCCCATATAATGCTCCATGCAGTATGGGCCCCATATAGTGCTCCATGCAGTATGGACCCCATATAATGCTCCATACATAAAAAAACAGAAAAAAAAATCAAATACTCACCTCTCCTCGCTGGCCGCTGCTCTGGACTCCTCAGCGTCGTAGTCTTCCCGCTCTCTGCACTGGGCACTCAGAGCAGAGGGCGCGATGTAGTGTCGTCATCGCGCCCTCGGACCTGAGACGTCAGAGTGTCAGAAGACACAGGAGCTGTGGAGGAACAGGGAGAGGTAAGTATTGCAAGTATTGAGGCCCTGAGCAAGCGGGGGATCCACTCACAGGCACTGGCACTAGGCTCCCCTGACTCACAGGCCCCAGAGCGTGCTGGGGTCCCCAACAGTGAGTGGGAAGCCCCTCCCCACTTGCTCAGGGACCCGGCACTTGCCCGGTTGCGCCGGGTGTTGGCGTTTGCCTTGAGAAGAAATACTAAGAGCAAATAGATCTCTTTGGATGAAGCTCAGGGAGTTGGCTAGTAGGCTGAGAGTCATACAGACTCTGCCCACACAGAAAATTGAGATTCTAGCCAATAATTGCACATCAAGTAGAGAAGAAATGTCAGTGTGCATCGGGGGTCATTGTCAAGATACTGCCACCCTTTAGAAACCTGACCATGGCACTGCATGCTACTCCCGGCAGATATGGCTCTGTGCATACATCGGGAGATTGACTGCGTGAACTGTAGCCACCAGCTAGAAGTAAGCACCGTCACCGCTGTCCTCTCAGAAACAGTTAAGACTGTCAACTTAGGAGAGATGCTCATCATGCCAATGTTAGAACCCTCCTGTTTGTTTTTTCTATCTTGTGTTTCGCGGTCACGTGACCATCTGCCTTTATATTCCAGCTCCGCCCTTCTGGCTGTGCTGGACTTCAGTGTTTCACTGTTTCTCTAGCCTGGTGCTTCTGTGTCTTTCTCTGTCAGTTTGCTTTTTGTGTTCTGCAACAACTTCTCTGTTTAAGAGGTGTCCCATTTTTGCCCCAGTCCTTAGTTCTTTTAGGGACCCCTCCCTTAATTCTATAGGTCTTCGTTCAGACTAGCCGAGGACTAAGGCGGGTCTGTTCACTAGGAACAGGCAGCCCACTACATCGTAAGATTCAGCTTAGTCTTACTGTAGGGACAGCTTTCCCCTATTTTTCCTTAGTACTTGTTGCAGATCATAACAGTAAGTCCAGCCCAACTAAACTAAAAGGAAAGAAATTCGGGGATCAGTATGGTTTCCGTCCAGGATTTGGCTCAACGCCTGCAGGGATTGTCTCTGGAGGTGGCCGAGCTTCAGCAACACGTGAGTAGCTGTTCTGGAGCGCATTTTGTCGAACCCAAGGTAGGACTGCCTGATGTTTTTATGGTAAACAGCAAGAATTTTTTTCCTTTAAAAATGCTTGTTTGTTATATTTTCGTTTGAGACCAAGGTCCTCTGGGAATGAATCACAGCGCATTGGTTTCATTATGTCACTTTTGCACAATGAACCACAGGGGTGGGCCTTTTCTCTCCAGCCTAATGATCCGTGTTTAAGGTCTGTTGAAGAATATTTTTCTGCTATGAGGCTATTATATGACGATCCTGATCGAATCTCATCTGCTTAATCAAAACTCAGGCTTTTGAATCAGGGGTCAGATTATGTTGAAAATTATTGCACGCACTTCAGGAGATGGGCTTCAGAAGTTAAGTGAAATGATCCTGCGCTGAGATGTTTATTTCTTGCTGGTCTGAGTGAAAGGGTTAAGGATTTGCTAATTGCATTCCTTGCACCTGAGACTCTGCCGGATGCCATGCAGTTAGCTGTTTGTATATACAGGAGACTGAGGTGCAGGCTCAATGAGGTAAAGACTCCTGTAATGTCAGTTCCTAGTCCCCAGAAAATCTGCTCTGACGGCGGAGAACCGATGGAGGTTGGCGCGATGTCACTCCGCTCTCAGGAAAGAGACCGGAGGTTCACCGATGGATTGTGTCTTTATTGTGGTAAAGCTGACTATTTGATTAAGTATTGTGAGCGTCGTTTAAGTAAAGAAAAAAAAAGGTCAGTTACGCCCGTATAGTTTGTTTACGCTCTGCAGGAGTATTTCTTTCTGGGAGTACTACTTTTCAGGGAGATTTGATTGAATTTCAGGTATTTGTGGATTGTGGTTTAACACTTAATGTGATTGATAAAGGGTTTTTGGAAAATCTTAAATTGAAATCCAAACCTTTGTCATCATCTATTTCTGTGACTGCAATTGATAACACTCCTTTGAAATGTATTACTCACAAGACTGCTGCATTTCACCTCACTATCAATGGAGTTCACCAAGAAATTTTGGACTTGGTTGTTTTAGATAATTTAACCTCTCCAGTTGTTCTAGGATTGCCTTTGTTAAAACTGCACAATCCTTTATTGGACTGGTCTACTAATGTGATTAAGTCTTGGAGTCCGAAGTGCTATGATAAATGTTGTAATGGTCGCATTGCGGCTGTGGAAAAAGGGGAATTACTGGTACCTATTCAAGATTTTTGGAGGGTTTTTTCGGAGTCGCAAGTTTTACCTCTTCATAGGGATTATGATTGCTCCATTGAGTTTGTTCCGGGAGCTACTCTTCCCAATAGTCGCTTGTTTTATCTGACTATCCCTGAAAGAAAGGCCTTGGAGGAGTACATACAGACTAGCCAGACTGCTGGTCACATTAGACCTTCTAAGTCGCCGGTGGCAGATGGATTTTTTTTTGTTAAAAAAAAGGATGGCGGTTTACGTCCATGTCTGGATTTTCGTGAAATTAATAAGATTACCGTACGCAATTCCTACCCATTGCCATTAATTCCTGACTTGTTTAACCAGTTAGTGGGGGCCAAGTGGTTCTCCAAAATTGATCTCCGGGGGGCATACAATTTGTCACGAGTGAAGGAGGGTGATGAATGGAAAACTGATTTTAACACTCCGGTAGGTCATTTTGAGAATCTGGTGATGCCTTTTGGTCTTACCAATGCACCTGCATTTTTTCAGAACCTTATTAATGACATCCTGAGACCTTTGATTGGTAAGAATGTGGTTGTGTATTTGGATGACATTTTGATTTACTCACCAGATCTAGAGTCCCATTGGCTGAATGTACGTGAAGTTTTGCAGTTATTGAGTGATAATTCACTCTTTGCTAAGCTGGAGAAATGTGAGTTCGCTGTGCAGAAAATTTGTTTTTTGGGATACATTGTCTCCAGCGAGGGCTTTGAGATGGACCCTGTGAAGGTTCAGGCTGTGCAGGAATGGCCTAGGCCTATTGGTTTGAAATCTATACAGAGATTTTTGGGTTTTGCCAATTATTACAGGAAATTCATTAAGAATTTTTCTGTAATTGATAAACCTCTAACCGATCTCACCAGGAAAGGTGCGAATACGGCCCAGTGGACTACTGAGGCCATTGAAGCGTTTGAGTATCTCAAAGAGAGGTTCAGTTCTGCCCCTATCCTTATGCCTGATGAGACCAAGCCTTTTTTTGTCGAGGTCGATACTTCATCGGTGGGGGTCGGAGCAGTTTTGTCTCAGGAGAACAAGGGTGGAGTACATCCTTGAACCTTCTTTTCGAAAAAATTTTTGAAATCCGAACTGAATTATGATGTTGGAAATCGGGAGTTGCTGGCTATTAAACTTGCGTTTGAATATTGGCGTCATTTTTTGGAAGGCGCTAGATTTCCTATTCAGGTTTTCACAGATCATAAGGATTTGATCTATCTGGATGCTGCCAAGCGCTTGAATGCCCGTCAAGCTAGGTGGGCACTTTTTTTTTCTCGGTTTCATTTTTCTGTTACCTATATCCCTGGTACTAAGAATGTTAAAGCCGATGCTTGATCTCGCAGCTTCTCTCCTACGGTTGGTGCCGAGGAGGAGGAGAGCATTTTACAGAAAGGAGTTGTGGTGGCGGCATTGGATTCCGTTTTGGAGAATGGAATTCTGAAAGCTCAAGATGATGCTCCATCTAACACTCCCCATGGGAGGTTGTTCGTGCCTAGAGCCTTTAGGAGAGATTTGTTTGTGGAGCGTCATGAGTGTCGGTTGGCAGGTCATCCAGGAATTTCGGAGGCTAAGAGACTTATCAGTCGCAGTTTTTGGTGGCCTGGATGGCAGAAGGAAGTCATCAAGTGGGTGCGTCAGTGTACTGTGTGTGCTAGGTCAAAGGCTTCACATACTCCTGATGCGGGGTTGCTTTGTCCTCTGGAGGTTCCTAGTGCGCCTTGGACTCATCTCACAATGGATTTTATTACTGATCTTCCTGTGTCCGAGGGTTTTACTGTCATCTGGGTGGTCGTGGACCGTTTTAGTAAAATGTGTCATTTGGTTCCATTCATTAAGTTGCCCTGCGCCAAGACACTCGCTAAGGCATTTGTTAAGGAGATTGTCAAGCTCCATGGTTTTCCCACGGATATTGTTTCTGATAGAGGACCTCAGTTTGTGGCTTGCTTTTGGTGTGCTTTTTGTGACAGGTTGGGAGTCCATTTGTCATTTTTGTCTGGTTATCATCCTGAGTCTAATGGACAGACTGAAAGAAAGAACCAGGATGTTGAACAGTTTTTGCGTTGTTTTGTGGCGGACAATCAAGAGGTGTGGTCTGAGTTTCTGCCGCTCGTAGAATTTGCTCTTAACAATCATACATCCTCCTCTGCTGGGTGTTCTCCTTTTTTTTGTTGTACTGGGAGACATCCGTCTTTTGGTTCGTTCTCCAAATTGGGGTCGGCGGTGCCGGAGGAGGAGAATTTTTCCGGTGATTTGGATAGAGTTTGGACTAATGTACATTGCAACCTTCAAGAGGCTAACAAGAAGTCCAAGAAGTATTTTGACAGGAAGTGTAAAGAGGTTTTGTTTACTGTGGGTGACATGGTTTGGTTGTCCTCGAAGAACCTGATGGTGAGGATTCCCTCTAAAAAACTGGGTCCTAAGTTTGTGGGTCCATTTAAAGTGCTTCAGGTTGTTAACCCATCTGCTGTTAGGTTGGATGTCCCTACTTCCTGGAAGATTAATCCTGTGTTTCATGTTTCCTGGTTGAAAAAGGCTGATGTATCTGATAGGGACGCCACTGTCACAGTTCCTCCTGTGGTGGAAGACGGTGAACATGAAATTTCTCGTATCTTGAATTCTAGATGGCATAGAGGGAGATTACAGTATCTTGTGTCCTGGAAGGGTTTCGGTCCCGAAGACAACTCCTGCGTATGGACGGATGATGTCTCTGCTCCTAGGCTTGTTAAAGCTTTCCACAGGAGGTTTCCGGATAGGCCTGGACCTGGAGGATCCCGAGGATCCTCATAAAAGACGGGGTACTGTTAGAACCCTCCTGTTTGTTTTTTCTATCTTGTGTTTTGCGGTCAGGTGACCACCTGCCTTTATATTCCAGCTCCGCCCTTCTGGCTGTGCTGGACTTCAGTGTTTGACTGTTTCTCTAGCCTGGTGCTTCGGTGCCTTTCTCTGTCAGTTCGCTTGGTCCTCTGCGACCTCTAGTACATTTTTGTCAGTTTGTCTTTTTGTGTTCTGCAACAACTTCTCTGTTTAGGAGGTGTCCCATTTTTGTCCCAGTCCTTAGTTCTTTTAGGGACCCCTCCCTTAATTCTATAGGTCTTCGTTCAGACTAGCCAAGGACTAAGGCGGGTCTGTTCACTAGGAACAGGCAGCCCGCTACATCTTAGGGATTCAGCTTAGTCTTACTGTAGGGACAGTTTTCACCTATCTTTCCTTAGTACTTGTTGCAGATCATAACAGCCAGATGTCGTGTGCAACTCTGGGCTTGGGTGCATAATGCCACTCTAGCAGGTAACACTACAAACATTTTGTGATTAATCTATTCTGTGTCCACCATACATGCTCTAGGGTTCACAGTATCTGCTGTGAGCTTTAAAATAAGTATCAGAGATGTTCATGGTGGAGAACATCCGACTTTGAAGTCTTTAGAATAAGGTATATTGCCAGGTGTCATATCATTGACCAGATTGATGTGTGCTTCTCATTTTTCCTGCTGTAGCATGTTTACGTACAGATGCTGTATCATTTTCTATTTTTCACATCAAACATTGTCTCTCTGTTTACTGCCAATGTAATAGCCTGCCAAACTGCTATAAAAGCATGGTTCATGAATTCACTTTCTGCTTCCACAGATTTCTCAAGGGAGAGGAGAGACAAAACTGTAAGTACACTATGGGGAAGGGGTCAGTGTGATGCAATACATGTCTTTGTTTCATCTAAACATTCTCAATAAGATGTGAAATATTGGCTTTATATAAGGTAAAGGTAATTACATCTACCTTATGAAATTGCCCACACTGTTGGAACAACATTTACTGAAACATTTAGCACTAGCTATGCAATTAAAGAATTCCATATAAATCAAAAGAAGACCCTCCTAAAATTGCTGATCCTTGTAATTCTATTGTTACATAAAGCAGTTCAGAATTTAAAACTTTTCTTGTTATTGCTTGTTCAAGAAGCATGATACTCACATTTCTTGACAAACACTATGGCCAAGATTCACCAAAGTGTTTTCACCAGATTTCTGACGTAAAACATTTTGAAAGGTCACAAAACTTTAACTCAAATTTTTTTTGACTTTTGGTGTTTTCATTCCAGACCCACATGAATCTGCCAAATTGGGTCAAGCATTGATGGGATGGGGCGTGGTGAAGCGCACCCGACAAACGTTTCAAAAGTTATACCATCTTGTTGGTGTAATTTATGCCAGAAATGTTCTTCAGTGCCTGTCTAGAGTAACATTTTTGACGAGGCGCAGAGACACACACCATTGATAAGATTCAACTAAATCATTAAAGTACCACTCCAGTATTTTGTTTTTTTGTCAGCTCTGGAGTGGTGCTTCTAATCTAAGGTCCTTGCCCCCTGTCTTATGCTTACCCACCAACATCTTTACCTTTTATTGGGACCGTTCTGATTCCGCCGCACCATCTTGTGACCGTAACTTCTGACTGGCTGAAAGTTAGAAGTAACAATCACAAGCTCTCAATGTATGTTTATGAAAGCCAGAACAAGGTTCTCATAGATATGCATTAAAAAGTGACCTCTGGCTCGCTCAAGCAAACACTGGAGCAATCTGGCAGGTTACAAACTGCTGGAGACCAACGGTAGCGGCGGCAGCAGCAATAGAAGGTGAAGACAGTGGCAGGCAAGAATGGGTGTAAGTGCTGGGAACTTAGATTAGAAGACCCACTCTAGCAGTAAAATACAGTGATGATCAAGAAGGTAATAATATTTTGAACTTTTGACTTTCAGGCTCCATATCTCTCCATCCACTACTGCTTCGAACGTGAGACTTCCTTCATTTTATAGACAATAATCTTGGGTATCTCATACATAAATTTGACTTTCAGCAATTTAGCATATGATTAGTTATGCAGATTCTTGTCATGTCACTATGACTCGCCCCCTGGGCCGTGGGGCACTCGGATCCTGGCAGTAGGGGAACGATGGGAGTAGTAGTGGCAACCCGGTTCCGTGGCTCAGGGTGGTCAGGCCAGTGGTAGTCCGTTATGCGCTGATGATTATGTCCGACTACGCCACCCGTGGATTGCGGTTATTAGGAACCGCCGCTGCATGCAGACCGCTGGGGCTGATGAGGTGTGCAGCTAGGGTAGTGTGACTCCCCACGGGAAGAGTGTGGCCCCAGGGCAGTATAATGGATGGTGGGAGTGATGGTGGTGAGAGTCCCAGTACCGGTAGTGCTGGAGGCGCGAAGGAGCACACAGACAACAGGTTGCAGTCCAGGGCCTTTACTAAAACAGGTAAACTGACCCATAAACAGTCCCGGCTAGGAGGGGACCTGGATGTCTGAGAGCAATGGGGAAATTGGCCCTGGTCAGGGTGAGGGTGTAGGCCTACCGTGCTTTCTGTGCTCCTTCTGGCTATCTCCTCCTTATAGGGTAACAGCCCATGTTTCTGAGCTTTCCGTGTACTCTCGCCTGTATGGCCTGCGACGTGGGTTCCTTTCTGCTTCCGGCCTGGTACGGCTTTACTGGTCCCTTCTGTTGTGGCAGAGCCTCCAGGTTTCTTAGGCCAAGGAACATACAGTCCCCTGCGGACTGGTTATCTGCTGTGGGATGTGGAATCCTCCCAGCCTCAGACACCAAAGTCTGGTAAATTAAGTCCTTTATCTGCCAAGACAGGCTCACTTCGCCTCTTGTCTCTGGCTTGTGGCTCTCCTCCTGCCACACTTCCTCTTAGGTGCAATACAACTTTCTGTCCCTGCTCTGCTCCGGGACAAATCTCAGTACTGAGACAGGTCATCCAGTTCTCTCTAACCCTGCCCCCAGTTCCAGCTTTTATAGGGGCAGCCTGCTCCCCCTACTTGCCTGAGACAGGAGGTATTGCATGCTAATGTTCCCCTGACTAGAGAACCTCCCCCTTGCTCTCAGACACAGCTTTATTACATTTTGTGGCATCCAGGCAAGGGTGACACAACTGCATTGCTACTGTTTTGCTCCTTGTGATGGAAAAATCTTTTTCTTCCTGTATACTACAAAATACAACCTGTTCTTACATTCCCTAATAGCTCAGTGTGTAGGTTGATTCCCAAGTGAGAGGTCACTTGTTTGAATTGAAGAGCAGCCATGAAGAAGATTTCCCAAGAAAAGAGAAACAGCATCATCCAGCTCATCAATAGCGATCTCTCGGCCAAGAAAATTGCCTAACTGCATCATGTGAGTGCCATAACAATTGGAAGACTATGAAATGAAGTCTGTCCATCCATTCAAAAGCCAAGAGGTGGACGTCCAGGCAAAATATCGGAGTCAACAAGTCTGCTCATCACAAGGTCTATCAGTTCTGGCGCAGCAAACATGACAGTGGAGGTGGCTCGTATGCTTCGTAACAGTGAGATCACAGACATCCATGCAAGCACCATGCAACGCACATTATATAAGTCTAGAATGGTGACTGGAAAAAATATGAAAAAGCCTCGACTTAAATAACGTCATAAGAAGCGTCGTCTCGAGTTAGCAAAAAAGTACGAAAAGTGGACAGTAGAAGATTGAAAGCAAGTGATTTGGAGTGATGAGACGAAAGTCAATAGACTAGGCTCTGGTGGGTGCAAATAGATCTGAAATGAACAAGGGAAAAAGGGGCTAACGGATTGAGAAATTGAAGAAACTTTCAAGTTTGGTGGAAGAAGCCTGATGATATGGGTTGTTTCACAGCCAAAGGCTGGATACTTGACCAGGATCAATGATGATCTCAATGCTGAGCTATATGTGAGTATCCTACAAGACAAATTACTTCATACACTCAAGTACTATGGGCCTGAAAAGGACGACACAGTGTTCCAGCAGGACAACGACCCGAAGCGTATGTTGAGATTGGAAAGAAATTATTCAATGACAATGAAGTAGAGGTGCTGGATTGGCCCCCACAGTCCCCAGACCTCAACCCAATCAAACACTTATGGGTAGAGTTGAAGAACAAGCTGTATACATACCCAAGTGAGTCAACCATTATGCACCAACTTTGGGAAAGAGTAGAAGAGACCTGGGATCAGATTTCGGTCGAGACATGTTTGAATCTGATCGAGAGTATGCCCAGAAGGATTCAGGCAGTAGTGTTGAAAGCCAAAGGTGGTTTACAAAATACTAACAAAATAATAAAAATTAAAATTTAGATTTTTAGGAGTAAAACAGTAACAATGCAGTGACATGACAAGAATCTGCATAACTAATCATATACAAAATAGTTGCAAGTCAAATTTATGTCTGAGATAGCCAAGATGATTGTCTATAAAATGATGGTGGTCTCACATTCGAAGCAGTAGTGGATGGTGAGATATGGAGCCTGAAAGTCAAAAGTTCAAACCATTGTTACCCTTTTACTCGTCACTGCAAATAAAAAATGCGGGAGTGGTGCTTTAAGGGATCATTCTCCTGCACCCCACTGCATTAAGGCTGGCGTGTACAATGCCTGTCTTAAAGAATCCAAACTTTTATTAATATATATTTCTATATGAAGAATTGATGCTTTGATGCTACTCTGAAGACAAAGGGAGGTCATGCCAAATATTGATTTGCTTTAGATTTCTCTTTTATTGATTCACCTTGCATTTTGTTAATTGACAAAAATGAGAAATTAACAATCCTATTTTTGCACAACAGGATTGCAATAAGACTGCAATGGGTACACAGACTCTTATTGACATTCATTATTATTTTTTCTGCAACATGAGCATTGGGCTTTGGGAGTCCCATTCACTTGGCTAACATTGGGAGAGCCCTCAGTTTTTTTGTGATAAAATTTACACACAGGATAGGACATAATATTATTATTATTTTTTCTTTCTTGCTCATATGTCATGGGTTACAACAAACTTTTTGATTAGACTCCAAATTTTCCTTTTACTATTTAAAAGTTCACCTCATATCTTCCTATAAAAGCTATGAATAAGGGGTGCCAATGTAGAACGAGCAAAAAAGCTTGTAAAAGAACTTCAACATGACGTTTCAAGGATGGAGCGAGACTGCCATCTACTGGCCAGAGACAGTAAAGCGGAACCAAAATATACAAAGGAAGTTGCAGGGAGGGCAGATTCAGAGGCTGGACCCGATCAGGTGACTTCCAGGAAGGAGTTCAGAGAGATAAGAGGCCAGCGCGCCAAACCTGAGGGGTCTTTGGCGCCAAGCAGCAGAGAGGAGCAGACGTGCTCCCTGCGTCCTGAGAAACCCCGCGTAACAGGCCAAATCCAGAGGCCTGAGAGGTGCTCCAGCCGGGCACCGGTAAAAGAGCTCCAGATCCCTCACAGTTGTGACTCGAGTGCTGTGCCTGCTGAGACTACTAGGAACCTGATCGCGGTGCTGAGTGAGTTCGCGGAACCCGACGTCAGCCGCCGACAGACGAGGCCTGGACCCCCCTATCCAAGGCTCGAGAGACTGCCTCCAACAGCCAATCAGAGAGGAGCTGCATACGTGAGCAGGGCCGTCACTTCCACTGCTCACCCACGGTACCAGGGACAATTGGGATTAAGTACTCAGGTTGGGAGGGGGACGGTTGGGGCTAAAGTAGCACAACGTGATTTAATTGAATTCATCCGGAAATAGACTCACGCCCTAGCGGGAATAACCGGTGACCCCCGCTAGGGCCAAATTCACGGTTAAAGAACTTGTGTGGTGCTTCTCATGCTTGAGGGCATCACCTTACTTTAAAAGACTGCGCCTTATTTTAAGAGACTGCGCCTTACTTTGAGAAATTTCGTATTTTTCTGATATTTCAAACAACTGTTCATTACCCTTGTTGCTAATCCCTTGTTTCAGTATACCTGTTGTATAAAACTGTTTACAAACATCTCTGACTGTTCTCGCCTTGTGTCTCTGTGCGTTGCATTCCGGTACCTGCATTACACCAATCCAAAGCGTGTAAGCTTATGGATCCTTAAACTTTTTTATCCTTTTTGCTTTTTTTCACCATTTTTTTAATTGCATAGTAAAAGTTATGGTTCAACATTTTCTCATTGTTGCTGGAGCTCAGTCCTCATGGACCCTTCTCTCACTTTTCAGGGTAAATCTGCCTTGAGCAGGGGTGCCATATGGTCCATAATAGGGTGCCAAGCTCCGCGATCAGGAAGGGTGTATTAGGACGGACTAGGGACTGGACATATATAATATAACAATAATATCTAGCCCTTTCCTTGTATGTGCACTGTACCTGTGTGTTTTCCTTCCTGTCTACTAAGTGTGCTTCATGCACATAACATTATTTTAGACCTTTGGTGTTTTTAATGTATATCTAATAAAAATGTATCCTTTTAGTGGCGTTTTGGTAGTTAGATTTTTACCCCCTAGCGGTATATTCATTTTGGGTTATGAAAGACTCTTTACCTATCAATCTTATTGCCTCCATTTGAGTAAAGTTGTTGACATATCTGTGTGTCTAAATCCTACCATCATTCCTGTGTGACAATCATCCTACTACCAAGTTCCAATTCATCCTATGTTATATTTAATAGGGAACAGCATGACCATCCATAGCCAACCGATACAGAAATATATCAGTATAAGACAAGCTGATAGGAATAAACACATCTTTACTATTTACAGTACTTTACACTTTACATAGCTGCAGATGGATAAAACCTGTTTAATTTTCCTCTTCTATTGATTGATCAGATTGTTACATCACTGTTATTCACTGGTCACACAACCAATTCAGGATTTTGTCTTTATATAAAAAAAAAGTTATCATGTCATCCTACATAGGATGTGGTAAGAGTAACAGGGTAAGAAATTTAATAGAAAAGAAGTGCACTGCAGACTATTTTTATAAGAAGGATTTATTGCTGTTCGGTTAGTTCAAAAAATGAGCTTGTGGATTAGCATTTAGAATTGGAGAGATACATCAACGTTACGGCTCCTGATCTCAAAATGATAAAACAGCACTAAATAATATCACTATCTATGTAATTAAATGGAATACTGTATGGTTAGAGAAAAATTATTAAGTTGTTTCTTCATAGAGAAAATGTGAACATTTTGGGAAAACCAAGAAGAGAAATGTCTTTATCACAATCTGAGGTTACAGGGGTATGCAAGCTGTATCAATAAATGTAATTAATAACATCATTATTCCCTTTATTATTACTACTACTATTAACTGTAACAATACTAACAGTACACTATTAATGCTTTTTCATTATACTGTACAATACCATAGATTCAATCAATAGCTGTGGATAGCTTAACTGCTGAATTTCAGAGAGGCTTTTCTACCATAGACATTTATGGAATATATATACCATATTTTGGAGATTATAAGATGCACTGAACCATAAAACGCACCCCAAATTTTGGGGAGGAAAATAGGAAATCATTTTTCTAATAAAATGGTGGTGTGTCTTATAGTCCACTTTTACGGTAGCTTACCTGGGGGGCCACGGCGGTCGAGCAGGGTCCCAGGAGGCAGGGTCACTGCTGCAAGAAGCTGGCGACAGCGATGGCAGGAGTGGGGCGATGCTGGGCATCTCGGTGCAGAGATCTCAATCTGCACATGTGCCACCTCTGACATCCATTTTCCCGAAGTCCATTGCATTGAAAACCATGGAAGTGCGGGGGCTCCGGCAACATTGTGTGAAAGCCCAGGGCCCACCGGATCCTCGCACCGCCGAACACACCCTCCTTCCAGCCTGGGGTCTGCAAGAATGCCCCACTGCTGCCGCCACTGCCAACTTCCTGCAGCATCGACCCTGCCTTCTGGGACCCTGCACCACTGCAGCCACCCCCCCCCCCCCCCGGTAAGCTACATTCGTATTATAAAACGCATCCCCATTTCTTCCACAAATTTTGGGGAAAAAAAGTGTGTCTTATAAAAAATATGGTAAATTAGTAGTAAGGTGTTGGAATATTTTAAAAACACTTTACATACACATACATGTGCATATATACATCTCCATATACACATATTCGTACATTTAAAATTACACAAAAGAATGATGAGTGCAGAAGCACACTGTATGCATCAATATGCAGGCAGGCATGGAATACCTGAAATTTAAACTGCACTACTGCTAAATAGAATATACTTATATAATGAAGGTAATTAGTGCACAACAATTCTTGTGTACCCACAATCAACGACAAGGTGATCTTTTAAATTAATAGAACCCAAATCTTTTCTATCAGACATGTCTCACAAAAGTCAAAAACCTCGAAATGTAAGGATCCAGTGTTAATTAAAAGCAGCCAAGTACTCATGGAAGTAGAGCTTAACCATCAGTGCAGTCAAGCATTTGTAGGTGTAAACATGTTGGCATTACCCAACAAATTACTTGATTTATAAAACTTAATCTTTATTAGATATTCATTACAAGGTCTAGGAAGAGTTAAAATTACCTGGGAAGAGAACTTATTAGTGATGAGCGAGCATACTCCCAAGTACTCGGTACGCGCCCGAGCATCTCAGTACTCTAGATGCTCGGAGCTCGCAGAGTACTTGCCAGATGCTTGGACGGATGCTCGGGTCCCCTCCCTGCATGTTTGGCGCTCTTTACAGAGCCAATGAACATGCAGGGATTGCCTGCCAGTCACTGTAATGCCGCAGCCATGGTGGTTGTGGTATTACAGTGATTGTCTGGCCTCACAGCGTCATCAGGTCTATAGCAGACCTGGCGCCGCCTTGCTTATCAGTCTACTCCATAATCAGACAGTGTAGGGAGAGGCGCTGCTGAGCTAGGGAGAGATTTGCTTGTTTATTAGGTAGTGTAGGTAGAACAGAAGTATATTACACATATCCAGCTCAACAAACAGTCCTTCTCAGGACTAATCCATCTGCAGAGATATCAGGCAGGCAGTGTATATAGGCAGGCAGTTTATATAGAAGACTGCAGTGCATATAGCACAGGAGGCTCCATTCCAATTCTGTATTCTGCTGCTGGTAGATATTTCTAGACATACGCCTAGGTCTCAGGGGCCAGGAATAATTTATTTTTGGATCTTAATCCTCATTATTTGCAGAACACCGTTTTTCTGCGCCATTTGCTTGTTGGCACTGCAAAATACAGCCAGGTCCTTTCCATATTACAGCGCTAAAAATCCACCTTTTAAAACTGTGGTTTGTCCGTCACACGGATCACATATAATTGCACTGAAAATTCTGCCAGTTCTGGCTGCCATTAAAAATTAGTTTCAGGGCCCCGGCACACGGCGCAATGCTTACCTCTCCCCATGCCTCCGCAGCAGGTCCTGCATCCTCCGCGGCTGCTACACTGTGACGTCTCAGGTCAGAGGGCGCGGTGACGTCTTTCCACCGCGCTCTCTCCTGAGCCGTCACAGCGCAGAGCGGGAAGACGCCGGCGAATGAGGAGTCTGGAGCAGCGGCAGCAGATGAGAAGTGAAGTGAGTATTTCTTTATTTTTTTTTATTGTATGGAGGCATGGGGCATTATAAGGTGGGGTGGGGTGGGGGGGTGTGACATTCTGCATGGGGCATTATAAGCGAGGGGGAGTGTGACATCCTGCATGGGGCATTATAAGGGAGGGGGGATGACAGCCTGCATGAGGCATTATAAGGGAGGGGGGGTGACATCCTGCATGGGGCATTATAAGGGGGGGTGACATCCTGCATGGGGCATTATAAGGGAGGGGGTGTGTGTGACATCCTACATGGGGCATTATAAGGGAGGGGGGTGTGACATCCTGCATGGGGCATTATAAGGCGGGGATGACATCATGCATGGTGCATTATAAGGGAGGGGGTGTGACATCCTGCATGGGGCATTATAAGGGGGGGTGACATCATGCATGGTGCATTATAAGGGAGGGTGTGTGTGTGACATCCTACATGGTGGATTATAAGGGAGGGGGTTGTGACATCCTGCATGGGGCATTATAAGGGGGGGATGTGACATACTGCATGGATACAAAGAGAGAGAGAGCGCAAAGACCAATAGAGTTTCACCTGTAGACATAGGAATGAATAATAAAAAGGTGGTGCTCACCTGGTTTGGTTGTGTAAGGACACAACCACCATAACGTATAAAAAGCAGCTGCAGCGGATCTCCAATGGGTGTCCCACAGGACCAGAATAAATCCAAAGGCGGTGAAAGTAGAGATATACGTCCGCGCCGCTGAAAGATCCTCAAGTCAGGAACATGTAATAATATCCTTGTTTATTGGTAAATGCCTACGCGTTTCTGGGTGTTCCACACCCCTTCATCAGGGCACCAACAGATATATCAATGTATGCACTGAAACACTCCATTTATATACAGACAGCAAATGAAAAAAAAGGGGTTCAAAAAGGAAGAGCAGAAGAGAGAAAAAAAAAAAAGGGGGCAAAAAGATAATGTAGGACAGAAAAGTATAAATAATCAAAGGTATCAGTCAAATGGAGTAATTACATAAAAGCAATATTACTTACTAACAAGTAAGTGTACACATTAGGTAAGAACAAAATAAATATGTGTATAACATTAAAAACTCTAATGAGAATACACCCATCAGATATCGTTCCATAAAGGGAGATGGAACTGGAAACTGGATACTGCATGGGGCATTATTAGCGAGGGGGGTGACATCCTGAATGGGGCATTATAAGGGAGGGGGGTGTGACATCTTGCATGGGGCATTATAAGGGAGGGGGGGTGACATCCTGCATGGAGCATTATAAGGGGGGGTGACATCCTACATGGGGCATTATATGGGGGGAACAGCCTGCATGGGGCATTATGTGGGGGGGACAGCCTGTGAGGGGCATTATGTGGGGGGAACAGCCTGCGTGGGGAATTATGTGGGGGGAACAGCCTGCATGAGGCATTTTATGGGGGTACAGCCTGCATGAGGCATTATTTGGTGGGAACACCCTGCATGGAGCGTTATATGGGGGCCAGTATTCTGTATGGAGCATTATATGAGGGTCAGTATCCTGTATGGAGCGTTATATGGGGGCCAGTATACTGTGGCCCACTGAGACTCTTTCGCCCAGGGCCCACAAGAGCCGGCCCTGCCTACAGGCCAGGTATTTAAAACTGTGGTTTCTCCATCACACAGATCACATATAACTTCGCTCCAAATTCAGCCATTTGTAGTGAGCGTGGAAGATATTGTCCTACATTTAAAATGGGTAAGGCGCGTGGCAAAGAACTGGGAACTGGATGTGATGGTTATGGTGCATGCAGAGGCCATGGCCGAGGCCGTGGGCAAGCTGAAATTGTGCCACAACAAAAACCCACATCTTCTCGCCCGACCTTCCTGTCACAATTCCTAAGGGACCGCAGACCACTATTGAACCCAGAGCAGTGTCAAAAGGTTGTTGGTTGGATAGCGGATAATGCTTCCAGTCACTTTGCTATCACCACCACTGTCTTCCACACGGTCAAGTCTCAGTAGCAGTGAGTCTGGACTGCATATTCCTTACCCTGATCCTCCTTCCTCACACCATGCCGAGTGCCCAGAGACAACTGATCCCACACTTGGACACTCCGAAGAGCTGTTCACTTTTCCATTTATAGTTTCGGGCCTCTCGTCTGGTCCACTTGCAGCAGGGCAAGAGGAGATCGCATGTAGCGATGTCCAGATATTTGAGCAGCCACGGTCACATGAAGGTGGAGGTGGGAAAGTGTCACAAGAGGTGGACGATCATGAGACACAATTGCCAGAAAGTCAGGAGGAGGACCCGATTGCAGAAGTGGAAGACAAGGTGGTGGATGATATAGTAACTGACCAAACCTGGCAGGAGAACATGCAGAGCGAGGACAGCAGCACACAAGGGGAGGGAGGTAGAGCACCCCAACAGGCAGGAAGAAGCAGTGTGGTGGCCGCAGAAAGAAGGCAGGCAACTGTTCCCCGTAACACCAACACGAAGGAAGTTGCGAGTACAACTGTTAGGTCTTCCCGAGTCTGGTTGTTTTTTAAAGACTCTGCCAATAACCCCAAAAAGGCCATTTGCAACCCCTGCCAGGCCAGCATCAGCAGGGGAGGTAAAACGACCAGCCTGACCACCACCAGCATGATCAGGCACATGGCAGCAAAGCACCCGACTTTGTGGGCCAAACTCCAAGGTCCAGGAACATTGCTTCTTCCGCAGTTGTGCATGCAAGCCAATCCCCTGTCCATGGTGAATGCAAAGATGCCTCCTGCCCTGCACCTATCATTGCACACTCTCAAGTAGCAGCATCAGGAAGCATATCCACGTCCTTGTCCCAGCGCAGCGTTCAATTGTCCATACCCCAGTCCATAGAACGCAAGCGCAAATATGCAGCCAATGCCCCACAGGCCACACTACTAAATTCCCACATTTCACGACTGCTTGTGCTCAAAATGTTGCCTTTTAGGCTCGTGGAGATGGAAGCATTCCGCAACCTGATGGTGGCGGCCGTCCCTTGGTACTCGGTCCCCAGCCGCCACTATTTCTCCCGGTGTGCCGTCCCCGCATTACAAAAGCACGTGTCCCAAAACATTAGCCGTGCCCTCAACAACGCAGTTACCGGGAAAGTCCACCTAACCACGGACACGTGTACAAGTGCATGTGGGCAGGGACGGTACATCTCGCTGACGGCACACTGGGTTAACATAGTGGAAGCCGGGACCCAGTCGGACCTTGGGACGGAACACGTCCTCTCGACGCCAAGGATTGTGGTCCCTAGGTCAATCAGGGTTGCCCCCACAGTCTACAGCTCCTGCACCTCATCCTCCTCAGCCTCCATCTCCGAAATGACCATATCAGTCACAAGCTGCAAGCACTGCAGCACTGCCTCAGCCAAGCGGCAACAGGCTGTGCTGAAGCTAATGCTTAGGTGACAGACCACTGTAAGGCAGCACTAGTCATCATAATGGGGAATACTCGCTGCACCGGGTAAATCAAAGCACACCAGCAATGTCCTTCCGGTATTTCTTAATGCTGCAGTTTATTACACTTCATAAACCACAGTTCACACAGTCCATCTTAGTCCGCCACCGGCATGTTTACACACTTAACATCCGGGAATCTCTCAAGTAGCAGACAGGCCCAAGTAACAGCCTTCAGCAAGGTAATAAAATAGCAATGTCCATATTAATGTCCATATAACACAGGGTATTACCTTTGCCGGGTTTAGCTGTCTCAGTCCATTACTCCGCCACCACTGTGGCTTTGCGGCTTCCCAGGTAGAGGTCTCCAGCCGTCGTTCCCTCAAAGGCCACTGACATCCACACAGGATCCAGGCTCTGCCTTTCAGGACTCTTACTCAAGCCTCTGCCTTCCAAGGCCACTAGCATCCACACAGGATCCAGGCTCTGCCTTTCAGGCACCAGGCTTCACTTGGCCTCACTAGGCCTCACACGGTCGGTGTCCCACACACACGGGAACAGGCCTTACTCCTCTCTCACAGAACCCCTCTGTCTCCCATCAAGCAGGGTTTATATATGCATCCCGTGCACACACACACGCATACTGACAGGACCTTGCTGATGTCGCAGTCATGTGATCAGACAGACATTCTGTGCATGCAGGACCTGTGCTATGTCACAGTCATGTGACCAGTCACCTGAGGGGGAAGGTACATGGTCAGGTAAAACACATCCTGGACCATTACCGTATTGCCAGCAAGTCGCTGCATTACATATCCCCCCCCCTCTGTTCAAACTTGTGGGGTTGAACACATAATATACACAATCACTATAATCCCCAGCTCATATAGAGACCATGTACTTTACAATTGTGCTACTCAGCCCCTGGAACATTAGTCAACGACATTAGCCCATTCCTTAGGGACCTACCATTTGTCACTGTCACTGACTTCGTCAGGTCACTTTTCCGGGTCGTAACCTTGTCAGACCTCCCCCGCTCCCAGCGGTCAGTTGTAACCTTGTCAGGTCTCCCCCACTCCCAGCGGTCAGTCATACAGCGGTGTGACTCACATGCCCTGGTATCTATGGTCCGTTTCGACTCCGTAATGTCCCGTCCTCTATTGGGTCGTTTGTATGGGCTGCTCAAACCTGAGTTACTGGAGGTTTCACTACCTCTAAACCCACGCCCACTACTCTCAGGACATCTTGAAAGGTCCCTAACTCCAGCTATAGCTGTTCTGTTATTTAGGGGGCCCTTTCTCTGTCTGGTCTCATAATTTCTAGACGGCTGCCATCTTCTGTTACTCAGATGATGCTGTTTATCCACTCGCAGTCTAGCGAGATTCAACTGTTCTACCTCTCGCAGGTAGGTCACTCGGTACTCCAACAGCATGCACATATATTCCAGGCTTTCTTCTGTTCCTACAGCGGAGAATGATACTATGCCGTCTTCGTTTGGTATCCAGTCCTGACGATCACGTGGACTGCTTACTTTCCCCACACCAGACTTTTTGACCATCATCTGCATGGCTCGACCATTTCTCCCAACGAGCTTCCTCACCAGAACATCAGGCACCCGGATGACCTCTTCACGCATACTGTGAGCTTTCCTCAACAACTCCAGTTGTCTAACGGCTTGTTCCGTCTTCAACCGGAGAAACCGCTTCGTGCGAATACATCGCCAGTGCATGTCACTTAGGAAAGCCACCCTCTTCACTGTGACTTCGGTCGTGGACAGGACCACCAGCTGTTTAGCTTCTGAGGTCAAGTACACCTTACAGGCTCCCACGGCCTTCTTAAACTCCTCATGCACGGACTCACTGGTGCATTATTCCCTCAAATCCTTGGGTACATCTACAAGGCACTTGTACCGAGACGTTTCGGTCTCACCAGTGGTTTCCAGACGATCAACCAACTCAGGTTTCAGGGGCAACTGACCTCCAGCTTCTTCACCCTGTATGCTTCCCCTGAGCTGACTCACAGCTACAAATTCACGAATTTCCGTCTTGACCACTTCCATCTCATATTTATCTGTGGTTAACACTCTCTTAGCTCTCCTCAGGTCCACCTTCTCATGGTATAAGGGAGTGAGTGCAACGTGTTCGCACTTTTCCTTCTCCAAGAAGGCCTCGTTCACTGAGTGATGCTTTGTCAGGCGACTTTTGAGCCCGGAAACTTCTTCCTCTAGCTCCGCCACTCACCTCTCAGCGGCCCATCTCTGAAGCTCTTCCTGCTTCAGCTGCTCTTCCAGCAGCAGAGCTCTCTCAGATCTCTCCGTCTCCAATGCGCCCACTCGGCTCTCAATAGCCAGTCTCTCACGCTTCTCTTGCGTCCACTGGGTTTGTAGCAACTCCTTGAGCTGCTTGATCTCGGCTCCGACATCCACCGAACCCTCCGAGCCAACATCACTCGAGGAGGTATCTGCTTCATACTTCCCATCACCAGCGGTCAACTCCTGGCCCTGGTCTGTGGCTTTTCTGATGGACTCCTCCATCTTCTCTCGCTCAGCTTCCATCTTGCTGACTGTTTCCTTAAGGTACGTCTCCGCCTTCTGGAGAGTATCACAGGACATCTGTAGCTCCTTCACCTGAGCTTCCAGATCTAGGGTCTTTCCCCGGAGATCATCGTTCTCCTCACGGGTGTCTTGCAGAGTGGTCTCAACCACTTGGCGCACTTGCTCTGCACCCGCCTTATCCTCCTCTAGTTTTTCCTTCACCTTGAGGAGATCCTCATAATCTCTCTTACTCTGTTGCAGTTCCCTACTGCGTTCACCACACTCCTTCTTGGAGTCACACAGCTCCTGGTTGAGCTGTTTGCGCAGTCGTTCTAGGATTTGTTCGTGTCCAGAAATACCATCCTGCCGCGCCTCCTTCTCAAGCTTCAACTGCAAAACCTCTTCCTTGATTTTGCGGCGATCGTCCTTAATTGCGTAGAACATTTCCTTCCACTGGTTAATTTCCTCATTGCTTCCCTTTAGATCTCGCTGTAAGTTCTTCACAAGCTGGTGTATTTTCTGCTGTTCAGACTCCAGGATCAACTGGTCTGAGGACACGTTCCCCAGGTTTTCACATAATTGCTGCACGTCACTCTGACCCTGCTGGCCGATAGGTTCCAGCTCTTGGTCACGACTGGCCGCCTCCTCTTTCAGGGCTGTCAGATCCTTCTGACTCGGTACCGTACCGGAGGTTGCTACTGGCAACGTCACCTCCTCTTCTACCTCCAATGGAGGATCCACAATTAAAGCAAAGGCACACAGTACTACATTCTCTTTATTTTCATTTTCAGCCAAGTCTACAGGAGCAACCTTTTTGTGGCCCTTGCGCCGTCTACGAGATGGGGACTTTCTCACCTCATCTAGCCCCTCCTGACTGACCTCTCCTTCTACTTTCGTAGTGTCACCGTCAGCTACGGGGTCTGTGTCACTCCCCATGGTGTTGTGGACTAACAGGTCACCTCCCACTTTGACGTCACCCCCTTCTACTGGAGCTACCCCGTTATCAATGGTCACATTGTCATTTTTAGGAGGTACCAACCCACCATCAGTAATTTTTTTTGATTTTCTATCCTCCACGCTGTTTTGAACAACCGCCCCTTTTTTAGACTTTGCCCCCTTTTTAACAACCACACCGGCAGGGGAATTTTTACAAGAAAAATCAACAATAGTCTTAGGACTCAGTTCACAACAGCTCTTACCACCTCCCCGGGCACTCTGGGACAACACTGGCGCCCCGGAGAGTTCATAGAATGGTCCACTGCCGCCATTCCATATGGTGCCCACAGCTCCTGTGGTACCTGCACCATGTCCAGTTTCATGTCCAGTAGACGTTTCTCAAATACCTGCTCCGGTTTTAACAGGCACTTTAATCGCTCTAATCGCTCAATAGCTTCAGACTCAGTTGCTGCTCCTTTCACAGCCATTTTTATCTGCTCCAGCATTTCCTCAGGACACTATTCACACACCGCTCTCCCCGGAAAAATCTTCGTGGCCCCGCCGAGCCACAGCAAAACCGGATTTGAGTGCGACGACCTTCGCAACCCCGCCGAGTTGCAGCCAGATGCTTTAAGCTTCGTGAGCCCCGCTGAGCCACAGCAAACCAGGTTTGAGTGCAACGCCAATCTTCGCAACCCCACCGAGTTGCAGCCAGATGCTTTAATCCATACTCGTCATGTGCCATTGCCCCTAGCAACCGGGCTGTCGTTGCCGCTAGCAACCAGACTGCAGCTGCCCGCATTCGTAAGGCAGCACTAGTCATCATAATGGGGAATACTCGCTGCACCGGGTAAATCAAAGCACACCAGCAATGTCCTTCCGGTATTTCTTAATGCTGCAGTTTATTACACTTCATAAACCACAGTTCACACAGTCCATCTTAGTCTGCCACCGGCATGTTTACACACTTAACATCCGGGAGTCTCTCAAATAGTAGACAGGCCCAAGTGGCCCAAGTAACAGCCTTCAGCAAGGTAATAAAATAGCAATGTCCATATTAATGTCCATATAACACAGGGTATTACCTTTGCCGGGTTTAGCTGTCTCAGTCCATTACTCCGCCACCACTGTGGCTTTGCGGCTTCCCAGGTAGGGGTCTCCAGCCGTCGTTCCCTCAAAGGCCACTGACATCCACACAGGATCCAGGCTCTGCCTTTCAGGACTCTTACTCAAGCCTCTGCCTTCCAAGGCCACTAGCATCCACACAGGATCCAGGCTCTGCCTTTCAGGCACCAGGCTTCACTCGGCCTCACTAGGCCTCACACGGTCGGTGTCCCACACACACGGGAACAGGCCTTACTCCTCTCTCACAGAACCCCTCTGTCTCCCATCAAGCAGGGTTTATATAAGCATCCCGTGCACACACACACACACATACTGACAGGACCTTGCTGATGTCACAGTCATGTGATCAGACAGACATTCTGTGCGTGCAGGACCTGTGCTATGTCACAGTCATGTGACCAGTCACCTGAGGGGGAAGGTACATGGTCAGGTAAAACACATCCTGGACCATTACCGTAATGCCAGCAAGTCGCTGCATTACACCACACAATGCTGAAGAGTTGTGGACAGCTCTGAAAGAGCAGGCAGATGCGTGGCTCACACCGCTGAACCTACAGCCAGGCATGGTCGTGTGTGACAATGGCCGGAACCTGGTGGTGGCTCTGAGGCGAGGCGAGCTCACACACGTATCATGCCTGGACCATGTGCTTAACCTCATGGTTCAGCGGTTTCTCAAATCCTACCCGGAGCTGCCGGATATGCTTGTTAAAGTACGCCGCCTGTGTGCCCATTTTAGAAAGTCACCTACAGCTTCCGCCGCCCTTGCCGTGTTTCAGCAGAGTTTGCAGCTTCCAGCTCACAGACTGGTATGTGATGTCCCCACACATTGGAACTCTACACTGCAGATGTTGGGAAGGATTTGTGAGCAGAAGAGGGCAGTTGTTGAGTACCAGCATCAACAAGGCCGTCGGTATTCAGTTCAGACTCCACACATAAGACCTCAGGAGTGGACATGGATGTCAGACCTATGTACCATCCTTCAAAACTTTGAGGACTCCACCAAGATGGTGAGCGGCGATGACGCCATAATTAGAGTCACCATCCTGCTTCTCTGTATTCTGAAACGCTCTCTGCTCACAATCAAAGAAGATGCATTGCAGGCAGAGCACGATGAGATGGAGCAAGGAACCATACAGGGTGATTACACACAGCCCAGCCTCATCTCATCCCAACGTGGATTGGGTGACAATGAGAAAGAGGATGGGGAGGAAGAACAGGAGCTAGTTTCATGCGCTATAGACGGTACTACCTGCACAACTGTCATACCGTCTGTTCAGCGTGGATGACCAGAGGACAGAGAGGAGGAGGAGAGCATGGTCAGTCATCCTCTTGGTGAGGACACGGAAGTCTTGCCTGTTAGCAGTCTGGCACGCATGGCTGAGTTTGTTACGCTGCCTTTCCCATGACCCTCGCGTTCTCAAAATTTTGGGTGACAGTCATTACTGGTTGGTGACACTTCTAGACCCACGCTACAAGGAGAACTTTATATCTCTTATTCCTAAGGCGGACAGGTCTACAAAATTGGGGCAGTACCAGAAGGACCTTGTTGCAGAACTATTAAAAAAATTCCCATCTGAAAACGCTGGCGGCAGAGGTCACAGTTTGTTGGACAATCAAGGAGTACAGGCGAGAGAGACACAAATGCAATCCAGCAGAGGCAGGGGAACACTGTCAAAGTTCTGGGACTATTTTTTCAGACCCCCCCATCGCACAGGCCCTGAGGTGCAGGCTACTCTCACAAGGAGTGCAAAGTTTGGGAAGATGCTGAGAGAGTACCTTGCCGACTGTACCAACGTCCTCCGTGATTCCTCTGTGCCTTTTAATTATTGGATATCCAAGCTGGATACGTGGAATGAACTGGCTCTCTACGCTTTGGAGGTCCTGGGCTGCTCTGCCGCTAGCGTTTTATCAGAGCGGGTTTTTAATGCCGCTGGTGGAATTATAACTGATAATCGCATTGCCTGTCAACTGAAAATGCTGACAGGCTGACTCTTATAAAAATGAACAAGGGCTGGATTGGGCCAGACTTCTCAACACCACCGAATGATAGCAGCGTAACATAAACTCAAATCCAGTGTCTTTTTTGGGAGGTGTATTCCCATGCACCTCTTCACACCCACACATGGGTATACGCTTCCTGATTTTGGCTATTTGCTCTTGTCCTCCCCCTTCTCCTCAACCTCCACCACCATATCACCAGGGTGACAGTGGTCCATGATGCAACAGCCACATAATTTTTTTAAAGGGTGTTTACGATGCCCGTAAAAAAAAAAAATATACTGTATGTTCATGTATACCCCCCAGGAGTAAATGTTTGTCAGCCCATACACTTAGTGCATGGGCATTAAAAGTATAGGAGACCCCCTCCTTTCTAATGGGAACATTTTTT
This sequence comes from Phyllobates terribilis, assembly GCF_046119375.1. NCBI lineage: Eukaryota > Metazoa > Chordata > Amphibia > Anura > Dendrobatidae > Phyllobates > Phyllobates terribilis. The sequence continues at coordinate 193,993,667 of NW_027362764.1, forward strand.
ATGAGGCCCTCTAAGTCTCTTCCAAGGGGCATTGGAGTGCCTCCCAATTTTTGGCAACCCTTGCATTCACTGAATAGGCCAACACTATGGGAGACTCTCTCCTTTCTAATGGGAATTTGTCGTTACTGTGGCCCTGCTCTATGTATCTTTAAATTCTTAGTGGGGTTTTTCCTAAAATTGGTCAGCCGTTGGACTCACTGCATACCCCATAGCTGTATAGCAGACTCTCTCCTTTCTAATGGGAACATGTCGTACTTGTTACTGTGGCCCTGCTCTAAGTGTCTTTAAATTCTTAGTGGGGATTTTCCTAAATTTGGTCAGCCGTTGGACTCACTATGTGACACAGGTACTTTAGATGCAGTGACACAGAAACACAGAGCAGCCAGTACAGGGTTAATAAACAGGGGGCATTTATTGTAACAGGGTCAATCTCCACGCAGGGAGTAACAGGGGAAATATGGGGACAACAAGGGGAGTAGCAGGTAACAGGCCATAACCGACAATCCACAGTTTGGCTAGATGTAGCAGTGTCGAAACGGTTGTAATCGGCAGTTTTACACTTAGCTGACTCTTGTTCCCCACAAGGCCATTGCCGGCTGATGCAACTGTCAACTGCCTGCTTTTCCGCCCAAAGCTCCTTTTTCTCCCTCTTCCTAGACACGCCCCCAGTTCCCCGGTCACCTGACCCCTGAGCTCTGGCTCTGGACACGCCCCCAGCTTCCCGGTCACCTGACTCCTGTGCTTACAGTCTGTCTTCCCCCTGCAACCAGAGGCACGGCCCCGCAGTTCCGGATCCCTTGTTCTGAAAGTACTTACAACCCGGTCTTCCCCCTTACACTCCCGCTCTCCTTTAACTCTCCATTCCACGGGCGAGAGTTCCTTCACCAAACATTCACATTCTTGGACTTCCTGGATGATACCTTGCCATGTAAACTGATCTTGTTCGTAACGGTGAGGAGGCACTCCTGCTGTTGTCCGTTTTGACCGCCGTAACTCAGTTTGACCGATGAGGGGAGCAGGGTCACTTCGATTCCCAATCTCCGCCTGCCCGGTGGCTTCAACCGATGGTGTTCCCTCGCCGCCTGCACTGGGGACTGCAGGTAATCGAGTGCTGGGGCTCGGAGGTAGAATCAACAATTCTTCTTCATCCACATCGTGGCTTGGGGCAACTGTGACAGGACCCTCTCTAGAAGCAGGTGATCCTTCTTCATCTTCGTCATCTTTAGACAGACAGGGCCGCAGCATACTATGATGAACCACTCTGGTAGGGGCTCCTTCAGCCCCCTCGGGTTGAACTTCATATATAGGTCCTTCAACGCCAACCCTGCGCTTCACTCGGTGCGGGGTCCGTTCCCACCGCCTACTCAATTTGCCCCGGGGCTGCCTGTCTTGAACCAACACCGGCTCCCCGGGCCTCAGAGCTGTCCCTCGAAGAGGCAATGTCTCATGATGTTTGAGCTCCCGAAACTTTTGTTGTACCAACCGTCGGAGGGTCTGCAGTCAATGACCCTCCCGGACCCAGGACGACATCCCCGTCCATGGGTCGTCCTCCTCGGGGTCCAGCTCTAACTCTGTAATCTCTCGCCCCTTTCGCCCGAACAGTAAGGTATAAGGAGTGAACCCCGTCATACTATTCACTCGGTTGTTGTAGACCCACAGCAGCTCGACCACACACTCAGGCCATCGTACCTTCCGATCTTCCTCCAACGTGCGGAGCATTTGGATCAGTGTCCGATTAAAGCATTCACAGGCCCCATTTCCTTGAGGGTGGTAAGGAGTAGTCCATGACTTCTCAATCCTGTACAACCGGTGCAGCTCTTCCATCACCCGGTTATGGAAGCAGGCGCCTTGATTGGAATGGATCCTCTTTGGGCAGCCGTACACCCGAATGAAGTCTCGGCAGATGGCCTGTGCAGCTGATTCGGAGGTCTGGTCTCTGGTCGGGGTCACCACCGCAAACTTTGTGAAGTGGTCTGTTATCACCAGACAATGTTCATACCCGAGATGCGCCGGTCCAACAGTCAAATCGTCGATCATCAGCACCTCCAAGGGGGCAGAAGTCACAATGGTTTGTATGGGGGCTTAAACAGCTCACAGCTCCGACATCTTCAACAAGTGTCTTCTATTTTTGCTCGCAGTCGGGGGTGATACACTAGCCTCTGCAACCACTGAAATGTCTTCTCTGGTCCGAAGTGAGCCCCTCGTTCATGAGCCTCCTTAGCCACTACTCTGACCAACTTCTCTGGGATCACCACTTGCCAGGTGATCCCGAACTCTCGCAGTAGCTGTACCCGTTGGTACAGCAGCCCGTCTCGCAAATAAAGTCTCTCGCATTGTCCCAGCATTTTCAGCGCCCCCGGGGACAGGGTACTCCTCTCCTCTCGACTGGGGACCTGTCTCAAACCCACCCATTGGCGTAATTGGGCAACTTCTTTGTCAGGCTGTTGAAGTTGGACCCAGTCATCTCTTGGCTGCCCTAGCACTTGTTCTTCTGACATCTCTCTGATCTGTCCCTGCGCCGCGACCAGCAGTCCCACCAAACTTCGGAAGCTGGGGACCTCATCCGCCTCCAAATCTTCATCGCGGTCATGATCATATGCCACTCTGGAGAGGGCGTCAGCGTGAGTATTCTCTGCCTTAGACCTGTAGGCGATCTTATACCGGTACCTGGCCATGCGGGCCACCCATCGCTGCTCCGTCTTCGCATGGTCATGTTCGGCCACTGGCACTTGCCAATACCCGCTGGCCAGATCCAAGGAGGAGAAGTATCTTACCTTCCCTAAGGCCGACAGGGACTCTTCGATTCGGGGTAGTGGGTAAGAGTCTCAGACATTACAGGCATTCAGTCATTTATTAGTCCACACAGAACCGCAGGGTCCCATCTTTCTTCCTGACCAGGACAATCGGGGCTGTCCACGGACTCTGACTGTCCCGTATCACACAATTCTGTAACATATGGGCTAGTGTGGTGCCCCTGCGGGTTCAGTCGCCACAGACGTACTGCATCTCACCCAGAGGTGTGGTACCCCACTCTCAGGTAAGGATGGAGTACTGCCCGGGACCCAAACACCTGCATCCAACACTACACTACTCCAGACCAGCAAGATGGACAAGATGCGCTGCTCCTCTGCTGAGCCCTGTCCCTGGCTGGAGTGGGGGGAACCAAGAAAGGGGGAACCATGTAGTGGGTGTGGGTGGAGGAAGGAGTCTAGGGGAGCACTTCAGGAGGTGTATAAAAAGGGATGGAACCATCTAGAAGGGTTTCAGTCAGAGGAGGAGAGCGAAAGGATCAGGAGCTCTGCAGGAGCTCTGCTCAAGGAAGAGGGCTTAGTGAGAGAGGCCCAGGACAGACTGAAGAGAGGAGAGGAGCAGGAAGGAAGGCTCCAGAACAGAAAGGATCCCAGGGGCACGGGCAGTGCAGATGCCGCCCGTGTGCCCGAATCTACCAGGACGTGGAGGGATCAGGCCGCAGAGGGGACCGGCCCCTAACTAGTGAGAATTGCAACGTTCAGCTAGAAACCGGAGGCTTCTGTACTTTTAGGGTGCCGTTGCCACAGCCACAATTACATCGCTGAAAAGGTGGCTACAGAGGGTCCTGGGGACTGCAGGTCGCCCGACAATATCCGAGGCTACCGGCTTGGGACACTGATTGTGAGACGCAGGGCGAGGGTGAGAGCCAGCGCAGGAAGACGACTGAGAAAGGCACATAGAACGGGGTCCAAGTGCTCTTGAATTATCTGAGGGATTGCTGAAGCCCTTCCTTGGTGAACGCAGGACGACGTGGGTGGTTATAATCCAGAAAGTGTAACCTGAGGAACTTAAGAACTGTGAGTAAAACCCTGAAGACTGCACCCCACTGTCTCTGTGAATAATTGCTGCGCCATCACCTGCCTGCGCTACACAGCACCCGTCACATCTACCTCATACAACATCTACACTGCCCTAGAGCTAAGCTTTACCTGTGGAGAGCTAAACCAACTCTGCTGCATTAACAACAGCTCCAGAGGACCTTAACCGCAGCGGCGGCTTCTTTTTGCTGCATACCACAGGTGACGTCACGAACATTAAACTATAAAAACTATAAATTCCCTTTTATTGACCACCCTGGGTTACGGACCGGGTCACTGCTACTGTGACATCCCCTGCACCGACCGGCCCGGCACCAAGTACACCATGGCCCAGGGGGTTCGTCACTAGCATCTCCTTAACCTCTTTATACATCTGGGGAGGTATCTGCCAGTATCTCTCCCGCACTGGGGCAGCGCTCGCGTGGAAATCTCGTGAGTAATGGCTTCGGTGCAACCAAAATCATCCTCATGGCAAGCAAAGACTTCCTGGTATTGCTCCAGTACCTCCTCAACCTGCTGCACCTGTCGAGGTGAAAGTCCCATCAATTCAGCCCGCATTTGTTTTAGGATTCTTCACCCCCCCCTCGCACTAGCACAGTGGGATTCTGGCGGCACGGTGACCACCAGAGTCCAGGGGTCTCCTCGTACAGTGGACAGCTGTACCACATCAGGTCGCACCAACTTCTCTGGCATTCCCAGAATCTGGGCTATTTCCACCCTAGGAGGGAGTGTAAGATAACCTTCGCCCAGATTAACGCACCGCACTATAACATTGCCACCCTGGACGGTGGCCAGTGTCCGAGGCACCTGGAGTCTGGGGGGTACTTTGTCCATCGATGTTGGTTCTATCTGAACTTCGACCCCCTCAAGAGGTGTGCAGGCCCGTGCGGGTAATGTGAGTACAGTTTGTCCTGGTGGTAAGGTGAGCGCCATAGCTTCTGGTACTATGATTTTCCCCAGGACCTTCCCTTCACTCAACGTCTCCTGAGCCTGGGCGGCTCAGATTAATTGTTGAAAAACCCTCCTTTGGGGGGGTTCGTGGGTCCCACTGGTCTAGAGGAATCTCCTTCAGCTCACTAATCAGTATTTGCCTGATCTCTTTCAGCACATTCATTCCGAGGGTCACCGGGGGTCCACTTCCGGTTCCCTCTGCGACCAAGACGACCCCTTTTTTTCCCACATCTTTTACATACACTCGGATCTTCATCAATACCACCCCTGCAACCGGGATGGGTAATTGATTAGCTTCCATAAGTCCAATTACTGGTCCCCATTCAGGTCACGCTATCTCTGGAAATCGCTGCTGAAAGTAGGCTTCTGTCATCATAGTCACCTGGGATCCTGTGTCAATCAGTCAGTGAACAGCCCGACCACTTATTTCCGGCCAGACAGTCGGGCTGGGGAAAACTAGGTCCTTGGGACTTCCTCTTTTTCTTTTCCCTTCCTTAGGCTCCGGGCTGTGTCCCCCAAACAAGGAGCCTGTTAGTTTAACGGCTGCCGCGACAGGGGCCGCCCTCGGCTAGCACAGCCCCTGGCGTAAGGTCCTGCGCCTCCACACTTCCAGCAGGTCATGTCTCTGTCTGTTTAGGGCTGCCTCACTTTCCTATGGAACTCTCCTGCAGGACGGGGCCTGAATTCAATTCTTTCCCTAACTGGGGCAATCGATCCGGGTATCTCCCGTGTCGGTGCAGGGGTCTTCTTGAGACTGGACCATTCACCCCGCATCTCCTGTATCTCCTTTCGCATCTCTCGAGCCCATTCCAGTTCAGCTGCAGATGGGGTGGGTAACTCGTTACTCTGGACCATCCCTGCTAGAGCTGTTAACCCCATCTCCTGCTCTCTCACACGTGCCTCCGCCCCCACTTCTAGAAAAGTCATACGTGGGTTAGAGCGCAGGCTCTCCTGCAAGGCTTGCTTCAGCTGCACATCCCTGAGGCCTGCCACAAATTGGTCCCTTAAGATCACGTCAGGGGGGCCCATTCCCAAATTCCCCATGTTGTCTTTTCTAGTGATATAGGCATGCACCCTCTCTAATGCATTAACATACTGCATCACAGTCTCCCCCTCCTGTTGCACTTGGTAAAACAGCTGTATCCTCTGCTCTCCTACATTGGGGGGATTCCCATGCATCTCCTCCAATATACGCACCACTTTTTCTACAGTATCCCGGTCATGAGGAGGGCGGTACATCACGGAGTCCAGGGCCAGTAAGGCTATTTCAGCTTGCATAGCTGGGGTCATCGGATGCATAGGTAACATACTCCTAACTCTCTCAACCCAGTCCCACAGCAACATATTGTCCCCGGGGAACTTTGGGAGATTGTTGAACATGGCCCCCAGTGGCAAGCTAGATTCAGGGGCTCCCAGGATGGACTGATCTGCAGTGTCTGTGTCTAAAGACTGCATCCTGCCGACTACGCCAGATGCAGTGACACAGAAACACAGAGCAGCCAGTACAGGGTTAATAAACAGGGGGGATTTATTGTAACAGGGTCAATCTCCACGCAGGGAGTAATGGGAAATATGGGGACAACAAGGGGAGTAGCAGGTAACAGGCTATAACCGACAATCCACAGTTGGCTAGATGTAGCAGAGTCGAAACGGTTGTAATCGGCAGTTTTACACTTAGCTATCTCTTGTTCCCCACAAGGCCGTTGCTGGCTGATGCCGGTGTTGTTTTCTTCTGGCTTCCCCGCCTAAACAATACTTCATCTTCTGGTGGCAGCGGGCGGTCTCCGGTTTGAACCGCTGAGACCCTAGTCCATAACACTGCACCTCACTTGCTCGGCTCCATGGACCCTGCGTCTCTTCTCCCTCTAGTCGGGCTTGACTCAAGCTGTCAACTGCCTGCTTTTCTGCACAAAACTTTTTCTCCCTCTTCCTAGACACGCCCCCAGCTCCCCGGTCACCTGACCCCTAAGCTCTGGCTCTGGACACGCCCGCAGCTTCCCGGTCACCTGTCTCCTGTGCTCACAGTCTGCTTCCCGCTGTAACCAGAGGCACGGCCCCGGCAGTTCCGGATCCCTTGTTATGAAAGTACTTACACCCCAGTTTTCCCCCTTACAACTGCATGCCCTATAACTGTATAGCAGAAACTCTCCTTACTAATAGGAATTTGTCATTACTGTGGCCCTGCTCTATGTGTCTTTAAATTCTTAGTGGGGTTTTTCCTAAATTTGGTCAGCCGTTGGACTCACTGCACACCCTATAACTGTATAGCAAACTCTCTCCTTTCTAATGGGAATTTGTCGTTACTGTGGCCCTGCTGGATGAGCAGGACCTGACGTGACATCACAGTCACGTGACTATCATGTGATGAAGCAGCTAAAAAATTTTGGTTCTTCCAGCTACCTTTAGTTGCTTCATCACATGATAGTCACGTGACCATGACATCATGTCAGGTTCTGCTCGTCCAGCCTGTCTTACCACAAGCAAGCGCGCCAACGAGCTGCATACTGCTGAAGCATGAGTCACCGGCCGGGACTCTGCCTATCAACCTCACTACCCACAATCACCTCACGTGCCTCCCCTCAGGACCCTCAGACATCGCAGTGGAAAACTACCTCTATAGCCAAGCCTTGACCGTACATCTACTGAAGCAGCTGTATCCTATTCACGCTGCATTTAGGTACTGCAAGCATTTTAAATGCTACACACGAACAATGTACTACTGGAGGTAAGACTCTTTGCACAGGCTGTACCAATACTGATGACCGCTCAATTTCTCCTATATGCTTCTTTTTTTCCCGCAGCAGCTGCAACGATTTACGCTGCTACAAGGGCTTGCCGGTAACAATTCATGCCCATACCATCTATCCAGCTCTGATCATCCTGGAAACAAGGCCATACTATATTAACTGAACTTATTTTTCAAAACATCCACAAGGATCCATGCGGATCATCTCAGTATAAACTACTGCTTACAAAGGAGGAAGCCTAACCATTGTAATACCTTATCAGCCTACTATACGCTATTGCATACACAATCAGGTATTAATATCACTATATCAATAGGCACTTTGCCACAGTTACACCGCTATATCCTATTTCATAACGACTGTACCCTTCATATTCCAGTTTTCAGTACGTTTGCACTTTAATTGCACGGCTTTGCAACAACAAGCATCATTACGGGGATTTTCCTCCCAATACTACCCCATACGGGTAAGTAACGTACGTACTTAGGCCTCTCATCAGGATAAACCACTTTCTCTATATCCAAAAAACGTATTTCCTCTATCTAGGGCCTACTACCAACCACCATTAACTCCAAATCCACAGCACTACTTCTAGCAATAGGACTTAAACTCATCAAGCCGGATACACCCAACATCGAAGGACCACCTATCCTTTTATTTTTGTCCTCAACGATATTTTACTAATTTTGGCTGACTATTTTATATCAATAAAGTGTCTTTTAATTAATTATTTTAATTATTTAATCTCCAATCTATGTATACCGCAGTTCAGCACGAATCCAATATATTATATCTTATCCATTTACCCCGTCTATAAATTCTTAGTGGGGTTTTTCCTAAAATTGGTCAGCCGTTGGACTCACTACATACCCTATAACTGTATAGCAGACTCTCTCCTTTCTAATGGGAACATGTCATACTTGTTAATGTGGCCCTGCTCAATGTGTCTTTAAATTATCAGTGGGGTTTTTCCTTAAATTTGGTCAGCCGTTGGACTCACTGCATACACTATAACTGTATAGCAGACTCTCTCCTTTCTAATGGGAATTTTTCGTTACTGTGGCCCTGCTCTATGTGTCTTTAAATTCTTAGTAGGGTTTTTCCTAAATTTCACTGCACACCCTAAAACTGTATAGCAGACTCTCTCCATTCTAATGGGAATTTGTTGTTACTGTGGCCCTGCTCTATGTGTCTTTAAATTCTTAATGGGGGTTTTCCTAAAATTGGTCAGCCATTGGACTCACTGCATACCCTATAACTGTATAGCAGACCCTCTCCTTTCTAATAGGAACATGTCCTAATTGTTACGGTGGCCCTGTTCTATGTGTCTTTAAATTGTTAGTGGAGTTTTTCCCAAATTTTGGCAGCCCTTGTAGTCAAAGCATGGGCATTACCACTATAGGAGACCTGCTCCTTTTATAATGGGAACATTTTTGTTACTGAGACCCTCCTCTATGTCTCTTCAAAGGGGTATTGGTTTCGTCCGAAATTTTGGCAGCCCTTGCAGTCACTGCATACGCAATAACAGTATAGGAGACCCACTCGATAATAATGGGAATATCAAAGCATAGCAGGCTGATGGCTCTCTAACAATAGTGAGGGCCAACTGCTAGCCTTTTAAGAATAGTAAGGGCCGCCTGATGGCCCTATAAAAATAGGCTTTGTGACTTTCAGAGTCCCTCCATCATAAATGAAATAGGATGTGTCTGATGATGTGTCACACACCACATTGCCAGATAAGGTAGTAAAATGTTAAAATTACATTTCCCGGTGAATGCATTTGTCTTAAAAAATAACGTAAAAAAAAAACAGTAGGATCTTTCTTTAGTATAAAAAACAGAGTCGCCAATGTAACCTCAATGTAATCACATTGTCCTCACCTCCTCGTCCATCTCCGAAATGACCACATCAGTCACAAGCTGAAAGCACTGCAGCACTGCCTTGGCCAAGCGGCAACAGGATGTGCTGAAAATAACATGCTTAATGCTTAGGTGACAAACTGCCCAGCGCTGCAGAGTTGTTGAATGCTGTAACACAGCACACTGATCTGTGGTTGTCACCGCAGAACATACAGCCAGGCATGTTCGTGTGTTACAATGGGCGGAACCTGGTGACGGAGGAATGACAGCCAGAGTAGATACGGTTTCCCTCTATGCCAGTCCTTTCACCGAGCTAAAGAATATGGCTGTGGTGAAATACAACTCCCACTGAGAAGCTGTTTCAGATTGAAAAACAGCAGCTACAAAGTTAGCGCTATCATGAACTCTCCTGATGTAGAAGCCAGGGCACACCAGAGGATTCTCTGGTGGGACCGTCCAACCCTGCTGAGAAGCAGTCCTGGCTAAGAAAAGAGTGTGGGAAGGTTCCCGGACACTCTATGGCTGATTTTTTACTGAGGTGGAAACCCACACAAACACGGGGGAACATACAAAGTCCTTGCAGATGTTGTCCTTGCTGGGATTTGAACCCAGGATCCCAGTGCTGCAAGGCTTCAGTGCTAACCACTGATCCAATGTGCTGCCATTCACTCTCTAATATCTAACAGGCTGGAGAAACTTGCACCTACTTCCACTCTATATGGCTGTGGTGAAATACAACTCTCAGCAAAAAAAAGCTGTGGACTGGCTCCGAACCGTCCCTGGCCACATTCACCTGTCCACGTGTTTGTGGTTAGGCGGTCCTTCCCAGTAAATGCACTGGGGAGGGCACGGGTAAAGTTGTGGGACCCGTGCTTGTGGAAGGCGGAGACGATACCGGGAGAAATAGTGGCGGCTGGGGACCGAGAATGGACACCCGGCCGCCGCCAGCAAGAGGTTGTGAAAAGCTTCTGCCTCCACGAGCCTAAAAGGCCACATTTCAAGTGAAAGCAGCTTTAGAGTACTTCCTGGGAGAAATGATAGCTGGGTAGATATGGTTTCCCAAGTCCTTTCACAAAGCTAAAGAAAATGGCTGTGGTGAAATACAACTCAGCAAAAAAAAGCTGTGGACTGGCTCTGTAACGTCCCTGACCACATTCACCTGTCCACGTGTTTGTGGTTAGGCGGTCCTTCCCAGTAAGTGCACTGGGGAGGGCACAAGTAATGTTGTGGGACCCGTGTTTGTAGAAGGCGGAGACAACACCGGGACAAATAGTGGTGGCTGGGGACCGTGTATGGATACCCGGTCGCTGCCGCCATAAGATTGTGGATATCTTCCACCTCCATGATCCTAAAAGGCCACATTTCAAGTGCAAGCAGCTGTCAAAAATTTGGTAGTATAGTATTGCAGCCTGTGGGTGGGTGGGTGGCTGGCTGCATACTTGTGCTTGCATTCCAAGGAATGGGGTAGGGACAACTGAATGCTGCACTGGGACAAGGACGTGGACGGTGATTGTTGCAAGTCTGCAATGACAGGTGCATGGCGGGAGTCATCTTCGCTTGCGCCAAGGATCACTTATGATGGGCACACTTTTAAGCAGTGATCTGGGAGTCAGAGATGCTTCCAGGAGTCTTCCCCATGCTGCTCCCATGTCTGTTCAGCACTGTATGCATGTGTCTGATGATGTGTCACACACCACATGGCCAGATAAGGTTGTAAAATGTTAAAATGACATTTCCCAGTGAATGCATTTGTCCTGGTTGAAAGCAATGCAAAAGTGCAAAACCGCATCAAAAACGCTACGTGTGAACATAGCCCAAGGTGTGGAGGAGTATTTTTGGTTTTGGTTATTTATTTTGCCTTATATACAAGTCATTACCCTGGAAAGGATGTTCCTTAACATATTTCCCAGGAAAATCCATTTTGGTTTAGTTTTTGTATGTTTTATTGTGAGTCCGTAAAAGTGGCGTAATACTCTGACAACGTTATTGACAGCAGTGACGTGGGAGTCAGAAATGCTTCCAGGGGTCTTCCTCATGCTGTTCCAATGTCATTTGAACACTGTTCCCATCGATTTGGGCAATTTTTAGGCCCTATGCAGACCGCCGGGGGGAGCCACCTGAAAAATGCTCGAGTTTCCCATAGACTTACATTGGGCTCGTTGCTCGTGTCGAGCAGCCGAGTATTCCAATTTGCTCGACCCGAGCAACGAGTACCCGAGCATTTTAGTGCTCACTCATCACTAGTAAGGAACTTTAAGTCAGCAGTAGTGATGAGCGAGTATGTTTTGTTAACCCTTTCGCCGAGTATGCTCGGGCGAGCACCGAGAAGTTACAGCTGCTCGGTGATATGTTTGAATCACTCCCGTGTGCATGATTTGCGACTGTTTGACAGCTTTAATACAGTCTATTTCTTACACATTCCTCACATGTATTAAAGCTGTCAAACAGTCGCAAATCATGCACACGGGAGTGATTCAAACACATCACCGAGCAGCTGTAACTACTCGGTGCTCGCCCGAGCATACTCGGCGAAAGGGTTAACAGAACATACTCGCTCATCACTAGTCAGCAGTTGTTGCGAACCTTTTATAAAGTCAGGATCCTCCTGGTGAGAATTTGCAGTAGTAATAAACTGCAGACCCCTACAAACGATCTAATGTTACAAATAGGTTTCCAGACTAGCTCCTTCCCAATGAAATCAAATAAATTGTCCATACGTAAGAAATACCATTATTGCGAACAATGTCAATATCAGATAACAAGGATACTGAACAACAACAAGAGATATTATTATTGATAACATAAATATAAAATGATAAGAATATCACACAACAATATTCCTATATAGATTCTAGGGGATGGTCAGCAAAGAAAGCACACTAACAAAAGAGTAAATGAAGAATTTATTTTATATCTAAAACCAAATGAGCAATATAAAATTGATAAAACAAATAACCATTAACAAATCATTACAACATTACAACCAAGACATATACATTCCTTAAGTTCACAGTAATTTCCATCACATCATAGTCATCATAAAGGAACCCATCACATATTGGTTATGTTAGCTTAGTGTGGCCCTCATCTCTTTGGAAAATCCTCTCTTTGGTATGGCTTATCTCAATCAGGGACCCAGCCATAAAAACCAACCTTTATTCAGGGACTAATAAATGCCAACAGTCTCTCTCTCCCCTCCAAGGACTCTTCCATGAAGGTCTCTCCTTCCTCTCTCTATTTTCTTCCCCCTCTCATACTTGGGTGATTTACACCTCATTTGAAGGACTGCTTTGATCTACCTGTTCTTTCCCTATAATATGCTCACAAAGGATCCTGATGTCACTTCCCCAGTTAACATTTTGAATGACATCCTGGTTAATTTTCATCTGTACACTGTATTTAAATGGCACAGAAATGTGTTGGCCAGGTGGTATTATTTCCTAATGATTGTAATACAATAGTACATTTCTTGTAGTCTTAGGAACCTTTATTTGTACGTTAAGATACTGTAGACTATGATAGGAGCATCCTGATTGCCACATTTAAGGCCCTTTTAGAAATTGATCAAAGGCCTAACTTTTAATTACAGAATACAAAATTATAATGTCCATTTATCCATATGTTACATGTGCATATCTTACATACAGTTAGGTCCATATATATTTGGACAGAGACAACATTTTTCTAATTTTGGTTCTAGACATTACCACAATGAATTTTAAACAAAACAATCCAGATGCAGTTGAAGTTCAGACTTTCAGCTTTCATTTGAGGGTATCCACATTAAAATTGGATGAAGGGTTTAGGAGTTTCAGCTCCTTAACATGTGCCACCCTGTTTTTAAAGGGACCAAAAGTAACTGGACAGATTAAATAATTCTAAATAAAATGTTCATTTCTAGTACTTGGTTGAAAACCCTTTGTTGGCAAAGATTGCCTGAAGTCTTGAACTCATGAACATCACCAGACGCTGTGTTTCCTCCTTTTTGATGCTCTGCCAGACTTTCACTGCGGTGGTTTTCAGTTGCTGTTTGTTTGCGGACCTTTCTGTCTGAAGTTTAGTCTTTAACAAGTGAAATGCATGCTCAATTGGGTTGAGATCAGGTGACTGACTTGGCCATTCAAGAATATTCCACTTCTTTGCTTTAATAAACTCCTGGGTTGCTTTGGCTTTATTTTTTGGGTCATTGTCCATCTGTAGTATGAAACGACGACCAATTAGTTTGGTTGCATTTGGCTGGATCTGAGCACACAGTATGCCTCTGAATACATCAGAATTCATTTGGCTGCTTCTGTCCTGTGTCACATCATCAATAAACACTAGTGACCCAGTGCCACTGGCAGCCATGCATGCCCAAGCCATCACACTGCCTCCGCCGTGTTTTACAGATGATATGGTATGCTTTGGATCATGAGCTGTACCACGCCTTTGCCATACTTTTCTCTTTCCATCATTCTGGTAGAGGTTGATCTTGGTTTCATCTGTCCAAAGAATGTTCTTCCAGAACTGTGCTGGCTTTTTTAGATGTTTTTAGCAAAGTCCAGTCTAGCCTTTTTATTCTTGATGCTTATGAGTGGCTTGCACCGTGAAGTGAACCTTCTGTATTTACTTTCATGCAGTCTTCTCTTTATGGTAGATTTGGATATTGATACGCCTACCTCCTGGAGAGTGTTGTTCACTTGGTTGGCTGTTGTGAAGGGGTTTCTCTTCACCATGGAGATTATTCTGCGATCATCCACCACTGTTGTGTTCCAGGGGTGCCAAGGTCTTTTTGCATTGATGAGTTTGACAATGCTTTCTTTCTTTCTCAGGATGTACCAAACTGTAGATTTTGCCACTCCTAATATTGCAGCAATTTCTCTGATGGGTTTTTTCTGTTTTTGCAGCTTAAGGATGGCTTGTTTCACCTGCATGGAGAGCTGCTTTGACCGCATATTTACTTCACAGCAAAACCTTCCAAATGCAAGCACCATACCTCAAATCAACTCCAGGACTTTTATATGCTTAATTGAGAATGACATAATGAAGGGATTGCCCACACATGTCCATGAAATAGCCTTGGAGTCAATTGTCCAATTACTTTTGGTCCCTTTAAAAACAGGGTGGCACATGTTAAGGAGCTGAAACTCCTAAACCCTTCATCCAATTTTAATGTGGATACCCTCAAATGAAAGCTGAAAGTCTGAACTTCAACTGCATCTGAATTGTTTTGTTTAAAATTCATTGTGGTAATGTCTAGAACCAAAATTAGAAAAATGTTGTCTCTGTCCAAATATATATGGACCTAACTGTATACGCTTTTGTCGTTTTTGTAGACCTTTGAATGCTGTATTGATGTCTACCTGATTCAATGGTAGATTGTTGGAAATAACATATGCTGCTTCTGCAGAAAAATTATCCATGCCCAATTTCCTAGAAATAAATCCTGACACTTTTATGTGGCAATCAAACGATATGGGGAGTGCGTACACTCATTGTCTAGCAATAAGAACACCCCGATGACACTCAAGCAGAGGTTTTTTAAGTCTGATACATAGCGGAGACATTGTCATTTGTCCCAATTTCCCTGATGAAGCTCATCTAACCAGTGAAACATGTTGGCGGCAGAATTGATATTTTTTTAGTCAGGGTTCATGACTTCCCTAATAATGCCTAGACAGTATAAACCTGATGGTGATATGCTTACTATTGTGAATAGCTATATAGCATAAATATTTAGTCACGTTAGAGCGAAATAAAAGTCCTCATGCTTGGTCATTTTAACTTAGACATTGCAATGAATATCTAATAAAGGTTACATTTTATAAAACAAATAAAAAATTGTTGCGTAATGACAACTTATTGTGGTGCAGCGGCATTGCTATAATGATCTAGTATGTCTGTTTATGCTATTTCCTCCCCCTCAGGTGACTGGTCACATGACTGTGACATCACACAGGTCCTTTTGCACAACAGAAGGTCTGAACACGTGACTGTGAGATAAGCACAGGTCCTGTGGCTGTTTCTATAAGATATAAGAACCCTGGTAATTTGGGACAGGTGTGTGCAGAGGTGCAAGGGGTGTGATAGGAGTGAGGCCTGTTCCCCGTGTGTGTGGCACCGTGTGAGGCCTGGTGAGGCCTGATGAAGCTTGGTGGACTCCTGGAGGGTGAAGCCTGGATCCTTGTGTGTGTAAGAGATGCCAGTAAGCCTTGGAGGGCCAGAGGCTAGAGGACTCCTGGAAGGTGAAGCCTGAATCTTGTGTCTAGATGCCAGTAAGCCTTGGAGGGCCAGAGGCTAGAGACCCCCATCTGGGAACCAAAAGGACTGAAGCAGCCATAAGCCGGCAAAAGGTAAAAACACTGCTTATATGGACATTGCTATATTATTACCTTGCTGAAGGCTGGACCTGGAGCCAAGTGGGGCCTGTCTGCCACTTGGGGCTCGTTTGACATTATACGTGTAATATGCCAGTGAGCACTAAGATGGACTGTGTGATCAGCAGTTTATGAAGTGTAATAAACTGTTGAACTGTGAAACACCGCAAAGTCGTGGCTGGTGTGCTTTTGTTGATGCGCTGCGAGTATCCCCCAGGATGATGAATAGCGCTGCCTTACATGTGGTGGAGAATGCGGGCAACTGCAGTCTGGTTTCTAGGGGCAATGGCAGTCTGGTTGCTAGGGGCAATGGCACAGGACGACGAGTGTGACAAAGCATCTGGCTGCAACTCGGTGGGGTTGCGAAGGTTGTCGTCGCACTCAAATCCGGTTTTGCTGAGGTTCGGCGGGCCCACGAAAATTTTTTCGGGGAGAGCGGTATAAAGTGTCTAGTGTGTACCGCGATGGCCATGAATGGTGCAGTATCTCCAGACGGAATGGAGAAGGAGTTAGATGACCGTGTGCAATCGCTGAAACTCCTAAACCCTTCATCCAATTTTAATGTGGATACCCCCAAATGAAAGCTGAAAGTCTGAACTTCAACTGCATCTGAATTGTTTTGTTTAAAATTCATTGTGGTAATGTCTAGAACCAAAATTAGAAAAATGTTGTCTCTGTCCAAATATATATGGACCTAACTGTATGTTACACACACACTCCATGCTACACACTCACAATATGTAGAAAAACCAAAAAACAAGCAAAATACCCAAATAACTGGAAGTAAATGGATAAATCGCACAGTGCAAAAATAATGATAAATAATAAAGGGTATTTAGTTAACATAATTTTGATCAAAATAATGTAAAAGCCATCCTACCACGTCACGGTAACCCTTATGGGACAGTCCTAACTCTAATATTAAAACCTTACCATTTGTCAAGTGACATACATATGGATAAGGGCAGAGAGACTGAACCCGCAGTAGAAACATAGACCTAAGAGGCAGAATGAAACTTTCAGCTCAGACAAAGGCCGGCCACACCCTTAAATGCACTAAAGCACACTAAACTGCAAAGAAAAAACCTGGGAGTCTCACAATATATGTTGCACGCACACCTTCCATGATGTAAAACTGCTTATGGCTGCAAATCCATGCTGCCCTGCCACTTAGTCTTGTTACCAATACCTTAGGGTACTTTCACTTAAGGACTCTAACTCCTATTAGTACACTGTCAGACATTACCATCGACATCTTGCGTCAGGCATTTCTTAACCTGGGGCATGCAGTAAATCCCATATAATCACTAGCTCTGACACTACCCACTTGCTTCTCTCTCAGTCATCTGTCCTTATTAAGAACCTATATTGTTTTTCGAGTTTCAGCAAATAAACTCTAGATGTTTGATGACATGTTGCACAATATTCTATAATATTTTGTGTATCAGTTTCTCATAGTTTTCAAGATCTCTGCTGGTATTTGCTGCTACTGTTCAACTGAAGTATGGTCACAATCCACAAAAGCATGCATTTTTATCACAAACTGTTGCAATTCATAAATGTTTGTTAATATCTGCAATATATGTGTTAACTACTGTATATCTTTGATTGTTGCTCTCACGCAAACCACAGCGGTCATTATTTGTGCCCTTACCCTCACTCTACTATCATAGCAGTTTTATTAACCAGTGTGTGATCAAAACAAATAATATTTGATTAGAACCCAGAAGATTCAAGTTACACTTTTCCATTTAATATTTAAACTACTTAACAGATCTATATATTAATATGTGAACGGTATGAATAAAAATAAACAAAATGAAACAATGTAAAAATCGCTGTAAATTACAAGATAATTTATATGTACCCCCCAAACAGCACAGAAAAATGATAGTTTCTCTTGCATAAAACATGGCCTTATTCAGTCATTTCAGTAAAAAAACAAAACAATATGGCTGCTACGCTAGTAAAATATTAAAAGGCAAAAATGAAGAAATGTAGCTGGGCATTTAGGGCAAACAGGCCTTGTCATTAAGGGGTTAAAATTTGCAATAAAATGTGTTAAATTTCAAAATTGGTCACCTACAGTAAGGCAGTGTGCCAGAATCCACCTAAAATGTTAATGTAGCGAATTGCAGATATATTTATATACATATTACATTTTCCACCTGTCGCGGACTGCAAATCTTACTGGAGCTGAGCTATAATGAAAACAGGGCAGAGATAGTTATACAATAGCTCATGGCATATGTTTTCCATACTCCGTTTGCTGGAGAAGAATGTGATTTGAACCTGGAGAGGTATTATATAAATTTAATTTGAGAACGCTGTTCTAAGCATGAATTTAGTATGCAGTGTCATAGAAGCAATTTAACTTTTGTGTTGATTTCATTTGTGAGATAACTAAATGTCATTTGAGAGCCTTATCGTTTGGAATTCATTTGCACACTCTTCGTTTTCCAGCCTGAGAGCTCTGTTTTCTTACCTGAAATAAAACTTTTTTTCCTGTTGAAATTAATTAGCCGTCTCTTTGTTTAACTTTCTTTAATTAAAGCAGGATTCAGAAAAATGTTATCAAATGTATTTCCACTCTGAGAAGAGGAGTTTGGGGTTGTTTTTATAGTAGTAGACATTTAGGCTCTAAATGACTTTGACTTCTTTTATTTTCCTGGAAGCCCTATTGAAAGAGAACTTATCTTTACATGGTGGTGAGACGGCCTCCATTTGTGACAGGCAGTTTTTGAATAAAAGAAATTACATTCATTCTGTTGGACTTCAAAATTAACCCCTTAAGCCCCGCGGGTGGTTTGCACGTTAATGACCGGGCCAATTTTTACAATTCTGACCACTGTCACTTTATGAGGTAATTACTCTGGAACGCTTCAACGGATCCCCCTGATTCTGAGATTGTTTTTTCGTGACATATTGTACTTCATGATTGTGGAAAAATTTCTTCGATATCACTTGCGTTTATTTGTGAAAAAAACGGAAATTTGGCAAAAATTTTGAAAATTTTGCAATTTTCAAAATTTGAATTTTTAAGCCCTGAAATCAGAGCGATATGTCACACAAAAGAGTTAATAAATAACATTTCCCTCATGTCTACTTTACATCACCACAATTTTGGAACCAAAATTTTTTTTTGTTAGGGAGCTATAAGGGTTAAAAGTTGACCAGCGATTTCTCATTTTTCCAACAAAGTTTACAAAACCATTTTTTTAGGGACCACATCACATTTGAAGTCACTTTGAGAGGTCTTTATGACAGAAAATACCCAAAAGTGACACCATTCTAAAAACTGCACCCCTCAAGGTGCTCAAAACCACATTCAAGAACTTTATTAACCCTTCAGGTGCTTCACAGGAATTTTTTGAATGTGGAAGAAAAAAATAAACATTTAACTTTTTTCACAAAAATGTTACTTTAGACCCAATTTTTTTTATTTTCACAGGGGTAACAAGAAAAAATGGACCCCAAAATTTGTTGTGCAATTTCCCTTGGGCACGCAGATACCCAATATTTGGGGAAAAAACACTGTTTGGGCGCACGGCAGGGCTCGGAAGGGAAGGAGCGTCATTTGACTTTTTGATTGTAAAATTTGCTTGAATAATTAGCGGACGCCATGTTGTGTTTGGAGAGCCCATGTGTGCCCAAACTTTGGAGCTCCCCCACAAGTGACCCCATTTTGGAAACTAGACCCCCCAAGGCACCTTTCTAGATGCATAGTGAGCACTTGGAACCCCCAGGTGCTTCACAAATTAATTCGTAACAATGAAAAAGTGAAAAAAAAAACACTTTTTCATTTTTATGAATCAATTTGTGAAGCACCTGAGGGTTCCAAGTGCTCACAATGCATCTAGATAGGTGCCTTTGGGGGTCTAGTTTCCAAAATGGGGTCACTTGTGGGAGAGCTCTAATGTTTGGGCACACAGCGGCTCTCCAAACCCAACATGGTGTCGCTAACAATTTGAGACGATTTTCCGTTAAATTTGTTAGAGGACACCATGTTGCATTTAGAGAGTCCCTGTGTGCCCAAACATTGGAGCTCCCCCACAAGTGACCCCATTATGGAAACTAGACCCCCCAAGGCACCTATCTAGATGCATAGTGAGCACTTGGAACCCACAGGTGCTTCACAAATTGATTTGTAACAATGAAAAAGTGAAAAAAAAAACACTTTTTCATTTTTATAAATCAATTTGTGAAGCATCTGAGGGTTCCAAGTGCTCACTATGCATCTAGATAGGTGCCTTGGGTGGTCTAGTTTCCAAAATGGGGTCACTTGTGGGGGAGCTCCAATATTTGGGCACACAGCGGCTCTCTAAATGCAACATGGTGTCCGCTAACAAATTTAACGCAAAATTGGCTCAAATTGTTAGCGACACCATGTTGCGTTTGGAGAGCCGCTGTGTGTCCAAACATTGGAGCTCCCCCACAAGTGACCCCATTTTGGAAACTAGACCCCCCAAGGCACCTATCTAGATGCATAGTGAGCACTTGAAACCCCCAGGTGCTTCACAAATTGATTCGTAACAATGAAAAAGTGAAAAAAAAAACACTTTTTCATTTTTATGAATCAATTTGTGAAGCACCTGAGGGTTCCAAGTGCTCACAATGCATCTAGATAGGTGCCTTGGGGGGTCTAGTTTCCAAAATGCGGTCACTTGTGGGGGAGCTCCAATGTTTGGGCACACAGCGGCTCTCCAAACGCAACATGGTGTCGCTAACAATTTGAGCCGATTTTCCGTTAAATTTGTTAGAGGACACCATGTTGCATTTAGAGAGTCCCTGTGTGCCCAAACATTGGAGCTCCCCCACAAGTGACCCCATTTTGGAAACTAGACCCCCCAAGGCACCTATCTAGATGCATAGTGAGCACTTGGAACCCCCAGGTGCTTCACAAATTGATTCGTAAAAATGAAAAAGTGTTTTTTTTTTCACTTTTTCATTTTTACAAATCAATTTGTGAAGCACCTGGGGGTTCCAAGTGCTCACTATGCATCTAGATAGGTGCCTTGGGGGGTCTAGTTTCCAAAATGGGGTCACTTGTGGGGGAGCTCCAATATTTGGGCACACAGCGGCTCTCTAAATGCAACATGGTGTCCGCTAACAAATTTAACGGAAAATCGGCTCAAATTGTTAGCGACACCATGTTGCGTTTGGAGAGCCGCTGTGTGCCCAAACATTGGAGCTCCCCCGCAAGTGACCCCATTTTGGAAACTAGAGCCCACAAGGCACCTAGAGATGCATTGTGAGCACTTGAAACCCTCAGGTGCTTCACAAATTGATTCATAAAAATGAAAAAGTGTTTTTTTTTTCACTTTTTCATTGTTACGAATCAATTTGTGAAGCACCTGGGGGTTCCAAGTGCTCACTATGCATCTAGACAGGTGCCTTGTGGGGTCTAGTTTCCAAAATGGGGTCACTTTTGGGGGAGCTCCAATGTTTGGGCACACAGCGGCTCTCCAAACGCAACATGGTGTCGCTAACAATTTGAGCCGATTTTCCGTTAAATTTGTTAGCGGACACCATGTTGCATTTGGAGAGCCGCTGTGTGCCCAAATATTGGAGCTCCCCCACAAGTGACCCCATTTTAGAAACTAGACCACCCAAGGCACCTATCTAGATGCAAAGTGAGCACTTGGAACCCTCAGGTGCTTCACAAATTGATTCATAAAAATGAAAAAGTGTTTTTTTTTTCACTTTATCATTGTTACGAATCAATTTGTGAAGCACCTGAGGGTTCCAAGTGCTCGCTATGCGTCTAGACAGGTGCCTTGGGGGGTCTAGTTTCCAAAATGGGGTCACTTGAGGGGGAGCTTCAATGTTTGGGCACACAGCGGCTCTCCAAACGCAACATGGTGTCGCTAACAATTTGAGCCGATTTTCCGTTAAATTTGTTAGCGGACACCATGTTGCATTTGGAGAGCCGCTGTGTGCCCAAATATTGGAGCTCTCCCACAAGTGACCCCATTTTGGAAACTAGACCCCACAAGGCACCTATTGAGATGCATAGTGAACACTTGGAACCCCCAGGTGCTTCACAAATTGATCCATAATAATGAAAAAGTGTTTTTTTTTCACTTATTTAATTTTACGAATCAATTTGTGAAGCACCTGGGGGTTCCAAGTGCTCATTATGCATCTAGATAGGTGCCTTGGGGGGTCTAGTTTCCAAAATGGGGTCACTTGTGGGGGAGCGCCAATGTTTGGGCACACAGGGACTCTTCAAATGCAACATGGTATCCGCTAACAATTTGAGCCGACAATTTGTTAGCGGATACCATGTTGCATTTGAAGAGTCCCTGTGTGCCCAAACATTGGAGCTCCCCCACAAGTGACCCCATTTTGGAAACTAGACCCCCCAAGGCACCTATCTAGATGCATAGTGAGCACTTGGAACCCCCAGGTGCTTCACAAATTGATTCGTAAAATTGAATAAGTGAAAAAAAACCACTTTTTCATTTTTATGGATCAATTTGTGAAGCACCTGGGGGTTCCAAGTGCTCACTATGCATCTAGATAGGTGCCTTGGGGGGTCTAGTTTCCAAAATGGGGTCACTTGTGGGGTAGCTCCAATGTTTAGACACACAGGATCTCTCCAAACGCGACATGGTTCCAATTTGTTAGCGGACACCATGTTGCGTTTCGAGAGCCCCTGTGTGTCTAAACATTGGAGCTCCCCCACAAGTGACCCCATTTTGGAAACTAGACCCCCCAGGGAACTTATATAGATGTGTGGTGAGCCCATTGAACCCCCAGGTGCCTCTCAGAAAATCATAATGTTGACTTGTGAAAAAAAAAAAAAAAACATTTTTTCCACAAAAATGCAAAAAAAAATATTTTCACAAGGGTACCAGGAGAAATTGCACCCCATAAGTTGTTGTGCAATTTCTCCTGAGTACTCGTATACCCCATGTGTTGGAAAAAAACTACTGTTTGGGCGCA
Source organism: Phyllobates terribilis (assembly GCF_046119375.1). NCBI lineage: Eukaryota > Metazoa > Chordata > Amphibia > Anura > Dendrobatidae > Phyllobates > Phyllobates terribilis. The sequence continues at coordinate 194,016,376 of NW_027362764.1, forward strand.
TGTAAGGGCCCGGAAGGGAAGGAGTGACGCTTTTGAACGCAGACTTTGATGGAATGGTCTGCGGGCGTCATGTCATGTTCTCAGAGCCCTTGATGTGCCTAAACAGTGAAATGCCTAACAAGTGCCCCCTTTTTGGTAGTGTTAGTTGATTTTTGAATTTTGTAATGTAGTGTTATACATCAGTTGTGTAGGACAATCTGACGAACACTACACAATTGATGTATGACAACCTGACGAACACTACGTCAGCTGTGCAGTGTTCGTCAGGTTGTCATACTTCAGAAATTAATTCAATAGTCCATCGAAGTATGGTACCTTTTGAAGCAGTCTTTCATACACAGGCCAGGTTTGTCAGGGCAGGTGTCACATTGATAAATGGTGTCCTTGCGAATTCCACTTTTATAACACACTCTGCACCTCTTTTGTGACTTTCCTTTTTTTCCGCTGTGAGGGATCTGCCCTGGGAAATGCTGGCCTGGTACAATTCTTGGTCCTTCAATTCCAGAAGTACTGGGGCCCTCTCTGTCACCGCTGCCAAATATCAGGGCCTTGATAACTGTTTCCTGAAACTGAAGGTACGACGCAGAAGTCTGGCCTGCACATTGTGACAGAAGGAAAGCATTGTGCATTGCCATCTGTACAATGTGCACGGCCAGCTTCTTGTACCACACTCTGGACTTTCTCAAAGCACTGTATGGCTGGAGGACTTGATCAGAGAGATCAACTCCCCCCATGTACTTGTTGTACCCCACTACACAGTCTGGTTTGACGACCTGTGTAGTGGAACCTCGTACAGCGCTGAGTGTGCTGCCATCACCATGTATGGTGGTCAAGAAAAGGACATCCCTTTTGTCCTTGTACTTGACCATCAACAGGTGGTCGCTACATTGGGCTCTGCTCTCACCCCTTTTGAGCAGCTGCCCAATTAGCGTCTTTGGGAGGCCTTTCTGAATTTTGCAGACAGTACCGCAGGCTGCGGTACGTCGCGCAGAGAGGGACTGGAAGAGCGGGATACTTGTATAAAAGTTATCCACGTAGAGGTGATAACCTTTATCAAGCAGTGGGTGCACCAAGTCCCACACAATTTTCCCACTCACTCCCAGAACAGGGGGGCATTCAGGGGGTTCAATCCGGGAGTACTTCTCTTCATAACTCTAAACTTGTGAGTGTATCCTGAGGTACTCTCACAAAGATTATACAGCTTGATCCCATACCTTGCCCTCTTACTGGGCAGGTACTGCCGGAATCCAAGCCGCCCCTTAAAAGAAATTAAGGACTCATCCACACAAATGTCCCTTTGGGGCACGTACACTTCACCAAACTTGTTGTTGAAGTGTTCGATGACCGGCCGAACTTTGAAAAGACGATCAAAGTTCGGGTCATCGCGTGCAGGACACCTTGCATTATCTTGGTAATGCAAGAACTTGTAGATGGCCTGAAAACGTATCCGGGGCATGACCATTCGGAACACTGGAGTGTTATACAAAACGTCAACACTCCAGTATTGCCGAAGCTCGGGCTTCTTCAAGATCCCCATAAGAAGGACCAGGCCCCAAAACTTCATCATTTCTACTGCGTCTACAGGAGACCAGTTAGAAAATGATGAAGAGGGGTTTTGTTCTAAAAATTGATGAGCGTATAAATTAGTTTGGCCCACCATGAGGTTTATAAAATCCTCAGAGAAAAAGACTTTGAAAAAGTCTATTTCTGTGAGGCCGGTGGTGTCAAACTTGATTCCTGATTCCGCTACGAAATCAGGAATCAGCGGCTCATAATTTTCGGGGGGCGAAGTCCATATAGGCTCAGTAGTGGGGGGCGCTGGAACATCTCTCCTGCGACGACGGCGGGGCGGGCCAGCAGAACCTGAGGAAGAGGAGGAAGAAGAGAAGGAGGAAGACGACGAGGAGTCGGAAAAACAAAGAAATGTGGGATCCTCACCCTCACTGTCAGTGTCGGAGGCAAGAATAGCGCAAGCCTCCTCCACTGAATAATGAGTTTGGGATGAGCAGGACATTGTTTGTTATGTATGTGGTGCGTGTGTGTCAATTCTTTGAGAGTATGTGTGTGTCAGTACTTTATTTAGAGTGTGTGGAAAAAGGAAATACTATATGTGGTGCAAACAGCAAGCATGAGTGTGGATTGGTGAACTATGCCACCGATCAATACTCGGCGGCTGCTGGATGTGCGCACAAATGTGTGGAGAGTGGGAAGAGGGGAATTGAGTTGGATGAGGGGAGATCAGATTACTTACCAAAGTCCTCTCTGTTCTTTCAGGACCTGGAGCCCGTAGCAGGAGCCCGGCGCTGGTGACCGGGAGCCCGGCGCTGGTGACCGGGAGCCCGGAGCAGGAGACCGGGGGCCCGAAGCAGGAGACCGGGAGCCCAGAGCAGGAGACCGGGGGCCCGGAGCAGGAGACCGGGGGCCCGGAGCAGGAGACCGGGAGCCCAGAGCAGGAGACCGGGAGCCCGGAGCAGGAAGACGGGAGCCTGGAGCAGGAGACCGGGAGCCCGGAGCAGGAGACCGGGAGCCCGGAGCAGGAAGACGGGAGCCCGGAGCAGGAGACCGGGAGCCCGGAGCAGGAAGACGGGAGCCCGGAGCAGGAGACCGGGAGCCCGGAGCAGGAAGACAGGAGCCTGGAGCAGGAGACCGGGAGCCCGGAGCAGGAGACCGGGAGCCCGGAGCAGGAGACCGGGAGCCCGGAGCAGGAAGACGGGAGCCCGGAGCAGGAGACCGGACAGCCCGGAGCAGGAAGACGGGAGCCAGGAGCAGGAGACCAGGAGCACGGAGCAGGAGACTGGTACTGGAGCTGGAGATCAGAAGCAAAAGAATTAACAGGGACACTGGGGTGAGGCGGATTGGGATGGGAAGGGGGGTAAAAAGACAGGGGAGTGGGAAGAGGGGTAAAAAGACAGGAGAGTGGGAAGAGGGGGATTGGGGTGGATGAGGGGAGATCAGAGATGGACTTACCAAAGGGTCAGCAGGACTGGAACAGAAGACCCAGAGCAGGAGCCCGGGAGCCCGGAGCAGGAGACCAGGAACCCGACGCAGGAGACCGGGAGCCCGGTGCAGGAGACCGGTACTGGAGCTGGAGATCAGAAGCAAAAGAATTAACAGGGACACTGGGTGGGAAGGGGGGTTAAAAGACAGGGGAGTGGGAAGAGGGGTAAAAAGACAGGGGAGTGGGAAGAGGGGGAAGAGGGGGATTGGGGTGGATGAGGGGAGATCAGAGATGGACTTACCAAAGGGTCAGCAGGACTGGAACAGAAGACCCAGAGCAGGAGACCAGGAACCCGGAGCAGGAGACCAGGAGCCCGGTGCAGGAGACCAGGAGCCCGGTGCCGGAGACCAGGAGCCCGGTGCAGGAGACCAGGAGCCCGGTGCAGGAGACCAGGAGCCCGGTGCAGGAGACCAGGAGCCCGGAGCAGGAGACCGGTACTGGAGCTGGAGATCAGAAGCAAAAGAATTAACAGGGACACTGGGGTGGGAAGGGGGGTTAAAAGACAGGGGAGTGGGAAGAGGGGTAAAAAGACAGGGGAGTGGGAAGAGGGGGATTGGGGTGAATGAGGGGAGATCAGAGATGGACTTACCAAAGGGTCAGCAGGACTGGAACAGAAGACCCAGAGCAGGAGACCGGGAGCCCGGCGCTGGTGACCAGGAGCCCGGCGCTGGTGACCAGGAGCCCGGCGCTGGTGACCGGGAGTGGAGCTGGAGACTCGGACCAGAGCTGGAGACCGCTGCAGGACGCAGAAAAAAAAGGTAAGGGGGGGTAAAAAGAGGGGGGAGGTGGGATTGGGGTGGATGAGGGGAGAACAGACTTACCAAAGTCTTCTCTGCAGGATCAGCAGCAGGTCAGGAGCAGAAGATCCAGGAGCTGGAGCAGAAGATCCAGGATGCTGGAACAGAAGATCCAGGAGCAGCGGCAGCAGCAGCGACTGGAAAAGTGAGAAGATGGTCTTGTGGTGTCACAGAATATTCTGTGGCACTACAAGGCCCAGCACAGACACATCAGATGTGATCGCTCTGTAGAAATCCTCACCAAATGTGAGGGTCTGCAGGGCGGTCACAGGGTGATGATGGGGTGGTGACAGGTGGAGGTAATCTGATTGGAGCAATCATTGATGACATCGATCGCTCCAATCAGAGTACCTGAATTCAGGTGACCAGGCGGTCACAGGGAGGTGTCACCCCTCTGTGACCCCCTGTGGTGCATGTTGTGCCCCAGCCATCTGATTGGTGACACTGATTGCACCAATCAGACATGGCTGGAGCAGAGCACGCACCACAGGGGGTCACAGAGGGGTGACACCTCCCTGTGACCGCCTGGTCACCTGTATTCAGGTACTCTGATTGAAGCGATCGATGTCATCAATGATTGCTCCAATCAGATTACCTCCACCTGTCACCACCCCATCATCACCCTGTGACCGCCCTGCAGACCCTCACATTTGGTGATCGCTCCAATCACAGCAGTCTGGGGGCTTGAATCACATTACAGGGGGTCATGGGGCGGTGACAGGCAGGTCACAAGCCGGTCACCGCCCCATGACCGCCCTGTCACCGCGCGGTCGCGCTACGATCGGTGCGATCGATGTGATCGGCGATCGCACCGATCATAGCAGTCCGGGGCCAGGGCTGGGGTGTCCTAGCAACAGTCTAGGATCGGTGCTCATAGGAGCACCGATCCTAGGCTGCAGATCACTGTTTCTGGCAATCACATTGCCGGAAACAGTGAGAAATGCTGTGATTGGCTGTTCAGATTTGAACAGCCAATCACAGCGATCGCTGGTGCGGGGGGGCGGCGACAGCCCCCGGGATGATGACGCCATCTACCAGGAGGTAAGATGGCACCGTAACTTTAATGCTGTCACCGCGACTTAAGTCGCGGTGCCGCATTAAAGATATGACGCACTAATACGGGTCTGGCTCTTAAGTCCCAGGGCACAGACGCGTATTAGTACGTCAGATGTTATTAAGGGGTTAAAGTCTATGGCCCCTATTCATTAAGGTGCGTATGCCAGAATTTGGAAGTAAAATGCCTTCATAAGTCTCAATAGTTTTGCGCAACTCACACAAAAATATTGCAACTTTTGGCATTAACATGACAAATCCCGGCCAACTATGTTATTATGGTCATAATATGTACATAGCATAGACGGGCATGGCCCTCCCATGAAATTCATGAAAATGTATACCACTTGAACGACAGAACTTACTCTAAAAATGTACTATATTTCCAGACTGTAATACATTTCTAGCAGTGGCACATGCCAGTGAAGAGAAGTGTCTAATTCACAAAAGTGAGTCTGTCAGCAGGATTTCACACCACAAACTATTTGTATGCACATGCAACTCTTTCAAAGACAAATCCAGCAATACCTGTACATGGCCAGTCCATTCCTCCTACCACTGAGAAATCAGTGTAGCGTCGGCGTCCCTGCCTCCTGCTAGGCAGAGACGCCGTTCCTCTCACCTCCCTGCTCCGTCCTCTGCGTCCTCTTCCCGCGCTGCTGGCAGCGCTTGCCGCTTCCCGGGCACTGTGCTTAGGGCGCGCGCTCCCTCTCTCTTAAAGGGGCCACGCGCGCCGTCCTAAGGAGTCCCCAGCCAATTGCCGGTGGAACTCCCATATATAAGGCACCTCCTCCAAAATGGAGGTGCCCGAGCAAAGTTGTTGCAAAGCCTTTCACCTCTGCTTCAGCCCTCAGGTCCCGTTGCCAGTCTGTTTTCCAGCTCTGTCTACCTGCTTGCATTCCCTGCGGTCCGACAGTCTGTCTACCAGCATCCGCCAGTCTGTCTATGGACCAGTCCGCCTGCGGATCAGGAAGCACCTGCCTGATACCTGCCTGATACCTGCCTGACACTTGCCGTGACCACCTGCCAGCCAGCCGAGAGTCTCTTACCTGCTCACCAGGGAGCGCTCACCTGCTACCCGCCAGCTAGCCTACCTGGAGGCTCTGCCGTCACTTGCCGTGACCACCTGCCAGCCAGCCGAGAGACTCTTACCCGCTCACCTGGGAGCGCTCACCTGCTACCCGCCTGCTAGCCTACCTGGAGGCTCTGCCGTCACTTACTGTGACCACCTGCCTGTCTAGAGACTCTTACCCTGCTGTCACTTGCCGTGACCACCTGCCTGTCTAGAGACTCTTACCCTGCTGTCACTTGCCGTGACCACCTGCCTGTCTAGAGACTGTTCCCGTCACTTGCCGTGACCTCCTGCCCTTCTACCCAGAGACTGTTCCTGTCACTTGCCGTGACTACCTGCCCGCCTTCCCTGGGAGCCACCCGCTTCCTTACAAGGAATGCCCCTTTGTATAGTAGCTCAGAGGTTCCACCTCCCAGACCCGTTACAATCAGCATTTGAACTAGTATGTAAATGTCCCTTCCACATGCAGGTATAGTAGTAATATGCAAGTAAATAGCATTTAAAAAGCCTGCCTGGCCGCCTTACTGAAGCAGCAGCTACAGGAAGAAAATAAAGTTATATTCTCCCTGTAGCCATTTGCTTCCAGTCAGCTGTAACATCCCCCTCCCCTACACTTTCACTGACAGCCAGCTCTACAGTCTGGGTACAGTGTGTATTTGCAAAACAGGCAGTCAAATAATGTGTCGGGGAGTGATTACAGTACTTTCACTGCATAGTGAGCTACGACTGAATCACTCCTTGCACCGCCCTGATGACTGGAAGCTAGCACCTGCAGAGAGAATATAACTTCATTTTCTTCCTGTAACAGCGGCTCCAGTAAGACAATCAGACTTGATTTAAAGAAGCACTCCCATGAATATTTTATTTTTCATTTAATCTGTGTACATGTGCATCTATATCCAATAAGAAAAACTGGCCTATACAATGCAGCACTTCAAATAGCAAACAAATCTAGGGGAAAAAAAGTCAAAGCTGCTTAAATTCAAAACCAATATATCTTTATCAAATTCAATAGTTAAAATATTAAAAAAAGGAGACATAACAGAGAGACCCCACACATCCAGGTGTGCTGATAGGAATGGATTTACTGCATATATACAATTGTCAAACAAATACAGACAAAAAAGAAGAATAGCAAGAATATTACATGGGTTGCATTCCCAGGTGGGAAGCATGTGAATATCTTATGGAGCTGGCGTCATTCACATAGAATAAACAAATATCGGCAAACAGTGCCATAAATGACATCAAGTACTGATTCAGCATCCTTAAAGGGGTATTCCCATCTCCAAGATCCTATCCTAATATGTAGTAGGTGTAAGAATAATAATATTAGAAAATACCTCCAATTAGAAATGTAGTATAGTTTTTCTGATTTGCTATGTCTCTTCCCTCATGTACAGGCATTGCAGAACCTTGGGTATCCATGGTTACGACCACGAGCACTTAGCTAACTGTCACTATATCAGTGGTCGTAACCATGGATACCTAAGGTCCTGCAATGCCTGCACACAAGGAAAGAGACATAGCGAATCAGAAAATCTATACTACATTTCTAATTTGAGGTATTTGCTAATATTATTACACCTACTGCATGTTGGCATAAGATCTTGGAGATGGGAATACCCCTTTAAGACAAATCATACATAGGTATTTAATGCTGGAAGGAAAATCCTTTTCTCACTGTCAGTATAAGATATTTGTTTATTCTATGTGAATGACGCCAGCTCCATAAGATATTCACATGCTTCCCACTTGGGAATACAACCCATGTAATATGCTTGCTATTCTTTTTTTGTCTGTATCTGTCTTACAATTGTATATATGCATTAGATCCATTCCTATCTGCAGACCTGGATGCGCGGGGTCTCTCTGCTACTTCTCCTTATTTTAATATTTTAACTATTGAATTTATTAAAGATATATTGATTTTGAATTTAAGCAGCTTTTACTCACCCTTCTATTGCTGTATATCACAGCACTAAGCAGGGTTGCCTCTTATTCACACTTCTTTATGAATCTATTGCTCAATCTTAAACAAACTAATGCTGGATTCAGATTTCTTGTGGACATGACTGGCTCCATGTGCAGTTCTGTGTGCTCTTCCACATTTCAGATGGGTGCAGGAGCTGCCTTTACGTTGCATGCATTATTCTGGTCTGTAAAATGGACCAAAGTAATGCATACTTCAAGATTTTTTCTGTGTAGTCTGCATGGAAAATTGGTCATGTAATAGATGCAATAGATCCTGTAAATGCAAATAGATGATGCAAATAGATCATATAATAGATGCAATAGGCTGCAATAGATCCGTACACTCTTCGTGTGCGGTCTTTTGCGCACACAGACACCACATGGACCGATACGCTTATCTGCTTCTTTGCATGGGATTTCTTTGAGCCCACATAAAATCAGAGTCTCAGCAATTGCTAATAAATTTCTGCTATTTTTGCCTATCCTGAGACGCACTAACTAAAGCTTTTTGATCCTGTTGCCAAATATAGAAATCTCTCTGAATTTTTTTTATTAATGTGAACAAATCAGAGGCTTTTATCCTAAAGCATTCAGCGGTGCACTCTTGGGAAATGTCTATACCATTAAAATGAGCTAAATTCTATATCAAATAATCTTCCATGATCCCAGTAGTCTTTACTCCTTAAAGCTAACACCTTATATTACCTCTCTCCTAGATAATTTAAGAAAAGGAAAACATTTTCTCTATCCTTCTCTTGTTGAATCAATATTTAAAAAATATTAATGTCACTCAAATTGTTATAATTACTGCAGTTTTTAATTTAACATCAAGGTGCCATCTGAAATATATTTACAGTGGGAGACAAAAGCGCAATAGGGTCTTATCTGGATGGATAGTGTGGAGAAGAATACACACTATCACACTCACCTGATAAGGTTGTGTGCATACAACCACTGAAAGAGGCTTAAGGCCCCGTCACACATAACGAGATCGCTAGCGAGATCGTAGATGCGATCCCCTTATGTCTGACAGGTAGCAACAATCAGGCTCCTGCTGTGAGATCGCTGATCGTTACAAAGCTTCCTGGACCTTTCCTGGGTTGTTGCGCTCCCACTGGGCAGTGTGCATTGCTGTATTTGACACCTTATCAACGACCTCGTTAGCGATTCAGAACTGAGACACGTAGGCGTGCATAAATTGGACTTTTCCGCGCCCCTCGTTCCCGATTGGTGGTCGCTACTGCGTCTTTGTTTTTCGGATCCCACCAGCGTTCTCCGACTGTGACTCCACTTTGAAGAAATCAGACATCTTTAGCGAGGTAGGTATTGTTTGGAGTCTCAAATAAGTTTCCATTTTTAATTCATTTATAGGACATCTACCAATTATCTGCTATCATTGCTCTTCAAGGAGGGAAGGCTTGGCTTCTATCTGTATATATATGCTTTTGCATGGGCAGATATTTTATGGGTCTCGTGCACACACACCCACACAGCACATTTTCTGACATGCTGTCCTGGCCAACCGCTTCAGAGTTTTTCACACGCCAATTAACATGAAGCTTAAATCAATAGACTCTGTTGTTTTGGCCTGTTGCACGCTTCACAACTTTCTTCGTCGACGTGATGAAATTACGTACTGTCCGCCTGGCTTCGTGGACTCTGTGGACCTAGCCAATGGGGAAGTGGAGCTTGGTGAATGGCGTTCAAACGATCCTGCAATTGCAGGCCTTCAACCAGTGGGACATGGCAGAAACACCCATGATGCGAAGACCTGCCGCGACAACTACTGCCAGTATTTTAACGGTCCTGGTGCTGTTCCTTGGCAGCATCAGAACCTATAGTGGGCAACTACTCATGTTTCTACACTACTGACATTTCTGTACTGATGTGTCTAATAAACTGTGTGTTCTACTATGCAAAAGCTTTGTTTCTCATTCTTTCAGTAGTAGCAGTAGTCACCACAGTAAGCAGTCCATATATATATATATATATATATATATATATACATACAGTACAGACCAAAAGTTTGGACACACCTTCTCATTTAAAGATTTTTCTGTATTTTCATGACTATGAAAATTGTACATTCACACTGAAGGCATCAAAACTATGAATTAACACATGAGGAATTATATACTTAACAAAAAAGCATGAAACAACTGAAAATATGTCTTATATTCTAGGTTCTTCAAAGTAGCCACCTTTTGCTTTGGCATTCTCTTGATGAGCTTCAAGAGGTAGTCACAGGAAATGGTCTTCCAACAATCTTGAAGGAGTTCCCAGAGATGCTTAGCACTTGTTGGCCCTTTTGCCTTCACTCTGCGGTCCAGCTCACCCCAAACCATCTCGAATGGGTTCAGGTCTGGTGACTGTGGAGGCCAGGTCATCTGGCGTAGCACCCCATCACTCTCCCTCTTGGTCAAATAGCCCTTACACAGCCTGGAGGTGTGTTTGGGGTCATTGTCCTGTTGAAAAATAAATGATGGTCCAACTAAACGCAAACCTTGATGGAATAGCATGCCGCTGCAAGATGCTGTGGTAGCCATGCTGGTTCAGTATGCCTTCAATTTTGAATAAATCCCCAACAGTGTCACCAGCAAAGCAACCCCACACCATCACACCTCCTCCTCCATGCTTCACGGTGGGAACCAGGCATGTAGAGTCCATCCGTTCACCTTTTCTGCGTCGCACAAAGACATGGTGGTTGTAACCAAAGATCTCAAATTTGGACTCATCAGACCAAAGCACAGATTTCCACTGGTCTAATGTCCATTTCTTGTGTTCTTTAGCCCAAACAAGTCTCTTCTGCTTGTTGCCTGTCCTTAGCAGTGGTTTCCTAGCAGCTATTTTACCATGAAGGCCTGCTGCACAAAGTCTCCTCTTAACAGTGGTTGTAGAGATGTGTCTGCTGCTAGAACTCTGTATGGCATTGACCTGGTCTCTAATCTGACCTGCGATTTCTGAGGCTGGTGACTCGGATAAACTTATCCTCAGAAGCAGAGGTGACTCTTGGTCTTCCTTTCCTGGGGCAGTCCTCATGTGAGCCAGTTTCTTTGTAGCGCTTGATGGTTTATGCAACTGCACTTGGGGACACTTTCAAAGTTTTCCCAATGATGGCCACTCGTTTTTCTTTACTTAGCTGCTTTTTTCTTGCCATAATACACATTCTAACAGTCTATTCAGTAGGACTATCAGCTGTGTATCCACCAGACGTCTGCACAACACAACTGATGGTCCCAACCCCATTTATAAGGCAAGAAATCCCACTTATTAAACCTGACAGGGCACACCTGTGAAGTGAAAACCATTTCCGATGACTACCTCTTGATGCTCATCAAGAGAATGCCAAGAATGTGCAAAGCAGTCATCAAAGCAAAAGGAGGCTACTTTGAAGAATCTGGAATATAAGACATATTTTCAGTTGTTTCACACTTTTTTGTTAAGTATATAATTCCACATGTGTTAATTCATAGTTTTGATGCCTTCAGTGTGAATGTACAATTTTCAAAGTCATGAAAATACAGAAAAATCTTTAAATGAGAAGGTGTGTCCAAACTTTTGGTCTGTACTGTATGTATACACATGCGTATACAGATACATACATACACACATACATACACGCATATACATTCATGTACTCGTATGTAAACAGATTCATCCGTGTACTCATACATATTTTTAAGTACATAAATATATACACACACACTCATATACACATACGTATACAGATTACTATATATACACATACATACTCTCAAACATACAAATATGCATACACATAAATGGCCATTTACATCTCTATATATATATTCATATAAATATATGGACATCCATACATCTGTACAGGAACAATGCACACACCAGTGTTCCCGTCTGACCGGAGACGCAGTAGTGATCCCATCTGACCGGAGACACAGTAGTGATGTTAAACCAAGGCTGCCCAATCAGAACGCAGTAGCGTCCACCAATCGGAGATGAGGGGGCACGGAAAAGTGATTTTATGCACGCCTTTGTGACACAGTACAGTCCCTATCAAGGTGTGGATCGTTGAAATAGCTGCTATGTGAAAGTGTCCCAACGACCGCCGAGATCGTTAGTTAGATCGCTGGGGCGGCCGAAATCGTTGGTAAGTTCTGCATGTTTGACAGCTCCCCAGCGATCACGAAACGACTCTCCAGCGATCCCAAAACCGTGACGCACTAACGATCTCGCTAGAGATCTCGTTATGTGTGACTGGGCCTTTAAGGTACCATCACACTTAGCGACGCTGCAGCGATCCTGACAATGATACGACCTGTCAGGGATCGTTGCTGCATCGCTATGTGGTCACTGGTGAGATGTCAAACAGTCAGATCTTCCCAACGACGCAGCAACGATACAGTGATCTGTAGCGACCTGTATAACGATGCAACGCAAATGCACGCCTATGTGTCTCAGTTCTGAGTCACCAATGAGGTCGTTGGTAAGGTGTCAAACACACCGATGCATGCTACCCAACGGGATCTCAATGATCAAAAAATGGTCCAGGCCATTTCGACATGACCAGCGATCTCACAGCAGGGGCCAGGTCGCTGCTACGTGTCAAACGTAGCGAGATCGCTGCTGAGGTCGCTGTTGCGTCACAAAACTTGTGACTCAGCAGCGATCTTGCTAGCGATCTTGCTTAGTGTGATGGGGGCTTTAGGCTGCTGCAGACCCAGGAGGAAGGAATCAAAGGGGCTAGAATGGTATGGATTCATCTGCGCTACTATCAGTGGATGATAAGAAAACAGGAACCCGAAAATCAATTGCTACGGTTTATTGGTCAACGCGTTTCGAAGTTTCAAACTTCTTCATCAGGACAAAACCTCGGTAATCTCAGATGGCACACATACAGCAAACTTCTCAGAGGCCTCAAAAAATGTGAACAATATTAGTATATTCCACTACATGTTGCTAAAAGCTATGTGATCATGGTAAGCAAAATTTTACCACTTTTTCCACTAGGACCGCCATTTCCTAAGTGGAGAACACTTTACTACCTAGAATACAAACCAAATTATTTACCTGCTTCCAGTGCACTTCCAGGAATCTGGAAAGTCAATTATGTCAAGATTTCCCCCAATCGACTTGATTGACTCTCTGACTTTGGTTTCCAAAAGGACTGTGTGGAAGTAAATAATACTTAAAGCCTTGGGAACAAAGACCCGTTCTTCTTTCTTTCTCCCTCCCCTTTAACATCCATCTCAACCTTTTTGTCTCACAAGTACATTCAATTATTTTCTGTAATGTACTTGAGTTACCCTTTATTATGTCTCCTGTAATATTCTTACCAACTCTCCTTGACATTCTTTTTCAACAAACCAAATGTACTACAAAGAAATGAAAGAAACTGCCATCACAACAGATATTGTTTTTTGGTGACGAATAATATGTTTTTAAGAAATAAGTGCAAAGAGGTGTTAAATATGGCTTAATTGTATTATTTGATTCATCTTTCCACAACTATAAGTGTTAGAAACCATGCCTAAGAAGAACATAAATGCAGTTTATGATACCATGGAGATTAAAAATATTAAAATGTACCATGATAAGACTCTTAGAATTTAATTTGCTCCCTGCCAATGAGTGCGGAAAGATCTTTGCACTGAAAAATGCACTTTTACATCCCAAATATAATTCAATGACATAATTTGTTCTATGAGCGCTTGGTACTAGTTTTTATATTACTTGTCACATCACACAATTATTTCCCTGGAATAAAAATGGTATCAAATTGTAAAGTAATCCTGGACATGTGGCATCTGTGTTGTTGTTTTTGGTTTTGTAATTTTTGTGGGGTTTATACCTTATTTCAGCAATTTAGCTGAAAAAAAACATTAATTAAAATGGTAAATTGGATACCACTGTGCAGTATACTTTAAAAGGTAACCAGGATAAAAAAAAAAGTTTGCAGGAATTAAAAAGCCCAAGATGGAGAATAGGTGTCAAAAAATCATTGTCCATATTCTCCTCTTTTGCCACAAAAGGTTTTAGGAAAATAAAAATTACATTGAAATGAATCACAATGGTTTAATATAAACAATTTTAAACAAAAAAATAATACTTTTTGAGGGGCATAACTTTTTGTCGTTGAACTTGGGTCTAAAGAGTAATATATCTCCTTGTGGAGAGTGACATGCCTGACATGACCATGTAAGAAGACTTATAGGGCATGCAATGCTCCTCTGGGAAATTAAATATGCAAATTGCCTCTTCAGAGAGGAAGAGGACTTAAAGTCTAGTACTACCACTCTGAAGTAGCAATCCTAAAAGTCAATATCGACCTTGCTACATGACTTATGATGAAAGCCAAACCAGACTCTCTACAGTATTTGCAGGAACGTGTTTCAGACAGTGCCTTTGAACTTAAAAGACTTTCAAAAAGCAGTTCACAACAGATTAATTTGTCAAGGGAAGTTGAAATCAGCCAGGCATTCCCTTCAGAGGGTCCTTCAAAGGAAAAGTCCTACCATCTGAAAGGCCATAAATGTTTTTTGTGGCTTTCATTTTACCTGGTAAAAAGGACTATTTGGCTATGCGCCCTATAATTGGGCAAATTGACTTTGTATTAACAGACTATGTTTTTATGATTTACAGATGAAATGAAATCTACTGTGGACAATGTTACCAAAAAAAGAAATTTAACCAGTCAAGCACAATATAATGTAATAATAAGACCATGTATTAGAGAGTACCTGTCAGCTCTGATACATCTTGCAGTATTTAGTAAAAACTTGGGTTTCTCAGGTGATTTTGATCCACAAATCAATCAAAATGGACATTTCAATGTTTTGGGGGGTTTTTTTTGTTTTTTTTTACTGACAAACGGTCCACAAAAAAATGAACATGTGAACAATCCTATACACTATATTGGACACGTTCCGTCTGTAAAAAAACACTGATACATGTACATGATCTTTGAATGAGACCTTATTTCTCATGTAAATGTATGAAAAAGGTGATTAATTCCCTTATCAATAGGGTATGTGACTACCCAGTTTGACACTGCCCAATCAGTGGTAACCATATAAGACTGTACAGAGACCTTTCGAAAAGCAGAATAAAAACAATTGTTAGTTTATTTATATTTATCCAGTAGGAATAACTGCACAACAGTATAACAAGGATTTATACGAAAAAGTGCCCCCTACATTGGAAATACAAGTATTTACTGATACTCACCTGTCTGGGCTCCGGGGTCTACTGAAGAAACCTGTGCCTGTCATACCGGTACTCCTGTGAACACTAGCTTCTGGCTGGTGTTCATAGGAGATCATGATTTTGCTAAATACAGCAGTATAGTGGAATTGCTGTACATAGCACAAGCGATCGGATGATCGAAAGTTCAAGTCCCCTAAGAGGACTAATAAGTAGAGATGAGCGTTGTTCTACTCGAACTGTTCGCCAATCTCAAATTCGAGCTGTTTTGGGCGGTGTTCGAGCCGGTCGGCGAACACGAACAATTTGAGAAAAATTCGGCTGTTCGAGGTTATGTTCGATAACTGTTCGTGCACCAAAATCATAACTGGATTTTTTCTCAGTAATGATGAAAATTAATGTTAATACGCAGTTTGAGTGTACAGCGGGGCGGGGGGAGGGGCAGGGGATGGATCTCTGCAGGAACAATGAAGATCTCCATTTTTTTTTCTCTTTCCCGCATTTGCAGTGGGGAGGTGCAATCTGTCAGCCTATCAGCAGCGCACACACGGAGCGAAGTGCTTTTTTTCACACAAGCAAGGGCATGTGTGATTGGCAGTGTATGTCACATGTCCTTGCCCTATAAGACCAAGCCATTTTCCCCGTCGCCACCATTTTCTCACTGCTGCAGCGGCGTGTTAGACGGCACCGCTGTTGCTGTGTGCGCTATACCTTGTTAATTTCAAGCCAATTTTCGCACAAATATACAGATAGCTTGGGAGTAGGGAATAGTTGTGATTGCAGTCCTTTTAAGGACTAGGTTACAGCATTTCCTACGACTTTTATCAAGCAGGTCTGTGCTCTTAAATAGATAGATTGTGGGAGTAAAGACTAATTGTAATTGGAGTCCTTTTCAGGACTAGGTTACATCAGTTCCTATCAGTTTTTGCCAGGCAGGTCTGTGCCAGTGCTGTGCAAGTTTTTTTCACAGCATTTGGCTGAATCTAGCAAAGCTAATCCTTTTTGGCCTATTGCAGAGTGTGTTAGTCAGTGGAGTAGCCTATCTGTGTTGCAAGATATACCACCTGTGTATAGAATACCAATTTTTTTACTGCACCTAGTGAAGTAAAATCTTTTGGGCATAGCATCATTCTATTAGTCCATCTATACTGACCTCCATCAGGTTGCAAACTGAATATAATTTTTTTCTGCATCTAGCTCTGAAAAAATATTTGGGCTTCGAGCAGTGTGTGGGACTTGGTCTATTAGTCCATCTATACTGACCTCCATCAGGTTGCAAATTAAAAATAATTTTTTTCTTCATTTAGCTCTGAAAAAATATTTGGGCTTCTAGCAGTGTGTGGGACTTGTTCTATTAGTCCTTCTATACTGACCTCCAGCAGGTTGCAAATTGAATATAATTTTTTTCTGCATCTAGCTCTGAAAAAATATTTGGGCTTCTAGCGGTGTGTGGGGCTTGGTCTATTAGTCCATCTATACTGACCTCCATCAGGTTGCAAATTAAAAATAATTTTTTTCTGCATCTAGCTCTGAAAAAATATTTGGGCTTCTAGCAGTGTGTGGGACTTGGTCTATTAGTCCATCTATACTGACCTCCATCAGGTTGCAAATTAAAAATAATTTTTTTCTTCATTTATCTCTGAAAAAATATTTGGGCTTCTAGCAGCGTGTGGGACTTGTTCTATTAGTCCATCTATACTGACCTCCATCAGGTTGCAAATTAAAAATAATTTTTTTCTGCATCTAGCTCTGAAAAAATATTTGGGCTTCTAGCAGTGTGTGGGACTTGGTCTATTAGTCCATCTATACTGACCTCCATCAGGTTGCAAATTAAAAATATTTTTTTTCTGCATCTAGCTCTGAAAAAATATTTGGGCTTCTAGCAGTGTGTGGGACTTGGTCTATTAGTCCATCTATACTGACCTCCATCAGGTTGCAAATTGAATAAAAAAATTTTCTGCATCTAGCTCTGAAAAAATATTTGGGCTTCTAGCGGTGTGTGGGACTTGGTCTATTAGTCCATCTATACTGACCTCCATCAGGTTGCAAATTAAAAATAATTTTTTTCTGCATCTAACCCAGCCAATAGTTTTGGCCTAATACCACAGTTTGGCCACTCAGCTCTGCTCGGTTACCATCCATTGTTTTTTTGTGCAAACAACTCCAGAGTTGTGAATTAGTTAACCACCAAAATGAGTGGAAAAAGGCCTGCTGCTGGTGGAAAGGGGAATAGGCGTGTTGGGAAGGGGAAAAAAGGTTGTGTCCGTGGGGTAGGTGCAGAAGAAAGACCATCTTCCAGCCAAACTAAAATGTCTACTTCTTTTAGCGGACAATGTGATAAGATCCCTTTCTTACGGCCACGCCAATTGCTACAAATTCCAGATGAGGCACAAAAACAGCAGGTGCTTCAACGGATATCAAGTGCTCCTTTAAGTGGGCTCTCCTCCACATCAACTTCAACATCACAAATACTCCAGTCCTCAAAGGTGTCACCCAAATCGCACTTGCTTCCTCACAGCTCCCAAATCTCCAGCTGCCCATCTGAGTATGAGGTAGAACAGATGGTTGAGTCTGCAGAGCTGTTTACTCATACTATAGCCTGGGAATCAGAGGTCGACTCCAGCGCTTCTGTGAATCCAGACGAGGAAATGATCTGCACTGATGCCCAGAATCTTTATGAGTCGGATCCAGGACCAGACGCAGAAGGTTCTGACCATAATGTAGACCCTCATTCCCAAACTGTAACTCCTGTTGGTGGAGACAATGAGGAAGACGATGATAAGACTCAAATACCTGATTGGAGCGACAACTTTAGTTTTTTGTCAGGGCAGGAACAGGTTGGCTCTGAGGACGACGGGTGTGATAACGCACAGGGTGATGATGATGAGGTCGGAGATCCCACTTACTGTCAACCCACAGTCAGCCAAGAGATGAGGTCAGCAGAGGAGGTGGAGGAAGATGCTAGTGACGACGAGGTCAGGTTGCGCCTTCCTGGACAGAGACGTAGTACTGGAAGCACGTCAACAACTGCATCCTCAAACACAACTCTGCCTCTCACCACAAGTCGTGGTGGCTCTTCAGGTCGCATGGGTGCTAAGCCTTGCATAGCCTGGGCATTTTTTCAGATCGATAAAGATGACCCAACTCGTGTTATCTGTAACATTTGTCAGCAAAAGCTAAGTAGAGGCCAAAAAATACATAGTTTGAGTACTTCATGCATGAACCGGCACATGGACATGAAGCATAAGTTGCAGTGGGAAGCTCAGTGTGCTACAATGCGGCCTAGCCGGCCGGGCCAACCACCGTCTGCCATATCTTGTGCATCCGCGGCCTCTTCATCCTCTGTGACTGGGGGGACAGCAGTCACACCTGTTTTGGGGCGCAGACCTGCCACCTCTTTACCCGCAACAGCCAGCGTGATTGGCAGGTCATCATTTTCTTTGGAGGTGGTAACACCAGCTGGTCTTGAGCGCTGTCCGACATCGATAGCACCACCTTTGGATCAAGGCAACCTAACATGTCCGCCTGCATCTTCCTCACAGACCGGCAGTTTGCCGGGGACACCCTTATCAACCCCGTCTAAGCACAATAGCCAGCCCTCGGTCCCTCAGATGTGGACAAGTAAAAGACCATTTCCTCCTAGCCATGAGAAAGCTAAGAGGTTGAATTTCACCATCTGCAAGCTCTTGGCTACAGAAATGCTGCCTTTCCGCCTGGTGGACACAGAGGATTTTCGAGACCTTATGTCCGTCGCAGTGCCCCAGTACCAGATGTCCAGTCGGCACTACTTCTCAAAGAAAGGTATGCCTGCGCTCCACCAGCATGTCGCACACAACATCACCGCTTCTTTGAGAAACTCTGTGTGTGACAGGGTGCATTTCACCACAGACACTTGGACGAGTAGGCATGGACAGGGGCGTTACATGTCGCTGACTGGGCACTGGGTAACTATGGTGACAGCAGGACAAGGGGCTGCTGTCCAAGTCTTGCCGTCCCCACGAGTTGTGCGTCAATCCTCTTTATGTCAAAGTTCCTCCACTGCTTCTGCCTCCTCAACCTCCTCTCGGTCTTCCACCTGCACCCAAAGCCTGTCTGGTCATGCCACAAGCTTTCTAACTGCGCAGAAGGGATCCTGCACACCTCCTTACTATGCTGGCAGTAGGGCTCAACGTCATCAGGCGGTTTTTACATTGAAATGTCTGGGAAATGTGAGTCACACAGCTGAGGAGTTGTGGTCAGCTCTGGAGAACCAATTTCATGAATGGTTGTCTCCACTGGACCTGAATCCAGGGAAGGCCGTGTGCGACAATGCTGCAAACCTGGGTGCGGCCCTTCGCCGGGGCAATGTCACACACGTGCCTTGTATGGCTCACGTGTTGAACCTGGTTGTCCAGCAATTTTTAGCCCACTATCCCAGACTAGATGGCCTTCTGCAGAGGGCACGGTCGCTGTGTGCTCACTTCCGCCGTTCGCATCCCGCAGCTCAGCGACTTACATCTCTACAGAAGTCGTTGGGCCTGCCACTTCACCGGCTAAAATGCGATGTGCCTACCCGGTGGAATTCAACTCTGCACATGTTGCAGCGACTGTGGCAGCACCGACAAGCCCTGGTACAATACGTTCTGACGTATAGCCTGGGCCAACGAGATTCAGAGGTGGGGCAAATCACGCTGGAGGAGTGGTCTCAGATCAGGGACCTATGCACCCTTCTGCACAGTTTTGAAATGGCGACGAAGATGTTTAGTGCTGACGATGCCATTATCAGCATGACTATTCCGGTGATTTACATGCTGGAGCACATGTTAAACAGAATTCGGAGTCAGGTGGTGGCACAAGAGGAGGTGGAGGAAGTAGAGGAGGAGGAGTTGTATGCGGAAGGGCTAACATCTGCAAGGTCCAGACGGTCGGCAGCACCAAAGCGGCAGGCATGTGAGGGTGGGGGAGATGATTTTACCAGGGCGCATGGTAGCAGCCAAACTAGTGAGGAAGGTGCAGGAGCCCAGGAAGAAGTGGAGGACGAACTGATGGAAGACTCATCAGATGAGGGAGACCTTGATCACATTTCTGTTGTGCGAGGTTGGGGGGAGAGGACAGAGGAAGGAAGCATGATTGTTACCTCGCCACCAACACAACAGGGACTTGGTGCTCCTGGATGCGCAACACACATGAGTGCCTTCTTGCTGCACTACCTGCAACATGACCCTCGAATTGTGAGAATTAGAAATAATCCTGACTACTGGGTTGCCACACTGTTAGATCCCCGGTACAAAAGTAAATTTGCAGAAATTATTCCTGCCATAGAAAGGGATGCACGCATGCAGGAGTATCAGCAGAGACTGTTGCAGAATCTTACATGTGCTTTTCCACAAAATACCAGTGGTGCACGTAGTGAATCTCACAGTTCCAACTTGCCAACCGTGGGACCGTCAAGTGTTCAGCACTCAAACCGTAACAGAACCACAGTATCTGCTGGTAACATCAATTTTGCGGAATCATTTCACCACTTTTTTAGCCCATCCTTTGCAAGGCCACAGGAGACAAGAAGTCTGACACATAGTCAACGCCTAGAGACGATGGTACAGGAGTATCTCCAAGTAAACAATGAAGCCACGACTGTGTCACTGGACCCTTGCTCTTTTTGGGCTTCCAATCTGGATAAATGGCCGGAGCTAGCCACTTACGCCTTGGAGATCTTGTCATGCCCCGCAGCCAGCGTTCTGTCTGAACGTGTGTTCAGCGCTGCTGGTGGTGTGCTGACAGATAAGCGCACGCGGCTCTCCACTGATAATGTAGACAGACTCACGTTCATAAAGATGAACAAATCATGGATCCGAAACGACTTTTCTACCCCTGTGTCATCCTGGGGAGAGTAAAAGCTTGATGATTGGTTAAAATCACCCTACCAACCGTTTTAAGCTTTCAAATTACTAATCATGTTTATCTGTATCTTGACTGGAAAATAATTTGGGCTTTGTAGCAGTGTGCAGCACTGATCCTATTAGGCCATCTATAATAAGCTTCACCAGATTTAAAATTAAAAATAATTTTTAGCTGCATCTAGCCCGGAAAATAATTTTGGGGCTCCGAGATGCGCAAGACACATAAGTGCCTTCTTGCTGCACTACCTGCAGCATGACCCTCATATTGTCAGAATTCGAAGTAATCATGACTACTGGGTTGCCACACTCTTAGATCCCCCAAACTTTTCGATCAACCTTTTCATTTTAATAAAGACCAAAAAAATGGTCATTTTTGAAATTATAAGCATTAGCAGGTTGTTAGAAACTGAAATCAAACAGTTTTCAACTCAAAACTTTATTCTAGGTGATGTTACATTTTCACATAGGACCCCTTGTTCGAAAGGAGCTTCTGAACTCTCTCGTCCATTGAATTTGTCAGGTTTTGGATGGTTTCTGCTTCAATTGTTTTGCATGAGGACAGAATACCCTCCCAGAGCTGTTGCTTAGATGTGAACTGCCTCCCGCCATCATAGACACTCCTTTTAATGATGCTCCAAAGGTTCTGAATGGGGTAGAGGTCAGGGGAGCATGGGGGTCACACCATAAGTTTGTCCCCTTTTATGCCCATATCAGCCAGAGATGCAGATGTTTTATGTGCAGCATGAGATGGTGCATTATCATGCAGAAAAATGATCTTGCTGTGAAATACACGGTTCTTCTTCCTGAACCATGGCAGGAAGTGCTGTTTGAGAAAATCCACATACATTATGGAGTTCATCTTTAGCGCCTTCAGGGATCGTAAAGGGGCCGACAATCTCTCTCCCCATGATTCCAGCCCAAAACATTACTCCACCTCCTCCTTGTTGGCGCTGTAGCCGTGTTTGCGTGGGGTGTCCATCAACCAGCCATCCTCCACTCCATTCATCTGGACCATCGAGCGCTGCACGGCACTCATCCGTGAACAAAACAGTTTTGAAATCAGTCTTCATGTAATGTTTGGCCCACTGGAGCAGTTTCTGCTTGTGTGAAGTGGATAGAGGAGGTCGACAGGATGGCGTATGCACAGCTGCAAACCTCTGAAGGACCCTGCATCTTGTTGTTCGGGGGACGTTGGAGGCACAAGCAGCTTCAAAAACTTGTCTGCTGCTATGACAAGGCTTTTTTGCCGCTGCTCTTTCAACCTGACGTAATTGCCTGTAGGAAAGAGTCCTCAATTTGCCCTTATCAGCACGCACACGTGTGTACTGTGAATCAGCTACATACTTCTTGATTGCCAAGACACTTCATCCTGATCATCGCACAATGTTGATTGTAGTCATGCCTTGACCTAAACACTCCACAATTTGTTGCTTCTCAGCAGCCGACACATCCTTTTTCTTTCCCATTTTGGCAGAAAATGTAGGCTGCTTAATAATGTGAGAGAGCCTTCTTAAGTAGTCTTGCCTTTCATTGGACACACCTGCCAAACTAATTAGCACAGGTGTCTGCAATTGCTTACAGTGATATAAAGAGCCCTGACACACATCACCATCAATGAGTTTAACTGACAAACAAACAAATTCTTCCCTTATCACTCCTAAACACTTTTTGCATAATAATTTGGAACGCGGTGTACATGTGCTTTTCCACAAAACACCAGTGGTTCACGTAGTGAATCTTACAGTTCTAACTTGCCAACCGTGGTCTGTATGGAATTGTTCAATAAAGGGCCCAAAATTAAGATAACATAGATGGGAGAGGTCTCTATGAATAGGAATTCCTAAGTATTTGATACCCTGTGAGGGCCAGGCAAAGGGAAAGTTGGACTGGATGGAATCCTATATGGATTTAGGGAGGGAGACATCGAGGGCCTCAGACTTCGCTGCATTGATTTTAAAATTTTACCATGTAACAAAGTGATCTATTTCAGCCATAACAGCAGGGATGGATATATGTGATTGAGTGATATATACTAGGACATCATCAGCAAATAGAGAGCACTTGTACTCGGTGCCTCCCACCTCAATCCACCTAATATTGGGGTTATGGCGAATTGATGAGAGCAGGTGCTCCGTCACTAGGATGTATAAGAGAGGGGACAGAGGACATCCCTGCCTTGTCCCATTGGTGATTGTGAAAGGTGATGAAAATGTTCTGACGCACCCCCTGGGCCTTGGGACACCCCGAGCCGGACCCTTTTTGGTGGATGCTGGTGGTTGTAGTCTTCGTGGCGGCGATCCGGTTCCGTGGCTCAGGGCGGTCAAACCAGTGGCGGAACTATTTATCTGGTTTTGATGTTTAAATGTCCGACTACGCCACCCGTGGATTGCGGTCAGAGTGAACCGCCGCTACAGGGCAGACCGCTAAGGCTGGTGTTGTGGGTGCAGCAGAGCGTAGCATAACTCCCCACGGGAGGAGTATAGCCTCAGGGCAGTGTATGCGGAGGATGGGGGTGATGGTGCAGGGCAGCAGCAGTAACGACACGGAGTCAGTGATGCAGTTCAGGGCCTTTACTCACAGTTCTTATTATCCAGACCACGTCTGCAGGTAACGGCTGCCCACGTCGTACTGTGCTCACCAGGTGAGGGGCTCAGACAACTCCCAGATAACTTTGGAGCGCTTCACAGGACCCCCTTTGTGTGTCCTTTGTCTGGCCTTTCTTACCAACACTTCTGTCCGGCTGCCTCGGGCCTCCTCTTGGTAAACTTGGCGCCAGTTTCCCTGACCCTATGTGGTGCCTTCCTAGCGGGTGGAGCAAGGGGCTGCGCCACATAAAATGTCAGAGCCTCCGGTTTCTAGCTGAGGGTCGTTTCCTGCCTCCACTAGTTCGGGGACCGGTCTCCCCCTTTGGCCTGACCCCTCCACGCAGGTGGATTCGGGCGTGCGGTGGCGACTCGCCCGTCCGCACCCCTGGGATCCCTTCATTCCTCGTTCCTGGAGCCTTCTCCGCTCCTCTTCCTTCCTTCTCCCTCTTGCAGGCCTGGGCCTCTGTTACTAGGCCCGCCTCCGGAGCAGAGCTCATGCAGAGCCCCTGCTCCCTGCCACTTCTGCTCAGACTTCTCTGCACTGAACTAAGATGGTGCCCACCTTTTATACTCCCTTCTCAATGCACCCAGGAACTGCTTCCTCCCTGCTCCTGCACTGCAGGGTTCCCCTTCCTCAGTGTTCCCTCCCCCCACTCCAGCCAGGGACAGGGACTATCGTGCCCATCTCAGGGGCATATTGGTCGCCCTGCCCCACGGCAATGTGGTGTAATGCATGCAGGTGTCGGGTCCTGATCCACACTCCATCCTTATCTGAGAGTGAGATATCACACCTCTGGGTGAGGTGCAATACGTCTGTAGCAACCGAGCCCTCGGTGCTACAGTTCCATTTATCTTCAGCCTAGGTGACGTATTGTGATACAGGGCCGTGATTTTGGCTATAAAAGGGTCCCCTAGACCCCTACCCCAAGCTTTTTAAGAGAATCATATATGGCGTGCCAGGAGACTCTATGGAATGCTTTCTCAGCATCCAACGAGAGTATCTACTTACAAATTTTTAACTGCATCTAGCCCAGGAAATACTTTTTGCCTAATAGCAGTGTCTGCTAGTCAGCGGATTATCCCGGCTGTTAAGCAAGCTACACCACCTGTAGTTTGGACACTTAATTTTTTCAAAGGAAATGCTTCGGGACCACGGGATACTCAGTGAAGAGCATCAGGAGGCACCCCAAGGCATAGGGGCTGGGACTGGCACTAGGATGCCTTGCGGTGGACAGCCGAGCTCGATCCTTATAAAAGCTTTTTAACTGCAGCAGCTTTAGTGGACGCTACTGGAGCTGGAATTACGCGGCTGCTGGCATGAGACTTGCCCTCCAATAGATCCTTGTAAATGGATTTAAAGTGTATTCATTCAAATTAGAGGGACAATTTAAATTAAAAAGCTTAGAGCTGCCTCCACCACAGGGGGGCTCTCTCGACCCACCAGCGGACAGGCACCAGTATTGGGAGAGGGGGGCTGGCCATCAGGGTTCACCGCGGCTCTGGCACAAACCCGGCGACACGGAGGTGGCACGGGCAGGAGCGGACTGGCCGTCTCGGCTTCTCACTTTTTGGATTTTAGAAGGGCATGACATGCCTATATCTGTGTCTCCCCCTCCTTTTACTCCTCCACCTCTTTTCTTTTCGCATGACTATATGTACTTGTCACTTTTCCATGTGTTAGTTGTGTCTTCTGAGCAGTTTGTCAGCTTTTGGACACCTTTGAAGGTGTTTTCTATGTGTTTCTATGTGTTTTTGTTTGCCTGCCATTGGTTTTAACGGTGTTCGAAGGTGTTCGACGAACAGTTCGACGAACAGTTCGGCGAACACACGGGTGTTCGACGAACCGAACCGAACTCGAACACTACGGGGGTGGCTCAACACTACTAATAAGTACAGTGAAAAAGTATAAAAAAAAGTTTTTGAAAATGTTAAAAAAAATGTAAAAGTTCAAATCACCCCTCTTTTGTCCCATTAAAAGTAAAGAAATAAAAAAATACACATATGTGGTATCATTACACTCATAAAAGTATGTTCTATCAAAATATAAAATTAATTAACCCAATTGGTAAAAAGCATAAAAAGAACAAAAAAATCTAAATGCCAGAATTTTTTATTTCAGCAAAAATGATGTTTACTAAGTACCCTATGTTATTTATATGCACTTTTGCTTTTACTTATTTACCTACAGCAGGGTATATGTTCATTTTGTCTCTGTCCTAGGTTTTGTCTATTTAATGGCCAGTGTGAACATGCTCCTATTTTCCATGCTTCCAATCTTATTCTCCAGTTTTTTTCGGTTAAGTTTCAGGTTTCTGCACTTAGTGCAGGTAAGAGTGCGGCCTCCCTTTCTATGAGCTGGACATTACATTTATGTAGCTTCCCATTTGCTGGGTATATTCGGGACCCAGTCCTGTTCGGTCCTTGTTCACATTGATGTCACACATGGTAAGGTTTTATTACTAGAGGTTAGGACCTTCCCAATTGAGTTCACCTTGACTCTGGTGGGATGGCTTTTATGCCTTTTTTTTTTTTATCAAAAATGGTGCTTACACAGTACCCCATGTAATTTATATGCACTATTGCTTTTACTTATTTATTTACAGCAGGGTATATGTTCATTTTGTTTCTGTCTTAGGCTTTGTTCAGGATTGAAAAGTGTAACAGAGATTCCTTCATTATATAAAAAAATATTTAATCTTTGTTTAAAACTAAATATTAAAATACTAAAAATGGAAATTCATCAATGACTTGTTACATTGGAGAATATTTAAAGTAATATTCCCAGTTTTAAGGTTGTATATCCAGTACTGATTATAGTCTAATAAATAAAATAAGATGCAGCAACAAATCTCAAAAAGCCTTTCCAAGAACCGTCAGGGAGTCATGAATCAGAACATGCCTAAGCAATTCTTCACATCAACAGAAAAATAACTTTCGAGACTAAATTGTCAAAGTCTGTCAGCAATAAAACTGAGATAAGACAAGCACCATATACAGGAGAAATAATCCTGCTGAAAGGTTTCTTATTAGTGCTTCCTTAGAAGATATATCACTACAATAGTAGATTGGTTTGACCTCAGCAAAAATTTAAAGTAAAGATAAAAAGTACATTTTGACTCGAAGTCCACCCCTACGTCCTGACTCTACAGTTCTCATGATTCAGCCTATAACTTTCAGCACTTCACATTGTGACACTTATATTGCGTTATGCACAAAGCTGCTCATTTGAAAACACAAAATATGGATAGTCCGGAACTGTACAAAAAGTGGATATCCAGGAACAAAACTGTGCAGAGGTAGAGGTCGCATTGGAGCCCCGCTGCCAGACACCAATAATATAGATATTTATTTGTTTATTTTACTCACTCATATAGTGCCAATAATTCCACAGGGCTTCACAGACAACATCGCCACTGTCCCCATTGGGGCTCACAATCTAAATACCCTATCAGGATGTCTTTGGAGTGTGGGAGAAAACCAGAGAACCCGGAGGAAACTCACACAAACACAGGGAGAACATACAAGCTCCT
Source organism: Phyllobates terribilis (assembly GCF_046119375.1). Classification (NCBI taxonomy): domain Eukaryota; kingdom Metazoa; phylum Chordata; class Amphibia; order Anura; family Dendrobatidae; genus Phyllobates; species Phyllobates terribilis. The sequence goes on from NW_027362764.1 coordinate 194,043,443, forward strand.
TGCAGATGTTATCCTTGGTGAAATTTGAACCCAGGACTTCAGCGTTGCAAGGCTGCAGTGCTAACCACTGAGCCACAATGCTGCCCATATGTGTACAGATATATTATAGGTTAAGGTCTTGTTACAGATTTTACATCAAGTCCCCTGGGAGACATTATTGTGTTTCTCTAAGCTCACACACAATAATTCTTATCCTGAATCAGGATGCTTGAATATTCACACAGTATATGCAATAGAAATGTGAGATTTCTTTGTTACAGTTTACACAAGAAATCAGTTCTTATTAAACAAGCAAATGTATAATTCCTATTGGTAACTTAACTTTGGTAATGTATTAAAAAGTTGAATAAATACTTGTTAATGTAGTTCATCAGGCTACATCCACATAAGCCAAGATGCCTACACAAGTGACTAGTATAGACTTCAATATTCAGTATATATCTTGTTAATGGCTGTTGTTGCAAGAAAGCATGTGCCCCTGGGACCAGTTCCACATTTGATTTTAGGGTCAGAATGACTGAACATATTATGAGCAGACTGCATGCCTGACCAGGGCCTACTGTTCCCTGAGCCACAATACAGCCCAAAAGGCCCACCCTGTGAATTATAAGTAACCAGAAGCTGCCATAGTCATCTTTCTGCAGGCTGCACTCACTGTTAGGCCATGGCCCCACTATCAGTATTTGGTCAGTATTCGGTCAGTATTTTTTCTCAGGAGTGAGAGCCAAAACCAGGTGAGGAACGATCAGAGAAAAGGTACAATAGAAACAAGTCACCAATTCTGCATTTATCACCCACTCCTGGTTTTGTCTCCCACACCTGAGAAAAAATACTGATCGAATACTGATAGTGGGGCCATGGTCTTAGTATAGGAATAGGAGGGTTCACATCATGTTACCAGCAGCACAGGTATTAAAGGGGTTTTGCTGTTTCTATAGTGATCCTAGCAACCCACCTGTTACCTTTATTTTACATTTTGAGTTCCCTTTTACACCTCCTGCATCAATCTGTGCTGTTTGCTATTGTTTATATTCAGGGCTTCCTGCCACCACTCTATCGGACCATCCAAACTACATTTACTGCCTTCCCACTGCATTTAGTTGGCTGCTGATCTCTGCTTGCCCACTGCACTTATAGACTTTCTTCTTCGGAAAAATATACAATTCAGTCTCAAAATGGGAAAAAAAACAGTTCAGACATGCCTGCCCTCAGTCATCTTCCTCCTCTGTCGCCTCCCTCTACCTCAACCCTCAGCGCTGCTCCCATCCATCCTCCTGTTCCACAGACTTTATACATAACCTCCACTACAGTTTGTGCATCCGTTCTGTGGACAGGGGATTTGGAGAAGGGGCAATAGTGGAAGAGGAGGGTGGCTGAGAGCATGAAGTCGTCTATTGCAAAGCAGCAGTGTCAGATGGTATAACTGATGAGTTGCTTCATGCCCAGTCTCTTCTGCTCTCCTCGCTCCCTGTGACGCGCCCAGGGGATGGGAACGACTTGGTACCCGGGCCTTTGCCTGGTTTTGGGGATGTCGGGGTGGTCGGCTCCCGGGCCCGTACCCTGGGGTCACTCTTGAAAAAGGGGATTGGAACTTGGATAAAATAAATAAACAGTTCGTAACACAACCTGTGGTACCTGGTAATGATTACCAGCGCTGCTTCAGACCTCCGGGGGTGTTGGGATGGCAGCTGAGGTGTTTCTGCTCCCCAAAGGTGGAGTGGGCCCCCGGGGCATGGATGGTGTGAAGGGATGCAGGAGAGAGGGGACCCAGCCAGGTCAGAGGTAGAACAGACACGCACACAGGGGTTCACTTCAGTACCTTTACTGATGATGGTAGTCAGGTACGGTCCGGGGTACTTGTAGGTGGTGTGCACTTCTGGACTTGCTCCCCAGTGAGTGGGTGTAAGGCCTCCTTTCTGTATCTTCCTGTCTCTCTCCCTGGAGCTTCTGACCTGCCAGGAACAGGGTCTAGCTCCCTTGATGTTTCTCTCACCCGTATGCTTGGCGGCGAGGGCTTTCCCACTGGTTACCACGATCCCTGGATGCTGGGGCCTTCGTGGTACCTAGTCCTCTAAATGTGCGGTATTCACGGGTGGACTGAGGGATATGAAATCCTCCTCAGTATGCCGGACTCCCTACTGGGCATGGAGATCCCAATAGGCTCGGGCCCGGTGCCCGGCTTGCATCAGGGGACGAACTCTCTGTGGTTCCTCTGTCCCAGATGGCTCTTCTCCTCTACTCTGCCTTCTGGCCCACTCTAGGCCCTCACTGGCCAGGCTAGCCCACAGCCTGGGCCTAGCCTGGCTTTCAGCCACGCAGACCTCAGCTTGTCTGGAGCTGCAGCATCGTGTCACACTCACTCCTTCCCATTGACTGACTTCCTTAACTCCAACCCCCAGTATATATATACCTGACAGGGCTCCATCTAGTGGACTTGGGTGGAGGTGTCTGCATGTATTGAGGCCACTGGGGAGAATCCGTCTGTGCAACACCCAGGAGTTCTGTGACAGCCTGCAGCCGCAGGGCAACACACCTGTACACATGGAGATTTACAGGTCATGCGACCTAGAACATCACCATGCTGAGCTCACTGCTCTGACATCTTCTGCTGGGCCCCGTCTACTCCTTACTGGGTTCAGTCTGATTGACAAGCTAAGTTACATCAAAGCAAAGGAAGGAAATCTCTGTACTCTGAGCTTTAAGTGGATAGTAGCCGAAAGTAAGGAGCTTCCATGTATGAAAGCTCAGGAACAAGCAAAAATCTTAGCAGCAAGTAAATTATGACTTTCCTTTACACTGTGTTCCAAATTATTATGCAAAAAATATTTTCTCAGATTTTCCCAAATTACCTAAATGAATTGAAGTCATTGTAATTTTCCAGTCAAATAACTATTAGAGTACAATTGAAAGGTTTTTGTACAAACTGCCTATGATAGCAGTATATTTAAAAAAAAAAAAAAAACTCAAACTGCACTCAAAATGCATGTTCCAAATTATTATGCACAGCAGAGTATTCAACCTTTTCATTTTAATAAAGAACAAAAAAATGGTCATTTTTGAAATTATAAGCATTAGCAGGTTATTACAAACTGAAATCAAACAGTTTTCAACTCAAAACTTTATTCTAGGTGATGTTGCATTTGCACATAGGACCCCTTGTTCGAAAGGAGCTTCTGAACTCTCTCGTCCATTGAATTTGTCAGGTTTTGGATGGTTTCTGCTTTAATTGTTTTGCATGAGGACAGAATACCCTCCCAGAGCTGTTGCTTAGATGTGAACTGCCTCCCGCCATCATAGACACTCCTTTTGATGATGCTCCAGAGGTTCTCAATGGGGTTAAGGTCAGGGGAGCATGGGTGCCACACCAAAAGTTTGTCCCCTTTTATGCCCATAGCAGCCAGAGATGCAGATGTGTTATGTGCAGCATGAGGCGGGGCATTATCATGCATGAAATGATCTTGATGGTCCAGATGGATGGAGTGGAGGATGGCTGGTTGATGGACACCCCATGCAAACACGGCTACGGCGCTAACAAGGAGGAGGTGGAGTAATGTTTTGGGCTGGAATCATGGGGAGAGAGATTGTCAGCCCTTTTAGGATCCCTGAAGGGGTAAAAATGAACTCCATAATGTATGTTGAGTTTCTCAAGCAGCACTTCCTTCCATGGTTCAAGAAGAAGAACCGTGCATTCCGCAGCAAGATCATTTTCATGCATGATAATGCCCCGTCTCATGCTGCACATAACACATCTGCATCTCTGGCTGCTATGGGCATAAAAGGGGACAAACTTATGGAGTGGCACCCATGCTCCCCTGACCTTAACCCCATTGAGAACCTCTGGAGCATCATCAAAAGGAGTTTCTATGATGGCGGGAGGCAGTTCACATCTAAGCAACAGCTCTGGGAGGGTATTCTGTCCTCATGCAAAGCAATTAAAGCAGAAACCATCCAAAACCTGACAAATTCAATGGACGAGAGAGTTCAGAAGCTCCTTTCGAACAAGGGGTCCTATGTGCAAATGTAACATCACCTAGAATAAGGTTTTGAGTTGAAAACTGTTTGATTTCAGTTTGAAATAACCTGCTAATGCTTATAATTTCAAAAATGACCATTTTTTTGTTCTTTATTAAAATGAAAAGGTTGAAAACTCTGCTGTGCATAATAATTTGGAACATGCATTTTGAGTGCAGTTTGAGTTTTTTATTTTTTTTAAAAATATACTGTTATCATAGGCAGTTTGTACAAAAACCTTTCAATTGTACTCTAATAGTTATTTGACTGGAAAATTACAATGACTACAATTCATATAGATAATTTGGGAAAATCTGAGAAAATATTATTTGCATAATAATTTGGAACACAGTGTATGTATCGCAGGCTTTACACTGGTTCAATAATCAAATGCCCAGACAAATGCCCTTTATGACGTGCCACTTTTAGCAGTTAATTGCTACTTATCTCTCCTTCTCCTCTCTGGCAAGAAATTGGAGGGGAAGGTGCATGCCAGAAACACCGGCACAACAGTGAAGACTGGACCACCTCTGCTACAGACAAAAAGTATGGCGGTGTTCATATTTAACCTGCTACCTGTCCCAGATGTAGTGCCTGATGCTGCTTTGCCTCTCCTTTTTGGCGAGTCCTGGCTCCACTTATGTGGCAATCCAAAGCCATCTACATTGTCATCCATCCAGCTTGAAATGTGGGACACCACCTAAATATTCAGATAATTCCAAATCCATTGCGCCAGCACTTCTATAACCCTGCTACATCATGGCAACACTGCTACATTAGTCTTGCTTGCGAAAACTGAGCTAAATGAGCACCATCACTGCAAACACCAAATCAATCATTTTTGTTCCAGATCTGCTTTATCAGTACCATCTCTGAAAACCCAGCAGATGAACATCAATAATAGAAATGCCCCAAATGTCATCCTATATCACCACTTTATTGATGACCACTTATTTTAACGCACAGAAGATTAATCTTAAGGTGCAGAATTTATTCTAGCCCTGATTCAGAATAACTGTGGCTTATCCTTTACACACCATACATCCAATAAGCAAATTGAATTTTTGGATCTCAGTGTTTACCTTGATATGAAAAAGATCAAAACATGCACCCATTTTTACAAAGGTAGAAGGTCATAGCTATCTGGACTTCAAAAGCACCCATTATGCACCCTGACTAAAGAATATTCCCTATGGGCAATTTATAAGAATCTGTAAAACTGCACTGGCAATGATTCTTTAATTTAAGCAGGCAAAAATAAAAAAAATCACTTTAGAACTATCCAGCTGTCTTATCCAACCAACCATGGATTTAGTTATGTATAGCTGCTTTCACAAAACTATTGCCTAAAAGACCCGTGAACAATAAGCCAAGAAAATTATTTGAAATGTAAATTTCTGACTATATATAATACTTGACATACAGCAATCAGGAATGTATATTAAACCGCCATTGACATGTTCTTTGCAGAGACACTCTGTTAAGGAAACATCTGCAAAGCAAACCCAAAATCACATACAGAAGATCACTAACTTTGGGGAAAATTTGAGTCCCAAAATGGCTTCAAAAGAAAACAGCGATCAAGAACAATATTATGCATTTGTTTTTCCTTGGTTCAGTAGCATAGCCCAGGGCTCCGAGGGGCCCATCTGGAACTATACTACCTTTAACTGATTAGCATGCATAGCGTGCTAATCCAGGTAAGCTCTGCGGTAGAGCAATGAGACATGATCTCCTTGCACTACCGCTCTCCATTCTGTAGACTGCAGGTCGCTTTAAGCCTGCAGTCTGCAAACGGCAAAGGCGCCGATGCATGCACAATATGTCAGAGCCCTGACGCGGTGAAGATAGCACATTGGCTTGCCGCTGGACTTGTCAAGATCCTGGATTAGGTGAGTAGATGATTTTTTTTAATTAAAACTTGTAGTGTGATGTGGGGACATCATAAACAATGAGGGACCCTTATACATAGTGTGGGGGACCTTGAAACACTGTTGTGGGCCGTCGTACATTTTACTGACAAATGAAGGGCCATTATAAAGCTTGGGGACTAATGCCAGGACTCATACAGCTTGTGGTTTAATGTGTGGGCCATTACACAGCTTGAGGACTAATATGGGGGTCATTATACAGCTTAGGGACTAATGCAGGGGTCATTATACAGCTTGGGGACTAGTGAAAGGGTCATTATACAGCTTGGAGACTAATGCGGGGGCCATTATACAGCTTGAGAACTAATGCAGAGTCCATTATACAGCTTGAGGACTAATGCAGGGGCCATTATACAGCTTGAGAACCAATGCAGGGGCCATTATACAGCTTGAGAATTAATGAGGGGGCCATTATACAGCCTTGGGACTAATGCAGGGGCCATTATACAGCTTGGGAACTAATATGAGGGCCATTATACAGCTTGAGGACTAATATGGGGGCCATTATACAGCTTGGGAACTAATGCAAGGGTTATTATACAGTTGGGGACTAATATGAGGGCCATTATACAGTTTGAGGACTAATGCGGGGACCATTATACAGCTTGCGGCCTAATGCAAGGGTCATAATACAGCTTGGGGACTAATGTTGGGGCCATTATACAGCTTCTCATTATACTGTGCTTTGGGGGAACAGTGGGGACATCATAATGTTCATAGGGAATCTGTGGGCCCATCAAACTGTGTATAGCGGAGCTGTGGGCCCACCATACTGTGTATAGGGGAGCTGTGGGCCCATTATACTGTGTGGAGGGCATTTGGGGGAACATAATATTGTACAGTGGGGAAAAAAAATAATTTAGTCAGCCACCAATTGTGCAACTTCTCCCACTTAAAAAGATGAGAGAGGCCTGTAATTATTATTATTATTATTATTATTATTTATTATTATAGCGCCATTTATTCCATGGCACTTTACATGTGAAATTAACATCATAGGTAGATCTCAACTACATATGAGAGACAAAATGACAAAACAAATTCCGAAAATGACATTGTCTGATTTGGAAATAATTTTTTTTCAAATTTTGGTGGAAAATAAGTATTTGGTCAATTACAAACAAGCAAGATTTCTGGCTCTCACAGACCTGTAACTTCTTCTTTAAGAGGCTCCTCTGTCCTCCACTCATTACCTGTAGTACTGGCACCTGTTTTAACTTATCAGTATAAAAGACACCTGTCCGCAACCTCAAACAGTCACACTCCAAACTCCACTATGGTGAAGACCAAAGAGCTGTCGAAGGACACCAGAAACAAAATTGTAGCCCTGCACCAGGCTGGGAAGACTGAATCTGCAATAGGCAAGCAGCTTGGTGTGAAGAAATCAACTGTGGGAGCAATAATTAGAAAATGGAAGACATACAAGACCACTGATAATCTCCCTCGATCTGGGGCTCCATACAAGATCTCACCCTGTGGGGTCAAAATGATCTCAAGAACGGTGAGCAAAAATCCCAGAACCACATGAGGGGACCTAGTGAATGACCTGCACAGAGCTGGGACCAACGTTACACAGGCTACCATCAGTAACACACTACGCCACCAGGGACTCAGCTCCTGCAATGCCAGACGTGTCCTCCTGCTTAAGTTTTGAAGTTTGCTAGAGAGCATTTGGATGATCCAGAAGAGTATTGTGAGAATGTCAAATGGTCAGATGAAACCAAAGTAGAACTGTTTGGTAGAAACACAACTTGTCGTGTTTGGAGGAGAAAGAATGCTGAGTTGCATCCAAAGAACACCATACCCACTGTGAAGCATGGGGGTGGCAACATCATGCTTTGGGGCTGTTTCTCTGCCAAGGGACCAGGACGACTAATCCATGTAAACGAAAGAATGAATGGGGCCATGTATCGTGAGATTTTGAGTGCAAACCTCCTTCCATCAGAAAGGGCATTGAAGATGAAATGTGGCTGGGTCTTTCAGCATGACAATGATCCCAAGCACACCACCAGGGCAATGAAGGAGTGGCTTCGTATGAAGCATTTCAAGGTCCTGGAGTGGCCTAGCCAGTCTCCAGATCTAAACCCTGTAGAGAACCTTTGGAGGGAGTTGAAAGTCCGTGTTGCCCAGCGACAGCCCCAAAAAACATCACTGCTCTAGAGGAGATCTGCATGGAGGAATGTGCCAACATACCAGCAACAGTGCGTGCCAACCTTGTGATGACATACAGAAAACGTTTGAGCTCTGTCATTGCCAGCAAAGGATATATAACAAAGTATTGAGATGAACTTTTGTAATTGACCAAATACTTATTTTCCACCAAAATTTGAAAAAAAATTCTTTCCAAATCAGACAATGTGATTTACAGGATTTGTTTTCTCATTCTGTCTCTCATAGTTGAGGTCTACCTATGATGTCAATTACAGGCCTTGCTTATCTTTTTAAGTGGGAGAACTTGCACAGTTGGTGGCTGACTAAATACTTTTATTTTCCACTGTATATAGCAGCGTTGGGTGCATAATACTGTGTATAGGGGAACTGTGGGCCCTTCATAATGTATATAGAAGAGCTGTATATTAGGGGACTCAGGGGACATTATTAGATGTTAAGTGGGCACTTATGAAGCATTATTGTTATAGGGACACGCAGAGTACTGTGACTATCAAATGTGAGCAAGGGGCATTATTACTTTCTAGGAGCAAAATGTGGACACTGTTTTCTAGGGCACTTGCACGGGGCATTTATATTTTATAGGGGCAATTTTACCATCCATAGGGCATAAAGGAGGCATTATTACTATGTGAGGGGCACAGTGGTGGGTATTATTATGTGGGGCAGTAAAAAGAGCCACATAGCAGGTGCAGTAATAGGGACACGGCAGGATGAGAAGTTTGTGCAAGTTGGGAATAGTTGTGGACGGTGCTGGAAATGTGAGAAGTCATATGTGTCTTTGTTGTTATCTCTGCAGATGAGTAGTGGCTGGAGAAGTTGTCATGTTGGTCTGGGCCAGATGGAAAAGGCAGGAAAAGTTAACAACTCCATAAAAAATAACATCAGCTGTAAGTCACTATCTACAACTTTACTGGTATCTACCACTATACTGTCACCATATGGTAGTAATATAGATCTTGGTCTTTGTAGAGATTGTTTTCCAGTAACAGCGTGGTCATCTGCAGTGGTTCCTCTATACCCACACTTAAGCTGCTTCACTGTAGTTGTAATCAGGATTATCGGTTAGGGGCCTACTCAGATGTTTTATCCTACCTGAGCACCTGAGGTGAACCCATAGCTACACCTCTATCCTGGTTGGATCATTTAATTGTGGCACCCGCTGTTGTAAATGTTGTAAGAATATCCAACATAGGGCCTCCAGTTTTACTTTAATAATGACCTATGCTTCTTTCACTGCTAAAACCTTTCTAAATTGCAATTCAAACTTTGTAATTTTCTACAATACTCCTATATATATACAATATATAGACCATACCTCTAAGACATTTTGGGAGAGAATGAATAAACCTCGCTCATACAGTATGTGGTAAATGATTTTCTACAACATAACTTTTCCAGGCATTGTGCATTTACTCATAATTATGATTTTGGTAAAATCACTATCTTGCTAATGCACTCCAAAGAGTATGTCCAAATTAAAACAAAAATAAAAGAAGAATTTTGGATCTTCAAAATGTCTTGTTTACAGCCTACTGGCTTGAATGGGAATATTTAAACAGGCTTCTAAATTGATTATAACCATCATGCTGATTACAGCATCCTTATTTATAGCTTTATAGTTGTTTAGAGTTATTACTCTGTTACTATTCACTTCACATTGCCTATTATATTTATTTCATTATGTATATTTTTATAGATCTTATTTTTTATTGGGTTTCATTGATTAGATATTTTTATCACTACAAAAAGGCATGTCTGCAGCACAAATTAGGCATAAGGGAGAGTCATAGTCAAAATATACCCGAGGGATCCACTCAATGTAATATCCACAGAACCAATTGAAGACAATGCTCATAAGGAAGTATATAAGTTCTTTGTCCATATAATAACAGCAGCAACATTTCAACTTATATGGTATTTTCAGGCTTTAAAAAGACCATAAAGGTTGAAACATTGCTGTTATTATATGGATGAATAAAGAACTTATATATGAAATATCCTAAGGAGCGCTGTCTTCAATTATTTCTGTAGACCTTTTCATCAGTGACTGTCTAAAAGTGGCATTACTTGTCAGATTGACCCCATTATGTCAGACATTTTGTGCCTACATTCTCTGAGTGCTGCATCGGGTGATCTCCATCACACTTTGTTTACCCTGATTGATCTCCATCATACATTGTTTACCCTGATTGATCTGCAGCACACTTTGTTTACCCTAATTAATCTCCAGCACACCTTGTTTACCCTGATTTATCTCCAGCACTCCTTGTTTATCCTGAAGGATAGTTATGAACTATAAAAGGGGGATCTGCCTCTGTTCCCAAGCCAGAGACTCTACAGGATGCTAGCTTAAGGGACCTTGGCCCTAGTTGGAGGAATACAGATCTGCTCCATTGACCATCACTGAACCCTCAAAAACGTTTTGAAGAATCCAGGTTGGGACAATCAGGTCACCTGGCCATACTCAATGCACTCGGTTAGCTTCCTACTCTTCAGTTCAGTGTTATGAGCCCTGGGCCATGCGGTCTTTCTAAAGACAGCTAGGCCAGAGGATGAGAGCATCCACTGACCGCTGTGTCTCCACAATCTCCATCACACCTTGTTTCCCTGATAGATTGCCAGCACAACTTGTTTACCCTGATTGATCTCTAGCACACTTTGTTTAACCTGATTGATCTCCAGCACACCTTATTCATCTTGATTGATCTCCATCACACCTTGTTTACACTGATTTATATCCAGCACACCTTGTCTTCCCTGATTGATCTTCATCACACCTTGTTTATCCTGATTGATCTCCATCACACCTTGTTTACACTGATTGATCTCCATCACACCTTGTCTTCCCTGATTGATCTCCATCACACATTGTTTACACTGATTGATCTCCATCACACCTTGTCTTCCCTGATTGATCTTCATCACATCTTGTTTACACTGATTTATCTGCAGCACACCTTGTTTACCCTAATTGATATCTATTAAACCTCATTTACCCTGATTGATCTCCAGCACTCCTTGTTTATCCTGAAGGATAGTTCTGAACTACAAAAGGGGGATCTGCCTCTGTTCCCAAGCCAGAGACTCTACAGGATGCTAGCTTAAGGGACCTCGGCCCTAGTTGGAGGGATACAGATCTGCTCCATTGACCATCACTGAACCCTCAAAAACGTTTTGAAGAATCCAGGCTAGGACAATCAGGTCACCTGGCCACATACCTCACTGCACTCGGTTAGCTTCCTAAGCTTCAGTTCAGTGTGATGAGCCCTGGTCCATGCGGTCTTTCTAAAGACAGCCAGGCCAGTGAACTAGAGCATCCACTGACCGCTGTGTCTCCACAATCTCCATCACACCTTGTTTCCCTGATAGATCTCCAGCACAACTTGTTTACCCTGATAGATCTCCAGCACACCTTATTCATCTTGATTGATCTCCAGAACAACTTGTTTAACCTGATTGATCTCCAGCACACCTTGCCTTCCCTGATTGATCTCCATCACATCTTGTCTTCCCTGATTGATCTCTCCATCACACCTTGTTTACACTGATTGATCTCCATCACACCTTGTCTTCCCTGATTGATCTTCATCACACCTTGTTTACCCTGATTGATATCTATTAACCCCTTTAAAGCCCAAGACGTATTAATACGCATCTGCGCCCTGGGCTTTAAGAGCCTGATACGTATTAATACGTCTTTGCGATCGCGCCGGGTGTCAGCTGATTGTCACAGCTGACAACCGGTGCTAGGTGCTGGGAGCGGTCCCGCACCGCTCTTGGCAGGCACATTAACATCCGCAATGCTGCGATCGAAGTCGATCGCCGCATTGCGGTGGCAAGGGGAGGTGATCGGGATACTCACCTCTCCTGCCGGCCTCCAGCGCTGTCTGCCGTGGCTTCCTGGATGTTGCCATGACGACCTGATGTTGTCATGACAACATGCGGGTCACCAGACAGCAGGAAGATATTTTGGTCATGCACAGTGCATGACCAAAATATCTTCTGCATCTGCAGCACTGACAGCCTGTATAGCACACGGATGGTGCTGCATTCCTGTGCTATACAGGCGATCAGAATAAAAAAAGTGAAAGTCCCATAGTGGGACAAAGATTAAAAGTAAAAAAAGTGTCAGAAAGTGAAAAAAAAATAAAAAAAATTGTAAAAATATAAAAAAAAATAATAATAATCTACCAAAAATAAAAATATAATGTACCCATCAATAAATATTATTATGAAAAAAAAAAAACAATAAAAGTACACATATTTGGTATTGCCGCGTCTGGAATGACCTGACCTATAAAACTGTCCCACTAGTTAACCCCTTTAGTGAACACGGTAAAAAAAAAAAAAAAAAAAAAGCAAAAAACAATGCTTTATCATCATACTGCCAAACAAAAAATGGAATAACACGCGATCAAAATGACGAGTATAAATAAAAATGGTACCGCTGAAAACATCATCTTGTTCCGCAAAAAACAAGCCACCATACAGCTCCATCAGCTGAAAAATAAAAAAGTTATAGCTCTCAGAATAAAGCGATGCAAAAAAATATTTGGTTCTATAAAATAGCTTTTATTCTGTAAAAGCGCCAAAACATAGAAAAACAATATAAATGTGGTACCGCTGTAAATGTACTGACCCGAAGAATAAAGCTACCTTATAAATTTTACCACACGTGGAGCAGCATAAAAAATGTAAAAAAAACAACTATTCCTGAATTGTTGGTTTTTGTTTATTCTGACTCCCAAAAATCGGAATAGAAAGTGATCAAAGAATGTCACGTACCTGAAAATGGCACCAATAAAAACGTCAACTCTTCCCGCAAAAAAACAAGCCATCACATGACTCTGTCGGCCAAAATATGGAAAAATTTTAGCTCTCAAAATATGAAGATGCAAAAACTAGATTTTACAAAAAAATGCGTCTTTTAGTGTGTGACACCTGTCAATCATAAAAACCCGATATGATTCTGGTATCACTGTAATCACACCGACCCGAAGAATAAAGTCGTCTAATCACTTATACCGCACGAGGAACAGCGTAAAAAATAAACTCTCAGGTTAGGGTTGTGCTAGGGTTAGGGTTGGGGTTAGAGTTGGGCTAGGGTTAGGGTTGAGGTTAGGTTTGAGCTAGGGTTAGACTTGGGCTAGGGTTAGGGTTAGGGTTGGGCTAGGGTTAGGGTTGGGGTTAGGGTTGAGCTAGGGTTAGGGTTAGAGTTAGGGTTAGGGTTGGGCTAGGGTTGTGCTAGGGTTAGGGTTGGGGTTAGGTTTGGGGTTAGGGTTGGGCTAAGATTGGGCTAGGGTTAGGGTTGAGATTTTTTTCAAAAGTAAAAAAAAAAAATGACGATATGGCGACTAGCGTTGAGCGCAAGTGCTCGCTACTTGAGTTTGCATCGGATGCTCGGGTATGCACTGAGTATCGCGGGTGCTCGAGTGACACGCTCGAAACTCCGCCCCATATGCTTCGCGGCCAAAAAACCTTGCGGGGATTGCCTGCCATGCACGAGCGATCCCCGCATTGTTTTTTTTGGGTGTCTATTAACCGTGAAACATGCGGGCGGGGACTCCAGCATGTCACTCGAGCACCCACGATACATGGTGCATACCTGAGTATGCAAACTCAAGTAGCGAGCACTTGAACTCAATACTAATGACAACTTTCTCAATATGATGACCTAATGTTATCAAATTCTGTGTTGTACCTCTGGGTTCAAAATGTTCACTATACCCCTTGATAAAATCCTTGAGGGGTCTAGTTTCCAAAATGGTGTCACTTGTGGGGGGTTTCCACTGTTTAGGCACATCAGGGGCACATCCGCTAATTATTCAAGCAAATTTTACATTCAAAAAGTCAAATGGTGCTCCTTCCCTTCTGAACCCTGCCGTATGCCCAAGCAGTGGCTTTCCCCCACATATAAGGTATCTGACTACTCAAGAGAAATTGCACAACAAACTGCATGGTGCAATTTTTCCTGTTACCCTTATGAAAATGCAAAATTGGGGGCTGAAAAACATTTTTTGTGGGAAAAATGTGAAAATTTTATCTTTACGGCTCAATGTTATAAACTTCTGTGAAGCACTTGGAGGTTGAAGGTGCTCACCACACATCTAGATAAGTTCCCTGAGGGGTCTAGTTTCCAAAATGGTGTCACATGTGGGGGGTTTCCACTGTTTAGGCACCTCAGGGGCTCTCCAAATGCAACATGGCGTCCTCTAATTATTCAAGCAAATTTTACATTTAAAAAGTCAAACTGCGCTCCTTCCCTTCTGAACCTTGCCGTGTGCCCAAACAGTGTTTTTTCCCCACATATGGGGTATCTGCATGCTTAGGGCAAATTGCTAAACAAATTTTGGGGTCCATTTTTTTCCGTTACCCCTGCAAACATAAAAAAAATTGGGTCTAAAGTAACAATTTTGTGAAAAAGTTAAATATTCATTTTTTTCTTCCACATTCCAAAAATTCCTGTGAAGCACCTGAAGGGTTAATAAAGCTCTTGAATGTGGTCTTGAGCACCTTTAGGGATGCAGTTTTTAAAATGGTGTCACTTTTGGGTATTTTCTGTCATAAAGACCCCTCAAAGTGACTTCAAATGTGATGTGGTCTCTAAAAAAATGGTTTTGTAAATTTTGTTGGAAAAATGAGAAATCCCTGGTCATCTTTTAACCCTTATGGCTCCCTAATAAAAAAAAAATTGTTTCCAAAATTGTGCTGATGTAAAGTAGACATGTGGGAAATGTTATTTGTTAACTATTTTGTGTGACATATCTCTCTGATTTAAGGGCATAAAAATTCAAATTTTGAAAATTGCTAAATTTTCTAAATTTTTGCCAAAATTCCATTTTTTTCACAAATAAACGCAAGTGATATCGAAGAAATTGTACCACAATCATGAAGTACAATATGTCACGAAAAAACATTCTCAGAATCAGGGTGATCCGTTGAAGCGTTCCAGAGTAATTACCTCATAAAGTGACAGTGCTCAGAATTGTAAAAATTGGCCCGGTCATTAACGTGCAAAGCACCTTGGGTTGTAAAGGGGTTAAACCTCATTTACCCTGATTGATCTCAATAAAACCTTATATATGATTATTAATCTCCATCACACTAATTTATCCTAATTGATATCCAGCACATCTTGTGTATCATAATTGCTTGCCTTGGCTACCATAACTAAGGTGAAGATTCTTCCTCTCCTCCCTTAATTTGTTACTATACTTCATACGTTTTGATACTACCCCATCAATGCACTCTGAGCTTGCCTTTCCTCATTTTTTTCCTCTTTATAGCTTTATTTATTCATTTAATGTTTGTTATGATATAAACTGGCCTCAGGAAGGCAAAGGTACGAGGCAGAAATGCATAGCCTTGATTTGCTTTTAGTGTTAACAATAAAAGAGTGTTATTCATCCTGGAAAAATTAATGTATTTCCTGTGGCTATCTCATACGTGTTTTTACTGTTCCATTATTCTAAGTCAGAGGACTTTGCTTCCATTCGGGCGGAGGTACAGCAACAGTTGAGACTGGTTAACTATATGCCCTCCGAGATGTATCTTTTATAGGAGAACCTGTCATCAGATTTTATACCCCAAACTGATGGCATGTACTGTACGTAAAGGCATATAAATGCTGATGAAATCCTTACCTATCTTGTAGAAATCCTGATGACAAGTTCTTTTTAGAAAAAATCATGTTTCCAGGTAATTTTTACCTTGCAATGATCACCACAAAACAAAGGACAACATTTTTTGGCAGAATTGCATTTTTTCATCATTTCATACCACTTGGAATTTTTTTCCTCTTTCTCAATATATTGTATGGTAAAATAAATGGTGTCATTCAAAACTACAGCTCGTGCTGCAAAAAACAACCTTCAACCCTCCATATGGCTATATTTGACGAACATATTAAAAAGTTAAGCCACTTGGATGAAAAAGAGAAAAAAAATTGAGAGCGTAAAAATTTAAAATTGTCCACACATTAAGGGGTTAAATCAGGTTTTTACGTTAAATATATACAGTACAGACCAAAAGTTTGGACACACCTTCTCATTTAAAGATTTTTCATGACTATGAAAATTGTGCATTCACACTGAAGGCATCAAAACTATGAATTAACACATGTGGAATTATATACTTAACAAAAAAGTGCGAAACAACTGAAAATATGTCTTATATTCTAGGTTCTTCAAAGTAGTCACCTTTTGCTTTGATGACTGCTTTGCACATTCTTTGCATTCTCTTGATGAGCTTCAAGAGGTAGTCACCGGAAATGGTTTTCACATCACAGGTGTGCCCTGTCAGGTTTAATAAGTGGGATTTCTTGCCTTATAAATGGGGTTGGGACCATCAGTTGTGTTGTGCAGAAGTCTGGTGGATACACAGCTGATAGTCCTACTGAATTGACTGTTAGCTGCTTTTCCCTTTCCATAATACAAACTCTAAGTAAAGAAAAATGAGTGGCCATCATTACTTTAAGAAATGAAGGTCAGTCAGTGAGAAAAATTGGGAAAACTTTGAAAGTGTCCCCAAGTGCAGTTGCAAAAACCATCAAGCGCTACAAAGAAACTGGCTCACATGAGGACCACCCCAGGAAAGGAAGACCAAGAGTCACCTCTGCTTCTGAGGATAAGTTTATCCGAGTCACCAGCCTCAGAAATCGCAGGTGAACAGCAGCTCAGTTTAGAAACCAGGTCAATGCCACACAGAGTTCTAGCAGCTGACACATCTCTTCAACAACTGTTAAGAGGAGACTTTGTGCAGCAGGCCTTCATGGTAAAATAGCTGCTAGGAAACCACTGCTGAGGACAGGCAACAAGCAGAAGAGACTTGTTTGGGCTAAAGAACACAAGGAATGGACATTAGACCAGTGGAAATCTGTGCTTTGGTCTGATGAGTCCAAATTTGAGATCTTGGTTCCAACCACCGTGTCTTTGTGAGATGCAGAAAAGGTGAACGGACGGACTCTATATGCCTGGTTCCCACCGTGAAGCCTGGAGGAGGAGGTGTGATGGTGTGGGGGTGCTTTGCTGGTGGCACTGTTAGGGATTTATTCAAAATTGAAGGCATACTGAACCAGCATGGCTACCACAGCATCTTGCAGCGGCATGCTATTCCATCCGGTTTGCGTTTGCGTTTACTTGGACCATCATTTATTTTTCAACAGGACAATGACCCCAAACACACCTCCAGGCTGTGTAAGGGCTATTTGAACAAGAAGGAGAGTGATGGGGTGCTACGCCAGATGACCAGGCCTCCACAGTCACCAGACCTGAACCCAATCGAGATGGTTTGGGATGAGCTGGACCGCAGAGTGAAGGCAAAAGGGCCAACAAGCGCTAAGCATCTCTGGGAACTCCTTCAAGATTTTTGGAAGACCATTTCCGGTGACTACCTCTTGAAGCTCATCAAGAGAATGCCAAGAGTGTGCAAAGCAGTCATCAAAGCAAAACGTGGCTACTTTGAAGAACCTAGAATATAAGACATATTTTCAGTTGTTTCACACTTTTTTGTTAAGTATATAATTCCACATGTGTTAATTCATAGTTTTGATGCCTTCAGTGTGAATGTACAATTTTCATAGTCATGAAAATACAGAAAAATCTTTAAATGAGAAGGTGTGTCCAAACTTTCGGTCTGTACTGTATATTATTTCTAATATTGTATTTAAATTTTCATATTGTGATCTGCATAAAAATATTAAATATCTTGCAATTTTCACACTGGCCATTATGCGTAATCTAAGACATCGGGTTGATCCTATTTCTTCTACTTTGTATCTTTCGTAGCATTCATAGTAATTCTTGCAGTGATGATAATAAGTCTTCAGTAAAGACCACACAGCATGAGTTATTAGCATAAGACCTAGAGGTCAGTGTGAAAAGATGCAAGAATATTCTTATTTATATATATACAGTTGTTCTCAAAAGTTTACATACCCTGGCAGAATTTTTCCTTTCTTGTCCTTGTTTCAGAGAACAAAAAAACTTTTTCTCCACTCATGGTTATTGGTTGGGTGAAGCCATTTATTGTCAAACTACTGTGTTTTCACTTTTTAAATGTTAATGACAACCAAAAACATCCAAATGATCCTGATCAAAAGTTCACATACCCTGGTGATTTTGGCCTGATAACATGCACAGAATTTGACACAAATGGGTTTGAATGGCTACTAAAGGTAACATCCTCAACTTTTGATCAGGGTCATTTGGATGTTTTTGGTTGTCATTTAGATTTAAAAAGAGAAACATGCTAGTTTGACAATAAATGGCTTCACCCAACCAATAACCATGAGTGGAGAAAAAGGTTTTTTGCTCTCATTCATATTCTCTGAAACAAGGACAAAAAAGGAAAACTTCTGCTGGAGTATGTAAACTTTTGAGCACAACTGTATATATATATATATATATAGATATATATATACTATAGTGATATAGAACATTTTAAAATATTAGAAAATGAAAAATTGCAGAATAAAAAAATAATTGAAGAGAATTTTCATTCAAAATCTAAATTTGCCCATTTAGAGGAGCAGTCAAAGTTTGATCACTTGCCATTTTTGTGTTTGGTTGTGGCAATCATTTTTACTCACCCTAGTTAAGAATGCTAAATGTAGGCTTAATGGTTGTCACCCTTGGATCAGTTTCTCAAAACTTGATGGTGAAGCTGTCTGTATGTTATTGATTGAACATGCTGACAACATGGCAGGTCATTTACTTTTTCTGAATCTGCTCAAAAACACTCAGCATGGAACTCAAAAAAGAACTTGGGCAATATATAGTACTGAAATACTTTATTTGTGCTCAGACTGAAGTTTATTGAGGTAGGGGATTAATTAAATTGGGAAAAAAATCTGAATTTCCCTTGGGAATAAAACTGTAGATCCCTGTCTTATTACAGCAATAGTGGGTAATTGTAGCAGTTAGAAATAGGTCGAAACTAAAAAAAAAACTTCAGAAATATTTTAAAAAAAAATTGTTTCTGTTGCCGTTACTGAGGTTGGAAATGTTTATTTATGGTATTTCTTTTATAGTTATTTCTATTTTTTTTTTTGTATTTCTTACATTTTATTTTGTATTGTCTTTGTATTTTTAGACCTTGTAATAACCCCATAACAAAAGGGAACAGAACCAAAATGCAAAGGAGGCTAGTTAAAATAAAATTATTGGCTAGACTACTAATAAAGTATTACTGTTTTTCAGTGTGAGCTAGAAGAATTTTTTTCCTGTGGAGAATTGTCCAGATTTTACTGTTAAAAATAATTGGCAGCAGATAAAAGCATCAAATGTTCACAGAGTTCAACTTATTTACTGTTTCCTTCTTAGTGTCATGTACCACAGAGATAATTACGGTAAGCAGAAAGCAAGTTGGCATATGAGTATTAAATAGATGTATGTACAACATTTTCAAAAGATAGAGTTTTCCAATTCATTAAAGCACATGTCTAGACTCACTTTTATTAGCATGCGCTTCATAATTATCATGTTGGGCATAGCTCTCAGGAAAATGTAATGCATTTTAGGGAAATATATCCCCTTCCATCAAATAAATAAGAGTTACTTTATAAGCCTCAAATGTCCTAGGACAGGTAAATATACCTCCCAGAAATACTTTACGTTGTTCTGCAAAAGCAAATGTTGATACTGATGGTCACTCAAATCTCTACAAACTTTACAACTAATACTCCTAGAAAATATAAGAAACTTTGTAATCTCATCAGAGAATTATGATTCTTTATCATATGTATTTAAAAAAAAAATTGAATAGACAATACAAAAAAATGCAACTTATTTTTAGAAAAATGCTTAGATTGTTAATTTAAGTAGAAATCCGTATAAAGCACACACAAGTACTGGCATAATATTCATATAATCGAGCACACTGTGTGTAAAATTATTAGGCAATTTCTATTTTTGATGATTCATTTTATTATTGAATAGCTACAGTGCTGACAGCCAATCCAAAAGGTTAATAAACCTGAATATTTAAGAAATTAAATGAGGAGTTTTGTCATTTTACGAGATTATCTATGTGTGCAGAATTATTGGGCAACTATTAGTGTGCAGAATTATTATGTAACTAAATGAAAAACGTAAATTTTCCCATCTTAATTGTGTATTTTCATCAGTTAAAGTGAGAATAATAACCAAACAATTCAAAATGTACATAAGCACATATGTGACATCTAAAAAAATATCAGTGACCAATATAGCCACCCTTCTTTTCAGTAAGAGTCATAAGCCTTCTGTACATGGAGTCTGTGAGTTTTCTAATCTGCTGATGATCAACTTTTTGGGCATCACCAACCACAGCCTCCCTGACACTGTTAAGAGAAGTGTACTGCTTTCCTTTACAGTAAATCTCCAGTTTATAAAGAGCCCATCAGTTTTAAATAGGGTTTAGGTCAGGAGAGGAAGGGGACCATGTCATTATTATTTCATCTTTAAGACCTTTACTGGCAGCCAAGCAGTGGGGCACTTTGATGCATGCAATGGAGCATTGTACTGCATAAAAATCATGGTTTTCTTGCAAGATTCAGAATTTTTTCTGTACCACTGCTCAAAAAAATGTCTTCTAAAAACTAACAGTAGGTTTAGGAGTTGATTTTGAGTCCATCTTCAACCAAAAAAGGTCCAACTAGCTATCTTTAATACAACCAGTCCATAGCAATACCCCACCTCCACTTTGCTAGCATCTGAGTCGAAGTGGGGGATCTGTGCTTGTTACTGATCCAGCCATGGGCTCATCCATCTGGTCTGTCAAGAGTCACTTTCATTCAGTGTTGATCAGACTTCAGACTTCTTTACCTTGGCCGTGTCTCTGAGCACTGAACACCTCGTACTTCTGGGCACTTCAGGGAGATTGTAGTTCTCAAATATTGCAACACTGGAGGAGTCGGACAATGAGTTCCTGGTCTCTTCACATTTGATTTTTCTCAAATCTTTGGCAGTTCATGTGCGTCTTTTCTTCTCAACACATTTTTTTGCCACCGTTAACTATTTGAAACTAAACTTTTTTTGTTGGTTCTGTGATCACGACGCTATTTCAAGAGTGTTGCATACCTCTGTAAGACTTTCTGTAAGACAATTTTTGACTTTCAGGGTCAGTTAAATCTCTTTTTGCCACATTTTGGAAAACAAGCTGTCTAAGAGTTCTACACAATTTGTTAAAGGGTTTAATATCATTAGGTTGCACCCTCCCTCATTGCACAATACACATCACCTGATCTGCTTCATCCAATAAGCATACACGTGTATACAGCTTGGAGTTAGAAAATATGCATAAAAATGATATAGTCAAAATACCCACTTGTATAATAATTGTGCATATAGTGTAAATACAAAACTAGCAGTCTCTTATTCTATTTACCTCCGGTGGACTAGAGTGAGAGATACTTTGGTGGAAGTGAATGTTCAATGCATCAGTTTTGTAATTCTCCCGCTCTGTATGCTAACCCACGTAATCCAGGCGAATGGGTGTCTCTGCAATCGTAGTCCTTCTGCCTTGACTGATGTGAGCGATATCATCTCCAGAATCTGTTGTACCTGCGCAAATCTTGTTCACCAATGAGCAAGTGCTAGATGTTGACTAGACTGTGTGGATGACATAGAAGATGTCAATCATGTCAATAAAGGTGGGACGACAATTGCGAAGACAAAAGAGGCACTGAGCACAGTCCACAGGCACCCATTGGGCCAGACTGTGCCAATTAGCATACAGCACAGGAGAATCATAAATGTTATTTTCTCAGGTATGTGGATGAGCTGGGCTCCTATGAAATGTAGCAGGAATGCTTTTAAAGATAACTGAAAGGTGGTGAAGTTATAGTTTTACATAGGGAAAACCTTATGACAGGTTCCCTTTAATCTGTATTTTACATATCAGGAATGGTTTGACCAACATGTGCTTAACCACACAGGCGCTTCAAAAGATATCCAAGATTAAAACTATTACATGTGAAAAACCTTTAATCATTATAGGAAAACCTTTTTATTGGATATTATAGGGTCTCACCTTTATTTATTAACATACAATTTTGGCATGATAAACAAACATATGTAACTTTTTTTGTGTTTATAGAAATATATGTTTCGGTAATTTTTTTTTTTTTTAGCAGCCCGTATTACCTGATTAGCCAATGTTTTCCCTTTGCAATATATTAACCTCCTGAACTAACAATTAACAGCTCAAATTTCTATTAACCAAGATTGCTAGCTTATTGAAGGAGAAGATGACAGTTTTCTATTGAAGTCTATAGATTGGAGGGTGAAGAAGAGGAAGGAGTAGAGTAAGAGAAACAGTGTATCTAGCTCTGCTAAGTGTTTTATCTCACCCCAGAGCTGGATTCACAGTTACACTGCTCAGCACTGTTGTTTAATGTCTTCCATCTTGGTACTTTTCTCTACATGTTCTAAGGCAGGAATCTGCCGTGCCTGTGTGAACTACGTATGGAAGTGTCAAGTAGCTCTGTACGTGCTAGCTAGGTAGCTCTAAATAAGGCTTCAAAAAGACAGACTTTGTGCTATGTACTCTGTTTATTAGGGCCAAAGGCGACATTGGTCATTACCCTTTGAACCTTGTACTAGTGTATGCAGGGGCCTTTGGGTGAATCCACGGAGCAGCTGCGGATTGGCAAGGAATGGGGGAAGGTCAGGAAGCCACGTCAGATTCATTAGAATCAGATTCAGTTCAGAAGCAGAAATCAAACAGACTGAACAAGTGCAGAATAACAGAAGAGCATCAAAGCAAGCAAACTATAACTGTCAAATAAGGTATATTGCTGTCCCATTGGCCACAGCAGGGAGCTATTTACTCCTGCTGAACATCACACACATACTGCCTAACTGCCACACCTACGCCACCCAGAGCTTCTGGTCATGATGTCTTCCCCAGCACCACCCACAGAAAAAAAACTGTGGCTCCTGATGACAGAAGCAGATGTACCAGGAGTGGATCAAGGTGGAGATGTGACAGGAAGACATCATAATAGTATCCTTTCAGAAACAACTGAAAGTTAGAGATGGAGGGGAAACTGTTGAAAAAAGCAATATAAAATAACATAATGACCAAAAATAGTAAACTTACTACTGAGTAATATGTGTTCCTGCTGGAGGAGAGCACCTATTATATTCTCTGAATTTTTCCTGCCTTGTTTTGCTTGTGTGAGAATTTGATAATTCATAGCAGCTGCACACAAAAGCAGAAGTAGTAACAACTTCTGCTTTTCCCCTTTCTAACCCATTGTTCAGAGCTACTTTGTGCAGTACACAACCATATTTATTTTATGTATACTATGCTAACACAAGGTACACAGATATACGAAAAAAAAACTGTTTGGGAGAGAAGAACAGACAAATCGCAGCACCCTAAGTGCGTAAACACAATATTACAGTCTTTGATGGGTGCACAATTTCATGCACTCACCTGATGGAAGACTGATATAGCTTTGAACAGAGCTTGCAGCTTGCCTCGGATGGATCCAAGTGAAAGAGCCAAAAAGCTCGCACAGGATGAATATATCAAGTGCAATCTATCCAGCTGATAATGGTAGCGCTTCCCAGGTCTCACATCCAAAGATGATTTTTTGAAGTTTTTTAATTTTTTATTTAGTAAGTTAAAATAGATAAAACGTGTTTCAGGTGCAATATATATCCTTCTTTAGGTATCATAAACACACAGTACAAATCCTCTGTGGAATCCTCTGGATTTGTACTGTGTGTTTATGTGACACCCCAGGGGTCTGGTTGCCACAGTGATAGAGATATTACGTCTGAGAGCAGGTGGGAGGTCCTTTGGTCAGGGATCCTGTGCATGCCACACCTCCTGCCCAGTCTTGGGAGGGGAAGGACTTCCCCTATATAAACCTGGGGCTGAGGCAGGGTAGGGAGTTCTGAGAGGAGAAGACAGGGAGCAGAGCTGCTCTATGGGCTCTGCTCCACAGGCAGGCCCTGTCCAGGGGCCTGAGCCTGGAGTCAAGGAGAGTAGAGACAAGAAACAGTCATAGGAAGAAACAGCAGAAGCTCAGTGGGAGGAATACTACTACGAGTCAGGGGCTGGCAGCTGCAGAGCTCGCCCTGACTGAGAAGATTTCTTACCGGACCCGGAGTCCGAGGCTGTGGGGACTAACTCCTACCCAGCAGCAGAATCCGTCAGGCAGGGGATTTCAGGTCCTCTGGCCAAGAAGCCCGAAGGCACGGTCACACGCGTGGGACCAGCACCGCCATCGTGGAGCGGAAGCCATTAGAAGGCCCCGAGTCACCGGCCATACGGGTGAGCACCACACGGTACACTCAGGGACGTGGGCTACTTATATCCGCTTCTAGCAAGGTAGCCAGAAGAGTACAGTCAGTTTGGGAGGCCTACAACTCCGCCTGGCCAGGGGAGATCCCATCTGCTCAAGGAGTGACCAGGCCCCGTTCACTAGCAAGTACTCCGGGAGGGTCTATCGTTGTTACCAGTAAAGACCCTGAATTACACCGCACCGTCTCTGAGTGGTTCCTGCTACCCCCATCATCCACATCTGCTGCCCTGAGGCCATACCCCTCCCGTTGGGGGTTATACCATCTATGCTGCACCATCCATCCACCGGCCTCAGCGGACTGTCCTGCAGCGGCAGCTCCATAGCTGCATTCAACGGGTGGCGTAGTCGTCCTACATCTACCGCTGTTACATCGCCGCTCAGTTTGACTCCCTGGGCACGGACCGGGTCACCGCCACGAGACTACAACCCTCAAGAGATCCGGCTCCGGGTAAGCTCCCGCGTGCGCAACGCAGCGCGACACAGGCCCAGGGGCGCGTCATTTATAACACCTGAAGAAGGATATATATTGTATCCGAAATGCGTTGTATCTATATTAACTTACTAAATAAAAAATTAAAAAACTTCAAAATATCATCTTTGGATGTGAGAGCTGGGAAGCGCTGCCATTATCGGCTGGATACATTCCTCTTGATACAAGGTACACAGAGTAAACCCATGCAAACATGGAAAGAACATACAAATTCCAGCCAAATGATGTTGTCCTTGGTGGGATTTGAACCCAAGACTCCAGCGTTGCAAATTAACTGTGTTGATCACTCTCACCTTACCATTTAATAGTGAATTATATCCTATAAAGCGGAGAGTAGATACTTTTTAGATTTCTCTACTTCTAAAATAACCTAGTAATGTGATTATGGCTTCATCATTATTTACATGCAATCCACTTTGAAGCATATATCTTGTAAACCAATAAAACGAGGAATTAATGACAAAATATTTGCTTATGGTTTAATACTCTTACTCACCCTAATAATACAGGATGCACTAAACAATGCTTACAATTTCTCATGTCTGGAAAATCAATGTTAAATATATTAGTTCCAGTTCTAATGATTTTGAGAAGCTTTTGGATCCAGCATTAAATTGCATAATATGCTTCACTGTAAAAGCAATTATTCATATACCGTATGCATTTTTACAGAAAAATACTAACTGAGCTATTACAACATTGCAAGTCGACTAGGAATGTTGTGTGGTTCAATACCTCCATGGCTTTTCTGATGAGGTTTAGATATAATGATACCTTCATCTGAATATTTTATTTTGCTATTTTGCGCTTGTCAAGATATGCTGGGAAGCGGAGCTTACAAAAGTATGCAAATTCAGAAAATATACTGCTAAAATCAAAATATGGAAGAAGTAGAAATTGAGAAAGGCAAATGAAATTCAAAGCTAAGAAATGGAAATATTCTTTGAATTAATAATAAAATACATACAATTACTATATAATACATTTTATGTAATCATACTAACTACTAATATTCATGGTATTAATAATATTCACACTATATTTCATATATAAATATTAGATATTATAATGTATTATAGCTAGATATTCTATTACAAAATGGTTATCCAACATATGAAAAAAATGTCTTCCAGTGTTCAGGCTTTCTGTTAACGTTCAATGATTTTCCTTGTGAAAGTCCTAAAATGTCTAGTGTAGACTCGATTGGACAGCTTACAAAGTATCGCCAAACCAATATAACTTAGCCCGAATAAGTGGTCAGAACATAGATGGATAAAGTAAAATAACTTTATTTCAAGTACAAGTGGGTATGTGGTGGCAAAAGAAGGAGTGTGCACACACAACAAGATAAATGATAAGGTCAAAAAATACAAAATATATAAACCCAACACCCTATATTATAGCAAGATTTGTCAGGTAATGATATTGTAATGATAAAATGCTTAAAAGCAGTCTGATTAGGTTAAACAGTGCCAAAGTTAAATTGGTTTGGTGTTCTCTGCGATTGGTCTATCTTTCCAGCAGACATACATTGTAAATATGACCACGTACTAATTATCACTATGGAACTGATAATACTGAGGAACTATATACATAGATATACATGTATGCTATGTGCTTGTGTAGCACCCTGAGGATTCGGCTGCTACAGGGGTATTGCACCTCAACCCAGAGGTGTGATATTCCACTCCCGGGTAAGGATGGAGTGTGGAACTGAGCTAGTAGGCTGCATGCACTACACACATCCCATTTCCGGGGAACAGACCGATGGTACTCCCACTAGAGAAATGTGCAGGTACGACAGTGTCTGTTCCTGGCTGGAGTGGGAGGGGGGTGGAACATCCCAGTAGTGTAGGGGCAGATAGGGGGAGCAGCCTGGGTAAAGCTAGGAGCTCATTGGGTGCTGGTCACCTGAGCTCACACATAGAGGGAGTATTTAAGGTGGGCACCATCTTAGATCAGGGTCAGTCTGTGAGACGTCGGTCAGTCAGTCAGTCAGAGCCTGTGAGCCAGTCAGACAGTCTGTCTGAGAGCCTGAGAAGCAGAGCAGAGGAGAAGAGAGAGAGACCCAGAGGCGCAGAGGGGACCCCAAGAGCCCATAAGAGAGCCAATAGGGTGAAGGGTCGGCAACAGGGTACCGGATCCCAAGCTGGCAGAGGCTACAGCACACCTTAGCCAGGAACCGGAGGTCGTGGGCAGGATCTGCCACGATCACCCACTACATCCACCCGGAAGGCAGACCAAGAATAGGGTCAGGGAGCCCAGAGGAGGCTTGACCAACAAGAGGCCCGAGGGAGCCGGACTTAGGTGGATCCCTGGTGGGAACGGCCAGAAGAAGGGAGAGACAGAAAGGAGCTCAGGACCACACTCCGGAGTTGCCTGGGAGTTGACCGAGTCCAGGACCTGGTGGACGCAGCACGGCTTGGGTGGTTACTGCTGTACACAGTGACCCGAGCAACACCAGTAAGTAAAACCCTGGAACTGCATTTTATGCCTCTGAGTCTCCTTGCTGCACCTTCACAACCACCATCCTCCACGGCTGACCCCCTGAGGCTATACCCCTCCCGTTGGGGGTTATACTACCTAAGCTGCACTCACATCATCAGCCTCAGTGGACCCTGCTGCAGCGGCGGCCGTATTGACCGCAATTCAACGGGTGGCGTAGTCGACACAAAAGAACATCTAGTAACATCTATAAGGACTGCCACACACTGAGTTTGACACCCTGGGCACGGACCGGGTCACCGCCACTCGGAGACTACAACCCCCATCTGATCCGGCTCCGGGTATCCCTAACAACACTGGCCCAGGGGGCGCGTCACTTGTCCTCTACCTCATTTGTTTAAGCTTACAAAATATGTGTATAGGAGCATATACAGGAAAAATGCACGCCAAGAACCAGGGTATGAATTTAAAAAGATATTGCTTTATTAATTTAATTAAAAGAATAGTACCAACACAAAAATATAAATAGGGAGATGACTAGAGATGAGCGAACTTGTTCAGAACATGTTCGCCAATCTCAAAGTCGGCACGAACATTGCACATTTGGATTCGTGTTCAGATTCTGGAGCATTTTCCTCAAAATGGGCAAAATTCGGCCAAAGTTCGGTAAATGTTTGCGTTTCCACTAATGCTTTTGTTAGGACTTTGGCTAGGATAGTGGTGATATCATACAGCAGTATGATGAGCTGGGGGGACATGTTTGAGGGGAGGGGGTGGGGAGAGGTCAGAGGAGCGGCAGACTGTTATTATTTTTTTTATTATCTTAATGTGTGGTATCCTTCTCCATATAAAAAGTGGACATGTGACTTTGGCGACATTTTGTCAGTGTAACAGCGTAGTGAGGCTGCTGCTGTCAGCTAGTTTAGATAAATAGGATACTGTGTCAAATAGACCTTCCAGCATATCCTTTGTATCCGGATCACCAGACAGCAGGAAGATATTTTGGTCATGCGCAGTGCATGACCTAAATATCTTCTGCATCTGCAGCACTGACAGCCTGTATAGCAGAGGGATGGTGCTGCATTCCTGTGCTATACAGGCAATCAGAATAAAAAAAGTGAAAGTCCTATAGTGGGACAAAAAATAAAAGTAAAAAAAAGAGTCAGAAAGTGAAAAAAAAATAAAAAAAAATTGTAAAAATATTTTAAAAAAATAATAATAATAATCCACCAAAAATAAAAATATAATGTACCCATCAATAAATATTATTATGAAAAATAAATAAATAAATAAAAGTACACATATTTGGTATTGCCGCGTCTGGAATGACCTGACCTATAAAACTGTCCCACTAGTTAACCCCTTTAGTGAACACGGTAAAAAAAAAAAAAAAAAAAACTAAGCAAAAATCAATGCTTTATCATCATACCGCCAAACAAAAAATGGAATAACACGCGATCAAAAAGATGAATATAAATAAAAATGCTACCGCTGAAAACGTCATCTTGTTCCACAAGAAAAGAAGCGCCATACAGCTCCATCAACCGAAAAATAAAAAAGTTATAGCTCTCAGAATAAAGCGATGTAAAAAAAATATTTTTTCTATAAAATTGTTTTGTGTAAAAGCGCCAAAACATAAAAAAAATATATACAGTAAGTGTAGTATCGCTGTAAATGTACTGAACCAAAGAATAATGCTGCCTTATTACTTTTACCACACGCAGAACGGCATAAAAAAAAACTCAAAAAACAATTCCTGAATTGTTGTTTTTTGTTCATTTTACCTCCCAAAAAACTGCAATGCAATGTTTTGGCGATGCAAAAACTAGATTTTGCAAAAAAAGCGTCTTTTAGTGTGTGACAGCTGTCAATCATAAAAACCTGATATAAATCTGGTAACTCTGTAATCGCACCAATCCGAAGAATAGAGTAATCTTATCAGTTATACCACACGAGGAACAGCGTAAAAAATAAATAAAATAAATAAAACCAATTCTTCACCTGCTACTGATTTGTTTATTATGTCTCCCAAAGATCGCAGTAATGCTCTGCTCACATTTATCCTGTGCTCTGCGCTGAGCACTTACACCAGAGTTTCCGTGTAAATCACTGAAATACGTGATTCAGACGGAACCCATTACGGAAGATTCCCTGTAATGAGAAATTGCACAACAAATTTCATGGAGCAATTTCTCCTGTTACCCTTATGATAATGCAAAATTAGGGGATGAAAAACATTTTTTTGTGGGAAAAATGTGAAAATTTTATTTTTATGGCTCAATATTATAAACTTCTGTGAAGCACCTGGGGGTGCAAGGTGCTCATCACACATCTAGATAATTTCCCTAAGGGGTCTAGTTTCCAAAATGGTGTCACTTGTGGGGGTTTCCACTGTTTAGGCACATCAGGGGCTCCCCAAATGTGACATGGCATCCGCTAATTATTCAAACAAATTTGAAATTCAAAAAATCTAATGGCGCTCCTTCCCTTCCGAACCCTTCAGTGCGCCCAAACAGTGGTTTTCCCTCACATATAGGGTATCAGCGTGCTCAGGAGAAATTGCACTACAAATTGTGTAGTCCATTTTTTCCTGTTACCCTTGTGAAAATAAAAAAATTGTGTCTAAAGTAACATTTTTGTGAAAAAAAGTTAAATGTTCATTGTTTTCTTCCACATTCCAAAAATTCCCGTGAAGCACCTGAAGGGTTAATAAACCCTTCAGGTGTGGTTTTGAGCACCTTGAGGGGTGCAGTTTTTAGAATGGTGTCACTTTTGGGTATTTTCTGTCATAAAGGCCCCTCAAAGTCACTTCAAATAAGATGTGGTCCCTAAAAAAATGTTTTTGCAAATTTTGTTGGAAAAATGGGAAATCGCTGGTCAACTTTTAACCCTTAGAACTTCCTAACAAAAAAAAATGTTGGTTCCAAAATTGTGCTGATGTAATGTAGACATGTGGGAAATGTTATTTATTAACTATTTTGTGTGACATATCTCTCTTATTTAAGGGCATGAAAATTCAAAGTTTGAAAATTGCAAAATTTCTGATTTCTTTCACAAATAAACGCAAGTGATATCGAAGAAATTGTACCACTATCATGAAGTACAATATGTCACGAAAAAACAATCTCAGAATCAGGGGAATCCGTTGAAGCGTTCCAGAGTAATTACTTTATAAAGTGACAGTGGTCAGAATTTAAAAAATTGGCCTGGTCACGAAGGCGAAAACAGGCTCTGGCGCGAAGTGGTTAAAAAGAGAAAACACAGTAGTTTGACAATAAATGGCTTCACCCAACCAATAACCATGAGTGGACAAAAAGTTTTTTTTGTTATCATTTACATTCTCTGAAACAAGGCCAAAAAAGCAAAAATTCTGCCAGGGTATGTAAGCTTTTCCGCATAACTGTATATGTAGATGGTCGGGTATAGACACACAGTAGCTGTATGTGACACACAGTGTGCGTATGTGTGTGTGTGTGTGAGATCAACATTTATAAATCCCGACAGTGCAGATGAGAGCTCATAGGTGTAACCATGATGGTAATCGTCCAATGAATGAGCAAAATGCTAAAATGCGACCTATTCATCGGGCGATTGGATTGTTCATGGCAGAACAAAGTCATTGTTCTCAGCAGCACATCGCCCGATGTAAACTGCAGATGAGCTGCTGATAACATGCTGTGTACGGGGACATATTGATCTATTAGTGATCATTTTGTCCCCATCATTCTTCCGCGACCGGTGTAAAGAAGCTGGGAAACAAGCATCGAACGACTTCAATATTGTCAGTCACTTTCATTGAACAGCCTGAACTCAACACATGTAAATACAACCGGAATGTTTGAGTGTGATGGTGCAATATGTGAGCATTTGGGTCCACACATTAAACTTTTGCCTAGGGCCCCACTTTGCCTAAAACCGGCCCTGCTCCAGGGGGTGGAGGTGATCCTGATGAGACTCAGATACCTGAGGCGCACGCGGACTGGTCTGTGCTGTCAGGGCAGGAAGAGGAGGAGGATGACTCTCAGGGCAAGGAATGGGAGAACAGAGAGGATGACCATGAGGTTGTACATCCCACTTGGTGTGAACCCAGAAGCACGCAGCTGAGTAGCTCAGCAGAGGAGATGGAGGAGACGGAAGATGAGGAGGTTATGCTGCGGCTTCCCGCACAGACATGGAGTGATGCAACCACGACAAGCACTGCATCCTGAGCCCCAACTCTGGCTGTGGCCAGCAGTAGTCGCGGGTCTGCAGTTTGCAGGGGCGGCAAGGGTTGCCTAGCCTGGGCCTTTTTTGGGACCACAAAGGATGACCCAACTCACATTATCGGCCAACTTTGTAAAAAACAACTCAGTAAAAGCAAAAATTCCAATAATTTGACTACTACATGCATGAACCGGCACATGCGCGATCAACATGCTTTAGTCTGGGAATGTCACTGCACTAAAATGTGGACCAGCAGCCTCGCCAATCATCAGCCGCTCCATCAACCGCATCTGCTGCTTCTTCCTCCTCCGTCACCATGGCAAGAGTTCTCACACAGGACTCCGGCTGCATAACCTCCACTTGTTTACCTGCTACAGTCGGAGTGAGTGAGAGCCCGTCAGCTGTTACGGAAGTGGACATGCCTGATGTTTTTGACCAATCTTAGACACGGAGCACAGCACATCTTTCTCAATCCACCATAACATCTCTGCTTGCACCTCTCTCACAGTCCAGCAGTTTATCTTGTCCCCACTCTGCCCTCTCTCAGCACAGCAGCCAGCCCTTGGTTCCACAGTTGTGGTCACGTAAAAGATTGTTTCCTCCTACATATGCCAAAGCTAAGAGCTTGAACTTCTACATCTCCAATCTGTTGGCCAGTGAAATGCTGCCTTTCCGCCTGGTGGATACTGATAGTTTCTGAAAGATGATGGCCGTCGCAATCCCCCAGTACCAGATGCCCAGTTGCCATTACTTCTCTAAGAAATCTCTGCCTGCGCTACACCAACATGTCACGGACAACATCACTCGTTCCTTGAAAAAATCTATGTCTGACAGGGTGAATTTCACCACTCACACCTGGCGAGCACCTGGCCAATGGGGTTACATCTCGCTGATTGGGCACTGGGTGACTCTGGTGGCTGTGGGGGTAGGTGGAGAAGGGGCTGCTCCACAAGTCTTAGAATCCCCAAGGCTTGTGGGACAAATCTCTGTATCTAACACTTCCTCCACTGCTTCTGCCTCCTCCACCTCCTCTAGGGCCTCCACCTGCACCCTCAACCTCTCCCTTAATTAGACACGCGTTCCAACAGTGCAGAGAGAATCCCCACCACCTCCGTACTGTGCAGCCAGGGCTCACCGCAATCAGGCAGTGTTTAAATTAATATGCCTTGGAGATTGCAGTCACACAGCTCAAGAGTTGTGGACAGCTATCCAGGCCGAGTTTGAGCAATAGCTGTCTCTGTGTCACCCTGGCCTGGATGCCACAAGTGTAAATAAAGCTGTGTCTGAGAGCAAGGGGGAGGTTCTCTAGTCAGGGGAACATTAGCATGCAATGCCTCCTGTCTCAGGCCAGTAGGGGGAGCTGGCTGCCCCTATAAAAGCTGGTACTGGGGGCAGGGTTAGAGAGAACAGGACGACCTGCCTCAGCACTGAGAGGTGTCCCAGAGCAGGGACAGACAGTTGTATTGCACCCTAAGAGGAAGTGTGGCAGGAGGAGAGCCACAAGCCAGAGACAAGAGGCGAAGAGAGCCTGTCTTGGCAGATCACAGACTTAATTTACCAGACTTTGGTGTCTGAGGCTGGAAGGATTCCACATTCTCCAGCAGATAACCAGTCCGCAAGGGACTGTATATTCCTTGGCCTAAGAAGCCTGGAGGCCCTGCCACAACAGAAGGGACCAGCAGAGCCGTACAAGGCTGGGAGCAGAAAGGAACCCACGTCGCAGGCCATACAGGCGAGAATACACGGAAAGCTCGGAAACGTGGGCTGTTACCCTATAATGAGGAGATAGCCAGAAGGAGCACAGAAAGCACGGTAGGCCTACACCCTCACCCTGACCAGGGCCAATTTCCCCGTTGCTCTCAGACATCCAGGTCCCCTCCTAGCCGGGACTGTTTATGGGTCAGTTTACCTGCTTTAGTAAAGACCCTGGACTGCAACCTGTTGTCTGTGTGCTCCTTTGCTCCTCCAGCACTATCAGCACTGGGACTCTCACTACCATCACTCCCACCATCCACTACACTGCCCTGGGGCCGCACTCTTCCCGTGAGGAGTCACACCATCCCAGCTGCATACATCATCAGCCCCAGCGGTCTGCCTTGCAGCGGCGGTTCCTAATGACCGCAAATCCACGGGTGGCGTAGTCGGACATAATCATCAGCACATAACGGACTACCACTGGCCTGACCACCCTGAGCCACGGAACCGGGTTGCCACTACTACTCCCATCGTTCCCCCTATTGCCTGGATCCGAGTGCCCCACGGCCCAGGGGGCGAGTCATCTCCACTGAACTCAGAGCTGCAGAAAGCAAAGTCGCTGTGTGCTCACTTCTGCCATTCACACCCCGACTACCGGTAAACCGGTTGATATGCCATGTGCAGACATGGTGGAATTTCACTCTGCACATGTTGCAGCAACTGTGGCAGCAGCGACAAGCCCTGGTGCAGTACATCATTTTGCATAGCCTGGGCCAACGCAGTATGGACGTGGTGCAAATCACTCTTGCGGAGTGGGCAGAGATGAATGACCTCTGCACCCTTCTGCACAGTTTCGAAATGGCTACTAAGATATTTAGCGCTGATGATACCGTCATCAGCATCACTATTCCAGTCATATACTGTAAATGCACACTTTGAATAGTCTGCAGGAGGAGTTGGAGGTCCCAAAGGAAGAGGAGGAAGCAGGGGAAGATGTGGAAGGGATAACAATATCTCTAAGTTCTGGACTGTCGTCGCACAGGCGGGTTTCATGGGAGGGTGGATTACCGCGATCGAGGGGGGGCTCATGACACCAGAAAAACTGTTAGTGAAGGTGCAAGAGCCGAGGAACAAATGGAGGAGGACGAGGAGGAAGAAGTGATGGGCGCGCAACAGTCAGGAGATGAAGAGGATAATGATCCCCTCCGTGGTTGGTGGAAGGGGACGGAGGAAGCAAGCTTGAGTGTTACGCCACCACTAATACACCATGGACTTAGACCTCATGGAAGTTCCTGATACTTGAGCGCCTTCTTGCTGCACTATCTGCACCATGATGCCCATATGTTACGATTAGAAATAGTGCTGACTACTGGGTTGACATTGTTAGATCCACGGTACAAGAGTAAATTTTGCCGATGCGTCCCCCCCCTGGAAAGGCACACAGTGAGCATTGCACTTCTAGACTTCCAACCCCGGGAACGTCGAGTCGTCAACGCAAATACATTAGCAGCAGCAGCAGTGTAAGTGGCAGAAGCAATTTCTGTGAGTTGTTTCACACATTTTTTAGACCATCAGCAAAACAGAGAACAAGTCTGACACATAGTGAGCGATTGAAGAGGATGGTGGAGGAGTATCTTGCGCTCAATATCAATGTTATCAGGTGGGGTTTGGACTCTTTCGC
This sequence comes from Phyllobates terribilis, assembly GCF_046119375.1. Classification (NCBI taxonomy): domain Eukaryota; kingdom Metazoa; phylum Chordata; class Amphibia; order Anura; family Dendrobatidae; genus Phyllobates; species Phyllobates terribilis. The sequence continues at coordinate 194,078,368 of NW_027362764.1, forward strand.
ATTTTGGTCTTTTGGCCTGAGCTCACCTGTCATACCTTGGATGTTTTGTCATGCCCAGAAGCCAGCTGTTCCCTGAAAGTGTAGACCGCCTAACTTTCATCAAGATGAACAAGTTATGGATCTCCAATGACTTTTGCACCTCAGTCGCAGACTGGGCAGACTAGGCGATGGTGTCGTTTTTAGCGTGCTGCATTGATCTCGCGTTATTGAAGCCTGTGACACCTTTGTCATGGCTTCTGTGCCTGCTGTTGCTACTGCTGCTGATGTTACTAACAATTTTTTGAAATGTGGAGACTCCAAGTTGGGTCTTCATCTTGTGGGTTGCCTGTGGTGTCAGAGCCCTATTATACTATTTCTAGTCTGGGGAAATTGATGCCACTTTGTCTGCCCCTAATTTTTGGAAATGTTTGGACTCCAAGTTGGGTCTCCTTCATGTGTGTTGCTTGTAGCAGTAGGGCTCCCAGACCAGCGAGTCTGCACTTACTTTCAGTCAACTACCTGTGTTACTATCCTTAAATTTTTCTAACAATAGTAGTCTACGAAGCTGATATTTTTGTGCCACCTGAGTGAGGCTGAGCAAAAAAGCAATTTGAGCTATTGCATGAGGTATCAAAGCTCCAAGCACAGCAGGTCTACACCAGTCCCTCACCCACCTCTTAATTTGAACTTACATTTAAAGCTGTAAATGCTGGCCAGGACCCTGTCTCGTGCATGGACCATGCCTGACTGCTGCTGTGCCATTATAAAATTTCTACTGTGGATCAATTGATGCCACTTTTCCTGATGTCTGCCCCTATTTTTTGGAAATATATGCATTATATGTCTTGTATATTACTATGTGCTTATGACATGCTAGTATTCCCATTGTTTCATATCATCTAATATACCATCTGATCGTATGAAGTTTGTGATATATATTGTATACTAGTAGATAGATATTTTTTCCTGTTTTGTATTAGATGTCTGAATATATGCAAGTTCCGATCATAGCTTTATTGCATGTGTAGCTACAATCTTTATTCTTTTCCCCAGATTCATTGATATACCTGCTTGTGTGCATGCATGCTGGCGCCCTGTTGCTTGGCACCGCCGATGGCATCTCTCCTCGGTGATGGGCTGGTCATGTTACCGCCGGTCCACTCATGTGATCCCATGTGGGCATGTCTGTGTTTAGAGTGGCCCTCCCTCCTCTGATGACGCCCTCAGTGATGCTGACATCCGGTGTGTGTCAGCGCTGCATGCGCCAACCCCTGGAAGTATGACATCTCATTACAATGTTACATTATTATTCATTGGCTCGCAGCAGCTATTTAAGACCAATGTACCATAGCGATGTCACTGCCTCAGAAGAAGGCACTTTGACCAAAATGCCATTGGGGTGGTGGCACCTCAACTTCCAGGAAATTTATGTCCCTAGTGGGACTGCTTTTCATTTGTTAACATTATTTATGTTGTTAAATATATCTCAGGATATCAGTGTGTTGATGCTTTCTTTTTTTTTGGACAAATAGGTACAATCCATTACCTGATTAGTAGTGATGAGCGAGCGTGCTTGCTACTGCTCGGTACTCGCCGAACATCTCACTGCTCGAGATGCTCGGCACTCGGCGAGTATTTCCGGGATGCACGGGTGGGAGCTCGGGTCCCACCCTGCATGTTTGGTGCTCTTTAGAAAGCCAATGAACATGCAGGAATTGTCTGCCACTTACTGTAATGAATGCCGTAGCCATCTTGTTTGTGGCATTGGCTGGCCGCATAGCGTCATCGGGTCTATATAAGACCTGGTGATGCTACGCTCATCACAGTCTAACCTTTAGACAGGCAGAGTAAGGAGAGGTGCTGCTGTGTGAGGGACAGATTAGGCGGTGTAATAGTTAGGCAGAGGTATTCCAAACCAAGATACATATCCATCTCAACTAACAGTCCTTCTGAGGACTAATTCAGCTGCATATACAGTTATATGAAAAAGTTTGGGCACCCCTATTAATCTTAAGCTTAATGTTTTATAAAAATTGGTGTTTTTGCAACAGCTATTTCAATTTGATATATGTAATAACTGTTGGACACAGTAATGTTTCTGCCTTGAAATGAGGTTTATTGTACTAACAGAAAATGTGCAATCTGCATTCAAACAAAATTTGACAGGTGCATAAGTATGGGCACCCTTATCATTTTCTTGTTTTAAATACTCCTACCTACTTTTTACTGACTTACTAAAGCCCTTTTTTTGGTTTTGTAACCTCATTGAGCTTTGAACTTCATAGCCAGGTGTATGCAATCATGAGAAAAGCTACTTAAAGTGGCCACTTGCAAGTTGTTCTCCTGTTTGAATCTCCTCTGAAGAGGGCATCATGGGCTCCTCAAAACAACTGTCAAATGATCTGAAAACAAAGATTATTCAACATAGTTGTTCAGGGGAAGGATACAAAAAGCTGTCTCAGAGATTTAACCTGTCAGTTTCCACTGTGAGGAACATAGTAAGGAAATGGAAGAACACAGGGACAGTTCTTGTTAAGGCCAGAAGTGGCAGGCCAAGAAAAACATCAGAAAGGCAGAGAAGAAGAATGGTGAGATCAGTCAAGGACAATCCTCAGACCACCTCCAGAGAGCTGCAGCATCAGCTTGCTGCAGATGGTGTCACTGTGCATCGGTCAACTATACAACGCACTTTGCACAAGGAGAAGCTGTATGGGAGAGTGATTTGAAAGAAGCCGTTTCTGCAAGCACGTCACAAACAGAGTCGGCTGAGGTATGCAAAAGCACATTTGGAGAAGCCAATTTCTTTTTGGAAGAAGGTCCTGTGGACTGATGAAACCAAGATTGAGTTGTTTGGTCATACAAAAAGGCGTTATGAATGGCGGCAAAAAAACACAGCATTCCAAGAAAAACACTTGCTACCCACAGTAAAATTTGGTGGAGGTTCCATCATGCTTTGGGGCTGTGTGGCCAATGCCGGCACCGGGAATCTTTCTAAAGTTGAGGGACACATGGATTCCACTCAGTATCAGCAGATTCTTGACAATAATGTTCAAGAATCAGTGATAAAGTTGAAGTTACGCAGGGGATGGATCTTTCAGCAAGACAATGATCCAAAACATCGCTCCAAATCTACTCAGGCATTCATGCAGAGGAACAATTACAATGTTCTGGAATGGCCATCCCAGTCCCCAGACCTGAATATCATTTAACATCTGTGGGATCATTTGAAGACGGCTGTCCATGCTCGGCGACCTTCAAACTTAACTGAACTGGAATTGTTTTGTAAAGAGGAATGGTCAAAAATACCTTCATCCAGGATCCAGGAACTCATTAAAAGCTACAGGAAGCGACTAGAGGCTGTTATTTTTGCAAAAGGAGGATCTACTAAATATTAATGTCACTTTTCTGGTGGGGTGCCCATACTTATGCACCTGTCAAATTTTGTTTGAATGCAGATTGCACATTTTCTGTTAGTACAAAAAACCTAATTTCAAGGCAGAAACATTACTGTGTCCAACAGTTATTACATATATCAAACTGAAATAGCTGTTGCAAAAACACCAATTTTTATAAAACATTAAGCTTAAGATTAACAGGGGTGCCCAAACTTTTTCATATAACTGTATACAGTGGTGACATCAGGAGTTAGGCAGGCAGAGATTGCGAACACTATACAGCACAATAGTGTCCATTGCACGTTCTGTCTGCTCCTGCTGTTACAGATATCCGTAGACATAGCCCCAGATATCAAGGGCAGGGCTAATTTTTTTTTTTTATCTTAATCCTGATTATTTTCTAAAAAAGTAATAGAGTCCAACATTTTACTGCTCCATTTGCTTTTTAGCACAGAATAATACAGCCAGATCTTTTCAATCATCAGACGTAATCCCATATTACAATGATGAAAATCCAAAAATTTGTAGTGAACGTGGAAAACATTGTCCTCCATTTACAGTTTGGAAGCAGCGTGTCAGTGAAGCTATGCACACATGGTCGCTGGCAATAATAGGAAACTACAAGCCCGCTATTAAAAACCGTGGGCATCCGTCAGACACATCACATATAGCTGCAGTAAAACCAGCTATTTGTAGCGACCGTGCAAAATATTATCCTCCATTAACAGTTTGGCAGCAGTGTGTCAGTAAAGCTATTCACACATGGTCGCTGGCAATAATAGCAAACTTCAAGCCCGCTATTTAAAACCAAGGGCGTCCGTCAGACGTATCACATATAACTGCGGTACAAATCCAGCCATTTGTAGCGACCGTGCAAAATATTGTTCTCCATTTACAGTTTGGCAGCAGCATGTCAGTGAAGCTATTCACACGTGGTCGCTGCCAATAATAGGAAACTACAAGCCCGCTATTTAAAACTGTGGGTGTCCGTCAGACGTATCACATATAACTGCGGTAAAAACCCTGCCATTTGTAGCGACCGTGCAAATTATTGTTCTCCATTTAAAATGGGCAAGGTGCGTGGCAAGGGACGGGGAAGTGGACGTGATGGTCATGGTGCATACAGAGGCCAAGGCCGTGGGCAAGCTGAAATTGTGTCACAACAAACACACCACATCTTGTTGCCTGACCCTCCTGTTCCAATTACTAGGGGACCGCAGCACACCACTATTGATCCCAGAGCAGTGTCAAAAGGTTGTTGGTTGGATAGCAGATAATGCTTCCAGTCACTTTGCCGCCACCACCACCACCACCCTTTCTTCCACACGGTCAAGTCTCAGTAGCCGTGAGTCTGGATTGCATATTCCTCACCCTGATCCTCCTTCCTTCCACCATGCCGAGTGCCCGGAGACAACTGGTCCCGCACTTGGACACCCTGAAGAGCTGTTCACTTTTCCAATTATAGATTCGGGCCTCTTGCCCGGCCAGCTTCAAGCGGGGCAAGAGTAGAACGCATGTAGCGATGCCCAAATATTTGAGCAGACACGGTCACACGAAGGGAACGGTGGGAAAGTGCAATTACTGTTGCAAGAGGTGGATGATGATGAGACACAATTGCCAGAAAGTCAGGAGGAGGACCAGGGTGCGGAAGTGGAAGATAAGGTGCTGGACGATGAAGTCACTGACCCAACCTGGCAGGGTGACATGCAGAGCGAGTACAGCAGCACACAGGGGGAGGGAGGCATAGCATCAGAACAGGCAGGAAGAAGCAGTGGGGTGGCCACAGACACAAGGCGTTCAACCACTCCCCGGAACACCAACACGACAGAAGTTGCCAGTACAATTGTTAGTTCTTCCCGAGTCTGCTTGTTTTTTTAAAGACTGTGCAGATAACCCCAAAAAGGCAATTTGCTCCATCTGCCAGGCAAGCATCAAAAGGGGTAGCAAATCTAGCAGCCTGACCACCACCAGCATGCTCAGGCACATGACAGCAAAGCACCCGACTAGGTGGGCCAAATGCCAGAGCCAGAAACAGTGTCTGTGGGTGATACCACTGCTTCTTCCACTGTTGTGCGTGCACGCCAATCCCCTGTCAATGGTGCATGCGGAGATACCTCCTGCCTTGCACCTGTCGGTGCACACTCACAACCGTCATCAGGAACCATGTCCACATCCTTGTTACAGAGCAGCGTTCAGTTGTCCCTACCACAGTCCTTGCAACACAAGAGCAAATACGCAGCCAACGCCCCATAAGCCACACTACTAAACTCACACATTTCGCAAATGCTTGCACTCGAAATGTTACCCTTTAGGCTCGTGGAGACAGAAGCTTTCTGCAACCTGATGGCGGCGACCATCCCTCAGTACTTGGTCCCCAGCCACCACTATTTCTCCTGGTGTGCCATCCCCACATTACACAAGCATGTGTCCCAGAACATTAGCTGTGCCCTCAACAACGCAGTTACTGGGAAGGTCCACCTAACCACAGACACATTGACAAGTGCTTGGGGGCAGGGACGGTACATTTAGTTGACAGCACACTGGGTTAATATACTGGAAGCCGGGACCCAGTCGGACCTCAGGATGGAACCCGCCCTCCCGACGCCGAGGATTGCAGGCACTGGGTCAATCAGGGTTGCCCCCACATTCTACAGCTCCTGCACCTTTTCCTCCTCTTCAGCCTCCATCTCCGAAATGCCCACATCTGTCAGAAGCTGGAAGCACTGCAGCAATGCCTCGGCCAAGTGGCAACAGACTGTGCTAAAGCTAATATGCTTAGATGACAAACTGCACACTGCTGAAGAGTTGTGGACAGCTCTGAAAGAGAAGGCAGATCTGTGGCAGTCACCGCTGCACCTATAGCCAGGCATGGTCGTGTGTGACAATGGCCAGAACCTGGTGGCGGCTCTGAAGCATGGTGAGCTCACACACGTACCATGTCTGGCCCATGTGCTCAACTTCATGGTTCAGCGGTGTCTCAAAAAATACCCTGATCAGCTGGATCTGCTTTTCAAAGTACGCCGCATGTGCGCCCATTTTAGAAAGTCAGCTACAGCTTCTGCCGCCCTTGTCGTGCTGTGGGAACATTTTTTTAATGAGGCCCTCCTCTATGTCTCTTCCAAGGGGCATTGGAGTGCTTCCAAATTTTTGGCAGCCCTTGCAGTCACTGCTTACGCAAGAACAGTATAGAAGACCCGCTCCTTTATAATGGGAACATTTTTTTAATGAGGCCCTCCTCTATGTCTCTTCCAAGGGGCATTGGAGTGCTTCCAAATTTTTGGCAGCCCTTGCAGTCACTGCTTACGCAAGAACAGTATAGATGACCTGCTCCTTTATAATGGGAACATTTTTTTAATGAGGCCCTCCTCTATGTCTCTTCCAAGGGGCGTTGGAGTGCATCCAAATTTTTGGCAGCCCTTGCAGTCACTGCATACGCAAGAACAGCATAGGAGACCCGCTCCTTTATAATGTGAACATTTTTTTAATGAGACTCTACGTCTCTTCCAAGGGGCATTGGAGTGCGTCCAAATTTTTGGCAGCCCCTGTAGTCACTGCATACGCAATAACTGTATAGCAGAACTGCACCTTTATAATGGGAACATTTTGTTACGGAGGCCCTCCTGTATGTGTCTTTAAATTGGTATTGGGGTTTCTCCTAAATTTAGGCAGCCACTGCAGTCACTCCATACGCAATAACTGTATAGCATAATAGCTCCTTTATAATAGCAACATTTTGCTACAGAGGTCCTCCTCTATGTGTCTTTAAATTGGTATTGGGGTTTTTCCACAATTTAGGCAGCCGTTGCAGTCACTGCATACGCAATAACTGTATAGCAGAACTGCTGCTTTATAATGGGAACATTTTCTTACGGAGGCCCTCCTCTATGTGTCTTTAAATTGGTATTGGGGTATTTCCAAAATTTAGGCAGCTGTTGTAGTCACTGCATACGCAATAACTGTATAGCACAACAGCTCCCTTATAATGGGAACATTTTGTTACAGAGGCCCTCCTGTATGTCTCTTCAAAGGGGTATTGGGGATTTTCCTAAATTTAGGCAGCCCTTGCAGTCACTGCATACGCTATAACAGTATAGGAGACCCGCTCCTTAATAATGGGAACAACAAAGCATAGCTAGCTGATGACCCTCTAACAATAGTGAGGTTCGACTGCTGGCCCTTTTAAGAATAGTAAGGGCCGCCTGTTTGCCCCCATAAAAATAAGCTTTATGACTTTCAGAGTCCCTCCTTCGTAAATGAAACAGGATGTGTCTGATTATGTCTCACACACCACATGGCCAGATAAGGTAGTAAAATGTTAAAATGACATTTACTGGTAAATGTTTTTTTCACAGTTGAAAGCAGTGCAAAAGTGCAAAAACGCATCAAAAACACTACGTGTGAACATAGCCCAAGGTGTGGAGGAGCATTTTTGGTTTTGGTTATTTATTATGCCTTATATACAAGTCATTACCCTGGAAAGGATGTCCCTTAACATTTTTCCCAGGAAAATCCATTTTGGTTTAGTTTTTGTATGTTTTATTATGAGCCTGTAAAAGTGGCGTAATACTCCGACAACATTGTTCACAGCAGTGACCTGGGAGTCAAAGATGCCTCCAGAGGTCTTCCCCATGCTGTTCCCATGTTATTTTAGCACTGTTCCCATTGATTTCGGCAATTTTTAGGCCCCCTGCAGACCTCCGGGGGGGCGACTGTGGGAAGAATGCTCGAGTTTCCCATAGACTTACACTGGGCTAGTTGCTCGTGTCGAGCACTCGAGCATTCCAATTTACTCGACCTGAGCAACAAGCACTCGAGCATTTTAGTGCTTGCTCATCACTACTGATTAGACATGGAAAATGTAGCCACACACTGAACTCCTGAGCTATTATTGCTGTAATGTATATACGTACTACTCCACCTCTCTGTTTTTGTGGTGCTACATCTTGGTCGTTTCCTGTCATCACCCTATTTATATTTTTATGTTGGTACTAGCTGTACCCGGCCACGCGTTACTGTGGCTCAGTCTGGTTAAATGGAAAAGAAAGAAAAGAGAAAGCACACGTTTCTAAAATATTTAATTTCACAATGCTTGTGGGTAGTCAATACTTTTTTGTTGTTCCATTCTCTGTGTAGCTATAGACATTGTCTGGTTTGCCGACTCTAGAACATGCAACATATAATTGTCCATGTGAGAAGAAATCCGTGTCTAGATTTAAACCGCACAATTCTAGAGATTGGCCCTGAGCTTTGTTGATGGTGATTGCAAACGCGAATTGGGAATTGCAATCTCTTAAATTTAAATGGCATATCCATTGGAATCATAGGAATGCGAAGAATGAGGACATCTTCACCTTTGAAAGGTCCTGTCAAGATTGTTGCTTCAACGACGTTGCTCATTAATTGTTTTACTGCAAGCCGCGTGCCGTTGCAAAGCTTTGGGTGGTTGATATTTCGCAACATGATAATTGGCACACCGGTTTTCAATTGCAGTACATGCGGTGGCATCCCTGGCAGATCGAGTGAATTCAAAAATTCTGTTGGATAATTAACTGCTTCATCAGCTTCCACAACAGTGTAGACGGACTTGTATGTGACTGCCTCGCTTTCAATGTTAGACTGAATAATATTAAGTTTGTAGACATCTTTGTTTTTGGCTGTAAGAATAGCTCGTTCACTCAGCCAATTGTGATTCTTAATTGGTTTAAATATTGGGAAATATTTTTTCAACCAATTGTTCTTTTGACGTCACTAAATTGAAGAAGTTAAGAGGCAATGAAATTTGTCCTGAGGTCAGATCAACTGGTACCTTTCCGTTCCTAATTTACACCAATTGATGTGAGAATTTTTCAGCTGATCGATTGTTTTGCAGCTGGACACGCATATTTGTAGTTAATTTTAACATCTTTACGTGTCGCCACAAAGTAGAGTATTTCAGGCAAGCATTTATTTCGTCCGCTGGTGTCGATCGAGGAATTACAGGTAATATTTGGCTGAAATCTCTTGCAAGCAATATTAATGTGTTCCCAAATGGTCTGCTGTTTACATGTAAATCTTGCAATGATCGATTAAGAGTCTCGAGTGACTTTTTTGCCCGCCATTGTGCATTGCTGGTATAAAAAACATAGTAGGCATATAAAAACATGCGTGTATTCGAATACAACGTTGTGTCAAAATTTCAAAGCAATCGGTGAAGAACTTTTCGGAGATTTAAGATTATGAACAAACGAACATTTACATTTTTATTTATACATATTGAATTAATAAAGCAATATCTTTTAGCAATATCTTTTAAAATTCATACCATGGTTCTTGGGTGCATGTTTTCTGTATATGCTCCTTAAATCTTACTGCACTGAACCTCTCTATCCAATCCTATCTATTTACACAGTGGTTACACAAATTCTTTTGATATGTACTGTGTATAATAGCCCTTATAGAATTTAAAGTATGTATATAGTAAGGATATGGAAATAATTTTTTCATAAACAACTCCTTTAAAAATATAGTTTTATTAGAGATATTAAAATATTCCAAACAGAAGATCCCACCTAATAAGTGAATAAAGTGCTTACAGATAAAGATACAAGACCTTCACTAAAACTCGATATCACACAGTGTTGAGCCACCCCCGTAGTGTTCGGGTTCGGTTCGGTTTGTCGAACACTGGCATGTTCATCGAACGGTTCGTCGAACACCGTTAAAACCAATGGCAGGCAAACAAAAACACATAAAAACACATAGAAAACACCTTCAAAGGTGTCCAAAAGCTGACAAACTGCTCAGAATAGAATACAATAGAATAGAATAGAGCATCACACATAGATTAGATAGAAACATGTCAGTCACATATATAATAAGTACAACAACAGTGTTGGTTACTGTACTTGTCATTTATTGTTAAAATAAAGGATTTATTAAAAAAAAATTGGCGTGGGGTTCCCCATAATTTTAGTCTCTAGTGGAAGGTTAAGCAGACGGCTGGGGCAGATGTTTGAAGCCTGGGAAGGGGGTAATACCCACGGAGCTTCCCAGGCTACTAATATCAGCCCCCAGCTGAATACCTAGCCTTTACTATTAAAATGGGGGACCCAAAAAAAAAATGACGTGGGGTCCCCTCTATTTTAATAGCTAGCAAAGGCTAGGCAGACAGCTGGGGGCTGATATTAATAGCCCAGTAAGGGTGCCATGAATATTGGCCCCCTCCCAGAATAGAAACACCAGCCGTCAGCTGCCCCAGAAATGGCGCATCCATAGGATGTGCCAATTCTGGCACTTAGCCTCGCTCTTCACACTGCCCTGTAGCGGTGGCAGTGGGGTAATAGGGCTGGGGTTGTTGTCAGCTTATAACACCAGCTGACATCAAGCCCAGGTTAGTAATGGAGAAGCATCTATAAGATGCCCCCATTACTAACCCCATAGTGAAAGTTAAAAAAAACACAAACACCCAGAATAAAATCCTTTAATTGAAATAAAGACACAATTCTTTAATGTTCTAAATTAAACTCTACTTACTGTCACGCCCATTCCAGCTGAAGCCAATGTCTTCTGCAATAAAAGTAAAATAATAAACCAAATTCATCCTTACCTTTCCATGGTTCTCAGGATGGCTTCAGCTCTGCTACATTGACATGACAGGCTGGATCGCAGCAGAATGCTGCCATCCAGCTTGCCATGCCGCAGACACTGAGAAGCGCAAGCAAGCTTGCGCTCCTCAGTGTCTCGCTGTGACAGCATCCAGATGAGCCGAGTTCATGTCCAATGAACTCAGCTCACCTCATGCACATCACTGACAGCGTGAGAGAATTCTCCTGCGCATGCGGTGCCGGCAAATGACGTCACCGCTTGAGCAGGAGAATTTTCCCAGGCTTGGACGGCATTGAGATGGCAGGCTGGACGGTAGCAGAACAGTGCCATCCAGCATGCCATCCTTCAGAGACACTGCGGAGTGCAGGCAAAGCGTTGGGCTTTGCCCTATTTTTGTGTCCAGCCAGGTACAACTAGGCAGCTGGGGGCTGGAATCCGCAGTGCAGGGAGGCCCAAGCTTTCTGCCCCCCGCTGCGAATTGCAGTCCGCAGCCACCCCAGAAAATGGCGCGTTCATTGAAGCGCCATCTTCTGGCGCTGTACCCAACTCATCCAGGGCCCTGGTGCGGTGGCTCACTGGGTAATAAAGGGCTTAGGACTAGAGATGAGCGTTGTTCTACTCGAACTGTTCGCCAATCTCAAATTCGAGCTGTTTTGGGCGGTGTTCGAGCCGTTCGGCGAACACGAACGATTTGAGAAAAATTCGGCTGTTCGAGGTTATGTTCGATAACTGTTCGTGCACCAAAATCATAACTGGATTTTTTCTCAGTAATGATGAAAATTAATGTTAATACGCAGTTTGAGTGTACAGCGGGGTGGGGGGAGGGGCAGGGGATGGATCTCTGCAGGAACAATGAAGATCTCCATTTTTTTTTCTCTTTCCCGCATTTGCAGTGGGGAGGTGCAATCTGTCAGCCTATCAGCAGCGCACACACGGAGCGAAGTGCTTTTTTTCACACAAGCAATGGCATGTGTCATTGGCAGTGTATGTCACATGTCCTTGCCCTATAAGACCAAGCCATTTTCCCCATCGCCACCATTTTCTCACTGCTGCAGCTGCGTGTTAGAAGGCACCGCTGTTGCTGTGTGCGCTATACCTTGTTAATTTCAAGCCAATTTTCGCACAAATCTACAGATAGCTTGGGAGTAGGGAATAGTTGTGATTGCAGTCCTTTTAAGGACTAGGTTACAGCATTTCCTACGACTTTTATCAGGCAGGTCTGTGCTCTTAAATAGATAGATTGTGGGAGTAAAGACTAATTGTAATTGGAGTCCTTTTCAGGACTAGGTTACATCAGTTCCTATCAGTTTTTGCCAGGCAGGTCTGTGCCAGTGCTGTGCAAGTTTTTTTCACAGCATTTGGCTGAATCTAGCAAAGCTAATCCTTTTTGGCATATTGCAGAGTGTGTTAGTCAGTGGAGTAGCCTATCTGTGTTGCAAGATATACCACCTGTGTATAGAATACCAATTTTTTTACTGCACCTAGTGAAGTAAAATCTTTTGGGCATAGCATCATTCTATTAGTCCATCTATACTGACCTCCATCAGGTTGCAAATTGAATATAATTTTTTTCTGCATCTAGCGCTGAAAAAATATTGGGCTTCTAGCTGTGTGTGGGACTTGATCTATTAATCCATCTATACAGACCTCCATCAGGTTGCAAACTGAATATATTTTTTTCTGCATCTACCTCTGAAAAAATATTGGGCTTCTAGCTGTGTGTGGGACTTGTTGTATTAGTCCATCGATACTGACCTCCATCAGGTTGCAAACTGAATATATTTTTTTCTGCATCTACCTCTGAAAAAATATTGGGCTTCTAGCTGTGTGTGGGACTTGTTGTATTAGTCCATCTATACTGACCTCCATCAGGTTGCAAACTGAATATATTTTTTTCTGCATCTACCTCTGAAAAAATATTGGGCTTCTAGCTGTGTGTGGGACTTGTTCTATTAATCCATCTATACAGACCTCCATCAGGTTGCAAACTGAATATATTTTTTTCTGCATCTACCTCTGAAAAAATATTGGGCTTCTAACTGTGTGTGGGACTTGTTCTATTAATCCATCTATACAGACCTCCATCAGGTTGCAAACTGAATATATTTTTTTCTGCATCTACCTCTGAAAAAATATTGGGCTTCTAGCTGTGTGTGGGACTTGTTCTATTAATCCATCTATACAGACCTCCATCAGGTTGCAAACTGAATATATTTTTTTCTGCATCTACCTCTGAAAAAATATTGGGCTTCTAACTGTGTGTGGGACTTGTTCTATTAATCCATCTATACAGACCTCCATCAGGTTGCAAACTGAATATATTTTTTTCTGCATCTACCTCTGAAAAAATATTGGGCTTCTAACTGTGTGTGGGACTTGTTCTATTAATACATCTATACAGACCTCCATCAGGTTGCAAACTGAATATATTTTTTTCTGCATCTACCTCTGAAAAAATATTGGGCTTCTAGCTGTGTGTGGGACTTGTTGTATTAGTCCATCTATACTAACCTCCATCAGGTTGCAAACTGAATATATTTTTTTCTGCATCTACCTCTGAAAAAATATTGGGCTTCTAGCTGTGTGTGGGACTTGTTCTATTAATCCATCTATACAGAACTCCATCAGGTTGCAAACTGAATATATTTTTTTCTGCATCTACCTCTGAAAAAATATTGGGCTTCTAGCTGTGTGTGGGACTTGTTGTATTAGTCCATCTATACTGACCTCCATCAGGTTGCAAACTGAATATATTTTTTTCTGCATCTACCTCTGAAAAAATATTGAGCTTCTAGCTGTGTGTGGGACTTGTTCTATTAATCCATCTATACAGACCTCCATCAGGTTGCAAACTGAATATATTTTTTTCTGCATCTACCTCTGAAAAAATATTGGGCTTCTAGCTGTGTGTGGGACTTGTTCTATTAATCCATCTATGCAGACCTCCATCAGGTTGCAAACTGAATATATTTTTTTCTGCATCTACCTCTGAAAAAATATTGGGCTTCTAGCTGTGTGTGGGACTTGTTCTATTAATCCATCTATACAGACCTCCATCAGGTTGCAAACTGAATATATTTTTTTCTGCATCTACCTCTGAAAAAATATTGGGCTTCTAGCTGTGTGTGGGACTTGTTCTATTAATCCATCTATACAGACCTCCATCAGGTTGCAAACTGAATATATTTTTTTCTGCATCTACCTCTGAAAAAATATTGGGCTTCTAGCTGTGTGTGGGACTTGTTCTATTAATCCATCTATACAGACCTCCATCAGGTTGCAAATTGAATATAATTTTTTTCTGCATCTAACCCAGCCAATAGTTTTGGCCTAATACCACAGTTTGGCCACTCAGCTCTGCTCGGTTCCCATCCATTGTTTTTTTGTGCAAACAACTCCAGAGTTGTGAATTAGTTAACCACCAAAATGAGTGGAAAAAGGCCTGCTGCTGGTGGAAAGGGGAATAGGCGTGTTGGGAAGGGGAAAAAAGGTTGTGTCCGTGGGTTAGGTGTTAAAGCAACAGTAACATCTGCAGAAGAAAGACCATCTTCCAGGCAAACTAAAATGTCTACTTCTTTTAGCGGACAATGTGATAAGATCCCTTTCTTACGGCCACGCCAATCGCTACAAATTCCAGATGAGGCACAAAAACAGCAGGTGCTTCAACGGATATCATGTGCTCCTTTAAGTGGGCTCTCCTCCATATCAACTTCAACATCACAAATACTCCAGTCCTCAAAGGTGTCACCCCAATCGCACTTGCTTCCTCACAGCTCCCAAATCTCCAGCTGCCCATCTGAGTATGAGGTAGAACAGATGGTTGAGTCTGCAGAGCTGTTTACTCATACTATAGCCTGGGAATCAGAGGTCGACTCCAGCGCTTCTGTGAATCCAGACGAGGAAATGATCTGCACTGATGCCCAGAATCTTTATGAGTCGGATCCAGGACCAGACGCAGAAGGTTCTGACCATAATGTAGACCCTCATTCCCAAACTGTAACTCCTGTTGGTGGAGACAATGAGGAAGACGATGATAAGACTCAAATACCTGATTGGAGCGACAACTTTAGTTTTTTGTCAGGGCAGGAACAGGTTGGCTCTGAGGACGACGGGTGTGATAACGCACAGGGTGATGATGATGAGGTTGGAGATCCCACTTACTGTCAACCCACAGTCAGCCAAGAGATGAGGTCAGCAGAGGAGGTGGAGGAAGATGCTAGTGACGACGAGGTCAGGTTGCGCCTTCCTGGACAGAGACGTAGTACTGGAAGCACGTCAACAACTGCATCCTCAAACACAACTCTGCCTCTCACCACAAGTCGTGGTGGCTCTTCAGGTCGCATGGGTGCTAAGCCTTGCATAGCCTGGGCATTTTTTCAGATCGATAAAGATGACCCAACTAGTGTTATCTGTAACATTTGTCAGCAAAAGCTAAGTAGAGGCCAAAAAATACATAGTTTGAGTACTTCATGCATGAACCGGCACATGGACATGAAGCATAAGTTGCAGTGGGAAGCTCAGTGTGCTACAATGTGGCCTAGCCGGCCGGGCCAACCACCGTCTGCCATATCTTGTGCATCCACGGCCTCTTCATCCTCTGTGACTGGAGGGACAGCAGTCACACCTGTTTTGGGGCGCAGACCTGCCACCTCTTTACCCGCAACAGCCAGCGTGATTGGCAGGTCATCATTTTCTTTGGAGGTGGTAACACCAGCTGGTGTTGAACGCTGTCCGACATCGATAGCACCACCTTTGGATCAAGGCAACCTAACATGTCCGCCTGCATCTTCCTCACAGACCGGCAGTTTGCCGGGGACACCCTTATCAACCCCGTCTAAGCACAATAGCCAGCCCTCGGTCCCTCAGATGTGGACAAGTAAAAGACCATTTCCTCCTAGCCATGAGAAAGCTAAGAGGTTGAATTTCACCATCTGCAAGCTCTTGGCTACAGAAATGCTGCCTTTCCGCCTGGTGGACACAGAGGATTTTCGAGACCTTATGTCCGTCGCAGTGCCCCAGTACCAGATGCCCAGTCGGCACTACTTCTCAAAGAAAGGTGTGCCTGCGCTCCACCAGCATGTCGCACACAACATCACCGCTTCTTTGAGAAACTCTGTGTGTGACAGGGTGCATTTCACCACAGATACTTGGACGAGTAGGCATGGACAGGGGCGTTACATGTCGCTGACTGGGCACTGGGTAACTATGGTGACAGCAGGACAAGGGGCTGCTGTCCAAGTCTTGCCGTCCCCACGAGTTGTGCGTCAATCCTCTTTATGTCAAAGTTCCTCCACTGCTTCTGCCTCCTCAACCTCCTCTCGGTCTTCCACCTGCACCCAAAGCCTGTCTGGTCATGCCACAAGCTTTCTAACTGCGCAGAAGGGATCCTGCACACCTCCTTACTATGCTGGCAGTAGGGCTCAACGTCATCAGGCGGTTTTTACATTGAAATGTCTGGGAAATGTGAGTCACACAGCTGAGGAGTTGTGGTCAGCTCTGGAGAACCAATTTCATGAATGGTTGTCTCCACTGGACCTGAAACCAGGGAAGGCCGTGTGCAACAATGCTGCAAACCTGGGTGCGGCCCTTCGCCGGGGCAATGTCACACACGTGCCTTGTATGGCTCACGTGTTGAACCTGGTTGTCCAGCAATTTTTAGCCCACTATCCCAGACTAGATGGCCTTCTGCAGAGGGCACGGTCGCTGTGTGCTTACTTCCGCCGTTCGCATCCCGCAGCTCAGCGACTTACATCTCTACAGAAGTCGTTGGGCCTGCCACTTCACCGGCTAAAATGCGATGTGCCTACCCGGTGGAATTCAACTCTGCACATGTTGCAGCGACTGTGGCAGCACCGACAAGCCCTGGTGCAATACGTTCTGACGTATAGCCTGGGCCAACGAGATTCAGAGGTGGGGCAAATCACGCTGGAGGAGTGGTCTCATATCAGGGACCTATGCACCCTTCTGCACAGTTTTGAAATGGCGACGAAGATGTTTAGTGCTGACGATGCCATTATCAGCATGACTATTCCGGTGATTTACATGCTGGAGCACATGTTAAACAGAATTCGAAGTCAGGTGGTGGCACAAGAGGAGGTGGAGGAAGTAGAGGAGGAGGAGTTGTATGCGGAAGGGCTAACATCTGCAAGGTCCAGACGGTCGGCAGCACCAAGGCGGCAGGCATGTGAGGGTGGGGGAGATGGTTTTACCAGGGCGCATGGTAGCAGCCAAACTAGTGAGGAAGGTGCAGGAGCCCAGGAAGAAGTGGAGGACGAACTGATGGAAGACTCATCAGATGAGGGAGACCTTGATCACATTTCTGTTGTGCGAGGTTGGGGGGAGAGGACAGAGGAAGGAAGCATGATTGTTACCTCGCCACCAACACAACAGGGACTTGGTGCTCCTGGATGCGCAACACACATGAGTGCCTTCTTGCTGCACTACCTGCAACATGACCCTCGAATTGTGAGAATTAGAAATAATCCTGACTACTGGGTTGCCACACTGTTAGATCCCCGGTACAAAAGTAAATTTGCAGAAATTATTCCTGCCATAGAAAGGGATGCACGCATGCAGGAGTATCAGCAGAGACTGTTGCAGAATCTTACATGTGCTTTTCCACAAAATACCAGTGGTGCACGTAGTGAATCTCACAGTTCCAACTTGCCAACCGTGGGACCGTCAAGTGTTCAGCACTCAAACCGTAACAGAACCACAGTATCTGCTGGTAACATCAATTTTGCGGAATCATTTCACCACTTTTTTAGCCCATCCTTTGCAAGGCCACAGGAGACAAGAAGTCTGACACATAGTCAACGCCTAGAGACGATGGTACAGGAGTATCTCCAAGTAAACATTGAAGCCACGACTGTGTCACTGGACCCTTGCTCTTTTTGGGCTTCCAATCTGGATAAATGGCCGGAGCTAGCCACTTACGCCTTGGAGATCTTGTCATGCCCCGCAGCCAGCGTTCTGTCTGAACGTGTGTTCAGCGCTGCTGGTGGTGTGCTGACAGATAAGCGCACACGGCTCTCCACTGATAATGTAGACAGACTCACGTTCATAAAGATGAACAAATCATGGATCCGAAACGACTTTTCTACCCCTGTGTCATCCTGGGGAGAGTAAAAGCTTGATGATTGGTTAAAATCACCCTACCAACCGTTTTAAGCTTTCAAATTACTAATCATGTTTATCTGTATCTTGGCTGGAAAATAATTTGGGCTTTGTAGCAGTGTGCAGCACTGATTCTATTAGGCCATCTATAATAAGCTCCACCAGATTTAAAATTACTAATCATGTTTATCTGTATCTTGACTGGAAAATAATTTGGGCTTTGTAGCAGTGTGCAGCACTGATCCTATTAGGCCATCTATACTAAAGCTTCACCAGATTTAAAATTAATAATAATTTTTAGCTGCATCTAGCCCGGAAAATAATTTTGGGGCTCCGAGATGCGCAAGACACATAAGTGCCTTCTTGCTGCACTACCTGCAGCATGACCCTCATATTGTCAGAATTCGAAGTAATCATGACTACTGGGTTGCCACACTCTTAGATCCCCCAAACTTTTCGATCAACCTTTTCATTTTAATAAAGACCAAAAAAATGGTCATTTTTGAAATTATAAGCATTAGCAGGTTGTTAGAAACTGAAATCAAACAGTTTTCAACTCAAAACTTTATTCTAGGTGATGTTACATTTTCACATAGGACCCCTTGTTCAAAAGGAGCTTCTGAACTCTCTCGTCCATTGAATTTGTCAGGTTTTGGATGGTTTCTGCTTCAATTGTTTTGCATGAGGACAGAATACCCTCCCAGAGCTGTTGCTTAGATGTGAACTGCCTCCCGCCATCATAGACACTCCTTTTAATGATGCTCCAAAGGTTCTGAATGGGGTAGAGGTCAGGGGAGCATGGGGGTCACACCATAAGTTTGTCCCCTTTTATGCCCATATCAGCCAGAGATGCAGATGTTTTATGTGCAGCATGAGATGGTACATTATCATGCAGAAAAATGATCTTGCTGTGAAATACACGGTTCTTCTTCTTGAACCATGGCAGGAAGTGCTGTTTGAGAAAATCCACATACATTATGGAGTTCATCTTTAGCGCCTTCAGGGATCCTAAAGGGGCCGACAATCTCTCTCCCCATGATTCCAGCCCAAAACATTACTCCACCTCCTCCTTGTTGGCGCTGTAGCCGTGTTTGCGTGGGGTGTCCATCAACCAGCCATCCTCCACTCCATCCATCTCGACCATCGAGCGCTGCACGGCACTCATCCGTGAACAAAACAGTTTTGAAATCAGTCTTCATGTAATGTTTGGCCCACTGGAGCCGTTTCTGCTTGTGTGAAGTGGATAGAGGAGGTCGACAGGATGGCGTATGCACAGCTGCAAACCTCTGAAGGACCCTGCATCTTGTTGTTCGGGGGACGTTGGAGGCACAAGCAGCTTCAAAAACTTGTCTGCTGCTATGACAAGGCTTTTTTGCCGCTGCTCTTTCAACCTGACGTAATTGCCTGTAGGAAAGAGTCCTCAATTTGCCCTTATCAGCACGCACACGTGTGTACTGTGAATCAGCTACATACTTCTTGATTGCCAAGACACTTCATCCTGATCATCGCACAATGTTGATTGTAGTCATGCCTTGACCTAAACACTCCACAATTTGTTGCTTCTCAGCAGCCGACACATCCTTTTTCTTTCCCATTTTGGCAGAAAATGTAGGCTGCTTAATAATGTGAGACAGCCTTCTTAAGTATTCTTGCCTTTCATTGGACACACCTGCCAAACTAATTAGCACAGGTGTCTGCAATTGCTTACAGTGATATAAAGAGCCCTGACACACATCACCATCAATGAGTTTAACTGACAAACAAACAAATTCTTCCCTTATCACTCCTAAACACTTTTTGCATAATAATTTGGAACGCAGTGCACATGTGCTTTTCCACAAAACACCAGTGGTTCACGTAGTGAATCTTACAGTTCTAACTTGCCAACCGTGGTCTGTATGGAGTTGTTCAATAAAGGGCCCAAAATTAAGATAACATAGATGGGAGAGGTCTCTATGAATAGGAATTCCTAAGTATTTGATACCCTGTGAGGGCCAGGCAAAGGGAAAGTTGGACTGGATGGAATCCTATATGGATTTGGGGAGGGAGACATCGAGGGCCTCAGACTTCGCTGCATTGATTTTAAAATGTTACCATGTAACAAAGTGATCTATTTCAGCCATAACAGCATGGATGGATATATGTGATTGAGTGATATATACTAGGACATCATCAGCAAATAGAGAGCACTTGTACTCGGTGCCTCCCACCTCAATCCACCTAATATTGGGGTTATGGCGAATTGATGAGAGCAGGTGCTCCGTCACTAGGATGTATAAGAGAGGGGACAGAGGACATCCCTGCCTTGTCCCATTGGTGATTGTGAAAGGTGATGAAAATGTTCTGATGCACCCCCTGGGCCTTGGGACACCCGGAGCCGGACCCTTTTTGGTGGATGCTGGTGGTTGTAGTCTTCGTGGCGGCGACCCGGTTCCGTGGCTCAGGGTGGTCAAACCAGTGGCGGAACAATTTATGTGGTTTTGATGTTTAAATGTCCGACTACGCCACCCGTGGATGCGGTCAGAGTGAACCGCCGCTGCAGGGCAGACCGCTGAGGCTGGTGTTGTGGGTGCAGCAGAGCGTAGCATAACTCCCCACGGGAGGAGTATAGCCTCAGGGCAGTGTATGCGGAGGATGGGGGTGATGGTGCAGGGCAGCAGCAGTAATGACACGGAGTCAGTGATGCAGTCCAGGGCCTTTACTCACAGTTCTTATTATCCAGACCACGTCTGCAGGTAACGGCTGCCCACGTCGTACTGTGCTCACCAGGTGAGGGGCTCAGACAACTCCCAGATAACTTTGGAGCGCTTCACAGGACCCCCTTTGTGTGTCCTTTGTCTGGCCTTTCTTACCAACCCTTCTGTCCGGCTGCCTCGGGCCTCCTCTTGGTAAACTTGGCGCCAGTTTCCCTGACCCTATGTGGTGCCTTCCTAGCAGGTGTAGCGAGGGGCTGTGCCACATAAAATGTCACAGCCTCCGGTTTCTAGCTGAGGGTCGTTTCCTGCCTCCACTAGTTTCGGGGACCGGTCTCCCCCTTTGGCCTGACCCCTCCACGCAGGTGGATTCGGACGTGCGGTGGCGACTCGCCCGTCCGCACCCCTGGGATCCCTTCATTCCTCGTTCCTGGAGCCTTCTCCACTCCTCTTCCTTCCTTCTCCCTCTTCCAGGCCTGGGCCTCTGTTACTAGGCCCGCCTCCGGAGCAGAGCTCATGCAGAGCCCCTGCTCCCTGCCACTTCTGCTCAGACTTCTCTGCACTGAACTAAGATGGTGCCCACCTTTTATACTCCCTTCTCAATGCACCCAGGAACTGCTTCCTCCCTGCTCCTGCACTACAGGGTTCCCCTTCCTCAGTGTTCCCTCCCCCCACTCCAGCCAGGGACAGGGACTGTCGTGCCCATCTCAGAGGCATATTGGTCGCCCTGTCCCACGGCAATGTGGTGTAATGCATGCAGGTGTCGGGTCCTGATCCACACTCCATCCTTACCTGAGAGTGAGATATCACACCTCTGGGTGAGGTGCAATACCTCTGTAGCAACCGAGCCCTCAGGGTGCTACAGTTCCATTTATCTTCAGCCTAGGTGACGTATTGTGATACAGGGCCGTGATTTTGGCTATAAAAGGGTCCCCTAGACCCCTAATCATATATGGCGTGCCAGGAGACTCTATGGAATGCTTTCTCAGCATCCAACGAGAGTATCTAATTACAAATTTTTAACTGCATCTAGCCCAGGAAATACTTTGTGCCTAGTAGCAGTGTCTGCTAGTCAGCGGATTATCCCGGCTGTTAAGCAAGCTACACCACCTGTAGTTTAGACACTTAATTTTTTCAAAGGAAATGCTTCGGGACCATGGGATACTCAGTGAAGAGCATCAGGAGGCACCCCAAGGCATAGGGGCTGGGACTGGCAGTAGGATGCCTTGCGGTGGACAGCCGAGCTCGATCCTTATAAAAGCTTTTTAACTGCAGCAGCTTTAGTGGACGCTACTGGAGCTGGAATTACGCGGCTGCTGGCATGAGACTTGCCCTCCAATAGATCCTTGTAAATGGATTTAAAGTGTATTCATTCAAATTAGAGAGACAATTTAAATTAAAAAGCTTAGAGCTGCCTCCACCACAGGGGGGCTCGCTCGACCCACCAGCGGACAGGCACCAGTATTGGGAGAGGGGGGCTGGCCATCAGGGTTCACCGCGGCTCTGGCACAAACCCGGCGACACGGAGGTGGCACGGGCAGGAGCGGACTGGCCGTGTCGGCTTCTCACTTTTTGGATTTTAGAAGGGCATGACATGCCTATATCTGTGTCTCCCCCTCCTTTTACTCCTCCACCTCTTTTATTTTCGCATGACTATATGTACTTGTCACTTTTCCATGTGTTAGTTGTGTCTTCTGAGCAGTTTGTCAGCTTTTGGACACCTTTGAAGGTGTTTTCTATGTGTTTCTATGTGTTTTTGTTTGCCTGCCATTGGTTTTAACGGTGTTCGAAGGTGTTCGACGAACAGTTCGGCGAACACACGGGTGTTCGACGAACCGAACCGAACTCGAACACTACGGGGGTGGCTCAACACTACTTAGGACTAGCTTGGTATTATCAGCTGGCCCTAAGCCCGAAATTCATGGGGTCACGCCAATATTAGATATGACCGCCATGAATTTCTAGTAAAGTATTTAAAAAAAACACAAGACCCAGAATAAAGTCCTTTAATTGAAATAAACACACATTCCTTTAATGTTCTAAATTAAACTCTACTTACTGTATCGCCCATTCCAGCTGAAGCTAATGTCTTCTGCAATGAAAGTAAAATAATAAACCAACCTCATTCTTACCTTTCCATGGTTCCCAGGACGGCTTCAGCTCTGCTACATTGACATGACAGGCTGGAACGCAGCAGAACGCTGCCATCCAGCTTGCCATGCCGCAGACACTGAGAAGCTCCTCAGTGAAGCTCCTCAGTGTCTGGCTGTGATGGCATCCAGATGAGCCGAGTTCATGTCCACTGAATTCAGCTCACCTCATGCACGTCGTCACTGACAGCGTGGGACATTACAGTGAGTGGCAGACAACCCCTGCATGATTGGTGCTCTAAATAGCGCCAAACATGCAGGACGGGGACCCGAGCTCCCACCCGAGCATCGCGCAAGTACTCGGAGCTCCGAGCATCTCAAGTACTGAGATGCTTGGGCGAGTATCGAGCAGTGGCGAGCATGCTCGCTTATCACTAATTAACAGTATTACTGTGAAAAAATCCAGTTACGCTTTTGGTGCACGAACAGTTATCGAACATAACCTCGAACAGCCGAATTTTTTGCAAATCGTTTGAGTTCGTCGAACGACTCGAACACCGCCCAAAACAGCTCGAATTTGAGATTGGCGAAGAGTTTGAGTCGAACACTGCTCATCTCTAATCACAATCAGTGGATTCTTTATGGTCCCTCAGTAGTGGTATGATGTGGGCACACCAATATAACAATAAATGCAATAACCACTTAACAAGACAAATATAGATGTTCAAAGTATCAAGGAGAGGGGGGGGGAGTTGACTGTTATCCTACGTATCCCCTGTAATTACCCTTCCTGTCCGCAGGGGTTGGCATCCTAATTTAGCATGCCAGTGGCGCCCCCCACTCACGTCTTCTGACCCTTGATATACCTGCAGTATATGTTAACTGTTGCTTTATGAGTTTTTGGGTGCTTGATGTACTTTGGTGTATATTAGTGCACAACTATGGATCTGATGAGTTAGACACCCATTGTATAGATATATGGACTTTAGTACTCAAAAGGGATACGTGATTATATATATATATGATATACCTGGTATACCTAGGCTGAAATCAAGCCTGGTGGTTGTATTGTGGTCACGCTGTACTGATTTACAGAGTACGATTTAAGACCTAGTGGATGCACCTTATCCTCTATAGTGATTCTGCAAGTCTCCAATTGTTTATTTTCATTAGTCCTGAACCCATTCCTGTCCAGGGACATATAGGGATATCAAAAGAGAGAGTGGGTGCGCCACTAGCGGGTTGAATTAGGGTGCCAACAGGAAAAATAATTCAGGGGATTTAGGGCAGCACGGGGCTCAGTGGCTTGCAGTGCTGGGATCCTGGGTTGAAATTCAACCAAGGACAACATCTGCAAGGAGTTTGTATGTTCTCCCTGTGTTTGCGTGTGTTTCCTCCGGGTACTCCAGTTTCCTCCTACACTCCAAAGACATACTGATAGGGAATTTAGATTTTAATGTAATTAGTCATAATAATAATAATCTTTTTATTTATATAGTGCCATCATATTCTGCAGTGCTTTACAAATCAGACAATTTACAGACATTATCAGCAATGTCCCCATTTGGGCTCACAATTTAGATTCCTTATCAGTATGTCTTTGGAGTGTGGGAGGAAACCAGAGGAAACTCACACAAACACAGGGAGAACATACAAACTCCTTGCAAATGCTGTCCTTGGTGGTATTTGAACCTAGGACCCCAGCGCTGCAAGCGCAGAAGTGCTAACCACTGAGCCACCATGTTGCTCATACATCATACATTTATATTATTGTTATTTTCGCTTTAATACCTATAGTAAAAATCCTTTTATCTGGTATTGAGTGGATCTTGTAGTTACCAGTTCATTAGACATTTTAAATTAGTTGATGTTTTTCCATTGCACTTATAAAAATTGTAAACCTTTTGAAAGGCAAGCTAAAATTAACTATTTTAGGAAATATTGCTAAGTTCTTCTGAATAAAAGGGAATGTCCTAATCAGTTTTATCTGCTTACTTTACTTTTGATAAAATCCCACACAGAGAATGTCAAACTTTCAGGAGTACTCAATGGTTGGATTAATGAAACATTACTGTCGTTAAATTATTTATTCATAAGTTTCCAAGAAAAAGAAAAATAATGGCAGAAGTTGAATACAAATAGTGAAAGCACAATAAGATTATATGGATAAACAGTTATTTATCAGCAATTTTACTTGAAATATTATCCAGAACACAATAACTGGTTCAATTCCCAGAGTAGAAAATGCCAGCGTGATTTTGGAACGAGAGGTCATTAAACTGCCCGTGCAGGATCAGTCAAGAGGAAATGAATACTGCCAAATAATTCAGATCAAACTGGCATGCAGAATGCACAAGACACCAGCATCCAGATCATTAGAGAAGCGTTACATTAGTTTTATAAGAGAAACAATACACTTAAAACTAAATAGATTGCCAATAGAAAGGCCCAGCATATGACCCAAGGGAAAAATAAGCCACTTATTTCTGGTGCAAAACAACACACTACACTAATGTTGGTTTGTGTTAAAATAAAGGTTATACATTACAAAATACATACACAAACAAAGCATGCTAATAAAATGGAATTAGAAGTACAAAAGATCGTAGCTTTAAAAAGAAAAAAAAAAGAACACCTCTGAGACCACATTTTTATGCAACAAATTTTTAATTTCCATGTAACCTATGGGTATTGGCCATCTCCTCTTAAAGGATTGCTGTAATAGAATACCATTTTGAAAGTAATTTTAGGTGGCTATTTCTTTATTGCGATTCAATTCACCATTAATCAAAAGTACTGCAAAGTCTTCAATTGCACTTAAAACATCTGTATGAGACTGTGAGGACTCCTATGACTGTATACAAGCCCTTTCAAGATTTGTAACGCAAACATAGCCATAGCAATGTCAAAGTGACTTGAACAAATATGGCAATCACACAACACACTCAGACTTTTTTAAATTAAAGAAATTCCCAAATTATTATTTTTTTTGGCCCAGATGCTTGCTGTTCAAGTTACATAGTTAGTAAAGCCGAATAAAGACTTGCGTCCATCAAGTTCGACCTGTTAGTTCTGTAATTGCTAAAGTTGATCCAGAGGAGGGCAAAAACCCCAAATGATTTAGCCAATCTTCACCTGAGGAAAAATTCCCTCCCGACTCTGAAACCAGCAGTCAGAATAAATCCCTGTATCAACCTACTATTTTATTCTATTTTTAAGTATATGCAGAAATCTGCCTGGTATCTAGAAAAGCATCCAGTCCCCGCTTGAACTGGTTTAGTGAATCCGACATTACCGTCTCCTCACTCAGTGAATTCCATATTCTCACTGCTCTTACCGTAAAGAACTCCTTCCTATGCTGGTGCTGAAACCTTTTCTCTTCCAGTCTTAGTGAATGCCCTCTTGTTACCGTAATATCCCTCCTTTTGAACAAATCCCGGGCAAGGTCTCTATACTGTCCCCTAACATATTTGTACACATTTATTATGTCCCCCCTCAACCTTCTCTTTTCCAGGCTGAATAGTCCTAGTTTTGCCAACCTCTCTGGGTATTGCAGTCCCTCCATTCCCCTTATTAATTTTGTTGCCCTCCTTTGTACCTTTTCAAGCTCATTTATATCCTTTCTATATATTGGGGCCCATAACTGAGCACAGTATTCCAAGTGTGGTCTGACCAGTGCTTTGTACAGTGGAAGAACAATGTTCTCATCCTTTGCAGCTATACCTCTTCTGATACATCCCATTACCCTGTTTGCCCTTACAGCAGCGGCCTGACTTTGGGCACTCCAATTTAGTTTGCTATCAATCAAGATGCCCAAGTCCTTCTCCATCTCTGAATTCCCCAATGATTTCCCATTCAGTGAGTACTGGTGACTTCCATTTTTCCTTCCCATATGTATGACCTTACATTTCTCCTCGTTAAACCTCATTTGCCATTTAATGCTCCACCTACCCAGCTTATCCAAATCCCTCTGTAGGTCTTCACTATCCTCTTTTGTATTAATTGTTTTACATAACTTTGTGTCATCTGCAAATATTGATATTTTACTATTTATCCCGTTGACTATGTCGTTAATAAAGATATTAAGTGTTTATGCAGATGCTGTGTATATGGAAGAAACCATGACTTTTTTTTTACAAGTGGCCCGGGTGTCCAAAATTTATCCCATTTTGGAAAGTAGAACAACAGTGTTGGTGTTTTTGCAAACTGAAGAAGCAATGGCTTAGCTTCTTTATGCCGTCAAAAATAAATAAATTAAAAAATTTTTTTTAGAATAGCAACAGGTTTGGAATTTGTTCGAAAAGTGAATAAGCAGTACAAAAACACTGGTGTCCTGACTGTTTGGCCAATGAAGAAGCAATGGGAAGTGCCAGGCCAGGGCCCAGTCAGTATATAGATACATTTTAGTTGTAGCCTGTAACAATGTAAAATAATGTTTTTGGGCATGGGGAGCAGCAGTAAGGTTCATAAAAATAGTGAAAGAAAATGTGTGTGATGATGTGAGTTGAAACAAGAGGATGAAGAAATTACTTCAGCTGTGACAACAACAAAAAATTCTAGCCCACTACACAAAGACAGTATGGTCTAGGAAGAAGAAATGGCTTTTAACAAACTGTCCACAAATTTTCAATTTTTTTGATGAGCAGAAAGCTTGCTGTTTGGAAAGTGAAAATGTAATTGAAAGTAAACCTTCCAAAAATTGTCCCTTTTTGGAATCAACAACAGGATTGCTGTTTGGGAAGTGAAGAATCAACCGCCTTTTAAATTATCCATTTTTTCAGGTCAGTTTCAAGTTTCTTATATTTACCCCGTGTAAAGAAGGGTTCCCAACAGCAGTACATTATAAATATAGAACATAATAGACAGTCATAAGATTAAGATGCATGTTTATCTATTGGTAATGGCAACGACATCATCATCATAGTATGTATTAAAATAATAAAATGGAAAGGCAGTAGAGGTCTGGCTGTGCATTAGCACTGGTGGCAGCAGTACAGAATAGAACAAAATGGAGAGGCAGGCAAATGCTACAGATGATGTAATAATTGGCATGAGCTGTAGGTGAGTAAAAATCTTCACTTAGCTATGTCTGATGCATTTTTACAAATGCAAGATTTGCCAAGCATGAAGAGGGCAATCTGGTGCGCTTGAGTGTGACAAATACACCTGCCTTTTTGAACACTTGAGAGGAGTTTCATGGTCAGACATGCGATCCACAGACATATATATGTTCAATGAAACCAACGAGGAAGCACGAACACAGCTTAATCAAGTAATACACCAATTTTGACTCTCTTTTGGAGTCTGAAAAGAAATCCCCCATTTTGATTTGATAGAGAGGTTTTTAAAGTATGGCTATTCGGTAGTAATCCCTATGCTTAATGCTAATGATACAATTTCCATTCTTACCATCACAACCCAGGTGTTAGGAGGGCGGTTGCAGACAACTTTATTTAATGGAACGCAACCGACAACGGGGTCCGCAATGCAGCCTAATGGACTGCTGCCGAACACTTACCGGGTGGAAAGGAAAGCGACAACTAAACTGATAACCCGTCCGTGTTAACAGCACACCGGACCGGGTAGAGCGGTACGCTCTATCTCCGTTAACTGCACGGAGGGAGAGCGACCGGCGACGCACCTAACACAATCTTAGCCCTTCATGTTAATGCACATGGAAGGGTAAGACGGTTTGCACAATCTCCAAGAACCGCAGGGAGACGTGCGACCGTGGGAGCAGCAGTAGCCCTGTCTTTGATACAGGCGCTACGCTATGGGGAATGGCGCTAAAGTGGTTCACACAATCTCCAAGAACCACAGGGAGACGTGTGACCGGACTAGGAGCAGTAGCCCGGTCTTCGATACAGGAGCTATGCTAAAGGAGAAGGCGCTGGTATGTGGGTGTGATACCTGCAGGGTATTCGTGCACTCAGCCAGCGAGCTACCGGACTGAGCAGACCCGCTCTATATGGCTCAAGCTACCTGCCTGAATAAAGCTATAGCTCTTAGAAGAGCCCAAGAGTATAAGCGTGCACACCACAAACAACCAGCTCAAATGATCTGAGCGCACCGCCATGTTTGTGGGCGGGTCTTTTAAAGACTAAGCCCTGCCCAGCGACGCGCCATTGGTGACGTTACCCGTGGACCAATCAGGCGGTGCCAGGTCACCGAGTCAGGTGGGTGCCAACCCACCAATCATGATCTGCCCGGTCACGGACATGCTCAGTGTGGCGAATCCAGGACTTAGACTCCACAAGCCCTGTCTCCCTCTGCAGCCTATGCTTAACACTGCTAGGCACAAATGACTGGGAGACAGTCTGCATGGCTTGTGGAACAGCTAGGCATTGGGGCTGACAATGATGCTGAGCAGCATCAGCCCTGGCTGGACTGAAATGAGAGACAACAGAAGGTCCTGGACCCATTTCAAATCCTGCACCAGACTGACGCCTAACTTTAACATCCTCCTCCACTTGACGCTCATTTTCCTCTATGAGCAGGGGGGGCAAAGATGTGGTCCAACAGGTCACAGAGAGAATTTACGAAACAGTGACCCCTCCAGTGTACAGGGTACCCTCCTTTAGGATGGGAAGCAGTGACAACTGGTTCTCTATGCGTAGGATCCTTCACGGGTGACAGGCAGGAAGGACCCGCCAGTCTCTGGCGAAAAGATTTATCTCTCGCACAGACGGGAGACGCGAGAACAAAGTCCTTGACGTCCTGGCACCACCGGGGCCACCAATAGGACCGTAGAAGGGACTTAGTGGTACGTTTGACCCCCAGGTGAGCTCCGATCTTAGGGGCATGAGCCCAGGAGAGCACCATACTCCGTAGATTAGGGGAAACAAACGTCCTCCCCGACGGAACCGGGTTGGAGGACACTGCAGCCACCCTGTCCTCCTGAGAGTTCTTTGCGACATACTCAGACAAGGACCGGGTCCTGGAAACAGACAAAGAATCTGTACTGGGTGTCGCAATGATAGGAGGATTAGAGACTACCCTCCGGGTGACTTTGCCAAAACGCTGAGATGCACAATTCTCACTCCAGGAAGAAATTCTCCCCGTATTCCAGTCAATGTGTGGAGAATGACAACGTAACCCGGGGAGACCCAATAACACCTCGTCTAATCCACCAGGAATAATAAGAAAAGAGATAACCTCCCGGTGGCCCTGAGGAAATGACAAGGTGAGAGAGATCGACTGATGGGTGATCTGCACATCCAGGAGTGAACCATTGGCAACACTAATGTTCATAGGACTAGAGAGTAGCTCAATAGGGATGGCATGCCTCTGGGCAAACGTAGATGACAAAAAATTGCCCTCAGCACCAGAGTCCACCCACGCCTTGGCAGCAACTGCAGATCTACCAAAGGACAACATCACTTTATATGATAGCTTGGAGGATGAAGTCCCGGAATTTAATCCACCTCCTCCAACGGTGGTAAGACCCACTCGTTTTACCGACTGCTTGGAACCCTTATTTACGGGATGCTCCAAGAGATGTACAGGTCGGGAATGAGAGGGACCAGACACAGTCCGGGATATATCCATAGCCTCAGGCTCCGGGTCGAGAGTCTTGGGTTTGGACCCAAAGACGCCTGGTGTCAACAGATACCGAGGTCTGCCAACCTCTAGCTCTAACTGGTGTTCTGCATGACGCAAGTCTATACGGTCAGCGAGAGATATTAACTCCTCCAGAGAGGTTGGAATCTCTCTGGTAGATAAGGCATCTTTAATATGCCCAGCCAGACCCTTCCAGAACACCGGAATAAGCGACCGCTCAGACCAATCCAGTTCAGCCACTAAGGTTCTGTACTGGACGGCATAGTGGCTGGCGGTGGCTGAACCCTGGACCAACGCAAGGAGCTTGAGAGAGCGTATCATGCGTGACCTGAGGACCCAGACAAACACCTTTTAGGGTCTTAAGGAAAAGACCCGCATTTACTACAACCGGGTCGTTCCGCTCCCATAGAGGAGTAGCCCACTTCAGAGCCCTGTGGGAAAGCAAAGAGATGATATATCCCACTTTGGCTCTTTCGGAGGGGAACCGTGCCTCCATCATCTCCAAATGAATGGAGCATACATTAATGAAACCCCTGCCGAGTTCACTATCCCCAGAAAATTTCTCCGGGAGAGCAAACCGGGGTAATGGGGCACTTGCGGTGGTTGCAGAATTCACCGCAGCCGAGTTGATAATATTGGCTGCTAGAGTAGCCACCTGGGAAGCTACTGCAGTGATATCAGCAACTGGAGCAGTTTGTTCCAGAGTTCTAAGTCTGGTCTCCAGTTGCTGTACGTAACGCTGCAGTTGCTGGTTGTCGGCCATGTTCGGCAAGACCCTGGCGCTGAGATACTGTTAGGAGGGCGGTTGCAGACAACTTTATTTAATGGAACGCAACCGACCCCGGGGTCCGCAATGCAGCCTAATGGACTGCTGCCGAACACTTTCCGGGTGGAAAGGAAAGCGACAACTAAACTGATAACCCGTCCGTGTTAACAGCACGCCGGACCGGGTAAAGCGGTACGCTCTATCTCCGTTAACTGCACGGAGGGAGAGCGACCGGCGACGCACCTAACACAATCTTAGCCCTAGGTCTCCAAGAACCGCAGGGAGACGTGCGTCCGTGGGAGCAGCAGTAGCCCTGTCTTTGATACAGGCGCTACGCTATGGGGAATGGCGCTAAAGCGGTTCACACAATCTCCAAGAACCGCAGGGAGACGTGTGACCGGACTAGGAGCAGTAGCCCTGTCTTCGATACAGGAGCTACGCTATAGGAGAAGGCGCTGGTATGTGGGTGTGATACCCGCCGGGTATTTGTGCACTCAGCCGGCGAGCTACCGGACTGAGCAGACCCGCTCTATATGGCTCAAGCTACCTGCCTGAATAAAGCTATAGCTCTTAGAAGAGCCCAAGAGTATAAGCGTGCACACCACAAACAACCAGCTCAAATGATCTGAGCGCGCCACCATGTTTGTGGGCGGGCCTTTTAAAGACTAAGCCCTGCCCAGCGACACGCCATTGGTGATGTTACCCGTGGACCAATCAGGGGATGCCAGGTCACCGAGTCAGGTGGGTGCCAACCCACCAATCATGATCTGCCAGGTCACGGACATGCTCAGTGTGGCGAATCCTGGACTTAGACTCCACAAGCCCTGTCTCCCCCTGCAGCCTATGCTTAACACTGCTAGGCACAAATGCCTGGGAGACAATCTGCACGGCTTGTGGAACAGCTAGGCATTGGGGCTGACAATGATGCTGAGCAGCATCAGCCCTGGCTGGACTAAAATGGGAGACCACAGAAGTTCTTGGACCCATTTTGAATCCAGCACCAGACCGATGCCTAACACCAGGTCCCAGTTGGTTTTCTTCTTGTCCTCCAATGCAATGGTTGTTGATCATCAATTTCTTTTTTACTGTCAGTCTTGACCCCTACCTGTGCCTGTAATAACTAAATGTCCCACTCCATAACCACCTGCTGCTTTTCCTCCTTCCAAATCCTGCAGCATAGGATATTGTCTCTGAGGGCCTACAGCAGCCCATGGGCAGTGATCAACAGTGAAGAAGTTGCTGTTATTCCTCCATCCCTTATTGCATCCCTGTGAGTGTTTTGTTCCAGTATAAATATGTGGGGGATGACATCACTGATGCCACAGTTGTCCCTACTGACAATTTTTTAACCTTCTTGAACAACCTCAGTAGACAACATGCATAACTTGCCATCTGCCAGTTGTGGATTTCAAAACTCAAGCTCCAGCCTGCTTCCTGCAAGATATAATCAGTTACCACTGTACATTGCTCAAGTTCTCCAAAACATACAGCATTGAATTCCATCATGTTGCAATGTCACAAATCAGACTGTACTCAGCAGAGAGTGGATGCAATGTTCCCCCCCTAATACTGTGGGGGATGTGGTGATGTCTATTTATGACGATGAAGAGGAGGTGGAGGGGATGGGGAAGCTCCACCTGTTGTTGGAACCAGACCTAGTGTCCACCTGTGGAGGTTTCACTGCCTGTTCTAGTTGTGATGGTGCATCATTGGCACTCAAAACATTGGCCAAGTGGACCGTAAATGACATGTACGGTGCCTATCCCTAAGGCTGTGTGCCACGATGCAGATTTAATGCGTTTCTGCGGCGGTATTTCCGCCGCGGAAATGCATTAAAATCGCTTGTTAAGATGTCTGCCATGTTTCCCAATGATAATCTGCATGTGCTGTGAATTATCATTGCGAAAAAATCCACAGCACAACCATTCATTGTGCGATGTCGCGGGAAAATCGCCTCCATTGACTTGCATTGAACTGCATAACATCCGCATGTATATAAGTATATATGTGGATGTTATGCGGTTCAATGTGTGGATGGTACCCGGGTCTGGAAAAGAGGAGACTCTCCTCCAACCCGGGTACCATGGTACCTGTAAGTTAAAAAAGAATTATAAGGTAAAAAATAAAAAAAAATATTCATAGTCACCTCTACGGCAGCCCCCGGTCTGCTCCCGGCGGCGTCCTCTCTCCTAGGCGGCCCGCGGTGTTCTGCCAGGACCTGCGGTGACGTAATTTAGTCAGCTGATGGTCACGCGACCGCTGATGTCAGCGGTCAGGTGATGGTCGCGTGACCATCAGCTGACTAAATGACTTCACCACATGTCCTGGCAGAAGACCGCAGGCCGCCGAGAGAGGACGCCGCTGGGAGCAGACCGGGGGCCACCGGAGACGTGACTATGAATATTTTTTTTCATTTTTTACTTTATAATTCTTTTTTTTTTTTTACTATAGGTGCAGTATTTTAAGCAGAAATCTCAGTTACACAATATAAATCCATGCCAGTTGCATGGATTTATATTGTGTGACCAACTTGTCAAGCCCTTTTCCAAGTGATGCTCAAAATCGCTTGGAAAGTGCTTGAGAAAACGCATGCATAAACACATGTAAAAACACTTTAAAAATGCTTCTCTCTGGCAGAAAAAAGGCATGTAAAATCTGCATGCGTTTTTTCTGCCAGGGAGGGGAAAAAGCGCTCAGGAAATTTCTGCTTAAAATCTTCATCGTGGGCACATAGCCTAACTATAGCTCCACAACAACAGTGCAGTACTCTTTCAATTTCAATGACAAGTCCAGGAAACAGGCCAGAACTCAGAACAAGCACTCCTTTCTGTGAGAACTAATGGCAACTGGTATCTTGCATCAAAGCTAAGTGCTCACTATCATACCCCTAAAGGCATTGGAATCCACTAAGTAGTATGGCAGCGATTGCACCACCAGCAACTTGACCAAGAGGAAAAAGTGCTGGCACACAGGAGGCTTACTGGGCACATGTTGTTTCATGTCCACACAATCAGGTAAGTAGGAGGAGTAGTCAGAGTAGAACAAGCAGTAGAAGATGATGAAGATGACACCAACCAGATACTACTTGAATATGTGACCAGACTAACAGAAAGGTGAACAGGAGGAGTAGGAGGAGGTGGACAGATAGAGCCGTGCTAATACTGATAACCAAATTGCTTTTCCCACCTGAGCAGGTGATGCCACTTTATGTACAGATGGAGGGACATAGTTCCTAGATTTGTGCTGGGGCGTCCACGGCTTATATTCCTCCTGCAGAGCAGGCACGCTGCAAACGATTAGTCAGCTGGAAGTGTCAAAAAGAATTACCAAACCCACCGATGACGACACATACACCACATTTACAAGAGCTTTCAGGTATTGACAGCTAATTCAGCACCATCTGCTACCGAGTTGAAGGCAGAAGAAACAGATCTGTCTCTGAAAGAGCTTTTTGATAGATTTTTATGACTGACAATACCTACTTCCCCTTCTGATGACATCACCTCATCACCCTGATCCAGTTCCCAGGTGCTATCCACCATCATAGTCTAATTTAGAGTTTGTACTGAGGTGAATCAAGTAGTTTCCTATATACATTAAAGGTTAGTTCAACAGCTATGCCTCCTAGTTTTCCATACAAAGGCAAACTTGGCCAAGGTTGCATATTTTTCTTTATGGTGAACACCAATCTGTGAGATAGGTGTATGAATCCATAGGCTTACTGTTGAGCCTGTACACAGCTCTGTGCATGAACTCAGATAGAAGCTCAGCACTTATGACTCCTTAGATAAGCACTGCAGAGCGGCTTTTAAGGTGAGGATCTCCAAACCCGGCCACCACCAAATAGATTCACGATAGTTTAGACATATCATTTAATAATAAATAAATTCAACAATTACATGTACTCTTTTTTTAAAGTAATCGTAGTTAGGAAAACGGTTATTTTATATGTGTTTTGTTTCTGAAATAATTTTTAACATTATAATCTATAATATAATCGGCTAAGCGTCCCTCTGTCTGAAGCCTCTATAGACTGTGCATGCGCGACGCGCAGTCTGGCTCCAGACAGAAGAACGCTTGGAGCCGTTACAGGTAAGAGGAGTGTAGGGCGCCGGAGATCGTGGTATGTATAGACTCTGGACGCATACCGCAATCTCTGGCGCCATACTTACATACTTACCTGACCGGGAGGAGCGTTGCCGTGGCGCCTCGCTTCTGGCCGGAGACCGGGGAGGAGTGAAGGTGTCGGAATCGGCGCATGCGCATAGCGCTATCTGGCGCCACTTTACTGAAGACACATTTACAGTGTGTCTTCAGCAAAATGGTGCCGGACAGCGCGGTGCTCCGGCGCCGCACTCCTCCCCCGGCCTCTGGCAGAAGAGGACACAGCAGCGAAGAAGAAAGGTGAGTATAAGGGTTAATTTTTTTTTATGTGTGCAGAGGATACAATGCATACCAGGATTAGGGGGATGAAGGGTACCATGCATACCAGGATTGAGGATGAGGGGAACCATACATACCAGGATTGGGGGGTGAGGGGGCCACACATACCAGGATTGGGGGATGAGGGGGCCACACATACCAGGATTGGGGGATGAGGGGGCCACACATACCAGGAATGGGGGATGAGGAGACAATGCATACCAGGAATGGGGGGTGAGGGGACCATGCATACCAGGATTGAGGGATGAGGGGACCATGCATACCAGGAATGGGGGATGAGGGGACCATGCATACCAGGAATGGGGGATGCGGAGTAGCATGCATACCAGGATTGGGGGATGAGGGTGCCACGCATACCAGGATTGGGGGATGAAGGGTACCATGCATATTAGGATTGGGGGATGAGGGTGCCATGCATACCAGGATTGGGGGATGAGGGGTACCATACATACCAGCATTGGGGGATGAGGGGTACCATGCATACCATGATTGGGGGATGAGGGGTACCATGCATACCAGGATTGGTGGGTGAGGGGCCCATGCATACCAGGATTGGGGGATGAGGGGACCATGCATACCAGGATTGGAGGTGAGGGGACCATGCATACCAGGATTAAGAGATGAGGGGGCCACGTATTCCAGGATTGGGGAATGAGGGGTACCATATATACCATGATTGGGGAATGAGGGGTACCATACATACCAGGATTGGGGGATGAGGGGCGCCATGCATACCAGGATTGGGGGTGAGGGTACCACACATACCAGGATTTGGGGATGAGAGGTGCCATGCATAGCTGGATTGGGAATGAGGGGACCATGCATACCAGGAATTGGGGATGAGGGGTACCACGCATACCAGGATTGGGGGATGAGGGGTACCATGCATACCAGGATTGGGGGGTGAGAGGGCCACACATACCAGGATTGGGGGATGATGGGGCCACACATACCAGGATTGGGGGATGAGGGGGCCACACATAACAGGATTGGGGGATGAGGGGGCCACACATACTAGGATTGGGGGATGAGTGGTACCATACATACCAGGATTGAGGGATGAAGGGGCCACACATACCAGGATTGGGGTATGAGGGGTACCATACATACCAGTATTGGGGGATGAGGGGACTATGCATACCAGGAGTGGGGGATGAGGGGACCATGCATACTAAGATTGGGGGATGAGGAGTGCCATGCATACCAGGATTGAGGGATGAGGGGTGTCATGCATACCAGGATTGGGGGAAGAGGGGTACCATGCATACCAGGATAGAGGGGTAAGGGGTGTCATGCATACCAGGATTGGAGGTGAGGGGTGCCATGCATACCAGGATAGGGATGAGGCATGCCATGCATACCAGGATAGGGATGAGGGGTGCCACACATACCAGGATTGGGGGATGAGGGGTACCATACATACCAGTATTGGGGGATGAGGGGACTATGCATACCTGGAATGGGGGATGAGGGGACCATGCATACTAGGATTGGGGGGATGAGGGGTACCATGCATACCAGGATTGGGGGATGAGGGGTACCATGCATACCAGGATTGGGGGATGAGGGGTACCATGCATACCAGGATTGGGGGATGAGGAGTGCCATGCATACCAGGAATGAGGGATGAGGGGTGTCATGCATACCAGGATTGGGGGAAGAGGCGTGCCATGCATACCAGGATTGAGGGGTAAGGGGTACCATGCATACCAGGATTGAGGGGTGATGGGTACCATGCATACCAGGAATGGGGGATGAGGGGACCATGCATACCAGCATTGAGGGATGAGGGGTACCATGTATACCAGGATTGGGGGATGAGGGGTACCATACATACCAGGATTGGGGGATGAGGGGTACCATGCATACCAGGATTGGGGGATGAGGGGTACCATGCATACCAGGATTGGGGGATGAGGAGTGCCATGCATACCAGGATTGAGGGATGAGGGGTGTCATGCATACCAGGATTGGGGGAAGAGGGGTGCCATGCATACCAGGATAGAGGGGTAACGGGTACCACGCATACCAGGATTGGAGGTGAGGGGTGCCATGCATACCAGGATAGGGATGAGGCATGCCATGCAAACCAGGATAGGGATGAGGGCAGCACATACAGTAACAGGATGGGGAACAGGACTGGGGAGCACAAATACCAGGATGGGAGCCATATACCAATAAAAATGCTCACCACCCGGGCGTAGAACCGGCTTAATAGCTAGTTATATAATTATTTTTTTTCTACATTATTTTAAAATAACGTTAGGAGACTTGATCATCCAATTGTTTGATCACCATTATACTGTAATAGATTACAATAAATCTGCATTCGAGTATATTACTACTCTGGAATGGCGTCAGACGTATGCTAAGATGGCACACTTGGAAGTCTTTTGTTTTTTAGCTATTTGGCTGTTATGAAATGAGGTCACTCCTGCTGTCTGTTTATATTCAGATGTCATTATTGACCATGACATCTGAGGAATTACTTGGCCAGGAATATAGTTTTATCTGACCCAAACACTTGTAGCAAAGTATCAGCAGTAATACACAGCTGACAGGAACTGCAGATGAACTCAGCCTGTGCCATCTTTACGCCAAACACATTTGGCTCTAACTGCAGCAATAATGAAAATGTATGGCAGATACCACCAAGGACTTTAGATGTGTACTATTTCGCAATCACTTGGGGTCTTATTTGGGTGATTAGACATTCAATTTGCTTAATGGATGGAATTGACCTTTATTATCCTAGAGATCGTTTGTCATGTACACCAGCATTTTACTGAACAGATTGTGCAGTATTCGGCATTATTTTGTCCACCACTTTTGGCTCGATCAATGAGGCATGTTTGAAGGTTTTCATACTTGCCAAATTTAGAATTGTAGGCAAATAAATTAGCAATACAATATGACCATGTAAATATGTCCTACTCCTATAGATTGTTACACAGGTAAGGCTAAGTTCACATTTGTACAGCACTCTACGCTGAGCAATGCATTGGTAGACCGCACTTTTATGTGCATCTAAAAAGTCTAAACACTGCCAGAATGGAGGCAAAACTGAATCCGAAAGGCCTACATCTGACTCATTATACTCCATCTGAATTACGTTTTCTAGGGTTTAGATGGAAACCCTTATGCAGTGCCCATTGTAGAGCACAGAATATATGTGAACCTATAGTCTAGTGTTGTAATGTGAATATAGGACAGAGGCGTTTGTGTTCTACATCTTGTATCTTCACAACATAGACAATTGCCTTCAGATGACCCCAAAGATAAAAGTCTAAGGGGGTCAGATCGGGAGACCTTTGTGGCCATTCAACTGGCCCACGACAACCAATCCACTTTCCAGGAAACTGTTCATGTTGGAATGCTCGGACCTGACTCAGGGAACGTGCCATCTTCAGTGCATAAAGAGGGCAACACATCATCATGTAGCAATTTCAGATATCCAGTGGCATTGAGGTTTCCATTGATGAAGAATGGCCCCACTATCTT
Organism: Phyllobates terribilis; assembly: GCF_046119375.1. NCBI lineage: Eukaryota > Metazoa > Chordata > Amphibia > Anura > Dendrobatidae > Phyllobates > Phyllobates terribilis. The sequence goes on from NW_027362764.1 coordinate 194,117,495, forward strand.
TGTACCCCATATACCACACCATACCATCAAGATACGAGATGTGCAGCATCTGAAACAACAGATACTGGAAGCCTGTGCTAGCATTTCTTCTGCAGTGTCGCTATCAGTGTGTCAAGAGTGGGAGAAGAGGTTTGCATTGACAATCCAACACAATGGGCAGCACTTTGAACACATTTTATAAGTGGTCATAAACTTGTAAAAAACTAAGCTGAATCCCTACGATGTAGCGGGCTGACTGTTCCTAGTGAACAGACCCGCCTTAGTCCTCGGCTAGTCTGAACGAAGACCTATAGCATAAGGGGAGGGGTCACTAAAAGAACTAAGGACTGGGACAAAAATAGGACAGCTCCTAAACAGAGAAGTTGTTGCAGAACACAAAAAGACAAACTGACAAAAAGGTACTAGAGGTCTCAGAAGGACCAAGCGAACTGACAGAGAAAGGCACAGAAGCACCTGGCTAGAGAAACAGTCAAACACTGAAGTCCAGCACAACCAAAAGGGCGGAGCTGGAATATAAAGGCAGATGGTCACGTGACCGCAAAACACAAGATGGAAAAAACAAACAGGAGGGTTCTAACAGTACCCCCTCTTTTATGAGGATCCTCCGGATCCTCCAGGCCCAGGCCTATCCGGAAACCTCTTGTGGAAAGCTTTAACAAGCCTAGGAGCAGAGACATCATCCGTTCTTACCCAGGAGTTGTCTTCGGGACCGAAACCCTTCCAGGAGACAAGATACTGTAATCTCCCTCTATGCCATCTAGAATTCAAGATACGAGAAATTTCATATTCGCCGTCTTCCACCACAGGAGGAACTGTGACAGTGGCGTCCCTATCTAATACATCAGCCTTTTTCAACAAGGAAACATGAAACACAGGATTAATTTTCCAGGATGTAGGGACATCCAACCTAACAGCAGACGAGTTAACAACCTGAAGCGCTTTAAATGGATCCACAAACTTAGGACCCAGTTTTTTAGAGGGAATTCTCAAACGCAGGTTCTTTGAGGAGAACCAAACCATGTCACCCACAGTAAACAAAACCTCCTTACGTTTCCTGTCAAAATGCTTCTTGGACTTCTTTTTAGCCTCTTGAAGGTTGTAACGTACAGTACAGACCAAAAGTTTGGACACACCTTCTCATTTAAAGATTTTTCTGTATTTTCATGACTATGAAAATTGTACATTCACACTGAAGGCATCAAAACTAGGAATTAACACATGTGGAATTATATACTTAACAAAAAAGTGTGAAACAACTCAAAATATGTCTTATATTCTAGGTTCTTCAAAGTAGCCACCTTTTGCTTTGATGACTGCTTTGCACACTCTTGGCATTCTCTTGATGAGCTTCAAGAGGTAGTCACCAGAAGTGGTCTTCCAACAATCTTGAAGGAGTTCCCAGAGATGCTTAGCACTTGTTGGCCTTTTTGCCTTCACTCTGCGGTCCAGCTCACCCCAAACCATCTCGATTGGGTTCAGGTCTGGTGACTGTGGAGGCCAGGTCATCTGGCGTAGCACACCATCACTCTCCCTCTTGGTCAAATAGCCCTTACACAGCCTGGAGGTGTGTTTGGGGTCATTGTCCTGTTGAAAAATAAATGATGGTCCAACTAAACGCAAACCGGATGGAATAGCATGCCGCTGCAAGATGCTGTGGTAGCCATGCTGGTTCAGTATGCCTTCAATTTTGAATAAATCCCCAACAATGTCATCACCAAACCACCCCCACACCATCACACCTCCTCCTCCATGCTTCACGGTGGGAACCAGGCATGTAGAGTCCATCCGTTCACCTTTTCTGCGTCGCACAAAGACACGGTGGTTGGAACCAAAGATCTCAAATTTGGACTCATCAGACCAAAGCACAGATTTTCACTGGTCTAATAGTCATTCCTTGTGTTCTTTAGCCCAAACAAGTCTCCTCTGCTTCTTGCCTGTCCTTAGCAGTGGTTTCCTAGCAGCTACTTAACCATGAAGGCCTGCTGCACAAAGTCTCCTCTTAACAGTTGTTGTAGAGATGTGTCAGCTGCTAGAACTCTGTGTGGCATTGACCTGGTCTCTAATCTGAGCTGCTGTTAACCTGTGATTTCTGAGGCTGGTGACTCAGATAAACTTATCCTCAGAAGTAGAGGTGACTTTTGGTCTTCCTTTCCTAGGGCGGTCCTCATTTCAAGGGAGTGTTATCAATTGCAATCAAAGAAATAGGTGATGACAAATACCTGAAATTCAATCAAATTTTCTGCAAAGTAGTACTCCCAGAAAGAAATAATCCTGCAGAGCGTAAACAAGCTATACGGGCGTAACTGACCTTTTTTTTTTCTTTACTTAAACGAAGCTCACAAAACTTAATCAAATGGTCAGCTTTACCACAATAAAGACACAATCCCTCGGCGAACCTCCAGTCTATTTCCTGAGAGCGGAGTGACTTCGCCCCAATCTCCATCGGTTCTCCGCCGTCAGAGCAGATTTTCTGGGGACTAGGACCTGACATTACAGGAGTCTTTTCCTCATTCACCCTGGACCTCAGTCTCCTGTCCACAAGAACAGGTAATTGCATGGCATCCTGCAGAGTCTCAGGTGCGGGGAATACAATTAGCAGATCCTTAACCCTTTCACTCAGACCAGCAAGAAATAAACATTTCAGCGCATTATCATTCCATTTGACTTCTGAAGCCCACCTACTGGAGTGTGTACAATAATTTTCAACATCACCTGACCCCTGATTCAAATGCCTGAGTTCCGCAGCAGCAGATGAGATTCTATCAGGATCATCATATAATAGCCCCATAGCAGAAAAAAATTCTTCTACAGACCTTAAACACGGATCATTAGGTTGGAGAGAAAAGGCCCACCCCTGTTGTTCATTGCGCAACAATGACATAATAAAACCAATGTGCTGTGATTCATTCCCAGAGGACCTTGGTCTAAAATGAAAATATAACAAAGAAGCATTTTTAAAGAAAAAAAATCTTGCTGTTTACCATAAAAAACATCAGGCCGTCCTACCTTGGGTTCCACAAAATGCGCTCCAGAACAGCTACTTACGTGTTGCTGTAGCTTGGCCACCTCCAGAGACAATCCCTGCAAGCGTTGAGCCCAATCCTGGATGGAAATCATACTGATCCCCGAATTTCTTTCCTTTTAATTTTTGGGCTGGACTTACTGTTATCATCTGCAACAAGTACTAAGGAAGGAGAGGGGAAAGCTGTCCCTACAGTAAGACTAAGCTGAATCCCTACGATGTAGCGGGCTGACTGTTACTAGTGCACAGACCCGCCTTAGTCCTCGGCTAGTCTGAACGAAGACATATAGCATAAGGGGAAGGGTCCCTAAGAGAACTAAGGACTGGGACAAAAATGGGACACCTCCTAAACAGAGAAGTTGTTGCAGAATACAAAAAGACAAACTGACAAAAAGGTACTAGAGGTCCCAGAAGGACCAAGCGAACTGACAGAGAAAGGCACAGAAGCACCTGGCTAGAGAAACAATCAAACACTGAAGTCCAGCACAGCCAAAGGGGCGGAGCTGGAATATAAAGGCAGATGGTCACGTGACCGCAAAACACAAGATGGAAAAAACAAACAGGAGGGTTCTAACAGTATCCATATAAATGGCTCACCCTGTACTTAGCAGAAGAGATAGATAGATAGATAGATAGATAGATAGATAGATAGATAGATAGATAGATAGATAGATAGATAGATAGATAGATAGATAGATAGATAGAAGAAAAAGGAGGTAGAACACTGGAAAAATTATAGTGAAAAAAGTGGACTTTTTATTAGCCCATGTGGAGACATTTCAGATTATGGACTGAGTTTTTCTCAAGCAACAAGTAGGTATACAATTGAAACAAATACATTGCTCAAAAAAATAAAGGGAGCACTTAAACAACAGAATATAACTCCAAGTAAATCAAACTTCTGTGAAATCAAACTGTCCACTTAGGAAGCAGCACTGATTGACAATCAATTTCACATGCTGTTGTGCAAATGGAATAGACAATAGATGGAAATTATTGCAAATTATCAAGACACCCTTAATAAAGGAGTGGTTCTGCAGGTGGGGACCACAGGCCACATCTCAGTACCAATGCTTTCTGGCTGATGTTTTGGTCACTTTTGAATGTTGGTTGTGCTTTCACACTTGTGGTAGCATGAGACAGACTCTACAACCCACAGAAGTTGCTCAGGTAGTGTAGCTCATCCAGGATGGCACATCAATGCGAGCTGTGGCAAGAAGGTTTGCTGTGTCTGTCAGCGTAGTGTCCAAAGGCTGGAGGCGCTACCAGGAGACAGGCCAGGTCACCAGGAGACGTGAAGGGGGCTGTAGGAGGGCAACAGCCCAGCAGCAGGACTGCTACCTCCGCCTTTGCGCAAGGAGGAACAGGAGGAGCGCTGCCAGAGCCCTGCAAAATGACCTCCAGCAGGCCACAAATGTGCAGGTGTCTGCACAAATGGTTAGAAACCGACTCCATGAGGGTGGTTTGAGGGACCAACGTCCACAGATGGGGGTTGTGCTCACAGCCCAACACCGTGCAGGACGCTTGGCATTTGCCACAGAACACCAGGATTGGCAAAGTCGCCACTGGCACGCTGTGCTCTTCACAGATGAAAGGAGGTTCACACTGAGCACATGTGACAGACGTGACAGAGTCTGGAGACGCCGTGGAGAGCGATCTGCTGCCTGCAACATCCTTCAGCATGACCGGTTTGGCAGTGGGTCAGTAATGGTGTGGGGTGGCATTTCTTTGGCGGGCCGCACAGCCCTCCATGTGCTCGCCAGAGGTAGCCTGACTGCCATTAGGTACCGAGATGAGATCCTCAGACTCCTTGTGAGACCATATGCTGGTGCGGTTGGCCCTGGGTTCCTCCTAATGCAGGACAATGCCAGACCTCATGTGGCTGGAGTGTGTCAGCAGTTCCTGCAACATGAAGGCATTGAAGCTATGGACTGGCTCGCCCGCTCCCCAGACCTGAATGCGATTGAGCACATCTGGGACATCATGTCTTGCTCCATCCACCAACGTCACATTGCACCACAGACTGTCCAGGAGTTGGCGGATGCTTTAGTCCAGGTCTGGAAGGAAATCCCACAGGAGACCATCCGCAACCTCATCAGGAGCATGCCCAGGCATTGTAGGGAGGTCATACAGCCACGTGCAGGCCACACACAATACTGAGCTTCATTTTGAATTGTTTTAAGGACATTGCATCAAAGTTGGATCAGCCTGTAGTGTGTTTTTCCACTTTGATTTTGGGGGTGACTCCAAATCCAGGCCTCCATTAGTTAATCAATTTGATTTCCATTGATGATTTTTGTGTGATTTTGTTGTCAGCACATTCAACTTTGTACAGAACAAAGTATTCAATGAGAATATTTCATTCATTCAGATCTAGGATGTGTTATTTCAGTGTTCCCTTTATGTTTTTGAGCAGTGTATATGTATTTTAATTAAGTACATGATTATAAATTAATCAAAATGAAAGTGCCAATAACAGGTGAATCAAAAATACAGTCCATATAATTGTTAAATAGTACAACAATTCATAATGCAAAAAAAAATCTAATTTGCATACAATGCAAGTGAGGTATAGTACTTTAACAATTTAGAATTAATCACCAGTGTGTATATGATTAAAAATGATGCCTCACTTATTATTAAATAATATGTTAAAATTTGTTAAGCATTGCCCAATGTTGTCGTATTATTTTGGCTATCTTGACACTTTGCTCCTCAGAACAAAAAAAATATTACTTCCGCCAGAATAAGCTGTATGTATAAAGTCTGTGTTTTATGCCTACCACCCCCCATATCATGATCTATTGAATTGTTCAGAGAAACTACATGAAACAATGCAAAAATGACATCATTTTCAAAATGTACCAGTTGTAGTTTACATAAAAAATCTGCCCTGTACTGTATAAAGAATAATGTATTCTTACCTAGTGGAGTCAAACTTTTATCAAGAAAAATCTCAGTAGTGCCATATACAGACAGATCCAACTAACAACACTATTGGTTGTCGTGGGGGACTTACAAATTTTTTGTGGATTTTTTTTAAAATTCACTTATATAATAGGTAATCATAAATAATTATCAATGATTCCAATATTTTTTGCCTCACCCAATGTACATTTTAATTTCCTAACATCAAATTGAGGATTACATTTCACTTTTTATGTCACTAATTTGCCTTTTTATTTCAGCAATCTGTGACACTATGCCCACGATGATGACAGCACTACACTTGTCCGCAAATTTGATGGTGATATCTCCAAAAAGGGCCAGGTCGGACAGAGCTTGAAATTCTTCACTTGTCATATTAAGGTGTTTGAATGACCTACCAGTGCACTATTTTGATATTTCAATATGCTGATATACAGCGTGTAATACACACGCCCGGGCTGAGCGGCGTGTGCGTGTGATTCCACTGGACCGTGCCGGAGAGTGAATGCCTGGAGGGGCGTAACTAGGTATTCACCCGATCCGACCAGGGTCGCACGACGGCATACGACGCCAGTGCACCAAGGAGGAACCGAGATGCTACTCCAGGACAGACCCCGGACACGGCTGTCGACCCACAAAGGGGAATACAGGAACAGACAGGTTAGGCTGGCACACAGACTGGTGGGTATATGCAGGCACGACTGGTATGCAGGCAGGCGGGTATGCAGGCAGGGGGGTACAGGCAAGCACGGCTAGAGTGCAGACAGGGAGGCACTAGCAGGTAGGAACACAGGCGGGATAGGACCCAGTACACACTGGGACTCAGGAACAGAACCACAGATGTGGCGGACAAACACAGCAGAGTAAGGCCGCCCAGAGTGGTGAGCGAGAGCAGGGCAAGACGAGACCGCCTAGAGCGGTGAGCGAGAGTAGAGCAGGACGAGGCCGCCTGGAGCGGTGAGCAAGAGTAGTCAGAGCAGAGCGAGACTGCCGGAGCAGTGAGCAAAGGGTCAGAGCAGAGCGAGACTGCCGGAGCAGTGAGCAAAGGGTCAGAGTGGAGCGAGACTGCCGGAGCAGTGAGCAAAGGGTCAGAGCAGAGCGAGACTGCCGGAGCAGTGAGCAAAGGGTCAGAGCGGAGCGAGACTGCCGGAGCAGTGAGCAAAGGGTCAGAGCGGAGCGAAACTGCCGGAGCAGTGAACAAAGGGTCAGAGCCGAGCGAGACTGCCGGAGCAGTGAGCAAAGGGTCAGAGCGGAGCAAGACTGCTGGAGCAGTGAGCAAAGGGTCAGAGCGGAGCGAGACTGCCGGAGCAGTGAGCAAAGGGTCAGAGTGGAGCGAGACTGCCGGAGCAGTGAGCAAAGGGTCAGAGCAGGCCAGAACCGCCGGAGCGGTGAGCAAAGGCAGAGCAGGCTAGAACCGCCGGAGCGGTGAGCAAGGCAGAGCAGGCTAGAACCGCCAGAGCGGTGAGCAAGGCAGAGCAGGCTAGAACCACCGGAGCGGTGAGCAAGGCAGAACAGGCTAGAACAGCCGGAGCGGTGAGCAAGGCAGAGCAGGGGGGACAGGGCTCTGTACACACGGAACAGGCAGGAAGGGAAAGGCAGAACCAGATACCCACAGGGTACTTACAGTGAAGTAGCGAGTGGACCACTAACTCACAAACGGAAGTACAGTGACAACGAGCAGGAGTTAGGTACGAGTTCAGACTCTGCAGAAAAAGGAAAGGTACGGACATAGAGAAACCCAGGAAACAAGCTAGAAGAGTATACAGACAAGAATAGACACAGTAGCAAGATACAGGAGTGGGTCTAGGTATGCAGCCCCTAGAAGGCGGGAGGAACAGGCTAGGAGCGTGTTCAGACAGGACAGACAAGATACAGGAGCGGGTCTAGGTATGCGCCCCTAGAAGGCGGAACGAACAGGCAAGGAGCGTGTTCAGACAGGCCTGGAAATACAGCCTCCAGGAAGGGCAGGCAAGCAAACACAGAAGGGGACCTGGCACATTCAGAGTGAAAGAGCACACTGAATGAAACACAATGCTCAGGCAGGGATTCATTGGAGCAGCTGGGTTAAATACCAGGTGACAGACAGCAATAGGCTGAGGACGCACAAGGGGTGTGCCCGCAGCAGGTACAAGAAACAGGAAGTGATCGGGCGCCGCCCTTAAGCAGCAGAAACAGAGGCAAGCAGACAGCATGGAGGGAAGCCAGGCTAGCAGACTGGACTGGAGATCATGTGCGCGCTCTTGCACAGTGGGAGATGGACCACTATGCAAGGACGCCGCCAGGTATGTTACACAGCGGAAATGAAGGCTTCTATTTCCGAAACAGTTATTGTTGGGGTAAAATTCCATTTTTTTGAGAGGGACACTTGTAAACTTAAATCGCTAATGACTCAATGAGTCTATGTACAGCAATGCATGTTTTCTTTGATGCCTGCACATGCTAACTTAATAATAGTCTCTGGAGGAGGACCTTGTCTATGTGTCCGACCACTTAGGCCATGTTCTGAGGTGGTGGAGGTACATAGATGATGTCTTCCTTCTGTTGACTGGAAAATTGGCAGAATTTAATGATGTTCATGCCTTTCTAAACCAATTAGTTGCAGGCATTCACTTTGGAGAGATCCATTATACAGTTCTTGGATGTTTTGATTACACAGGAAAGTGGAATATTTTTTGTTTCCATGTTTGTTAAACCTACTGATAAAAATCATTAGTTCAAATTTGAGAGGGGAATAGAGCTGCAGTGACAGATTTACAGCCTCTTTTGTGTATCAATTCAAACACTGATTTCGCAGTAATGGGGGAATGGGCTGCCCATGTAAATGTATTGCTGGACTGCGAAGCGCTCAATGGTCTTTCAGACAGCATAGGTCCAAGCTGCCATTTTCTAGTCTGTGGTTAGGGCTATCTCTGCTCATGTAGGAACCATTAGGTACTGCGGGTCAGGATCTCTAGTCTGTACAGGAACCGGCAGGGTCAGTTGAAGTTTTTAGTTTGTTACCTATTTTCCCAAGTGAGCTCCTACTCTAACATAACAGATATTTGGAACTGTACAGAATTCTCTCCACTTTGACTGACGCCCCAGTTGTAGCTGCCAAAAAACAGCCCCACAGCATAATGCTGCCTCTACTATGCTTCATTGTTGGTATATTCTTTAGGTGATGTGTAATTTTGGCTTTGCGATAAACATAACTTTTGGAATCATGGCCAAAACATTCAACATTTTTCTCTTGTTTTTCTTTTTAAGAAAAATCATTCCATTTTGCCAGCCTACCCCACAGGCAGACATATTGTTATGCGCTTTGCAGAGGGACCCAGCAAGACTGGCACCAAACCAGCAAAGGTGCAGCCACAGATGCACTTGGCACAAGCTGCCCAGCTAGACGAGTCCTCAAAGGCCAGGCATACTCTTCACCCAGCTCCCAGTAAATGGAAGGGGGGGCTTTGGCAGAGCCCTTCCCAGGCGCACTGTCGCCGAACAGCTGGCATCTGGTGATGCGGTCGTGCCCAGTCAAGAACCAGGTGAGTACCTCTGCAAGAACCACAGGAAGTGAGACCAGAAGAGAAAAAGAGAGAACCCCTGAAAAGATAGCAACACTAATGCTAGCACCACTCACCACCACGTCACAGAAAAACTTCAATAAACAGTAAAGGACTGAGCAGGGAGCAGGATTAAATTGCCCAACTAAAAATCAGGTGTTGAATAGCTCCCAATAATCCCCAGACAGACACTCCCTACTAGTTTGAACAGCAGAATGGACAACATTTCACCACTGCATAGTGCCAGACACAGCAGCGTTCTGCGTTGCCTGGCAACTGGAGAAATCAGTGAGAGACACGGCTTCCCGTGTCCTCACACATCCTACAACACCAGAACGCGATGCTCCATAAAATTGGGACAGTCTCCAAGCATGTGTAGAATCTCCGCCTCAAGGATCAGGACATTGGCAGCACCTGCGACCAGAGTAGCGTAGCACCAGACCTTCTCCATTCTCAGGTAGAAGCACAGAACCACGATTCCTAACAGTACCCCCCTCCATAGGAGAGACCTCCAGGCTCTCTCCACCCACCTTGTCCAGAAACCTCTTATGAAACTCACCGATGAGACGATTGGTATGAGTCCACAATACTTTCTAGCTCAAATTCCTCAGTATTATCAACCAGAATAGGAGGAGGATCCTGGGTCACAAGTGTGGTAACCACCTTCTTTAATAATGTCTTGTGAAAAAGATTGGGAACCTGCATTGAGGAAGGCAGACCTGCCCAAAAAGTCAACTTATTGACAACCTTGATAATGGGAAATGGTCTTATAAACCTGGGTGCGAGCTTAGGAGATGGTACCTTAATCTTGAGAATCTTAGTAGACACCCAAACTCTGTCCCCCACTCTGAGTTTTCAACCTTGCTGATGGTCCTTATCAGCCTGCCTCTTCATGCTCTCACTTGCTTTCTTGAGATGGATACAGGCTTCCCTCCAAACTTTCCGGAGGCGGTGGATAGTAGCATAAACCGCTGGAAGTACAACGTCCCCTCCATCAAAACATGGAGATCTAGGATAGAATCCTAGATTACAGAAGAATGGAGACATTCCCAAGCCTTCGTGGTGTTTACTATTTAGGATGAACTCAGCCAAGGCCAAGTATGATCCCCAATCATGCAGTATGAGAGCAAAAACATCTTAGATAGGACTCAAGACACTTGTTGGTTTGCTCATTTTGCACATTAGTTTGCAGATGGTGTGCAGATGAAAATGAGAGTTCCAACCCTTGGCGTTTACAGAAAACCCTCCAGAATCTGGAGATAACCTGAGACCCATGATCGGAGACAAAATTCACACGAACCCCATGCAATCTTACCACCTAAACAAGGAACAAATCTACCAAGCCCTGCACACTGGGCAACAGAGCCAAAGGAATAAAATTACATTTTTTTAGAAAATTGGTCCACAATAACCCACAACGTAGTCATATCCTTGGAGTCAGGGAGATCTGTAATGAAGTACACGGATATGTGGGACCAAGAACGTACAAGAATGGGCAAAAGGAGAAGTTTCCCTGCCGGAACGATTCGAGGCACCTTGTTCCTGGCACAGATCTCGCATGCCTTAACATAAGCTTCAACATCCTTACCCAATGATGGCCACCAATACATTCTGCTCAACAGGTGACAAGTCTCCTTATGCCCGGGTGGCCATCTGTAACTGAGTCATGACACTCTCTGAGTAAGCCCAACCGTAATTGAACCAGAACTAATAATTTATCATGAGGTGTGCCATCCCCTGAGCCTTACCCACCTCCCAAGCTAAATTGATAGAAGAGACTACAATACCCTTTGGAAGAATGAAATCAGGTTCCATAATTTCAGACTCACTAGGACAAAAACTCAGAGAGAGAGCATCTGCCCGAACATTCTTGGTCCCAGGGAGGTAAAAGATCGAAAAATAGAATCTGGTAAAAAATAAGGTCCATTGGGCTTATCTCAAGTTCAGTCTCTTCATATTCTCTAAAAAAACAGATTCTTATGGCCAGTAAGCACCGTGAATGGGTGCTTAGCTCCCTCAAGGAGATGCCTCCACTCCTCCAGAGCTAACTTTATGGCAAGAAGTTAATGATTGCTGATAATTGAGCTCTGGAGGAGAAAATTTACAAGAGAAAAGCACACAAGGCCTCAAATGCATTAGAGTGGTGGAACCCTGGGAGAGCACTGTTCCCACCCCTAACTAAGAGGCATCCACTTCCACCACAAAAGGCTTATTTACATCTGGCTGGACCAAAACTGGAATGGAGGAAAAGGCCTTCTTAAGTGTATTAAAGGCCTTAATGGCCTCCTGTCCCCAATTAGACACGCCTGTCCCCTTATAGATAAGATCGGTGAGGGGTTTCACCACCTTGAAAAAACCCTTAATAAACCTCCAGTAATAACTGGCAAACCCCAAAAAACCCTGAAATCTCTTGAGGTTAACCGGTTGTGTCCACTCCAACACCACCCTCACCTTCTCGGGGTCCATCCGAAACATCGTGGGGGACAGAATGAGTCCCAGGAAGCCCATCACCTGCACTTCGAAAACACGTTTTTTTTTTCTTTTTTGACATAAAGAAAATGATTCTCCAATCTTTTCAGGACGGTGTGCCCATGGTCCCTAAACGCAGCCAGGTCTCTGGAGAAGATGAGGATATCTTCGATGTAAACAATGACACAAATACCCAAATGATCACAGAAAATATAATTTAAAAGCATCTGAAGCACAGCTGGCGTGTTACAAAGGGTATGACACAATACTCATAGTGACCCTCAGGGGTATTGAAGGCTGTTTTCCACTCATCCCCCTCCTTGATGCAAACAAGATTGGAAGCCCCCCAGAGATCCAGCTTAGTAAACCAACTTGCCCCCACCAGTTGGTTAAAGATGTCAGGGATGAGTGGAATAGTGTACGGATTATGTATAGTTATGCGATTGAGCTCACGATAGTCAATATATGTGTCAGAGGTGTGTCAGAGGTGACAGACAGTCGCCCTGCAATTGGTTGCAGGAGATCTCTACGTTTGGCATTAAGAACATCTTTTTAGAGGCTGGCTGTCTCTAGGACCCAGCAGCTACCTCCCTCTGACTAATTAGCTCTCTGGCCTGAGTGTATAAATACCTGGTGAGTCTGAGAGGGAGGTGCCGGCGATATTCATTACTACTTGTGAGGCTTTAGCAAGAGAAGTACTTCTTCCTCTCTGGAGCTTGAGGCCATGTGCGTATTTGTCTTCTGGTGTCGTCTAAAGGTAAGCAATCCCCCCCTGTTTGTCTACCCTTGTTGTCTATAGAGTTTAGTGGAGATCGACTACTGCTCATCTCCTCCCTTCCCTAGCCTTAGCTATAAGCCAGGGAAAGTCAGGGTGAGGCACGCATGCGGTAATTGGTGAAGAGCCAATATAGGGATTGTAGTTGAGACAGGGTGACACTAGACCAGACTAGGAAGTCTCCACTTCACTCTTTCCCTAGTGTCTGGGCTCCCTTTCCCTCTTCCCTCTGTGCTGCATTGTCTTTCCCACACCCTGCGTGACATTATCGCTGGCCCAGCATGTTTTGAAAAGGACAAAAAAAAAGGAAACTAACATTTTGTTATTCCCTTTGCGTGTTTTTGGGCGTGGACCTTTTTTTCCCCTTGGTAAGCGTTCAGTTGCAGAGCTCGCAGAGCAGTTCCGTCATCTGTCTCTGGAGGTGAATGACCTCCGCTGTGAGGTTCAGCAACAGCATCAGCGGTTACAGGTCGCCAATGTGGAGGTCTCTGCAGGTAGGCCGGTCCAGCCTGAACCCAAGGTTGCCCTCCTGGACAGGTTTTCAGGAGGTAGGGACAAGTTTTTTGTATTTAAGGAGGCATGCAAATTGTATTTCAAACTTCGTCCTTACTCCTCCGGTAATGAGGAGAAATGGGTTGGTATTGTGATCTCTCTATTGCAGTTAGATCCTCCGTCATGGGCGTTTTCATTACCGCAGGACTCGGTTTGTGTCCAGTCTGTGGAGGGGTTTTTCAGGGCTCTGGCCCTCATCTACAGTGGTGGCCAAAAGTATTGGCACCCCTGCAATTCTGTCAGATAATACTCAGTTTCTTCCTGAAAATGATTGCAATCACAAATTCTTTGGTATTATTATCTTTATTTAATTTGCTTGCAAGGAAAAAACACAAAAGAGAATGAAGCAAAAATCAAATCATTGATCATTTCACACAAAACTCCAAAAATGGGCCAGACAAAAGTATTGGCACCCTCAGCCTAATACTTGGTTGCACAACCTTTAGCCAAAATAACTGCGAACAACCGCTTCCGGTAACCATCAATGAGTTTCTTACAATGCTCTGCTGGAATTGTAGACCATTCTTCCTTGGCAAACTGCTCCAGGTCCTTGATATTTGAAGGGTGCCTTCTCCAAACTGCCATTTTGAGATCGCTCCACAGGTGTTCTATGGGATTCAGGTCTGGACTCATTGCTGGCCACCTTAGAAGTCTCCAGTGCTTTCTCTCAAACCATTTTATAGTGCTTTTGGAAGTGTGTTTTGGGTCATTGTCCTGCTGGAAGACCCATGACCTCTGAGGGAGACCCAGCTTTCTCACACTGGGCCCTACATTATGCTGCAAGATTTGTTGGTAGTCTTCAGACTTCATAATGCCATGCACACAGTCAAGCAGTCCAGTGCCAGAGGCAGCAAAGCAACCCCAAAACATCAGGGAACCTCCGCCATGTTTGACTGTAGGGACCCTGTTCTTTTCTTTGAATGGCTCTTTTTTTTCCTGTACACTCTATGTTGATGCTTTTTCCCAAAAAGCTCTACTTTTGTCTCATCTGACCAGAGAACATTCTTCCAAAACATTTTAGGCTTTCTCAGGTAGGTTTTGGCAAACTCCAGCCTGGCTTTTTTATGTCTCGGGGTAAGAAGTGGGGTCTTCCTGGGTATCCTACCATACAGTCCCTTTTCATTCAGACGCTGACGGATAGTACGGGTTGACACTGTTGTATCCTCGGACTGCAGGGCAGCTTGAACTTGTTTGGATGTTAGTCGAGGTTCTTTATCCACCATCTGCACAATCTTGCGTTGAAATCTCTCGTCAATTTTTCTTTTCCGTCCACATCTAGGGAGGTTAGCCACAGTGCCATGGGCTTTAAACTTCTTGATGACACTGCGATGACACTGCGCACGGAAGACACAGGAACATTCAGGTCTTTGGAGATGGACTTGTAGCCTTGAGATTGCTCATGCTTCCTCACAATTTGGTTTCTCAAGTCCTCAGACAGTTCTTTGGTCTTCTTTCTTTTCTCCATGCTCAATGTGGTACACACAAGGACACAGGATAGAGGTTGAGTCAACTTTAATCCATGTTAACTGGCTGCAAGTGTGATTTAGTTATTGCCAACACCTGTTAGGTGCCACAGGTAAGTTACAGGTGCTGTTAATTACACGAATTAGAGAAGCATCACATGATTTTTCAAACAGTGCCAATACTTTTCTCCACCCCCTTTTTTAGGTTTGGTGTGGAATTATATCCAATTTGGCTTTAGGACAATTCTTTTTGTGTTTTTTCATTGAAGACAAATTAAATGAAGATAATAACAAAGAATTTGTGATTGCAATCACTTTCAGGAAGAAACTGAGTATTATCTAACAGAATTGCAGGGGTGCCAATACTTTTGGCCACCACTGTATGATGACCCTGACCGGGTCGCCTTGGTTGAGTCTAGGCTACGTTGCCTTCAGCAGGGGAATCGGTCAATGGAAACGTACAGTTCGGAATTCCATAGATGGGCAATGGATTCCAAATGGAATGACTCAGCCCTTAGAAGTCAATTTTGTGAGGGGCTTACTGAAAGGTTGAAAGATGCCTTGTCAGTATATGAAACCCCTCAGTCCTTGAAGGCTGCCATGTCGTTGGCCATACATCTTGATAGACGCCTTCGGGTTAGACGGGTGAGACCACCTTCTTGTCGGGGTTGTGTACCTCTGCCAGGGGAGCGGTTTGGGGTTGAGCCAGTACTGGGGGAGGTGGAGGAACTCATGCAGTTAGGGGGTGTCTCTACATCATACATCTCCCCAGAGATTCGCAAGAAAAAAGGCGTATGTTTTTTTGTGGGAAAAGGGACATTTTGTTGGGACCGGTCCTTCAATTCCTAAACAAAAGGAGACTCTATTAACTCTCGGTAGTCTGGAGTTGAATAAACAAGGGGTGCATTTGTGGCCAAACTGCAGTTCCCGCTTTGTCCTGACAGCAGAGGTGCTGCTAGAGAGCAAAACCGAGAAAATTTCTGTGTTTGTTGACAGTGGAGCCGGAGTCAGCATGGTTGATGCTGAGTTTGTCTTGCTTGCTGTGCTTTAGCTGAACCTATTTCCATCTTTGCTATTGACTCAGCACCACTTGCACAGAAAGCATTTACTCAGATTGTACATAATGTAAAACTGAGGGTGGGGTCAGTTCATTGTGAAATAATCCCTTGCTATGTTCTGGACAATCTTCCCACACCGATTGCCTTTGGTATCCCTTGACTTGTTAAACATAATATTAAGGGATAACTAACTTTATGCCAAACTAGAAAAATGTGTTTTCGCTGTTCAGGAGGTGCAATTTTTGGGGTACTTGTTGTCGTCTTTGGGTTTTCGGATGGATCCGGAGAGGATCCGTGCAGTCCTTGACTGGGAATGTCCCGAGAACCTGAAGGCTCTACAACATTTTTTGGGCTTTACTAATTTTTACCGGAAATTCATCCAAAATTACTCTGCAATTGTGAAACCCCTTAATTACATGACTAAGAAGAGGTCTGATTTTTCCAAATGGTCGGATGCTTCCCTCCAGGCTTTTTATTCCTTAAAGAATCATTTTGCCACTGCACCTATACTCAGTCAACTCGATGTTTCTCAACCCTTTATTGTGGAGGTCGATGAGTCAGATGTTGGGGTTGGGGCTGTGTTGTCTCAGGGTTCGTCCCCTGGTAAATGGCGTCCATGCGCCTTCTTTTCTAAAAAAATTGTCTTCGGCTGAGAGAAATTATGACGTGGGTAATAGGGAACTTTTGGCGATCAAATTGGCGTTCCAGGAATGGCGACATTGGTTGGAGGGGGCTGTCCATTCTATTACGATTATTACTGACCATAAGAACAAATGTCATATCTCCAGTCAGCTAAATGTCGCAAGCCAGATGGTCCCAGTTTTTTACTAGGTTCAATTTTGTTGTCACTTTTCGTCCAGGGGTCAAAAATGTAAATGCTGATGCTTTGTCCCGGAGCTTCCCTGGAGGTGGTAACCATGAGAACCCTGCCCCGATATTACAGAAAGGTGTAGTCATTTCGGCACTGTATCCTGAACTGGAGGGTTTGGAGGCTCAGGAGGACCCCCCTGCATCCTGCCCTTCAAGAAGGTTATTTATACCATCTGATCTGCACAGCAAAGTAATTAAGGAACATCATAACTCTGTGCTTGCTGGGCATCCAGGTGGTAAGGCAACCGCGGACCTCCTTGTTCAACGTTTTTGGTGGCCGGGGTTGCATCGGCATGTAATTGAACACATAGATGCTTTGTAGTATTTGCGTGCATTCTAAGGTTTTGCATACCCGTCCGTCTGGTACTCTTCTTCCGCTACCTATCCCTAGTCGGCCATGGACACACTTGTCCATTGATTTTATTAGTGACCTACCTATTTCTTCAGGCAAAACGGTGGTTTAGGTGGTAGTAGATAGATAGGTTCAGTAAAATGGTTAATTTTGTCGCGTTGTCTGCACTTCCAAATGCCAAGACACTTGCTCAGGTGTTCATAAATGACATTGTGAAGCTTCACGGGGTTCCCTCCGATGTGGTGTCAGATCGGGGGACCTAGTTTGTTTCCAAGTTCTGGAAGGGATTCTGTTCTCGACTGGGGGTGCAGCTGTCCTTTTCCTCTGCCTTCCAACCACAGTCGAATGGATAGACCGAGCGTGTCAATCAGAACTTGGAGACCTACCTCAGGTGTTTAGTTTCCAAAAATCAGGAGGATTAGGCATCCTACCTACTGCTGGCAGAATTTGCCATTAATAATCATCGGCAAGAATCCACTGGCAGGTCACTGTTCTCCCTTGTATATGGTTATCACTAGTGTTGAGCCACCCCCGTAGTGTTCGAGTTCGGTTCGGTTCGTCGAACACCCGTGTGTTCGCCGAACTGTTCGTAGAACTGTTCGTCGAACACCGTTAAAACCAATGGCAGGCAAACAAAAACACATAGAAACACATAGAAAACACCTTCAAAGGTGTCCAAAAGCTGACAAACTGCTCAGAAGACACAACTAACACATGGAAAAGTGACAAGTACATATAGTCATGCGAAAAGAAAAGAGGTGGAGGAGTAAAAGGAGGGGGAGACACAGATATAGGCATGTCATGCCCTTCTAAAATCCAAAAAGTGAGAAGCCGACACGGCCAGTCCACTCCTGCCCATGCCACCTCCGTGTCGCCGGGTTTGTGCCAGAGCCACGGTGAACCCTGACAGCCAGCCCCCCTCTCCCAATACTGGTGCCTGTCCGCTGGTGGGTCGAGCGAGCCCCCCTGTGGTGGAGGCAGCTCTAAGCTTTTTAATTTAAATTGTCTCTCTAATTTGAATGAATACACTTTAAATCCATTTACAAGGATCTATTGGAGGGCAAGTCTCATGCCAGCAGCCGCGTAATTCCAGCTCCAGTAGCGTCCACTAAAGCTGCTGCAGTTAAAAAGCTTTTATAAGGATCGAGCTCGGCTGTCCACCGCAAGGCATCCTACTGCCAGTCCCAGCCCCTATGCCTTGGGGTGCCTCCTGATGCTCTTCACTGAGTATCCCGTGGTCCCGAAGCATTTCCTTTGAAAAAATTAAGTGTCCAAACTACAGGTGGTGTAGCTTGCTTAACAGCCGGGATAATCCGCTGACTAGCAGACACTGCTACTAGGCACAAAGTATTTCCTGGGCTAGATGCAGTTAAAAATTTGTAATTAGATACTCTCGTTGGATGCTGAGAAAGCATTCCATAGAGTCTCCTGGCACGCCATATATGATTCTCTTAAAAAGCTTGTGGTAGGGGTCTAGGGGACCCTTTTATAGCCAAAATCACGGCCCTGTATCGCAATACGTCACCTAGGCTGAAGATAAATGGAACTGTAGCACCCTGAGGGCTCGGTTGCTACAGAGGTATTGCACCTCACCCAGAGGTGTGATATCTCACTCTCAGGTAAGGATGGAGTGTGGATCAGGACCCGACACCTGCATGCATTACACCACATTGCCGTGGGGCAGGGCGAACAATATGCCCCTGAGATGGGCACGACAGTCCCTGTCCCTGGCTGGAGTGGGAGGAGGGAACACTGAGGAAGGGGAACCCTGTAGTGCAGGAGCAGGGAGGAAGCAGTTCCTGGGTGCATTGAGAAGGGAGTATGAAAAGTGGGCACCATCTTAGTTCAGTGCAGAGAAGTCAGAGCAGAAGTGACAGGGAGCAGGGGCTCTGCATGAGCTCTGCTCCGGAGGCGGGACTAGTAACAGAGTCCCAGGCCTGGAAGAGGGAGAAGGAAGGAAGAGGAGCGGAGAAGGCTCCAGGAACGAGGAACGAAGGGATCCCAGGGGTGCGGACGGGCGAGTCGCCACCGCACGCCCGAATCCACCTGCGTGGAGGGGTCAGGCCAAAGGGGGAGACCGGTCCCCGAAACTAGTGGAGGCAGGAAACGACACTCAGCTAGAAACCGGAGGCTGTGACATTTTATGTGGCGCAGCCCCTCGCTACACCCGCTAGGAAGGCACCACATAGGGTCAGGGAAACTGGCGCCAAGTTTACCAAGAGGAGGCCCGAGGCAGCCGGACAGAAGGGTTGGTAAGAAAGGCCAGACAAAGTACACACAAGCGGGGTCCTGTGAAGCGCTCCAAAGTTATCTGGGAGTTGTCTGAGCCCCTCACCTGGTGAGCACAGTACGACGTGGACAGCCGTTACCTGCAGACGTGGTCTGGATAATAAGAACTGTGAGTAAAGGCCCTGGACTGCATCACTGACTCCGTGTCATTACTGCTGCTGCCCTGCACCATCACCCCCATCCTCTGCATACACTGCCCTGAGGCTATACTCCTCCCGTGGGGAGTTATGCTACGCTCTGCTGCACCCACAACACCAGCCTCAGCGGTTTGCCCTGCAGCGGCGGTTCACTCTGACCGCAATCCACGGGTGGCGTAGTCGGACATTTAAACATCAAAACCACATAAATAGTTCCGCCACTGGTTTGACCGCCCTGAGCCACGGAACCGGGTCGCCGCCACGGAGACTACAACCACCAGCATCCACCAAACAGGGTCCGGCTCCGGGTGTCCCAAGGCCCAGGGGGTGCATCAGAACATTTTCATCACCTTTCACAATCACCAATGGGACAAGGCAGGGATGTCCTCTGTCCCCTCTCTTATACATCCTAGTGACGGAGCACCTGCTCTCATCAATTCGCCATAACCCCAATATTAGGTGGATTGAGGTGGGAGGCACCGAGTACAAGTGCTCTCTATTTGCTGATGATGTCCTAGTATATATCACTCAATCACATATATCCATCCATGCTGTTATGGCTGAAATAGATCACTTTGTTACATGGTCAAATTTTAAAATCAATGCAGCGAAGACTGAGGCCCTCGATGTCTCCCTCCCCAAATCCATACAGGATTCCATCCAGTCCAAATTTCCCTTTGCCTGGCCCTCACAGGGTATCAAATACTTAGGAATTCCTATTCATAGAGACCTCTCCCATCTATGTTATCTTAATTTTGGGCTCTTTATTGAACAACTCCATACAGACCACGGTTGGCAAGTTAGAACTGTAAGATTCACTACGTGAACCACTGGTGTTTTGTGGAAAAGCACATGTACACTGTGTTCCAAATTATTATGCAAAAAGTGTTTAGGAGTGATAAGAGAAGAATTTGTTTCTTTGTCAGTTAAACTCATTGATGGTGATGTGTGTCAGGGCTCTTTATATCACTGTAAGCAATTGCAGACACCTGTGCTAATTAGTTTGGCAGGTGTGTCCAATGAAAGGCAAGACTACTTAAGAAGGCTGTCCCACATTATTAAGCAGCCTACATTTTCTGCCAAAATGGGAAAGAAAAGGGATGTGTCGGCTGCTGAGAAGCAACAAATTGTGGAGTGTTTAGGTCAAGGCATGACTACAATCAACATTGTGCGATGATCAGGATGAAGTGTCTTGGCAATCAAGAAGTATGTAGCTGATTCACAGTACACACGTGTGCGTGCTGATAAGGGCAAATTGAGGACTCTTTCCTACAGGCAATTACGTCAGGTTAAAAGAGCAGCGGCAAAAAAGCCTTGTCATAGCAGCAGACAAGTTTTTGAAGCTGCTGGTGCCTCCAACGTCCCCCGAACAACAAGATGCAGGGTCCTTCAGAGGTTTGCAGCTGTGCATACGCCATCCTGTCGACCTCCTCTATCCACTTCACACAAGCAGAAACGGCTCCAGTGGGCCAAACATTACATGAAGACTGATTTCAAAACTGTTTTGTTCACGGATGAGTGCCGTGCAACGCTCGATGGTCCAGATGGATGGAGTGGAGGATGGCTGGTTGATGGACACCCCACGCAAACACGGCTACAGCGCCAACAAGGAGGAGGTGGAGTAATGTTTTGGGCTGGAATCATGGGGAGAGAGATTGTCGGCCCCTTTAGGATCCCTGAAGGGGTAAAGATGAACTGCATAATGTATGTGGAGTTTCTCAAACAGCACTTCCTGCCATGGTTCATGAAGAAGAACCGTGTATTCCACAGCAAGATCATTTTTATGCATGATAATGCACCGTCTCATGCTGCACATAACACATCTGCATCTCTGGCTGATATGGGCATAAAAGGGGACAAACTTATGGTGTGACCCCCCATGCTCCCCTGACCTCTACCCCATTCAGAACCTCTGGAACATCATCAAAAGGAGTGTCTATGATGGCGGGAGGCAGTTCACATCTAAGCAACAGCTCTGGGAGGATATTCTGTCCTCATGCAAAACAATTGAAGCAGAAACCATCCAAAACCTGACAAATTCAATGGACGAGAGAGTTCAGAAGCTCCTTTCGAACAAGGGGTCCTATGTGAAAATGTAACATCACCTAGAATAAAGTTTTGAGTTGAAAACTGTTTGATTTCAGTTTCTAATAACCAGCTAATGCTTATAATTTCAAAAATGACCATTTTTTTGATCTTTATTAAAATGAAAAGGTTGATCGAAAAGTTTGGGGGATCTAAGAGTGTGGCAACCCAGTAGTCAGGATTAGAGATGAGCGTTGTTCTACTCGAACTGTTCGCCAATCTCAAATTCGAGCTGTTTTGGGCGGTGTTCGAGCCGTTCGGCGAACACGAACATTTTGAGAAAAATTCGGCTGTTCGAGGTTATGTTCGATAACTGTTCGTGCACCAAAATCATAACTGGATTTTTTCTCAGTAATGATGAAAATTAATGTTAATACGCAGTTTGAGTGTACAGCGGGGTGGGGGGAGGGGCAGGGGATGGATCTCTGCAGGAACAATGAAGATCTCCATTTTTTTTTCTCTTTCCCGCATTTGCAGTGGGGAGGTGCAATCTGTCAGCCTATCAGCAGCGCACACACGGAGCGAAGTGCTTTTTTTCACACAAGCAAGGGCATGTGTCATTGGCAGTGTATGTCACATGTCCTTGCCCTATAAGACCAAGCCATTTTCCCCGTCGCCACCATTTTCTCACTGCTGCAGCTGCGTGTTAGACGGCACCGCTGTTGCTGTGTGCGCTATACCTTGTTAATTTCAAGCCAATTTTCGCACAAATATACAGATAGCTTGGGAGTAGGGAATAGTTGTGATTGCAGTCCTTTTAAGGACTAGGTTACAGCATTTCCTACGACTTTTATCAGGGAGGTCTGTGCTCTTAAATAGATAGGTTGTGGGAGTAAAGACTAATTGTAATTGGAGTCCTTTTCAGGACTAGGTTACATGAGTTCCTATCAGTTTTTGCCAGGCAGGTCTGTGCCAGTGCTGTGCAAGTTTTTTTCACAGCATTTGGCTGAATCTAGCAAAGCTAATCCTTTTTGGCCTATTGCAGAGTGTGTTAGTCAGTGGAGTAGCCTATCTGTGTTGCAAGATATAACACCTGTGTATAGAATACCAATTTTTTTACTCCACCTAGTGAAGTAAAATCTTTTGGGCATAGCATCATTCTATTAGTCCATCTATACTGACCTCCATCAGGTTGCAAACTGAATATAATTTTTTTCTGCATCTAGCTCTGAAAAAATATTTGGGCTTCTAGCAGTGTGTGGGACTTGGTCTATTAGTCCATCTATACTGACCTCCATCAGGTTGCAAATTAAAAATAATTTTTTTCTTCATTTAACTCTGAAAAAATATTTGGGCTTCTAGCAGTGTGTGGGACTTGTTCTATTAGTCCTTCTATACTGACCTCCATCAGGTTGCAAATTGAATATAATTTTTTTCTGCATCTAGCTCTGAAAAAATAGTTGGGCTTCTAGCGGTGTGTGGGGCTTGGTCTATTAGTCCATCTATACTGACCTCCATCAGGTTGCAAATGAAAAATAATTTTTTTCTGCATCTAGCTCTGAAAAAATATTTGGGCTTCTAGCAGTGTGTGGGACTTGGTCTATTAGTCCATCTATACTGACCTCCATCAGGTTGCAAATTAAAAATAATTTTTTTCTGCATCTAGCTCTGAAAAAATATTTGGGCTTCTAGCAGTGTGTGGGACTTGGTCTATTAGTCCATCTATACTGACCTCCATCAGGTTGCAAATTAAAAATAATTTTTTTCTGCATCTAGCTCTGAAAAAATATTTGGGCTTCTAGCAGTGTGTGGGACTTGGTCTATTAGTCCATCTATACTGACCTCCATCAGGTTGCAAATTAAAAATAATTTTTTTCTTCATTTAGCTCTGAAAAAATATTTGGGCTTCTAGCAGTGTGTGGGACTTGTTCTATTAGTCCTTCTATACTGACCTCCAGCAGGTTGCAAATTGAATATAATTTTTTTCTGCATCTAGCTCTGAAAAAATAGTTGGGCTTCTAACGGTGTGTGGGACTTGGTCTATTAGTCCATCTATACTGACCTCCATCAGGTTGAAAATTAAAAATAATTTTTTTCTGCATCTAGCTCTGAAAAAATATTTGGGCTTCTAGCAGTGTGTGGGACTTGGTCTATTAGTCCATCTATATTGACCTCCATCAGGTTGCAAATTAAAAATAATTTTTTTCTGCATCTAGCTCTGAAAAAATATTTGGGCTTCTAGCGGTATGTGGGACTTGGTCTATTAGTCCATCTATACTGACCTCCATCAGGTTGCAAATTAAAAATATTTTTTTTCTGCATCTAGCTCTGAAAAAATATTTGGGCTTCTAGCAGTGTGTGGGACTTGGTCTATTAGTCCATCTATACTGACCTCCATCAGGTTGCAAATTAAAAATAATTTTTTTCTGCATCTAGCTCTGAAAAAATATTTGGGCTTCTAGCGGTGTGTGGGACTTGGTCTATTAGTCCATCTATACTGACCTCCATCAGGTTGCAAATTAAAAATAATTTTTTTCTGCATCTAGCTCTGAAAAAATATTTGGGCTTCTAGCAGTGTGTGGGACTTGGTCTATTAGTCCATCTATACTGACCTCCATCAGGTTGCAAATTAAAAATAATTTTTTTCTGCATCTAGCTCTGAAAAAATATTTGGGCTTCTAGCAGTGTGTGGGACTTGGTCTATTAGTCCATCTATACTGACCTCCATCAGGTTGCAAATTAAAAATAATTTTTATCTGCATCTACAGTACCTCTGAAAAAATATTTGGGCTTCTAGCAGTGTGTGGGACTATTTGTATTAGTCCATCTATACTGACCTCCATCAGGTTGCAAATTCAAAATAATTTTTTTCTGCATCTAACCCAGCCAATAGTTTTGGCCTAATACCACAGTTTGGCCACTCAGCTCTGCTCGGTTACCATCCATTGTTTTTTGTGCAAACAACTCCAGAGTTGTGAATTAGTTAACCACCAAAATGAGTGGAAAAAGGCCTGCTGCTGGTGGAAAGGGGAATAGGCGTGTTGGGAAGGGGAAAAAAGGTTGTGTCCGTGGGGTAGGTGTTAAAGCAACAGTAACATCTGCAGAAGAAAGACCATCTTCCAGCCAAACTAAAATGTCTACTTCTTTTAGCGGACAATGTGATAAGATCCCTTTCTTACGGCCACGCCAATCGCTACAAATTCCAGATGAGGCACAAAAACAGCAGGTGCTTCAACGGATATCAAGTGCTCCTTTAAGTGGGCTCTCCTCCACATCAACTTCAACATCACAAATACTCCAGTCCTCAAAGGTGTCACCCAAATCGCACTTGCTTCCTCACAGCTCCCAAATCTCCAGCTGCCCGTCTGAGTATGAGGTAGAACAGATGGTTGAGTCTGCAGAGCTGTTTACTCATACTATAGCCTGGGAATCAGAGGTCGACTCCAGCGCTTCTGTGAATCCAGACGAGGAAATGATCTGCACTGATGCCCAGAATCTTTATGAGTCGGATCCAGGACCAGACGCAGAAGGTTCTGACCATAATGTAGACCCTCATTCCCAAACTGTAACTCCTGTTGGTGGAGACAATGAGGAAGACGATGATAAGACTCAAATACCTGATTGGAGCGACAACTTTAGTTTTTTGTCAGGGCAGGAACAGGTTGGCTCTGAGGACGACGGGTGTGATAACGCACAGGGTGATGATGATGAGGTTGGAGATCCCACTTACTGTCAACCCACAGTCAGCCAAGAGATGAGGTCAGCAGAGGAGGTGGAGGAAGATGCTAGTGACGACGAGGTCAGGTTGCGCCTTCCTGGACAGAGACGTAGTACTGGAAGCACGTCAACAACTGCATCCTCAAACACAACTCTGCCTCTCACCACAAGTCGTGGTGGCTCTTCAGGTCGCATGGGTGCTAAGCCTTGCATAGCCTGGGCATTTTTTCAGATCGATAAAGATGACCCAACTCGTGTTATCTGTAACATTTGTCAGCAAAAGCTAAGTAGAGGCCAAAAAATACATAGTTTGAGTACTTCATGCATGAACCGGCACATGGACATGAAGCATAAGTTGCAGTGGGAAGCTCAGTGTGCTACAATGCGGCCTAGCCGGCCGGGCCAATCACCGTCTGCCATATCTTGTGCATCCGCGGCCTCTTCATCCTCTGTGACTGGGGGGACAGCAGTCACACCTGTTTTGGGGCGCAGACCTGCCACCTCTTTACCCGCAACAGCCAGCGTGATTGGCAGGTCATCATTTTCTTTGGAGGTGGTAATACCAGCTGGTGTTGAGCGCTGTCCGACATCGATAGCACCACCTTTGGATCAAGGCAACCTAACATGTCCGCCTGCATCTTCCTCACAGACCGGCAGTTTGCCGGGGACACCCTTATCAACCCCGTCTAAGCACAATAGCCAGCCCTCGGTCCCTCAGATGTGGACAAGTAAAAGACCATTTCCTCCTAGCCATGAGAAAGCTAAGAGGTTGAATTTCACCATCTGCAAGCTCTTGGCTACAGAAATGCTGCCTTTCCGCCTGGTGGACACAGAGGATTTTCGAGACCTTATGTCCGTCGCAGTGCCCCAGTACCAGATGCCCAGTCGGCACTACTTCTCAAAGAAAGGTGTGCCTGCGCTCCACCAGCATGTCGCACACAACATCACCGCTTCTTTGAGAAACTCTGTGTGTGACAGGGTGCATTTCACCACAGACACTTGGACGAGTAGGCATGGACAGGGGCGTTACATGTCGCTGACTGGGCACTGGGTAACTATGGTGACAGCAGGACAAGGGGCTGCTGTCCAAGTCTTGCCGTCCCCACGAGTTGTGCGTCAATCCTCTTTATGTCAAAGTTCCTCCACTGCTTCTGCCTCCTCAACCTCCTCTCGGTCTTCCACCTGCACCCAAAGCCTGTCTGGTCATGCCACAAGCTTTCTAACTGCGCAGAAGGGATCCTGCACACCTCCTTACTATGCTGGCAGTAGGGCTCAACGTCATCAGGCGGTTTTTACATTGAAATGTCTGGGAAATGTGAGTCACACAGCTGAGGAGTTGTGGTCAGCTCTGGAGAACCAATTTCATGAATGGTTGTCTCCACTGGACCTGAAACCAGGGAAGGCCGTGTGCGACAATGCTGCAAACCTGGGTGCGGCCCTTCGCCGGGGCAATGTCACACACGTGCCTTGTATGGCTCACGTGTTGAACCTGGTTGTCCAGCAATTTTTAGCCCACTATCCCAGACTAGATGGCCTTCTGCAGAGGGCACGGTCGCTGTGTGCTCACTTCCGCCGTTCGCATCCCGCAGCTCAGCGACTTACATCTCTACAGAAGTCGTTGGGCCTGCCACTTCACCGGCTAAAATGCGATGTGCCTACCCGGTGGAATTCAACTCTGCACATGTTGCAGCGACTGTGGCAGCACCGACAAGCCCTGGTGCAATACGTTCTGACGTATAGCCTGGGCCAACGAGATTCAGAGGTGGGGCAAATCACGCTGGAGGAGTGGTCTCAGATCAGGGACCTATGCACCCTTCTGCACAGTTTTGAAATGGCGACGAAGATGTTTAGTGCTGACGATGCCATTATCAGCATGACTATTCCGGTGATTTACATGCTGGAGCACATGTTAAACAGAATTCGGAGTCAGGTGGTGGCACAAGAGGAGGTGGAGGAAGTAGAGGAGGAGGAGTTGTATGCGGAAGGGCTAACATCTGCAAGGTCCAGACGGTCGGCAGCACCAAGGCGGCAGGCATGTGAGGGTGGGGGAGATGGTTTTACCAGGGCGCATGGTAGCAGCCAAACTAGTGAGGAAGGTGCAGGAGCCCAGGAAGAAGTGGAGGACGAACTGATGGAAGACTCATCAGATGAGGGAGACCTTGATCACATTTCTGTTGTGCGAGGTTGGGGGGAGAGGACAGAGGATGGAAGCATGATTGTTACCTCGCCACCAACACAACAGGGACTTGGTGCTCCTGGATGCGCAACACACATGAGTGCCTTCTTGCTGCACTACCTGCAACATGACCCTCGAATTGTGAGAATTAGAAATAATCCTGACTACTGGGTTGCCACACTGTTAGATCCCCGGTACAAAAGTAAATTTGCAGAAATTATTCCTGCCATAGAAAGGGATGCACGCATGCAGGAGTATCAGCAGAGACTGTTGCAGAATCTTACATGTGCTTTTCCACAAAATACCAGTGGTGCACGTAGTGAATCTCACAGTTCCAACTTGCCAACCGTGGGACCGTCAAGTGTTCAGCACTCAAACCGTAACAGAACCACAGTATCTGCTGGTAACATCAATTTTGCGGAATCATTTCACCACTTTTTTAGCCCATCCTTTGCAAGGCCACAGGAGACAAGAAGTCTGACACATAGTCAACGCCTAGAGACGATGGTACAGGAGTATCTCCAAGTAAACATTGAAGCCACGACTGTGTCACTGGACCCTTGCTCTTTTTGGGCTTCCAATCTGGATAAATGGCCGGAGCTAGCCACTTACGCCTTGGAGATCTTGTCATGCCCCGCAGCCAGCGTTCTGTCTGAACGTGTGTTCAGCGCTGCTGGTGGTGTGCTGACAGATAAGCGCACGCGGCTCTCCACTGATAATGTAGACAGACTCACGTTCATAAAGATGAACAAATCATGGATCCGAAACGACTTTTCTACCCCTGTGTCATCCTGGGGAGAGTAAAAGCTTGATGATTGGTTAAAATCACCCTACCAACCGTTTTAAGCTTTCAAATTACTAATCATGTTTATCTGTATCTTGACTGGAAAATAATTTGGGCTTTGTAGCAGTGTGCAGCACTGATCCTATTAGGCCATCTATACTAAAGCTTCACCAGATTTAAAATTAAAAATAATTTTTAGCTGCATCTAGCCCGGAAAATAATTTTGGGGCTCCGAGATGCGCAAGGCACATAAGTGCCTTCTTGCTGCACTACCTGCAGCATGACCCTCATATTGTCAGAATTCGAAGTAATCATGACTACTGGGTTGCCACACTCTTAGATCCCCCAAACTTTTCGATCAACCTTTTCATTTTAATAAAGACCAAAAAAATGGTCATTTTTGAAATTATAAGCATTAGCAGGTTGTTAGAAACTGAAATCAAACAGTTTTCAACTCAAAACTTTATTCTAGGTGATGTTACATTTTCACATAGGACCCCTTGTTCGAAAGGAGCTTCTGAACTCTCTCGTCCATTGAATTTGTCAGGTTTTGGATGGTTTCTGCTTCAATTGTTTTGCATGAGGACAGAATACCCTCCCAGAGCTGTTGCTTAGATGTGAACTGCCTCCCGCCATCATAGACACTCCTTTTAATGATGCTCCAAAGGTTCTGAATGGGGTAGAGGTCAGGGGAGCATGGGGGTCACACCATAAGTTTGTCCCCTTTTATGCCCATATCAGCCAGAGATGCAGATGTTTTATGTGCAGCAAATGCTGTGAAATACACGGTTCTTCTTCTTGAACCATGGCAGGAAGTGCTGTTTGAGAAAATCCACATACATTATGGAGTTCATCTTTAGCGCCTTCAGGGATCCTAAAGGGGCCGACAATCTCTCTCCCCATGATTCCAGCCCAAAACATTACTCCACCTCCTCCTTGTTGGCGCTGTAGCCGTGTTTGCGTGGGGTGTCCATCAACCAGCCATCCTCCACTCCATCCATCTGGACCATCGAGCGCTGCACGGCACTCATCCGTGAACAAAACAGTTTTGAAATCAGTCTTCATGTAATGTTTGGCCCACTGGAGCCATTTCTGCTTGTGTGAAGTGGATAGAGGAGGTCGACAGGATGGCGCATGCACAGCTGCAAACCTCTGAAGGACCCTGCATCTTGTTGTTCGGGGGACGTTGGAGGCACAAGCAGCTTCAAAAACTTGTCTGCTGCTATGACAAGGCTTTTTTGCCGCTGCTCTTTCAACCTGACGTAATTGCCTGTAGGAAAGAGTCCTCAATTTGCCCTTATCAGCACGCACATGTGTGTACTGTGAATCAGCTACATACTTCTTGATTGCCAAGACACTTCATCCTGATCATCGCACAATGTTGATTGTAGTCATGCCTTGACCTAAACACTCCACAATTTGTTGCTTCTCAGCAGCCGACACATCCTTTTTCTTTCCCATTTTGGCAGAAAATGTAGGCTGCTTAATAATGTGAGAGAGCCTTCTTAAGTAGTCTTGCCTTTCATTGGACACACCTGCCAAACTAATTAGCACAGGTGTCTGCAATTCCTTACAGTGATATAAAGAGCCCTGACACACATCACCATCAATGAGTTTAACTGACAAACAAACAAATTCTTCCCTTATCACTCCTAAACACTTTTTGTATAATAATTTGGAACGCAGTGTACATGTGCTTTTCCACAAAACACCAGTGGTTCACGTAGTGAATCTTACAGTTCTAACTTGCCAACCGTGGTCTGTATGGAGTTGTTCAATAAAGGGCCCAAAATTAAGATAACATAGATGGGAGAGGTCTCTATGAATAGGAATTCCTAAGTATTTGATACCCTGTGAGGGCCAGGCAAAGGGAAAGTTGGACTGGATGGAATCCTATATGGATTTGGGGAGGGAGACATCGAGGGCCTCAGACTTCGCTGCATTGATTTTAAAATTTTACCATGTAACAAAGTGATCTATTTCAGCCATAACAGCATGGATGGATATATGTGATTGAGTGATATATACTAGGACATCATCAGCAAATAGAGAGCACTTGTACTCGGTGCCTCCCACCTCAATCCACCTAATATTGGGGTTATGGCGAATTGATGAGAGCAGGTGCTCCGTCACTAGGATGTATAAGAGAGGGGACAGAGGACATCACTGCCTTGTCCCATTGGTGATTGTGAAAGGTGATGAAAATGTTCTGACGCACCCCCTGGGCCTTGGGACACCCGGAGCTGGACCCTTTTTGGTGGATGCTGGTGGTTGTAGTCTTCGTGGCGGCGACCCAGTTCCGTGGCTCAGGGTGGTCAAACCAGTGGCGGAACTATTTATGTGGTTTTCATGTTTAAATGTCCGACTACGCCACCCGTGGATTGCGGTCAGAGTGAACCGCCGCTACAGGGCAGACCACTGAGGCTGGTGTTGTGGGTGCAGCAGAGCGTAGCATAACTCCCCACGGGAGGAGTATAGCCTCAGGGCAGTGTATGCGGAGGATGGGGGTGATGGTGCAGGGCAGCAGCAGTAACGACACGGAGTCAGTGATGCAGTTCAGGGCCTTTACTCACAGTTCTTATTATCCAGACCACGTCTGCAGGTAACGGCTGCCCACGTCGTACTGTGCTCACCAGGTGAGGGGCTCAGACAACTCCCAGATAACTTTGGAGCACTTCACAGGACCCCCTTTGTGTGTCCTTTGTCTGGCCTTTCTTACCAACACTTCTGTCCGGCTGCCTCGGGCCTCCTCTTGGTAAACTTGGCGCCAGTTTCCCTGACCCTATGTGGTGCCTTCCTAGCGGGTGTAGCGAGGGGCTGCGCCACATAAAATGTCAGAGCCTCCGGTTTCTAGCTGAGGGTCGTTTCCTGCCTCCACTAGTTCGGGGACCGGTCTCCCCCTTTGGCCTGACCCCTCCACGCAGGTGGATTCGGGCGTGCGGTGGCGACTCGCCCGTCCGCACCCCTGGGATCCCTTCATTCCTCGTTCCTGGAGCCTTCTCCGCTCCTCTTCCTTCCTTCTCCCTCTTCCAGGCCTGGGCCTCTGTTACTAGGCCCGCCTCCGGAGCAGAGCTCATGCAGAGCCCCTGCTCCCTGCCACTTCTGCTCAGACTTCTCTGCACTGAACTAAGATGGTGCCCACCTTTTATACTCCCTTCTCAATGCACCCAGGAACTGCTTCCTCCCTGCTCCTGCACTACAGGGTTCCCCTTCCTCAGTGTTCCCTCCCCCCACTCCAGCCAGGGACAGGGACTGTCGTGCCCATCTCAGGGGCATATTGGTCGCCCTGCCCCACGGCAATGTGGTGTAATGCATGCAGGTGTCGGGTCCTGATCCACACTCCATCCTTACCTGAGAGTGAGATATCACACCTCTGGGTGAGGTGCAATACGTCTGTAGCAACCGAGCCCTCAGGGTGCTACAGTTCCATTTATCTTCAGCCTAGGTGACATATTGCGATACAGGGCCGTGATTTTGGCTATAAAAGGGTCCCCTAGACCCCTACCCCAAGCTTTTTAAGAGAATCATATATGGCGTGCCAGGAGACTCTATGGAATGCTTTCTCAGCATCCAACGAGAGTATCTAATTACAAATTTTTAACTGCATCTAGCCCAGGAAATACTTTGTGCCTAGTAGCAGTGTCTGCTAGTGAGCGGATTATCCCGGCTGTTAAGCAAGCTGCACCACCTGTAGTTTAGACACTTAATTTTTTCAAAGGAAATGCTTCGGGACCATGGGATACTTAGTGAAGAGCATCAGGAGGCACCCCAAGGCATAGGGGCTGGGACTGGCAGTAGGATGCCTTGCGGTGGACAGCCGAGCTCGATCCTTATAAAAGCTTTTTAACTGCAGCAGCTTTAGTGGACGCTACTGGAGCTGGAATTACCGCGGCTGCTGGCATGAGACTTGCCCTCCAATAGATCCTTCTGAATGGATTTAAAGTGTATTCATTCAAATTAGAGAGACAATTTAAATTAAAAAGCTTAGAGCTGCCTCCACCACAGGGGGGCTCGCTCGACCCACCAGCGGACAGGCACCAGTATTGGGAGAGGGGGGCTGGCCGTCAGGGTTCACCGCGGCTCTGGCACAAACCCGGCGACACGGAGGTGGCACGGGCAGGAGCGGACTGGCCGTGTCGGCTTCTCACTTTTTGGATTTTAGAAGGGCATGACATGCCTATATCTGTGTCTCCCCCTCCTTTTACTCCTCCACCTCTTTTATTTTCGCATGACTATATGTACTTGTCACTTTTCCATGTGTTAGTTAGGTCTTCTGAGCAGTTTGTCAGCTTTTGGACACCTTTGAAGGTGTTTTCTATGTGTTTCTATGTGTTTTTGTTTGCCTGCCATTGGTTTTAACGGTGTTCGAAGGTGTTCAACGAACAGTTCGACGAACAGTTCGGCGAACACAAGGGTGTTCGACGAACCGAACCGAACTCGAACACTACGGGGGTGGCTCAACACTAGTCAGGATTACTTCGAATTCTGACAATATGAGGGTCATGTTGCAGGTAGTGCAGCTAGTAGGCACTTATGTGTCTTGCGCATCTCGGAGCCCCAAAATTATTTTCCGGGCTAGATGCAGCTAAAAATTATTATTAATTTTAAATCTGGTGGAGCTTAGTATAGATGGCCTAATAGAATCAGTGCTGCACACTGCTACAAAGCCCAAATTATTTTCCAGCCAAGGTACAGATAAACATGATTAGTAATTTTAAATCTGGTGGAGCTTAGTATAGATGGCCTAATAGAATCAGTACTGCACACTGCTACAAAGCCCAAATTATTTTCCAGCCAAGATACAGATAAACATGATTAGTAATTTGAAAGCTTAAAACGGTTGGTGAGGTGATTTTAACCAATCATCAAGCTTTTACTCTCCCCAGGATGACACAGGGGTAGAAAAGTCGTTTCGGATCCATGATTTGTTCATCTTTATGAACGTGAGTCTGTCTACATTATCAGTGGAGAGCCGCGTGCGCTTATCTGTCAGCACACCACCAGCAGCGCTGAACACACGTTCAGACAGAACGCTGGCTGCGGAGCATGACAAGATCTCCAAGGCATAAGTGGCTAGCTCCGGCCATTTATCCAGATTGGAAGCCCAAACAGAGCAAGGGTCCAGTGACACAGTCATGGCTTCAATGTTTACTTGGAGATACTCCTGTACCATCGTCTCTAGGCGTTGACTATGTGTCAGACTTCTTGTCTCCTGTGGCCTTGCAAAGGATGGGCTAAAAAAGTGGTGAAATGATTCCGCAAAATTGATGTTACCAGCAGATACTGTGGTTCTGTTACGGTTTGAGTGCTGAACACTCGACGGTCCCACGGTTGGCAAGTTGGAACTGTGAGATTCACTACGTGCACCACTGGTGTTTTGTGGAAAAGCACATGTAAGATTCTGCAACAGTCTCTGCTGATACTCCTGCATGCGTGCATCCCTTTCTATGGCAGGAATAATTTCTGCAAATTTACTTTTGTACCGGGGATATAACAGTGTGGCAACCCAGTAGTCAGGATTATTTCTAATTCTCACAATTCGAGGGTCATGTTGCAGGTAGTGCAGCAAGAAGGCACTCATGTGTGTTGCGCATCCAGGAGCACCAAGTCCCTGTTGTGTTGGTGGCGAGGTAACAATCATGCTTCCTTCCTCTGTCCTCTCCCCCCAACCTCGCACAACAGAAATGTGATCAAGGTCTCCCTCATCTGATGAGTCTTCCATCAATTCGTCCTCCACTTCTTCCTGGGCTCCTGCACCTTCCTCACTAGTTTGGCTGCTACCATGCGCCCTGGTAAAACCAATCTCCCCCACCCTCACATGCCTGCCGCCTTGGTGCTGCCGACCGTCTGGATATTGCAGATGTTAGCCCTTCCGCATACAACTCCTCCTCCTCTACTTCCTCCACCTCCTCTTGTGCCACCACCTGACTCCGAATTCTGTTTAACATGTGCTCCAGCATGTAAATCACCGGAATAGTCATGCTGATAATGGCATCGTCAGCACTAAACATCTTCGTCGCCATTTCAAAACTGTGCAGAAGGGTGCATAGGTCCCTGATCTGAGACCACTCCTCCAGCGTGATTTGCCCCACCTCTGGATCTCGTTGGCCCAGGCTATACGTCAGAACGTATTGCACCAGGGCTTGTCGGTGCTGCCACAGTCGCTGCAACATGTGCAGAGTTGAATTCCACCGGGTAGGCACATCGCATTTTAGCCGGTGAAGTGGCAGGCCCAACGACTTCTGTAGAGATGTAAGTCGCTGACCTGCGGGATGCGAACGGCGGAAGTGAGCACACAGCGACTGTGCCCTCTGCAGAAGGCCATCTAGTCCGGGATAGTGGGCTAAAAATTGCTGGACAACACGTGAGCCATACAAGGCACGTGTGTGACATTGCCCCGGCGAAGGGCCGCACCCAGGTTTGCAGCAATGTCGCACACGGCCTTCGCTGGTTTCAGGTCCAGTGGAGACAACCATTCATGAAATTGGTTCTCCAGAGCTGACCACAACTCCTCAGCTGTGTGACTCACATTTCCCAGACATTTCATAGTAAAAACCGCCTGATGACGTTGAGCCCTACTGCCAGCATAGTAAGGAGGTGTGCAGGATCCCTTCTGCGCAGTTAGAAAGCTTGTGGCATGACCAGACAGGCTTTGCGTGCAGGTGGAGGACCGAGAGGAGGTTGAGGAGGCAGAAGCAGTGGAGGAACTTTGAGATAAAGAGGATTGACGCACAACTCGTGGGGACGGCAAGACTTGGACAGCAGCCCCTTGTCCTGCTGTCACCATAGTTACCCAGTGCCCAGTCAGCGACATGTAACGCCCCTGTCCATGCCTACTCGTCCAAGTGTCTGTGGTGAAATGCACCCTGTCACACACAGAGTTTCTCAAAGAAGCGGTGATGTTGTGTGCGACATGCTGGTGGAGCGCAGGCACACCTTTCTTTGAGAAGTAGTGCCGACTGGGCATCTGGTACTGGGGCACTGCGACGGACATAAGGTCTCGAAAATCCTCTGTGTCCACCAGGCGGAAAGGCAGCATTTCTGTAGCCAAGAGCTTGCAGATGGTGAAATTCAACCTCTTAACTTTCTCATGGCTAGGAGGAAATGGTCTTTTACTTGTCCACATCTGAGGGACCGAGGGCTGGCTATTGTGCTTAGACGGGGTTGATAAGGGTGTCCCCGGCAAACTGCC
Source organism: Phyllobates terribilis (assembly GCF_046119375.1). Taxonomy (NCBI): domain Eukaryota; kingdom Metazoa; phylum Chordata; class Amphibia; order Anura; family Dendrobatidae; genus Phyllobates; species Phyllobates terribilis. The sequence goes on from NW_027362764.1 coordinate 194,152,843, forward strand.
GGTCTGTGAGGAAGATGCAGGCGGACATGTTAGGTTGCCTTGATCCAAAGGTGGTGCTATCGATGTCGGACAGCGCTCAACACCAGCTGGTGTTTCCACCTCCAAAGAAAATGATGACCTGCCAATCACGCTGGCTGTTGCGGGTAAAGAGGTGGCAGGTCTGCGCCCCAAAACAGGTGTGACTGCTGTCCCACCAGTCACAGAGGATGAAGAGGCCGCGGATGCACAAGATATGGCAGACGGTGGTTGGCCCGGCCGGCTAGGCCGCATTGTAGCACAGTGAGCTTCCCACTGCAACTTATGCTTCATGTCCATGTGCAGGTTCAAGTATGAAGTACTCAAACTATGTATTTTTTGGCCTCTACTTAGCTTTTGCTGACAAATGTTACAGATAACACGAGTTGGGTCATCTTTATCGATCTGAAAAAATGCCCAGGCTATGCAAGGCTTAGCACCCATGCGACCTGAAGAGCCACCACGACTTGTGGTGAGAGGCAGAGTTGTGTTTGAGGATGCAGTTGTTGACGTGCTTCCAGTACTACGTCTCTGTCCAGGAAGGCGCAACCTGACCTCGTCGTCACTAGCATCCTCCTCCACCTCCTCTGCTGACCTCATCTCTTGGCTGACTGTGGGTTGACAGTAAGTGGGATCTCCAACCTCATCATCATCACCCTGTGCGTTATCACACCCGTCGTCCTCAGAGCCAACCTGTTCCTGCCCTGACAAAAAACTAAAGTTGTCGCTCCAATCAGGTATTTGAGTCTCATCATCGTCTTCCTCATTGTCTCCACCAACAGGAGTTACAGTTTGGGAATGAGGGTCTACATTATGGTCAGAACCTTCGGCGTCTGGTCCTGGATCCGACTCATAAAGATTCTGGGCATCAGTGCAGATAATTTCCTCGTCTGGATTCACAGAAGCGCTGGAGTCGACCTCTGATTCCCAGGCTATAGTATGAGTAAACAGCTCTGCAGACTCAACCATCTGTTCTACCTCATACTCAGACGGGCAGCTGGAGATTTGGGAGCTCTGAGGAAGCAAGTGCGATTGGGGTGACACCTTTGAGGACTGGAGTATTTGTGATGTTGAAGTTGATGTGGAGGAGAGCCCACTTAAAGGAACACTTGATATCCGTTGAAGCACCTGCTGTTTTTGTGCCTCATCTGGAATTTGTAGCGATTGGCGTGGCCGTAAGAAAGGGATCTTATCACATTGTCCGCTAAAAGAAGTAGACATTTTAGTTTGGCTGGAAGATGGTCTTTCTTCTGCAGATGTTACTGTTGCTTTAACACCTACCCCACGGACACAACCTTTTTTCCCCTTCCCAACACGCCTATTCCCCTTTCCACCAGCAGCAGGCCTTTTTCCACTCATTTTGGTGGTTAACTAATTCACAACTCTGGAGTTGTTTGCACAAAAAAACAATGGATGGGAACCGAGCAGAGCTGAGTGGAAAAACTGTGGTATTAGGCCAAAACTATTGGCTGGGTTAGATGCAGAAAACAATTATATTCAATTTGCAACCTGATGGAGGTCAGTATAGATGGACTAATAGAACAAGTCCCACACACAGCTAGAATCCCAAATATTTTTTCAGAGGTAGATGCAGAAAAAAATTGTATTCAGTTTGCCACCTGATGGAGGTCAGTATAGATGGACTAATAGAGAAAGTCCCACACACTGCTAGAAGGCCAAATATTTTTTCAGAGCTAGATGCAGATAAAATTATTTTTAATTTGCAACCCGATGGAGGTCAGTATAGATGGAATAATAGAGAAAGTCCCACACACTGCTAGAAGGCCAAATATTTTTTCAGAGCTAGATGCAGAAAAAAATTATTTTCAGTTTGCAACCTGATGGAGGTCAGCATAGATGGACTAATAGAACAAGTCCCACACACAGCTAGAAGCCCAAATATTTTTTCAGAGGTAGATGCAGATAAAAATAATTTTTAATTTGCTACCTGATGGAGGTCAGTATAGATGGACTAATAGAGAAAGTCCCACACACTGCTAGAAGGCGAAATATTTTTTCAGAGCTAGATGCAGACAAAAAATTATTTTGAATTTGCAACGTGATGGAGGTCAGTATAGATGGACTAATAAAACAAGTCCCACACACTGCTAGAAGGCCAAATATTTTTTCAGAGCTAGATGCAGAAAAAAATTATATTCAGTTTGCAACCTGATGGAGGTCAGTATAGATGGACTAATAGAACAAGTCCCACACACTGCTAGAAGCCCAAATATTTTTTCAGAGCTAGATGCAGAAAAAAATTATATTCAGTTTGCAACCTGATGGAGGTCAGTATAGATGGACTAATAGAGAAAGTTCCACACACTGCTAGAAGGCCAAATATTTTTTCAGAGCTAGATGCAGACAAAAAAATATTTTCAATTTTCAACGTGATGGAGGTCAGTATAGATGGACTAATAGAACAAGTCCCACACACTGCTAGAAGGCCAAATATTTTTTCAGAGCTAGATGCAGATAAAAATTATTTTTAATTTGCAACCTGATGGAGGTCAGTATAGATGGACTAATAGAGAAAGTCCCACACACTGCTAGAAGGCCAAATATTTTTTCAGAGCTAGATGAAGAAAAAAATTATATTCAGTTTGCAACCTGATGGAGGTCAGTATAGATGGACTAATAGAACAAGTCCCACACACAGCTAGAAGCCCAAATATTTTTTCAGAGGTAGATGCAGATAAAAATTATTTTTAATTTGCAACCTGATGGAGGTCAGTATAGATGGACTAATAGAGAAAGTCCCACACACTGCTAGAAGGCCAAATATTTTTTCAGAGCTAGATGCAGACAAAAAATTATTTTGAATTTGCAACGTGATGGAGGTCAGTATAGATGGACTAATAGAACAAGTCCCACACACTGCTAGAAGGCCAAATATTTTTTCAGAGCTAGATGCAGAAAAAAATTATATTCAGTTTGCAACCTGATGGAGGTCAGTATAGATGGACTAATAGAACAAGTCCCACACACTGCTAGAAGCCCAAATATTTTTTCAGAGCTAGATGCAGAAAAAAATTATATTCAATTTGCAACCTGATGGAGGTCAGTATAGATGGACTAATAGAGAAAGTCCCACACACTGCTAGAAGCCCAAATATTTTTTCAGAGCTAGATGCAGACAAAAAATTATTTTGAATTTGCAACCTGATGGAGGTCAGTATAGGTGGACTAATAGAACAAGTCCCACACACTGCTAGAAGGCCAAATATTTTTTCAGAGCTAGATGCAGAAAAAAATTATATTCAGTTTGCAACCTGATGGAGGTCAGTATAGATGGACTAATAGAACAAGTCCCACACACAGCTAGAAGCCAAATATTTTTTCAGAGGTAGATGCAGAAAAAAAATATATTCAGTTTGCAACCTGATGGAGGTCAGTATAGATGGACTAATAGAGAAAGTCCCACACACTGCTAGAAGGCCAAATATTTTTTCAGAGCTAGATGCAGACAAAAAAATATTTTGAATTTGCAACATGATGGAGGTCAGTATAGATGGACTAATAGAACAAGTCCCACACACTGGTAGAAGGCCAAATATTTTTTTCAGAGCTAGATGCAGATAAAAATTTTTTTTAATTTGCAACCTGATGGAGGTCAGTATAGATGGACTAATAGAGAAAGTCCCACACACTGCTAGAAGGCCAAATATGTTTTCAGAGCTAGATGAAGAAAAAAATTATATTCAGTTTGCAACCTGATGGAGGTCAGTATAGATGGACTAATAGAACAAGTCCCACACACAGCTAGAAGCCCAAATATTTTTTCAGAGGTAGATGCAGATAAAAATTATTTTTAATTTGCAACCTGATGGACGTCAGTATAGATGGACTAATAGAGAAAGTCCCACACACTGCTAGAAGGCCAAATATTTTTTCAGAGCTAGATGCAGACAAAAAATTATTTTGAATTTGCAACGTGATGGAGGTCAGTATAGATGGACTAATAGAACAAGTCGCACACACTGCTAGAAGGCCAAATATTTTTTCAGAGCTAGATGCAGAAAAAAATTATATTCAGTTTGCAACCTGATGGAGGTCAGTATAGATGGACTAATAGAACAAGTCCCACACACAGGTAGAAGCCCAAATATTTTTTCAGAGGTAGATGCAGAAAAAAATTATATTCAGTTTGCAACCTGATGGAGGTCAGTATAGATGGACTAATAGAACAAGTCCCACACACAGCTAGAAGCCCAAATATTTTTTCAGAGGTAGATGCAGAAAAAAAATATATTCAGTTTGCAACCTGATGGAGGTCAGTATAGATGGACTAACAGAGAAAGTCCCACACACTGCTAGAAGGCCAAATATTTTTTCAGAGCTAGATGCAGACAAAAAATTATTTGAATTTGCAGCGTGATGGAGGTCAGTATAGATGGACTAATAGAACAAGTCCCACACACTGCTAGAAGCCCAAATATTTTTTCAGAGCTAGATGCAGAAAAAAATTATATTTAGTTTGCAACCTGATGGAGGTCAGTATAGATGGACTAATAGAACAAGTCCCACACACTGCTAGAAGACCAAATATTTTTTCAGAGCTAGATGCAGAAAAAAATTATATTCAGTTTGCAACCTGATGGAGGTCAGTATAGATGGACTAATAGAACAAGTCCCACACACTGCTAGAAGCCCAAATATTTTTTCAGAGCTAGATGCAGAAAAAAATTATATTCACTTTGCAACATGATGGAGGTCAGTATAGATGGACTAATAGAGAAAGTTCCACACACTGCAAGAAGGCCAAATATTTTTTCAGAGCTAGATGCAGACAAAAAAATATTTTGAATTTTCAACGTGATGGAGGTCAGTATAGATGGACTAATAGAACAAGTCCCACACACTGCTAGAAGGCCAAATATTTTTTCAGAGCTAGATGCAGATAAAAATTATTTTTAATTTGCAACCTGATGGAGGTCAGTATAGATGGACTAACAGAGAAAGTCCCACACACTGCTAGAAGGCCAAATATTTTTTCAGAGCTAGATGCAGACAAAAAATTATTTGAATTTGCAGCGTGATGGAGGTCAGTATAGATGGACTAATAGAGAAAGTCCCACACACTGCTAGAAGGCCAAATATTTTTTCAGAGCTAGATGAAGAAAAAAATTATATTCAGTTTGCAACTTGATGGAGGTCAGTATAGATGGACTAATAGAACAAGTCCCACACACAGCTAGAAGCCCAAATATTTTTTCAGAGGTAGATGCAGATAAAAATTATTTTTAATTTGCAACCTGATGGAGGTCAGTATAGATGGACTAATAGAGAAAGTCCCACACACTGCTAGAAGGCCAAATATTTTTTCAGAGCTAGATGCAGACAAAAAATTATTTTGAATTTGCAACGTGATGGAGGTCAGTATAGATGGACTAATAGAACAAGTCCCACACACTGCTAGAAGGCCAAATATTTTTTCAGAGCTAGATGCAGAAAAAAATTATATTCAGTTTGCAACCTGATGGAGGTCAGTATAGATGGACTAATAGAACAAGTCCCACACACTGCTAGAAGCCCAAATATTTTTTCAGAGCTAGATGCAGAAAAAAATTATATTCAATTTGCAACCTGATGGAGGTCAGTATAGATGGACTAATAGAGAAAGTCCCACACACTGCTAGAAGCCCAAATATTTTTTCAGAGCTAGATGCAGACAAAAAATTATTTTGAATTTGCAACCTGATGGAGGTCAGTATAGGTGGACTAATAGAACAAGTCCCACACACTGCTAGAAGGCCAAATATTTTTTCAGAGCTAGATGCAGAAAAAAATTATATTCAGTTTGCAACCTGATGGAGGTCAGTATAGATGGACTAATAGAACAAGTCCCACACACAGCTAGAAGCCAAAATATTTTTTCAGAGGTAGATGCAGAAAAAATATATATTCAGTTTGCAACCTGATGGAGGTCAGTATAGATGGACTAATAGAGAAAGTCCCACACACTGCTAGAAGGCCAAATATTTTTTCAGAGCTAGATGCAGACAAAAAAATATTTTGAATTTGCAACATGATGGAGGTCAGTATAGATGGACTAATAGAACAAGTCCCACACACTGCTAGAAGGCCAAATATTTTTTTCAGAGCTAGATGCAGATAAAAATTATTTTTAATTTGCAACCTGATGGAGGTCAGTATAGATGGACTAATAGAGAAAGTCCCACACACTGCTAGAAGGCCAAACATTTTTTCAGAGCTAGATGAAGAAAAAAATTATATTCAGTTTGCAACCTGATGGAGGTCAGTATAGATGGACTAATAGAACAAGTCCCACACACAGCTAGAAGCCCAAATATTTTTTCAGAGGTAGATGCAGATAAAAATTATTTTTAATTTGCAACCTGATGGACGTCAGTATAGATGGACTAATAGAGAAAGTCCCACACACTGCTAGAAGGCCAAATATTTTTTCAGAGCTAGATGCAGACAAAAAATTATTTTGAATTTGCAACGTGATGGAGGTCAGTATAGATGGACTAATAGAACAAGTCGCACACACTGCTAGAAGGCCAAATATTTTTTCAGAGCTAGATGCAGAAAAAAATTATATTCAGTTTGCAACCTGATGGAGGTCAGTATAGATGGACTAATAGAACAAGTCCCACACACAGGTAGAAGCCCAAATATTTTTTCAGAGGTAGATGCAGAAAAAAATTATATTCAGTTTGCAACCTGATGGAGGTCAGTATAGATGGACTAATAGAACAAGTCCCACACACAGCTAGAAGCCCAAATATTTTTTCAGAGGTAGATGCAGAAAAAAAATATATTCAGTTTGCAACCTGATGGAGGTCAGTATAGATGGACTAACAGAGAAAGTCCCACACACTGCTAGAAGGCCAAATATTTTTTCAGAGCTAGATGCAGACAAAAAATTATTTGAATTTGCAGCGTGATGGAGGTCAGTATAGATGGACTAATAGAACAAGTCCCACACACTGCTAGAAGCCCAAATATTTTTTCAGAGCTAGATGCAGAAAAAAATTATATTTAGTTTGCAACCTGATGGAGGTCAGTATAGATGGACTAATAGAACAAGTCCCACACACTGCTAGAAGACCAAATATTTTTTCAGAGCTAGATGCAGAAAAAAATTATATTCAGTTTGCAACCTGATGGAGGTCAGTATAGATGGACTAATAGAACAAGTCCCACACACTGCTAGAAGCCCAAATATTTTTTCAGAGCTAGATGCAGAAAAAAATTATATTCACTTTGCAACCTGATGGAGGTCAGTATAGATGGACTAATAGAGAAAGTTCCACACACTGCAAGAAGGCCAAATATTTTTTCAGAGCTAGATGCAGACAAAAAAATATTTTGAATTTTCAACGTGATGGAGGTCAGTATAGATGGACTAATAGAACAAGTCCCACACACTGCTAGAAGGCCAAATATTTTTTCAGAGCTAGATGCAGATAAAAATTATTTTTAATTTGCAACCTGATGGAGGTCAGTATAGATGGACTAATAGAGAAAGTCCCACACACTGCTAGAAGGCCAAATATTTTTTCAGAGCTAGATGAAGAAAAAAATTATATTCAGTTTGCAACTTGATGGAGGTCAGTATAGATGGACTAATAGAACAAGTCCCACACACAGCTAGAAGCCCAAATATTTTTTCAGAGGTAGATGCAGATAAAAATTATTTTTAATTTGCAACCTGATGGAGGTCAGTATAGATGGACTAATAGAGAAAGTCCCACACACTGCTAGAAGGCCAAATATTTTTTCAGAGCTAGATGCAGACAAAAAATTATTTTGAATTTGCAACGTGATGGAGGTCAGTATAGATGGACTAATAGAACAAGTCCCACACACTGCTAGAAGGCCAAATATTTTTTCAGAGCTAGATGCAGATAAAAATTATTTTTAATTTGCAACCTGATGGAGGTCAGTATAGATGGACTAATAGAGAAAGTCCCACACACTGCTAGAAGGCCAAATATTTTTTCAGAGCTAGATGAAGAAAAAAATTATATTCAGTTTGCAACTTGATGGAGGTCAGTATAGATGGACTAATAGAACAAGTCCCACACACAGCTAGAAGCCCAAATATTTTTTCAGAGGTAGATGCAGATAAAAATTATTTTTAATTTGCAACCTGATGGAGGTCGGTATAGATGGACTAATAGAGAAAGTCCCACACACTGCTAGAAGGCCAAATATTTTTTCAGAGCTAGATGCAGACAAAAAATTATTTTGAATTTGCAACGTGATGGAGGTCAGTATAGATGGACTAATAGAACAAGTCCCACACACTGCTAGAAGGCCAAATATTTTTTCAGAGCTAGATGCAGAAAAAAATTATATTCAGTTTGCAACCTGATGGAGGTCAGTATAGATGGACTAATAGAACAAGTCCCACACACTGCTAGAAGCCCAAATATTTTTTCAGAGCTAGATGCAGAAAAAAATTATATTCAATTTGCAACCTGATGGAGGTCAGTATAGATGGACTAATAGAGAAAGTCCCACACACTGCTAGAAGCCCAAATATTTTTTCAGAGCTAGATGCAGACAAAAAATTATTTTGAATTTGCAACCTGATGGAGGTCAGTATAGGTGGACTAATAGAACAAGTCCCACACACTGCTAGCAGGCCAAATATTTTTTCAGAGCTAGATGCAGAAAAAAATTATATTCAGTTTGCAACCTGATGGAGGTCAGTATAGATGGACTAATAGAACAAGTCCCACACACAGCTAGAAGCCAAAATATTTTTTCAGAGGTAGATGCAGAAAAAAATTATATTCAGTTTGCAACCTGATGGAGGTCAGTATAGATGGACTAATAGAACAAGTCCCACACACAGCTAGAAGCCCAAATATTTTTTCAGAGGTAGATGCAGAAAAAAAATATATTCAGTTTGCAACCTGATGGAGGTCAGTATAGATGGACTAATAGAGAAAGTCCCACACACTGCTAGAAGGCCAAATATTTTTTCAGAGCTAGATGCAAAAAAAAATTATATTTAGTTTGCAACCTGATGGAGGTCAGTATAGATGGACTAATAGAACAAGTCCCACACACTGCTAGAAGGCCAAATATTTTTTCAGAGCTAGATGCAGAAAAAAATTATATTCAGTTTGCAACCTGATGGAGGTCAGTATAGATGGACTAATAGAACAAGTCCCACACACAGCTAGAAGCCCAAATATTTTTTCAGAGCTAGATGCAGAAAAAAATTATATTCAGTTTGCAACCTGATGGAGGTCAGTATAGATGGACTAATAGAGAAAGTCCCACACACTGATAGAAGGCCAAATATTTTTACAGAGCTAGATGAAGACAAAAAAATATTTTGAATTTGCAACATGATGGAGGTCAGTATAGATGGACTAATAGAACAAGTCCCACACACTGCTAGAAGGCCAAATATTTTTTCAGAGCTAGATGCAGATAAAAATTATTTTTAATTTGCAACCTGATGGAGGTCAGTATAGATGGACTAATAGAGAAAGTCCCACACACTGCTAGAAGGCCAAATATTTTTTCAGAGCTAGATGAAGAAAAAAATTATATTCAGTTTGCAACCTGATGGAGGTCAGTATAGATGGACTAATAGAACAAGTCCCACACACAGCTAGAAGCCCAAATATTTTTTCAGAGGTAGATGCAGATAAAAATTATTTTTAATTTGCAACCTGATGGAGGTCAGTATAGATGGACTAATAGAGAAAGTCCCACACACTGCTAGAAGGCCAAATATTTTTTCAGAGCTAGATGCAGACAAAAAATTATTTTGAATTTGCAACGTGATGGAGGTCAGTATAGATGGACTAATAGAACAAGTCCCACACACTGCTAGAAGGCCAAATATTTTTTCAGAGCTAGATGCAGAAAAAAATTATATTCAGTTTGCAACCTGATGGAGGTCAGTATAGATGGACTAATAGAACAAGTCCCACACACTGCTAGAAGCCCAAATATTTTTTCAGAGCTAGATGCAGAAAAAAATTATATTCAATTTGCAACCTGATGGAGGTCAGTATAGATGGACTAATAGAGAAAGTCCCACACACTGCTAGAAGCCCAAATATTTTTTCAGAGCTAGATGCAGACAAAAAATTATTTTGAATTTGCAACCTGATGGAAGTCAGTATAGGTGGACTAATAGAACAAGTCCCACACACTGCTCGAAGGCCAAATATTTTTTCAGAGATAGATGCAGAAAAAAATTATATTCAGATTGCAACCAGATGGAGGTCAGTATAGATGGACTAATAGAACAAGTCCCACACACAGCTAGAAGCCCAAATATTTTTTCAGAGGTAGATGCAGAAAAAAATTATATTCAGTTTGCAACCTGATGGAGGTCAGTATAGATGGACTAATAGAACAAGTCCCACACACAGCTAGAAGCCCAAATATTTTTCAGAGGTAGATGCAGAAAAAAAATATATTCAGTTTGCAACCTGATGGAGGTCAGTATAGATGGACTAATAGAGAAAGTCCCACACACTGCTAGAAGGCCAAATATTTTTTCAGAGCTAGATGCAGACAAAAAATTATTTTGAATTTGCAGCGTGATGGAGGTCAGTATAGATGGACTAATAGAGAAAGTCCCACACACTGCTAGAAGGCCAAATATTTTTTCAGAGCTAGATGAAGAAAAAAATTATATTCAGTTTGCAACCTGATGGAGGTCAGTATAGATGGACTAATAGAACAAGTCCCACACACAGCTAGAAGCCCAAATATTTTTTCAGAGGTAGATGCAGATAAAAATTATTTTTAATTTGCAACCTGATGGAGGTCAGTATAGATGGACTAATAGAGAAAGTCCCACACACTGCTAGAAGGCCAAATATTTTTTCAGAGCTAGATGCAGACAAAAAATTATTTTGAATTTGCAACGTGATGGAGGTCAGTATAGATGGACTAATAGAACAAGTCCCACACACTGCTAGAAGGCCAAATATTTTTTCAGAGCTAGATGCAGAAAAAAATTATATTCAGTTTGCAACCTGATGGAGGTCAGTATAGATGGACTAATAGAACAAGTCCCACACACTGCTAGAAGCCCAAATATTTTTTCAGAGCTAGATGCAGAAAAAAATTATATTCAATTTCCAACCTGATGGAGGTCAGTATAGATGGACTAATAGAGAAAGTCCCACACACTGCTAGAAGCCCAAATATTTTTTCAGAGCTAGATGCAGACAAAAAATTATTTTGAATTTGCAACCTGATGGAAGTCAGTATAGGTGGACTAATAGAACAAGTCCCACACACTGCTCGAAGGCCAAATATTTTTTCAGAGCTAGATGCAGAAAAAAATTATATTCAGTTTGCAACCAGATGGAGGTCAGTATAGATGGACTAATAGAACAAGTCCCACACACAGCTAGAAGCCCAAATATTTTTTCAGAGGTAGATGCAGAAAAAAATTATATTCAGTTTGCAACCTGATGGAGGTCAGTATAGATGGACTAATAGAACAAGTCCCACACACAGCTAGAAGCCCAAATATTTTTCAGAGGTAGATGCAGAAAAAAAATATATTCAGTTTGCAACCTGATGGAGGTCAGTATAGATGGACTAATAGAGAAAGTCCCACACACTGCTAGAAGGCCAAAGATTTTTTCAGAGCTAGATGCAGACAAAAAATTATATTCAATTTGCAACCTGATGGAGGTCAGTATAGATGGACTAATAGAATTATGCTATGCCCAAAAGATTTTACTTCACTAGGTGCAGTAAAAAAATTGGTATTCTATACACAGGTGGTATATCTGGCAACACAGATAGGCTACTCCACTGACTAACACACTCTGCAATAGGCCAAAAAGGATTAGCTTTGCTAGATTCAGCCAAATGCTGTGAAAAAAACTTGCACAGCACTGGCACAGACCTGCCTGGCAAAAACTGATAGGAACTGATGTAACCTAGTCCTGAATATTCCATGAATAAGGTTTAGCTGAAACGCGTTGGAATGTGCTGTACCTAAGAGCCGCTATATTGCTCATTCTGCAACTCATCCTTGGCTTTTACAATTTGAAATTAAAAGTGAAGTTTTAACAAGATATATACAACCCTGGTCCTGCTGGAGACATCTTTGCTTGCTTTCTCATTACTTGAACCCTAGTCCTGAAAAGGACTGCAATTACAATTAGTCTTTACTCCCACAACCTATCTATTTAAGAGCACAGACCTGCCTGATAAAAGTCGTAGGAAATGCTGTAACCTAGTCCTTAAAAGGACTGCAATCACAACTATTCCCTACTCCCAAGCTATCTGTAGATTTGTGCGAAAAATGGCTTGAAATTAACAAGGTATAGCGCACACAGCAACAGCGGTGCCATCTAACACGCAGCTGCAGCAGTGAGAAAATGGTGGCGACGGGGAAAATGGCTTGGTCTTATAGGGCAAGGACATGTGACATACACTGCCAATGACACATGCCCTTGCTTGTGTGAAAAAAAGCACTTCGCTCCGTGTGTGCGCTGCTGATAGGCTGACAGATTGCACCTCCCCACTGTAAATGCGGGAAAGAGAAAAAAAAATGGAGATCTTCATTATTCCTGCAGAGATCCATCCCCTGCCCCTCCCCCCGCCCCGCTGTACACTCAAACTGCGTATTAACATTAATTTCCATCATTACTGAGAAAAAATCCAGTTATGATTTTGGTGCACGGACAGTTATCGAACATAACCTCGAACAGCCGAATTTTTCTCAAATCGTTCGTGTTCGCCGAACGGCTCGAACACCGCCCAAAACAGCTCGAATTTGAGATTGGCGAACAGTTCGAGTCGAACAACGCTCATCTCTAGTTATCACCCACAGTTTGGTACCTTTAGTGGGGGAAGAGCTTGAGGAGTTTCTGAGGAGGAATGGTTTGCTTTGTCGCTCTGCTTGGTATGGCAGGGTGTGCTGAGTAATTTAAAGATCATGGGACACAGGTATTAACGTATGGCTGACAGAAAACGCTTGCCAGGTCCGGACCTGAATGTGAATGACTTTGTGTGGTTGTCTACCAGGAATATAAGATTGAAAGTTCCTTCTTCGAAGCTGGGACCTAGGTTTATTGGTAAAATAACCGCCGTCATTAATCCAGCAGCGTTTCGTCTTGAACTTCCTCAGGCCCTTAAAATTCACAACGTGTTCCATACGTCCTTACTTAAAAATTATGTGGACCCTCTTGTGCCCTCGCCTCTACCACCGCCCCCAGTAATGGTTGATTGTAATTTGGAGTTTCAGATTTCGAGGATTGTAGATTCTCGTCTCGAACGTCGTTCTCTACAATACTTGGTGCACTGGAAAGGCTATGGGCCAGAGGAGAGGATGTGGGTTTCAGAGTCAGAGGTGAATGCTCCCAGATTGGTTCGCTCATTTCACACCTCTTTTCCTGAGAAACCCAGTCCTGAGTGTCCGGAGGCCACTCGTAGAGGGGGGGGGGGTAATGTCAAGGGTGTGTCAGAGGTGACAGACAGTCGCCCTGCAATTGATTGCAGGAAATCTCTACGTTTGGCATTACAGACATCTTTTTAGAGGCTGGCTGTCTCTGGTGGGACCCAGCGGCTACCTCCCTCTGGCTAATTAGCTCTCTGGCCTGAGTGTATAAATATCTGGTGTGTCTGAGAGGGAGGTGCCGGCGATATTCATTATTACTTGTGAGGCTTTAGCAAGAGCAGTACTTCATCCTCTCTGGAGTTAGAGGTTGTGTGCGCATTTGTCTGGAGTCGTCTAAAGCTAAGAAATCCCTCCCTGTTTGTCTACCCTTGTTGTCTATAGAGTTTAGTGGAGATCGACTAGTGCTCATCTCCTCCCTTCCCTAGCCTTAGCCAGGGAAAGTCAGGGTGAGGCACGCGTGTGGCGATTGGTGAAGAGCCAATATAGGGACAGCAGTTGAGACAGGGTGACACTAGACCAGGCTAGGAGGTCTCCACTACCCCCTCTTCCCTCTGTGTTGCACTAAGTCTTTCCCACACCCTGCATGACATTATGGTCTCAAACCGCCATCCTTTTTGGCCACAAAAAAGAACCATGCTCCAACCAGGGATTTAGAAGGGCTGATGAACCCATTTTTAAAATTTTCCTGAATATATTCCTTCATGGCTTGTCTCTCGGGTTTCGACAGGTTAAAAATTCTGCCCTTAGGTAACACCACAATGAGGTGGATGGAACAGTCATAAGTTCTATGTGGAGGTAACTTCTGGGAGGCCTCTTCGGAGAACACTTGTGGGAACTCTTACACATACCGCGGGACCTGGAAGGTGGAACCTACTACCTTAGGAGGCTTGTTAATACTAGTGTTGAGCCACCCCCGTAGTGTTCGAGTTCGGTTCGGTTCGTCGAACACCCCTGTGTTCGCCGAACTGTTCGTCGAACTGTTCGTCGAACACCTTCGAATACCGTTAAAACCAATGGCAGGCAAACAAAAACACATAGAACACATAGAAAACACCTTCAAAGGTGTCCAAAAGCTGACAAACTGCTCAGAAGACACAACTAACACATGGAAAAGTGACAAGTACATATAGTCATGCGAAAAGAAAAGAGGTGGAGGAGTAAAAGGAGGGGGAGACACAGATATAGGCATGTCATGCCCTTCTAAAATCCAAAAAGTGAGAAGCCGACAAGTTCAGTCCGCTCCTGCCCGTGCCACCTCCGCGTCGCAGGGTTTGTGCCAGAGCCGCGGTGAACCCTGACGGCCAGCCCCCCTCTCCCAATACTGGTGCCTGTCCGCTGGTGGGTCGAGCGAGCCCACCTGTGGTGGAGGCAGCTCTAAGCTTTTTAATTTAAATTGTCTCTCTAAATTGAATGAATACACTTTAAATCCATTTACAAGGATCTATTGGAGGGCAAGTCTCATGCCAGCAGCCGCGTAATTCCAGCTCCAGTAGCGTCCACTAAAGCTGCTGCAGTTAAAAAGCTTTTATAAGGATCGAGCTCGGCTGTCCACCGCAAGGCATCCTACTGCCAGTCCCAGCCCCTATGCCTTGGGGTGCCTCCTGATGCTCTTCAATGAGTATCCCGTGGTCCCGAAGCATTTCCTTTGAAAAAATTAAGTGTCCAAACTACAGGTGGTGTAGCTTGCTTAACAGCCGGGATAATCCGCTGACTAGCAGACACTGCTACTAGGCACAAAGTATTTCCTGGGCTAGATGCAGTTAAAAATTTGTAATTAGATACTCTCGTTGGATGCTGAGAAAGCATTCCATAGAGTCTCCTGGCACGCCATATATGATTCTCTTAAAAAGCTTGGGGTAGGGGTCTAGGGGACCCTTTTATAGCCAAAATCACGGCCCTGTATCGCAATACGTCACCTAGGCTGAAGATAAATGGAACTGTAGCACCCTGAGGGCTCGGTTGCTACAGAGGTATTGCACCTCACCCAGAGGTGTGATGTCTCACTCTCAGGTAAGGATGTAGTGTGGATCAGGACCCGACACCTGCATGCATTACACCACATTGCCGTGGGGCAGGGCGACCAATATGCCCCTGAGATGGGCACGACAGTCCCTGTCCCTGGCTGGAGTGGGAGGAGGGAACACTGAGGAAGGGGAACCCTGTAGTGCAGGAGCAGGGAGGAAGCAGTTCCTGGGTGCATTGAGAAGGGAGTATAAAAGGTGGGCACCATCTTAGTTCAGTGCAGAGAAGTCTGAGCAGAAGTGGCAGGGAGCAGGGGCTCTGCATGAGCTCTGCTCCGGAGGCGGGCCTAGTAACAGAGGCCCAGGCCTGGAAGAGGGAGAAGGAAGGAAGAGGAGCGGAGAAGGCTCCAGGAACGAGGAACGAAGGGATCCCAGGGGTGCGGACGGGCGATTCGCCACCGCACGCCCGAATCCACCTGCGTGGAGGGGTCAGGCCAAAGGGGGAGACCGGTCCCCGAAACTAGTGGAGGCAGGAAACGACCCTCAGCTAGAAACAGGAGGCTGTGACATTTTATGTGGCGCAGCCCCTCGCTACACCCGCTAGGAAGGCACCACATAGGGTCAGGGAAACTGGCGCCAAGTTTACCAAGAGGAGGCCCGAGGCAGCCGGACAGAAGGGTTGGTAAGAAAGGCCAGACAAAGGACACACAAAGGGGGTCCTGTGAAGCGCTCTAAAGTTATCTGGGAGTTGTCTGAGCCCCTCACCTGGTGAGCACAGTATGACGTGGGCAGTCGTTACCTGCAGACGTGGTCTGGATAATAAGAACTGTGAGTAAAGGCCCTGGACTGCATCACTGACTCCGTGTCGTTACTGCTGCTGCCCTGCACCATCACCCCCATCTTCCGCATACACTGCCCTGAGGCTATACTCCTCCCGTGGGGAGTTATGCTACGCTCTGCTGCACCCACAACACCAGCCTCAGCGGTCTGCCCTGGAGCGGCGGTTCACTCTGACCGCAATCCACGGGTGGCGTAGTCGGACATTTAAACATCAAAACCACATAAATAGTTCCGCCACTGGTTTGACCACCCTGAGCCACGGAACCGGGTCGCCGCCACGGAGACTACAACCACCAGCATCCACCAAAAAGGGTCCGGCTCCGGGTGTCCCAAGGCCCAGGAGGCGCGTCAGAACATTTTCATCACCTTTCACAATCACCAATGGGACAAGGCAGGGATGTTCTCTGTCCCCTCTCTTATACATCCTAGTGACGGAGCACCTGCTCTCATCAATTCGCCATAACCCCAATATTAGGTGGATTGAGGTGGGAGGCACCGAGTACAAGTGCTCTCTATTTGCTGATGATGTCCTAGTATATATCACTCAATCACATATATCCATCCATGCTGTTATGGCTGAAATAGATCACTTTGTTACATGGTCAAATTTTAAAATCAATGCAGCGAAGTCTGACGCCCTCGATGTCTCCCTCCCCAAATCCATATAGGATTCCATCCAGTCCAACTTTCCCTTTGCCTGGCCCTCACAGGGTATCAAATACTTAGGAATTCCTATTCATAGAGACCTCTCCCATCTATGTTATCTTAATTTTGGGCCCTTTATTGAACAACTCCATACAGACCACGGTTGGCAAGTTAGAACTGTAAGATTCACTACGTGAACCACTGGTGTTTTGTGGAAAAGCACATGTACACTGTGTTCCAAATTATTATGCAAAAAGTGTTTAGGAGTGATAAGGGAAGAATTTGTTTGTTTGTCAGTTAAACTCATTGATGGTGATGTGTGTCAGGGCTCTTTATATCACTGTAAGCAATTGCAGACACCTGTGCTAATTAGTTTGGCAGGTGTGTCCAATGAAAGGCAAGACTACTTAAGAAGGCTGTCTCACATTATTAAGCAGCCTACATTTTCTGCCAAAATGGGAAAGAAAAAGGATGTGTCGGCTGCTGAGAAGCAACAAATTGTGGAGTGTTTAGGTCAAGGCATGACTACAATCAACATTGTGCGATGATCAGGATGAAGTGTCTTGGCAATCAAGAAGTATGTAGCTGATTCACAGTACACACGTGTGCGTGCTGATAAGGGCAAATTGAGGACTCTTTCCTACAGGCAATTACGTCAGGTTGAAAGAGCAGCGGCAAAAAACCTTGTCATAGCAGCAGACAAGTTTTTAAAGCTGCTGGTGCCTCCAACGTCCCCCGAACAACAAGATGCAGGGTCCTTCAGAGGTTTGCAGCTGTGCATACGCCATCCTGTCGACCTCCTCTATCCACTTCACACAAGCAGAAACGGCTCCAGTGGGCCAAACATTACATGAAGACTGATTTCAAAACTGTTTTGTTCACGGATGAGTGCCGTGCAGCGCTCGATGGTCCAGATGGATGGAGTGGAGGATGGCTGGTTGATGGACACCCCACGCAAACACGGCTACAGCGCCAACAAGGAGGAGGTGGAGTAATGTTTTGGGCTGGAATCATGGGGAGAGAGATTGTCGGCCCCTTTAGGATCCCTGAAGGCGCTAAAGATGAACTCCATAATGTATGTGGATTTTCTCAAACAGCACTTCCTGCCATGGTTCAAGAAGAAGAACCGTGTATTTCACAGCAAGATCATTTTTTTGCATGACAATGCACCATCTCATGCTGCACATAAAACATCTGCATCTCTGGCTGATATGGGCATAAAAGGGGACAAACTTATGGTGTGACCCCCATGCTCCCCTGACCTCTACCCCATTCAGAACCTTTGGAGCATCATTAAAAGGAGTGTCTATGATGGCGGGAGGCAGTTCACATCTAAGCAACAGCTCTGGGAGGGTATTCTGTCCTCATGCAAAACAATTGAAGCAGAAACCATCCAAAACCTGACAAATTCAATGGACGAGAGAGTTCAGAAGCTCCTTTCGAACAAGGGGTCCTATGTGAAAATGTAACATCACCTAGAATAAAGTTTTGAGTTGAAAACTGTTTGATTTCAGTTTCTAACAACCTGCTAATGCTTATAATTTCAAAAATGACCATTTTTTTGGTCTTTATTAAAATGAAAAGGTTGATCGAAAAGTTTGGGGGATCTAAGAGTGTGGCAACCCAGTAGTCATGATTACTTCGAATTCTGACAATATGAGGGTCATGCTGCAGGTAGTGCAGCAAGAAGGCACTTATGTGTCTTGCGCATCTCGGAGCCCCAAAATTATTTTCCGGGCTAGATGCAGCTAAAAATTATTATTAATTTTAAATCTGGTGAAGCTTTAGTATAGATGGCCTAATAGGATCAGTGCTGCACACTGCTACAAAGCCCAAATTATTTTCCAGTCAAAATACAGATAAACATGATTAGTAATTTTAAATCTGGTGGAGCTTATTATAGATGGCCTAATAGAATCAGTGCTGCACACTGCTACAAAGCCCAAATTATTTTCCAGCCAAGATACAGATAAACATGATTAGTAATTTGAAAGCTTAAAACGGTTGGTAGGGTGATTTTAACCAATCATCAAGCTTTTACTCTCCCCAGGATGACACAGGGGTAGAAAAGTCGTTTCGGATCCATGATTTGTTCATCTTTATGAACGTGAGTCTGTCTACATTATCAGTGGAGAGCCGCGTGCGCTTATCTGTCAGCACACCACCAGCAGCGCTGAACACACGTTCAGACAGAACGCTGGCTGCGGGGCATGACAAGATCTCCAAGGCGTAAGTGGCTAGCTCCGGCCATTTATCCAGATTGGAAGCCCAAAAAGAGCAAGGGTCCAGTGACACAGTCATGGCTTCAATGTTTACTTGGAGATACTCCTGTACCATCGTCTCTAGGCGTTGACTAAGTGTCAGACTTTTTGTCTCCTGTGGCCTTGCAAAGGATGGGCTAAAAAAGTGGTGAAATGATTCCGCAGAATTGATGTTACCAGCAGATACTGTGGTTCTGTTACGGTTTGAGTGCTGAACACTTGACGGTCCCACGGTTGGCAAGTTGGAACTGTGAGATTCACTACGTGCACCACTGGTATTTTGTGGAAAAGCACATGTAAGATTCTGCAACAGTCTCTGCTGATACTCCTGCATGCGTGCATCCCTTTCTATGGCAGGAATAATTTCTGCAAATTTACTTTTGTACCGGGGATCTAACAGTGTGGCAACCCAGTAGTCAGGATTATTTCTAATTCTCACAATTCGAGGGTCATGTTGCAGGTAGTGCAGCAAGAAGGCACTCATGTGTGTTGCGCATCCAGGAGCACCAAGTCCCTGTTGTGTTGGTGGCGAGGTAACAATCATGCTTCCTTCCTCTGTCCTCTCCCCCCAACCTCGCACAACAGAAATGTGATCAAGGTCTCCCTCATCTGATGAGTCTTGAACTTCTTCCTGGGCTCCTGCACCTTCCTCACTAGTTTGGCTGCTACCATGCGCCCTGGTAAAACCATCTCCCCCACCCTCACATGCCTGCCGCCTTGGTGCTGCCGACCGTCTGGACCTTGCAGATGTTAGCCCTTCCGCATACAACTCCTCCTCCTCTACTTCCTCCACCTCCTCTTGTGCCACCACCTGACTCCGAATTCTGTTTAACATGTGCTCCAGCATGTAAATCACCAGAATAGTCATGCTGATAATGGCATCGTCAGCACTAAACATCTTCGTCGCCATTTCAAAACTGTGCAGAAGGGTGCATAGGTCCCTGATCTGAGACCACTCCTCCAGCGTGATTTGCCCCACCTCTGGATCTCGTTGCCCAGGCTATACGTCAGAACGTATTGCACCAGGGCTTGTCGGTGCTGCCACAGTCGCTGCAACATGTGCAGAGTTGAATTCCACCAGGTAGGCACATCGCATTTTAGCCGGTGAAGTGGCAGACCCAACGACTTCTGTAGAGATGTAAGTCGCTGAGCTGCGGGATGCGAACGGCGGAAGTGAGCACACAGCGACCGTGCCCTCTGCAGAAGGCCATCTAGTCTGGGATAGTGGGCTAAAAATTGCTGGACAACCAGGTTCAACACGTGAGCCATACAAGGCACGTGTGTGACATTGCCCCGGCGAAGGGCCGCACCCAGGTTTGCAGCATTGTCGCACACAGCCTTCGCTGGTTTCAGGTCCAGTGGAAACAACCATTCATGAAATTGGTTCTCCAGAGCTGACCACAACTCCTCAGCTGTGTGACTCACATTTCCCAGACATTTCAATGTAAAAACCGCCTGATGACGTTGAGCCCTACTGCCAGCATAGTAAGGAGGTGTGCAGGATCCCTTCTGCGCAGTTAGAAAGCTTGTGGCATGACCAGACAGGCTTTGGGTGCAGGTGGAAGACCGAGAGGAGGTTGAGGAGGCAGAAGCAGTGGAGGAACTTTGACATAAAGAGGATTGACGCACAACTCGTGGGGACGGCAAGACTTGGACAGCAGCCCCTTGTCCTGCTGTCACCATAGTTACCCAGTGCCCAGTCAGCGACATGTAACGCCCCTGTCCATGCCTACTCGTCCAAGTGTCTGTGGTGAAATGCACCCTGTCACACACAGAGTTTCTCAAAGAAGCGGTGATGTTGTGTGCGACATGCTGGTGGAGCGCAGGCACACCTTTCTTTGAGAAGTAGTGCCGACTGGGCATCTGGTACTGGGGCACTGCGACGGACATAAGGTCTCGAAAATCCTCTGTGTCCACCAGGCGGAAAGGCAGCATTTCTGTAGCCAAGAGCTTGCAGATGGTGAAATTCAACCTCTTAGCTTTCTCATGGCTAGGGGGAAATGGTCTTTTACTTGTCCACATCTGAGGGACCGAGGGCTGGCTATTGTGCTTAGACGGGGTTGATAAGGGTGTCCCCGGCAAACTGCCGGTCTGTGAGGAAGATGCAGGCGGACATGTTAGGTTGCCTTGATCCAAAGGTGGTGCTATCGATGTCGGACAGCGTTCAACACCAGCTGGTGTTACCACCTCCAAAGAAAATGATGACCTGCCAATCACGCTGGCTGTTGCGGGTAAAGAGGTGGCAGGTCTGCGCCCCAAAACAGGTGTGACTGCTGTCCCCCCAGTCACAGAGGATGAAGAGGCCGCGGATGCACAAGATATGGCAGACGGTGGTTGGCCCGGCCGGCTAGGCCACATTGTAGCACACTGAGCTTCCCACTGCAACTTATGCTTCATGTCCATGTGCCGGTTCATGCATGAAGTACTCAAACTATGTATTTTTTGGCCTCTACTTAGCTTTTGCTGACAAATGTTACAGATAACACGAGTTGGGTCATCTTTGTCGATCTGAAAAAATGCCCAGGCTATGCAATGCTTAGCACCCATGCGACCTGAAGAGCCACCACGACTTGTGGTGAGAGGCAGAGTTGTGTTTGAGGATGCAGTTGTTGACGTTCTTCCAGTACTACGTCTCTGTCCAGGAAGGCGCAACCTGACCTCGTCGTCACTAGCATCTTCCTCCACCTCCTCTGCTGACCTCATCTCTTGGCTGACTGTGGGTTGACAGTAAGTGGGATCTCCAACCTCATCATCATCACCCTGTGCGTTATCACACCCGTCGTCCTCAGAGCCAACCTGTTCCTGCCCTGACAAAAAACTAAAGTTGTCGCTCCAATCAGGTATTTGAGTCTTATCATCGTCTTCCTCATTGTCTCCACCAACAGGAGTTACAGTTTGGGAATGAGGGTCTACATTATGGTCAGAACCTTCTGCGTCTGGTCCTGGATCCGACTTATAAAGATTCTGGGCATCAGTGCAGATCATTTCCTCGTCTGGATTCACAGAAGCGCTGGAGTCGACCTCTGATTCCCATGCTATAGTATGAGTAAACAGCTCTGCAGACTCAACCATCTGTTCTACCTCATACTCAGACGGGCAGCTGGAGATTTGGGAGCTGTGAGGAAGCAAGTGCGATTGGGGTGACACCTTTGAGGACTGGAGTATTTGTGATGTTGAAGTTGATGTGGAGGAGAGCCCACTTAAAGGAGCACTTGATATCCGTTGAAGCACCTGCTGTTTTTGTGCCTCATCTGGAATTTGTAGCGATTGGCGTGGCCGTAAGAAAGGGATCTTATCACATTGTCCGCTAAAAGAAGTAGACATTTTAGTTTGGCTGGAAGATGGTCTTTCTTCTGCAGATGTTACTGTTGCTTTAACACCTACCCCACGGACACAACCTTTTTTCCCCTTCCCAACACGCCTATTCCCCTTTCCACCAGCAGCAGGCCTTTTTCCACTCATTTTGGTGGTTAACTAATTCACAACTCTGGAGTTGTTTGCACAAAAAACAATGGATGGGAACCGAGCAGAGCTGAGTGGCCAAACTGTGGAATTAGGCCAAAACTATTGGCTGGGTTAGATGCAGAAAAAAATTATATTCAATTTGCAACCTGATGGAGGTCAGTATAGATGGACTAATAGAACAAGTCCCACACACAGCTAGAAGCCCAAATATTTTTTCAGAGGTAGATGCAGAAAAAAAGTTTATTCAGTTTGCAACCTGATGGAGGTCTGTATAGATGGATTAATAGAACAAGTTCCACACACAGCTACAAGCCCAATATTTTTTCAGAGGTAGATGCAGAAAAAAAATATATTCAGTTTGCAACCTGATGGAGGTCAGTATAGGTGGACTAATAGAACAAGTCCCACACACTGCTAGAAGGCCAAATATTTTTTCAGAGCTAGATGCAGAAAAAAATTATATTCAGTTTGCAACCTGATGGAGGTCTATATAGATGGATTAATAGAACAAGTCCCACACACAGCTAGAAGCCCAAATATTTTTTCAGAGGTAGATGCAGATAAAAATTATTTTTAATTTGCAACCTGATGGATGTCAGTATAGATGGACTAATAGAGAAAGTCCCACACACTGCTAGAAGGCCAAATATTTTTTCAGAGCTAGATGCAGATAAAAATTATTTTTAATTTGCAACCTGATGGAGGTCAGTATAGATGGACTAATAGAACAAGTCCCACACACAGCTAGAAGCCCAAATATTTTTTCAGAGGTACTGTAGATGCAGATAAAAATTATTTTTAATTTGCAACCTGATGGAGGTCAGTATAGATGGACTAATACAACAAGTCCCACACACAGCTAGAAGCCCAATATTTTTTCAGAGGTAGATGCAGAAAAAAATATATTCAGTTTGCAACCTGATGGAGGTCAGTATAGATGGAGTAATAGAACAAGTCCCACACACAGCTAGAAGCCCAAATATTTTTTCAGAGGTAGAAGCAGATAAAAATTATTTTTAATTTGCAACCTGATGGAGGTCAGTATAGATGGACTAATAGAGAAAGTCCCACACACTGCTAGAAGGCCAAATATTTTTTCAGAGCTAGATGCAGATAAAAATTATATTCAATTTGCAACCTGATGGAGGTCAGTATAGATGGACTAATAGAGAAAGTCCCACACACTGCTAGAAGGCCAAATATTTTTTCAGAGCTAGATGCAGATAAAAATTATATTCAATTTGCAACCTGATGGAGGTCAGTATAGATGGACTAATAGAACAAGTCCCACACACAGCTAGAAGCCCAAATATTTTTTCAGAGGTACTGTAGATGCAGATAAAAATTATTTTTAATTTGCAACCTGATGGAGGTCTGTATAGATGGACTAATAGAGAAAGTCCTACTCACTGCTAGAAGGCCAAATATTTTTTCAGAGTTAGATGCAGAAAAAAATTATATTCAGTTTGCAACCTGATGGAGGTCAGTATAGATGGACTAATAGTGAAAGTCCCACACACTGCTAGAAGGCCACATATTTTTTCAGAGGTAGATGCAGAAAAAAATATATTCAGTTTGCAACCTGATGGAGGCCTGTATAGATGGATTAATAGAACAAGTCCCACACACAGCTAGAAGCCCAATATTTTTTCAGAGGTAGATGCAGAAAAAAATATATTCAGTTTGCAACCTGATGGAGGTCAGTATAGATGGACTAATACAACAAGTCCCACGCACAGCTAGAAGCCCAATATTTTTTCAGAGGTAGATGCAGAAAAAAATATATTCAGTTTGCAACCTGATGGAGGTCTGTATAGATTGATTAATAGAACAAGTCCCACACACAGCTAGAAGCCCAATATTTTTTCAGAGGTAGATGCAGAAAAAAATATATTCAGTTTGCAACCTGATGGAGGTCAGTATAGATGGACTAATACAACAAGTCCCACACACAGCTAGAAGCCCAATATTTTTTCAGAGGTAGATGCAGAAAAAAATATATTCAGTTTGCAACCTGATGGAGGTCAGTATAGATGGATTAATAGAACAAGTCCCACACACAGCTAGAAGCCCAATATTTTTTCAGAGGTAGATGCAGAAAAAAATATATTCAGTTTGCAACCTGATGGAGGTCAGTATAGATGGACTAATACAACAAGTCCCACACACAGCTAGAAGCCCAATATTTTTTCAGAGCTAGATGCAGAAAAAAATTATATTCAATTTGCAACCTGATGGAGGTCAGTATAGATGGACTAATAGAATGATGCTATGCCCAAAAGATTTTACTTCACTAGGTGCAGTAAAAAAATTGGTATTCTATACACAGGTGGTATATCTTGCAACACAGATAGGCTACTCCACTGACTAACACACTCTGCAATATGCCAAAAAGGATTAGCTTTGCTAGATTCAGCCAAATGCTGTGAAAAAAACTTGCACAGCACTGGCACAGACCTGCCTGGCAAAAACTGATAGGAACTGATGTAACCTAGTCCTGAAAAGGACTCCAATTACAATTAGTCTTTACTCCCACAATCTATCTATTTAAGAGCACAGACCTGCCTGATAAAAGTCATAGGAAATGCTGTAACCTAGTCCTTAAAAGGACTGCAATCACAACTATTCCCTACTCCCAAGCTATCTGTAGATTTATTCGAAAATTGGCTTGAAATTAACAAGGTATAGCGCACACAGCAACAGCGGTGACGTCTAACACGCAGCTGCAGCAGTGAGAAAATGGTGGCGACGGGGAAAATGGCTTGGTCTTATAGGGCAAGGACATGTGACATACACTGCCAATGACACATGCCCTTGCTTGTGTGAAAAAAAGCACTTCGCTCCGTGTGTGCGCTGCTGATAGGCTGACAGATTGCACCTCCCCACTGTAAATGCGGGAAAGAGAAAAAAAAATGGAGATCTTCATTATTCCTGCAGAGATCCATCCCCTGCCCCTCCCCCCACCCCGCTGTACACTCAAACTGCGTATTAACATTAATTTTCATCATTACTGAGAAAAAATCCAGTTATGATTTTGGTGCATGAATAGTTATCGAACATAACCTCGAACAGCCGAATTTTTCTCAAATTGTTCGTGTTCGCCGAACGGCTCGAACACCGCCCAAAACAGCTCGAATTTGAGATTGGCGAACAGTTCGAGTAGAACAACGCTCATCTCTAGTTAATAGTGTTGAGCCACCCCCGTAGTGTTCGGGTTCGGTTCGTCGAACACCGGGATGTTCGAGGAACTGTTCGTCGAACACCTTAGAACACCGTCGAACACCGTTAAAACCAATGGCAGGCAAACAAAAACACATAGAAACACATAGAAAACACCTTCAAAGGTGTCCAAAAGCTGACAAACTGCTCAGAAGACGCTTTCTTTAAAAAAGCCGGCCGGCAATTCAGCAGCGGCATACACCGGTACCCGACAATTTAGACAAGAAGGAATAGAGCCTCACACATAGATTAGATAGATAGAAACATGTCAGTCACATATATATGAAGTACAGTGACAGTGTTGCTTACTGTACTTGTCATTTAGTGTAAAGGATTTATTAAAAAATATAATAGTGTTTTCATGCACTGTCTCTTTAAAAAAGCCGGCCGGCAATTCAGCATCTGTACCCGACAATTTATAACAGACAGAATAGAGCTTCACACATAGATTAGATAGATAGAAACATGTCAGTCACATATATATGAAGTACAGTGACAATGTTGCTTACTGTACTTGTCATTTAGTGTAAAGGATTTATTAAAAAAAATAATAGTGTTTTCATGCACCGTCTCTTTAAGAAAGCCGGCCGGCAATTCAGCATTTGTACCCGACAATTTATAACAGACAGAACAGAGCTTCACACATAGATTAGATAGATAGAAACATGTCAGTCACATATATATGAAGTACAGTGATAGTGTTGGTTACTGTACTTGTCATTTAGTATTAAAATAAAGGATTTATTATTAAAAAAAATTGGCGTGGGGTTCCCCTTAATTTTAGTCTCTAGCGGAGGTTAAGCAGACAGCTGGGGCAGATGTTTGAAGCCTGGGAAGGGGGTAATACCCACGGAGCTTCCCAGGCTACTAATATGAGCCCCCAGCTGAATACATAGCCTTTACTAGCTATTAAAATGGGGGACCCCCCAAAAAAATGACGTGGGGTCCCCCCTAATTTAATAGCTAGCAAAGGCTAGGCAGACAGCTGGGGGCTGATATTAATAGCCCAGGAAGGGAGCCATGAATATTGGCCCCCTCCCAGGCTAGAAACACCAGCCGTCAGCCGCCCCAGAAATGGCGCATTCATAGGATGCGCCAATTCTGGCACTTAGCCTCGCTCTTCCACGCTGCCCTGTAGCGGTGGCAGGGGGTAATAGGGCTGGGGTTGATGTCAGCTTATAATGCCAGCTGACATCAAGCCCAGGTTAGTAATGGAGAGGCGTCTATAAGACACCCCCATTACTAACCCCATAGTCAAAGTTAAAAGAAAACACAAACACCCAGAATAAAGTCCTTTAATTGAAATAAAGACACAATCCATTATTGTTCTAAATTAAACCATACTTACCATCACGCCTATTCCAGCTGAAGCCAACGATCTCCTGCAATAAAAGAAAAATAATAAAGCAACATCATCCTTACCTTTCCATGGTTCCCACGACAGCTTCAGCTCTGCTACATCGAGATGACAGGCTGGACCGCAGCAGAACGCTGCCATCCAGCCTGTCATCCCGCAGACACTGAGAAGCGCAGGCATGCTTGCGCTCTGCAGTGTCTGGCTATGACGGCATAAAGATGAGACGAGTTCATGTCCAATGAACTCGGCGCACCTCATGCACGTCACTGACAGCGTGGGAAAATTCTCACGCTGAAGCGCTGAGTGCAGGAGAATTCTCCCACGCTGTCAGTGACGTGCATAAGGTGAGCTCATGTCCAATGAACTCAGCTCACCTCCTGCACGTCACTGACAGCGTGGGAGAATTCTCCTGCACTCAGCGCTTCAGCGTGAGAATTCTCCTACGCTGAAGCGCTGAGTGCAGGAGAATTTTCCCACGCTGTCAGTGACGTGCATAAGGTAAGCTCATGTCCAATGAACTCAGCTCACCTCCTGCACGTCACTGACAGCGTGGGAGAATTCTCCTGCACTCAGCGCTTCAGTGTGAGAATTCTCCCACGCTGAAGCGCTGAGTGCAGGAGAATTTTCCCACGCTGTCAGTGACGTGCATGAGGTGAGCCGAGTTCATTGGACATTAACTCGGCTCATCTGGATGCCCTCACAGAGAGACACTGTGGAGCGCAAGCAAGCCTGCGCTTCTCAGTGTCTGCGGGATGACAGGCTGGATGGCAGCGTTCTGCTGCGGTCCAGCCTGTCATCTCGATGTAGCAGAGCTGAAGCTGTCATGGGAACCATGGAAAGGTAAGGATGATGTTGCTTTATTATTTTTCTTTTATTTCAGGAGATCGTTGGCTTCAGCTGGAATGGGCGTGACGGTAAGTATGGTTTAATTTAGAACAATAAAGAATTGTGTGTTTATTTCAATTAAAGGACTTTTTTCTGGGTGTTGTGTTTTTTTTAAATACTTTACTAGAAATTCATGGTGGTCATGTCTAATATTGGCGTGACCCCATGAATTTTGGGCTTAGGGCCAGCTGATAATGCCAAGCTGGCCCTAACCCCTTTATTACCCAGTGAGCCACCGCATCAGGGCCCTGGATGAGTTGGGTACAGCGCCAGAAGATGGCGCTTCTATGAACGCGCCATTTTCCGGGGTGGCTGCGGACTGCAATTTGCAGCGGGGGTGGCCCAGAAAGCTTGGGCCTCCCTGCGCTGCGGATTCCAGCCCCCAGCTGCCTAGTTGTACCTGGCTGGACACAAAAACAGGGCGAAGCCCCACGTCAATTTTCTTTAAATTATTTCATGAAATAATTAAGAAAAAAAGGGCTTCCCTATATTGTTGTGTCCGGCCAGGTACAAATAGGCAGCTGGTGGTTGGGGGCAGCCCGTTCCTGCCTGCTGCACCTGACTGGACACATATATAGTGCGAAGCCCCACGTCAATTTTTTTTTTTAATTATTTCATGAATTTCCTGAAATAATTTAAAAAAATTGAAGTGGGGCTTCGCACTATATTTGTGTCCAGCCAGGTACAGCAGGCAGGAATGGGCTGCCCCCAACCACCAGCTGCCTATTTGTACCTGGCCGGACACAACAATATAGGGAAGGCCTTTTTTTCTTAATTATTTCATGAATTTCATGAAATAATTAAAAAAAATTGAAGTGGGGCTTCGCACTATATTTGTGTCCAGCCAGGTACAGCATCCAGGAACGGGCTGCCCCCAACCACCAGCTGACTATTTGTACCTGGCCGGACACAACAATATAGGGAAGGCCTTTTTTTCTTAATTATTTCATGAATTTCATGAAATGATTAAAAAAAAAATACGTGGGGCTTCGCCCTATTTTTGTGTCCAGCCAGGTACAACTAGGCAGCTGGGGGCTGGAATCTGCAGCGCAGGGAGGCCCAAGCTTTCTGGGCCCCCCCCGCTGCAAATTGCAGTCCGCAGCCACCCCGGAAAATGGCGCGTTCATAGAAGCGCCATCTCCTGGCGCTGTACCCAACTCATCCAGGGCCCTGGTGCGGTGGCTCACTGGGTAATAAAGGGGTTAGGGCCAGCTTGGTATTATCAGCTGGCCCCAAGCCCAAAATTCATGGGGTCACGCCAGTATTAGACATGACCGCCATGATTTTCTAGTAAAGTATTTAAAAAAAACACAACACCCAGAATAAAGTCCTTTAATTGAAATAAACACACAATTCTTTATTGTTCTAAATTAAACTATACTTACCATCACGCCCATTCCAGCTGAAGCCAACGATCTCCTGCAATAAAAGAAAAATAATAAACCAACCTCAGCCTTACCTTTCCATGGTTCCCACGACAGCTTCAGCTCTGCTACATCGAGATGACAGGCTGGACCGCAGCAGAACGCTGCCATCCAGCCTGTCATCCCGCAGACACTGAGAAGAGCAGGCATGCTTGCGCTCCTCAGTGTCTCGCTGTGACGGCATCCAGATGAGCCGAGGTCATGTCCAATGAACTCGGCTCACCTTATGCACGTCACTGACAGCGTGGGAAAATTCTCACGCTGAAGTGCTGAGTGCAGGAGAATTCTCCCACGCTGTCAGTGACGTGCATGAGGTGAGCTCATGTCCAATGAACTCAGCTCACCTCATGCACCTCACTGACAGCGTGGGAAAATTCTCCTGCACTCTGCGCTTCAGCGTGAGAATTCTCCCACGCTGTAAGTGACGTGCATGAGGTGAGCCGAGTTCATTGGACATGACCTCGGCTCATCTTTATGCCGTCACAGAGAGACAATGTGGAGCGCAAGCATGCCTGCTCTTCTCAGTGTCTGCGGGATGACAGGCTGGATGGCGGCGTTCTGCTGCGGTCCAGCCTGTCATCTCGATGTAGCAGAGCTGAAGCTGTCGTGGGAACCATGGAAAGGTAAGGATGAGGTTGCTTTATTAGTTTATTTTTATTACAGGAGATCGTTGGCTTCAGCTGGAATGGGCGTGATGGTAAGTATGGTTTAATTTAGAACAATAAAGAATTGTGTCTTTATTTCAATTAAAGGACTTTATTCTGGGTGTTTGTGTTTTTTTTAACTTTGACTATGGGGTTAGTAATGGGGGTGTCTTATAGACGCCTCTCCATTACTAACCTGGGCTTGATGTCAGCTGGCATTATAAGCTGACATCAACCCCAGCCCTATTACCCCACTGCCACCGCTACAGGGCAGTGGGAAGAGCGAGGCTAAGTGCCAGAATTGGCGCATCCTATGAATGCGCCATTTCTGGGGCGGCTGACGGCTGGTGTTTCTAGCCTGGGAGGGGGCCAATATTCATGGCTCCCTTCCTGGGCTATTAATATCAGCCCCCAGCTGTCTGCCTAGCCTTTGCTAGCTATTAAATTAGGGGGGACCCCACGTCATTTTTTTGGGGGGGTCCCCCATTTTAATAGCTAGTAAAGGCTGTGTATTCAGCTGGGGGCTGATATTAGTAGCCTGGGAAGCTCCGTGGGTATTACCCCCTTCCCAGGCTTCAAACATCTGCCCCAGCTGTCTGCTTAACCTCCGCTAGAGACTAAAATTAAGGGGAACCCCACGCCAATTTTTTTAATAATAAATCCTTTATTTTAATACTAAATGACAAGTACAGTAACCAACACTATCACTGTACTTCATATATATGTGACTGACATGTTTCTATCTATCTAATCTATGTGTGAAGCTCTATTCTGTCTGTTATAAATTGTCGGGTACAGATGCTGAATTGCCGGCCGGCTTTCTTAAAGAGACGGTGCATGAAAACACTATTATTTTTTTTGATAAATCCTTTACACTAAATGACAAGTACAGTAATCAACACTGTCACTGTACTTCATATATATGTGACTGACATGTTTCTATCTATCTAATCTATGTGTGATTCTCTATTCCTTCTATTCTAAATTGTCGGGTACCGCTGCTGAATTGCCGGCCGGCTTTTTTAAAGAGACGGTGCATGAAAACACTTATTTTTTTTGATAAATCCTTTACACTAAATGACAAGTACAGTAAGCAACACTTTCACTGTACTTCATATATATGTGACTGACATGTTTCTATCTATCTAATCTACGTGTGAAGCTCTATTCTTTCGGTTCTAAATTGTCGGGTACCGGTGTATGCCGCTGCTGAATTGCCGGCTTTTCATGTTTCACTGTTGGCACTGTTCCCATCGATTTGGGCAATCACTGTAATGCCACAACCACCATGGCTGTGGCATTACAGTGAGTGGCAGACAATCCCTGCATGATTGGTGCTCTAAATAGCACCAGACATGCAGGACACGCTTTTGGTGCACTAACAGTTATCGAACATAACCTCGAACAGCCGAATTTTTTGCAAATCGTTCGGGTTCGTCGAACAACTCGAACACCGCCCAAAACAGCTCGAATTTGAGATTGGCGAACAGTTCTAGTCGAACACCGCTCATCTCTACTAGTTAATACAAATAAATTGGCAATTGGAGGACCACTTAACAATATCAACCTTTTGCCAGTCAATAATAGGGTTATGAGTGTGATGCCAAGGGAGATCTAACACCACAGCAGTAAGAATATCCTGTAAATTAAAAAAGCATGCCTTTTCATTATGCAGACATCCTGTGTTGATAGATACTGGTTCGGCGGTGCGATACCCAATACTCTGGGCAAGCAGAGAATAAGCAAGAGAAGATAATATTATAGAAGCATCCAAGGAGATAAGAGGAACCTCTAACTCCTTGGCCATGGCAGCATTACCGCTAAACATGATAACAACAGGTAAAAGTAATTTCGGTGCTAAGGTGACCTGAGGGCCAAACTGGGGATCCCCGAAATCGCCGGCTCCCAATGTGGAC
This sequence comes from Phyllobates terribilis, assembly GCF_046119375.1. Lineage (NCBI taxonomy): Eukaryota > Metazoa > Chordata > Amphibia > Anura > Dendrobatidae > Phyllobates > Phyllobates terribilis. Next base: position 194,184,850 of record NW_027362764.1, read on the forward strand.
ATTCACAAACCAGATGGCACGAGGAACCACTAAAAAGACACTATCGCCAACGCCATCTTTGCTGCCCTGACTCCTGAGAGGTACCAACTCCACAAAGCTGCATGGGTTCTTCCACAGCCTCAGGACTGGCAGAGGGTATGGATGAGCTCTGCCTGAGGGACAGTTTTTCCCGACATCTCTCCTGTCTTCTCCGATCAAGTCACACAGCTTAAGTCATGGCGGCCTCCAACGACCAGGGAGGAGAGTGGTGCACTAGCATATCTTTAATGTGTTCATTAAGCCCAGACAGGAAAGTACTACGAAGAGCGGTATTGTTCCACTCAGTTTCTATGGCCCACCTACGAAACTGGGAGCAGTAGTTCTAAGCAGTGAGGTCCAGCTGACAGAATGCCTTAAGATGAGATTCAGCTAAGGCCACCCGGTCCGGTTCATCATATATCTGTCCCATAGCCTTAACAAACTCATTCACTGACAAGTGTATGGGTGAACCTGAGGGTAATGAAGAGAGCTCCTCTAAGAAGGGAAATAACAAGACCCACCCGAGTACCTTCATTCCCGGAGGAAACAGGGTGAAGTTGGAAATATAATTTTCACCCCTCCTTAAAATGATTAAATTTTTTTCAATCTCTTCCCAAAAAAATCAGGTAAGGTCACCTTAGGATCTATGGGAATGACCCCTGCTGCAGGACTGGGGTTAGAACTTGCCCATGTTGGAGGGACCCCCTGAGCCAGGGTCAGCTGTGCTGGTTCACAATGAACGCCAAATTCTGGAACATTCCTAGAAGACTCTGCATCTGGTCAGTAAGCTGCTTGACCAGATCCATTATTTTTTTAAATATATATAGATAGAAAAAGAAAGTAATGTACAGCACCAGCAAAAAGTTTTGGTGCAAAGCTCCACAGGCACATACCAGTCCACAATACATCCAAAAATTATGGAAGCAGCACGCCAATTCAGTGAAAAAAGTTGATTATAATGGCCCATATGGCGACGTTTCGGTCCACAGTGGAGACCTTTCTCAAGCCTTGAGAAAGGTCTCCACTGTGGACCGAAAAGTCGCCATATGGGCCATTAAAATCAACTTTTTTCACTGAATTGTATTGCTGCTTCCATAATTTCTGGATATATATATATGGCTGCTTATTGTTATGCGCTTTGCAGAGGGTCCCAGTAAGACTTTCACCAAACCAGCAAAGGTGCAGCCACAGGCGCACTTGGCACAAGCTATCCAGATAGGCAAGTCCTTGAGGGCCGGGAATACTCTTCAACCAGCACCCAGTAAATGTAAGGGGAACTTTGGCAAAGCCCTTCTCAGGCCCACTGTCGCCGAACAGCTGGCATCTGGTGACGCGGAAGGTGCCCAGTCAAGAACCAGGTGAGTACCTCTGCAAGAACCCCAGGAAATTAGACCAGAAGAGAAAACCCCTGAAAAGATAGCAACACTAATGCTAGCACCACTCACCACCATGGCACATAGAAACTGCAATAAACAGCAAAGGACTGAGCAGGGAGCTGGATTAAATTGCCTGTTTAATGATTAGGTGTTGAATACCAATATCAATCATCCACAGACAGCCACTCCCTGCTAGTTTGAACAGCAGAATGGACAGCATTCCACCACTGCATAATGCCAGACGCAGCAGTGTTCTGCATTGCCTGGCAACCGGAGAAATCAGTGAGAGACACGGCGTCCCGCATCCTCACACATCCTACAACACCAGAACGCGATGCTCCAGAACATTGAGACAGTCTCTGTGCACACATAGTAGCTCTGCCTCCACGGTCAGGACAATGGCGGCGCCAGCTACCAGAGTAGCGAAGCACTGGACCTGCTCCATTCCCAGGTGGGAGCACAGAACCACGATTCATAACACATATGAAGAATTTGATAGATTGTTGTCACATGCAGTACACAACCAATGTTTGCCAACAAATTCCTGCAACTCATTTAACCCCTTCCCTCCACAGTCAATTTTAGTTTTTGCTCTTTTGTTTTTTACACCCCTTCTTACAAGAGCCATAACTTTATTATTTTAACATCCACATACCTGTCTGATGGCTTATGTTTTTTGCAGAACGAGTTGTAGTTTTGAGAGATAGCAAACGTGGATAGATTTTTTTTTCATTAAAAGGGAATCTGTCATTAGGATCAACCCTTGTAGCCATTTACATGGGCATGCAGGTCAAAGAAATGTTAAAAAAGTGATACTTATTATAAGAGGCTCAAAATTATGAAACCACATTATTTTACTCGTTATTTTTATTTTCCTCTCAACTTGATTTCAGTTTCTTTTTCAATGGATTTGTACAGTTTATTGGTGACATTAAAAGGTAGAAATAGTTCTGAAATGGTTCTTCTTGGTATAATTTTTTATGTGACAAAAAACTTGCATTTTAACAGGGGTGTGTAGACTTTTTATATCCACTGTATATATGTTTCTTTTGTACACCGACTTCTTGCTTGAGAAAAGTTCAGCCACTGAATTGAAACTTCGCTATATGGGCTATTGAGGAGTCCACTTCTTTCTCTATCATTTTTTGGGAGTGCCTAATTTTTATTTCTTATATTGAAAGACAACTTGGGAGTGTCTTGGAAGCCTGGCCACTGAAATGGAATAATCTTGTTGCGTTTCTATGCATTTTTACAGTAAATAGATTTATTATTTATATTTCTTAGCAATGCAAGCACACTAATAACACTAAGGGGCATTCCTTATTTCAAGATGGTGCACTGCATTTCAGTCGCTCTGAGCATGCATGCTCCAGTGAAGGATGATGGGAGGAATGACATCATTATTATTCATTGAGCAGGTGAAAATTAATCTTTAGTATTACAGCTATGATATAATAGGCGAGTCCAAATAATGATCGGCTACAGTTATAAATTAAAAGTGTCCTGTGACTCACACTGCCTACAGTGGTGGCCAAAAGTATTGGCACCCCTGCAATTCTGTCAGATAATACTCAGTTTCTTCCTGAAAATGATTGCAATCACAAATTCTTTGGTATTATTATCTTCATTTAATTTGTCTTCAATGAAAAAACACAAAAAGAATTGTTCTAAAGCCAAATTGGATATAATTCCACACCAAACCTAAAAAAGGGGGTGGACAAAAGTATTGGCACTGTTTGAAAAATCATGTGATGCTTCTCTAATTCGTGTAATTAACAGCACCTGTAACTTACCTTTGGCACCTAACAGGTGTTGGCAATAACTAAATCACACTTGCAGCCAGCTAACATGGATTAAAGTTGACTCAACTTCTGTCCTGTGTCCTTGTGTGTACCACATTGAGCATGGAGAAAAGAAAGAAGACCAAAGAACTGTCTGAGGACTTGAGAAACCAAATTGTGAGGAAGTATGAGCAATCTCAAGGCTACAAGTCCATCTCCAAAGACCTGAATGTTCCTGTGTCTTCCGTGCGCAGTGTCATCAAGAAGTTTAAAGCCCATGGCACTGTGGCTAACCTCCCTAGATGTGGACGGAAAAGAAAAATTGACGAGAGATTTCAACGCAAGATTGTGCAGATGGTGGATAAAGAACCTCGACTAACATCCAAACAAGTTCAAGCTGCCCTGCAGTCCAAGGGTACAACAGTGTCAACCCGTACTATAAGTCAGCGTCTGAATGAAAAGGGACTGTACGGTAGGATACCCAGGAATCCCCCACTTCTTACCCCGAGACATAAAAAAGCCAGGCTGGAGTTTGCCAAAACTTACCTGAGAAAGCCTAAAAAGTTTTGGAAGAATGTTCTCTGGTCAGATGAGACAAAAGTAGAGCTTTTTGGGAAAAAGCATCAACATAGAGTGTACAGGAAAAAAAAAAGAGGCATTCAAAGAAAAGAACAGGGTCCCTACAGTCAAACATGGCGGAGGTTCCCTGATGTTTTGGGGCTGCTTTGCTGCCTCTGGCACTGAACTGCTTGACCATGTGCATGGCATTATGAAGTCTGAAGACTACCAACAAATTTTGCAGCATAATGTAGGGCCCAGTGTGAGAAAGCTGGGTCTCCCTCAGAGGTCATGGGTCTTCCAGCAGGACAATGACCCAAAACACACTTCCAAAAGCACTATAAAATGGTTTGAGAGAAAGCACTGGAGACTTCTAAGGTGGCCAGCAATGAGTCCAGACCTGAATCCCATAGAACACCTGTGGAGAGATCTCAAAATGGCAGTTTGGAGAAGGAACCCTTCAAATATCAAGGACCTGGAGCAGTTTGCCAAAGAAGAATGGTCTACAATTCCAGCAGAGCATTGTAAGAAACTCATTGATGGTTACTGAAAGCAGTTCTCCGCAGTTATTTTGGCTAAAGGTTGTGCAACCAAGTATTAGGCTGAGGGTGCCAATACTTTTGTCTGGCCCATTTTTGGAGTTTTGTGTAAAATGATCAATGATTTGATTTTTGCTTCATTCTCTTTTGTGTTTTTTCCTTGCAAGCAAATTAAATGAAGATAATAATACCAAAGAATTTGTGATTGCAATCATTTTCAGGAAGAAACTGAGTATTATCTGACAGAATTGCAGGGGTGCCAATACTTTTGGCCACCACTGTATGTGTAAAATCTCAAATGTATTTCTAAGAGACACAGCATTACACTCCTCTTAACTCCTGCTGAAAGGGAGAAACCTATTGCAAGCAGGGTGTAAAGGAAGCAAATTGACTATGCTCTTAGTTTTCAAAAGCAGGGGCAGTAAAAAAAAAACCTCTGTGAAGCTAGAGTCAACATGGGGAATATAGGCTGTAATCAGTGAAATATATAAAACAGGAAGAAGGAATCAATATGTCATGCAACCCAGAAGCAACACATACAATTAAATAGTATGCACAAGATATACACAAGGGTGGTGCTTTAATGCATAGTAGCTAGGAATAGTTGGTCAAACCTACAACAATATTGTGTTAAAGGGGTTGTCCGGTCAAAAGTGATAAGTCTGCAGTCACTCTGTGTGACTGCAGATTTATGAAACCCCCGCCCAGTGCAGGCTCTCATACCGGCGAATCCCCGCAGTGCACAGTGCCTGCGTTGGGGGGATTCATAAGTCTGCAGTCAGATAGAGTGACTGCAGACTTAACACTTTTGACTGGACAACCCTTTTAAGCATTGTGTATGTCTCTCTTCAGTTTCTGACAATCTCTCAAAACACAGCATTGCAGATCTTTTATCCATTTACAAATAGCAAGCTGTCATCAGTTGTCTTTTATAACATAGTACATAACCATGTGAATAAAAACATTCAATCTTCCAATCAAAATAATGTACTTTATTTGCATCTTTCCTCTGTGCAAAACATATGTTAAGATACCATCAATCTGCAGGAAAGCTGTTTTAAATATTATCACAACAGGCAAAGACTAAGATACAGAAAGTCTTTACATTTAAATACAAAAGATATAGTATTCAATTTATAGAGCATTTCATTATGCAAAGCATCAAAACAAGCGCAGCTCGTCTGATAATACAGTCACTTGCAAGTCTTCAGAAGTTTTCCCATAGGATTCCAACAGTCCCTATTATCTTCTTTCATATATGTAAAGCAGCTTTAAGTTAACCAACTATTTATTTCAGTTGGGAGAAACACAATAACATTGAATCTTGGAAAGGTGAAAGCCATCATCGTCTTATTGTTAAAAGGTTCTTGACTCCCACTGGGAATGAGTAGTATCTGGAAAAAGACAGATATGATAACAACAAAATATAATTAAGTGTCTTTGTAAACAGGATAAGCCGTGCGTTCAATAATCAGGCTCCTCTCAAATGGCAGAACTAAGTTTGCAATGACCTCTGTCAGATGTAAGCTATCTACTTGGGCTGATTGATTGACAATAAAGAAAGCTATATGTTGCTAAATGTAGCTTTATACGCTTTATTTCAATAATGCAAGGTTCAAGCTCTATAGTAGGATGAACAGCAGTATGTCTTAATGAAGGAGAGGAAAAGCTACTCCTTCTTGTAATCTTCTATAGATAACAGGTCAATAAAAAAAATAATAGACAATTATACATTTTAGCTATCTGTTAAGGATTGTAATAATATTCTTCTTTCTATCACATTTTATAGCAGCACATTGAGTTTGTTCATGATGTTTCACTGTACCATATATTTTCAGGATGAAATTGTTAACTTTTAAAGGAAAATCATCAGCAAACATCTTATTGGAAAACAAAGGTTTTCATGTTAAACATATTTTCATCTTTATCTATTAAAAATTGTATTCATAATAGATATTTCCTGTTCAGTAGAGGTCACTTCTCAGCAGTGGTCTCATTGTCATTACAAGGAAAGTTGCCACCTTTATTGTAATTAAGGATGCAGAAACACAAAATCACACAATTTCTGAGGTGCAGATTGGCTGCCCCTCCCTACTTCTCCTCTTTGTACATGTTTCCCATAGAAGGTTGTTTTTGAGGTTTCCAATCAGAGTAGCTCAGGCAAGATGAAAAAATTAAAAGATACACAAACTTAAAAAAAAAATAGTGAAATCTGTTTCCAAATGGTTTTTAACTGGTAAAAAAATACATTCCAATTAAATAATACATACTAGCGTAATATATGAGGCATTTCAAAACAGTGGTAAGTGAATACATGAGATCCCAATGGCAGGTGGACACTTGAGGTTCAAAGCTTATAGAAGACTAAATCTTTTTGTGCAGATTGCAGCAAATCGGTTATTTCCATTCAAAGCTCTCCTGCCAGAATATTGCAACCTTTGACTTCTTAGCAACTTTAACTTCAAGCAAAAATAGCAGCCCCTTAAAAAGTTACCTAGACTTATTTCTCTTTCTGTCATTGCCATCACAGATATAAAAGAAACAAAAGTTCATTCTAGGTAGAGTTGTAAGGGCAATATTCTTCTAACTTAACTCTTTACTGTTTTTTTTTTTTACTTGTTAGCTGAAGTAACTAAATGTAGTACATCAGTACATCTTGTATATTATAAATATAGCTACTGAAATAAGGGTGAGATGTATTGATGTACTGTAGTCCCTCAGAACATCTTGTATATTATAAATTCCAATGTACTGAAATAAGGTAGGATAAATAAGAAAAAAGAAAGCTATGAAAGGGAATATTTGGAAATTACAAGAATATGTGAATTAGGTTAGAAATAAATTATATATCTGCCTCTCCCTTTTCTACAAATTTTTCCTTATGTATCTGATATATGTTCTCTATATGTCTCATACAGTGGGTGAAATAGGTATTGAACATGTAACCAATTGTCTAAGTAAATATATTTCTAAAGGTGCTATTGACATAAAATTCTCAGCAGATGTCGGTAATAACCCATCCAATCCACACAGGCAAAGAAATCAAACCATAGATGTCCATATATTATGTTATATGTAATAATGAGAAATGACACAGGGAAAAAGTATTGAAAACACTTACTGAAATGTATTTAATATTTCGTACAAAAGTACAAAGTTTGTTGATGATGACAGCTTCAAGAAACCTCCTGTATGAAGTAACTAGTCGCATGCATTGCTTAGATGTGATTTTGGCCTATTCTTCCACACAAACACTCTTCAAATCCTGAAGGTTCCATGGGCTCCTTCTATGAACTCTGAGCTTTAGTTCCTTCCATAAATTTTCTATTGGATTTAGGTCCAGTGATTGGCAGGGCCATTCTAGTAACTTTATTTTTTGTCTCTGAAACCAATTGAGAGTTTCCTTGGTTGTGTGTTTGGGATCATTGTCTTGGTGAAATGTCCACTCTCGTTTCATCTTCATTATCCTGACAGATGGCAACAGATTTTTATCAAGAATGTCTCAGTACATTTGTCCATTCATCCTTACTTTAATTACATGAAGTTGGCCAATGCCATATGCAGATAAACAGCCACACATCATTATGTTCCCACATCCAAACTTCACTGTTGGTATGGTGTTTTGGGGGTGATATGCAGTGCCTTTTGGCCTCCAAACATGGTGTGTATTCTGGCATCCAAAGAGTTACATTTTGGTCTCATCTGACCAGATTATATTCTCCAGGTATTTCACAGGCTTATCTAAATATTGTTGAGCAAACTTTAAATGCACTTGAAAATGCTGGGAATATGGCCCCAACAGTGCTCACTGGAATCTTCAGTAGTTTAGAAATTCTTCTGTAACCAATGTCAACAATAAGTTTGCAAAGGTCTTGAGACAGCTCACTGGTTTTTTCCATTATGAGATGTTTCTTGTTGTTATGCTCACGCCCGGAATGTTTGGCATGAGCGTGGCTAGTGGTCCCACTGGGCCATGAACCGAGGAGTGTGTGGAGGGGGACGTGAATAGGGGCCTTGCCAGATCCGACCACGGACGCACGGCGGCTTAATCGACTCCGTTGTCTAAGGAGGGACAAGGGAGGTGGCCCAGTTGCTACTCCAGGTCAGACCCCGGTCACACAGCTGTTGACCCACACCAGGGAATGTATTTTTTACCATTCTTTTACCATAACTTGGTCACACTATATAAATCCATGCTGGTTGCATGGATTTATAGTGTGACCAAATTGTCAAGCACTTTCCAAGTGATGCTAAAATCGCTTGGAAAGCGCTTGACAGCCCACATGCGAAATTGCATGTGAAAAACGCTTCACTTATGCTTGTCCCTGGCAGGAAAAACGAATGTAAAATCCGCATGCCTTTTTTCTGCCAGGGAGATGCAAAAACGCTCAGGAAAAATCCGGAGCATTTCTGCATCGTGGGCACATAGCCTTAGTCTGTTCCCTCCCACCACCCAGGGAAGAGGGGAGTAGTAGTGTATGGCAATACACCAACCAGACTTACAAGGTAATACATACAGGAATAAAGGAAAATACCAATCACACAAATATACTCTCACAATCAACAGAGGGGAACACCGGGGAGTTAAGGAAATGAAAAATCAAAGTAGAAGAGGATTTGCACACAACCAAAACCAAGCAACAATCTTTAGATTAATCCACCAATCGCCTCCTCAAACAACAAATCTCCACCAACTCCTTGGCCATGAAGCATGAAGCAAACTCTGACAATGCCTACTTGCCAGAAGCAAGTATATATAGGAGAGGGGAGTGGCCAACACTGAACAACTCAGAGCATTAAGGCAGGTAAGCTTCCAGGAGCACTCAACTGAACATATTAACCCCTGCACTGCTAGAAGAAATCTGCACTGTTTAATATAAAGGTGAAGTGCTTCTAATCAGTGCAGGAGTAGGAGAAATCAGAAAGCTCTGCATTCTGGCTCCTTTCTGTTGCGGTAAACCAGTGACAGTATCTATGGGAAATATCTACACCGCATTCCAAATTATACTGTAAATGCTATTTTTCTCTGATTTTCCTAAATGGCCGATGGAAATGAGTCAGTATAATGTTCAAATCATCAACCGTTCGAGTATAAATCACATTTTATTAGACAAACCTCCCAATCATAATAATATTTTTTTCCAAAACTTAAAAAAAAAATGCACTATTTCAAATTATTATGCACAATAGAGTTTCCAAAAATGTTATAGGTTGTAAAGAACTGAAAATGGTCATTTGTTGAATATGCAGCATTATGAGGCCACATTAAATGAAATAAAAAGCTTTTTCAATCAAAAACATCTTAACAGGCCAAGTTAGATGTTAACATAGGGCCCCTTCTTTGATATCACCTTCACAATTCTTGCATCCAGCGAACTTGTGAGTTTTTTTTTTGTTTGTATTTCTTTGCAGGATGTCAGAATAGCTGTTGCTTTGATGTGAACCGCCTCACACCCTCATAGATCTTTTCCTTGAGGATGCCACAAAGGTTCTCAATTTCTCAATAGGGTTGAAGTCAAGGGAAGAAGGTAGCCTCTCTCCTTTTATGCTCATAGAAGCCAATGACTCAGGGGTATTCTTTGCAACATGAGATGGTACACTGCATTGTCATGCATAAAGATGATTTTGCTATGGATGGCATGGTTCTTCTTTTTGTACAATGAAAGAAAGTGGTCAGTCAGAAACTCTATATACTTTGCCGGGGTCATTTTCACATCGTCGGGGACCCTAAAGGTGCCTACCAGCTCTCTCCCCATGATTACGTCCCAAAACATGACTCTGCCACCTCCTTGCTGACGTTGCAGGCCTTGTTGGGACATTTAGGCCATTCACCAAACATCCACTACTCCATCAATCTGGACCATCCACAGTTGCATGGCACTCATCAATAAACAAGACTGTTTGAAAATTAGTCTTCATGTATGTCTGGGCCCACTGCAACCGCTTCTGCTTGTGAGCACTGTTTAGGGGTGGCTGAATAGCAGGTTTATGCACAACTGGAAGCATCTGGAGGATCCTACAGCTTAATGTTCACATGACTCCAGAGGCACCAGCAGCTTCAAATACTTGTTTTCTGCTTTGTAATGGTATATTAGCAACTGCTCTCTTAATCCAGTGAATTTGTCTGCAATAAACCTTCCTCATTATGCCTTTATCTGCATGAATCCATCTGTGCTCTGTATCAGCCACAAACCTCTTCACAGTACGATGATTATGCTAGAGTTTTCATTAAATATCTAATGTTTCCATTGAAACTTGTAGCTCTGGAAGCTGCGCATGCGCTGTGACAAGCGGCTCCAGCTGCACACAGTAAAGCTGGGAACTACTCAGCTTCACTGCACACGAGCGGGGAGCCGCTCGTCACAGCGCATGCGTGGCTTCCAGAGCTACAAGCGCGGCTGGCCATGACATACTGCGCAAGCGAAGCATAGTGACGTTAGTGCAAGCCAGGAGCAGAATTCAAATGGCATGGGCGGCGCCAAACCTGACTAAATGCGATGAATCCCACCCCTATGACTAAACAAGCAGGTATGATATAAACATATAAAGTGCTTTTTACTCATGAGATTAGAACAGATTTTAATGAAAAAAGGGTGTTAGTGATGCACACTGCATCACTAACAACGCAATGGGGGCAGTTTAGATATTACACAGGACATGACAGGTTCCTTTTAAAGAGATCAGCTGAGTATAAGGTCTTAAAGATAATGCTTAATGGTAGAATTGTTTGCAAATTATCTATCTTACAAAAAGAAATTATCTCTGAAGAATCACATGAGAGAGGTAGCTATGTTGTAAGTCAATATTTGGTCTTTTAGTGAGGTTTGCAGCATGACCAGGGATAGATGCAAAGCCAAAATCAAATCTACAGTCAGCCTGTTTGGGATGTTTGACCCTCATCAGTGTACAGCAGCGTCTGACAGGCTGAGTGTGAAGTCCTCGAGGCAACATACTTACCTGGTCTATTGAAGATGAACCAGAACATCCAATAGATTGTCCTTTCCAATGATGAGGTGCAAACACACCAAAACAGGCAGTCTGTAGATATGCAGGTGTGTATGTCTATCTATCTAACTTTTGCATGTGCAAAACAGTCTGGTTTGTGTCCTGCTCTTCCCCCCGTCTATTTATTTTGATTAAGAGTTAGGGTTCATCCTGATTGGGTACACCTTGTCACAGTGTGATAGAATTTTTACACTCTTTTGATCAAAATAGTGTCAACTACGTATCCTTTGTTATTTACATGTGTTACTACTATTCATATATTTATATACTTACTGTGGGGTATTTGCTCTTTTTTTATTCTTGGTTTTGTCAAAAAGAAACTAGTTAATTATTTTTCTTACCTGTCTGAAGTTAGATTATAGTAGCCACTATCTTCTAAAACCTCTTCAATCATAGTCTATACCATAAGAAAAACAAGGAATTAGAGCCTCGTAGACAAGACAAGACACTCAGTCATGAAGTTATATATTACCATACCTGCAGTTGCTCATAAGTTATTCCACCATCAAATTCAAATGCTCCGGTGTTTCCTATTACCATGAAAATAAACATGTGTTACACTTACATTATAGATTTTATTAACAATGAATCAATTAAATATAGATAATAAATAAATCTAAGTAAAATAATTTTTCAAGAGCAGAATGGGTTTTGGATAATCCCTTCATATAACATGACATCAGAAAACAAAAATCTGTATAATGTATTCATAGTCTATGCAGCGTCAAAGATGGTTGCCTTGTCTCCTCCATTCAATCTGATATTGGGCGTGGAGAAACACTTTTGTATTCTAAGTTGGAAATTTGCCGAGGCAAACTTCTGATGCCTGTCAGGCATTGCCCACGTTTCCTATTAATTAGAGTAGAACATACAGGAATTCTATCTCATGTACACAATATATGCCAGCAGTCGCACAGCTGCCTACAGAGGACGGAGCAGGATGACGCACACATGATACCTCCTGGGCATTAGACGGGTAGAAAGCCATCTTTCCCGCGTAGTGAGAAGCCACAGATCTGGTAGAAATAAGAGGTGCAACACAACCACTTTAACAATAATGTCATTGCCTTAATGTCAATCGGCGGAGCAAGGGGCAGATCAGGTCCTTGAAAGAGTCTTTTATAGACTTTGGCCCTGATTCATCAAGACCGGCATGGTGGAGTCAGATGCTGCTGATTCATTAAAAGGTACATCTGACAAGTGTTTTGCACCTCTCTGCTCCTCGCCACTTATCTTACTCCAGTTCAGATTTCTGGCATAAGGAATGTCATAGTCATGAATTAGACGAGCTGTGGCGTTATGCCCAATCCTGTCCATTGTAAAGCTGGGAGAAACTGGCATGAAATTTTCCAACTTTTCAAAGCTTTTAACTACAGTTTTCTGGTGTAAAAGCTTTGATGAACTGGGACCTCAGTATATTAAAGATATACATTTTTGAACAAAAATTTTCTAGATGGATCTCAGAAGACCTTTGGGACCATGGTTTAAAGGGAACCTTTCATGTCAAAAAACGCTATTAACTTACAGGTATGGGGTTAATCTGCAGATTAATACCTGTCTAACGGAGTGCATCAGTTCTAAGCCCACTGTTAGTCAAGTCCTGGGTGCTCTTACAGCTGCCGCTCACTATGTACTGAGCAGTGACTGAAGCTGTGGCAGCCGCACCTCTATGACTGAAAGTCAGAAGTGTCCGGGTGGAATAAAGTCAATTTCCTCCTGGTAGCCAGGCTGACAATGTGGTTACACAGCTTTAGAACACTATTAATTTGCAGATTAACGCCATATCTGCAGGTTAATACCATTTTTTGACATGACAAGTTCCATTTAAACATATGACCAATGATTCAAATCCCATTCATCATGGACAAGCAAAACTAAATTTAACATGCAGGACGTTTCACCAAAATTGTAAATGGAAAATAAAGTGCGTGGTACTAATTCACTCCAGTTACAGAAACGTTCTCTTTTAAGCTTCCCAAAAACATCACTAGCTCAAATTCAATTCAAGTACAAACAAGATGAGCCAAACTGGAGCTACAGCCAGCTGTCATATTTGTACCTCTAATAGAAGATGCATTTAGTTACATTATTTGGCCTTGTAGTGGGAACACAAATAGACAGACGAGAACTGAAGATCAAAGCAGCAGTGATTGTGAGCATACACACATACCTCCCCGGCAGAAAATTCTATGAAAACCATTGCTTTATGCCATAATTTATTATTACCATTTTTATTGTGCATCTCTTTTATAGCGACACTTTGATCTGTACTCAGCTTTGATTATGACAAAATCTGTAAATTAAATTTTATATGAGCACTAATAGCCTCCAATCAAATATTTTATCTACATTTTGTCTTAAACATGATAGATTAAGCTTTTTATGATGTCCCTAGTCCCTGATTGTGCCTGAATATATATTCTTTCATTTTAGTGGCTTTCTCGATTTAACTGAGAGGTAGGACATTTTCTCTGAATTGTTAACCTTGTGGTTAATTTAATAACCATAATTCAATCATCAAGGGGCCAGGACCCTTACATAGGTTCAATTAATATGAAATAGAAGTAAGTAAGGTTCAAGATGTTATTTTATGGGTTGTTTATAAGCAAACCTGTCCTGTCTTCAGAGATTAGTGACATCCCGTACGATTGTAGTAATCCATGGCAGTCATCAGCAAAGAATTCTATAATCTCAGGAGAACCCTGTACAACCTACAAAGACATAAATAGGTTTTTTTAATGATACCTATAAAATGGTCCTGTGTCATGATTGAATAGGGGATTAATGCATTGATATTCTGTGAAACTTGAAACAGACAAATATACATTTCCAATGTAAAAGAAAAATATTAAAAGGACTCTGTTAGCAGAAAATGACTGTTCAAACCAAGTAGAGTCGCTCGGTGCTTCACGGTGGAACCAATCATTCAAATACACCTTCTCATCTGCTCGGTATCCATCTATCTCCTCTCTTCTTTGGCCCAATGAAGCCATAGCTGTCAATCAAAGAAGAGCGGGTGGAGATTAAGGGAAAACAACAGGGAATAGGGAAAACAACAGGTGGAAAGGTGTATTTAAATGATTGCCTCGGCCGTGAAGCACCGAGCAGCGGGAACTATTATACTATGTACAGATGGGAGGATGGAGGAGGAATGAGGAGCAAGGTGAGAAAACAGTCAGAGAGAGACAAGAAATATCATGCTGGGCTTTCAAACTCAGAGCTGGCTTCACAGCTATACTGTCACTAGTATATAATTTCCTCCATGCTACTGCTTCTCTCCGTGAGGAAAGTACGGCATGAAGAACAAGAATCCTACTCTGGGTTCTGTGCTCTATATGGAAGGTATAGAAGACATCATAAGTGCGCAATCACATGAGCGTATAACACGATCGAGTGCTATCCAATGTCTTATCGGATAGCACTTGGACCAATGTTATACTATGGGTCAGTGCAGATCTGCTATTTTTTTGCACATACCGATTTTGCATGAAGAAAATATCACAGTATGCTGCGAGTGGCTCCAGAATTTCGATCATGCACACCCATACAAGTCTATGGGTGCATGCAAAACATTGGACTGCACTTGGATATCATCTGAGTGTAGTCCGACATCCGCGAACTCATATAATGGAGAAGATGGAGAAATTAAGTTCTCCGTCTTCTCCACACCTATGTTCAAATGACACTTGGCTCAAACTCTGACAGAGTTAAAGTCGAGTGTCATTAGCATAATTAACCCGAATCTCTCGCATGAGAAAATCTACGGCAATCTGACCGCAATCTTAGAGCTACTCTCCTACCACAACCCAATAGTCAATTGCAAATTAAGAGATAGAGGGGAAAGCAGAAGGGAAAGCTAGTGAAAATGCAGGATACTATTCATACAATGGCCATAAGTAGTTATTCCTTATGTACACACATATGAGGACTTATTCGGAAAAGTTACTTAAAAGTATAGTAACCCTTTAAGTTTTGTGTAGCATTAAAAGGCTTTACACTTTGAATGCAATTGAAAATTAATATTTGGATAACTTGTATATGCAAATTACAACAAAGATACAGTTTTAACAAATGCTCTGTAAATGCACGTTTACAGAAGAGGACCAATGTGGCTACACTTCTGGTTACCACTTTGTTAAATATGTCTGCCACAACTATACAGAAGATTTTCAATGCGTTTATAAATTAAATGAGCTAATTACTAAACACAGGGGGATATTTATTCCAAAGTATACAGCAGTAAAATGCAACATTTAAAAAAAAAAACTCTTAAAGGGAACCGGTCAGCAGGTTTTTGCTATTTAATTGGAGATTAATATGTAGGGAATGAGACTCTGATTCCATTAATGTGTCAATTATTAGGCTGTTTGTTGTAATTTCAATGTAAAATACTGTTCAGCAAGAGATTAAAAAAGCACTCCCTTCAATGTTTTTACCATCTTAATATACTACCATCATCATATTATATGGCACTGTGTACATATAATTGCTAATTTTGCCTTTCTACCCAGCTAATTCTTCTGTTTTCTCTGCTCTATGTAGAAACAGGAAAGCTCTTGCTCCTGCATTTATCATTCCCCTCTTCAACTCCTGACCCAACAGCTCTGCTTCTTCCCCATGCTAGGGACTTTTGCAGTGACTTATGACTCATACAGGGAAAATAGACTTCCTGTTTCTACATAGCGCTTAGAAGGATTCAGCTAGTCAGTTTTTAAACCTAATGGAAAACAGAAGAATTATCTGGGTAGAAGGGCAAAATGAGCAATTATAAGTACACAGTGCTCTATAATATGATGACTGCAATATATTAACTCCTTTACTACATTTGACATACCAATACATTATGGTCGGATAGGGGTTCCCGACCGATGACGTATAGGTACGTAATTGCAGCATGTGCAGCACAGGAGCTATGACCGCATGATCGCCTCAGGGAGCTCAGCTTACGTGATAGCCAAGCCCCAACTCTCACAGCCAGGAACAGTGCCTGCTGTGCCCCTAGCTGTCTAACACCTTAAATGCCGCAATCGATTGCAACATTTAGGAGGCTGGGAGAGGGAGGTGACGTCCCCACAAAGTCATAGTGAGGGCGCGATCATCGTCAAGGCAACCCGAGGTGGTCATGATGACCTCCTGGTCTGCCAGCTATGGCAAGCCTGTTCCATGGAAGAGGCCTCTGTCAGTGTAACAATGACAGATATAAAGCATTGCATAGCTAGTGCATTTCAATGCATTATACCAGCGATCAGGGTGGTAAAAGTTAAAGTACCATAGAGGTAATAAGTAAAAAAGGAAAAAAAAAAGTTAAAAGTACCGGGGTTTCCATGTACAGGTACATCTCACTAAATTAGAATATCATCCAAAAGTTAATTTATTTCAGTTCTTCAATCCAAAAAATGAAACTCATATATTATATAGAGTCATTACAAACAGAGTGATCTACAGTATTTCAAGTGTTTACTTATGTTAATGTTGATGAATGAAGTGCTCTAAAATTTCCTGGTAGACGGCTGCGCTGACTTTGGTCTTGATAAAACACAGTGGACCTACACCAGCAGATGACATGGCTCCCCAAACCATCACTGATTGTGGAAACTTCACACTAGACCTCAAGCAGCTTGGATTGTGGCCTCTCCACTCTTCTTCCAGACTCTGGGACCTTGATTTCCAAATGAAAATTGGAACTCTGGGACCTTGTGGAGTATGTCAATGACTGCCCTCTGGACATCTGGACATCTGTCAAGTCAGCAGTCTTCCCCATGATTGTGGAGCCTACTGAAACAAACTAAGGGACCTTTTTAAATGCTTATGAAGCCTTTGCAGGTGTTTTTTGTTAATTATTTTAATTTGTTGAGATCATGACTTTTGTGTTTTCATTGGCTGTAAGCCATAATCATCAACCATAACCAACATTAACAGAAATAAATCCTTTAAATAGATCACTCTGTTTGTAATGATTCTATATAATATATGAGTTTCACTTTTTGTATTGAAGAGTTTGGACACACCTTCTCATTTAAAGATATTTCTGTATTTTCATGACTATAAAAATTGTACATTCACACTGAAGGCATCAAAACTATGAATTAACACATGTGGAATTATATACTTAACAAAAAAGTGTGAAACAACTTAAAATATGTCTTATATTCTAGGTTCTTCAAAGTAGCCACTTTTTGCTTTGATGACTGCTTTGCACACTCTTGGCATTCTCTTGATGAGCTTCAAGAGGTAGTCACCGGAAATGGTCTTCCAACAATCTTGAAGGAGTTCCCAGAGATGCTTAGCACTTGTTGGCCCTTTTGCCTTCACTTTGCGGTCCAGCTCACCCCAAACCATCTCGATTGGGTTTAGGTCTGGGGACTGTGGAGGCCAGGTCATCTGGCGTAGCACCCCATCACTCTCCTTCTTGGTCAAATAGCCCTTACACAGCCTGGAGGTGTGTTTGGGGTCATTGTCCTGTTGAAAAATAAATGATGGTCCAACTAAACGCAAACCGGATGGAATAGCATGCCGCTGCAAGATGCCGTGGTAGCCCTGCTGGTTCAGTATGCCTTCAATTTTGAATAAATCCCCAACAGTGTCACCAGCAAAGCACCCCCACACCATCACACCTCCTCCTCCATGCTTCACGGTGGGAACCAGGCATGTAGAGTCCATCCGTTCACCTTTTCTGCGTCGCACAAAGACACGGTGGTTGGAACCAAAGATCTCAAATTTGGACTCATCAGACCAAAGCACAGATTTCCACTGGTCTAATGTCCATTCCTTGTGTTCTTTAGCCCAAACAAGTCTCTTCTGCTTGTTGCTTGTCCTTAGCAGTGGTTTCCTAGGAGCTATTTTACCATGAAGGCCGGCTGCACAAAGTCTCCTCTTAACAGTTGTTGAAGAGATATGTCTGCTGCTAGAACTCTGTGTGGCATTGACCTGGTCTCTAATCTGAGCTGTTGTTAACCTGCGTTTTCTGAGGCTGGTGACTCGGATAAACTTATCCTCAGAAGCAGAGGTGACTCTTGGTCTTCCTTTCCTGCACTTGGGGACACTTTCAAAGTTTTTCCAATTTTTCGGACTGACAGACCTTCTTTTCTTAAAGTAATGATGGCCACTCGTTTTTCTTTACTTAGCTACTTTTTTCTTGCCATAATACAAATTCTAACAGTCAGTAGGACCATAAGCTGTGCATCCGCCAGACTTCTGCACAACCCCATTTATAAGGCAAGAAATCCCACTTATTAAACCTGAAAGGGGACACCTGTGAAGTGAAAACCATTTCCGGTGACTACCCCTTGAAGCTCATCAAGAGAATGCCAAGAGTGTGCAAAGCAGTCATCAAAGCAAAAGGTGGCTATTTTGAAGAACCTAGAATATAAGACATATTTTCAGTTGTTTCACACTTTTTTGTTAAGTATATAATTCCACATGTGTTAATTCATAGTTTTGATGCCTTTAGTGTGAATGTACAATTTTCATAGTCATGAAAATACAAAAAAATCTTTAAATGAGAAGGTGTGTCCAAACTTTTGGTCTGTACTGTATATGGTATTTATATGGAATTTATCCCTTCCTATGTGTTTACCTGGTCACCTTTAATGCATTTATTTTAGCACTCTAATTTATATATATCCATTGTGATTTAATTTATTTATATCTTTTGGGCTGCTACTACATGTATTCATTTGCACTATGCACTTTAACACATAGTCTGGATTTGCCATTTATATTCTTTCTTTCATTGATCTAGGCCCCACAACAAATGAATTATTGGGTATTTATTATACTATATATCCCTGAGTCTGTCTTTCTGTAATTACTATGCATACATATTTGTCCCTGTTTCCCCCCATCACAGCTGTTCCCTGCAGCTTGTTGGTACATTATTGAAAATTCCTACCTACTTGTTGGTACCATTAGTTGCCCTGACGACCACGCACGCTTCCGCTGCACGTCGGCTGTGCGCCCCGCGCCTCTCGGCATCTCACTGTGAGGACCTGTGTGATGGTCAGCTGACCGTCACGTGGTCGTCACATGATGCCGACGCCGTGGTTCGCCCCGCTCATCGTGACGCGGCAAGCGTCACACAGGTCCTCAGTGCTAACCTTTAACAGCTGCATGTGGCCCTTCCATAGTTCTGGTTTCCTATAAAGAGGCACCATATGTGTTCCATCTTATGCCCCCTGAAGAAGGCTGCGTCCGAAACGTGCGTAGGGGTGGATCCCCCCCTCCCCTCTGGTATGTTATGACTATGATTATACTCTATTAAGCCATCACTCTCTGAACCTTTTGCCACGTGGTTTATTTTAGTATTCAGGCACATCTCCTTATTTGTCTGGCCTGTTTTTGTAATAGCCCTGTCTACCTCCTATGATATTAATATCTCTTCTTATTGGCCTGGAGGTCAGTGTCTTAAAGAATTTATATCCTTACCTGTTGGCTCATACTCCTGCCATGGTTCATTGGCCTATTTCCCTATCATGGTTCACTATGTTTCCACTGTTGTGAGGGTTCTTGGTGGGGTCCTTTTGTTTATTGTACACATGGCACTTAGTGCCTGTAAGCTCCATGTATTTTAATGTATTATCCTTAATAAACATTTTGCATTTTTTCATAGTTTGGGTCCTATGTCGTATGTTCTTTTTCTCTTCTTTTCTGTAATTATGTTTTTTGATTTACATATGTATGTATATTTTTTATATAGATTTATTAAATGAATAATTTTAAAATGATCGTGTGGTTGTTCATTGTATATCTGAGTGAGTCTTGTACTTAAGATTAATGAATAACCTAGTATAATATACTATACCATTTCTAGTTAGTTGTGTTGTCCCTTATTATTTATCTAAAAGGCAAATGAGATATGTGAACCTTTCATTTTCAAAACAGTTACTTCTGTAAATCATATTAATTATACATAACGATAAGTGATTTTTGAGAAAAATACATATATATTTAATCTGTTTGAAAAGAAAATATTTTCCTTATTTCATAATCTTACCAAGATAAAAGAAAACCACATTGAGAGTGGCTACTTTGGATGGTGAAAGGAAGAGGTCATTAATAATGTAGGTGTTCCTGACTTTGCTAATGGAGTGACTAATGGTGTCAAATTGATTGAGTGTGTTCTTCATAGGACAACTGGATGATATTAATTATGGAAAACGAAAATTTACTACTATAAAGCACAGAGGATGCTGATGTAAGTAAATACAATTGGGATTGTATTACAGAGACATCAGTTTTTTTGCTAATGTTCTGCTTGTGAAGTCTATAGGACAAACGTCTTAATCATCTGATTAATCTGAGCATCATTTAAAATACGCTCACCTAGGAAATCTATAATCATCTTCGTAGTAAGGATTTTGAAAAGTACCACTCATGAGGTTATTGGTGTGGGAACCCCTGAAGACTTATGACAACTCTTAAAGAGAAGCTGTCATCAGAAAATGACATTGTTTAAATCAAGTTTTCGTAGTAAATGTACTGTAATTTTTTTTAATTCTTGAAAAAAAATTTCTTACCCAATCATAATATGGACTAAACATAAAAAAATAGAATTCTTTCCATTTTCACACCGACCAATGGGCCTTTTTTGACTCAAACTTTCTGTTTCAGGAAATAACACGTGTACATAGCCACAATGAACATAGTCCGACTATCTTTTGTATTGAATCATCTAATGAGCATGTGCACAAGTCATTGTGAAGGGAGGGGGAGCAGGGTCAGCGGTGACATCACCTACTGTGATTGGTGGATCCTGTTATTATCATCTATGTATACAGGTGTTACTTGTCATGCTGATCCTGCATCTGCTGATAAGGAGCCTGCTGAAATCTCTTCCTGGAAAAACAGAATTCTCAGTGGCCAGTGTAAAAATTGCAAGTTTACAATTTTTTTTTAATTCCGCTGTCCACCTCTGACAGTTGCATTTAAAGCAGACGAACTAGGGGTAGCACCATTCTACACGCCCAGCAACCTCACCTGCGACGCATTTGCAGGGTGCCAATGGGTTGCAATAACAGCCGTGGGTCTGTTGAAGTCATCTGTACCTGTCATTATGGTGTGCCTATGAAACCATCCTGTGACTGGGCTTCATAGGAAACTGCGATTTATATTATTCAATGAAATAGTGTGGTATTGCAGTATATAGTACAAGCTATCGGGCGACCACAGAATCAAGTCTCTAAGGTGATTGACAAATAAAGTGATGCCACAACTGTGGGTTCTTGGTGGCCACAAATCAGTGAAAAAATTCAATAAGAAGTTATCAATATGTTGTATTTACCCCAAAATGGTATGAATGAAGATGTCAGCTCGACCAACAAAAAACAAGCCTAAAGAATTAAATAACATTTCTAAATGTTGTTAAAGACTAAAAAATGAAAACGTTACAGATCTTGGAAAATGGCAACACAAGCACTTTTTTTTATATAAAAATTTCTATTTTTCTTTCCACCAAAAAAGAAAGTATACAAGTTTTGCTAACTCCATAATCATACTGACCTGAAGAATCACATTTACAAGTAATTTTTAGTAAACAATGAATACCATATAAACAAAAACCCCCAAAAATTGTGGAATTGACTTTTTGCATTTGCCAGTACATCGAATGATAAAATTAATGGTGCCATTCAAAACTACAACAAGTCCAGCAAAATATAAGCCCTCATACAGTACATCTATGTTGACAGAGAAATTAAAAAATAATGGCTCTTGGAAGAAAGGGAGGGAAAAAAACAAAAGCGCAAAAACAGAAAATCACTCAGTTGGGAAGGGGTTAAAAAGAACCTGACAGTTGATTCAACAGGGAATCAATGACTGGCTCCTGTATAGCAGCCATGAATGCTTTACTATAAAATGCTGCGGCATTTCAGATAAAACAAACCATTGAGAGCCGGGACAATGTGATTAGGATGAATAGCCCAAGAGGCAGATTGCCGGAGGCAGGGAGAGATCTGTCAGGCAAGGAGAGCGGGGAGGCGAGAAGCTACCAGGAATTATACATGGCCGCAATTACAGAGCCAGTCTCTAATTTATGCTACCCCTTGTTTACTTTAAGAAATAACATGCTTTCTTGACTTTGTTATAGATAATGTCTAATAAGTGCTCTCTTTCAATAGCTGTTTATTTTAATCTCGATAATAGTATGACGTTTTAAGTAAAAATGACTTGCAGGTTCTCTAATTTCAGAAGTATTTTTTATTTTCTAGACTCTAGATTGTGAGGCCCGATGGGGACAGTGGTGATAATTAATGTAAAGCACTGCAGAATATGTTAGCACTATATAAAAATAAAGATTATTTTATTATTACTATTTTAAAAATAAAATATTTACAGTGACCCATGATGGGTTAAATGTCCACATTCACAATTTATTCAGAGAGGTTTGTCTGGAATATCCATGAAGGGCATTAATAGCACTGTCCTTGGATACAAGGACATGCAAACATGCACATTCATAGAAAGAGGGGCATTAACAAGGGAACGCATTTAATGTTTAACTATCTAGAGACAAACGGGTGACCTTATATACTGCCACCAGGGAATGATAGGCGAG
Organism: Phyllobates terribilis; assembly: GCF_046119375.1. NCBI lineage: Eukaryota > Metazoa > Chordata > Amphibia > Anura > Dendrobatidae > Phyllobates > Phyllobates terribilis. The sequence goes on from NW_027362764.1 coordinate 194,207,678, forward strand.
ATTGTAAATAGCTTGAACTCCTGCACATCTACACTTCCCATTCTAGCAATTTCTTTCGCCTCAGTAAGCCATATGTATAGTTGAAACCAGAAGGTCACATACACTATATAAAAAGACACACATGCATGTTTTTCTCAATATCTGACATGAAATCAGAATAAACCTTTCCCGTTTTAGGTCAATTAGGATTATTATAAATTTTGATATTTGCCAAATGCCAGAATAATGAGAGAGAGAGAATGTTTTAAGGCATTTTTATTACTTACTGCAAAGAAGAAAAAAGGAAGATTATGTGGTAATACTGAAGCAACATCTCAAGACATCCAAATGGGTCTTTCAAATGGACAATGACCTGAAGCATACTGCCAAAATGGAAACAAAGTGGCTTAAGGATAACAAAGTCCATGTTTTGGAGTGGCCATCACAAAGCCCTGACCTCAATCCTATAGAAAATTTATTAGCAAAGCTGAAAAGGCAGGTACGAGCAAGGCGAAATACAAACCTGGATCAGTTACAGTAGTTTGGTCAGGAGGAATGGGCCCAAATTCTGACCAACTATTGTGAGAAGCTTGTGGAAGGATATCCCAAACGTTTGACCCAAGTCATTCAGTTTAAGAGCAATGGTACCAAATACTAATGAAATGTATGTAAACTTTAGATTTTGCAGTAAGTAATATAAATGCCTTAAAACATTCTCTCTCTCTCATTATTCTGGCATTTGGCAAATATTAAAAATTACAGTAATCCTAATTGACCTAAAACGGGAAAGGTTTATTCTGTTTTCATGTCAGAAAATCATGCTCATGTGTCTTTTTATATAGTGTATGTAAACTTTTGGTTTCAAATGTGCACACACATCGGTGTTTGAAATTTTATGAAGATTTCAGAATTTTCCATTTTTTCTGCCTAAATTTGACCTGAAACTACAGATTTTCACACAAGCCCTGATAGTGGATAAAGAGAACCAAATCAAACAAATGAGTCAAAAATGTTAGACTTAGTCGTTTTTTACATGATGAAAATGTCTGAGTGGCAAAAGTATGTGAACTTTTAGGATTACCAGAGAATCTAAACGTAAAATTGCAGTCTTGTGCTTTCAATCAATGGGATGATGTGATAACAAACAAGTGTAATTGAGGGACCAGTCAATGATTACTAGAAGCTATGTGAATATACAGCTGTGCTCAAAGTTTTCATACCCCAGCAGAATTTTTCCTTTCTTGGCCTTGTTTCAGAGAATATGAATGATAACAAAAAAACGTTTTCTCCACTCATGGTTATTGGTTGGATGAAGCCATTTATTGTCAAACTACTGTGTTTTCTCTTTTTAAATCTTAATGACAACCAAAAACATCCAAATGATCCTGATCAAAAGTTCACATACCCTGGTGATTTTGGACTGATAACATGCACAGAATTTGACACAAATGGGTTTGAATGGCTACTAAAGGTAACATCCTGACCTGTGACCTGTTTGCTTGTAATCAGTGTGTGCATAAAAACTGAGTGAGTTTCTGGGATCCAGACAGTCTCTTGCATTTTTCATCCAGACAAAGGGAAAAAGTTAGTTGAACAGTATAACACAGGAAAGGGATACAAAAAAATCTAAGGAATTGATAATGCCAGTCAGCAGCGTTCAAACTGTGATTAACAAATGGAAAATCAGGGGCTCTGTAAAAACCAAACCACGGTCAGGTAGACCAACAAAAATTTCGGCCACAACTGCAAGGAAAATTGTTTGGGATGCAAAGAAAAACACACAAATAACATCAGCTGAAATTCAGGACTCTCTGAAAACTAGCGGTGTGACTGGTTCAAGATGCACAATAAGGAGGCACTTGAAGAAAATGGGCTGCATGGTCGAGTCGCCAGAAGGAAGCCATTACTGTGCAAATGTCACAAAGTATCTTGCCTACAATACGCCAAACAGCACAGAGACAAGCCTCAAAACTTCTGGAACAAGGTAATTTGGAGTGATGAGACCAAAATTGAACTTTTTGGACACAACCATAGACATTACATTTGGAGAGAGGTCAACAAGGCCTATGATGAAAGGAACACCATTCCTACTGTAAAGCACGGAGGTGGATCGCTGATGTTTTTGAGGATGTGTGAGCTGCAAAGGCACAGGAAACTTGGTAAAAGTTGAGGGAAAGATGAATGCAGCACGTTATCAGCAAATACTGGAAGCAAATGTACACTCATCAGCCCGGAAGTTGCGCATGGGACGTACTTGGACGTTCCAACATGACAACGATCCTAAACACAAGGCCAAGTCGACTGGTCATTGACTACAGCAGAACAAAGTGAAGGTTCTGGAGAGGTCATCTCAATCTCTTGACCTCAATATCATTGAGCCACTCTGGGGAGATCTCAAGAACGTAGTTCATGCTAGACAGCCCAGGAATTTAAAGGAACTGGAGGCTTTTTGCCAAGAAGAATGGGCAGCTTTACCATCTGAGAAAATAAAGAACCTCATCCACAACTTCCACAAAAGACTTCAAGCTGTCATTGATGTTAGAGGGGGCAATACACGGTATTAAGAACTGGGGTGAACTTTTGATCAGGGTCATTTGGATGTTTTTGGTTGTCATTAAGATTTAAAAAGAGAAAACACAGTAGTTTGATAATAAATGGCTTCACCCAACCAATAACCATGAGTGGAGAAAAAGTTTTTTTGTTATCATTCATATTCTCTGAAACAAGGCCAAGAAATGAAAAATTCTGCCGGGGTATGTAAACTTTTGAGCACAACTGTGTGTATATATATATATATATATATATATATATATATATATATATATACAGTACAGACCAAAAGTTTGGACACACCTTCACCTTTAAAGATTTTTCTGTATTTTCATGACTATGAAAATTGTACATTCACACTGAAGGCATCAAAACTATGAATTAACACATGTGGAATTATATACTTAACAAAAAAGTGTGAAACAACTGAAAATATGTCTTATATTCTAGGTTCTTCAAAGTAGCCACCTTTTGCTTTGATGACTGCTTTGCACACTCTTGGCATTCCATTGATGAGCTTCAAGAGGTAGTCACCGGAAATGGTCTTCCAACAATCTTGAAGGAGTTCCCAGAGATGCTTAGCACTTGTTGATCCTTTTGCCTTCACTCTGCGGTCCAGCTCACCCCAAACCATCTCGATTGGGTTCAGGTCTGGTGACTGTGGAGGCCAGTTCATCTGGCGTAGCACCCCATCACTCCCCTTCTTGGTCAAATAGCCCTTACACAGCCTGGAGGTGTGTTTGGGATCATTGTCCTGTTGAAAAATAAATGATGGTCCAACTAATCACAAACCGGATGGAATAGCATGCCGCTGCAAGATGCTGTGGTAGCCATGCTGGTTCAGTATGCCTTCAATTTTGAATAAATCCCCAACAGTGTCACCAGCAAAGCACCCCCATACCATCACACCTCCTCCTCCATGCTTCACGGTGGGAACCAGGCATGTAGAGTCCATTTATTATTAATATTATTTATTATTATAGCGCCATTTATTCCATGGCGCTTTACATGTGAAAAAGGGGTATAATACAAGAACAATTACAATAATCTTGAACACAATGTGACAGCGACTGGTACAGGAGGAGCGAGGACCCTGCCCACGAGGGCTCACAATCTACGAGGGATGGGTGAGGATACAGTAGGTGAGGGTAGAGCTGGTCGTGCAGCGGTATGGTGGAGCGGTGGTTACTGCAGGTTGTAGATTTGTCGGAAGAGGTGGGTCTTCAGGTTCCTTTTGAAGGTTTCCACGGTAGGCGAGAGTCTGATACATTGGGGTAGAGAGTTCCAGAGTAGGGCGGAAGCACGGGAGAAATCTTGTATACGGTTGTGGGAGGAGAAGATAAGAGGGGAGTAGAGCAGGAGATCTTGTGAGGATCGGAGGTTGCGTGCAGGTATGTAACGGGAGACTAGGTCGGAGATATATGGAGGAGACAGGTTGTGAATGGCTTTGTATGTCATGGTTAGGGTTTTGAACTGGAGTCTCTGAGCAATGGGTAGCCAGTGAAGAGATTGACAGAGAGGAGAGGCCGGGGAATAGCGGGGGGACAGGTTGATTAGTCGAGCAGCAGAGTTTAGGATCGATTGGAGGGGTGCCAGAGTGCTAGAGGGGAGGCCACAGAGCAGGAGGTTGCAGTAGTCAAGGCGGGAGATGATGAGAGCGTGCACTAGTGTTTTTGCAGATTCATGCAAAAAGTCCATCCGTTCACCTTTTCTGCATCGCACAAAGATACGGTGGTTGGAACCAAAGATCTCAAATTTGGACTCATCAGACCAAAGCACAGATTTCCACTGGTCTAATGTCCAATCCTTGTGTTCTTTAGCCCAAACAAGTCTCTTCTGCTTGTTGCCTGTCCTTAGCAGTGGTTTCCTAGCAGCTATTTTACCATGAAGGCCTGCTGCACAAAGTCTCCTCTTAACAGTTGTTGAAGAGATGTGTCTGCTGCTAGAACTCTGTGTGGCATTGAACCTGGTCTCTAATCTGAGCTGCTGTTAACCTGCGATTTCTGAGGCTGGTGACTCGGATAAACTTATCCTCAGAAGCAGAGGTGACTCTTGGTCTTCCTTTCCTGGGGCGCTCCTCATTTGAGCCAGTTTCTTTGTAGCGCTTGATGGTTTTTGCAACTGCACTTGGGGACACTTTCAAAGTTTTCCCAATTTTTCGCACTGACTGACTTTCATTTCGTAAAGTAATGATGGCCATTCGTTTTTCTTTACTTAGAATTTGTATTATGGCAAGAAAAAAGCAGCTAACAGTCTATTCAGTAGGACTATCAGCTGTGTTTCCACCAGACTTCTGCACAACACAACTGATGGTCCCAACCCCATTTATAAGTTAAGAAATGCCACTTATTAAACCTGACAGGGCACACCTGTGAAGTGAAAACCATTTCCGGTGACTACCTCTTGAAGCTCATCAAGAGAATGCCAAGAGTGTGCAAAGCAGTCATCAAAGCAAAAGGTGGCTACTTTGAAGAACCTAGAATATAAGACATATTTTCAGTTGTTTCACACTTTTTTGTTAAGTATATAATTCCACATGTGTTAATTCATAGTTTTGACGCCTTCAGTGTAAATGTACAATTTTCATAGTCATGAAAATACAGAAAAATCTTTAAATGAGAAGGTGTGTCCAAACTTTTGGTTTATACTGTATATATACATATAAATATATATATATATATATATATATATATTCTGACAAAGTCACTGGCAGAATGCTGGAGGGGAGATATGTTTCACTGAGGCTGTTATCTTCAGTGATGTGAAACATGGAAGTTTTCTCCTGCATGGTAGGTGCATAGGTGCAGAGAGGGTTAAAGGTTATTTAAAAGGGCATGTTTTATAGATGCATGACTAAAGTGTGGGCGGGAGGCCATTCACCATATTTCCACCCCAGGGAGTGGTTTGGGGCTTTAAATAGCCAGTCTTGGGGCTCAAGTGTTGTTCAGTATCTGGAGAGACTTGCTCCAGTGAGGAGCTTGCGTGTGTTGGGCTAAATCTGAACCGTGTGTGGTTAACCCTGATTGGCCGGACCCCGGCCGATATACGGACTGTGCTGTTTCTACTTTTGTTTAGCAATTATGCCGAATGGGCTGTATTTACTTTATGGACTTCAGGGTGGTTTATGACATGTCTTAATAAACCAACTTGAAATTTAAAGTATCAGTGTTCCATGGCTACCTCCGAGTGCAGCAGAGTGAGCAACTCTACCACAATATATATATGTATATATATATATACACACATGAACACACACACACATACATACATACAGTATCGTGCCAACAAGAAGCGTATTAGTGTGATGTCAAAACAAGTATATACCAGTTTTAAAGGAGTTTGTGATTGTAGATACAAATGTATCACTAATTTATACTTCTAAAATTAAGTGAACTGGTGAGGAATAATATTTACATGGCATGATATTTATTTGATCCTAAAGCAAAGAACTTTATACCTTTTGAATTTCAGCTTTCAGGTTGCAGGGATTGCTTTGGAGACTGAAAAGAGATTTTTTGTATCGTTCGACAACCCTCCTTTTCAGATTATCATGAAGAGCAGGGGGAAGCTGTAGAAATCACATGAAAGTGTTAAAAATGCTTGAGACTATTGCAGGATATGTGACCACATGTAAAAAAATCACCAGATCCAAGTTACATACTCGCGTTACTTATTTACTCGCCTTGCCCTAGTGCCTTTTGGGTCCGCTGTCAGATACTACTGCAAGCAGCACTGACAGCAGGGGGGAAGATGGCGATGACATGACTACTGACTGGCATGTGCACCACCAACTTTGTCATCTGAATAGAAGAATGATATCTCCTACTGGATGCTGTGCACATCACCTAGGGAATGCATTTTACTGTGTATATACATAATGACCAGCACCCATAATGCCCAGTCAGGCTCCTCCAATGACAGTTTAGTAGCCAAGGCCAGGACAAGGCGCCTATGTAAATCCGTGTGTCCCATCCAGTGGCAGGTATTGCCTTGTATTACTGCTTCTGCTATGATTACACCTGATTAATATGATTCCTGACCTGGCTCTTGTAAAACCACTTTCTTACTGTTTAACCACTTGGATTACTTTATGTGGACTTAACCCTGGACTGTGGAGACTTTCTGTAGCCTGAATGATATTTCAGACTTGTTCCCGATGATCTTCTTGACATAGCCCATGCCATCTGATTCTTCCATTGTTTTCTTCCCCTCTGGTTTTGACCTGGTTAATTCACCATTTTATTGCTTCATTGGCCATCAGCTGCTCACAACAACTCAGAGGGCCTCTGTAGAGAAGCCAAATCCCTGTACAGGGAAAAAATGGGTGAAAACTAAAGCGTTCTCTGTGTCCCGTGGATTAGCCGGTGTGAAGACTATCCGTTGAAGCCCTATTATCAGTTACCAAATTACTTGTACAGTTCTGAACAATTAGTAGAATATTGACTTTTTCATCTTATGGGAAATTGGCAATTAAATTCAAAGAATACAAAAATTACATAGAACAGCATTCTGTCAGTCTAACATTCACAAGACAGGCATAATATTGGGTAATGGATTAACGAACACCCTTTAAATGTAAAAAAATGATACTTCCATGGTCATAACCTTCAAGGAAGTCCTCGAAAGGAATTTGCTTACATTTCCAATGTTGGTTCTTTATTATTTGATGCTCCTTGAGGCTCATACAAAATTGATATAACTTTTATTTTTGGATTTGAACCTTAAATATTCAGTATGATAAAGCAATCATATATTAAAACAGAATGACAGGCTACTGTAGACAGATACTGAACCTTTGGAGACCACTAGGTCCCAGATTAAAATAATTACTGAACCATGAGTGTAATAATTGAGAGAAGTTCAAATTTTGAAATGAAATAGCAAAATGTAGTATTTTACAGAGGCATAAATCAATCACTGAAATCTTTACCTGTGTAATGAAGATAATTTTGTGCAGTTGGATTAGTATCTGCTGAATTGGATCACTGATCTGTCGCACTTTTCTCTGGGACACTGAAATACCTGCAGATGCTGTTGTGTAGAAAACAAGTTACAACACAGAAGAAAATGAAAAACAACCTTTTTGCATTTCAACATTTTCCATTATATTTATATAACAGATTAATTTTCTACTTTCTGTGCAATATGAACCACATACCTCACTGTCGGGCAGACTACAAACATAATTTTCCACCATCCACTGACATGTGGTCATTTGTAATGATTGCTCAAAAATATTTGTTTGGTAACATTTTTTCACAGATCTAGACAGTTTTAGTAGGATTTATAGAAAACAATGAAGTGTGTATCTACAACTCTACCATATACAGTACAGACCAAAAGTTTGGACACAGCTTCTCATTTAAAGATTTTTCTGTATTTTCATGACACCGAAGGCATCAAAACTATGAATTAACACATGTTGAATTATATACTTAACAAAAAAGTGTGAAACAACTGAAAATATGTCTGATATTTGAGGTTCTTCAAAGTAGCCACCTTTTGCTTTGATGACTGCTTTGCACATTCTTGGCATTCTCTTGATGAGCTTCAAGAGGTAGTCACCGGAAATGGTCTTCCAACAATCTTGAAGGAGTTCCCAGAAATGCTTAGCACTTGTTGGCCCTTTTGCCTTCACTCTGCGGTCCAGCTCACCCCAAACCATCTCGATTGGGTTCATGTCTGGTGACTGTGGAGGCCAGGTCATCTGGCGTAGCACCCCATCACTCTCCTTCTTGGTCAAATAGCCCTTACACAGCCTGGAGGTGTGTTTGGGGTCATTGTCCTGTTGAAAAATAAATGATGGTCCAACTAAACGCAAACCGGATGGAATAGCATGCCGCTGCAAGATGCCGTGGTAGCCATGCTGGTTCAGTATGCCTTCAATTTTGAATAAATCCCCAACAGTGTCACCAGCAAAGCACCCCACACCATCACACCTCCTCCTCCATGCTTCACGGTGGGAACCAGGCATGTAGAGTCCATCCGTTCACCTTTTCTGCGTCGCACAAAGACACGGTGGTTGGAATCAATGATCTCAAATTTGGACTCATCAGACCAAAGCACAGATTTCCACTGGTCTAATGTCCAATCCTTGTGTTCTTTAGCCCAAACAAGTCTCTTCTTCCTGTCCTTAGCATGGTTTCCTAGCAGCTATTTTATCATGAAGGCCTGCTGCACAAAGTCTCCTTTTAACAGTTGTTGTAGAGATGTGTCTGCTGCTAGAACTCTGTGTGGCATTGACCTGGTCTCTAATCTGAGCTGCTGTTAACCTGTGATTTCTGAGGCTGGTGACTCGAATAAACTTATCCTCAGAAGCACAGGTGACTCTTGGCCTTCATTTCCTGGGGCGCTCCTCATGTGAGCCAGTTTCTTTATAGCGCTTGATGGTTTTTGCAACTGCACTTGGGGACACTTTCAAAGTTTGCCCAATTTTTCAGACTTACTGACCTTCATTTCTTAAAGTAATGATGGCCACTCGTTTTTCTTTACTTAGCTGCTTTTTTCTTGCCATAATACAAATTCTAATAGTCTATTCAGTAGGACTATCAGCTGTGTATCCATCTGACTTCTGCACAACACAACTGATGGTCCCAACCCCATTTATAAGGCAAGAAATCCCACTTATTAAACCTGACAGGGCACACCTGTGAAGTGAAAACCATTTCCGGTGACGACCTCTTGAAGCTCATCAAGAGCATGCCAAGAGTGTGCAAAGCAGTCATCAAAGCAAAAGGTGGCTACTTTGAAGAACCTAGAATATAACACATATTTTCAGTTGTTTCACACTTTTTTGTTAAGTATATAATTCCACATGTGTTAATTCATAGTTTTGATGCCTTCAGTGTGAATGTACAATTTTCAAAGTCATGAAAATACAGAAAAATCTTTAAATGAGAAGGTGTGTCCAAACTTTTGGTCTGTACTGTATTAAATATTAGAGATAACCAAAAAGATTAACACTACACTGATCCAGCATCCACTTCAATATTCAATGTCAACCGGAGAGCCAGAGTCGGGCAGTGCAAACTTCTTTGACTGACAAGTGTCGCAGAATCACGGTAGTGGGGATATTTTTGCTCAACTTCTATTATTAATGATGGGTTATATGAATAAACACGAATTTGGGTTCTCATCCTTACTATAAATTATTAGAGATAAGCAAAAAGATTAACACTATCCTGGTCCACTTTAGTAATCTGTGGCAGCCGGACCAGCATCATAGGCATCTCTTGTGATTAATAGGCACTGGTGTCACGATGTGTGATCATCTCTATTAGCTCATCTCTATTAATTACAGTGGGTGAAATAAGCATTGAACACATCACCAATTGTCTAAGTTAATATATTTCTAATGGTGTTATTGACATGAAATTCTCACCAGATTTCGGTAACAACCAATCCAATCCACACAGGCAAATAAATCAACCATATATGTCCATAAATTATGTTATGTGTAAAAATGAGAAATGACACAGGGACAAAGTATTGAACACGCTTAATGAAATTTATTTAATACTTCATACAAAAGCCTTTGTTGGTGATGACAGCTTCAAGATGCCTCCTGTATGGAGAAACTAGTCGCATGCATTGCTCAGGTGTGATTTTGTCTTATTCTTCCACACAAACACTCTTCACATCTTGAAGGCTCTGTGGGCTCCTTCCATGAACTCTGACTTTTAGTTCCTTACACAAATTTTCTATTTGATTTAGGTCAGGTGATTGGCTGGATCATTCTAGCAGATTTATTTTCTTTCTCTGAAACCAATTGAGAGTTTCATTAGCTGTGTGTGGGATCAATGTATTGCTAAAATGTCTACTTTCATTTCATCTTCATCATCCTGGTAGATGATGGCAGATTTTTATCAAGAATGTCTTGGTACATTTGCCCATTTATAATTCCTTCAATTATAAAAAATTTGCCAGTGCTATACACTAAAAAACAGCCCCACACCATGATGTTCCCATCTCCAAACTTCAAAGTTGGTATGGTGTTTTGGGGGGTGATATGAAGTGTCTTTTGGCCTCCAAACATAGTGTGTATTATGGCATCCAAAAAGTTCAGATTTGGAATCATCTGATGAGACTATATTCTCCCAGTATTTGATTGGCTTGTCTAAATGTTGTTGAGGAAACTTTAAACGCGCTTGAACATACTTTTTGTTCAGCAACGGAGTCTTGCGTGGTGAGTGTGCATACAGGCCATAGAGTTTGAGTGCATTACTTATTGTTTTCTTTGAAACAATTGTACCTTCCGATGTCTTTCTGCATCTCTCCACAGGTGGTCTTTGACTTTTGGACAACTCTTCTGAAAATTACTTTCACTCCTCTGTCTGAAGTCGTGTAAGGAGCACCTGGTTGTGGCCAGTTTATGGTGAAATTATGTTCTTTCCACTTCCGGATTATGGCCCCAACAGTGCTCACTGGAACCTTCAGTTGTTTAGTAATTCTTCGGTAACCAATGCCATCAGTATGTTTTGCAACAATAAGGTTGTGAAGGTCTTGAGACACCTCACTGGTTTTGCCCATTTTGAGATGTTTCCTGTGTGGCACCTTGGTAATGAGACACCTTTTTATAGGCCATCAGTTGAAACAGCTGATATTATTTTTTACTACGTAGCAAGATTGCTTTCTAATTATTGATAGATTTCAGCTGGTGTCATAACTTTCCATGGCTTTTTGCACCTCTCTTTCTTCATGTGTTCAATACTTTATGTCTGTGTCATTTTTCATTATTATACATAATTTATGGACATCTATAGTTTGATATCTTTGCCTGTGTGGATTGGATGGGTTGTTACCGAAATCTGGTGAGAATTTCATGTCAAAAGCACCTTTAGAAACATATTTACTTAGAAAATTGGTGATGAGTTCAATACTTATTTTACCTGCTGTATGTATGAAGGTTATAACAAGTAAACAGTATATTGGTTTGTTACACCTTTATCAAATATTACTAAATATTGTTAAAGCATACCTTTCATACTTTTTTAATAACCCAATAGTGCATGCAAAAATAATGTAGAATTGTCTATTACCATTGAGAAACTCTACACTAACTGAGAAACCAAGACTAAGGCATAAAAGTAGTTACAGTTTCAAAGAGGGACCAAATGAATCAGTGCAGAGAGAATTAGTGAAGGCTTTCGTCACATATTTGATTCTCCTGCTGATCTTTTATGAAGTATTATGTTGTCCAACACGGACACTTGATTGACAGCCACATTGCTGAATCTTTTCAATGCAAAACCTTAGTAATAATGTCCAAAACACTTTGTACCTTCTCATAAAAAAGGAGATGACTGATCACAGAATTTAAACTATACGAACATGAGGAGAAAATTAAACTTTGCTGGTTAATTAGAAGCAGGTATAGAATTTTGGATTGAGAGTTCAGTGTATTTCTGTGAGAGTCGGAGAATCTCAGAGCCACTAGTGCCCATTCTTTCTGAATGTGAGCTCTGGAGCAATTCACAATTAGAGATGGAGATTGCAGAGAGTTAAAGCTCTTGAAAATGCATTATAAAAGAGAGATTGTGGTCACAAATAGTGTTCTTATTAAATTGCATAAACATGACAGCCTACTGCCAGGCAAAAACAGAACCTGTACCCAACATACACTTATTTGGTGGCACGAACTCAAATGGATCATAACTAGTAAGCCTTAACATTCCAGTTAAAAGGGGTTACACAGCCAAGGCAAAGTTATTTTTAAAACAGCTTAGAAAGTTTTAAAATAAAAGACAAGCCATATTTTCCCCTCTAATATACTGCTAATCTGGTTCCAAAAACATGTGACTGCTATAGCCAATCAATGATGTAGTAAGTCACTGCTGTGGTCAGTTATTGACTATTGCAGTCAACATTTTTGAGTCAGAAACATCATAGGAAAAGCAGTAGGAGAGACCATCAGGGAAAACAGGAAGAATGAGAACCAGAGTGGTAGGGGATCGGTAAAATGAGTATGGCTCCTATTGTTGCTTTACAATTACAACATTCTAATCTGTTTAAAAATAAAAATGTTCTCATTTCCTTTTTTTCAGTATAATTTGGTCCTTTTATTTTCAGAGTCACTTTTATAATTCTGCTAGTTGCCCTTGCAATAGAGTAGAGAATGGCTTCACTATTATTCAGTGCAGGTCAGATCACCAAAACACCATTATGGCTACTTGTACACCTTTACAAATACACATATACATACTGTATGTTTATCATGCAAAGTGATGGTCAACAACATGCATCATGCGATCCTTTTTTTTTTCTTTTTATACAAATTGTATTACTGAAAGTTGTATCAAAAATTAAACAGCCAAAATCAATCAATAAGCTAACTTCTGAATTGCTTGGCTAAGTTACTACATACAGTCATGGTTGAAAGTGTTGGCTCCCTTAAAATTGTTACAGAAAATGAAGTATTCCTCCAGAAAAGTATTGAAATTACACATGTTTACTTCCTTTGTGTGTATTGGAACAACACAAAAAAAAACTGAGAAAAAAAACAGGAAAAAAGGCAAATCAGACATAATTTCACACAAAACCCCAAAATGGGCCGGACAAAATAGTTGGCACCCTCAACTTAACACTTGGTTGCACACCTTTTAGAATAAATAACTGCAATCAATCACTTTCTTTAACCATCAACAAGCTTCTTACACCTCTCAACTGGAATTTTGGACCACTTTTTTTTTTTTGCAAACTGCTTCAGGTCTCTAATATTTGAAGGGTGCCTTCTCCCAACAGCAATTTTAAGATATCTCCACGTGTGCTCAGTGGATTTAGATTCTGACTCACTGCTGGCCACTTCAGAACTCTCCAGCGCTTTGTTTCCATCCATTTCTGGGTGCTTCTTGAAGTATGTTTTGGGGTCATTGTCCTGCTGGAAGACCCATGACTTAGTATGCAAACCCAGCTTTCTGACACTGGGCACTACATTGCAAGCCAAAATCCTTTGGTAATATTCAGATTTCATGATGTCTTGCACACAGTCAAGGCACCCAATGCCAGAGAGAGCAAAGCAACCCCAAAACATCTTTGAACCTCCACCATATTTGACTGTAGGTACTGTGTTTTTTTCTTTGTAGGCCTCATTCTGTTTTCGGTAAACAGTAGAATGATTTGCTTTACCAAAAAGCTCTAGCTTAGTCTCATTTTGGCAAACTGCAGTCTAGCTTTTTTAATGTCTTTGTGTCAGCAGTGGGATCCTCCTGGGTCTCCTGCTATAGCATTGCATTTCATTCAAATGTTGGCGGATAGTTCGCACTGACACTGATGCACCCTGAGCCTGCAGGACAGATCGAATTTCTTTGGAACCTGATTGGGGCTGCTTATCCGGCTATCCTGTGTTGCAACCTTTCATCAATTATTCTCTGCCATCAACGTCAAGGGAGATTACCTACAGTGCAATAGGTTGTAAACTTCTTGATTATGTTGCGCACCATGGACAAAGGAACATCAAGATCTCTGGAGAGGGACTTGAAACTTTGAGATTGTTGATATTGTTCAACAATTTTGGTTCTCAAGTCCTCAGACAGTTCTCTCCTCTTTCTGTTCTCCATGCTTAGTGTGGCACACACAATGCAAAGATTGAGTCAACTCCTCCACTTTTTATCTGGTTTCAGGTGTGATTTTACATTGTCCACACCTGTTCCTTGCCATTGGTAAGTTTGAATGAGCATCACATGCTTGAAACAAAGTTGTTTTTGTCCGGCCCATTCTGGGGGTTGTGTGTGAAATTATGTCCAATTTGCCTTTTTTATAATTTTTTGTGCTGTTCCAATGCACACAAAGGAAATAAACATGTATAACAAACATGTGGAAATGCAATAATTTTCTGGGAGAAATACTTCATTTTCTTGAACAATTTCGAGGGTGCCAACACTTTTGGCCATAACTGCATTTAGTAAAAATGTTAGACAATTACATGACTGTATGTCATGAGAGAACTCCTTTTTGGATTGAAGCTGATCACTGATGCTATTACACGAGTCTCTATAACCCACACCTTACATACAGTTGTGCTCAAAAGTTTACATATCCCGGCAAAATTTTTGCTTTCTTGGCCTTGTTTCAGAGAATATGAATGATAACAAAAAAACTTTTTCTCCACTCATGGTTATTGGTTGGGTGAAGCCATTTATTGCCAAACTACTGTGTTTTCTCTTTTTAAATCTTAATGACAACCAAAAACATCCAAATGACCCTGATCAAAAGTTCACCCCAGTTCTTAATACCGTGTATTGCCCCCTCTAACATCAATGACAGCTTGAATTCTTTTGTGGAAGTTGTGGATGAGGTTCTTTATTTTCTCAGATGGAAAAGCTGCCCTTTTTTCTTGGCAAAAAGCCTCCAGTTCCTGTAAATTCCTGGGCTGTCTAGCATGAACTGCGCGCTTGAGATCTCCCCAGAGTGGCTCAATGATATTTAGGTCAGGAGAATGAGATGGCAGCTCCAGAACCTTATTGTTATTCTGCTGCAGCCAATGACAGGTCAACTTGGCCTTGTGTTTTAGATTGTTGTCATGTTGGAATGTCCAAGTACGTCCCATGCGCAGCTTCGGGGCTGATGAGTGCAAATTGGCTTCCAGTATTTGCTGATAACGTGCTGCATTCATCTCTCCTTCAACTTTTACCAAGTGTCCTGTGCCTTTGTAGCTCACACATCCCCAAAACATCAGCGATCCACCTCCATACTTTACAGTAGGAATCGTGTTCCTTTCATCATAGGCCTTGTTGACCTCTCTAAAAATGTAACGTTTATGGTTGTGGCCAAAAAGTCCAATTTTGGTCTCATCACTCCAAATTACCTTGTTCCAGAAGTTTTGAGGCTTGTCTCTGAGCTGTTTGGCGTATTGTAGGTGAGATACTTTGTGTCATTTGCACAGTAATGGCTTTCTTCTGGCGACTCGACCATGCAGCCCATTTTTCTTCAAGTGCCTCCTTATTGTGCATCATGAAACAGCCACATCGCTAGTTTTCAGAGAGTCCTGAATTTCAGCTGATGTTATTTGTGGGTTTTTCTTTGCATCCCGAACAATTTTCCTAGCAATTGTGGCCGAAATTTTTGTTGGTCTACCTGACTGTGGTTTGGTTTTTACAGAGCCCCTGATTTTCCATTTGTTAATCACAGTTTGAACACGGCTGACTGGCATTATCAATTCCTTGGATATCTTTTTGTATCCCTTTCCTGTGTTATACAGTTCCACTACCTTTTCCCGTAGATCTGTTGACAATTCTTTTGCTTTCCCCATGACTCACAATCCAGAAACACACTCAGCTTTTATGCATACACACTGATTACAAGTAAACAGGTCACAGGCAAGGATGTTACTTTTAGTAGCCATTCAAACCCATTTGTATCAAATTCTGAGCATGTTATCAGTCCAAAATCACCAGGGTATGTGAACTTTTGATCAGGGTCATTTGGATGTTTTTGGTTGTCATTAAGATTTAAAAAGAGAAAATACAGTAAATTGACAATAAATGGCTTCACCCAACCAATAACCATGAGTGGAGAAAACGTTTTTTTTGTTATCATTCATATTCCCTAAAACAAGGCCAAGAAAGCAAAAATTCTGCCGGGGTATGTAAACTTTTGAGCACAACTGTAGCCAAAGATAAATGTCACCATTTTCACGCCAGAGTGTAGGTTATTTTACAACATCTATCTGTAGTGTGCAGCCTTTTCAGACTGATTTATTTAAAATGTACAAAAGGAAACTACATCAATTTAGTAAATCACTTGATTGATTAGTATCCTGCAGTGCAATGGAGGACAGTGCAGAGGTGAGGAAAAGAATAAGTACAGAAGTTCATTTTAAATAATCTCCGATCACACGTGCAAGATTTGGGGCAGTTTTTATATACCTTTTGTAGAGCGAAAGATTGAAGTGGATTCAAAATAACTGGCAAATACAAAGGAAGAATGCATATGTCTACTTCCTGTGGGATTCACTTCTGACTTTTACTTAATAAATGGATTAAAAAATGCATGTCGAGCTTGATCAAAAACTGCATGTGTGTACCAGCCTAACCGTACAGTAACCTTTAGCTGATATCCATGACCACACAACTGCATGAACTGCTTATGTGGTGAACTCCACAACTTGTCTGCTATCTGTTAAAGAAGCAAAGAAACTCTCCCATTAACTTTTTTACCTTTAAACTTGTGTATATGTGTATGTAGGGTAGTGTGTGTGTGTGTTAATATTAGAAATGAGCAGATTGATTCGCAGGACTCTGATCCAGCGTTCAGGTCAGTGGTACCTGGTGGCTGGATGGAAGTCCCACAAATCTCTTACCTTCCAGTATCCCCCACGTGGCTTTTGATAAGCAAGGGCTGGGGCAACGTCATCTGTGCCAGCCCTGACAAATCAAATTCCAGGCCAGGGACGCTGGAACATAAGAGATTTGTGGGCCTCCTGTCTAGCCGCCAGGTACCACTGGACCGGAACGCTGGACCAGAGATCCAAAAATCAATCCTCTCTTCTGTAGTTAATATACTCACCTGCTGCCACCTTCTCTGGTATCCAGCGCCATTTCGCTCCTCTTCTGGGTGACGTCACCGCTCTTCAGACTTTTCAGGTCACACTGCACTTTGCGTCAACCCAGAAGTGGTTTTTACAATGTAAGCCTTTTTATTGTCAGAACGAGGCTCCATAGGCTTATATTGTGTTAAGGGACTTCTGGTTCACGTATAGAGCATAGAGTGAGCCATATAGTCTAAAGAGTGCTGACGTCATTCAGAAGGGGAGTGAAGAGGCGCTGGATACCAGAGAAGACAGTGGGAGGTGAATATATCAACACAATCACTACACTACATACACATGATTTAGAGAGAAAGGTTAATGGGAGTGCTTCTTTAACTTCAGGACTGTGCCAATTTGATTATTCATCTTTGCATACTAGAGATGGTAGATCTTTTATTTTTGTTTGCCGCACCTATTTGATGCTTTTTTTTTTAAAACAAGTTGCACCCATGTATGCCCTAACAGCAGGAAATATGGTCACAGTCCTAAAGCTCTTCACTACACCAAGTACTGTGTGCCCATGCCTAGTTGGGGTCTTAAGTGTGTCCTGGGAATCCTCTGTGAAGTGATAAAATGGGCTGCTCCCCCTTCAGTCTCTCTCATGAATGGCAAAGGTATGGGGTTCCTCTGATTTCACGTTTGGTTGGGACTGTGACTGTGTATTACAACAACTTGAGTGGGACTGCTCCACTTCAGATCTCATGGGCACATTGACCTTGATCATTCCACAAATTTCATTAGGAATTTACATTTTTCACAATGTAAATCACATATACATGCCAGCAAAACCCTATACAGGCTACAAATCTCATCAAAACCATTGGTGGGGGGGGGGGGGCACCTGTAGGCACACAAACTCCCATTAAAGTAACACAAAACCATGTTGTCTCTCAAAGCTGGCCATCTTCTACTCATCTGGGATACATCGAGCCAAGAGGGAAGGCAAGAGAATACGTCTTCATAAGCAAGAGACACAGCTGTGTCTGACTATACTGTGTACAGCGAACTTTAGAAATATTTTAAAAATACCTTTTCATATTCTTTAAGTATGATAAAGCAGCAAGTGAAATCTTTTTTTTCAACAAGTATACACACATGACATCTTGAGAAAAAGCTATATATTCACAGGCAAAAAAGAACAAGTATAAAATTCCACTAAAAATATATACCAGAATGTTTCAGACTGTGAAGAACCACAGTAGAAAAACTGTGAGCAGGCCATTCTGCCCCTAACGAAGTCGCTAGCTTCCTACTTTGAGACCTGAACACCAGTGAAGGAACTTTCAGAAGAAGATCAATAGGCAGCAAAGCTGAAGAAAAGAAAGGAAGAGACAGTGTTTCATGTTATATCCTAAGAGAAACTTTCAAAGTTCTAAGCTCAGAAAGCAAAGAATTACCTGGTCTTGGTTTGGAACTTGTGCTTCCCGTGTGCTCCCTGAAAAATACACAGTGGAAAATATAAGGCTAAAAAAAGTATATTTTATTTAATATAATAGGAAATAGCATTTTCAAAGCTCTTATAGTTTTAGCCGATAACCACTATTTTATGTACAGTAGTTCTTGAAAGTTTGTGAACCCTTCAGAATTTTCCATATTGCTGCATAAATTTGACCTAAAACTACATCAGATTAAAACACAAGTCCTAAAAGTAGATAAAGAGAAACAAGTGAAATAAATGAGACAATAATATTAGACCATCATTTTTTAATTAGGAAAAAGATGCAATATTCCATGTGAATGGCAAAAGTATGTCTCAGCATTTGAGGTGACCCCTTTGTGTATCAAAAACTGCATTTACACATTTCCAGAAATTGTTGATTAATCGTGCACATTGGCTTGAAGGAAATTTCGCTCATGTCTCCCTACAAAACAGCCTCAACTCTTATTTTGGTGGGCTTTCACCCATGAACTGCTCATTTCATGTCCTTCCACAAATTTGTATAGGATTAAGGTCAGAACTTTGACTTTGCCATTCCAAAACTTTCACTTTACCCTTTTTTGACCATTTATCTGTACACGACTTATGTGCTTTAGGGATTTGTCTTGCAGCATGATCTACGTTCTCTTGAGATTCAACTAATACACAAATGTTCTAACAGTTTCCTTTAGAATTTGCTGGCATATTTCAGAATGCATTCTTCTATCAATGATCACAAACTGTCCTTACTCAGACGCAGCAAAACAGGCAAAAACCATGATCCTTCAAGCATCATGTTTCACAGGTGGTATGAGGTTTTTATACCGTAATGCAGTGATTTTCTCTCTCCAAACATAATGCTTTTCATTTAAACCAGAAAGCACATTTTTGGTCTCAATCATCCACAAAACACTGTTGCAATAGCTTTCTGGCGTGTCCATGTGATCTTGCAGTTGGGCAATAATGTTCTTTTTGGAGAGCAGTGGCTTTCTTCATGCAATCCTGACATGCACACCATTGTTGTTCAGTGTCCTCATGATGGTGAACTCATAAACATTAACATTGCCTAATGTGAGAGGCTTTTAGTTGTTTAGAGGTTATGTTGGATTCCTTTGTGACCTTGCAGACTATGGTACATATTGCTTTTGGAGTGATGTTTGTTGGTCGACCACTCCAGAGGTAAATATTAGAGATGAGCCAATCTTCTGAAATTCAAATTCGCCAGCTTCAATTAATTTTCCCCAAAATTTGATTTCAACACTGCAAAGCTTCTAACTGCCGGAAAAGATGTGTTTAACACTCTGACATCTCCTAATAATGTACTGAACCCCTTTTGAGATCTTTAACGCTAATACAAAATTAGGACAAAGGGGTATTATAATGCCCTCCTAGTTTTCACTGCATCAAGATTAAAAAAATATTGTGTTATAAAGTTGTTGTGTTGCAGTACATCACAGTCACATAGATTTCTGTTTGCAGTCAGTAGATGGGAATTGTCAGTATTTACTTTCAGGCATAAAAATCTGTGTTGGTGCTATGTGCATGACTGGTTTCAGTACAGTTAACCGAGTTGCATTTTGTAACAAGTGTCCAACACAAAGCCAGAAATTATTCATGTCCACCAGAGCCAGATTACAGGTGGTGAAGCAAGTTGGGAGTGATCATTACCACTCTAAAGGCCCACAAAAGCATTAGGTGAAAGTATACAAAACCCAATAATTTTTGCTACACTGGCAATCTAACATCTCTTCATTGTTATGATTGTTATATTATAACTATCCATAGAGGTAATGCTTTCCTACATTGTAAAGCATTGTATGAAAAATCCATCTACTTTTACAACTGTGTTATAGAAGTAACATGTTCTAACACAGGACAGCAATTCAGACTGTCTACCTAAATGTTTGGTCACTCCAGGGAACATCTACTTGCCAAGGTGAACACAAATATCCTGTCATATATGTTCACTGGCTAATAGACCTAATAGACAGGTATCACTTTGTACATTTTTTCAATCAATGAAATGGAGACAAAAATTGCTACTAACGAGCCTACTCCTTCGCGTGATGAAATATCTGATGCCATTGTTTGCTCCCTCTTGGCCTCATTAGACTCATGGTAGTCACATACAATTTATTTCTCAAGCTCTGTCAGCACCTATATATAGAATAATATAGCCTGTAAATACAGTGGAATAAAAAATACTCAATATTTTAAAGGAATTGGTGTATTAAGGGAGTCAAAATACAATATTCATTTAGTTTAAATGGACTACTGGAATACAATATTGAGAGATTGGGCCATTCAATATTGTTCAATTGAACCAATTATCTGAGTAAAATGGTATTATGTTAGGAAGAAATAAATCTGATTCAATTGTTCATACCTTAACATGATTGAGTAAGGGCTCGCTGACACAAGCATATAACTTGGACGCGTGAAATCCGATAAAAGAATGGATTGCACTCGGACCAATATTATTCAATGAGGCAGTGCAGATCTGCGTATTTTTTTCAGCTGTATTCGGCGTGAGAAGAGAATTGTAGCATGCAGCGATTTTACTCCAAGATCAGATGGGTGCGAGAAAAAAAATCGGATGCAATACGGATCATCAGAGTAACATTCGATTTTTACGGTACATTACCATTTTGTAACATAGGAAACTGTAAAAGATTAATAACTGCTGAGTAAAAAAACGGATTGTATACGGATAGCACAAGGATGATAAGTGAGAATAAATCGTCCCACTTTTCTGGATGAAAGCACTGTTTTACAGCTAAGAAATCCTAAAACTGTATACCTTACACACAGAGCATTTATAAAAGTAGGTGATTGTGACATGCACAAGTAGTGATGTTGCTTTAGAGGCATCCAGCAACAACCATTTGACATATGTCCTTACTACAGCCAAACTGAATGCAACGGGTCAGAGATGGGTCGCTGAACTAGCTGACTTCAATTTCAGCATCAAGTACAGGCCAGGAAAATGCAATGCGGATGCTGACGGATTGTCAAGAATGCCACTAGAGCCTGAGGAGTTCATGCAAGAATGTTCGGAGGAAATCAGTCTGGAAGCAATTGAGAGCACTACCCAAGCAGTACAAGCTTATCAGGAAGAAGACACACCATTGTGGTGTCCGTTGACTGTGGAAACCACCATAAAAGCGAAAGAACAAGATCACCCCTGGTCTATTCAACAACTACCAAAAGGGAAAATCTGTAGAGCACAACGGAAATATCAGATAATTGTTAGAATACTACTTTATGTGGACCAAAATTGGTTTCCAAGTAAACGGGAGAGAGACAATGAGTCACCAGCAGTATCTGTTTTAATTAAAGAATGGACGAAGCTCTACCTCAGTGAAGACTGTATCCTGTATCATAAAGGAGGACAAAACCGGCAGTTAGTACTACCCAGAGTATTCCATAGGTTGGTCTTCAAAGAACTCCATGAAAACATGGGACACCTGGGAGTGGAAAGGACAACAAATTTGATCCGCGAAAGTTTCTTCTGATCGTACATGCAGAGAGATATTGAGAAGTACGTGATCAGGGAGTGTGGGTGTCTGAAAGATAAACGTCCCAACTCATCAACCCGGGCACCTATGGGCAACATCCAAACTACGTATCCATTTAAGATGGTCTCAACAGACTTTCTACATCTCGAGACGTGCAAGGGTGGTTACAAATACATCTTGGTGGTGATGGACCATTTCACTCGATTTGCTCAAGCATATGCCACCACCAATAAATCGGGTTGAACAGCGGCAGAGAAGATCTTCAATCATTTTGCTTTGAGGTTTGGGTTCCCTATGAGGTTACACCACGACCAAGAAAGAGAATTTGAGAACCAGCTCTTTGCCAAGCTAGAAAGTACTGTAGAATTCAGAGATCCCACACAACGCCCTATCACCCAGAGGGTAATGGACAAGTGGAACGTTTTAACCGGACATTATTGTCGATGTTGCGCACTTTAACAGCAGATGAGAAGAAAGACTGGAAGAGTTCTCTGTCAAATGTGGTACATGCCTATAACTGTACAAAGAGCGATGCAACGGGTTACTCACCCTTTTTCCTATAGTATGGACGATCGCCAAGACTGCCAATCTACATCATGTTCGATATACTCCGGTGTCAGAGACTTACAGAACGTATCCGGAGTACATTCGAAAATGGAAGGAACGGATGGCAGAGGCATACAACATAGCATCCAAAGTGGTTACGCAAGGACAGAGCAGGAGTAAGGAGTACTATGATCGAAAATGTTATTCAGCAGAATTGGCACTGGGAAACCGGGTTCTAGTCAAGAACGTACGTGAGAAAGGCGCTCCAGAAAAATTTCGTTCGTACTGGGAAGACAAGGTGTATGTGGTCGTAAGGAGGAAAGCTGATGACAGCCCAGTGTATGAAATCCAATTTGAAATGGGAGACAAGAAAACCAGAATAGTCCATCGGAATTTACTACTACCCTGTGATTATCTCCCACCACAACAAGACTTCCCAGAAGTAGACCGACATCGTCCAAGATCGACTAAGGAACCACCACAGACAGGAGCTCTGGAGGTGGATAGTGACCTTGAAAGTTCCGATGGAGAAGAACACACTGTTGTATTTCTCGGACCAGCAAGGAGAGGGATGTACCCAGGCTCGGACTGGCCTGGCGGGGTGCTGGGAAATTTCACGGTGGGCCCCGGGCCCCCTGCAGAGAAGACAGAGAAGAATTTTTATTTTTTTTTAAAAAAAGGAAAGAAAAAGTGGTCGCGGGCCCTTTAAGGGCGCGCGCACGCACTCTCACCGCCGCGATGCCCAGGACAGTAGCGGGAGGGGCCTGGGAGCAGAAGAGCCAAAGAGCAGAGCAGGGGCTGCACTGCAGCGTCACACTCAGCAGACAGGGCCGCCCATCTGCTGAAAGTGACGTCATAGCGCGCCCTGCACTACAGTCTCCTGCCTTAGGAGCGCGTCTGTACTGTACAGGTAGTGTAATATTTGTGTGTGTTTGTATGAATTTTTATGTATATGCTGCCTGCATATGTGTGTATATGCCTGTGTGTGTGTATATGCCTGTGTGTGTATATGCCTGTGTATATATGCCTGTGTGTGTGTGTATATGCCTGCGTGTGTCTGTATATGCCTGCCTGTGTGTGTATATGCCTGCATGTGTGTTTATGCCTGTGTGTGTGTGTATATGCCTGTGTGTGTGTGTATATGCCTGCGTGCGTGTGTGTATATGCCTGTGTGTGTGTATATGCCTGTGTGTGTGTATATCCCTGTGTGTGTGTGTGTATATGCCTGTGTGTCTGTGTGTATATGCCTGTGTGTTTGTGTATATGCCTGCGTGTGTGTATATGCCTGCGTGTGTGTGTGTATATGCCTGCCTGTGTGTGTATATGTCTGCGTGTGTCTGTATATGCCTTTGTGTGTGTGTGTGTGTATATGCCTGCATGTGTGTGTGTGCATGCCTGCGTGTGTATGTATATGCCTGCGTGTGTGTATATGCCTGCGTGTGTGTGTGTGTATATGCCTGCGTGTGTGTGTATATGCAGGGGTGCGGGGTGCTGGGAAATTTCACGGTGGGCCCCGGGCCCCCTGCAGAGAAGACAGAGAAGAATTTTTTTTTTTTTTTTTAAAAAGGAAATAAAAAGTGGTCGCGGGCCCTTTAAGGGCGCGCGCACGCACTCTCACCGCCGCGATGCCCAGGACAGTAGCGGGAGGGGCCTGGGAGCAGAAGAGCCAAAGAGCAGAGCAGGGGCTGCACTGCAGCGTCACACTAAGCAGACAGGGCCGCCCATCTGCTGAAAGTGACGTCACAGCGCGCCCTGCACTGCAGTCTCCTGCCTTAGGAGCGCGTCTGTACTGTACAGGTAGTGTAATATTTGTGTGTGTTTGTATGAATTTTTATGTATATGCTGCCTGCATATGTGTGTATATGCCTGTGTGTGTGTATATGCCTGTGTGTGTATATGCCTGTGTATATATGCCTGTGTGTGTGTGTATATGCCTGCGTGTGTCTGTATATGCCTGCCTGTGTGTGTATATGCCTGCATGTGTGTTTATGCCTGTGTGTGTGTGTATATGCCTGTGTGTGTGTGTATATGCCTGCGTGCGTGTGTGTGTGTATATGCCTGTGTGTGTGTATATGCCTGTGTGTGTGTATATCCCTGTGTGTGTGTGTGTATATGCCTGTGTGTCTGTGTGTATATGCCTGTGTGTTTGTGTATATGCCTGCGTGTGTGTATATGCCTGCGTGTGTGTGTGTATATGCCTGCCTGTGTGTGTATATGTCTGCGTGTGTCTGTATATGCCTTTGTGTGTGTGTGTGTATATGCCTGCATGTGTGTGTGTGCATGCCTGCGTGTGTATGTATATGCCTGCGTGTGTGTATATGCCTGCGTGTGTGTGTGTGTATATGCCTGCGTGTGTGTGTATATGCAGGGGTGCGGGGTGCTGGGAAATTTCACGGTGGGCCCCGGGCCCCCTGCAGAGAAGACAGAGAAGAATTTTTTTTTTTTTTTTAAAAAGGAAATAAAAAGTGGTCGCGGGCCCTTTAAGGGCGCGCGCACGCACTCTCACCGCCGCGATGCCCAGGACAGTAGCGGGAGGGGCCTGGGAGTAGAAGAGCCAAAGAGCAGAGCAGGGGCTGCACTGCAGCGTCACACTAAGCAGACAGGGCCGCCCATCTGCTGAAAGTGACGTCACAGCGCGCCCTGCACTGCAGTCTCCTGCCTTAGGAGCGCGTCTGTACTGTACAGGTAGTGTAATATTTGTGTGTGTTTGTATGAATTTTTATGTATATGCTGCCTGCATATGTGTGTATATGCCTGTGTTTGTGTATATGCCTGTGTGTGTATATGCCTGTGTGTGTATATGCCTGTGTGTGTGTGTATATGCCTGCGTGTGTCTGTATATGCCTGCGTGTGTCTGTATATGCCTGCCTGTGTGTGTATATGCCTGCATGTGTGTTTATGCCTGTGTGTGTGTATATATGCCTGTGTGTGTGTGTATATGCCTGCGTGCGTGTGTGTGTGTATATGCCTGTGTGTGTGTATATGCCTGTGTGTGTGTATATCCCTGTGTGTGTGTGTGTATATGCCTGTGTGTCTGTGTATATGCCTGCGTGTGTGTATATGCCTGCGTGTGTGTGTGTATATGCCTGCCTGTGTGTGTATATGTCTGCGTGTGTGTGTATATGCCTTTGTGTGTGTGTGTGTATATGCCTGCGTGTGTGTGTGCATGCCTGCGTGTGTGTGTATATGCCTGCGTGTGTGTATATGCCTGCGTGTGTGTGTGTGTATATGCCTGCGTGTGTGTATATGCCTGTGTGTGTGTGTATATGCCTGTGTGTGTGTATGCCTGCGTGTGTGTGTGCGTATATGCCTGCGTGTGTGTGTATATGCCTGTGTGTGTGTATATGTCTGCATGTGTGTGTGTATATGCCTGTGTGTGTATATGCCTGTGTGTATATATGCCTGTGTGTATATGCCTGTGTGTATATGCCTGTGTGTGTGTATATGCCTGTGTGTATATGCCTGTGTGTATATGCCTGTGTGTGTGTATATGCCTGCATGCATGTGTGTGTATATGCCTGCATGTGTGTGTGTGTGTATGTATACCTGAATGTGTGTAGTGTGTATGTATTTGAGTGCCTGCATGTCTACGTGTGTATATGTGTCTTCACACGTGTGTGCGTGCTTCCCTGCGTGTCTGCATTTTTGTGTATGATTGTCTGAGTGTGTCTGTGCATGACTGTGTGTGCATTTCTGTGTGTGCTTGCCTGTGTGTGTACATGTCCCCATTTCTGTGAGTATGTGTATCTGTGTGTATATTAGGGCTCTTTCACATGTCCTGATATTTACGGGACTGGAGATATCCGTGTCCCCCTGTGTGTCATCCATGTGACACATACCGGCGCTTGGGAATCAGTGTACAGTTAGCGCTGTTCCCAAGAGCCGGGTGCTGAGCACTGCCCTCATCATAGATCCCTGCCGGTGCTGCGATCAGCAGCAGCAGGGTCAATGATGAGAGTAGTAGTCTACTCCCGCCGTGTCCAACTGTAAAAATAGTAATAAAATAAAAAAATCCTTATACTCACCTCTCCTAAGTGTCACCCGCTGTAATCCGTGCGAGCGCTCACGCCGAGGGGAATGACTCCTGCATTGAGCTGGTCCCGGAGCTGCGCTCAGTGATTGACAGGGCACCGCTTGTTGAGCGCAGCTCCGGGGTCCACTCGCTGCAGGAGTCATTCTCCTCGGCGTGAGCTCTCGCACGGATTACAGCGGGTGATACTTAGGAGAGGTGAGTATAAGGATTTTTTTATTTTATTCCTATTTTTACAGTTGGACACGGCGGGAGTAGACTACTACTCTCATCATTGACCCTGCTGCTGCTGATCGCAGCGCCGGCAGGGATCTATGATGTGGGCAGCGTTTCCACGCCCGGTGCTTGGGAAGAGCGCTAACTGTCATCAGTGTGCGGGACGTTTTGCGGGAGGTGCAGCAAGTAAAAAACAGACATGTCAGCGTGTTTTGCCCACGGACACCACATGGTCTGTGGAAAGTGGAAACACACTGACGTGTGCACATCCATTTGAATGGGTCTATGTGTACCAATGTCTCTAGTACATGTGGAAACTGTCACCGCACGTACTGACGTGTGAAAGAGCCCTTAGTATGTGTCTGTGCGCGCTTGTTTTCGTGTGTGTAAGCGCGCTTCTGCATGTCTGTGTGCTCTTCTGAAGATTTATTATATTTGGGGAGACATAGGAGAGAAATTTTAGGAGATAGAATGGGGAGATGTGAAGAAACAGTATGGTGAACTAGAGGAGAGTGGGAATGAGTGCAGGAACAGAATGGGGAAGGCGGATGTATAAGGAAACAGTATGGAGAGTGGGGGAATAGTGTGAGGAGACAGTATGGAGGGAGAAAAGTGTGAGGTGACACAGCACAGAGACTAGGTAGTGTGGGGGAAGGTATGGAGATGCGGCAGTATGGGGGAAACAGTGTGAGGGCACAGAAAGAAGGGAACAGTATGCTGAGGAGGGGGAGTGTGATGAAGGGGCACAGTATAGAGACTGGGCAGTATAGGGGGGAACACAGTGTGAGAGGACAGTGTGAAGAGGGGGCCCAGTATGGTAAGAAGAGGACAGTGTGAAGAGGGGGCCCAGTATGGTAAGGAGAGGACAGTGTGGAGAGCAGGTACCATAAGAGGGGTAGAGTGTATGTCATGTTTTGTGCAGGGAGCATTGTAAGAGTTAGGTTTATTCAGGGGCTCAGTGTAGATATTTTTAATCAGGAGCATTATAATGACTCTGCTATCTTTAATGGCATCATGTGGGGATGTGCTGCAGAAGACCGGAGAAGATGGAAGTCTGCAGAGACGAGCTGTGGATGAGAAAAGTCATCATGGAGTCTGGACAAGAGGAAGAAAAGAAAGAGAATGACTCTAATCAGAGAAGACGTCTCAGGTAAGATACCTGGATGTAAATGTTCATTTGTGATCCTGCCTGTGTCTCATCAGTACTGTGGTTCCTGTATGGTCCGCAGTCTGATGATGACTGATAACAACTCCCAGTATCTCTATTGTTAATTACATACTGGGAGTTGTAGGTTTATGCGATACAAAGATATATGGGGCTGACCTGACATTACAAATTATGGTGGTTCAGATAATGTATTCATGTACTGATGTGTTTGTGCGCGTCTGCGTGTTTGTGCGCGTCTGCGTATCTGGAATAATATGTATTTTTGTAAGATGCGTGTATGTAACTGTGCATTGTGGTGTGTAATAACAATCATATGCTTGAGGCACCTTTACTAAATCTATTAGGACTCTTTCACATGTGTTAGGGAATTCCATTTGTCTTTCCACATTTAGGAACAGACAAGTGAAATTTGCTAACCCTGACATAACTGTCACCATTGGTATGTGCTTGTATGGAGCGGGTTCAGGAGCTGAGCCTGCTACATACCGTGCAAATGTCGGCTGTGTTACATAGCCAGTGTCTGCCTGTAACAGCAGTGATAAGAGCTCTCCTTGATTGCTGCTGTTTTGAGTATTTAAGTGCCCTTGTCAATCACTGACAGCGGCATTTAGATAGCACGATGGCCGGTACATGCAGTCACCTGTTCCCTTCAGCCCCCTGTGATGCAGTTGCAGGTTACTGATGGGTTGCCAGTAGTGCTGAGTGAGCGTGGTCGGATAAGAGATATTACAGTCTTCGCGAGCTGCAAATGTAGCGTGCTGCAATAACGTCCGGCACCTTGATTGTGACACTTCCATGGAGCCCAACCTCAGGCTGAGCTTCATTGAATGACTAACATGGCAGCAGCACCTGGCAACTAGTGCTGAGTGAGTGTGGTCGGATAAGGTGTGATCCCAACATGCTTGGGTGTTATCTAGGTATCTTGTAGTGCTCTGCTAATAGGCTCGAGTTCCTGCGGTAGCATGTTTTGCGGCGGTAGACAGAAGCAACACATGCAGGGATTACCTAACAAACAGGCAATTCCTGCATGTGTTGCATCTGTCTACCACCGCAAAACATGCTACCCCGGGGACTCGAGCATACTAGCAGAGCACTACAAGATACTCAGATAACACCCGAGCATGCTGGGATCACACCTTATCCGACCACGCTCGCTCAGCACTAGTTGCCAGGTGCTGCTGCCATGTTAGTCATTCAATGAAGCTCAGCCTGAGGTTGGGCTCCATGGAAGTGTCACAATCAAGGTGCCAGACGTTATCGCAGTACCCTCACTTTGTAGTTCGCGGTGACTGTAATGTCTCCCTCCTTGCACCGACCCAATAACAGGAAGCGAATGGCGGCAGGGAGAATAAAATGTAGTTTTCTCCGTGTAGCCAACGCTTTTCCAATAAGCCATCTAACCAGGCTTTAAACCCTTTTTACCTGCAGATTACCCCTACATCTGCAGATAAATAGCGTTTTTCAAGGTGACAAGTTACCATTAAAGGGACTCTGGCAGTAAGGAATGACTGTTCGAACAAAGTCCTGCCGCTTGGTGCTCCACAGCGTGGCCAATCATGTGATTATAGAAAAGCATAACAAGTAATGAAACCGTTTATGGTGGGCTATAGTGTGGGCCCCTAGAGTCAGTTCCCCTGGTGGGCCCTAGGCACCCCAGTCTGACCCTGGATGTACCATCCTCAGGAGAGTGAACTAAGTCTTGAGGCTCCAGAGTTCGTACCACGGAGTGCAGATGAAGTCCAATTCAGATCTGATGATGATCGAAAACCGGCCCCTGAAGAGACCGTTCGACACTCAGGAGGAGCGGAATTACCAGACCGTGCAGAAACAAGTGACTCAGGAGAAGTACAGAAACTTACAGAGGCAACTCCAAGGCATCTGAGGAAGCACGGGAAATGAGTGCGGCAGAAGAAACTTCTGTGACCGAAGAACCCGTGGTCTCTGAGGAGCAACCCACCAGGAGGATGTCGACTCGAGAAGTGAGGAGGCCCGTGATGCTGACGTATGAGACACTTGGCGAACCAAGTCAAGTGCCAAGGCCTACCGACTGGAAGCAGGTATCTCTGCCTACGGACCAGGTAAGCCCACTGGAATGGTATTCACCACCAAGAGGCAGCATGGAAGATGTTGCCTACTGGAAAGACTTGTTTTCATGCTTTGATTTTCCTTAAAAGACTTTGTAGAAACAAAGAACTGTTAAAGCATAGAGAGAGAGCTAGTTGAAGACGTACGAAAAGTTCCAGCTGAAGAGATGCTGATTGTTTTAATTGTGTTAATTGTTTATTTCTTACAGGCATCCTACAAGAAAAAGGTCGTAAAATTAGGTTGCTATTAATGTTTATGAATGTTATACCAATTTCACAATGTGATTTGTATATAAAGTTATCCAACTTTCACCACCGTCTCAGAATTGGTCAGATTTACCAATTAAGACGAATGTCGAGGACGACATTCAAAAAGGAGGGAAGAGTGTGACATGCAGAACTAGTGCTGTTGCTTTAGAAGCATCCAGCAACTAGAGGGGTTAACACACTCACAGGGGAAGGGGGTGTTTTAGCAGAGCCCCGGGGGATTGTGGGGAAGTTGTTGACTGTTCAGGCTGGAGCCTTTGAGAAAGGTGGTGTGTTATCTGTATCTGACAGAAGGCAACTGAACAGGATTCAGATCAGGAGAGAAACTAAACACAGGTCAGATAAACTCCCTGAACTAACAGTGCAGAGCAGAAAGATAAGGACTGGAAGGAATTGTGTCACAGGGATCATCTCACTCATCAGACCCTCCCCCCTCCATCTCCATGCTGGATAAAGAATGCTTTGTACTATTGTGTCCATGTGAAGGAAAAGCCTGTGGTTGTGTATGCATAGAAATGTGATGCTAAGAGATCTAGTCGATGCTGAATTATGCTACTGAAGAGACTGTAATACTGTGCCTTGTGAAGAAACTACTGTATTGTTACTGGAGCCGGTTGCTCAAAAAACTCAGACTGTACTGTAATGAAGATTGTTGCTGTAATATCCCTGAATTGCACTAGCCGTGCTTCATATTAAATTCCACTGTTAAACTGTTGAAAAAGACTCTTGTCAGATGTGTCTGGTCAGCAACTGAATCTATAGTGTGCCTGAGAGAAGCTGCAGCCTATGGTCACCCTGAGTAACGGTTCCCCTAGAATTCCAACGAATTCATGAAACCAGTCTTGCCCTATATGAACATAGCGGCGTGCGTGTAACATGATGCAACTGTAATTAGGATTACGTCAACGAATCTGAGTTGGCGTCTTTTGATTGGTCACCCTAAGATGATGGAATACTGAAGGCTCAATAGACTATATACATGATGTAATAGACTAGCTACTAACAATGCTAGAATGACGATGATGAAATAATAAAGACGCAATTTTTCTATAAGGCTGTGTGCCCACTATGCGTTTTTCAAGCATTTTTGCTGCGGAATTCATTCAGCGAAAATGCTTAAAAAAAGCTTGGTAATACGTGCCCCATGGTCCCCAATGATAATCCGCATGTGCTGTGCACATGCTGCGGAAATTTCCGCTGCGGATTATCATTGCGGAAAAATACGCAGCATGTCCATTAATTTTGCGGACACGCAGCGTAATTGCCGCCATTGACTTGAATGGAAACGCATAATATCCGTGTCAGTACATTTGAACACACGGATATTGTGCGTTTCTATGTGCAGATGGTACCCGGGTTTGGAGAAGATGAGACTCTCCTCCAGACCCGGGTACCATAGATCCTGTTAAAAAAAGAATTTAAAATAAAAATAAAGATTATACTCACCTTCTGATGTCCTCCCGGTGTTTTCTGCTCCGTCTGGTCTGCCGTATGGGTCGCGGTGTTGTGAAGGACCTGCAATGACGTCATTGAGTCATGTGACCTGACACATGACTCAATGACGTCACCGCAGGTCCTTCACACCACCGCGAGCCGCCCAAGACACCGGACGGAGCGGGGAAAACACCGGAAGGACATCGGAAGGCAAGCATAAAATTTATTTTTTATTTTTTACCATTCTTATTCTTTTTTTTTTTTAACTAACTTGGTCACACTACTATAAATCCATGCCGGTTGCATGGATTTATATAGTGTGAACAAGTTGTCAAGCACTTTTCCAAGTGATGCTAAAATCACTTGGAAAAACGCTTGATAACCCGCATGCAGAAATGCATGCAAAAACGCTTGACAAACGCTTCTACCTGGCAGGAAAAACACATATAAAATCCGCATGCGTTTTTCCTGCCAGGGAGAAGCAGAAAAAATATGCAGCGTTTCTGCATCGTGGGCACTTAGCCTAAGCCTGCATGAAAGGTGCCATAAGTAATTACAACCTCCTCTGGATCTTGAAAATTAGAGCTAATCAGCAAATGTAAGCATCATATTCATTTTCAGCACCACAAAATTAGTTAATTTCAACTGTTTTCATCGTGTGACCCCAGCCGTAATTTGATTATAAAATAGTTGTAAAAATGCCACATAATTATTACAAAACACTGGTTTAATGTGTTTAAAACAGAAAGATATAATCGTAAAGCTTGTTAATAATTGGTCAATAAAGATCTGCAGAGGCATAGAAATAGAAA
Organism: Phyllobates terribilis; assembly: GCF_046119375.1. NCBI lineage: Eukaryota > Metazoa > Chordata > Amphibia > Anura > Dendrobatidae > Phyllobates > Phyllobates terribilis. Next base: position 194,240,223 of record NW_027362764.1, read on the forward strand.
AAAATATATTGTTAGTTACAGCAACTGTACAAACTATAAAGAAATAATAATTTTAAAATAATCTGCAGGGAAATCAAACCTATGCCAAAAGGTCAAAATGGTGGTGTATGTTAGCTCATTAAAGTCTATGAGCATCTGTATATGCATGAGAATTTCCTGTATATGCTGTCAACAGTGTTAAGCGAGCTTTAGGGCTTCATTTTAGGGACATATTTAGACTCTATTTAACCCTTTCCCAAGATAGGGTGAAAGAGTATGTCCTATGTCAGATTCCCATATACGGAGCAGTCTCAAGAGCTGATGTCGGTTGTGTTATGTAGCTGGCTTCTGCCTGTAACTGCAGCAATGGAAGATTTCCCCAATCTCTGTACTATAACAATTTAAAGAGAATCTGTCATGTAAAAGAACTCTATTAACTTGCAGATATGGGTTAATAGTGTTCTGAACCTGTCCAGCACCGGCACTATTTGCCCCGCTGCCAGGAGGAAATTAACTTTATTTCTCCTTGCAGTCTCGGTCTTTCAGTCATAGGAGTGGGCCAGTGCGCCTTCAGTCACCGCTTAGTGAATAGTGAACGCTGGCTATAACCACACTCCGGCATTGACTGGGTCAGCATTAGAGCTGGCAGTCAGTCAGTGTTGGAGGTGCGGTTACAGATGCCATTCACTATGCACGGTGATTGAAACCGCATCCATCGCCCACCTTTATGACTGAAAGCCCAAGTCTGCAGGGGGAAATAAAGTTCATTTCCTCCTGGCAGTGGGGCTCATAGTACGGGCGCCAGGAAGCTGCAGAACGCTATTACACTACAGATTAACCACATATCTGTAGGTCACTAATGTTTTATTACATGACAGGTTGCCTTTAAATGCAGCTGTCTATCTCGCGGGAAGCCAATGGGTTACTATGAGGAAGCGGCCGTTGGGGCCGTGAAACGCACGTCGGGGTCTGCCATTGCGCGCCAATGGTCACTGGTTCACTTTTGGCCTCTTACTGGGTAAGATGATTTGATATCATATATTTCTCCTATGTGAATCCCCCTTATTGGCAGGTAGTATTATTGTTATGTCACATGGGTTACATATTTGGGTTTGTTCGGTATTTATGCATATTTAAGAAAAACAGTTAATTTATATATATAAAATTCCTTACTACTCATTCCCCTTAGTGATTTACTTTCTATCTGCCTTTATGAATTTTTAGATATAACTTGGGATTTTGGGGATGTGACTACTGGCCTTTATACCAGTGACCATTGCTACCATCTATATGTAATTTTAACTTTTATTATCTACATTGTTTTGTGTATTTTTAATAATGATGTAATAAAATTTTAATTTTTTATGCCTACAAAAAAACTCTCTTTTCCTCAATTTCGATTACATGTATTATGAGTTGGCATACTTTGGCGCTCAGGGAAAGTACCTTCTCCCAGATGCGCCAATACGGCTATAATAGGGTTAAACTGTTGATACTATGAAGGCTCCTATGACTGCAAGGTTTGTAATCTGTGGCTGAGCTTCATAGGAGGACATAATTTTATCTATACACTGCAACATTATGATATGTGGTAGATCAGCTCACTCAGCTGCTCTCAGAGGTAGACACAGGTACATTTCTTCTGTAGGTTTATCTAAACACAGCATAAACCAGTCCAGGATTTAACAAAATAAACATGGCCTTTCTGGAATAACGGCAAAGCAAAAGATAACAAATAGCACAGTCCATATGCTTGTGGAATTCACCCCCTCAGGAAACAACAAACTTCAGCTCTCCCACTGGAGGTCTAGACTGGAGACTTCCTTGTCTCCAAAAACGCAGACAGAGAAAAAAAACTCAGTGGCTGCACATTTAACTTCCTGAACCACACCCTTTAGAAGGAGATAAGCTGAGTAGCCGTTCCACCCATCTCTTTCAGCCACTCCCAAAAAAAAGCACAACCCTGTCATGGCTGATTAACCCCTTTCAGCACATAACATGCTGGAGAAAAACTTCTGGGTTTTCACATCACAGAAGATAGCAATCTTCGTGATACATACAGTTAGGTCCATATATATTTGGACACAGACAACATTTTTCTAATTTTGGTTCTAGACATTACCACAATGAATTTTAAACAAAACAATTCAGATGCAGTTGAAGCTCAGAATTTCAGCTTTCATTTGAGGGTATCCACATTAAAATTGGATGAAGGGTTTAGGAGTTTCAGCTCCTTAACATGTGCCACCCTGTTTTTAACGGGACCAAAAGTAACTGGACAGATTAAATAATTGTAAATAAAATGTTCATTTCTAGTACTTGGTTGAAAACCCTTTGTTGGCAATGACTGCCTGAAGTCTTGAACTCACGGACATCACCAGACGCTGTTTCCTAATTTTTGATGCTCTGCCAGGCCTTCACTGCGGTGGTTTTCAGTTGCTGTTTGTTTGTGGGCCTTTCTGTCTGAAGTTTAGCCTTTAACAAGTGAAATGCAAACTAAATTGGGTTGAGATCGGGTGACTGACTTGGCCATTCAAGAATATTCCACTTCTTTGCTTTAATAAACTCCTGGGTTGCTTTGGCTTTTTGTTTTGGGTCATTGTCCATCTGTAGTATGAAACGACGACCAATCAGTTTGGCTTCATTTGGCTTGATCTGAGCACACAGTATGGCTCTGAATACATCAGAATTCATTCGGCTGCTTCTGTCCTGTGTCACATCATCAATAAACACTAGTGACCCAGTGCCACTGGCAGCCAAGCATGCCCAAGCCATCACACTGCCTCCGCCGTGTTTTACAGATGATGTGGTATGCTTTGGATCATGAGCTGTACCACGCCTTCACCATACTTTTCTCTTTCCATCATTCTGGTAGAGGTTGATCTTGGTTTCATCTGTCCAAAGAATGTCCAGTCTAGCCTTTTTATTCTTGATGCTTATGAGTGGCTTGCACCGTGCAGTGAACCCTCTGTATTTACTTTCATGCAGTCTTCTCTTTATGGAAGATTTGGATATTGATACGCCTACCTTCTGGAGAGTTCACTTGGTTGGCTGTTGTGAAGGGGTTTCTCTTCACCATGGAGATTATTCTGCGATCATCCACCACTGTTGTCTTCTGTGGGCGCCGAGGTCTTTTTGCATTGATGAGTTCACCAGTGCTTTCTTTCTTTCTCAGGATGTACCAAACTGTAGACTTTGCCACTCCTAATATTGTAGCAATTTCTCGGATGGGTTTTTTCTGTTTTTGCAGCTTAAGGATGGCTTGTTTCACCTGCATGGAGAGCTCCTTTGACCGCATATTTACTTCACAGCAAAACCTTCCAAATGCAAGCACCACACCTCAAATCAACTCCAGGCCTTTTATCTGCTTAATTGAGAATGACATAACGAAGGGATAGCCCACACCTGTCCATGAAATAGCCTTGGAGTCAATTGTCCAATTACTTTTGGTCCCTTTAAAAACAGGGTGGCACATGTTAAGGAGCTGAAACTCCTAAACATTTCATCCAATTTTAATGTGGATACCCTCAAATGAAAGCTGAAAGTCTGAACTTCAACTGCATCTGAATTGTTTTGTTTAAAATTCATTGTGGTAATGTCTAGAACCAAAATTAGAAAAATGTTGTCTCTGTAAAAATATATATGGACCTAACTGTATCTCCCCTCACTTATATTGTCAGTGACCCTGTCACAGATATTACAGTATAAAGACATGCGATCAAACTTAATCTAAGGAATCTCAACATCTATGGTTTGATTCCTTTGCCTCTGTGAATTGGATGGGTTGTTACTAGAGATGAGCGTTGTTAGACTCGAACTGTTCGCCAATCTCAAATTCGAGCTGTTTTGGGCGGTGTTCGAGCCGTTCGGCGAACACGAACGATTTGAGAAAAATTCGGCTGTTCGAGGTTATGTTCGATAACTGTTCGTGCACCAAAATCATAACTGGATTTTTTCTCAGTAATGATGAAAATTAATGTTAATACGCAGTTTGAGTGTACAGCGGGGTGGGGGGAGGGGCAGGGGATGGATCTCTGCAGGAATAATTTAGATCTCCATTTTTTTTTCTCTTTCTCGCATTTACAGTGGGGAGGTGCAATCTGTCAGCCTATCAGCAGCGCACACACGGAGCGAAGTGCTTTTTTTCACACAAGCAAGGGCATGTGTTATTGGCAGTGTATGTCACATGTCCTTGCCCTATAAGACCAAGCCATTTTCCCCGTCGCCACCATTTTCTCACTGCTGCAGCTGCGTGTTAGACGGCACCGCTGTTGCTGTGTGCGCTATACCTTGTTAATTTCAAGCCAATTTTCGCACAAATCTACAGATAGCTTGGGAGTAGGGAATAGTTGTGATTGCAGTCCTTTTAAGGACTAGGTTACAGCATTTCCTACGACTTTTATCAGGCAGGTCTGTGCTCTTAAATAGATAGATTGTGGGAGTAAAGACTAATTGTAATTGCAGTCCTTTTCAGAACTAGGTTACATCAGTTCCTATCAGTTTTTGCCAGGCAGGTCTGTGCCGGTGCTGTGCAAGTTTTTTTCACAGCATTTGGCTAAATCTACCAAAGCTAATCCTTTTTGGCCTATTGCAGAGTGTGTTAGTCAGTGGAGTAGCCTATCTGTGTTGCAAGATATACCACCTGTGTATAGAATACCAATTTTTTTACTGCACCTAGTGAAGTAAAATCTTTTGGGCATAGCATCATTCTATTAGTCCATCTATACTGACCTCCATCAGGTTGCAAATTGAATATAATTTTTTTCTGCATCTAGCTCTGAAAAAGTATTTGGCCTTCTAGCAGTGTGTGGGACTTGTTCTATTAGTCCATCTATACTGACCTCCATCACGCTGCAAATTCAAAATAATTTTTTGCCTGCATCTAGCTCTGAAAAAATATTTGGCCTTCTAGCAGTGTGTGGGACTTTCTCTATTAGTCCATCTATACTGACCTCCATCAGGTTGCAAATTAAAAATAATTTATATCTGCATCTAGCTCTGAAAAAATATTTGGCCTTCTAGCAGTGTGTGGGACTTTCTCTATTAGTCCATCTATACTGACCTCCATCAGGTTGCAAACTGAATATAATTTTTTTCTGCATCTAGCTCTGAAAAAATATTTGGCCTTCTAGCAGTGTGTGGGACTTTCTCTATTAGTCCATCTATACTGACCTCCATCAGGTTGCAAACTGAATATATTTTTTTTCTGCATCTACCTCTGAAAAAATATTGGGCTTCTAGCTGTGTGTGGGACTTGTTCTATTAGTCCATCTATACTGACCTCCATCAGGTTGCAAACTGAATATAATTTTTTTCTGCATCTAGCTCTGAAAAAATATTTGGCCTTCTAGCAGTGTGTGGGACTTTCTCTATTAGTCCATCTATACTGACCTCCATCAGGTTGCAAATTAAAAATAATTTTTATCTGCATCTAGCTCTGAAAAAATATTTGGCCTTCTAGCAGTGTGTGGGACTTTCTCTATTAGTCCATCTATACTGACCTCCATCAGGTTGCAAATTAAAAATAATTTTTTGTCTGCATCTAGCTCTGAAAAAACATTTGGCCTTCTAGCAGTGTGTGGGACTTTCTCTATTAGTCCATCTATACTGACCTCCATCAGGTTGCAAATTCAAAATAGTTTTTTGTCTGCATCTAGCTCTGAAAAAATATTTGGCCTTCTAGCAGTGTGTGGGACTTTCTCTATTAGTCCATCTATACTGACCTCCATCAGGTTGCAAATTAAAAATAATTTTTATCTGCATCTACCTCTGAAAAAATATTTGGCCTTCTAGCTGTGTGTGGGACTTGTTCTATTAGTCCATCTATACTGACCTCCATCAGGTTGCAAACTGAATATAATTTTTTTCTGCATCTAGCTCTGAAAAAATATTTGGCCTTCTAGCAGTGTGTGGGACTTTCTCTATTAGTCCATCTATACTGACCTCCATCAGGTTGCAAATTAAAAATAATTTATATCTGCATCTAGCTCTGAAAAAATATTTGGCCTTCTAGCAGTGTGTGGGACTTTCTCTATTAGTCCATCTATACTGACCTCCATCAGGTTGCAAATTAAAATTAATTTTTTGTCTGCATCTAGCTCTGAAAAAATATTTGGCCTTCTAGCAGTGTGTGGGACTTTCTCTATTAGTCCATCTATACTGACCTCCATCAGGTTGCAAACTGAATATATTTTTTTTCTGCATCTACCTCTGAAAAAATATTTGGGCTTCTAGCTGTGTGTAGGACTTGTTCTATTAGTCCATCTATACTGACCTCCATCAGGTTGCAAACTGAATACAATTTTTTTCTGCATCTACCTCTGAAAAAATATTTGGGCTTCTAGCTGTGTGTGGGACTTGTTCTATTAGTCCATCTATACTGACCTCCATCAGGTTGCAAATTGAATTTAATTTTTTTCTGCATCTAACCCAGCCAATAGTTTTGGCCTAATACCACAGTTTGGCCACTCAGCTCTGCTCGGTTCCCATCCATTGTTTTTTTGTGCAAACAACTCCAAAGTTGTGAATTAGTTAACCACCAAAATGAGTGGAAAAAGGCCTGCTGCTGGTGGAAAGGGGAATAGGCGTGTTGGGAAGGGGAAAAAAGGTTGTGTCCGTGGGGTAGGTGTTAAAGCAACAGTAACATCGGCAGAAGAAAGACCATCTTCCAGCCAAACTAAAATGTCTACTTCTTTTAGCGGACAATGTGATAAGATCCCTTTCTTACGGCCACGCCAATCGCTACAAATTCCAGATGAGGCACAAAAACGGCAGGTGTTTCAACGGATATCAAGTGCTCCTTTAAGTGGGCTCTCCTCCACATCAACTTCAACATCACAAATACTCCAGTCCTCAAAGGTGTCACCCCAATCGCACTTGCTTCCTCACAGCTCCCAAATCTCCAGCTGCCCGTCTGAGTATGAGGTAGAACAGATGGTTGAGTCTGCAGAGCTGTTTACTCATACTATAGCCTGGGAATCAGAGGTCGACTCCAGCGCTTCTGTGAATCCAGACGAGAAAATGATCTGCACTGATGCCCAGAATCTTTATGAGTCGGATCCAGGACCAGACGCAGAAGGTTCTGACCATAATGTAGACCCTCGTTCCCAAACTGTAACTCCTGTTGGTGGAGACAATGAGGAAGACGATGATGAGACTCAAATACCTGATTGGAGCGACAACTTTAGTTTTTTGTCAGGGCAGGAACAGGTTGGCTCTGAGGACGACGGGTGTGATAACGCACAGGGTGATGATGATGAGGTTGGACATCCCACTTACTGTCAACCCACAGTCAGCCAAGAGATGAGGTCAGCAGAGGAGGTGGAGGAAGATGCTAGTGACGACGAGGTCAGGTTGCGCCTTCCTGGACAGAGACGTAGTACTGGAAGCACGTCAACAACTGCATCCTCAAACACAACTCTGCCTCTCACCACAAGTCGTGGTGGCTCTTCAGGTCGCATGGGTGCTAAGCCTTGCATAGCCTGGGCATTTTTTCAGATCGATAAAGATGACCCAACTCGTGTTATCTGTAACATTTGTCAGCAAAAGCTAAGTAGAGGCCAAAAAATACATAGTTTGAGTACTTCATGCATGAACCGGCACATGGACATGAAGCATAAGTTGCAGTGGGAAGCTCAGTGTGCTACAATGCGGCCTACCACCGTCTGCCATATCTTGTGCATCCGCGGCTTCTTCATCCTCTGTGACTGAGGGGACAGCAGTCACACCTGTTTTGGGGCGTAGACCTGCCACCTCTTTACCCGCAACAGCCAGCGTGATTGGCAGGTCATCATTTTCTTTGGAGGTGGTAACACCAGCTGGTGTTGAGCGTTGTCCGACATCGATAGCACCACCTTTGGATCAAGGCAACCTAACATGTCCGCCTGCATCTTCCTCACAGACCGTCAGTTTGCCGGGGACACCCTTATCAACCCCGTCTAAGCACAATAGCCAGCCCTCGGTCCCTCAGATGTGGACAAGTAAAAGACCATTTCCTCCTAGCCATGAGAAAGCTAAGAGGTTGAATTTCACCATCTGCAAGCTCTTGGCTACAGAAATGCAGCCTTTCCGCCTGGTGGACACAGAGGATTTTCGAGACCTTATGTCCGTCGCAGTGCCCCAGTACCAGATGCCCAGTCGGCACTACTTCTCAAAGAAAGGTGTGCCTGCTCTCCACCAGCATGTCGCACACAACATCACCGCTTCTTTGAGAAACAATGTGTGTGACAGGGTGCATTTCACCACAGACACTTGGACGAGTAGGCATAGACAGGGGCGTTACATGTCGCTGACTGGGCACTGGGTAACTATGGTGACAGCAGGACAAGGGGCTGCTGTCCAAGTCTTGCCGTCCCCACGAGTTGTGCGTCAATCCTCTTTATGTCAAAGTTCCTCCACTGCTTCTGCCTCCTCAACCTCCTCTAGGTCTTCCACCTGCACCCAAAGCCTGTCTGGTCATGCCACAAGCATTCTAACTGCGTAGAAGGGATCCTGCACACCTCCTTACCATGCTGGCAGTAGGGCTCAACGTCATCAGGCGGTTTTTACTTTGAAATGTCTGGGAAATGTGAGTCACACAGCTGAGGAGTTGTGGTCAGCTCTGGAGAACCAATTTCATGAATGGTTGTCTCCACTGGACCTGAAACCAGGGAAGGCCGTGTGCGACAATGCTGCAAACCTGGGTGCGGCCCTTCGCCGGGGCAATGTCACACACATGCCTTGTATGGCTCAAGTGTTGAACCTGGTTGTCCAGCAATTTTTAGCCCACTATCCCAGACTAGATGGCCTTCTGCAGAGGGCACGGTCGCTGTGTGCTCACTTCCGCCGTTCGCATCCCGCAGCTCAGCGACTTACATCTCTACAGAAGTCGTTGGGCCTGCCACTTCACCGGCTAAAATGCGATGTGCCTACCCGGTGGAATTCAACTCTGCACATGTTGCAGCGACTGTGGCAGCACCGACAAGCCCTGGTGCAATACGTTCTGACGTATAGCCTGGGCCAACGAGATCCAGAGGTGGGGCAAATCACGCTGGAGGAGTGGTCTCAGATCAGGGACCTATGCACCCTTCTGCACAGTTTTGAAATGGCGACGAAGATGTTTAGTGCTGACGATGCCATTATCAGCATGACTATTCCAGTGATTTACATGCTGGAGCACATGTTAAACAGAATTCGGAGTCAGGTGGTGGCACAAGAGGAAGTGGAGGAAGTAGAGGAGGAGGAGTTGTATGCGGAAGGGCTAACATCTGCAAGGTCCAGACGGTCGGCAGCACCAAGGCGGCAGGCATGTGAGGGTGGGGGAGATGGTTTTACCAGGGCGCATGGTAGCAGCCAAACTAGTGAGGAAGGTGCAGGAGCCCAGGAAGAAGTGGAGGACGAACTGATGGAAGACTCATCAGATGAGGGAGACCTTGATCACATTTCTGTTGTGCGAGGTTGGGGGGAGAGGACAGAGGAAGGAAGCATGATTGTTACCTCGTCACCAACACAACAGGGACTTGGTGCTCCTGGATGCGCAACACACATGAGTGCCTTCTTGCTGCACTACCTGCAACATGACCCTCGAATTGTGAGAATTAGAAATAATCCTGACTACTGGGTTGCCACACTGTTAGATCCCCGGTACAAAAGTAAATTTGCAGAAATTATTCCTGCCATAGAAAGGGATGCACGCATGCAGGAGTATCAGCAGAGACTGTTGCAGAATCTTACATGTGCTTTTCCACAAAACACCAGTGGTGCACGTAGTGAATCTCACAGTTTCAACTTGCCAACCGTGGGACCGTCAAGTGTTCAGCACTCAAACCGTAACAGAACCACAGTATCTGCTGGTAACATCAATTTTGCGGAATCATTTCACCACTTTTTTAGCCCATCCTTTGCAAGGCCACAGGAGACAAGAAGTCTGACACATAGTCAACGCCTAGAGACGATGGTACAGGAGTATCTCCAAGTAAACATTGAAGCCATGACTGTGTCACTGGACCCTTGCTCTTTTTGGGCTTCCAATCTGGATAAATGGCCGGAGCTAGCCACTTACGCCTTGGAGATCTTGTCATGCCCCGCAGCCAGCGTTCTGTCTGAACGTGTGTTCAGCGCTGCTGGTGGTGTGCTGACAGATAAGCGCACGCGGCTCTCCACTGATAATGTAGACAGACTCACGTTCATAAAGATGAACAAATCATGGATCCGAAACGACTTTTCTACCCCTGTGTCATCCTGGGGAGAGTAAAAGCTTGATGATTGGTTAAAATCACCCTACCAACCGTTTTAAGCTTTCAAATTACTAATCATGTTTATCTGTATCTTGGCTGGAAAATAATTTGGGCTTTGTAGCAGTGTGCAGCACTGATTCTATTAGGCCATCTATAATAAGCTCCACCAGATTTAAAATTACTAATCATGTTTATCTGTATCTTGACTGGAAAATAATTTGGGCTTTGTAGCAGTGTGCAGCACTGATCCTATTAGGCCATCTATACTAAGCTCCACCAGATTTAAAATTAATAATAATTTTTAGCTGCATCTAGCCCGGAAAATAATTTTGGGGCTCCGAGATGCGCAAGACACATAAGTGCCTTCTTGCTACACTACCTGCAACATAACCCTCATATTGTCAGAATTCGAAGTAATCATGACTACTGGGTTGCCACACTCTTAGATCCCCCAAACTTTTCGATCAACCTTTTCATTTTAATAAAGACCAAAAAAATGGTCATTTTTGAAATTATAAGCATTAGCAGGTTATTAGAAACTGAAATCAAACAGTTTTCAACTCAAAACTTTATTCTAGGTGATGTTACATTTTCACATAGGACCCCTTGTTCGAAAGGAGCTTCTGAACTCTCTCGTCCATTGAATTTGTCAGGTTTTGGATGGTTTCTGCTTCAATTGTTTTGCATGAGGACAGAATACCCTCCCAGAGCTGTTGCTTAGATGTGAACTGCCTCCCGCCATCATAGACACTCCTTTTGATGATGTTCCAGAGGTCCTGAATGGGGTAGAGGTCAGGGGAGCATGGGGGTCACACCATAAGTTTGTCCCCTTTTATGCCCATATCAGCCAGAGATGCAGATGTTTTATGTGCAGCATGAGATGGTGCATTATCATGCAAAAAAATGATCTTGCTGTGAAATACACGGTTCTTCTTCTTGAACCATGGCAGGAAGTGCTGTTTGAGAAAATCCACATACATTATGGAGTTCATCTTTAGCGCCTTCAGGGATCCTAAAGGGGCCGACAATCTCTCTCCCCATGATTCCAGCCCAAAACATTACTCCACCTCCTCCTTGCTGGCGCTGTAGCCGTGTTTGCGTGGGGTGTCCATCAACCAGCCATCCACCACTCCATCCATCTGGACCATTGAGCGCTGCACGGCACTCATCCGTGAACAAAACAGTTTTGAAATCAGTCTTCATGTAATGTTTGGCCCACTGGAGCCGTTTCTGCTTGTGTGAAGTGGATAGAGGAGGTCGACAGGATGGCGTATGCACAGCTGCCAACCTCTGAAGGACCCTGCATCTTGTTGTTCGGGGGACGTTGGAGGCACCAGCAGCTTCAAAAACTTGTCTGCTGCTATGACAAGCCTTTTTTGCCGCTGCTCTTTTAACCTGACGTAATTGCCTGTAGGAAAGAGTCCTCAATTTGCCCTTATCAGCACGCACACGTGTGTACTGTGAATCAGCTACATACTTCTTGATTGCCAAGACACTTCATCCTGATCATCGCACAATGTTGATTGTAGTCATGCCTTGACCTAAACACTCCACAATTTGTTGCTTCTCAGCAGCCGACACATCCTTTTTCTTTCCCATTTTGGCAGAAAATGTAGGCTGCTTAATAATGTGAGACAGCCTTCTTAAGTAGTCTTGCCTTTCATTGGACACACCTGCCAAACTAATTAGCACAGGTGTCTGCAATTGCTTACAGTGATATAAAGAGCCCTGACACACATCACCATCAATGAGTTTAACTGACAAACAAACAAATTCTTCCCTTATCACTCCTAAACACTTTTTGCATAATAATTTGGAACACAGTGTACATGTGCTTTTCCACAAAACACCAGTGGTTCACGTAGTGAATCTTACAGTTCTAACTTGCCAACCGTGGTCTGTATGGAGTTGTTCAATAAAGGGCCCAAAATTAAAATAACATAGATGGGAGAGGTCTCTATGAATAGGAATTCCTAAGTATTTGATACCCTGTGAGGGCCAGGCAAAGGGAAAGTTGGACTGGATGGAATCCTATATGGATTTGGGGAGGGAGACATCGAGGGCCTCAGACTTCGCTGCATTGATTTTAAAATTTGACCATGTAACAAAGTGATCTATTTCAGCCATAACAGCATGGATGGATATATGTGATTGAGTGATATATACTAGGACATCATCAGCAAATAGAGAGCACTTGTACTCGGTGCCTCCCACCTCAATCCACCTAATATTGGGGTTATGATGAATTGATGAAAGCAGGTGCTCCGTCACTAGGATGTATAAGAGAGGGGACAGAGGACATCCCTGCCTTGTCCCATTGGTGATTGTGAAAGGTGATGAAAATGTTCTGATGCACTCCCTGGGCCTTGGGACACCCGGAGCCGGACCCTTTTTGGTGGATGCTGGTGGTTGTAGTCTTCGTGGCGGCGACCCGGTTCCGTGGCTCAGGGTGGTCAAACCAGTGGCGGAACTATTTATGTGGTTTTGATGCTTAAATGTCCGACTACGCCACCCGTGGATTGCGGTCAGAGTGAACCGCCGCTGCAGGGCAGACCGCTGAGGCTGGTGTTGTGGGTGCAGCAGAGCGTAGCATAACTCCCCACGGGAGGAGTATAGCCTCAGGGCAGTGTATGCGGAGGATGGGGGTGATGGTGCAGGGCAGCAGCAGTAACGACACGGAGTCAGTGATGCAGTCCAGGGCCTTTACTCACAGTTCTTATTATCCAGACCACGTCTGCAGGTAACGGCTGCCCACGTCGTACTGTGCTCACCAGGTGAGGGGCTCAGACAACTCCCAGATAACTTTGGAGCGCTTCACAGGACCCCCTTTGTGTGTCCTTTGTCTGGCCTTTCTTACCAACCCTTCTGTCCGGCTGCCTCGGGCCTCCTCTTGGTAAACTTGGTGCCAGTTTCCCTGACCCTATGTGGTGCGTTCCTAGCGGGTGTAGCGAGGGGCTGCGCCACATAAAATGTCACAGCCTCCGGTTTCTAGCTGAGGGTCGTTTCCTGCCTCCACTAGTTTCGGGGACCGGTCTCCCCCTTTGGCCTGACCCCTCCACGCAGGTGGATTCGGGCGTGCGGTGGCGACTCGCCCGTCCGCACCCCTGGGATCCCTTCATTCCTCGTTCCTGGAGCCTTCTCCGCTCCTCTTCCTTCCTTCTCCCTCTTCCAGGCCTGGGCCTCTGTTACTAGGCCTGCCTCCGGAGCAGAGCTCATGCAGAGCCCCTGCTCCCTGCCACTTCTGCTCAGACTTCTCTGCACTGAACTAAGATGGTGCCCACCTTTTATACTCCCTTCTCAATTCACCCAGGAACTGCTTCCTCCCTGCTCCTGCACTACAGGGTTCCCCTTCCTCAGTGTTCCCTCCCCCCACTCCAGCCAGGGACAGGGACTGTCGTGCCCATCTCAGAGGCATATTGGTCGCCCTGCCCCACGGCAATGTGGTATAATGCATGCAGGTGTCGGGTCCTGATCCACACTCCATCCTTACCTGAGAGTGAGATATCACACCTCTGGGTGAGGTGCAATACCTCTGTAGCAACCGAGCCCTCAGGGTGCTACAGTTCCATTTATCTTCAGCCTAGGTGACGTATTGTGATACAGGGCCGTGATTTTGGCTATAAAAGGGTCCCCTAGACCCCTACCCCAAGCTTTTTAAGAGAATCATATATGGCGTGCCAGGAGACTCTATGGAATGCTTTCTCAGCATCCAACGAGAGTATCTAATTACAAATTTTTAACTGCATCTAGCCCAGGAAATACTTTGTGCCTAGTAGCAGTGTCTGCTAGTCAGCGGATTATCCCGGCTGTTAAGCAAGCTACACCACCTGTAGTTTGGACACTTAACTTTTTCAAAGGAAATGCTTCGGGACCACGGGATACTCAGTGAAGAGCATCAGGAGGCACCCCAAGGCATAGGGGCTGGGACTGGCAGTAGGATGCCTTGCGGTGGACAGCCGAGCTCGATCCTTATAAAAGCTTTTTAACTGCAGCAGCTTTAGTGGACGCTACTGGAGCTGGAATTACGCGGCTGCTGGCATGAGACTTGCCCTCCAATAGATCCTTGTAAATGGATTTAAAGTGTATTCATTCAAATTAGAGAGACAATTTAAATTAAAAAGCTTAGAGCTGCCTCCACCACAGGGGGGCTCGCTCGACCCACCAGCGGACAGGCACCAGTATTGGGAGAGGGGGGCTGGCCGTCAGGGTTCACCGCGGCTCTGGCACAAACCCGGCGACACGGAGGTGGCATGGGCAGGAGCGGACTGAACGTGTCGGCTTCTCACTTTTTGGATTTTAGAAGGGCATGACATGCCTATATCTGTGTCTCTCCCTCCTTTTACTCCTCCACCTCTTTTCTTTTCGCATGACTATATGTACTTGTCACTTTTCCATGTGTTAGTTGTGTCTTCAGAGCAGTTTGTCAGCTTTTGGACACCTTTGAAGGTGTTTTCTATGTGTTTCTATGTGTTTTTGTTTGCCTGCCATTGGTTTTAACGGTGTTCGAAGGTGTTCGACGAACAGTTCGACGAACAGTTCGGCGAACACACGGGTGTTCGACGAACCGAACCGAACTCGAACACTACGGGGGTGGCTCAACACTAGTTGTTACAGACATCTGGTGAGAATTTCATGTCAATAGCACTTTTAGAAAATTGGTGACATGTTCAATACTTATTTCACGCACAATAAACATTTTAAAAACTAAAAAAAACAATGGCAGAATTTCACAGCATTAGAATCTTTTTCTAGTTTTCCAGTACATTTTATGGTAAAATTAATTGTGTCATTCAAAACTACAACTTGTCCCACAAAAAAACAAGCCCTCAGACGGCTACATCGTTTGAAAAATAAAAAAGTTATGTCTCTGGGAAAAAGGGGAGAAAAAAAACGAAAGCAAGAAAAAGAAAAATCTCCCAATCAAGAAGGGGTTAAATGAGAATTTAATTTTGTAGTTGTAGATAAATAAATTATGCTTAAATGTGAGTTTTGCATTTTCCTTTGAATTGCAAAACCAACTTTAATCTGTCATGTTGTATTTAGCAACCATTCTAAGGCCTCATTCAGAAGTCCGTTTTTTACGTAAGTTTTCTATCTGTGGTTTTCACGGATAGAACATGCAGTCATTATATTCTATGGAACTGTTCATGTGTCAGTATTTTTTTGTGATCATGTGTCAGCAAATAAATCAGAGACATGTCTATTTTTGATCCTGTCACAAATCAAAATTACCCATACAAATCTAATTACAGCACACATTGCCACGTGTGCAATCCATGTGCTATCGGGCTCTAAAGGAGTTGCCAGCCTTAGGCTTCACTGTATGTCACTGCAGACTTGTGAATCCTCACATCGCGCGCACTGCTTCTCCAGTGCTGGCATGGGTGGTTATGCGACCGCAAGTATGTGATTTGCATACTTCCAGCTACATTTCGACTAGACTATGTCCCATCTAATCTGCATGTGACTGTATGTATGCACAGTACTTGGGGTCATGCGCCTGCTGTTCCCGATGCCAGCACTGGAGAATCCTCACAGCGCACAGTGCGTGCAATGTGAGTATTCACAAGTCTGCAGTCACATACAGTGACTGCAGACTTGTACCCTAAGGCCGGACAACCCTTTTAACATTGCAATGGGTAGACGAAGTTTTGCAATTTTTTTCTCTCACGAGAAAATCACTGCTAAATCAATAAAGGTAAAAATTTAAACACTGACCAAAAATCTCTGACATCTGACTAAGGCCTAAGATTGGGTTGACATAGCATTTTCTCCTTGGATCAGTGGCAACACTGGGGCATTCATCTGAACCCCAAGCAAAACGGGATTTGAGAGCATGCGCTGATGGGGCCAATGACCATAATGCTGCAGTTGAAGTCTCAGTATACTCTGTCGTGCATCATTTTCGGCCATATACGCTTAATGGAGGCGGGTACTAAGACGTACACTATATCTTGGTGTCCACCTGAACTGGGCGTATACAGCCGACTACATCTACGTTATGTCCAACAGGGGTGTGTTTTATTAATAAATATTTAAATCATAATATAATTAGTCAAAATTAGATATTTTGTGTACAATCTTGTTATTTTCAGATTTATGCTTTTATTTAGTGGCCTCTACTACAATAATAATCAGTGACTTTTGAGGCACTAAATTAATAGAAATAGCTTTTAAGCATATTTCCCAGATGTTTTAAATGCCAAGTGGTAAGTGTACTACACCAGAATATAAATATACCTACTTTGTTTGAGTTATTTCCCCTCCAGAGGCACTGACACTTCGTTTTAGTGTGCCTGCAAAATAAAATGTAATTAGCATCCTGTTGTCTACACAAGAAATATATAATCTTCCAAAATTCGAATTGTATATTTCTATCTTTAACTTTCAAAACCATAAAATTATTTTTTCAATTTTTTTATTATTATTAAATGCTATTGAATGTAAATTTATTTTAATGTGATATTTCGTTAAACGAATTCATGTTGTTATTATTATTTTTGTTTTCATTGTAATTATAATTTACTTATTTAGTACACTATTAGCCTTTAAATTTATTTTAATGTTAAAGCAAATCTGTCACTTGCTACCCCATCTGAGAGCAACATGATGTAGATGGAGACCTGGATTCCAGTGATGTGTCACTTACTGGACTGCTTGCTATAGTTTTGATAAATTCACTGTTTTACCTGCTGCTGATCTTTCACTTCTCTAAATGCTGAGCTTTGATTGGCTGCTTTCTGTGTATAGTGTGCATAAGCAGAAGGCTGCCAATCAGTGTTGGAGGCGTGGTTGGACTAACTGGCAAGAGGCCAACTAGTCCTCTAGTGATAATCTCCTGCTGATAAAACAGTGAAAAATATCACAATATATATATAATCAAAAACACAGAAAAGCAATTAGTTTACTTTTATATTTTCAATAATATACTTTTTATTAAGGGCTTTTTTTTACAAAACAAGGGAAAGGGGAAATAAAATATGATAAAGACAGTATAGTAGTATTACAACAGTTATATCATCCTAACAACAAAACTTACAACTTGGAAGAAGAACCTGGGAAAGGATGCAGGAGAGAAAGGAAGGAAAGAAAGGAAGGAAAGGGAGAAATGAATGCAATGGGAAAAAGGAAAACAAAAGGGAAGGATAAATGAGGAAAATAGGTAAAGGAAGGTGAAAACACAATAGATCATCTACAGTATAATCATTGTTATGGCATCACAGGATTTCAGTTTAATTATATTAAAATAATAAATTATCTATATACTTTATGGATAAAAGAAGATGTTATTTGTTTGGAGAGGTATTCTTATTCAGGGAAAAGTATGAGTTCCAGGAAGACCATATAGACTAGTATTTCTTAAGAGAGTTGTTTCTTAAAGCATAGGAATGTTCAAAAGAATTGTGAATAAACATTTTATCTATAATTTCTGAGATAGTAGGAACATTTACTGACTTCTATTTAGATGCAATAAGTAGCTTTGTTATAGCAAATATATGAATGGAAATATGATTTATCTTCTGTGGGAGTGTATTTGAGTCAAGAGATAAAAGGGCTAATTGTGGTAACATTTTAACCATAGAATTGTTGATTTTATTCCACAATTTAAAGATCTCATTCCATAATAACACAACTTTAGGGCATGTCCAAAAGATATGAAATAAGTTGGCTTTTTTTACTTTTATATTTTCAAGACAATTACAACAAATATTCTGCAAGGTCCAAGATGAACTTTGTCATAACTTACCATTCCTATTGTCCTTGCTTTCTGAACAAAATGTTGTACCTTCTTGCTTAAATTTTGATTCTGAATATCTATCCAAAGCAAAGTATTTTAGCTTATTCACAATATAGTTAATTATATACTCCTTGCACATTGCCCATATTGACTTTTTTATTTTTTGGCTATATGGGTCTAGCTTAGAATAATCTCCCTTAACTTCATGCCTGCCACTCTTTGAACCTGCAGCAGGGGCTGATTGCTTCTTGGCCTGGTCCTCTCATGGTTTGCATAAATATAATTAATTCTTGGGTTCCTTGAGAGCCAAACTGGACGTCTGTAGGTCACACCCAATGTCTTGTTCGAAAATTCCCCTGCACAGGCTGTACTCTCTTTCCATAACCAATGTAAATACTTTTGGTTATTAAAGAGTCTGAGAGAAGTAGTTAGGGGTCTCAATGAATCCTGTGGAACAGAATAAAGCTTTTTTATTGTCACATAAGATACCAACTGAATTTCTGGACACGTGAGAAAATGTTGAAAATCCTGCCACAGTGGTACCATGGTTCTTCTGTTCATAAGATATCTCTCTAGTGCCTAATATATGCTGACATGGTCAGACTGCCATAGGCACCATGCTACATATATGGTTTGTTTGCCCAGTTATCAAACACATCTGGGAAAAAAATCCAAATTCACAAGTCTGGATGATTGAGTAACTTGAGACCCACACCGATGATAGTGTCATTGTCCAGGTTCCATCCCTTATGGGGAAAAAATGGTGCTAAGGCATTTGCTAACTGCAGCTAGGCCAGTCATACCTCAATAATGAAGGTCAATAACCTGTTTGCCATGGAAAATGTTATGGCAGGTGACTATGATTGGGTGGGAATTGGATGTTTCACCCCCAGCAGTTCGCCCCCGGGTACATTTCGCACCCGCACATTTCATCCCCTGCATTTGGCCCCCAGGATGTTTTTCCCCGCACATATCGCCCCAAGTTCGCCCTGGTCTGGGGGTGAAACGTGCAAGGGCGAAATGTGCGGGGGCAAAATGTACCTGGGGGAAAATTGCTGGGGGCGAACTGCTGGGGGCGAAACTTCCTATAACCGATTGGGTTGATGTAGGGGCTACAATTAGTGATGGGTAGACTCGTGGAAGTTGGAGTCCATCGAGTTTGGCCGATCTTTTAAAAAAAAAGCTTGGTTCGGGTACCAAAATGGGAGGCCCGAACATTGAGCATTTCCAACACTGACATCTGTGTGACAGCTAGAGAAAGACCGGTTTTGATCGCCGGTAACCTTACACGTTACTGTCGGTCATAGCGCGGTGGTACCCAAGCTGTCATACAAATGACAGCAGTGAACCAGCAGCTGTGACCAGTGGTGAAAAGGTTACCACCGGACAGGCATCGGCTGATGAGAGTATTCACCAGCCAGCGCCTGTGCATAGTTATAAATCTGTCAGTGAGATAATTAGTGCAGTGTGTATTTTACTGTACATGTATTTGGCAAATAAATAAATAAAAAAAATGGCATGGGGTCTCCGCTATTCATGATAACCAGCGCAGATAAAGCTGACAGCTGTCAGCTTTATCTTGGCTGGTTATCAAAAATAGAGGCGTCTCCATGTTGTTTTTTTAAATTATTTAAATAAATATTATCAAAGCCAAATACTAGAGATTTAAATTAACCCCTTTAAAGCCTGGGGCATAATAGTACGCACCAGGCTATCACCCTCGGTTCAGTGAGGGCTCCGGCGCTGAGCCCGCACTGAACCGGGCACATGTCAGCTGATTTATACAGCTGACATGTGCTCGCAACAGCTGCGGGTGGAATCGCGATTCACCCGCGGCTGTTAACCAGTTAAATGCTGCTGTCAATCTCTGACAGTGGCATTTAACAGCGCCGCGCCTGAAGCACGTCACTTACCCTGCCCATCGGTGACCCCATGAGTCACCGATGGGGGGGGTAAGTGACGCAGTGATCGTGGGTCACTGATGGGTGGGCATGACAACCCTGGGTCTGCAGCAGACCCCAGTGGTTGTCATGTACTGATCGCTATGAGTGCCACCTATTGGTCAGCGCTCATAGCACAGGAGCATTTCTGCTACATAGAGGTGATCTGCTCATCACCTCTATGTAGCAGAGGCGATCGGACAGTTGCTGCTTCTAGTCTCCTAAGGAGACTATAGAAGCAAGCAAAAAGTGTAAAAAAAAATTTTTAAAAATATTGAAAAAATTTAAAAAAATATAAAAGTTTAAATCACCCCCCTTTCGCCCCATTCAAAATAAAATAATAAAAGAAACCCCCACATACACATATTTGGTATCGCAGCATTTAGAATTGCCCGATCTATCAATATAAAAAAAGAATTAATCTGAAGGTAAACGACGTAACGAGAAAAAAATTCTAAAAGCGCAAGAATTACGTTTTTTGGTCGTCACAACATTGCAATAAAATGCAATAAAGGGCGATCAAAACATCGGATCTACCCCAAAATGGTATAAAAAAAAACTTCAGCTCGGCACACAAAAAATAAGCCCTCACCTGGCCCCAGATCCCGAAAAATGGAGACGCTACGGGTCTTGGAAAATGGCGCCATTTTTTTTTTTTTTTAAGCAAACTTTGGATTTTTTTTTCACCACTTAAATAAAAAAGAACCTATACAGTCATGGCCAAAAGTTTTGAGAATGACACCAAAATTATATTTTCACATGATCTGCTGGCCTCTGGTTTTTATTAGTGTTTGTCTGATGTTTATATCACATACAGAAATATAATTGCAATCATATTATGAGTACCAATAGGTTATATTGACAGTTAGAATGAGTTAATGCAGCAAGTCAATATTTGCAGTGCTGCCCCTTCTTCTTCAAGACCTCTGTAATTCAACCTGGCATGCTCTCAATCAACTTTTGGACCAAATCCTGACTGATAGCAGTCCATTCTTGCATAATCAATGCTTGCATTTTGCCAGAATTTGTTGGTTTTTGTTTGTCCACCCGTCTCTTGATGATTGACCACAAGTTCTCAATGGGATTAAGATCTGGGGAGTTTCCAGGCCATGGACCCAAAATCTCTATGTTTTGTTCCATGAGCCATTTAGTTATCACCTTTGCTTTATGGCAAGGTGCTCCATCATGCTGCAAAAGGCATTGCTGGGCGCCAAACTGCTCTTGGACTGTTGGGAGAAGTTGCTCTTGGAGGACATTCTGGTACCATTCTTTATTCATGGCTGTGTTTTTAGGCAAGACTGTGAGTGAGCCGATTCCCTTGGCTGAGAAGCAACCCCACACATGAATGGTTTCAGGATGCTTTACAGTTGGCATGAGACAAGACTGGTGGTAGCGCTCAACTCTTCTTCTCCGAATAAGCTGTTTTCCAGATGTCCCAAACAATCGAAAAGGGGATTCATCAGAGAAAATTACTTTGCCCCAGTCCTCAGCAGTCCACTCCCAGTACCTTTTGCAGAATATCAGTCGGTCCCTGATGTTTTTTCTGGAGAGAAGAGGCTTCTTTGCTGCCCTCCTTGAAACCAGCCCTTGCTCAAAGAGTCTCCGCCTCACAGTGCGTGCAGAAGCACTCACACCAGCCTGCTGCCATTCCTGAGCAAGCTCGGCACTGCTGGTAGTCCGATCCCGCAGCTGAAACAGTTTTAAGATACGGTCCTGGCGCTTGCTGGTCTTTCTTGGGCGCCCTGGAGCCTTTTTGACAACAATGGAAGCTCTCTCCTTGAAATTCTTGATGATGCGATAGATTGTTGACTGAGGTGCAATCTTTGTAGCTGCGATACTCTTCCCTGTTAGGCCATTTTTGTGCAGTGCAATGATGGCTGCACGTGTTTCTTTAGAGATAACCATGGTTAACTGAAGAGAAACAATGATACCAAGAACCAGCCTCCTTTTAAAGTGTCCAGTGATGTCATTCTTACTTAATCATGACTGATTGATCACCAGCCCTGTCCTCATCAACACCCACACCTGTGTTAATGGATCAATCACTAAAACGATGTTAGCTGTTCCTTTTAAGGCAGGACTGCAATGATTTTGAAATGTGTTTTGGGGGTTAAAGTTCATTTTCTGGGCAAATATTGACTTTGCAAGTACAGTAATTGCTGTTAAGCTGATCACTCTTTGACATTCAGGAGTATATGCAAATTGCCATTACAAAAAATGAAGCAGTAAACTTTGGAAAAATTACTATTTGTCTCATTCTCAATACTTTTGGCCATGACTGTACATGTTTGGTATCTAAGAACTCGTATTGACCTGGAAAATAAGAATGTCAGATCAGTTTTAGCATTCAGTGAACGTGGTAAAAAAATTAAAAAAAAACATCTGTGGTATTGCACTTTTTTTGTAATTTCACCGCACTTGGAATTTTTTCCCTATTTTCCCGTACACGATATGGTAAAACCTGTAATGTTGTTCAAAAGTACAACTCGTCCCGCAAAAAATAAGCCCTCACACGGCCATATTGATCAAAGAATAAAAAAGTTATGGCTCTGGGAACAAGGGGAGCAAAAAACGAAAATACAAAAACGGAAAATCCCAGGGTCCTTTGGGTGATTAAAATTACTATTTTATTAATATTATATTAAAAAATTGTATTCAAAAAGACATACACCACAAACTAGAAAAATTTAGTTGTGCCAATTCTGGCTCTTTGCCCGGCTCTTCCCACCTGCACTGGTGCAGTGGCAAGTGGGGTAATAGATTTGGGGTTAATGTCAGCTGTATTATGTCCCCTGACACCAAGTCCAGGGGTTAGTAATGGAGAGGCGTCTATTAGACACGTCCATTACTAACCCCGTAATCAAAAGTAAGAAAGACACACATAGAGCAAAGTCCTTTAATTGAACAAAACAGTCCCCCCAATAACCCTCTTTTTCCCATTTATTAATGTAAAACTAAAATATGAAATTTATACTCACCTGTCAGCCCTTAATCCATATATCCTACGACGAGCTTCAACTCTGCTACATCTGGATGTATCGCTGAGTGGTGACATAAGTAATGTGGGCACTCAGCCCGGCATCCACAACGAAGGCGGATGCACTTCAGCCTTTTAACATGCTTTGTTCGGGCTGCAGAATCTGAACATTAACATGGACTTCCGAGAAAAGTCCATGTTTGAGGTCCGGGCACGGACACTAGCTGTCCGGTACGGCCCCCGAACTTTAGCGCTTGGGTTCGCCCATCCATAGCTACAATCCTTAATAGTATGTATGTAGAACTGGTTAGAAAGATCAGTAGGAACTAAAAAATAATTAACCTATTCAGCGGTGACCATTTAAAAACATACTTATCACAACAAACAAAATAAGTCTTCATTCTATATTAGGGTAAGACTTTTTCAGTACACATATTTGTGAAAACATAAGTACTCTTCAACCGATTACTCTTACGCTAATTAAATAGTCAGAGTTGATAAATTGGAACATATGATTGTGTTCTAACATTTTTATTAGAATAATTGGCTCCATGTTGTTAGCATTAGAAAGCTCCTGATTTTCACATTGTTCCATTTCTCTGACTTTGTGAATACTGCACAGCCGTTTTATAGAAACAAAAAAATAAATAGAAAATTCTTATCTAGTATTCAGCATGTTAAGCTATGCTTAACTATACAGACCTACAGAAGACCCTTACATATGAGCAATATTGAAAAGTAAGGGAGTTACCCAAAGATGAAAGCTTCCACACAAGAACCTTCCTCTAAGTTACCCTTAGTTCTCCTTGTAAACTTTTAGCTATTACGCCCTTGTGAGTTCCACCAAGAATATACCGGAGTTTGTTAGGGAATAGAGTTGAGCCACCCCCGTAGTGTTCGAGTTCGGTTCGGTTCGTTGAACACCCGTATGTTCGCCGAACTGTTCGTCGAACACCTTCGAACACCGTTAAAACCAATGGCAGGCAAACAAAAACACATAGAAACACATAGAAAACACATAGAAAACACTTCAAATGTGTCCAAAAGCTGAAAAACTGCTCAGAAGACACAACTAACACATGGAAAAGTGACAAGTACATATAGTCATGCGAAAAGGAAAGAGGTGGAGGAGTAAATGGAGGGGGAGACACAGATATAGGCATGTCATGCCCTTCTAAGATCAAGAAAGGCTGGAGTAAAAATCTAAAATCAGCCTAACAACACCCAGACGTCGTGACAAGAAAATTAAAAAAAGAAATATCTTTAGGTAGAATGGCGGTCCCATTCAGAACACTTTCCTTACAAGACGTAGTGGTATCCCCGTTGTGAGTTGTGCCAAAAACGGAACCCAATACATTCGGACTAATCCACCATTTGTCATATCCAAGGGGCAGGTCCATAAATGACAACATCGACGCGGAACCAAGTATAGTAGTATATACTGTACATCCTTTGACAAGGCAATCAGGCGGATCAAGAAGTTGGGAAGGGTCACCCTAATGACCAAAACAGACATTGATGCGGCGTTCCGCTTACTTACTACCTGTGCCTCCGAATAGTGTCCACCTATTGGGCTGCTTCTGGGAAGGAGCATACTATATAGATCGCTGTTTGCCCATAGGGTGCTCCAGATCCTGCTCACTATTTGAGGCGTTTAGTTGCTTCCTCGAATGGGTTGTAAATGGACGTTTCTAAGGGGGCACATATTATCCATTACCTCGACAACTTCTTATGCCTGGGCCCAAAATATTCGCCACAGTGTGAATACACGCGGTAGTCCACCTGTGAGAAGGAGAGAGCTGGAGGGAGAGCGAACACCACAGAGCCGAGGGGTTAGATGGAGAACGGAAGAAGGAAAGAGGGCGAGGGAGGTAAGGGAGTACAGTGGAAGGCCGACCTGAGCTCCCCCACGTTCCTGCTGGGCGGGGAACAGCCCTGGGAAGAAAAGCCGCTTGTGCATCCCTTTGAGGTTACGGGCGCGAGAGGGCGGAGGGACTACGCTGGAGTGTGAAGCCGACACGGCCAGTCCATTCCTGCCCGTGCGACCTCCGTGACGCCAGGTTTGTGCCAGAGCCGCGGTGGACCCTGACGGCCAGCCCCCCTCTCCCAATACTGGTGCATGTCCGTTGGTGGATCGAGCACCCCCGCGGTGGGGGGGGGAGTAACATATGCAGAAGAAAGACCATCTTCCAGCCAAACTAAGATGTCTACTTCTTTTCGTGGACAATGTGATACGATCCCTTTCTTACGGACACGCCCATCGCTACAAATTCCAGATGAGGCACAAAAACAGCAGGTGCTTCAACGGATATCAAGTGCTCCTTCAAATGGGCTCTCCTCCACCTCAACTTCAACATCATAAATACTCCAGTCCTCAGAGGAGTCACCCCAATAGCACTTGCTTCCTCACAGCTCCCAAGTCTCCAACTGCGCGTCTGAGTATGGGGTAACACAGATGGTTGAGTCTGCACAGCTGTTTACTCATACTATAGCCTGGGAAACGGAGGTCTGCTCCAGAGCTTCTGTTAATCCAGACGAGGAAATGATCTGCACTGATGCCCAGAATCTTTATGAGTCGGATCCAGGACCAGATGAAGAAGGTTCTGAGCATAATGTAGACCCTCGTTCCCAAATTGTAACTTCTGTTGGTGGAGACAATGATGAAGACGATGATGAGACTCAAATACCTGATTGGAGCGACAACTTGACTTTTCGGTCAGGGCAGGAAGAGGTTGGCTCTGAGGACGACGGGTGTGAGAACACACAGGGTGATGATGACGAGGTTGGAGATCCCACTTACTGTCAACCCACAGTCAGCTAGTCGATGAGGTCAGCAGAGGAGGTGGAGGAGGATGTGACTAGCCCAGGGGATGGGGATGACTCGGTACCCGGGCCTTTGCCTGGCCTTTGGGATGTCACGGTGGTCGGCTCCCGGGCCCGTACCCTGGGGTCACTCTTTAAAAGGGTGGATAATTGTTAATTTTATAAGAGTTCGTGACGCCACCTGTGGTATCTGGTGAGAAGCACCAGCGCTGCAGCAGTCCACTGAGGCCGGTGATAAGGCAGCTCGATGGTATAGCTCCCCACAGGTGGAGCTAGGCCTCAGAAAAGCATATGCAGGGGGAATGCAGGACAGGCGAGACCCAGCTGCATCAGAGCAAGAACGGGAACGGACACGGTAGTTACTTCAGTACCTTTTACTGGTGGAAATTCAGGCACATCCCGGAGCACTGTAGGGTGAAGGGTACATATGAGGATCCTCCCCAATGAGCGGGTGCAGGGCCTCCTGTTTCTTGCCTCTGCGTAGTAAGTTTCTGACCTGCCTGGAGCTAGACCTAACTTTGTCTCTGTCCTGCGCTGGCTGACCTTGTGGTAGGGCCTCGTCTTGGAGTTCACGCTCCCAGTATGCGGGGCCTAAGCGTCTCCTGGCTGTTACGTATCAGCACCTTAACGATCCTGGGACTTGTAGTTCTCCAGGGATTCCGGCTATGCCTTACTGGGTCATAGAGATCCTGGTAAGCTCGGATCTGGTGTCCGGTAAATGCTTCGGGGTGAGCTGCTTAAGCTCCTCTGCCCCCTATGTACTAACTCTCCACTCGCCTTCGGCCTACTCGGGCCCTCACTAGGCTATACACAGTAACGGCAGCTTGCCGATCTTATGGCGCCAGCACACCTTAAGCTCTAACTGGGCTCCCTGAATCTAGCTAGCAGGAGCCTCGTGCTCCACTGCTGAACTATTAACTGAGTTCTCTAGACTAGACAGAGCTCCACTGCAGACTGACCTCTCTTAGGCTTCTCTACTGCAGGAACTCTTCAGAGGAACTGAACTGCCTAGCTCCACCTTCCCTATTTATATCCCTAACGGGCTCCCTCTGCTGGTCTGAGGTGGAAGGTGGAGATGTGTGAATGTTTATGGGGGCCTCTTGTGGAGGATTCCATCAATGCACTCTTCTAGGATCTGTGATACCAAGCGCAGCTGGGCATCACAGATGCTATTGACGACAAGGTTAGGTTGCGCCTTCCTCGACAAAGACGGAGTACTGGAAGCATGTCAACAACTGCATCCTCAACCACAACTCTGCCTCTGACCACAAGTCGTAGTGGCACTTCAGGTCGCATGGGCTCTAAGCCTTGCATAGCCTGGGCATTTTTTCAGATCGATAAGGATGACCCAACTCGTGTTATTTGTAATATTTGTCACCAAAAGCTAAGTAGAGGCCAAAAAATACATAGTTTGAGTACTTCATGCATGAACCGTCACATGGATATGAAGAATAAGTTGCAGTGGGAAGCTCACTGTGCTACAATGCGGCCTAGCGGGCCGGGCCAACCACCGTCTGCCCCATCTTGTGCATCTGCGGCCTCTTCATCCTCTGTGACTGGGGGGACAGCAGTCACACATGTTTTTGGATGCAGACCTGCCACCTCTTTACCCGCAACAGCCAGTGTGATTGGCAGGTCATCATTTCATTTGGAAGTGGAAACACCAGCTGGTGTTGAGCGCTCTCCGACATCGAGAGCACCACCTTTGGAACAAGGCAACCTAACTTTTCTGCCTGCATCTTCCTCACAGACCGGCAGTTTGTCGGGGACACCCTACTCAAACCCGTCTAAGCACAACAGCCAGCCCTTGGTCCCTCAGATGTGGACAAGTAAAAGACCATTTCCTCCTAGCCATGACAAATCTAAGAGGTTGAATTTCACCATCTGCAAGCTGTTGGCTACAGAAATGCTGCCTTTCCGCCTGGTGGACACAGAGGATTTTCGAGACCTTATGTCGGTCGCAGTGCCCCAGTACCAGATGCCCAGTCGGCACTACTTCTCAAAGAAAGGTGAGCCTGCGCTACACCAGCATGTCGCACACAACATCACTGCTTCTTTGAGAAACTCTGTGTGTGACAGGGTGCATTTCACCACAGACACTTGGACGAGTAGGCATGGACAGGGGCGTTACATGTCACTGACTGGGCACTGGGTAAC
Organism: Phyllobates terribilis; assembly: GCF_046119375.1. Classification (NCBI taxonomy): domain Eukaryota; kingdom Metazoa; phylum Chordata; class Amphibia; order Anura; family Dendrobatidae; genus Phyllobates; species Phyllobates terribilis. Next base: position 194,268,051 of record NW_027362764.1, read on the forward strand.
TATGGTGACAGCAGGACAAGGGGCTGCCGTCCAAGTCTTGCTGTCCCCACGAGTTGTACATCAATCCTCTTTATCTCGAAGTTCCTCCACTGCTTCTGCCTCCTCAACCTCCTCTCGGTCCTCCACCTGCACCCAAAGCCTGTCTGGTAATGTCACCCGCTTTCTAACTGCGCAGAAGGAATCCTGCACACCTCCTTACTATGCTGGCAGCAGGGCTCAACTGCATCAGGCGGTGTTTACTTTGAAATGTCTGGGAAATGTGAGTCACACAGCTGAGGAGTTGTGGTCAGCTCTGGAGACCCAGTTTCATGAATGGTTGTCTCCACTGGACCTGCAACCAGGGAAGGCCGTGTGCAACAATGCTGCAAACCTGGGTGCGGCCCTTCGCCGGGGCAATGTCACACACGTGCCTTGTATGGCTCACGTGTTGAACCTGGTTGTCCAGCAATTTTTAGCCCACTATCCCGGACTAGATGGCCTTCTGCAGAGGGCACGGTCGCTGTGTGCTCATTTCCGCCGTTTGCATCCCGCAGCTCAACGCCTTACATCTCTACAGAAGTCGTTGGGCCTGCCAGTTCACTGGCTGAAATGCGATGTGCCGACACGGTGGAATTCAACTCTGCACATGTTGCAGCGACTGTGGCAGCACCGACAAGCCCTGGTGAAATACGTTCTGACATATAGCCTGGGCCGAGATCCAGAGGTGGGGAAAATCACGCTGCAGGAGTGGTCTCAGATCAGGGACCTATGAAGTTGACGCTCCCCCTGGGCCATGGGGTACCCGGAGCCGGGCCGATAGACGCTGGGGGTTGTAGTCACTGTGGCGGTGACCCGGTCCGTGACCCAGGACGGTCAATCCAAGGGTAATTTGTATATATGGGTTTTATAATGTCCGACTACGCCACCTGTGGAGTGTGGCCAAAGGGGCCGCCGCTGCAGAACAGTCCTCTGAAGCTGGTTGTTTTGCAGCAATGGTATTATTACTCCCCACAGGAAGAGTGTGGCTTCAGGGCAGTGTGGGTGGATGATGGTGGTTGTAGTGCAGGGAGTCAGTAATGAACACAGAGTCCATATGATGCAGTCACAAGATCTTTACTCACAGTTGTTGCAGTCCAGATTACAGGTACCAGAGCAATCTCCCCCGTCGTGCTGTGCATACTCAGTGAGGGGCTCAGTCCACCCCCAGATAGCTCCGGAGTACTTAGCAGGACCCCCTTCTGTGTGTCCTTTCTCTGGCCTTCTCCCTGCACCTCACACCCAGTGACACTTCTATCCGGTATCCCCGGGCCTTGGCGGGCGACGTGTGTTCCGTCCCCTGGGTCCTATGTGGCTACCTTCTTAGTGAGACTGGTGTGGACTTTGGCCTGCAGTACATGAAATGCTGCAGCCTCCGGTTCCTAGTTGAGCCTTGCTGTTTCTCCGCTAGTTGAGGGACCGGTTCCCCTTCTCTGGCTTGACCCCTCTACCTCCTGGTAGCAGCGGGCATACGGGTGGCCTTCTGCACGGCCCGTACCCCTAGGGTCCCTTCGGTTCCTGGAGCCTTCCTGCTCCCACTCCTCTCTTCTCTCCTTCAGTCCTGGGCCTCCCAGGATAGGCCCGCCTCCGGAGCTCATGCAGAGCCTCTGCTCCTGTCAGTTCTCCACCTCTGACTGGCTTGCTCTTTCTAAGATGGCTTCTTATTTATACTCTCCCTGTCATGTGCTCCCCTAAGCTGCTTTCTCCACCAACACCCACTACATAGGACCCTCCCGCCAGCTAGGGACCTGGGACTGTGCTCTCCCTTAGGAGCAATCTCGCCCTACCCCCACTGTGGGTATGTGTTGGATGCAGGTGTTAGGGTCCCGAGCCATACTCCTTCCTTACCTGAGGGTGAGATACCACACCTCTGGGTGAGATGCAGTACCTCTGTGGCGACTGAACCCTCAGGGGCACCACACACCCTTCCGCACAGTTTTGAAATGGCGACGAAGATGTTTACACTGTGTTCCAAATTATTATGCAAATAATATTTTCTCAGATTTTCCCAAATTACTTATATGAATTGCAGTCATTGTAATTTTCCAGTCAAATAACTATTAGAGTACAATTGAAAGGTTTTTGTACAAACTGCCTATGATGACAGTATATTTTTAAAAAAATAAAAAACTCAAACTGCACTCAAAATGCATGTTCCAAATTATTATGCACAGCACAGTTTTCAACCTTTTCATTTTAATAAAGAGCAAAAAAATGGTCATTTTTGAAATTATAAGCATTGGCTGGTTATTACAAACTGAAATCAAACATTTTCAACTCAAAACTTTATTCTAGGTGATGTTACATTTGCACATAGGACCGCTTGTTCGAAAGGAGCTTCTGAACTCTCTCGTCCATTGAATTTTTCAGGTTTTGGATGGTTTCTGCTTCAATTGTTTTGCATGAGGACAGAATACCCTCCCAGAGCTGTTGCTTAGATGTGAACTGCCTCCAGCCATCATAGACACTCCTTTTGATGATGCTCCAGAGGTTCTCAATGGGGTTGAGGTCAGGGGAGCATGGGTGCCACAACATAAGTTTGTCCCCTTTTATGCCCATAGCAGCTAGAGATGCAGATGTGTTATGTGCAGCATGAGACGGGGCATTATCATGCATGAAAATGATCTTGCTGCGGAATGCACGGTTCTTCTTCTTGAACCATGGAAGGAAGTGCTGTTTGAGAAACTCAACATACATTATGGAGTTCATCTTTACCCCTTCAGGGATCCTAAAAGGGCCGACAATCTCTCTCCCCATGATTCCAGCCCAAAACATTACTCCACCTCCTTCTTGTTAGCGCCGTAGCCGTGTTTGCATGGGGTGTCCATCAACCAGCCATCCTCCACTCCATCCATCTGGACCATCGAGATCATTTCATGCATGATAATGCCCGGTCTCATGCTGCACATAACACATCTGCATCTCTGGCTGCTATGGGCATAAAAGGGGACAAACTTATGGTGTGGCACCCATGCTCCCCTGACCTCAACCCCATTGAGAAACTCTGGAGCATCATCAAAAGGAGTGTCTATGATGGCGGGTGGCAGTTCACAACTAAGCAACAGCTCTGGGAGGGTATTCTGTCCTCATGCAAAACAATTGAAGCAGAAACCATCCAAAACCTGACAAATTCAATGGACGAGAGAGTTCAGAAGCTCCTTTCGAACAAGCGGTCCTATGTGCAAATGTAACATCACCTAGAATAAAGTTTTGAGTTGAAAACTGTTTGATTTCAGTTTGTAATAACCTGCTAATGCTTATAATTTCAAAAATGACCATTTTTTTGCTCTTTATTAAAATGAAAAGGTTGAAAACTCTGCTGTGCATAATTATTTGGAACATGCATTTTGAGTGCAGTTTGAGTTTTTTATTTTTTTAAAAATATACTGTTATCATAGGCAGTTTGTACAAAAAAACTTTCAATTGTACTCTAATAGTTATTTGACTGGAAAATTACAAATGACTGCAATTCATATCGGTAATTTGGGAAAATCTGAGAAAATATTATTTACATAATAATTTGGAACACAGTGTAGTGCTGAAGACGCTATTATCAGCATGACTATTCCGGTGATTTACATGCTGGAGCACACGTTAAACAGAATTCAGAGTCAGGTGGTGGGAAAAGAGGAGGTGGAGGAAGTAGAGGAGGAGTCGTATGCGGAAGGTATAACATCTCCAAGGTCCAGACGGTGGGAAGCACCAAGGCGGCAGGCATGGGAGGGTGGGGGAGAGGGATTAACCAGGGCGCATGGTAGCAGCCAAACTGTTGAGGAAGGTGCAGGAGCCGAGGAAGAAGTGGAGGACGAACTGGTGATGGGCATGTAAGACTCATCAGATGAGGGAGACCTTGATCACATTTCTGTTGTGTGAGGTTGGGGGGAGAGGGCAGAGGAAGGAAGCATGATTCTTACCTCGCTACCAACACAACAAGGACTTGGTCCTCCTGGATGCGCAAGACACATGAGTGCCTTCTTGCTGCACTACCTGCAACATGACCCTTAGTTTGTCAGAATTCGAAGTAATCCCGACTACTGGGTTGCCACACTCTTAGATGCCCGGTACAAAAGTAAATTTGCCGAAATAATTCCTGTCATAGAAAGGGATTCACGCATGCAGGAGTATCAGCAGAGACTGTTGCAGAATCTTACATGTGCTTTTCCACAAAACACCAGTGGTGCACGTAGTGAATCTCACAGTTCTAACTTGCCAACCGTGGGACTATCGAGTCTTCATCACTCAAACCGTAACAGTAACACAGTATCTGCTAGTAACAGCAATGTTGTGGAATCGTTTCACCACTTTTTTAGACCATCCTTTGCAAGGCCACAGGAGACAAGAAGTCTGACACATAGTCAACGCCTAGAGAGGATGGTACAGGAGTATCTCCAAGTGAACATCGAAGCCATGACTGTGTCACTGGACCCTTGCTCATTTTGGGATTCCAATCTGGAAAAATGTCCGGAGCTCGCCACTCATGCCTTGGAGATCTTGTCATGCCCTGCAGCCAGCGTTCTCTCTGAATGTGTGTTCAGCGCTGCTGGTGGTGTGCTGAAAGATAAGCGCACGCGGCTGTCCACTGAGAATGTAGACAGACTCACGTTCATAAAGATGAACAAATCATGGTTCCGCAAGGACTTTTCTACCCCTGTGTCATCCTGGGGAGACTAAAAGCTTGAGGATTTGGTAAAATCACCTCATCAACCGTTTTAAGCAACTCTGGGGCAATTGATGCCACTTAAGTGGTGTCTGTGCCACAATTTTTGGAAAAAATGGAGACTCTTTTTGGAGTCCCCTTGCTGTGTTTTACGTGACGTTGGCATCGTCAATTCCAGGTGGGTTGGGTCGCTCCCCCCCCCCCTTTTAACTGTAAGAAACTACATACACTATGGCTTGGGGTAACACAGATGGTTGAGTTTGAAGAGCTGTTTACTCAGAGGTCTGCTCCAAAGCTTCAGTGTCTGCTAGTCAGCGTAGTTTTTAACTGCATCTAGCCTAGGCAATACTTCGGGCGTAGTAACCCAGCTGCGGAGCGAGCTGCACCGCCTGTGTATCTAATAAGAATTTTTAAATGCATCTAGCCTAGGCAGACTGTGGGGACCCCCAACCAAACCCAGACGCTCAGCCCCCCTACCGCCCCCCTTTCCTTGACAATACAATAATGTAACTCTTACAACTGGATGGGTGAGGATCGGTCACAGTTTTATTAACTCTTTATACTCATTCCATTAGAAAGGCATTTTACTTCTAAAATAATTCAGCTTGCTGCAGCATGCCCTGGGTCTCCACACCGGCAAGTTGGCCAACAAGTGTAACTCTCCAATATGTCCTTTCTATTTCCAGGCCACGGAGGATCCTGTATGCAGGACTCTGACCCCCATCCATCACTCTTAACGCTTGTTCCACTCCGTCCTGGAGTCCTGACAGGAATATGTCCAGTCCAATATCCATTAAGTGAACACCGTCGGGCCGTATGAGGCCTGCTTTATCTCCTTCCAGTTGTCGGTGTTGTATCACTACACCGCCTCTGTCTCTTCTAAATTTTGCCATCCGAATATTTATTACCCGCCTTGTCCGTTCGATGGCCGTGATGTCTCGCGCACCTTGTCATACCGCTATCGGCACAATCTCTGACCATACTATAGTTAGTTTTGTGAAAAATTCTCTGAAGCGCTCAGTGTCTAGTTTCATTATTGCCATTAGTTATGCGCTCTTCTGATGACCTAGGTCGTTTCCCCTGGCCTGTATAACTAAGATGACCGGACCTCTTGCCTCTCTCCCTACCTTGATTACCTCCATTAGTACCTGTGGTCATAGCAGGCCTCTAATACCTCTCCAGTTGAAATATGTGTTATGAAACTCTAATTTCCTCCCGCCTGGGCAGACTTTCGCCCTTTTTTCTGCCCAATATATATACAAGTGGCCTATCACCCACACTGTTGGCTTAGCGTCACCTGTAAAAGAAACAAACCACGTTAGGATAACAAGTTCGGTCTTATGTATCTCGCCAAACACGTGGATCGCCATCTCCCTATCCTCTGAACTTCCGTTTCTGACAGTCCTGCTCTTGCTGCTTCCGTGGCCGCGCCTATGCGGAATGAGTGTGTCCCATAATCTTTGGGGTGGTTCCCTGCCGATGTTATGCATTTATTAAATATAGCTTGGAACTGGAATCTTGATAATGGCTTTCCATCAATGTGTGATAGGAAGAAATTACTTTGTGATCTGATGGTTATATATGTTTTTACTATTGTTACCCGACTCAGTGTACCGTTTGTGGGTTGTAGAAGTACCCAAGTGCTCCTGCCCGCTGGAACCGTTTTCAATTGGCGTATGCGTAGACGTATTGCATTATTGGCTATGACTACGTCCTGGTGTAATAAGCCTCCACTGGTGGTAATTTTGGATTGAGGGACTAATTCGCTTATGCATAGCGCCCCAAAGAAGGCGATCGCAAATGCAGTAGACAGTAGTGTTGCTTCAAATTGTGAGTGTCATGTTAATGGTGTTAGGGATATGATGTGAGAAATCAGTTTTAGTGACACGGGACGGGACGTCTACACTCCTGACTTGGCTGACCCCTTTTCCACCCTTTTATGGATTGTCTGATGATGAATCTCTTTGTCACATCTCCCCAATTCAGTAGTTGGAAGTGAAATGCTACACCGGTCAGACACCGCT